>NC_088808.1:16057483-17467293 GCF_011386835.1 Chrysemys picta bellii | reverse complement strand
AAACCTTGGCTCAAAATCCCCTGCCTGCATTCAGCAGGCACTCCATTGACTTCAGCAAAGCCACACAGTTGCAAATGAGCGATTAATTTGGCCCAATGGCTGAGTTAATCCTGTGAATTATTATCAGTTCTGTTTTAGAGATTGAAACCAGAGCTTGAGCGATTGTAAAGAGGTGTAGGTTAGGGCAGTGGTTCTCAACCAGGGGTACGCATACCCCCTGCGGGTACACAGACGTTGTCCAGGGGGTACATCAACTCATCCAGAGATTAGCCTAGTTTTACAACAGGCTACATAAAAACCACTAACGAAGTCAGTACAAACTAAAATTTCATCCAGACAATGACTTGTTATTTCTGCTCTGTAAGTTATACACAATATTTATATTCCAATTGATTTATTTTATAATTTTGTGGTAAAAATGCAAAAGTAAGCAATTTATCAGTAACAGTGCACTGTGACACTTTTTAATTTGTATGTCTGACTTTGTAAGCAAGTAGTTTTTAACTGAGGTGAAACTTGGGATACGCGACACAAATCGGACTCCTGAAAGGGGTACAGTAGTCTGGAAAGGTTGAGAACCAATGGGTTAGGGGACTTGCCTAAAAATCACGAGTCGATCGGAGAGCCAATTAGAATGCAGGAGATGCCGATTCATGTCCCACCCCCATTTAGCTGCCTTTCTTAAGCACCACAGGTTTAAAGCAGGCTTCTGCCAGCTGGCTAGGTTTCTGCCATTTAGGGCCTGTGTGACAGACCCAGACAGTGGGGTACAGGAGTCTGTTAGAGGGCAAATATACTGGTCACTGGATAAGTAGTTTTCTGTTCCCTGAGTAACCAGAGCAGGGGCTTGCACTAGAGTAATCAGGAACCTGCTAGAACCAGTTAAGGCAGGCAGGCTAATTAGGACACCTGGAGCCAATTAAGAAGAAATTGCTAGAATCAATTAAGGCAGGCTAATCAGGGCACCTGGGTTTTAAAAGGAGCTCACCTCAGTTTGTGGTGTGAGTGTGAGGAGCTGGGAGCAAGAGGCGCAAGGAGCTGAGAATGAGAGTGAGAGTGAGAGGGTGAGGGTGAGGGTGAGGGTGTGCTGCTGGAGCACTGAAGAGCACAAGCGTTATCAGACACCAGGAGGAAGGTCCTGTGGTGAGACTAAGGAAGATGTTTGGAGGAGGCCATGGGAAGTAGCCCAGGGAGTTGTAGCTGTCATGCAGCTGTTACAGGAGGCACTATAGACAGCTGCAGTCCACAGGGGCCTTGGGCTGGAACCCGGAGTAGAGGGCGGGCCCAGGTTCCCCCCCAAAACCTCCCAATTGACCTGGACTGTGGGTTCTTCCAGAGGGGAAGGTGCTCTGGGCTGTTCCCCAACCCACATGGTGAATCTCTGAGGCAAGAAAACTCCGCCAATAAGCGCAGGACCCACCAAGATAAAGGGAGGAACTTTGTCACACCTGTCTCCACACAAACCTTGCATTGGTTGAACTAAAGTTGGTTCTTAAATAGATTTCATTACACTGGTGCAATGTTGAGACCTCTGGTTTACACCTGCCTTAGATCGATAGCTTAATTCCAGAACTGGCTTTAAAACCAACTGTAGTTACCAACATCTGTGTGTGTGGACTGGCTAGAATAAACAGCTGGACCCGGGCCCAGGCCACAAAGCTCTGGATCTGAATTTTCCCAGTGCGGCAGGCTGGGGCTTAAGTGGATCCCACCTGTAGTGAACAACAACCCAGCCATTCCAACCATGGGCCACTGACCTGCTGTATGCATCATCCTCCGTGTCTACCGCTCCATGGCCACCTCTCGGTAATGGTCTGGGCCTAAACAGGCGGATGGCATTGTTGATTCAAACACATCGCCACTCTTGCCTTCCCCTAGCCTACCTCCCCAGTCTGGCTCTCGTTCCATACCCCAGCGCCCTGTCCACACCGATGCTAATCGAGACGGGGTGAAGAGCTCTGCGGCTCGGAGCGTTTATTGACTTAACTTAAGCCTTTGATTGGGCCACGCTTTCCTTTGCTCTTGACAGCAGTGGCCTGGGTTGGCCTCGCAGCTGGTTAAAGCCATCAGTTTCCAGCAGCAGAAAAGGCAGAAGAGAAATAGATTCCGCACTGCTGTTGACTGGCACCACGGGAGTTTATATCACTTCCCCAGCACTCCACACTGGATCCGTGTATTTTTCTTTCTGGATGAGAGAGAATGTCTGCCGAGTCCTCTAGCATTCGTTTGCCAGGTGGAGAATGCTCAGAAGGAGGATCAGGTACTTACCCAAGAAGGCAGGTGCTGTTACTGCCAATGGGTGAGCCCCCTGTGGGAGATGAACCCAGGTTTCCCAACTGGGCACTAACCCACTGCCTATTGGTAATTTATATTGCAGTAGCACTTACAGGACTTGATCAGGATTGACACCACCTGGGGCCAGGTGCTGGACAAACACGTAGTAAGACAGAGTCCATATCCTGAAGAGTTTACAGTCTAAAGCTAGGTCTACACTATGGACCGTACAACGGCATGGCAGTACCCGCTGCAGCTGTGCCACTGTAAGGGCTCCTGCGTGGCTGCTCTGTGCCGGGGGAAAGAGCTCTCTCACCGGCGTAATTAAATCACCGCCAATGAGCGGCGGTAGCTGCGGCGGCAGGAGAGCATTGCCCATCAATGCAGTGCTGTCCACACCGGCGCTTCTGTCGGTGAAACTTAGATCAGTGGTGCGGGGTGTTTTTCACACCCCTGAGCAACATAAGAAAAGTGCTAGTGTGTTGACAAAGCCTAAGTAAACAAGGCAAACGAAGGATGAAAGGGGACGCAACTTGCTCACGGTCAGACAGCCAGGTCTCCTGACTTCCAGGTCAGTGCCCTATTCACTAGGCCACTTTCTCTTCCTAGTGCCTCATTAACAATCCTTCCTCATGCCCGCAGCACGGCTGGGACAAGTCACCTTAGCCAAGGTCCCACAGCAGCAAGGCCCCAGCAGAATATTTCAGCACGACTAAGTCCACCCAATTCAGCAAAGCACTTAAGAATGTGCTGAACTTTAAGCACGTACTTGCGTCCCATTGTGTTTTGTCAGCACTGCATGCTAAGGCCGGGTCTGTGGGACCCAGGCTTGTGGACTCAGCGTTTCCAAGCCTGCGTTTGAACGTCCACACTGCACTGTACACCTGTGTCTCACAACCATGCTAACCCACGCCATATTGCGCTGACTCGGGTCCACACTGCAAAGGGATAGGGCTTGGGCCAGAATCACAGTGGGACTTGGGCTCTGACCCACCCCCCTACCAGGGTCCTGAGCGCCTGCTGACCTAAGTCAAGTCTGATTTGCATGTGGACAGAAGAGGGGCTTGGGCCATAGGCGCTGACTCCGTGGGGAAAAATAGCGGGTGCTCTGCACCCACTGGCAGCCAAGCTCCCCCCGAGCCCGCCTCGTCCCTGCTCCTCCTCCTCCCTCCCAGCGCTTTCCGCCCTCCCCCCCCCCACCCACCCACCCACCTGCCGCCGCCGCCTAAGAGCTGTTTGGCGGTGCTTAGAACTTTCCGGGAGGGAGGGGGAGGAGTGGGGACGTGGCGTGCTCAGGGGAGGAGGCGGGAGAAGAGGCAGGGCGGGGCGGGGACTTGGGGGAAGGGGTGGGGCTGGGGTGGGAAAAAGGCAGGGTGGGGCGGGGAATTATGGGGAAGGGGTGGAATGGGGTGGGACGAGGGCGGTGCAGGGGGCAGGGCCAGAGGCGGGGGGTGTGGGGCGAGCACCCACCGGGTAGAGGGGAAGTTGGCACCTATGGCTTGGGCTCAAACCTGACTCAGAGCCCGGGCTTAGTGGGCAGAGTAGACAGACCCGCTGAAGCCAATGGGACTTTGGCACATGCGTGAACACTCTGGAATAGGAAGGGACGGCTGGATTGGGGACCCTCCGGTCTGCAACATTAACTTCCCTCATTGGGAGTATATTATACACCTCACTGCTCCCACGCCGGTAGACGTCCCATTATACTGTTGGCAAGGAAATGGGTGGGAGACAAATGACTCTACACCCATTCCCTGGGAGCCTGCCCACACGAAGGAAGCAACTTTTACAGTCGAAGAAAATAACCCCCCGTTATAACCAACGCACAGAAAGCTGAGATGGGCCAAGACTGCAGGGTGCAGATCCAGATACAAATCAGAACACAGGCCCAGAGCTTGCTGAAGAGCCAGGGGACAAAGTTCCGTGTTCTGGTTGGGTTCCATCATGACTGAAATTTCCTGGATTCTGTCTCTGAAAGCTTCACTACCCAAGGTACTGATCTGGCCCCCCATTACTGTAATATCCGATCACCTCTCGACAACCCTATGAGGCAGGGCAGTGCTCTTAGCCCCACTTTATACTGGGGGAATATGAGGGATGAAGAGATTAAGTGACAGGCCCAAGGTCACAGAGGATGTCTGTGGTGGAGCAAGAATTGGACTTGGGGCTCCCAAGACCTAGAATCACAAGTGAATAAGAGACTGCTATGCTTAGGGGTTTGACTCTCCGCAGCCGCAGGCTGGGCTATGTCTGAAGGAGCTGCAGCCACTCAGCCAGCTCACTCTTCACTCTGGAGGAAATATTATCCATGTGCTCTTCTTGGACCAGAGCCATCAGACTCCTGTCCAAAGCGATACGTGTTAGACTCTATAAATTAGCTGGTACGTGGCCCAGGATCCAGGCATGGTCCCCCCTAGGTTTGGATGAATCAGATGGGAAGACAAGCTAACATTCTTGTACTATCAGGGCCTGGTGGCTGGGGTCGGTCAGGAGGAGCATTTTGCAGACACTGACCGTGCTGAGCTCCAAGTTTGCGCTCACTGAATGGCTTCTAGCTATGTTAGAAGGGGGAAGGAAAGAAATTCTCTTTAAATAAAAGGATTTGCTTTAAGTAGGAGAGGCTCATGCTTTTAGGGTGTCCTAGATTCCGCCCCCACAGATGACCCGATTGAGGCCTTGTTAAAAGCAGGCAGCCTGTCTGGTTAGAAAGAGTCTCAGCGCATTAGCGTGGGGTACGCTTACATTGGGTGATCCAAGCTGGGGGGAAACATTCACAGACAGCCACACTTTGTACATCTTGGGGATCAAACACAGAACCAAACCCAGCCCGACATCTGCTCGCTACAATGACTCCACACAGAACAGCACCATGTCCCGTGCAGTCCTCCTGGTCACTGCTTTTGTTGGTATAGGCCCAGCGTCTCTCAAGAACAGCTATACTGGGTCAGACCAAAAGGTCCATCTAGTCCAGTATCCTATCTTCCAACAGTGGCCAATGCCAGGTCTCTGCCAAAGAGATAAACCTCTCACTCCAGGAGGGTCAAGAGTGGGGTCATTTGCTCCGCTCCTTTGACCCCAATATTATTCGTTGCAAAGACAAAGCTCATTGGTGAAGGCGGCACAGCATTCACAGGGAGCTGGTCAGAGCCAGTAGAGCTCAGTATTATGGGAACTCTTTCAAAGTATTGTCCAAAGGACAGGCTCATGCCTCTGACCTGACCTTCACTAGGAAAAGTACATATAAAACAAAGGAGAGAGATTCCCCCCCACCCACCCCTTGGGAGAGGAATGGAGAAGGAACCACATGAGAAGCCAATGTCATTGCTTTACAATTTGTCAGAAGATGCTCAGATACCGCGGTGATGGGTGCAGTACAAGAACCTCGATAGAAAAGAACAGGACCTTTAATGGTCCCATGGAACCTGGGTTCTAAAGTTCTCAAAAAACCAGGAAACTGTATGAGGTTCAAAGGCCAGCGCATGGCTGCATTGACGTCAGTCAAGTTATGCTAATTTACACCAGCTGGGGAGTTACCTACCTTGCAAGGATAAAGGACCAATGCAACCCTGCCAGGATTTTGAGTCTATGGTTCCTGATGCTTCAAGCCCCCAAAGCAATCCTTTTGCAGCAATTACAAGCCTGTCTTAAGGGAAGCGTGGAGGCATTCAAGCAGTGGTGCTGGAACAATTTTTATAGCGGGGGTGCTGAAGACGGAAACCCAGTATTTGGGGTAATATTACTACTTCAAACCAGGGGGTGCAGCAGCACACCCAGCACCCATAGTTCCAGCACCTATGATTCAAGGCGGTGAAACTCTTCTCTAAGGAATTCATCGGAAGGATTCGTCTCATTGGCCATTCATTTGGGTCTCCCTACCGACGCAATGATGCGTCCATTTCCCCCGGGAGGTTGTCCACAGCTCACAGGGAATCAGCAGGATCGTTCTACTTTTCAGCTGACTAGATTCTCTCCTTCACACGGAGCTGAAGAAA
Source organism: Chrysemys picta bellii (assembly GCF_011386835.1). Taxonomy (NCBI): domain Eukaryota; kingdom Metazoa; phylum Chordata; order Testudines; family Emydidae; genus Chrysemys; species Chrysemys picta. The sequence continues at coordinate 17,461,027 of NC_088808.1, read as the reverse complement.
TGTGGCCAAAGGCAGGTGTTCAGAGTGTACAGTTGATGTGCCATACCTGCCAACTTCAATACAATCATGCCAAATATGCAGTCACTTTTCTGGAACCCAATGGATTGGGCTTTCAACTAGGACAGTGGAGACCTGGGTTCTATTTCTAGCTGCCAAGGACCTTGGGCAAGTCATTTCCTACCTCTGTTTTCCACCCCATCCTTCGTCAGTCTTGTCTATTTCAATTGTGAGCTGTTTTGGGCAGGGATGACCTCTTACTGTGCTTAATGCAGTGGGGCTCCAATCTTGCATGTTCCTGTGAGCCAAATAATAATCAGTAACCGCAACTGCATGTCTCCTGGCAGAGCCCCAGGTCAGAGGGAGAGGTGGTATCAGACCGTAATACAGAGAATGAGATGGTGCAAACTCTACCCACTTGAACCTTTAATATGACCCTACAAGAAGGAAAACTTGGACACCTCCTTGTCTGCCAGTAGCATTGGATTAAAAACACAGTGGAGCGACTCCGAATGTGGCTCGCAGTACAGGTCACGCTTCCGCTAAGATTGTGCGGCGTCCATAGGATGGGATAGCATGGGCAATTCTGGCTCCCACACACAGACCACGTCTGTACAAGAGCACTAGTCACTAGTACTCCCCACTGTTGCTGTCACTGGTTCTGCTGCGCCAACAGGGTGGCAAGCATGCACAAGGTCCCAATGCTGCCAGCCCCACATCACACAGACCTGCTCTGAACCGGGCTAGATGACACTGTAGTTAAAATCCCTGTCCAGCCCGGGGCTCCCACCTGGGCGAGCTGAACTAGTGGTAGTAACAGTGGGAGATTCACTTCCAAAGGAGTTGGGAAAGGATTTTCTCCCAGTCATTCTGGAACACTGAGCAGGGAACATCTGTTAAAATAAATTGGGTGTATCCAATAGAATCCAGTTTCTGTCATCCCACAGGATTCCTGAGACAGCTTTCACATAGGATTGCTACACAGAGTTTCATGCACAATGGAACCATATGTTTTGTCTGTATGATGTGAAGGAAACACAAGAACGAACACAAATTAAGCCTCCATGAGAGAGCACAGTGTGCATGTCTCCTATGCACCATTCTGCATCAACTCTGCCCAAGAAAACGACAGGCAGGCAACGTAGAAATCTAGAGGAGCAATGCAGAGAAAAAACAAAGCTGTGATAGTTACACAGCTTCATATGCTACAGGTTCAAAGTATTCAGCCTGAGATTTTCCCCAAGCACTTAAACAACTTTGAAAATCTCACCTTTAATCTCTACTGTTAACTAGAGTTGGCTGAAAACTTTCCATCGAGAAGATTTTCATTGGAAAATAGGATTTCATCTAAATGGAAAATTTGGGGGGGAGCTCATTTTTTATCAAATTTGGGGAGGAAAAATTCTGATTTTTTCATTTCAGAATTGGGGAAATTCACACATACCTTGCAACTATTCCCCAACTAGAAAAATCTGGAAAACAGGAAGCGTGTGGGGGGGGGGGACCTACTTTTAATTAAACAGCAAAAGCTGTGAAAGTGAGTTTTCATCCATACTTTTAAAATATATATATATCTTCTCCCCTTTTTCCAGGGGATCACGAGGACAAAAATGAACTGGGCCTGGGGAACTTCAAAAATTCAACAAACCAACATTTTTCAGTTTAACACACCAAAATGAAACATTTGAAGTCAAAACAAAACAAAAGTTTTCATTTCATTTCAAAAGTTCCTGCAGGAATTATACTTCTTTGACCAAACCGTTGTTTGGTTGTTTTTCTATCAGGATGCCCCCTCCCTATGCCAAAAAAAATTCCACAGGGAAAAAATTCCCATTTTGCAACTCTCTAGTGTTAGTAGCTCTTAATATTGGCAGCAGAACTGACCTGGAGAAAGAAAGCAAGATAGTAGTCAGAATGATGTGATTTTTAAACTCCACTCACACCACCTGCTACAACGATAAACCTTCGAGCAGAGCAGTGCAAACACATTCTAGACCAATAATCTTTTTCGGGCACTACAGTACTTTGATCGCAGATATGGGGCTTGCTTATTCAGAATGGAGGTTTATTCTTTTTAAGTCTAGTTATACCATTTTTTCCAATACATTACATAACCCTAACTCTCCACCTGAGCCCCGGCCAATTCATCATTCACCACTGCTGCTTTCCATCTATTTGTGAGCAGAATGGGTTTTGCCCTGCATACGTTCCTCAGTCTATTAGGCAGAGTGTTATTCTTTTGTTCTGTGTTTGGATACTCATAAAGCTATTACCATCTATTGCACACACATCCATCATCAGGGCTTCAAACTCCAGAAAGTCCCCCCCAAAATATTTTCCACTCACCATGCAGCCTGCCGGTCTCTGTTCTTTTACTCTGCGTTGCTTCATCCATCGAAATACATTTCAGCAAGTCCTGAGTCCAAAAAGTAAACAGATGGCTGCCCCAAAGTGTTGCTTCTTTAAAACAGTGGGGGAAGGAGGGCGGCAGGGGACGGAAGAGATCTTTTTGCAAAACAAACCCCAAAAGATTGCACTGATTACGCATTGGACTGGTTATGAAGAAGCTGGGTTGATGCCCAGTTTGGAGAAAGTGGAGCCAAACAGCTTTATGCAGGGCCACCAATCCCCCAAAAGACCAGGGCAAGCAGCAAATGGAATGCAGCTACTTTACCAGGGTGCAACCCAGTTACACCTGGACCTCTTGCTTGGGCCCATGCTAATGTGAGCCATGCTGGCTCAGTATGCGTCTCGTAGCTGCTCCACATAAGAGGTGAATGAGTCAACTATAGCAGTCGGCTAAACCAATAAGGGTGGGAGTTTCAAAAGGAGCCTAGGGGAGTTAGAAGCTCACGCTTTTAGCATTGAAAGTCCCAGGTTCAAATCCTGCTATTGGTCTAAGTGGGGTCAATTTCCCTAAGAGCCCTGCACTTCCCCCCAGCACGTTTGTAAAACACATCTCAGCCACACGGAGAAGTGCTCTAAATGCCGCGTAACATTTGGATCAGATTGCTTTCAGCATGGGTAAACACTGGCTTAGTCTGGGCTCTTTCAGCATCTGAAAGCGTGGGCCGCAATCGAACAGTTCAGAAAGTCCTGCACCAGTGGCCTTTCATGGTCTCCCAGAATCCACTGCTTCTGAGTGTCATGAAAGAGATAGCCAGACTGTTCTGCCATGCTTAATTTGTGCCGGGGCTTGGCAAGGCTGCCCTGACAACCTCTGGACTTGGCCGTTCATAGCCCCAGTACCTCTGGGCTTGGTGCATCAGTTATGAGAGTAAAAGAAAAAATTGCTTGAGCCCCGGCACCTCTTTCATTACAAACTAAGCACTGCTGCCCTGCATCTCCAATGGTTCACAACAGCATTAATGAGAACGTGAGGCAAAATTGTAAAGGTGCCAAACAGAAGTCAGCAGGCTAGCGTGGACGTAGCAAACTAGTTGCACTTGGAGCAGCTGCATTTCACCAGATTTATTTCTCTAGTGCAAACGCAGCCCTGGAGAGGCAGTGTGATCTAGTGCAGGCAACCAATGGCACGCATGACAAAGGCAGCATGCAAGCTGATTTTCAGTGGCACTCGCACTGCCCGGGTCCTGGCCACCAGTCCGGGGGGCTCGGCATTTTAATTTAATTCTAAATGAAGCTTCTTAAACATTTTAAAAACCTTATTTACTTTACATACAACAATAGTTTAGTTATATATTATAGACTTATAGAAAGAGACCTTCTAAAAATGTTTAAATGTATTACTGGCACGCGGAACCTTAAATCAGAGTGAATAAATGAAGACTCGGCACACCACTTCTGAAAGGTTGCCGACCCCTGATCTAGTGGATTGAACATGGGAGAAGGAGACCTGGGACCCAATCCCGGCTGTCAGTGACTTGCTAGGCAATCTTGGGGAGTTATTTAGCCTCTCTGGCTGTGTCTACACGCAGGGCTTTCTCAGTGGATGTGCCCGCATAGATCTCAGCCCTTAGCACTACCAGGGGAGGTCGCTGGACTGGGAACGAGGACACCAGCTCTACCCTGACCTACTCTGTGACCTTGGGACCACCCTTCACCTCTCTATTCTATGCCTCTGTTTCTCCTGCCATCCTTTGTCTGTCGTTTCCACTTACAGCATAAGCTCTTTGGGGTAGGGGCCATCGCTCACTACATGATTGTACAGCACTGAACACAATGGGGCCCTGGCATCTCAGCTGAGGCCTACAGGTGCTACTGCAATAATAGCAATACTGCCCCGTTGGTTAGCTCCGCTCAGAGCAGGTCTAGATGACATGGTGCTTAAAAGACCACCATTGGTCCGGCACTAGAATCCCCACTGGTTCTAGAGGAGAATCTGAGAAAACTCTCAGGTCTTGACTCGGTTTCCTGCACCCTATAAAGTAGGGCTAAAAACCACCCCAGGGGCGTGATGAGAATGAGGCAGTTACTGTTCCTGAAGCACTTTGTTTGCGTAACGCTCCGTACAGGCACTAAGTATTATTACATCTTGACCTGGTAATCACCAATTCAGACTTCCAGGAGAAGATTTATGAAAGGATGTGGCCAGATGAGAGAGAGAGAGAGACAGATCGCCTTGAGGATTGACCGATCTCTCCCTTCCCTTACAAGAGGAATAGAAATTAAATTTATGAATTTGGTCGTGCGGTTGCCAAGTGGCTTTGATGCAGTTTATTTTTTTTACGTACGTTCGTGATCTCCTGCACAGCTGCCAGAAGAGAACGATCCTATGGAGCTAACTGATGCTTCTCTCCAGCCTGCCTTAGCCATAAGCTCTCTGTGAAATTGTATTATCCTTTAAGCGGCCATGCATTTGGTTGCTGCCTTTTGGTAACACTTGTGGGCTTGATCCTTTCCATTGTGGGGAGACGTGATTGGTAACGGAAAGCCCATGCAAATAGGTTTCCTACCTAACACAAAAGTCCGCTTTCATTTTTCTTGCTGTATATTTCTTAACTGCCTGTAGTCTAATTAAAGATTTATTTCTCTCTCCCCAAACACACCAGGTGCAATTAACACACACGTTCTTCATTCGGCGGCTCAGCAAGACGCTGCCACTTCCAACAAGCCACACTGTAGAGAATTTATTTTCCCAGCCAACGGGGGTTTGCTAGCCGTCCTTAGTCTGCCCCCTCGTGTTCCCGACTGCCCGTTACACCCAGCAGAACATTAAAACTTCGCTGTTGCCCCTTTTAGGCCATTAGTAAGGCTCATCTGAGAGGGAAAGGGACATTTCTACATAACTCACTGGCCTGTTTCACACCAAATATTGTGTGGTTTAGGTCATTACAGGCATCGGGAATTTCTTCCAGACCTGAATTCAGTTCCCATCGAGCACAGAGAGATGCTGTAACCACAGCACTTGGCTCTGAATTTCCAGCACCCCAAGTTTCAGGGACGTTCAGATCCAGAGGGTTGGTTTGGGCTCCATCTCGAATATATTTGGGGCAACAAAGCGCACGGAGTGGGTTTGTGAGGTGCCAAACTGCCTGACACTAGACCTTGCCATGGCTAGGCTGCTATAGTGTAACGAGAGAAAAGGACACCAAGGCCCGTAGTGAGACAGGGGCGGGGTATTAATCCTTTGGCAACCCTGACCCAGGTCCGTCTCCTCCCAGCTCTCCCGCATGTCTCACCGCTCATGACAGCCAGGTCCAGAGCCACAAAGGGACTTAGGCATTGCATTGTGTGGCATCACAACGCCTAACTTTCAGGCACCTTGAAAAGCCAGTGGAACAACACTGAGACCCACAAAGCCTGAGCCAGGCATGTAGGCTCCCCGTACCAGGCATGGGGAGAGGCAGGTGCCTAAGAATGGAATCCACACAGCCAGCATACGAGGCAGGGAGCTAGCCCTGGGGAGATCTCAACGAGAGGGGTATGCGTTAAACCCACACAAAAGGGCCAAAGGAGCAGCTGCTACTACTCACCTTATAACTTGCGGCTCAGTGTTAGAGCACTTGGCTGGGATCCAGGAGACACAGGTTCAATTCCTGCCTCTGCCGGAGGGGGAAGAAAGGGTCTGAGCAGGGGTCTTCCACCTCTCAGGAGCGTGCTTTCATGGCTGAGCTTTGGGATATTCTGATGGGGAAGGGCTCCTCTCCTGTGGGAGCTGTTCCGTTGCGCTCCCTGGGCCTGAGAGCGAGAAAGACTCCGTAGCCCAGTGAGTGGAAGTGGGAACCCCAGGGTCCAGTCCCCCGGCACCAATGACTTGTTATTTATCCACCGCAGAACAGCTTCCACAGGAGAGGCTGAGCGAGCCCCTCAGCAGAATAGCCCATGGCTCCGTGGTTAGAGCACTTGCCTCAGAGGGAGGAGATCCCTGTCCAAATCCACCCTCTGCCAGAGCGTGGAGAGAGAAAAGGAAACGGGGTCGCCCAGATGAGGTCTCTACCCATTAGGCTAAAAAGCCATAAAGCTGGGTCCCACCACCTCCTCTTCCTCCCCCAGCCAGAGGCCGAATGGGACCAGGGCCGGCTCTGGCTTTTTTGCAACCCCAAGCAAAAAAAAAAAAAATAATAAATCCAGGCGGCCAGAACAGCAAAGCAAAAAAAAAAAAAAAAAAAAGCCTGCCAGGCAGCCAGAGCGCAGGTGCAGGGGGACTCCCTGCGCTGCAGACGTGCCCCGGATAGGGGGGGAGAGAGAAGGGGGGCGGCCAGGGCTTCAGCGGGGCACTTGCCACGCGGCCCCGACCGCCGCGCCGCCTGCTCCAGTCGGCGGGGAGGGAAGGACGCGGGCTGCCCTGCCGGGCTTGCTACAGACCTGGCACCGGCTGGGGCAGACGGAGCATGCAGCCCGCTCCCAGCAGGGCGCTCCCCTCCTCCGTGCCGCCGCCCTCTACAGGGTGGCCGGATCGGCGAATAAAAAAAAAAAAAGCGGCCGTGCCGCCCCATAGAATCTGCCGCCCCAAGCACGAGCTTGCTCGGCTGGTGCCTGGAGCCAGCCCTGAGATCCAGGTAGGCAGTCTCTGAGCTCACCTGCCAGTTCAGGCCCAGCATGCCAGTTAGGCGGACAAGCGTTTATCTTCCCCTGGTTTGTGGATCACACTGGGACATAGGTCCCCGGATGCCAAGAATGAGGAAGCAGTGCACATGCCCAGAGGCAGAAACTTAAGTGCCTAGGGAACTTTTACCACAGAAGTTTAGGGGGTGTGTGAGTTTAGATGCCTACAGGTTTAGGCAGCACCCAAGCATGGGTTTTGTGGATCTCAGTGGTACCTAAAACTGGGAGTAGGTGCCTTCCCCCCAGACTTAGGTACCTAAATGTCATGGTCAATCTGGGCCCAGTTTTTTTTTCGACACTCCTCACCTGGACTTAAACAGGACAAATATTTCCTGCTCTACACACAGCACAGAGCTTTGGGAGAAGTGGTGCATGAGAACACTTGGACTGGCTTCAGTTTGATTGGCAGATAGAGAGGTGCGGGGGCGGGGACAGCATTTACAGCTGGCGCTGGTCAAAAGTTTGATGAAATTATTTTCCAAATCAAGAACTCAATTTTCAACCAAAAAAGCCAACCAAAACTTCCGAGGCATATTTTAGTTGAAATTTTTCAGCCAGCTCGACATCAAAAGTTTGTTGATAAGACAAAATTTTTTAAATTTCAAAAAATATCAACAAAGATTCCAGCAAAAAAATGTACTGGTTTTCCAGCAAGCTCTGCACCCAACCATTTCCAGTGTGTCAGCTGTTAGATCCCCTGGTTTTGGAGTCCAACGTATTACTCAAGGTTTTTAACAGAGCTACTGGAACAAGATGGTTCAGATACCAGCAGTACTGCACTCCTTTCCTGTTTTTTATTTTTGGGGCCTTTTTCAAGCTATACTCTATCCCAGCTTCCACTCCATGTTGCGCTGTGACAAAGCAGGTGTGTGAAATAGTTCATGTCATGAGTTAGCTAGGGTGTGTTGGACTACTGCCCTCTGCTGAGCAGAATCAGAACTGCTGGAACAGTCCCAGGTCTATCCTGCTCACAGCAATCCTGTGAAATCTGTGCTATTGGAAGAGGAGAGGTTTAATTCTCTTCCTTTATTTCTAAGCAGTCACAGCACTTTGAAAGAAGAGCCCTACGTGGTCACAGAATTTATACAACCCCTTGCCATGGGTCATCATTTGGGATAGACCCCAGGACCAACGGCTGCAGAAAACAGGCCTCTACAGTTTGCACAAAAGTACCAATGCCACTGATTGATAGCAGTAGCAGGTTCTCATTCTCTCTGTGGATCAGCACTATTGTGTGAGGCATTGGCCAATTAGAAATGGTCACAGGACATAGTGGCACATTCTGCTTCTTCTAAGCCACTCTACAGCTCGATTTGGTTATTCCACCACTCAGTTGCCCTCAAAACACAGCACCCTTTCCAGGCTTAACGATCACGTTCTTTTCAATAGTCCATCTGCATCCAGGCTGCCCATCTCCTGAACACGTAGAACAATAGGACTAAAAACTATCTATTTATGGTATTGCAAATGGTGCTTTTCTCATTTAATTACCTAGTCACCTGATGCTGCTGCAAGTCAATGGAATTACGCCAGGGATGAATTTGCTCCATTGTATGGGTACCTCTAATGCAAGTTAGCACATGGCACCAGGGAGAGTTCTCATGCTATCAGCAAATTATCTCATTCAGGGGAACAGATGCCAGAATGACTTAGCTTGATCAGAACTCCGATTGTCATCCACGTTCCCTTTCTCGATTCTCCCCCTCCCCCCCCCCCACACACACATACCCACATCTGCTTCCACAACCCCATGCACAGGACAGCAGTTTGGGGACTCTGTGGTTTTGATCAATTGAGACTAATTCTAGCCATTATCCATCCCCATCACCGCCCCAACATTCACACTGCATGAACTCCAGGGCTCAAGGCATGAGCTAAAAATGGAATCCTAAGGAGGCGCTCCTCTCATAAATCTAATTTCAGCTGCCTGTAGAACTAAGCCATACCTTACCTCAATGGCAGCCTTTCAGCTGTTGGATTACTTACTGCTCTTCTAGTTTAATAGTTTACGGTCCCAATTCGTTTCCAATGAAGCACGACAGATCAAAGATTAATCGCCCAAGATGGACCACAGCCAGCCCTGTCTAGCCAGGAGCCATGCTTTCCTTTTGTAGCAGGAGAAATTTAAAGGTGCTTAGAGAACACAATCAATCATTGCCAAACGCCGGCAAGATTGGACAAAGCAAACGGCTCATTGGCAGCTAGTAGACCTTAGCATTAATTGCTTAAGAGTTTGCAGAACTGCTGCAGAGAGATGGACAGCAAGGATAGCATAACAGATTGATTGCTCCGACTTATCACCTTTGCAAAGAAAGCTGCACCCATAACTTTGGCAGCGCGGCATCCTGAAAACTCCCTGTGGAAAGAGGCAGGGTGTGCGTGACAAGGGCTGGATGAAGTAAGAACTGGCCCAAACCTCAAACCAAATCCTTAAGGTTTGGAAGAGTTTTGTTAGCCTCCGATGGCCCTTTTCACCCAATCAAACGGCATCAGTACAACCCTGGAGATAGGGAAGTATTATGAGCTTCCATTTTGCAGATGAGAAACAAAGGCACAGAACCCAGCAGTCCTGAATCCTGCCCCTCCACCCATTTTCACCAGTCATCAGCATCCACTGGTTCCAGTCCACACACACTTACCATCAAGCCATCAGACATTCTCATGCTTAGCAAGACCTATCGCCCTGAGACTGTATAGAGTCCAAGGGAAGAAGAAAAGCTTCCCAAGAGGAGGAGCGGAGGCATTGTTTAAAAAAGAATTTTATTGTATGTCCCCCTGTCACAGCCCTTCTCCCGCCACAAAGCAGCATTACCCACCAAGCAAGACATATCCTGCAGATTTCTGTCCCGCCTCCTTCCAGAGGTGGAAAGACCCTAGGAGTTCTGTACAGTCACAGGGCCAGCCCCTCAGCTGACGTTAATGGATGTAGATCCGTGGACTTCAATGGCGTGTGACAGATTTACAGCAGCTACAGAGTCAGCCCACATTGTTCATCGGCATCACTTGTTCTCATGGTGCGTTTCAAAAGCAGTGAAGCAGAGTCTTGTCAGACTGAGTAGTCAAAGGTCTGACTCCCACAGACACTTCCCTGCCTCGTTGTGATCCTCAGGAAAGCTGGAATAAAAGCAACAGCTTGCTAGCAGAGTCCTGAGCCAAGGCACCAGCTGTGCCAAGTCTGGAGAACGGGGCTTCTGGAGAGCGGGACCAAGAATGGTGAAGACCATTGGTTGTCCAGGTTTGAATTCCAAGAGAGGAAGAGGTGACAGTTGTATCCACTGCTCTGCCAAGCTTCACACAGCCTGTTAGGCCGTTTTAACCTGTGACATGCTGTACCGTTCACAGGCAGGCCCATGATAGTATCATCATATGGTTGCACCCAGCATGTTCAAAGAGCTAAACAGGGTCCCCTTTTTAAAAGGTGTCATATCTTGGGCATGAGAGGTACAGCCAGACCCAATGACCGTGGCTCCTGAAGGTATGCCCAGTAGATCACCTATCTTCAGCAAATAAAACCACCTTCCAGATATGGTTCAGGCCTTATGACGAGCACAGGTAGGCTCCTAGCTGTGGCCCACAACTTGTTCGGTACCCTGCCCGTGCGATAGATGCTGTTTAAAATATCGGACACGATGCTGGATGTCAAGTTGTGCAGGGAATTTTCTCCAGCCTGGACCGTGCTGTTCATCAGGAGGGCAAGGGTGGTCTCGGTGGCAAAGGGGCTCCCATCGAATGAGCGCTGTATGGCCACAGTCATGCCATAAGGTGCAAACTTCTCCCTCTCATAAATAATGGAGAGGTATGTCCCAGCCTCTGGGTACCCTCCCCAAGGCAACTGAGTACTCTTGTAGTCTAGTATTTGGACTCTCACTGAATGAGGCAGACCTTGTCCTGTGGCCAGCAAGGAAAGGGTCCATTTTGAGAGACAAAAGAGCGTATTCCTCACCTCCCCCAGCCCAACAGCCACCAAAGAGACCCCAAACCCCTCAGGATGGTCAGCCCAACGCAGGTCACTCACGCTGCGCTGGAGGGCGCGCCATGTCGTTTCCGGCTGGCTTGGGAAGAGAAGACGAAATGGGCTGAGTTTATAGTCCAGTGAACAAACTCCATTGGAGCTGAGGGCCCTGCAGTGGTTAAAGGGAACTTGGCCAGGATTGCCGTAAACCAGGAAGAGAGAGACAAGGATAAAAACAAAGCACAAGATGCCTGCAAGTCTGACAGACGGCAAGAAGTCAGAGTCTTCTGGCCTCAGAGAAACAGGCTCGGAGGATGCAGAGGGAACTTGCCTTTCTCTGGATTCCATCTCCACTTGGTTCCTGGGCTCACACAGGGATGCTGGCATGTTCAGATAGTGGCAACAGCTTTTCTCAGATGGCTCCTTCTCAGGTGGCAGGACTTGGTCTTCTATTGCTGGAAGCAAAAAAAAAAAAATAAGAATACCGTCAGCCAGATGGCAGCTTGAGGGATGCAAGAGGCAGTGGGCCCAGTCCATCCTCCATTAGCTAGTTTTACGTTGAAGTCACTGGAGCTAGACGAGGCTAAGACTGATGTAATGGAGCGGAGAGCTGAGCCCCCTTGCCTGGTGACAGGACAGGGAACCAGGGGATTGGAGTTCTATTCCAAGATCCAAGTTATTCCCTATCTCCCAGGGCGATTCCTTCATGCTTGCAAAGCTGTTCAAATTTGAGGAGTGCCGTGGTTTGTGAGGGCATCCCTAAATCGAGGGGAATAACCCTAATCCATTCAAATACTCTACACTGAAGTTATTGGCAACTAAACACTTCCATGACTGGGGGGAGTCCGGGGTGGGAAAGGAAGGGACAGGGAGGAGAGGCAGCAGCAAGAATCTAGTGACTTTGGAGGGGAGTTCCAGAGACAAGGCTACTCCTGGAGGAGAAGAAAATCTACAGCCTTTGTGTGTGCATGCACACAAACACACACATACTTGCACTCTCTCTCCCTCCGCACCCAGGTTCACCCCTACACTGAAAATACACCAGCCACGCTTGATCTTGAATGAGGGACAGGCAAGATTGTTAAGAAACTCTGTAGAAACAGGTGGCTGATACGGCAACGGAACACTCCTCAGGGCAGAGACTTGGCCCATTTTCAGCATGGTATAAATAATAGTGGTAGAAGAAACAATGACACATTGGTTACATCAGTTAGCTTTTTGCTACCTAAGTAACAGGAACTAATAACAGTTTTTCTCCAATATGAGCCATGACTTAAACCACATTTGTTTATGTTACCAACATCGGGCTAAACGTCTCTCTGGGATGGACAGCTGTTTGCAAGCTAGGGCTAAAGGCAAAGCCACTTACTTTCACCTTGGAGCACAGACATCCTTGAGGCCGGTCCCAACACAGCTGCAGGTTCCGTACAGAGCTTCTCTGAGCCACTTGCACTCCTGACTTTCCCACGGCTGCTGCTTATCATTTGTGAAGGGGCTGAAGAATCAGTCACATTGAGAGGCCTGGCTGCAGCAGAAGGATGGCACAGTGACCCAAACATGCCACTGCTAAGTGCCCAGTGTGGATGGTTTATGGCCAGTCATTTGGCAACCTTGCTGGACTTTTCTTGTTCCTGGTCCCCAGCTGCCAGATATAAAGCTTGGTATAAAGACAGTACAATATTGTGGAAGAGTTGTGTGCTGGCTGGTCTAGATGTGTTACCAATCCAGACACCCTCTAAGAGGTGTGGCTTCTTCCAGAGTGGGGGAAGGACCCAGCTATCTAGGAACGGAGGGTGGAGGGTGTGTTTCCAGCCAGTGGGGAAGGCAAAGTTGTTTTGAAGTCAGCAGGAGGAGGAGCTGTCTCCAGGCCTTCTTACAGATTTAAAAATTCTATTAAAGCTAATGTTAAAAGAATTATATAATACATCGGTTGAGAAAAGAGTGTCTGTACATCTGGGTATAGTGCTTAGATTATCCACAAACACAAAGTTTGTTTTTAAAGTCATAAGACACATCTAGTGCATAATCAGCAATAACCCAAACATAGGTGAATGAATTTAAGAATAGAGTTTAGATATTTAGCATCCATGCATTTGGGTACATTATTCATTAAAGAAGTTATACAGAGAGGTGGTGGCGGAAAGTAAAATATATCAATGAGTGAAGATTGTCCCTCAGTAATTGAGAATTTAGGATTGGTTGTCCATTTAGAGAAAAAACAGTCCCTCAGGAAAGTATTTGAGTTACTTTCCCGACTGCATTTCTCTAAGTACGTGTTCTGTTTACTGCTTTCAAATCCGTGTCGTCATTCCAGGGACTTTTCTTGCATGTACTACCCCACCAAGGAGACCATGAGGTTATGCAGCAATAGAAATGCAAGAAGAGGAAACAAGATTAGAGCAGAAACTAGAGATGGGTCCCAGACAGGGCTGGCTCCTGGGTTTTTGCCGCCCCAAGCAGGCAAAAATTAAAAAAAAAAAAAAAAAGCCGCAATCGCGATCTGCGGTGGCAATTCGGTGGGAGGTCCTTCGCTCCGAGCGGGAGTGAGGGACCCTCTGCCGAATTGCCGCCGAATACCTGGACGTGCCGCCCCTCTCCGAAGCGGCCGCCCCAAGCACCTGCTTGGCAATCTGGTGCCTGGAGCCGGCCCTGGTCCCAGCCCCACCCCTGAATCCAAACTCACAGAGCTTCCGGGATGTCAAAAATCCAATTCTACATCCAGCCTCCTTCCCATGGAGCCTGAACAGAAGACACATGTGCGCTCATTTTGTTACTCTGCTTCCAGCAGGTTGGAACATATACTCCCAGGGTTAGCAGGCGCCTTGTGCCAGCAGCATTCAGAGATTGCTCAACAGCTGTCGTTAAATCGAGGCTGTCTGGGAGGCTCAGAGATTGTATTGTGCAATGAATATGAAGTTAGCTGTATTGATTTAATGAATTTTATATAACACGTGTGTGTTTGGCAGCTATGGTGTTGCTGGCTAATGGGTAACTAAAGAGTTAAATCAGTCTTAGTTTTTGCAGGTACCTAGAATCTATGGCTATACACAGCCCCAGTGGCCAGCACTCAGACAATGAAGGGGATAGCTCCTTTTGGGGGTGGGGAGACCAGTTTGAAACTCCAGGGGTTTTCAGGTAGGAACTCTGAAACAAAGGGCTTGCAAGCTGTTAAAAGCAGAGCCTTCGAGGAGACTGGGAGAGACAGAAGGTCTGCAGAAGAGTCAGGAGAACAGAGGGCATGGGGGTGACACATCAGGAAGAAGTTTTGTTTCAAAGTTTCCCATGAAACCAACGTTTAGCAGCATTGACATTTTCCAATCCTGCAAGGGGGGGGGGGGGGGGAGAGGGAATTGGTTTAAATGAAACCTTGTTTTTCGGTGGGAAGAACTTCCCAGATGGAGAATTTCAGCCAGCTGTACTGTCCCTTCCAGCATTCCCAGGTGATATTTGGGGACTCACCCTCCCTTCAGCTGGGGATTCTCAGCCTGATGCTATAGTAGGCCAGAATATTTCCAGAACAGAACATGCCGAATTTGCGTTGGGGTTCTGGAACACAGACTGCACACCTCTTTTTTTCCTTCCACTCAGGACACCACCTGAATCCAAGTGCATCTGGGTACTACACCAGTCATGGAGGGCCCCAGCCCGCAAGAGACGGGAGGGAGGATGTCAAATGATTGCATCACGTGTGGTGCTCAGCTTGTGTGGCATTCCATTACTGTGCCAACGGGAGCTATACAAGTGTGTAGATGGAAGCAAGGGTAGAAGGTGGGCATTTGGGCTTGTGGAGACCGGCTGGTGGTGTGGTGACAGGATGGTCCTCAGCACACAGCAACGGTGTGGAGGACAGAGCTACATTGACCATCAGGGCAGCAGAGGTGTGGAAAGGCAAGAGAGCTGTATCACCACCATAGGAACATCTTAGAGTATGTATTACTGCCTGTGCCCCCAAAATACCAACCCTCACACCTCCATCTACCCCAGAAAAGGCTGACAGAGAAAGGAGACCCCGGTGGCCAGTGAGGGGGAAATTCATAAGGAGCTGGCCCCCAAATACACAGACCTTTTTCCCATTGCTGTAAACTGAGACATCTCCCACCCCGAATGGCACAGACAACGGGAACGGCAGCTCTGGGGACAACACAGCACGGGGGTCAGAGAGGGGACCACAAGTCTTGAGGGCTTCTGAGTTGTTCCCAGCTTCTGAGATCTTTCAAGGCTGCAACTGGAGCCAGACCAGCCCATTGCCAAGGCTCACAGGCATTGGGAAATTTGCTCACTGATGGCCAGATTAAATCAACGGGTATGGAATCAGGCCCAGAGGGGAAGTCATAGCCTAATGGGTCTTTCACCATCTCCACTACCTATTTATTCCACCACCAGTAGCCAAAGGCAACGTGCCCGCTGTTTCCATACATTCCCAGGGCTTTGTTGCACTAGGGACCCCAAAACGCTCTCTTTCACGCCTGCATTTTACTCAGATACCAGGGAAGGTGGTGTTAACTTGGCATCATAGAGTCGGGTGGAGCTAGGCTGTCCAGCTAAGACATTTCCCCTTCCACTAAATTTCTGCATGGCCGAGGCCCAACCAGGGAGTGGGGGAAGATTCAGAATCCAGAGGGACATTGGGACCCAGCTGAAGCATGCAGGACTGGAATCAAATCAGTACATACGTCCTCCCGCCGCCCTGCCTGCCGCCCCCAGGCAGCACTCTGAGATTAGAACAGATAACAGAGAGAGGGCCAGCGAGCAGGAGTACTGCCTGAGGACCATGCCTCGACCACTGGGCAGCCACCAGTAGCACATTCACAGAGCAGATGGGATGTTTTTACTCATCTCTCTTCTGAAAAGGCTGACACGAGGTCAACAGGAGGAAGAGAGAAAAAAAAATTACATGGTGGGAGGAGGGGGTAGAGTCAGCTAAAGGAACCAGGCCCTGTTTGTACAGGGAAGTGGAGCAAGAAGCTTCCAAGAACTGGGTTCCTTCAAGATTTGTCCCTAGGTCCGGGGACTTCACACTCACCCCTGAAGGTGAATTTCCCTTTAGCACGACAAGTTCAAGGACAAAATTAATCTCTCCTCAGTGAAGACAGGTTTGCAGCTAGCCCCTAATTTCCAGCATAAATCAAACAGCACCTGTGACCGCAGGCCTAGAAGAACATCCCCTGTCTATGAGGGGATGCTACACAGAGTCAGTGTGCCTGTTAAGGACTCACCTGCATTGCCCACTGACACATTCCCGCTCAGGAACACACCAGCCCCCCGGGCCCCATTCCTGGGATACAGGCACCCTGCACCCTCCAGTACCTGCTTTTAAGGATGATTTGGGGCCTGTGTAAAGTCGCAGCCTGGCAAGAAGTTCCTTTACCCGGAGGAGCATATGGAAACTACTTCTTTTTCCATGCTGTTCCCAGGAAACCATCACAGTTTCCCTGAGGGACATTTGTGCAGCCCAGGGTTTTTCCTGGAGGGGGGGGGGGGGAACAGCTTCACTCCGCAACATCGTTTACAAAAAAAAGTGCGTTGGGACAAGTGTTGATGCCAGAATTATTCTTCACCCAACCAAGCTAAAATTCAGAATTGCAGAAGCTAGAGTGGGAGTAAAAATGGCTCCATTTTCACTGACAAATTGACCTAATTTGGAGCCAAATGCCATTTCACGGGGGTTTGTTGGTTTGTGTGTGCGCACGCTATGTCTCTGACTCTCAGGGAATGTGTGTGCTGTGAACTCTGCCACACAGCTCCCAGTCAGTCAGCTTCTGGTAACCTGCAATAACAGCCTCCTAGGACACCAGCAGAAAAGTTGTCAGACCAGCTCTGCCTGCAACTTTGCAGGAGCCGGGCAGGTTTGCAGTGACTGAGTTCTGGGAAAGGGGGAGAGTTAGACACACTCCAGGCTGAGTGGAGCAATCCACCCAGAGATACAGGGGCCAGGAGACAGGGTTAAAGTGAGTTCTTGGTTCCCAGTGGAAACACTAGACAGCCAGCTCCGTTACAGTAAGGCACTTCCAGCTACATTCAGAACCACATCCACAGCTCAGACCCATCTTTTGATAACAGGCCCATGGAGATGGCTTACCTGAGCCTGTAAACCCATGGAACATCTCTCCCCCATCATATCCACTCTCCAGCTGGGACCCACACTTATGTTATAAAAATCTCAGTTATTTTAGAAGGAGTGGGGAATAGAAAGAATTGGCACAATACAGTGTTGTATGAGGACATTATCCTAGTTTTCTCAAACCATCCTTGTAGTTAAATCACTAGACATGGACTCAGGTTACCTGGGATCAATTCCCAGCTCTGACACCGATTGCCTGCATGACCTTCGGCAAATCACTTAGCCTATCTGTGCATCATAGAATATCAGGGTTGGAAGGGACCTCAGGAGGTCATCTAGTCCAACCCCCTGCTCAAAGCAGGGCCAACCCCAGACAGATTTTTGCCCCAGATCCCTAAATGGCCCCCTCAAGGATTGAACTCACAACCCTGGGTTTAGCAGGCCAATGCTCTAACCACTGACTATCCCTCCCCCCATCAGTTTCCCCCACCTGTAAAACAGGGGCTAATACTCAGCTAGCAGAGGTGCTAGGAGGATACATTCAGTAGTGGCTGTATGGTGCTTAGGTACCATAGCAACAAACCCATAAATAAGGCAAACAAAACCTCCTGTCAGACCCAGCCTACACTGCAAACTCCTCGGCAGGCCTGCTGAGCCAAGACCCCTCTTCCTTACACCAGTTTTACACCTTTGATTTCAGAGGAGTTACTCCTGAATGAGAGAAGCAGGCTGTGTTTCCTTAACCTCCCTGTGAAGCATCATGCATAGCCCTGGCACTGTGTACAGGCACGTACCAATGAGCTAGAACTCACATTCCCCAGCATTTAGAGCAGGCACTAAACTTAATGCCCTGGTTTTAAAGAGACCTTGAGGAAAGGTGGAGCCAGGGGCAACCAAGAGGAAAACTTTAGGCCCTTCAGCTATTCATTGGAGGCAGTGAGGGAAACACAGTCAATCCAGGACCAGAGGGTCCAGCAGAGAAATAAGAGATGTAGATATTTACCTCATTCTCCTCCACCACAGGCTGACTCCAAGGACAACAACCCACACAGCTCCTCATCCTACAGACTTCCTCAACCACTCAATTAAGCTCAGACAGGTGACGATTTCCTCAGGTGTGTGGCCACCTGAAACCCTTCTCCTCCTGGAAGCAAGGTCTCCTCTTGGTCCTAACACCCACCTCATCCCTCTCTTTGTTGTTTGGAGGCCAACCCCTCTCTGGGAGACTGGTGGGTTCAAGGAGTGCCAGTCAAAGATATCTTCCTGCCAAAGTATTTTCTTGCCATTGGGGGTCCTGTCTGACATCAACCCATGGATTTGCATAGAGACCCCCCAGCTATGGCCATTCTATCCTCAGAATATTTAAGAATCTCTTTCAACGGGAAAAATATATGAGTATTTGCCTTTCATCTGAGGCTGACAAAGTGCTTTACATGCAGTAATAAATGACACCTCCCAACCCAAGTGGGTGGACAAAGCAATTTCATTAACCACATTTTACAGACAGGGAAACTGAGGCATGGAGCAGAGGGGCGATTTGCCTGAGGTCACCCATGGCACAGCTGGGAATACAACCCAGTCCTCGGTCCCCTGTTCTAACCCTTCAACGAACTATTTCTGCAGTGTTGAAATACGAGTGTAATTTATTGACCTCGCCTATAACAGACAGTCAGTAGGTATACTCAGCTTCATCTGTGCCAACAGGAACCCTGGCACCAGAGCGGGTAACAACATACAAAGTACTCAGAGGGTTCTAGGGTGACCAGACAGCAAGTGTGAAAAATCGGGATGGGGGTGGGGGGCAATAGGAGCCTATATAAGAAAAAGACCCAAAAATCGGGACTGTCCCTATAAAATCCGGACATCTGGTCACCCTAGAAAGTTCTCACTGAGACATAGAGAGCTACATTTTTTTAAAGCACAGCTCTGCAACTCCTGCATTTGTGTGCTTACAGGGGCGTGCGAAATGGGTGATTGTGCATACAACCATGGGCATGCCCGGGTGCCAGATTCCAGCACACAGTTCGGTTAGTCTGCGTGCACCCCCTGGGCCTCCGGGTACAAACATTTGGCCCGTCACATCAAGGTTATGGATTCCTGCAACATCCCCAAGATCTTTATAGGAGATGGCATGTCAGAGCACAGCACAGAGCTGGTCTCTGATCACAAGCGGGAAGCCAGCACTGGGCTCCCCAACACAGCCACAGAACAGCAATGTTCTGAGAGCGTCTGTGTAGAGCAGACAGTGTCCATTTGGTTAGAGAAGCCTGTAATAAGTGATATAATAGCTGTCAGCCCCCTCTATCGATAGCTCAAAGCACGGTACAGGCTGCACGCTGGTATATAAAGGATCGTATGATTTCCCAAGTTATTGGGAGTGCCTTAAATCAAGGCACAGAGTCAAAAGTGAGGTTCAAGACTATGAGTTTGATTGATCCTCTCTGCACTGCATCATGGGTATCCACACACCAACCTGTCAACCCAGGACTTCCAGAGCTAAAACATGAGCTGCTACAGCATCAGCTAAAGGACACGGTCCCCAAGCTAGCAGCTGCAGGACACTCGTATCCACTGTGGCTCAGACACAGCAGGGGACGTGTAACAAGGAGTGCTCCTTGCCATTTTGCTGGCCCAGGTGGAAAATGTTTTTGGGCCCCTGCCCTTTAGTAGCGGAGCAAACAACAAAGAAAATATCACTCAGCTTGTCAATCAGCCGGGGGTGGGAGTTGCAAAAGCCAGCTAATTAGCAGAGCAGAAATGTTTGCCCCATCAGACAGGAGAAAAAAAAAAACCCAAATGGCACAATACTACATCATCCCCTGCAACCACCCAACTCACCCACACCGGCCTGTAACACACCTGGAGAGTGGGCTACGCCAGCAGGGAGTAGACTCAGCACACAGCATGGGATGGCTTCTCAGGAGGTGACTCTCCCCCTTGGTTGTTCAATAGTCCTGGTCAGGAACATGGAGGGATGTTGCCTAAACAGTACAGATCACTCCCATCTGGCATGAAATGCAGCCACCTCTGGGGCAGAACACAACAGGAATTCCATGACAACGTGAGTCAAGACAACAGTCTTCAGAAAGAGGCTGGGGAGAATAGATTCTCCGACTGATGCTGTGAAGGGAGTTTGAGGAGGCAGGACGCACTGTAGAACTGGGCAAATTTACAAGCACTTTATTTCCGCTACATTCACAGTTTTCCAAAACCTGTAAAAATCAACTGCCAGTGATCATTTCCTGGGTCCCCAGCCCACCCAAGTAAGGCAGCACTCGTGCCAAGAGGCTGCCGCCATCCTTGTCCCGGCTCAGCACAGAAATAAACAAGAACAAATATGTGGCTGGCCTAGACACGCAGAACGAAGTGGGTGTGACACTAACCAGTTACACAGTAATCATCTACCTTGGAATTTGGGCACTGCTGGGAGCCACGGACTGCACACAGCCAGCTCGCCCCGAGCGGGAGTCGGTTCCATCATTCAAAGGTTTAAGTGAAGAGATAAAGTAATGCTTTCCCATGCACATGCAGCAAATACAATCTGATCTGGGAATGTACAATCACAGAAGGAGCCCCTGGCTAGGGGATTTTAGATGATCCACTCACCAAGGAGATTATTATCTGTAGTACAAGAGGGCCTAGAGACCCCAGTTGAGATCAGGGCCCCATCATGCCAGGCAGACACACAGCGAGAGACAGTCCCTGTCCAAAGAGTGTAGAGGCTAATTAGACAAGAGGTGGGACGGGACAGGGAGGTGAAGTGATTCCCTTAAGATGATCAGTGACGGCTGAGAATGCAGCCCCAGTCTGCTAGTGTCTAGGCCACGGATTTAGTTGTAACACTGACAGACCCCAGTTGTTGGTGGGCAGGATTGAACCTGGGACCTCTCAAGCGAAATGCATGAGTCTCTACTGCATGAGCTAAAAGCCACGTGGCCCTTAGCTAAAGCTGTAGCAGACTCATTAATCTCTAAGGGGTCTCAGTGTCACTCCATGGGACAGAACACCACACCCAGGAGATGTGTGGGTTACATAGTCATCACACCACTCCCAACTCAACCCCATCAGCTGCAGCAACGTACTCACCCCAGCACAGCACTTGTTCAACACCCTGGGAATGGATGGCTCTGTGGCCCGGCATAAAGATTTGGAGGTTTTGTTGCCAGCGCTTTGGTGGGAGGGCATCAGGAGCACAGCAGGACTAGCACTCGCTGAGTGCTAATGGGCCAGTGGGCTGAGGAAACCCCTGATCTCCCAAGGATGACGAGCCGTGATTTTTCTTGCTTAAATGGAAATAGTTTTCCCCCCATGAACAGCCCAGCTTCCCTCTGCTTGTCACACCCTGCTTCTGTCTCTGCACATACAGGCCCTCACAGATCTTTGTTTTGCAGCCAGCCTGACATCTGCTCAGGCCGATACCTGAACGGCACAAACCAGACACATGCAGAGTTCAGAGCCAGTTATCCCATGTGCAGCTGGGATGTTTGAAACAGGGGCTTTGCTTTCGCCTCCTCTTGGCAACCTAAAAGCTCAAATCGCTGCTGATAGCTGCTAACCCCACTGCTACACTTGGGCTTTGCTTCATCACATGCCCTTTGGCCAGTGCCAGTTCCCTTCTCCTGGGATGGATCCAATTCTAATGCAGTGCCAACCAGTGCCAGCCTGGCAGACAGTACTGAGAACCAAGTGCAGTTACTGCCTGTAGCCAAGAGATGGCAGTGTAACTATACCCTTTGAAACGCTGCCTTTTCTCCCTGGGGTGGTCCAGACTTCAGGCAGAAGGCTTCCCAAGTTGTGGTGAGTTCAGATGCAACAGACAAAAAAGATATTCACCATCAAAGCAGGTTTTTAAATTTCACATGGTGAATCTGGCTGCTGCTTGCCTCTCTCTAGGAGTTTATTGCCTTTGCATTTGGTTAAACGGCCTGAGGAAAAGGCCCTTTAGCTTTATAGCAGAGCCGGATAAACGACCAGTGGTCCTGATCGCAGAGAGGAGTTAATTGGCATCTACCCATCCGTGTTTGTCAAGGACCAGCTTCTGCTTTCAATGTCAAATCAGGGTAATGAAGAGCACAACCCAGCCTGAGAATGTTACATCAGAGCAGAGAGTCCCTAGTGGGGTTTCAAAGCCATGTGGTCAGAACATGTGGCTTTGCCAGATTCTTCCTCCTAACTGGCCACGTGCTGCTACTGGGGGTCCATGCTGACAGGGTCGTGCCCTGGGCAATTTTCAGATGAGCTGCACTGTGGCCTCGGGTTCCAAACTCCCCTGGCGCTCTGAGCTCTCTTCCTTCAGGGAAATCTGACACCTGAGCGCCTGAGTCAAAGGGAATGTCCCAGCACAACTCTGACTCCAAATAAAATCTGCTTATACAGCCCTGATGCGCCCAGGGCTCTGTGTGTGCACAAGAGAAACCGGCCCAGACAGTCTCCTGGGGCAGAGAGCCACCCCCTCAGTGACTCCTCGGGCTGCTGTGGGAACGGCATTGAGAGGGGTCCAAAGAGGGCCCTCCATCCCAGGCCTCACTGTACTATCCCCGGGCTTGGAAGGATTCGGGAAATGTCGATTTCAGCCTACACACTCGAACCAACAGAAAGAAATATTTCCATGGAGAACTCTTGACATTTGCAGCTAATCAAAAGGAGACAGATTTGCTTGAGAACCTGACATTTGATTTAAGGAACTTTACTGTATCTATTCAGACATGTGATGGTGAATATTGGTGATTTACCAGCTCTTAAGCTTTCACTTTTGAATCTCAACCCCTACTGTCATTAAATAATTATTGTGACCCCCCCAACTGCCTGATGCTCCCCCCATAATTGCCCACAACTGTGAACGTTTAAAAAGATAAATATTAAAAATACAGTTACAAGGAACCACAGATTTTAGCTGTCAAAATTATTAAAAAGTAAACATGGAAATCCACCAAGCCCAACTCTGCTCCCAGGGTTGCACCTGCCCAGATAACCTCTTGTCACAGGCTGAGTCCCTCAACGACAAAGTGTATCATTGGCCCTGGTACAAGCTAGATCCTCCCTCCATGATCTCAGATCTGGTTCCCCACCAGAAGAGCCACTCCTGCACGTTTCTGCAAGTTCATCCCACCATCACAGTCCCCTAATCCCAATCCCCAAACCCTGGGGAGGCTGGAGCCAGAGTGGAAATCAACTGCAACGTCTGGATCCGGAGCCAAACTTCCCCAAGGTCTGGGATGGCTGGCTGTGAGGTTGTGGTTAGGGCCCTTCACTACTGATCCTGGCCGGGGAGCTGGAGGGTGACACCTGAGCAGCCAGGGCCAGTCGTGCCTGGGTCCCTGCTTCACTGCCCTTCATAGGAACGAGTCTTCCAGAAGGCATTTGCTGGAGGGACTGGTTCCCGGGGACGAGGTTTGCCCTCGATCCTGCAGGCCCCTGACGATGCAGGATTGTTGTGCTCCAGTGCGTGTGAGCAGAGGGCACGGTCAGGGAGATGTTAGAGACCCTCAGTGCTGTGTGCTAGCGGGTCTCAGCCCCGTGCTCCCTGCCTGGCCGGGACACAGGGTAATGAAGCAGCGGGATGGGAAAGGGGCTTGTCTGGAGACAAGGGCTCCAGTGAGATCCTGATCACACTAAGCACGCACTTAGCTACCCGCTCCCCTCTCAGCCCTGCCACCAGCCCCCAGGAGTACCCCCATTACTGTAGGAACAGGTCCCGCCCGGCTCATTGCTCCGGATCTCGGCCTTTCAGTTTGTGCTTGTGACCAGAGCTCCCCCGGAGCCATGCGGCTGCACCGGCCGTACCCCGACAGAGGCACCATGTGCCCTGGTGAAGATGCTGTGCCCAAGCAGGGGGCATGCCAGGCTCCCCTTGCCACATCCAATATGGAACGTGCCACCCTCCCCTTGCTATGCCCCATGGGGCATGCCAGCTGTCCCTGGCCATGTGACGCCCCGGGGAGTTTCCCTCCCCTTCTCTCTGTCTCAGAGGGTTCTAGGGTGGAGGACAGAGTGGGATGGGGTGGCAGTTGGGGTGGGTTGAGGGGGGGTGATTATTTCCCTGTCACTCGTTCACATTTCCTGGCCCCAGCCAGCTTCCTCTTCTGGGGCGCTCAGCCGCTCACCCACCAGCACAGATTGCACCGGTTAAGCAAGGCTTTGAGCTGCCTCCTCACATCTCTCTCTCTCTTTCGCTTTCATTCGATTTTGTTCCTGCTTGTCCCCTGGAGACAATCCCAAGCTAGCAGCAGCCCAGAAAGCTGCAGAGGCGTCAGACCCGCTGGGAACGGTGGCTCCTGCAGCCCGCGCTGCCCAGCCTGCCTTGCCACTGGAGAGACCAGGACAAAGTCACCCCCATGGACGCCAGCATACAGAAACCGCTCCTGGGAGCGCCCAGCTCCGCGTATCAGACCTTTCCGCAGAGGACTGCCCACCAGCTGGACCGGGAATACATCAGGTAGGAGCTGGGCTCGCCCCGCTGGGCACTCTCACCTGGGGGCAGGGGTCTGACTGATGGGAGCCCAGGTGGGGCCATTGCTCTCAGAGAGGAGCATGTACGAGTGACACACCTGTCCCGGGGCGGCTCCTCTCCCCACCTGTGCCCATTTCAGTGGGGATTGGGAGAAAGGCCTCATCTACTCCTGACTGTCCAGGATCATTATTGAGTCATCGGTATTCGGGTGGCACCCGAAGCCCCTGGCAGGCCCCGGAGCCCGGCTGTGCCAGGCGCTGTACGCGCACACTGAGAGCCAGGCCCTGCCACACACAGCTCGCTGTTTAGTTTAAGACCAGAAGCAATGAGGGAGTGTAACAGGTGCAAACTGGCACCGCTCCCCTGGTATCGAGAAGGCTCTGCTGGGAATGCTGCGGGGGCGCGAGATGAACCGCAAGGAGCTCACACGCTGGCCCGGGCTACCAACAGGCACTGCTAGATGGCCCTGAATCGCCGGGACAGCCCTCTGTCTGGCCCCACTGCGATGTGCACATGGGGAGGTCCAGTCAGCGCCCAGAGCTCTGTTCTACAGCCGGCTCCTGTTCGGCTGAGCCAGACGCCAGGACTGCTGGCTTTGCCAGGCTGGTGGGGCTGAATGCTAGGCGTACCGGGGGGGGGGGGGGGGGGGGGCTTGTGTGTATGTGGAGGGGGTAGGCGCTACAGAGGGAGAGGAAGGATTGTCCAGTGGTTAGGGCTGTAGCCTAGGACCTGGGTTCAAGTCCTTGCTATGCCACAGACATCCTGTGTGACTTTGGGAGGTCACTTTGCCATTCTCTGCCTCAGCTGCCCGTCAGCACAACAGGGATGGAAGCCCTGCCCCGCTTCCTGGGAGCGGGGGGGGAAGATGCCGACACTAAGGACTGGGAGACGCTCACACACGACAGTAATGGGGGCCAGAGAAGCGTCTCTGGGCACGTCTACACAGCACCAAGAGACCCATGGCAGCGAGGTTCGGCACCCGGGTCTACTGAGTCCGGCTTGCTGGGCTCACGCCGCGGGGCTAAAAATAGCAGCACAGATATTCAGGCTGGGGCTGGAGCCTGGGCTCTGAGACCCCGCGGGGAGGAGAGGGTCTCCGAGCCTGAATGATTACACTGCTACTTGTAGCTCCACAGCACCAGCCCTGGGCGCCTGAGGCAGTTGACCTGGGTGCTGAGACTTGCTACCCTGGGGCGCGTTTGCTGGGTCGACGTCCCCTAAGCTGGACAGACGTGTGCTTTGGCCTGGGGTGGGATGCTGGTTTGGTTCCCACTCGGGGAGAGTGACAGCTTTATGTTCTGTGACTGCCTGGCCCCTACCCGGTGCGCGCCTGGGCACGAGAACTAGTAATAAACAACGATTTACCACTTTCAAAAGGAAAACTGCCCCTAGAACACACACACCCCCAGCTGACACGGGCTAAAGGGAGTGGAGGAACTGCAGTGCACCACACAGAGGCAGCCCCACGGCCACTTCTGCATTCTTCAACCTTGGGTACATGAGGGTTCCTGGAAACTGTAAAGCAGGTTTAAAGACCTCAGTGACTTTGGAAAGGCTCATATTTCACAGCCCAACCTGCCTGACATCTCCAGACATTTTCACTGCCTGACATCTCCAGCCCCACCCCCCCTCCCACCCCCTTATAACCCACAAGGGCCTGGTCTCCCACTCACAATGGGACAGCTTAAAGGGGGACGCTTACAAAAGGGCCCACTATTTACAAGGGACTATAGTTATGCCTTAATAAGAATGTCATGTATAAAGCGCCCCTGTCCCCAGGTGCCGCTCAGGGCTCCACACAGCAGAAAGGCCGTTGACAAGCCCGTTCCACCCGCGTGCTCCAGAATCTATAACCGACAAAATCAAGGAGGGCTGGAAAAGAGGGGCCAAAGGAAAAGCAGGGGTTGGTGGTGGTACAACAGAAGTGCCTGGGAGCCTAGTGAGGAAAATCCTTTAGGATAAATAGGGCTTGATCTCATTCTTTATTGTGTTGAGAGAAATGTTAGCTTAATACACCCACAACCACCCCAACCCCCAAACACCCCTTCCTCCTTTTCCTGCTCCCTCTCTTATCCTGTCTTTCTCCTACAGAACCCTTCAAAACAAGCGGCTCTTTCTAGCAGCTTTCGCTGCCGTCCTGGGGAACTTCAATTTCGGGTACGCGCTGGTTTACACGTCCCCTGTGATCCCTGCTTTGGAAACATCCAACATCCCCGCCCTGAAAATCACCCGGGTGGAGGAATCCTGGTTTGGGGTAAGAAGGGGCGTTTTCCCCCTCCGTGGCGCGTCACCCCGCTGAGGGGAACGGCACATACGGCAGCTGAGCTGGGAGAAGCGATTCAGGCTGATCCAGTGGTGGGAGATCCTGGGTTAAAGAGCCCTGGGTTTCCACAAATGACTAGTCGGTCCCAACCCGAGACCCCTTGAAGGGCCTGTTTTTCAGAGGGTGGGTGCTCAGCGCTTTCCGGAAATCAGGCTCCCTTTTTAGGAATTTCAAGGTGGGCCCCCAAAAAAGTGAGCCCCCCCCCCCCCCCCCCCCCAGTCACCAGGTGCTTTTGAAACCGTAGGCCCCGGTGACCGTGAAAGGGCAAAATGTGCGTATGTCGCTCCAGGGCGCCACCATGTGGCTGGTGATGGCGGGGCTCTGAAGGGGGAAGGAATGGAATGGCAGTCAGGGCGGGGGGTGGAAATTTCCACAGCTCTGGCAAGGATACACAGGAAGGCCCGAAAGAGGATTGGTAGGAAACAGCAGCTCCACCAGATAGAGGTTTGCAAATCTGACAGTGACTCAGAGCCACGCTGCCGTGGGAGTTTTGCCATTCCAGTCACTCGGGCCAGGCTGTCCCCCCCGAATTGCCATGGGAGGGCACAGAGCCGCCATGTACCTCCCACGCACCCTCCTTTTGCAGTCCGTGTTCACGCTGGGAGCTGCCGCCGGGGGCCTCAGCGCCATGCTCCTGAATGACCGCCTGGGTCGGAAGCTGAGCATCATGTTCTCCGCCGTCCCGTCCGCGGTTGGATACGCCTTCATGGGCAGTGCCCAGGGAGTCTGGATGCTGCTGCTGGGGCGACTGCTGACGGGCTACGCGGGCGGCGTGACGGCGGCGTCCATACCGGTAACGAAGTTCAATGAGTTAACAGCGCAATGGCTCATAGCCCCTCCCCCTCCGCTCCGCCCTCCTTGGGGGATTAGCTGAGGTAGCGAGTTAGTTCACGGCTGGAGACGGGGCTCCCACATTTAATCAGGTGTCACGGTTACCCCGGCCAGGCCTTGGGAGTGGGGATGCAATAACCAGGCCCTGCTGCTGCTATAGTAACTGACGGCCTTGAACGTCACAGGAGGTTAGGTGCCTGCTAGGGGCTTGGTAATGGGACACAGGTGACCTTCCTTCCTGGGCACCAAACCCACAGTGCCCTGTTACTCAGCGGCGATTGGACAGCCTGTGTGCAATGAGTTGGGTGCTTCTCCCAAGGGTGCCTCTCCCTGGCAATCGCTGCGGAGAGGTCAAGCATTGAATGGGCCTGACCACTGAGCTCCCGTCTTACTTGCCCAGTTGGTTCCTCTGGGTCTGGGGGAGGCGCAGGGAGGGAGGGGGGCAGTGTCTGTGCTCTGGATAAGGAGAGAACTAAGGTCCTGAGAGCTGTCAGTCAGCACCTTTCCGCACCGCTAGGCGCGTGTGCCCACAGAGGAAATGAAGAGCTGGTCTTTGCCCTGTGCTGCCGTCCTCCCCACAGTTACTTCCTCCTACATACAGGATACATTGACGGTAATATCAGCTCAGGGTGGCTTAAAATAGGGAAGGCAGGAATTGGGCAAGACTGAAAATAACCGGGTTGTGGTCTTGCCCCGTTTCTTGCCACGAGACAAAGACAACTCATTTAAAACAGTGCTCCTGCTTTCACATTGGCTTTTCCCAGGACACCCCTGGCAGACACGCTGCAGAGTTCGGGGAGTGGCACACCCCTTCCTGCCCCGTAACCATGGTGTTACTCTCTTCTAGGTCTATATCTCCGAGATCTCCCACCCTGGGGTCAGAGGAGCTTTGGGTTCCTGCCCTCAGATCATGGCTGTCCTTGGCTCCCTCGTCCTCTATGCCCTGGGCAAGTACACACCACAGAGGCTGGTTTCCTTCGGTATTCTGAGGGGTGGGTCAATCACTGGGCAAGTCATGAACATGTGAATGAAAAGAGGCAGAACCTAGTGGAAACTCCAGGAGAAGCCTGGGTGACCACCCAGCTAAGGTCACCATAAGAGATGAGTGTGCATTGCAGGAGCATCTTGGCAGGAGACTGTTGAATCTTGACCCTTCACTCTACAGAGGAGACATGGGAAAAGCCCGCGGTCAGATGGGTACAGATAATGACCAATGTGGGTGGATTTGCAGCAATTATGTTGTTACTACAATGACTCGGCACCTCAGTCCCGGCATCATCAAGAGCGAAGAAAGATTATTTCCACCACTGTGTGCAGCCCAGAACAGCTGGCCATGGAGGGACTTTTCTCCATTTCTATTGGGTGCTGCCAGCTGCTGGAGGCAGGACACTACATTCGATGGGCCCCTGGTCTGTTGGGAGTGCTGGGATGGGGTCCTGCAGAGAAAGGAAGGTCTAGCCAGCTGCCGTCTAGCTAGAATGGGTTGAAACTTTTCCATTGAAACACTTTTTCTGATGGAAAATGGCTTTTCCAACCAGGATTTTTCATGAAAAATGGCCACTGTGTCCCAAATTTTGATGTTTTTGTTGAAAAAACAAAAAAAATGTCAATAGCTGAAAATGTTTAGTGGGGTTTTTTTTTTGACAAAAGCACACAAAAAATGATTTTTTTTATGAAACCAATTTTTTTATTTGAAGCAAAACTTTTTTGGGGGTGGGGGAGAGAGGGGGATCATTTCCTGGGCAGCCCCGCCTTTAACATCCTGCCGCTGCTTCCTGCAGGCCTGAAGCTCTCCTGGCGCTGGCTGGCCGTGGCTGGGGAAGTGCCGGTTCTCACTATGATCATCCTGCTCTGCTTCATGCCCAACTCGCCCCGGTTCCTCATCTCGAAGGGGAAGGAGGACGAGGCCGTCGGGGTGCTGCGCTGGCTCCGGGGACCGAACACGGATTTCCACCGGGAATTTGAGCAAATCAAAGAAAGCGTGAGACAACAGGTGCGGTGGGATGGGGCCACTGAACTGGGGCATACAAAAGAACATTAGACCACCGCCTCCTTTTCCCCCCCTCCAGCTCCCATAGACTGTCAGCACCATCCTGTACCAATGCCTGACTGGGAGAAGCAGCGTGGCCCAAAGTATGGGGCCTCAGGACACCTGGGTTCTGTTTCCAGCCCTACCACACACTTGCTGTGTGACCTTGGGCACATCACTTGCCGCTCTCTATAACGGGGTAATGAGACTTCCCCACCATTGAGCAGAGCTTGGAGACCAAGAGATGAAAACAACCCGGGACTTCTCACCATTCATTTGCTCTGTTCTTTAGGTGCCAGATCTGGCCCCATGAGTGCAAACGCATGTTTACCTTTCCGCTCTCTGTCTGTGTGTCTAGAGCAGACGGATTTCCTGCGCGGAGATCAAGGACCCGTTCATTTACAAGCCAATCCTGATCGCGGTGCTAATGAGGTTCCTGCAGCAGCTCTCGGGCGTCACCCCCATCCTGGTGTATTTGCAGTCGATATTTCAGAGCACAGCTGTGATATTGGTAAGTCCCACAAGGGACCTGACTTTCCACTTCTGGTCAATCACGTAAGAACAGGGAGAGTGTTTTAACTTTCAGCTAAAGCCTCGAGACTGAACCCAATAGCCCACCTCTTCAGAGATCATAGAATCTCAGGGTTGGAAGGGACCTCAGGAGGTCACCTAGTCCAACCCCATGCTCAAAGCAGGACCAATCCCCAACTGCCTATGGCTCTTTGCTCCATGGCCTAAATATTCAAGTGACTAGTGATTTTGGGGGCCCAACCTGAGACAGCTTAAAGGGGGCTGGTTGTACAGAAGGTGCTGAGCACCCGCCCCCAGAAAACCAGGCCCCTCTAAGGAGTCTCAGGTAGGGCACCAATAAATTGAGATGCTCAAAATCACTAGTCACCTTGCAAAATGTAGGCCCAGCCCCACCCGCCTAGTCATTCTGAGCCTGTAGAGGCTACCCGGGGCATCCCCAATGGCACAGGCATGGGGGGGGGGGGTGAGAGGCACATGGGTTCTAGTAAACACAAAGTATTTGTATTGGGGTATTGGCCAATGCTCCCCCATGCTATGCCTTACCCTGGGGGCAGGACGGCTTCCCCGTTCAGCCGCCTCAGTCTGTTGTGGAACAGTTTAATGGCATTAGTGCTGATGTCCCGGTCCCAGTCAGGTGCATTTCGCCCAGGAAAACGTCCGTGGCAATTGCTGGGTGCCTGCATCAAACCCAACTCATGGGCAGGGCTGAAGATGAGATTCCCCTTTGCTGCTCTGTCCAATGCTGGGTTTGACAGGACGTGGCTTTCCGACCCACACTGCCCTGCCCAGCGCGGAGGCCCTCTTCACTCCTCCTGCCAAGCCTTCTGCTTCTCTCCTCTTTGCTCCCAGCATGCACTGGGATGGGGAAGAGAAAACCTTTCTTGAGTTAAAGGCAAAGAACCTATTATCCCTGTAGAGCAAATCATACCCCAAGCAGAGTCTCCTCTCTGTGCATTGCAGCCAGGGAGACGCCAGACTTCCCAGGGGGAGTCGTCTCTGGCCACGTCTGGCCTCCTGCTGTCCCAAAGCCATGGCCATAGCCCGTGGACTCCATGATCGCCAGTGGAAATTCACTCACAGAACACGGGGAACAGAACTTGGGACCTTCGGCTTCGAAGTCCCAGGCTTTTAGCATTGGAGCTAATGGCAAAACTCCTCGGAGGATGTGGGTGACAGCCCCATACTCCAGCAGATCTGATGTTCCAGTCTTGGAGGGCAAGGGTGGGATGCAAACACACACACCAGTCGAACGTTACCCCATGCAGCTGACAGTCTGGTTTATTAGGTCTAACTAAAGGAACCATTCTTCTGTG
The DNA here is from genome assembly GCF_011386835.1 of Chrysemys picta bellii. NCBI lineage: Eukaryota > Metazoa > Chordata > Testudines > Emydidae > Chrysemys > Chrysemys picta. The sequence goes on along the minus strand of NC_088808.1, from coordinate 17,429,532 downwards.
GCTTTCACAGAAATAACAGTAGCTATGTTTCACGGCTACAACTGAAGGTGATGCAAGCAGGAACCTGTACTGCTTCAGATCTTGCTTCTCGCTTTCCTAGTTTTTTTCTTTGTTTGTTTTTACTGTAGAAGCCGGAGTACGATGCAGCTATCGTAGGGGGAGTTCGCTTGGCGTCTGTGCTCATCGCCGCTGTCTCTATGGACAAAGCTGGGAGGAAAATTCTTCTCTTCGTATCGGGTATGTCTAGCCCCAAATTCCATAGTTTTCTCTCCCAGGGCGCTTGGCAAATGCTAATTCATGCGATGGTGCAGCCATCTGGTGCCACAGTGGCTTTTTTCCTTTGAACGCTAGAGCGGAGTGAGGGGGACAACACAGCTCACAACGGGTCTGACTCCCGGTCTCAGGCCTGTGTAAACCAGGAGGAGTAACTCCATGGAACACGCTGGAGTTTCACTGGGGGAGCTGAGAGGAAAATTGGGCCTAAGCTCTTCATTTCGCCTTTTTGTTTCTTTATTCTCGTTCTCTATTAACAGCTGGGATCATGTTTGCCTCAAACCTGACCTTGGGGCTCTATATCCACTACACATCACTGCCTTCTCACAACTCTACCATGGCCGTCATTAACGGGACCCTAGTGAGCCCAGAAAGCCTTACTGCAGAGCCCTCCGGCTACATCACCCTCATCCCCCTGGTGGCTACCATGCTCTTTATAATGGGTATGAACTGAAGCTACAATCCATATTCCAGCTGCGGAGGTGTCCCCCGTCCAGGACTAACCATCCTGGGCTGGTGTGATATGAGCTGGGGAGGTTCCACGCTGGGGCAGGGACTGGGGCAGGAAGGAAATATTTCTCTGGAAAAAGTGTTCAAAAGTGGAGACCCTCAGAGGTCTGGGGTGTTGGAGCCAGTGGTATAGGCCGAGGAGAGGACCAGAGGCACAGGCTGAATGTTTTTGTCACATGAATATCACCACCTCTTAGGGGCTGTAATCAGCAAGGGCTAGGTGTGAAGATGGATCCCTCACTTTGAAGACCCGCTAGTCTTGGTAGAGTGGCCGGTTGAAATGGAACTAGGAGCAGTCATGGGTCAGGGATTGGCAGGGAACTTTTCCATTCCCTACCCCCTATGGTCCTCTGCTTTTCACCTGATCTCTCCCTTTTCTCCCACCAGGTTATGCCATGGGCTGGGGCCCCATCACCTGGTTGCTGATGTCAGAGATCCTCCCTCTGAAGGCCCGTGGGGTGGCGTCAGGCCTCTGTGTCCTCGTGAGCTGGCTCACGGCCTTTGCGCTGACCAGATTCTTCCTGCTGGTTGTGGTGGGTACAGCTAGTGGCGGCGAGCGGAGCTTGGCCTGAGGGAGGCCTTCGGGGGTTGGCCCTTAATTTATTTATTATCATTTTTCTAACTGGTGCTAGGCCCTCCAAGGCTGCCACCCCTTGGGAGAAATATGGCAGAGACAGCCAATCCTGTCAGGAATGCAGACAAGGGACACCACTCTTGGGAGGCAGCACGGTTGGGAGAGCTGAGAGCTGCAGCACAAAGATGAGATCTATTTTATTCAGGCGTTGGCAGCTTTGCCAACTCACACCACTTTATGGCAACTCTTGCGATATTTGGTGTTTTGCTTAAAGCCTCAGCTCCTGGAGTCAGGTGATGACCTGAGACTCTCAGCTTTCTCTTTTTTTTTTTTTTAAGTATATTTCGAGCCCTCATGATTGCAGTGCAAAGCTTGAAACCATGACCCGAGTGCGACTTTGAGGCCCAGAAACCAGAAGGAAAATAGAAATTATTGTTATTTTTTTAAATCTCATGATGTTTATGCCAATCTCTTGATTCAGGCCCCAAAATATCATACTTGGGGTTGGCATTATGAGCCTCCTCCAGAACTTCATGCAGACACACGAACACTTAGTTGGCCCACGTATGGCTTTCCACCGGGAGGTCTCCAAATGTCTTGCAAAGGAATGTCAGTGTCACTGTCTCCATTTTACAGATGGAGAAGCAGTGAGGGGGAGCTCAGGGTCACACTTCAGAGCTGGGACTACAACCCAGCTGTCTGGACTCCCTGACTGGTGATTTATCCACTGGACCACACTGCCTCCCATTAGCCCCTTCCATCCACGGCACATTAAGCACATTAATGAAATAAGCCTCACTGTCTCCACGTTAGAGGGGGAAACTCGGATGCAGAGAGATTAGGTGACCTGTTCAGGCCCACACACCAATTTAGTGGCCAAGTTATGAACTGACTTCCTATCTCCTGCCCCCACATCCCCATGCCCATGCCTTAACCCCAAGGCCATCCTTAGGTCTATAAGAACGGCCACACTGGGACAGACCAATAGTCCATCTTGCCCTGTATCCTGTCTTCCGACAGTGGTCGGTGCCAGATGCTTCGGAGGGAGTGAACAGAACAGGGCAATTTTGAGTGATCCATCCCCTGTCATCCAGTCCCAGGTTGTGGCAGGCACAGGGTTAGGGACACCCGGAGCATGGGGTGCATTCCAGACCATCTTGGCTAATAGCCACTGATGGACCTATCCTCCATGAACTTCTCTCATTCTTTTTTTAACCCAGTTATACTTTTGCCCTACACAACATCCCCCGGCAATGAGTTCCACAGGTTCACTGTGCATTGTGTTCCTCTCTATGTATGATGTCTGAGGACACAGAGGGAAGGCGTCGACTTACCACTTCCCTTCATTTTCCCCAGTATTTTGCTAACCCACTCTTTCAATGGCTCTCAGCTCCCGAGTCACACGGGCACTTTGTCCTATTTTCCAGCAAGACTTCGGCCTTGAAGTCCCGTTCCTGTTCTTTGCAGTCATCTGCGCAGGGAACCTCCTCTTCACGGGTTGCTGCGTCCCAGAGACCAAAGGCCGATCCCTGGAGCAAATCGAATCCTACTTCAGGACTGGGCGGAAATCCTTTATGAGGAACCACATATGAGGATCCTTAGAAGCACCACCCTTCAGCTGAGCTTTCAAAACAAAATCTGACATGCATGGGGACAAGAAAATTTTTGTGCTGCTAGAGGCAGAACGTGGCATTTTCTCTGTGCCAACAAGGCCTACACACATCATGCACGCAGGCTCGCTGGTGACGGTCTAATTTTGGATGGAACCATTGTCTTTGAGAATCACACACTGGAATTTCACCTCCTTTTCATGAGTCACTCAACACTATTCTAAGGAACCGTTGTCTCTGGATAGAATGTTAACAACCTGGAATTTCTATCTGTGCTGCTAATTTTAACCTAGATTGCAATACCAGCTCCAAAACTGTACTGGAGGTAAAGAGGGCTCCTTAAAGTCAAACAAACATAGTCTGCGGACCAGAGAAAACCAGTAGTTTCTTAACACAGCCTGTAAGAAAAGCAGCCCAGGGGAAGCAGGGTTTGAATCAAGAGCTTACATTGTTGGCCACTGCCCAGGGTGGGTTGGCAAAGGCCCTTTGTGCAGTTGCAACAATAAAGTGGTTTTGACTCTCGTGATTATGGGGCAAGAGACATCACGTTAATTTTTAAGCAAAGGATCTGACGCTCCAGGGCAGTGCCCTGCACTGAGGGCCTGTCCTAATACCCCTCCCAATGCACAGTTCCCAGATACGCACCTGGGAAATGTCTGTTCTTTTGTGCAGCATCACTTGGAATCTTGCATGAACAGTGATTTCAAAAAAGGCAGCGAGAGAGAGAGAGAGAGTTTTTCATATAAAAAGCTGCCACATTTTATTGCTAAAACTGCACATTACACCAGATGCCTAATAAACAGGAGTGAGACCCAATTCAGACCACACAGAAAGGACCCTTAGAACAGAACAAAGAAAGGGAATAGAATCAAACACTCAGCGCTAGTGCAGCTGCCCCACTGCAGGAAGACACATTAGGTGCAGACAATACTTTTGCTGTGGCTACAGACAGGTCCTTCTCCCGCCAGAGATTGTTCTAACAAAGAGGGTGTGAGAGCTGGTTTTCTTCCCATGTTCAGCCACTGAAGGAGGCAGGGGAAGGCCTCTCTTGGAGATGTGTTGGCCCTCCCATCTTTGAGATTTCAGCTACACATGGTTAGCAGCACCTTGTCACCACCATCCTTAGCAACATCACCACAGGGCTACCCCAGTCTCTTGCAGGCTGACGGTCTCACCATAGCACCAGCCAATGTCCACACTATCCCTGGGTTAAACGCAACCAGGCAAGTAGCTTGTAAAGGTTTTGAACAGCAACCCATACTAAAGGAGCTTGGAGTTTCCAGAACAGCAAAGACCCTGGTTTTGGACTGACTGTCCAACCATTCATCCAGCCACACGAACACTGTACCAGCAGAAGACTCACTGACTTGCCTGCTCCCTTCCATTACTAGTACACCTCAATGCACTGGAACTGGGAGTAGTGGGATGAAATTAAGACGTGGTACATTTGGGCTGGATATCAGGAAAGGTTTCCTAATACTGAGACCTCCTGGATTAGACTGGAGAATGGTCCCCAAGGGCAATGGTGGAATTCCCATCAGATGAGACATTTCAAACTGCATGGGACAGAGGAGCAGAAGGTAGAGATGGGTCCAAATCAGAACTCCAGATCCAAACTCCTCTGGACTTCAGGAAATTTCAGATCCAGACCCAAACTTTGCAGCTCAGGCCCATATGTACCATGCACTGGCTAGGGTTTGACTAACTGTGACCAGCACTATAAGGGTTCCCTGCAGCTGTCACTTGAGTCGTGGAGGCTCAGCGCCTTTGAAAGTCCTGCCCAAGACTTCTTCCATCTCAAATGCATCCGGACCAAATCCTGAAGTCTTTGAAACTCTCCTAGAAGCCAGTGGGCATTTTGCCTGAGTAAAAAGTGAGTGAGGCCAGAGCAAGAACCTCAGGGTTTGGCCTAAGGGAGTTTTGCATGAGTATAAAACTGGGAAGGATGTTGGGTTGTTCTCTATGATGAGAACTTTATTCTTTGAGTGTAGCTTCTTTTCCTTTATACCCACGCCGGTCCATATTCTGCTATTAAGTTCAAAGTCTCAGAAATCACAGTGGCTCTTTCCGGAGGTAGAATGGTCTTTATTCACTGCACACACAAAGAATCAATTAATTAGTCTTACAAAACCAGCACTCGCCGCCTTCTAGAGCAGCAAGGCCTAGGTACATAGTACAAATGAAGCTTCAATTCTTCCCTTTAATGCCCGGTGTAAAATTATCCCAGATGGAAATGGAGCTGTCACCTTTTATGAATAAAATAGATGATGAGAGATTAGTAACTTTGCTTACGCCGTGCAAATGCGCTTGGGGAACGAGAACTGCCCAGACGGCTCTGGGTCTGGTGGTGGTGTGCACATGTGCACCCGGTACCTATGTATCGTTCGTTTGCAATGCCAAGCTCTTTGCAGCCAATGAATTCCCATCTCTCTGTAATTTGCACATTATACAACCTCCTTCCCTCTGGCCAGTTCTCTCCTGAGAGGCCTTTCCAGCAGGACCCAGTGCACACAGATCACAGAGGATCCTTGTCTGTAAAGACCCCTTGAAGTGTGGCCCTTCAGCCTACACATCACCAGTGTCTGAAGGGCTAGTGACCGGGTTGGACTGAGACTGTAAACTCCCTGGGGCAGGTACTGGAACTTCATCTATGCTTGTACAGCTCCTGACAGTGCTCAGCAAGTACTATTAATAACCACCCAGCACTGTGAATGGATCTACTCACTACTGTATTCATAATGTTATCTTAAGCGTCCTTAGCTACACCCCCAAAAGTAATTGCTTATCCATGCTAGGATCCGAGCCAGGCTAACTACAACTGTATTTACTGCTGCTGCTCCTAAAAGCCCTTTATGTGGCATGTCTAATACAGAACTCAGCAGTAAGGAGGGTGGTCAGCCTGCTGAAGTCTACAATCATGATAGCAACTGTCACAGAGACATCTGCAGCACGAAGAGGGGCTTGGGCTTTAAAGCCCAAGTTTCCAAAAGGGCCCACTAATTTTGGGTGCCCCATGCTGGTCCTGAAGTCAGTGGGATCTGTGGGTGCTCAGCACCTCTGGAAATCAGGTCCTGGGGGTCTCGAGGCACCCAAATTTAGTGGCCACTTGAAAATTCTGGCCAAAGGCTTGTACTCCATCCTTACAGAAACTTCCTTATGTCCCCAATTCATGTGCTTAACTCGGAGCATGTTCTTAAGGCTCATTGAAGTCAGTGGGGCCTAAGCACATGCCTAAGTGCTTTGCTGAATTGGGGCCTGACCCCAGACACTGGGGCTCAGAGCATAGGATGATCTCAGGAGACTTCCTACTGAGGTCTGGGGGAGTTTTGCCATTGACACCAATGGAAGCAAGATCAGACCATGCAAGCTGGCCGATCTTAGTAAATACTTTGAAGGTCAGAAAGCGCTCGGATGCTATTGTAACAGGGACCTGCTGAGAACCCCGTACTGACAGGAATCTAGGCACAACATGGTGAATGAAGGACCTTGCCACTTCACCGGCTTACTTCTGTGGGTGTAGGTTAGACTCAGTGTTATTCTATCACATCTGCTTTGCTTTTAATTTCCTTTTATTCAAGCTAGTGTATAACTACTCACCGAACAAAGCAATCACCACTAATTCATGCCAGCAACTATATGCTTTACTCTGCGATATCCTTCTACTGAATACTAGTCTAGCTTCATTAAACCCCATTGAAATCAGTGGTGCAATTGTCCCATTCCCTCAGCGGGACATTACACTTTTCTTTTTTTATCTAGTAATGGTATTGCATCGGGACACTGTCCAGACAGCTCAAAGGACAGGGCTGCTGTCACATGACACGCTCCACAACCAGTCTTATTCAGAGGTATCCTTTAAACACAGAATCACTGTACGTTATCCATGCCATGAAGGGCCCATTGACATTAGTGGTGCAAGTTATCCAGGTGCCGTGCTACCTAGTAACACAAACACCCTGGAAAGTCAATGTTCCATGTGCAGGAAGGTCCATGTACAGTAACGCGGCTCTAACACAGAGCTAGTGGCTCAAAAATGGGATCAGAGCATTTATTAAACTCAGTGGCATCTGGGTTGACAATTCACATAAAGCGACGGAGGCCCTAAGATCCTAGGGAGAGGGGACTTTGAACAAAATAGCTGCTAAAGACTGAGCTGCAGGGACGTATGCGTGTCTGTGAGTCTGTCTGTCCGTCCAATAAACCATGGGCTAGAGCAGGGGTTCTCAAACTGGGGGTCGGGACCCCTCAGGGGACTGAGAGGTTATTACATGGGGGGTGGCAAGTTGTCAGCCTCTGCCTCAAACCCCGCGTTGCCTCCGGCATTTATAACAGTATTAAATATATTAAAAAGTGGTTTTAATGTATAAGGGGAGGTCACACTCAGAGGCTTGTCATGTCACCAGGACAAAAGTTTGAGAACCGCTGGGCTACAGTCTCGGCCGGTATAAATCTGCACAGCTCCTTTGACTTTAATGGAGTGACAGCAATTTGCACCAGCTGAGGCTTTGGCCCCAATAACCTTTGGCGGCCCCATCAGCTCACTCTACAATACGCACACTAATGCCTTCCAGCAAAATAAAACCAGCAGCCTGATTTTTCCACAAGACAGGGCTCAACCCTGCTCCCACTGAGGTCAGTGAAGTTTTGCCACTGACTTCAGTGACTATAGGATCTGTGCTAGCCACAACTGTATCTGAACCGGATTGTTGTTAACATGGTGTCAGCCAAACTGTGAACACACACTGACTCTGCGGCTGGAAGGCGACAGGTCAGCTGGTTGGTAAATCCCTCTCCTGGGTGTGTAATGAACAGCACCTTACTCTAAAGGTGAAATCGTTCAGAGCATTTTCTTACAGTAGCTAGCGCTCCTCTCTTTGCCCAGAAAGACACCTGAAATGAAACGAAACATTCCCTTGAACTACAGCGAAACACTGTCCTCTGTTAAACAGCGTTTCCTTCTGTGTCCAGTGAGAACAGTCCCAGCAGAAATACTTAAATACCCCCAAATAAATTATTCTTCCACTTCTCAACCAGAAGAAAAAGCAACAGTGTAAAACAAAACCATAAATTCAGTGTAAACCTATGATCAGAAGAGAGTGTAGGGGTCAGTGTTGAGAAAAGAGGGAACTGGACTTAGAGAATGATCCATACCCTCCAGAAGAGAATCAAACAGAGAATGCGATTAGGGCACTGTTTATGTAGCAGGGGCGGCTCCAGGCACCAGCGCACCAAGCGCATGCCTGGGGCGGCAAGCCGCAGGGGGCAGCCTGCCGGCTGCTGTGAGGATGGCAGTCAGGCTGCCTTTGGCAGCATGCCTGTGGGAGGTCCGCTGGTCCCGCGGCTTCGGCAGTAATTCTGCGGCGGGTACGCCGAAGCCGCGGGATCGGCGGACGTCCCGCAGGCATGCCGCCGAATCCGCGTTACCAGCGGACCTCCCGCAGCCATGCCGCCGAAGGCTGCCTGACTGCCGTGCTTGGGGTGGCAAAATACATAGAGCCGCCCCTGTATGTAGAATGTTATATAGAAGAAGCGAGTTCTGTAGTTCATCCAGTACAAAACTGGTGAATGTGGATTTGATCCTGCACCACGTTGTCAATGGGAGTTTCACCACTGAGCTGAACAGGAGCAGGAGCAGAGCCTGTATGCCCAAGTAGAAAGCGGGTAAGATGCACGTTAATTACTAAAGAGCCTTTTTTTTTCCTGCCAGGAAGATCCCAAAACTGCACCACCGAGAATCCTCAAGCCCTGCTTTAAAATGAAGCCACCTCTGGGGTAGCACCCGGCAGCAGTTTAACAGTGCACAGCAGCAGGGTAAAACAGGAAGTGACGAACAGTTGAATTCATTTGGTTACACCCGTAGGATGCGTAAGACTTATCAAGTGTAGTGTACAGTTATAGCTTGTTAAAACCCACAAAGCTATTATGTTACCTTTTTCTTCTGCGAGCTAAGAGCCACATTTTGCTCTCAGCTAAACCACTGTAACGCCAGAGTCATCCGCTGAGCTCAGTGGAATTAATCTGGATTACTCAGAGTGCAGAATCTGGGCTCAAGTTCCAAGGCACCAGGTTAGAGCTAATGTTATTTTTAGCTGCACTTTGTCTAGTGGCTCCAGGACAGGATGAGGTCTTTACTTTCACAGTGTAAAAGGAAATCAAACAGTCGCAAAGCATGCTATTGGAAGCAACAGCTGCAAACAGTATGTAGTGTCTAGCTGGACTAGTCAGAGGGTCCACTCGCGAGCACGGCCTCTTTAAAGTAGCAGCAACTTGGGATAGAAAAGTGAACTAGGGGAGAACAATATGAGCTGGAGTGGGCTGGCAGTGTCCTTGCTGCTGGATGCAACAAATGCACTTGACTCTGTGCAAGAGCACTGCAGCCTGCCAGGCTACCCTCTCGGCGACACACGATGATAGGGCTGAGGGGGATGGGGGGTGTAAGAGCATTATGAGAGCAGGACACAAATTCCATGGTATAAAGTGAGTTGGTTCATCTTAAAGAATCCTAAGCAAATGTTCCCAGGCAGATGCAGTGTAGAACGCTTCCCAGATCCGAGGCATCCCAACGTTGCAGAGAAAAGCGTGCCACCTGCCCACGCAGCAGCAATATGGGGGGCTGCAAGCCACGGGATTTTTGGCATGAGCCTAAATGCTAATGTTGGTGCGGGACAGAAAAAAAGAATATGTCCCACATCCGTAGGTACTGACTCTGCATGGAGAGGCAGTAGGAGAAAGCGCACCTAAGGAGGCTTACGATTCCAAATCAGAATCTGGGCACCTGAGCAAGGGACCTTCCTTCATACCGGTTACCGTATGTCACAGTTTAAATGGACAGGACTAGCAAAATCCTGCTCCGCTCAAGGAATGTTACCCTCATTTCTGCTGAGGGAAAGAAATTCTTACTCCCCTTTTCCTCCAGGGAAAGGGTGAGTGGTAACAGGAAAAGAAAGAAAAAAATCCCTACGGAGACCAACTGAGGAGCTGATCTGTACAACGCAGCCGCTGCCTGCAGCTATACTCAGAGGGATGTGGAGGTTGTGCTTTACACGTATTAGGACCCGATCCAAAATCCATTCAAGATCGTGGGAGTTTCTCCATTACCTTCTGTCGGCTTCCGATCAGGTCTCTGGAGGGTTTGTTATTGTCTTAAGTTACTTTTGTGCTGTCAAAGGTGTTTTGCTGCATGGCAGTAATTCCTGACCTAACTGCCCCTCATCTAAAACCCTAAAATAAAGCAACACCAAGGATCAATTAGTTCCTAACACAATCCATTCAAGCATCTGCATTACTGTATATCGTTACACCCAAGATTAGCATAGTACACCCTTAAAAATCTGTACCACAGAGCACCACTAAAGACTTGTAATGCACAAAAAGCCAGGGCCAATGGGCAACCTCCCAATCACTTCAGTGGGACCAGGAACTGGCCCTATAGTGCACTCTGGAAAGGGGAGAAAGCATCTCAGTTGGGAGGGTAAGAGCTTGCCCAGTGTTCCTAATTCACCTTCCAGCAGCCAGGAATCCATAACGCAGGACTCCTGGTACATCTTCCATCTCTTCTCAGGCAATTCCCAGACTAGCCCCCAAGTGAAATCGTGGCCTGCTACATGTTCTCCAGCAAAAACCCCACTGTACATCACGATCCCCCATGGTGAACCAGGGACCTTGCTGAGGAATGGGTACATCCTATCAGCTTGGTTAAGCAGCACTTGAAGAGTCAGCTGAAATTTAAGTCACACACACACCTGGTGGCAAAAAGGGATTTTCAGATCTTTGGTGCTGGGCATAACCTGGGCTGGGCAGGGCAGCTAATCACGCAAGAGGCTTCTTCCCAGTGAAACCTGCGTCTTCCAGTTGCAATGTGCAATACTCACAGACTGAGACGCCTCCATTTGAGGCTCTTTCGAGGTTATTTTGGAGAGCAAAGTGTCACCTCTTGCCCCTTGGAATTCTAGTTGCTGCAGTATTTGGAAAGTTCACCAAGGAATTGATAGAAGAGTGATCAGATTCGTGTCAGAACGGATTTCCACTGCGTTTTTAGAGTCTCAGTGTCAGCAGAAAGTGGCTCCGCAGGAGGGTCGCCCAGGAGGGAATTCTACAGCGCCTGCCCCTCCAGAGTCCCCGTTAGCTTCTCCTCATCCGCTTGCTTCTGCTGTTGCTGGATTCTTGCATAGGAAATGGCATCCCCTCTGCAGAGAGAAGGGACATCATTAGAACATAAGCTATTCGGGGGCAAGGCTGTGTGTGCAGCACCTAGCACAAGGCAGCCCTGATCCAGAGTGGGGCCTCTTGGGGCTACCGGAATCCAAAGAGTAAATAATAACTACGGTGAAAAACTCAACAGTCAACAAGGTACGACAGGGAGGTGAGGAGGACTGGGAATGAAAGGAATCACCCGCTACTGACTTCTTAGGCACTTAAGCCTGCTCCCACTGGAATCAGTGGGTGTTTTACTATTGACCTGATCAGTTGCAGAATCTAACCCCAACTGAATAGATCTGGCTTTGAGGCTGGGATTTGCCGTCATCTCAGCCAGGGCGATTTAGCTCCACAACTGAAGTTTTGTAAACAACAAAAGGCAAAAGTTTACAGAGCCTGGGCCCCTGAGAACTGCTCTTGGCCGGGATTTTCATGTAATGCCAGTGAAAACGTGTTTTCTCGTGGGGACGTAAACGTTCTCCAGCAGCATTTGCAGCGCAAATGCCGGCTTAGCACACGAGCACCAGAAAATGAAACTAACCAGAAATGTTAAAGTGAAGCTGATGGGAATTTCCTTTGGGTTGCAGAAAGCAAACGAACAGCATAAAAGAAAATCAGAGGGGCAAAATTCTGCTTTAATCGTATAAAGCCTGGTGAGTAATACAGGCAAGGAGATTTCTAAACACACCCACAAGATTCCAAACCCAAAAGGGTCCCTTTAAAAACTTGCTGACACGTGCTGGGAAAATTCTTAATTGGTACGGTGCAAGCTCCCACAGTGTGAGTTTATGGCTGTAACGGGGGTGTCCACCCCACACGAGACCTGAGCGGGTTAAAAAGGGCCAATTAACTTTGTAAGCTGCACCTGGAGGAGCACCAAGGCTGGAGATGAAGCCCGGCTGGGCTTGTACAAAGCCAGGAAATTGAGCACAAGAGGAGGCCACAGGGAGCAGTTGTGCAGTCGCTCCCTACAGAGAAAGGGAGTTGTCTAGGGATGAGGAGGCGTCGTAGGGGGTAAATTAAGCCCTGGAATCCCACCCTGGACTTCAGAGACTGGCAAGGAGCCACAGGGAGCGTACGAAGCTCAAGTTGGCAAACCCAGAGGTGGGCCTGGAGACAGAGAAGTGAGGGAGGAAGGAGCTCAGGGAAACAGGAACAGTCTGAATTTAAGTAGACCGTGGTTGCAAGACACAGCGTCCCTGGGCTGGAACTCAGAGTAGCAGGTGGTCCCCCTACCAGCCTCTGGGCCTGGGCTTGGACTGGAAGACTGCCTGACATCGCACATAGACAGCTTGTCCAGTGGGACTTTGACCCCCTGGAAGGGGAGGACTAAATCATGATCCAGCCAGAGGGCTGAGTCACGAAGAGGGACCCCAAGTCCCAGAGAGAGAGGCCACAGTGCAAGCAATCTATGGAAAACGGCACCAGACGCAGCGAAAGTTAATCCCCAGCCCCAAGGAGGCGCCCCAGCAGTGAATGTATGCACCCCGTTACAAGGACGCTCTGACCCTGGCTCTCCTAGTGTGCTCAGAAAGACGTTAGCTTTCTTAAGATATGCTCTCCATGAAGCACTCCTAGCCCCCAAATCCTGCCATACAAACTGTTTGCATGAACCTCGACTGCTGCAGGTATAATTAAACACCACCCACGCAGGGCCCAGTCTCACCACACTGACTGCCCAGCGTCCCAGCAGCGCCGCTGAAGCCAAATGGCTCTGCTGCAGAGAGTCAGGGTCGCAGGGCCAGCCCCACCCCTGTACTGTACGTGAAATAAAGCGCTTTCTCCCTTACTTTTTGCCAAGCGCCGACAAGCCGTACAGCACTCCTGTTGCAAAAGCGATAGCATTTCCCAGTAACGTGGTCAGCGTCAGACTGAGTATGACTGGAAACACGGCCATGCTGGGGGAGAGAGACAACGTCAGCTATGAAACAATCCCAAGGGGCTTCCCTCTCCGCCTGTGTTGGAAATTACCTCCCTAGTAGGTTTACTAAGAGTTCCCATGACTCAGATTGCACACAAGTGTTTCTTTATTAGTTCAAAGGTCGCTTGGTGTTCATTTCATCCACAACGTCAGTGCATGCTTGTCTTCTCTATCCCAACAGCAATACAGCTACAAACACTGCCCAAAATACCTACATCAGACCCAGGCCCGGGAGACTCCTGCCCATCATGGTGTAACTCCAAAGGGGGAAGGAGAAAGCTCTGACAAACAAACTTCGGGAAGCCTGTCCTTCTCTACACTATAGCAAACAAGTGAAGTACTGCCGGTTACTGGATCTTCGCCAAAGACCGAAAAGGCCGGCTGAGGGCTACAGCCTGCACATGATTTCCAATGAATCATGCTTTCTCTAGTTCCCAAAATAGAGCGGGTATTTCCAGGGTCACTACACCTTTAACCCAGACAAGTCTTCTTTCTAATTTATCTCTTAGTCATGCTTTAAGCCTCTGGCTCACACGAACATTCAAACTCAGATCCATAATTAGGGGTCTACCAAATCCGCAGCTGTGAAAATCATGTCATGGACTGTGAAATCTGGTCTCCAGACGCACAGCTGTGAAGGCAGAGCGGCAAGCGGCAGCTGCTGCCCGGCACCCAGCTCCGAAGGTAGTGCCACCCGCCAGCAGCAGTGGAAAAGTGAGGGTGGCATTACCACAACCCCCTAATAGGCTTGCGACCCCCTTCTGGGCCTGGGCCCTAGTTTGAGAAATGCTGTGAAGAAATAACTTTTTTTTTTGAGTAACATCTCTTCAAAATTTGCTATTTATGCCATGAACAACCCATGAAAACGGTGTGATTTCTCTGCGATTTCAGTAGACCCCTACCCAATGCAGGCCCCTGTTCCTACCAGCTGGGAGTGGCTGCACTCTTCCATTCCCCTGGAAGCAATGCACGTGCTCTCTGTGACACCCTGGGCTGACCTCTCCGTTAAGGGCCACATTCTGCCTTGATTCCTGCTGAGTCCGGCACATCCCCCCCTCCTTACAGGATTGGGCAGAACCTTGGCTCTTCCACCCACAGGCCAGCCAGTGCAGCTGGGCTGGCACAGGGTGGGCAGTGATCAGCTGCTGCTCACACTATTTCCCCCTGGAAGCAGGGCAGAAATCGTGAGCACTGTCCCTTCCCTGGGCTGGCACAGCTAGGCAGTGCCCCTTCCTCAGGGCTTTGTCCTTAATGTGCCTGAGGTGCACAGACTGAAAAGCTCAAGGGCCTGATAATGACCTCCCTGAGACTGGTGTAATTTCAAATCCTCCAGGGCAGGGATGGTCTATTTCCTGGTTCTGTCCAGCACTCAGCACAATAGGGACAATGGCTCTGGCTAGCCACCCAAGTCCAAGCCTGCCTGACCCCCTGGGTCCGATCTCAGGTGGCTAGTCTGAGCCGCTGGCAGGGCGGCAACCTCTACACTGCTCTTCTTAGTGCGCTAGTTCGAGTGAAGCTAGCATGAGTCTGTCTGCCTGGGCCGGGAGGCTGCTTCCAGGTGCAGTGTGGACGTAACCCCTAGCGTTCAAGGCCGAAAGGGACCACCAGATCCTCTCGTCCGTATATCACAGGCCACGAAACCCACCAATCAGGGCCAAAGTCCACTAAACCGCTCGTCCAAGCCCTCTGCCAGCCTCCCCCCGCCGGCCCACAGCTGGAGCCGGCCACCAGTCCTTACCCACAGTAGAAGGCAGCTTTTTGCCATGGCCGCAGCTTATCCGCCCGCGCAGACACCGCGTTTGCAAATTCGATAAACTGGCAGCAGAATGGAGCTTCGCACAGGAACAGGATAAAGGCATTTAACCTTCAAAACAAAGCAAAAGAGAGTTAACCCATCAGCACGCTCCGGAGAGGGAACTCGATTCTCACGGTCGGGGTCCCATTCACACGTCTGCCAATGATCCAAACAGCTCCGATTCTTAACAGTCAGAGAGATTTTATTACATGGGGCCAGATTCTGCCTACGCCCCCGCTCCAGTGGCCAACAGTCCAGTTGAACAGGGACCCCCAGGGTAGCATGGAGCCAGTGAAGTGCACTCCAGCAATCCTGAGACAGGGGAATGACCCTGGTGAACCAAGCTAGGCAGGGCAAGTGAGAGACGCCGCCCCTCCCAGTTACACGGAGCATGAGCCTAGCACAGCCGAGGAGCCGGCCCTGAAAGCCTAGCTCAGCAGCGACGTAAATGGGGGCGTAAGTTACACATGGAGCGTAGGTTGGTCCAAACTGGGTGAAAATGCCCAGTCCACACACACTTGACCTTACACTCCTGTTAATCTCCTGCTGCCCATCCCCTCCACGAGTGGCAGGTTACACACTTTACTGCCTACTCCCCACGTATCACTGGGGCAGTTTAGGTCACCACAGCAGCTACTTCAAGCCATATCCGGCCCGAAGCCTTGCTGGGTAAATCCTTAGTGATCACCAGGATTTGCGCACGAGCTTTGAGGCAGCAGACGTAGAAGCCTGTAAGACATCTGCAGCCAGCGGCGCTTCAGGAAAGGACCCTGTTTATTTGCATGCAGGATGCCCCTGTTTTCTTCTGGATCAGAGTCTCCTGATAGTTGCAGACGGCAAGATCGGGGAAGATCAGGACACTAGGCTAACCCAGCTGCCTCACGTCCCATGAGACAGACAGTGATCTCTTGCAGCGGTAGGCGGCCATTACAAAACGCGAGCGCCGAGTTATTTGCCCACAAAGCGCAGCTCTATCGCCTGCCGCTGCTAAATGGTGATTCCACAGTCGAGACCAGCAGCGCTGGGGCAAAGAGGGAAGAACAAGCGTACTTACATCATCCACACCCCAGCCGCTATGTTCAGGGGGTTGATGGTCACGCAGTTCCAAAGGCCAGCAAGTGCGCAGGCTTAAAAGCAAAGAGATTGATTTTAATTCATGTGAAAAATAAACCACGACGCACATAGAGGTGGCAGCGTGATCTAGTGGCCAGGGCACTGGCTTGGCAGGTAGGAGATCTGGGTTTAAATCCTGGCTCTGTCACTGACCTGCTGTGTGACCTTGGGCAAGTCTCTGCACCTGTGCTTTCCCTCTTCAGCCTGTATTTAAACTCTCCAGGTCAGGGATTACCTCTCATTACTTGTATGTACAGCACTAGCACAATAGGGCCCTGATTTCAATTGTCACCTGTAGCCACTACTATGATATGAATAACAACTACATAGACCAATCCACACTGAAGGGGAGAGATAATGGCCAGAATGATTGGGATTTAGGAGATAGGCTCTACTCTGAATTTGGCTAAGACAAGATCACGGGGTGCCTTTGGCTCAGGACACTCGTCCTTCAGGCTTGTGTTTCTACCGGCATTCAGGGCTATACCGAACCCCAGTGTGTTTGCTTTCAAATTAAGTCATTTTAACGGAGCCTCTGCTTTTATTTGCTGAAGAATCTCGAGTCACGTGTAACTGGCCCCGAGGTAAACAACAAGCTACCTGCCGGCAGCACGGCCTTCCAACGGCAGCATCTTTGGCAAGAAGTAACCAGTGAAACGAAAAAATAGCTGCAGTCTGCAGCGAACCGAAGGCAGAAACAAGAACTGACAAATGGGCCAAATCCCTCTCTCGTCTACAGCGCTGTAAATTCAGAGTGACTCCTCTGGAGTCGTAGGGACTTATCCGGAGCTACTCTGGGCAGACATGGGTGGAACTCAGAGCAGAACCTGGCCGTCTTTCTGCAGATATGGAAGCAGTTGTTTGACAAAGCAAGCCCCAAAATAACCCACGAGGCCTTGAGTATGGAATGCAAGAAAAGAAGGCAGCCAGCAGTTTGTGAGCTTGGAGTGCATGCATTTACCTAGCAGCTCATTAAACTTGCAAAGTGTCACCTGCATTCGATACAGCCAGTCTCCTCAATTAACAATAAGAGGCTGCCTTTATGCCCAGGGTAACCAGAGCCCAGGTGTGGAGGAGGGGCTGCATGGCCGGCGCGTAGGACAGAGCCAGCGGCTGGCTCAATAAGAAATAACAATACTAAACAAAACTCCAGCTAAAATAGGGTCTCTAAAGGTTAGTATAGAGGCTGCTGGGGTTTTTTAACCCATGCAATGCAAATGACTGGTGTCTCTCTGTATTTGAAAGCTGTGGCCTACTCAGCGTTAAGGATTTCCATAGATTAGAGTCTACATGGGTCATTGCCCTGCCTGTGGTGTGTCTTGTGTGGTTGTACCTCATCTTAGAAAACAGAGAGCAACGTGGGGGAGTTTTTAAAGCAATCATTAATGAACCCTTAAAACCCAGTATAATTAGCACCTTCCACATATGGGGAAACTGAGGCACGGGGTGGCAAAGTGACTTGCCCAAACTTACCCATTGTGAACTCAGGACTTGCCCAAACTCACCCACTGAACTATCACAGTGAGAACTCAGGACTTCCTGTGCTCGGCCACTGGAGCCCACCCTTTGGGAAACACTAAGGAGTATGATTTTCTAAAAAGGTCCATCAGGGGTATTTCAAGGAGATCCTAACGCATTCCAAAGAAAATGAAGACTCAGTGCGAGAGGTCAGCCGGAGAGAAGAAAAGACAAAGGAGAAATAATAATAACTCTTATCTAGTGCTGCTTTACAACAGAGGTATCATTATCCCCATTTCACAGATGGGGAAACTGAGGCGCGGAGTTGCAGAGTGACTTCCCCAAGGTCACCCAACAAACCAGTGGCAGAGCCAGGTCCAGCACCCAGGTCTTCTGAGGCTCAGTCCAGTGCCCTAGCCCCTAAGGGCACTAACAGGAAATGGAAACAGCCTGCAGGGTTCAGGAGATTCTTTATTCAATTCTTCCTAAACTATCCGCTGGTGAGGCCTGTGTGCGCTCCCACTGGAACCAGAGCTCCAGGCAGGGCTAGTGGGACCAGCTGCTGGCACAAAGACAGGGCATAGACAGCTCTACTGCTTGTCCTTGATACATCTTAGCAGATAAAAGCATCAGCTTGTGAGTAGGGGAGGTGGGGAGTTAAACCCAGGGCTTCAGGCACTCACGCTGCCCATAAGAAAGTGCATGATTATCATAAGTAGGAACCACTTAAGAGTCACATAGCAGCTGTCATCCGAAAGCACTTTCAAACTGATAGACCTGTTATATACAGGGATCACTTCACCCACCACAGAAACACAACTTCCTCTGGGGTGGAACACAGCAGCTGATATTCACCACTCACAACAAAACTACACGATAGTGTAGGAAATTTAGGAAGATCACACATTCAGCTGAAACCATAGAGAGAACTTAGAGGGCAGAATGCTATAATCCAAGCACAAATTTGGCCTACACACCAGGGCTAATAACTTCTTGGAATACATTTAAAAAAACAATAATGATTTGGGGGTTCTTGTTATGAGGACCCACCCCCAAAACAAACCTGACTGCAGAATGCCTCCGTACGACTCTCAGCTAAGCACGAGATTGTTTTAACCCTCAGTGTAACAACACCAGTGACAAAACCGTTCCCTCACTCTTATCAATGCCTTTCTTAGAAACAAACAGCTGTCAGTCAAGATTTCTTTTCCAGTTCAAGGCCACAGGGGAGCTTTTCAATTATGAAAATGTCTGCTGGGATTTGTGGTGTGGAAGACGGACAGGTCTGGTGCTTATTCAATTAACTAATTTGCTGAATCACAAAGAAGCACACAGCGAACATGGAGCTAAAATGAACTCTTAGCAAAAGAATTCACTCCTCTATAATTCATAGAATCATAGGACTGGAAGGGACCTCGAGAGGTCATCTAGTCCAGTCCCCTGCACTCATGGCAGGACTAAGCATTATCTAGACCATCCCTGGCAGGTGTTTGTCTAACCTGCTCTTAAAAATCTCCAGTGATGGAGACTCCACAACCTCCCTAGGCAATTTATTCCAGTGCTTAAACACCCTGACAGTTAGGAAGTTTTTCCTAATGTCCAACCTAAACTGGCCTTGCTGCAATTTAAGCCCATTGCTTCTTGGCCTATCCTCAGAGGATAAAAAGAACAGTTTTCTCCCTCCTCTTTGTAATCTTTTATGGTCTTGAAAACTGATCATGTCCCCTCTTCTCCAGACTAAACAACCCCAGTTTTTTCAATCTTCCCTCATAGCTCATGTTTTCTAGACCTTTAATCATTTTTGTTGCTCCTCTCTGGACTTTCTCCAATTTGTCCACATCTTTGCTGAGCCCCAGTCACCTGCTCCAACCACTAGACAGTTCTGTCTCTAATATATTTTGGGCTAAGTTCAGGTATCAGCAGTCACAGCTCCACTGGCGCTGACTCTCCCTAGGCTAGCATTTGAAACCATTACAATACAAACCCCTTTTGTAATTGAATGAATCTGGCATTTTATGAATAAACTCTCTCTCTTTTTAGCAGCCTGGATACAATTAACTAAAATATGAATAAATTGGTTCCATTTCTTAGTGACCCACAAAGGCTAAAGATACAGTCCAGAGTCCTGTAGCAAATGGCGTTGTCTCCCTGCACTCTGGGAATCTGCCTCATGTTATTTTGCTTCCCTGATATGAAGCTCTTTGAAAAGACATCGTTGTTAGTATGTGGGATTCAGAGAATTGTCCCTTCTGTTACCTGCCATTAACTTTGGCCTCTACTTGCCCAAGAATCGCTCAGCATCTTTTTTCCCTACTTGGCTGGAGCAGAGCAGTTACCCCGCTCCTGGAAAACGAGGTTAAAGGAAGGCTGAATGGGGAAGTGGCCACAGCTGAGGCCACACTTAATCAGGGGACAGGCCCTGATAAGAAGGGCTAAGGGAGGAGCTGGGTTAGAGTCTCACTCCAGCCCTGCTCACCTCCGCCTCCTCCCCTGAGCGTGCCGCCGAGTCCTGCTTCTCCCCCCTCTCTCCCAGCGCTTGTGCCACGAAACAGCTGTTTCGCGCAGCAAGCAGTGGGAGGGAGGAGAAGGAGGAGGAACGCGGCGCGCTCGGGGAAGAGATGGGGCCAGGGCGGGGATTTGGGGAGGGGTCCAATGGGGGCGGGGCGGGGCCGGGGGGAAAGTTGGTGCCTGTGGTGAGAAAGGCCTGGCTGCCTGGGAGCAGAGGGTACCTCAAGCAGAGCAGTGCTGGGGAAGGGCAAGAGGAGCTGGGGAGCACAAGCCTGGCAACTCCCCAGGCTGAGGCCTTGTCTAGGGTCTAAAGAGGTACCGGGGCTGAAGAGGGGCAGCCCTGGGATAGGCAGAGGCCGCTGGACCTACCCCCTGGCCAGTGATGAGTGGCTATTACTGACTGCAGTTTGCCCCAGAGAAAGAGGGCTAGATGATGACTGGCAGTAGCCACTGAGGCAAGGTGGGTATAGAGGGTTGGGGTTCCCCTGGGAGGGGAGACCCAGAGTGTGGGGGTGCTGCTGGGGCAGAATCCCAAGGTAAAGAGCACTGGGGTCCAGGAGCACGGGGGCCTGAGGCAGGTGAGACACTGGCCAGCAGAGGGCGCTCCGAGAGCTGAAGTGAGCTAATTCCCAGACTGACGAGCAGGAGGTGCCGCACTGGTGAGTCAGCGCTCTGTTACACTGGCAAAATCACAAGGAGAAGAAACTATCAGGTGTATACATTGATTTTCCGGCCTTCCTGGTTTGTTTGCAATACTGTTACTGATCACAAGAGCCTGACCGCAACTCTTGCCAAATTTGATGTTTGCCGGACAGCCCCAGCACCTGGAATCATGTGACTAGGTGAGACTCTCAGCTTTCATGTTTTTACACCAAGTACATTTCGAGTGCTCCTGGTTGCAGAGAAAAGTTGGAAACATGACCCGCGTGTGCCCTAAATGCTCAGAAGCCAAAGGAAAAGAACCCAAATGTCTTATTTTCCCCAATCTCATGACTTTTAAAGCACCCTGGTGATTTTTTTAAGGGTTGAAGTTGGCAATGCTGGCCGTGGCACATAACAGCTCTGCACCCTCAGCCCAGAGCATTTCTGTGGCTCCCAACCATCCTTTGCTAAAAACCCCAGCTCACCAAGGACTGTGTGCTGCACTGAAACTACTGAGGCTGGAGTGGAAGCCTCCAGGTAGCTCTGGTAGCACTCACACCCTGTGAGGTAGATTCCTTCCTCCCAGCCCTAGGGAGACTCTTCAGCAAATTTCCTGACTGTATGCCAGGTAGGGAGGGCCTTGCAAGAAGCGCTGTGCACTGAGGTGAATTTCACCCAGTAGGAGCAACTCTGTTACATCCTTTCACCACACCAGAAATGCAGCTGCCAACATGCGCCTCAGCTGTGCGGCGTGTTCTGAAGCCCCAGCCCGGCACATCCTCAGGTTAACAAAAGGAACTGTAGCAAACCTGCCGCCCCCACTCCAACTCCAGAACAAGAGCCAACCGAGGAGGCGGAGACAGAGAACGGGAATGGATGCAACGTTACAGCACACGCTGAACAAATCAAAAGTGAACGTCTTTCTAAGAGACACGCTCTCACGTCCCCAGAAGTGATGGGCTTGATGCAGGAACAGGCACCCGGTGGAATTCTCCGGCCTGCGCTATGCAGGAGGCCAGACGCGGTGATCGTAACAGTCCCTTCTGGCTTTAAGATCTATTCATCTTGTCAAACCGTGGAGCAGCACAACCCAATATGACCCAATGATCCCTGGTGGAACTGCCTTGACGCTTTCCATGGGAGATTGTTAATTTCAGGGGCAAGTAATTAACAAGCCAGCACAGCTCTCCTGCTTTGTGCCATCTCCCTTCTGTTTGTTTCAAAGATAAAATCCCTTATTTAAAAAAAAGGCTAAATTTTATCCTTTTGGGGTCTCTATTCGTGGGTTAGTAATAACAGAAGCAAACACACACACACACAGAACCACTGTGAAACCAGGAGATCAGCAAGGAAAAGAAAAAGTGGAAACACAGAAGCATGGAATGGTCAGTAACAACAATGAACCAACCCCCGAGCCTGCAAACAGCACGCGGATTGCTTTGCCCATGCAGAGCCCCATTCAAGTCCAAGTGCCATCCCTCTGCCTGCTACACGTTGCAGGATCGGGGCCTCACACCCGGCTTCCATTGCCTCCCAGGAGCATTCCACCTGAAGAGGAAACGTCACAATTTGGCACAAGAGTAATGATTTATGTGTAGAATGACGTTCCTCCCCCAGGATCCCAAAGTGCTTCCCAATGAGGCCCAGGCGGGTTAAACAATCAAAGCGTGCACGACGCAGGCTCCAGTTAAAATCACTCTGATTCCCGCACCTAGACAATGTGCTTCTGGATCTTTGTCTGGCTGTGATTAGACAGGCAGGCAGACAGACCATTGCTGCTAGGACCTAAGCCCTCTTTCATCGCCAGTCACTGGCAGGCGGGCACAGATCAGCATCGCTGACCCAGGACGGCCCATCCCTGGAGGTTATTCCAGGGGCATCCGGCAAGCAGGACCTTAGGGCTACTTACACACGCCCCCGATGACACCGGCGATCCTGCACAGCCACTTGTACCACCAGGTCATGCCATCGTCCGCCGAAGAGGCAGCTGGCGCAGGGGCTGCTTGTTGGAACTGATCCTCCTGGGAGCTCATTGTGTGCCCCCGCCGCAGGGGTTAGGGGCAGCCCCCCCTTTGCACCTGAGCCACAGCAGAAGGGGACACCCCGCCCACACCCCCAGAAGAGTCAGTGACAGCTCCTCACACCCGTCCTGCGGCAGGGCCCCTCACCACCGCCCCAGGGACCCGGCCTGGCCCTTGACAGCTGCTCTGTTCTTGCTGACAATGGAGAGCCTCTGTCCCCAGCAGCAGCACAGCTTCCACGTCTCCCTGCGTGTTGCATGATGGGCCCCCTCCCTTCCGAGAGGGAGGACTCTGATGTCACCCTCTCATTAAATAGCTAAGTGGGCAGGGCCCTGCCTGGCCACAGTGAGGAGCAGCAGCTGGCTAAGGAGTGACTGAGCCTGTGGCCATAGGTTGTGTGTGAGTGTGACCTCTGCGAGTGCACGGGCCTAGGCATGCTTGTGAGGCTGCCTGAGTGTGCAAATGCAAGCGCCTGGGCGTAGACGTGCTGCTATCTTGCCTTTATAAAGCATCTTTCAAACACAGAGGGAGCGTTTGTAAGAGCCAGTCTGGGAACACAAGCGTTCCTTGATGTCCTGCGTTCAGACCCCCAACCCCACCCCACTCCCACGAGCTCCTACGTCCGTGTGGGTTCAACAGCTCTGGTGAACTGTCTTCTCCGCTCGCGTTTTTCATTCTTGTGCGTGTCTCTGCACTTTGGCTTCACCAGAGAGGTGAACGGACTTGCCCAAGGTTACACAGATTACGTCAGTGGTAAAGCCAGGAGCAGAACCAGGAATCCTGACTCCTAGTGCCCTGGGCTGCGCTAACTACTAGGACATGCTGCCAAGGTGGCCAGTGTGCGAGGGCAGGATCCAGGTCTGTCAGACCGAGTGGCTAGGTAGGAGACATGACGGAGGGTGCGTCTCTATATGCAAACCAAAGAATGTACTGAGCTGAGGCTGATTAGAAGGGATTGGTTTGGGAGGGACTCAGGGAAACTCCCACTCCACCCTTCACCCCACCTCTCTTCTCTCTCTCTCAGTGTTCAGTGATTTCCAGAGCTGCCAAATCTCAATCATTTGGAAAGAGAGTCCCTCGGATAGGATTTAATTTTATGGGGCAGTTCTTAAAGTGTTTCCCCCTCTTGTGAAGAGGGATTTTGCTGTGTATTTCAACGAGGCATTCCAAATCGCTCGTCTTCCTGGAAATCTTCCCATTCCCATTAGAGACAGGAGGAAAGCACCTTTTAAATGTGGCGTTGACAACTCTCATGATTTTATCATGCGTCTCGCAATATTTGGAGTTTTTCTTAAGGCCCCTGCTCCTGGAATCATGGGAGTGCATTAGAATCTCAGCTTTGGTTTTTTACAAAAGTTTCTGGCTCTCGTGGTGGCAGAGAAAAGTTTGAAAACATGAACCAAGTGCGACCTAAAGGTTTAGACACCAGAAAACAATGAATAAGAACCCAACATCTTTTTTTTTTTTAAAAAGCTCATGATTTTTAAGCCAACATCTTGATATTTGAGGCCTGACTCATGATTTTGGAAAAAGTACAGAAAAGGGCAACAAAAATGATCAGGGGTATGAAACAGCTTCCATATGAGGAGAGGTTAATAAGACTGGGACTTTTCAGTTTGGAAAAGAGATGACTAAGGGGGGAAATGACAGAGGTCTATAAAATCATGGCTGGTGTGAAGAAAGTAAATAAGGGAGTGTTATTTACTCCTTCTCACAACACAAGAACTAGGGGTCACCGAACGACATTAACAGGCAGCAGGTTTAAAGCAAACAAAAGGAAGTATTTCTTCACACAACACACAGTCACCCTGTGGAACTCTCGGCCAGAGTATATTGTGGCACCGAGTTCATCATTAGCAGGACGAACATCACCGGCTCATTCACCTGCACGTCCACCAATGTTATATATGCCATCATATGCCAGCAATGCCCCTCTGTGATGTACATTGGCCAAACTGGACAGTCACTACGCAAGAGGATAAATGGACACAAGTCAGATATCAGGAATGGCAATATACAAAAACCTGTAGGGGAACACTTCAACCTCCCTGGCCACACAATAGCAGATGTAAAGGTAGCCATCTTACAGCAAAAAAACTTCAGGACCAGACTCCAAAGAGAAACTGCTGAGCTCCAGTTCATTTGCAAATTTGACACCATCAGATCAGGATTAAACAAAGACTGTAAATGGCTATCCAACTACAGAAGCAGTTTCTCCTCCCTTGCTGTTCACACCTCAACTGCTAGCAGAGCACCTCACCCTCCCTGATTGAACTAACCTCGTTATCTCCACACTGATTTATACCTGCCTCTGGAGATTTCCATTACTTGCATCTGAAGAAGTGAGGTTCTTACCCACGAAAGCTTATGCTCCCAATACTTCTGTTAGTCTCAAAGGTGCCACAGGACCCTCTGTTGCTTTTTACAGATTCAGACTAACACGGCTACCCCTCTGATAATTAGCAGGACGAGTTCTCTACCTGAATATTGAGAAATACTATTATTGCTGCAGGACATGTAGTGCCCAATTCTCATTTCTGCATAAGGCCCCTTTCCACCATTCTGATAGTCAAGTGGCTATAAATGTCAGGGTCCTTGTACACTGCTAGAGCGTAAAGGAGCATCAGGTCCATCAATTCTGAATGGTTTATCCGTCCGCGACACACATTCATATCATTGGCCAAAAGGAAAAATGCTGAAGCGTTAAGCTGCTGACTTTCACTAACTGCTCTAATCTACATCTTCATCGGTGGAGGCTGAGGCACTGTGAGCAGACCAGACCCTGCTAGCAAGGTGACATTAGATCACAGTCATTCGTTTCAAACCGGCAAGTTGTCTCACTACTAGTTGGGAGAGACCGGAAAAAACTTTTAAGAGAATCATAATATTTGACGGCTATATAATGCCTTTCACTTGAGCATCTCCACATGCTTTACAAATATTAACTGAGCAGCCCTGTGAAGTAGACAGGTATTGTTATTCCAATTAAACAGAAGGGGAAACTGAGGCGGAGAGGTTAAATGACTTGCCCAAGGTCAAACGGTGAATCAGTGGCAGAGCAGGGAGTCCTGACTCTAATTGATCCACTGCTTCCCTGGCTGGGGTGTCCCTTGTTTCCATTTATCTGGGCTTTCTGACCCAGTACTCTGCTCGGAAACTGACACGATCTTCTGTAAAGCCTTCATTAAATTCAATTTCAGCCTGGCTCCCCGTCGATTCCCAGAAGAACAGCTGTTTCCCACGAAACACTGTTGTCTTCATGGCATTCACATCGCGTATCTGAACAAAGAAAGGAATGAATCACAATCACATAGCAGTCTGCCTCTTTCAAGCAAGAGCATTGTTTGTGCTATGCCAGGACGCCTCAGAGAAGCGCATCACATTACACTGGTGTAACTGAGATCAGAATTGGCTCTATATGATTTCCAATGTACTTTGAACCTCGAACGTAGAAGCAAACTTCTCAGGGCCTGTGAGGGGAAAAGCGTGAGCTAGAGGTGCCCCGCCCCAGGCTGATGTCTCACCGAGATGTAATTGGAGTGTGTTTGGTTGTTTTCAGTCCCCAGGTCCATGTAGAGGGCATGGATGGCTATGCGATACCGTGGAGCCACGTTGATAAAGGTCCGACATGCCACTTGTCGTTTTGGGTCCGGCAACTGTCCCGGATTCACTATTTCACCCCAGGGACCAAACAGCTGCACGTCACAGTCTGGGATGGGGAAGTGGGGTAGGAGAGAAAGCAATTTGGAACACTGTTTGGTACGTCCATACAAAAGAAAGCACGCCCAGAAAGTTCCCCAGTGCACTCTAGAAGGGGATCTCAAAGCGCATGCAATCTTGCAGGGACTCAGCTACAATATAGAAGGGCAGCCAATGGAGACGACTGAACCCAACATTCAATATTCTGCCTTCAGCTGAGAGGCCTCCCTGGCAGGGGCGGCTCTATGTATTTTGCCACCCCAAGCACAGCAGTCAGGCAGCCTTCGGCAGCATGGCTGCGGGAGGTCCGCTGGTAATGCGGATTCGGCGGCATGCCTGCGGGACGTCCGCCGATCCCGCGGCTTCGGCATACCCGCTGCAGAATTATCGCCAAAGCCGCGGGACACGTGGACCTCCCGCAGGCATGCCGCCAAAGGCAGCCTGACTGCCACCCTCACAGCAGCCGGCAGGCTGCCCCCTGCGGCTTGCCGCCCCAGGCATGCGCTTGGTGCGCTGGTGCCTGGAGCCGCCCCTGCTCCCTGGTGAAGGAGCAACATCTCTGGGCCCTTTGGTCTCCATGGGCAGCCATGAACTGCACAGTGAAACTCAGTGGGCCTTGCTTTCCCTGCCCCGGCCCTAAAGCCACAGTGAAGAGTTCAGCAAAGTACCTTGATAATATTTTTTTGCAGCTGCTTTGCTGTTGTACTGAAGAACAACACCATTCCCTGGCAGCAGGAGGCGCTGTCTCACCATCAATGTGTTGGTCCTGGAGTTTACGGATGACACCATCAGCTTCTTACAGCCTGTCCGCCACATCGTCCGTCCAGAAAACAGCACAATCTCCCCTGTAATAAAATGAAATAGTGATAAAGGACCCTTTTACCGCAAAGGACTTTACAGAGAACGTCTCAAAGGTTAACATCTGTGAAAAAGCAAAAACAACCAGCGTCGAGGCAATGATCGCAGGAAGGGTGGTCAATGAAAACGCTTCCCTTAAGCAGCATCTCACTTTCTGCGGCATAAAAGGTGATAACTTTGAAGACACAGCCAAGGACAGACGTGAATGGATAGCAACTGTCAATCAAAGATGTAAACCCTTTGAGGACGACAGATGCAAAAAACGGACTGGAAAAAGGGCCAAGCATCATGCCAAGTCCTCAGCAAGAGCTTGCACATTCCCATGTGACATCTGTTTGCAATCTTGCGCCTCATATACACCTCCACGAGAACACACACGCTGTCGTGACGGCACAGTCGGATACAACAGACAGGTGTATACTTTACAGCTCTAAGAAATTGCTTTAGAGACTAAGGTAATGATCACTTCACCCATCAATGAAATGCAGCACCTCTGGCATGGAACACAGCAGCTGTTTAACAGCACACAACAGCGCTATGTAACAGTTCAAGAAAAGAAGTGGAGAAGAATCAGGTATCTAAATGAAACCACAAGGATATTTTAAGGAGCAAGATTATAATTGGGCACACTGGAATCTGGCAAGGAGGCTGTCGCTAATACCTTGCTAAAAAGGTGCCGTGAACTCTTTAATGACCACCAGTGGCCAGGACCTTGATTTCATGTCTCATCTCAAAGATGGAGTCACCATCACCAAGGGCTGTGCTCCATCATGGCCCTGCGGTCATTTCTACATTAACACTAATACACGACGCACTTTATTAAGATAGTTAAAAACATTTAAGTAGCACCACAAGTTATCCGGGGCTTTACAAATATAAATATGATGTGGTCTCTGCCCTGAACATTTGTGTAACGCAAGATAAACAAGAACAAAGAGATCAATTCAGGATGGGAGGATTCTTGATCAGGAGAAGAAAACTTAAAAACAGAAGCAGATGTTTAGTGGGTAAATGACTCGTTGCCAAACCTAGTAATTCACTGTCTAAGACACTGCTTGTAAAGTATGTAAGACTGTTCTACATAAGAGCTATTGGGTTGGACTTAAACATTTCTATATATCTGTGTGCTTTATTTTGAAAAACTTTTATAGTATTTCCCAGTAGGTAGTTATCTGGAATGACAGAATATTTGATGTGTTCTGGTTCCAGGCAGTAAATGAACTGCACTTGGGAGCATAAGACCCATGATTCAATGAGAAGCCCCAGGTGGAACTTACACTTATATCATGAGAAGCTCAGAATACACATCCGTCCTTCGTTTTTAAGGCTGAAAGGGGCTGTTATAATCATCTGGTCTGACTTCCTGTGTCAGACAGGCCATGGAATTCCAACCCGTATTTCTTACATCTAACCCTTAGCTGGTCAATGTCAGCCATGAAAGTGATTTGATTTATTTTATTAGCCTGCACAGACCCCATCATTGCAGCATCTGGGCCCATCACACATGAAAAGCATCACTTTATAACAGACCAAAATGGGAAGTAATTTTCACCCCCACCCTACCC
Source organism: Chrysemys picta bellii (assembly GCF_011386835.1). Classification (NCBI taxonomy): domain Eukaryota; kingdom Metazoa; phylum Chordata; order Testudines; family Emydidae; genus Chrysemys; species Chrysemys picta. The sequence continues at coordinate 17,400,789 of NC_088808.1, read as the reverse complement.
CACCATGCACATACCTATCACCAGTCAAGGAAGAAATCAGAAAAAATTGGGAAAGAAAAGGCAATGGCTTAATTTAGTCCCACCTGGTAAAGACTTGACCGAAAAGATAAACCTTGCGTAGTGTTTCAGGGGCTAACGCACTTGGGCTGGTCCATAGCTGGAGACCCTCTACTGAGAACACCTTGGTGCCTGTCCCCAACAATGGATGTGCAGGACTCCCAGCAAACGTGTACATAGAAGTATCAAGGAGGAGGCAGACGCAGGGTTCTGGAAGTCCCCTGCCAGGAATGAGCTCTGCTGGCTCTGAAACGTACCTGCACTGCAGTTTAGGGAGCTCTCCAGCACCTGGACTGTTACCACTTCCCCCAAGGGGCGTCCGATGGAAACCGTGCAGTCACTGACCTGCAGGCCGGTCATGTTGATGACCCCGGTGGAGTTGAGGAAGAGCCTCCCACAGACACCTGCGCAATAAAACCAAAAGCACAGACACCACGGATGAGTACTTGCAGCAGGAGGAACGTACGCCCACTGACACCGCTCCCTATACATCGTGGCATGTGCACCGTACTGTCTGCAAGCTCCTTGGAGCAGAGACTGCGATCACTGCTCCTGAACACGTGCCAACAGTGTGCTTGACCTCTGTACAAGACACACAGCCCTGAGGTGCTTGCAGTTCAAAGAATGCAGGAGGCCCTGGGAAGAGAGCTGTTGCTCGTAACTCCCTTCTGATGGGTGGCCCATGACGCCTGGAAGGCGTGACCCACAGCAAGACTTTCAGTGAATCCGCTCCGACTTTTCAGTCTGCAGCAAACCCGAATCAAGGTGCGTACCGGGGGCTTCTGGCTTGTGCTATGAATGTTCCATGCAGCTCCTAGCGAGATGCTCTTCACAGCAAAGCAGAACAGGTGAACTCTGAGCAGAACTTGCCCGTCACTAGCCATACCAATGTGCTGTACCCGCTTGGGGCTTTCACCCTCCTGAGCTGAGAGGGAGCTGCCCTGGATCTGAGCTTGCTGTGGGCCGGAACTAGGCTCTGCAATGAATTTCATTTGATTTTCAATGATCATGAGCCTGGAATCTGAAGTCTTGACCCAGACAAATTTCCTACTGCAGTACTGCAGTGCTCCCATGCTCCCTGTCAAAGTACTGCCTAAGTGCGGGAGGACTCTCAGACTCCTGGCTGCAGTACTGGCTAAGGACATCACCCTATGTAATCACCACCTAACTGTACACTTCATCAGTGTCCTCCTCCCCCGCTGAAAGCTCCTCGGGGCGTTTGGGTGAAGGAGCCAGCACCCTGGTTGGAAGACGATCCAGGGCTTTGTATTCCGGCCTCTCGGGATAAATGGTGGCTGCTGTCGTTATCGGGTTCGTAGCTGAAGTTGGTATCTGGTGTTCTGTTCCCAAGTACCCATCCACCGCAGGCTGCTCAGGACAGGGGCTGGCAGAGCAGCCACGCACCGTGATAGGCTTGGGGGAGCGCATGCAGAAGACGGGGTTCACGTGCTCGTGGGTTTTCGGATTGAGGCAAAAATCCTGCCGCATCTGAATGCCGTTCCCACACGACGCTGAGCACTGCAGCGGAAGAAACCCAGAGGCCTTTATAAATCCACAGTCAGGGTTCTATGCAGGGGGAAGGAGGTTCAATGGCTAAAGTGCATTTCAGGGAGTAGGGAGACCTGGGTTATAGTCTCAGCTGTTCCACTGATATTGGCCAATGCATTTAACCTTTACGTCCTTGAGTATCCCCAGCTGTGAAATGGAGATTAAAGTGCTGAGCCACCTTACCGAAGGACCCTGAGACCCACAGATGTATCAATACTTGTGCACAATAGTGATTAGGTGGGTGTCTGACAGGGGAAGTGTTTGACCAAAGTTCAGAAAAGATTTGCATGGAGCACATCGCCCCAAAACATGCAACGGCAATTTTTAAACAGCAGCCAAAGACCAGAAGTCTAGCAACGTGGGGGCTGCACAGATACCCTGCTCAGGGAGGGAGAGAGGAAGGCAAGATGGATGACATCCCTAGGAACAGTTTGGTATTTTGATGGATGCTAACACCATGCAGTGTGCGAGAGAGGAGTTATTTCTCCTATAACAGTAGTCCTGGCATTTGCTATGAAGCCAGAGCGCTGCACAGCTCCTGCACCTAGCGCTGCGTTAGAAGGGTAGCAGGTACCTCTGTCCATTCGCTGAAACCCCACTCATAGGAGCACATTCTGATGAAACAGGGGATGCTGGGGAGGGGTTTCTCGGCCTCCGGACACGAACTCTCTTCCAGCTCGGTCTCTAGGCCTTGGCGGAGCTGCACGCAGGTAATCAATTGTGTGGCTAAGCCGAGCCCACAAGAAGAGGAACACGAACCAGTCGCTGCTACTTTCCATCTGATCCAAGGGGAAGGAGAAAATTCAGTGAGGACTGATTCCCCTCCTCCCACCAGCCCCTGCTAAAAAGCACACCCTGAGACTTCCTCATCTTCCCACTTTCCCAGTCATCCACAGACTCCCTTCCTCAGCCACATGCACACTGCATGGGATCATCCCAACTGACTGTGGCTCCAATCCACATCTGGAACAGAGCCCGGCCCTGTGGCGAGGTTAGAATATCTGGGATGATGTGGAAGTGGGTCCTCTGAAAGCTGTAGAGCAGCATCTTCGGGTTTTGCCGAAACCCTATGAGCTCAATATTTGCATGGGTGTTCACAGTACCTGCATCACAAGCCCTTTCCCCACTCCCCTCAGGGAGACATGTACAGGCTGAAATGAGTCAAGACCTGGTCTTCTCGTGATATTTCCACCCCCCTGGAACTGACATATCCTGAACAGACCAACTCTTGTGTTATTTCAGCCCAGTAAACAGCCTCCTGCAGCATCAAAAACAAAGACAGATACTAGAAGCCACACACCCTCCTCGCCAGCCTGTGCTGAACATGCTTCCACTACCACCCTGCTGTGCATCTCCGTCCTGAAGTTACGGGGTCAGAAGTGACTGGGCAGTGAGCACCCTTCCTCTAGAGCACAAAAGCACTTTGTCTCCAGCTTCTAGAGAGTGACAATCCAGAGGTCCCCTCTGTAACCTGGCTCCCCGACCACACTGGGTTGAGTCCATGGCACTTTTAAAGACACACACTCTCCCCAGGCACACGCGGTCTTGGTGAGTGTGATTACAATGACCTTGGAGGGCACGGCTCCAGATTACACAGCTCCTGCTCCTCTGGGCGAGGCAAACCATGACACTGTGCATCTGCTACAATCTCTTCCACCTTGTCCCCGGTCTCCCTCGCACAGTACAGGACCCTGCGCAGCACACCTCCTCCGCAGCTAGCGCTGCACGAGTCCATTTTGTAATGCCACCTGGGAACAACGCAGCCATCAATGAGCGACTCCAACCCTCAGCGAGCCATCCCCCGGCCATCAGTGAACTAAGGTGGATTTGGGGTCCAACCTCCAGAGAACTAGATCCAAAGATTTTCTTAATGGGCTTATTTGGGAGATTTGCCTGCAGAGGCTGTCAGCCCTATTTAAGGCTACAGCTGATTGTCCTTTAGTTCACATGGTAGATGCCTGGGGTACTGGAATGTCTAAGCACAATTTAGGTGGTAACTGTGGTGTCCACCTTTACAACCCCAGATTTGTTACAACGGGGCTCCTCCCCACTCCAAGGTAGTGAAGTATCAGGGGTATTGGGCTAAGGTTTCCCATGGCACATAAGCATGCAAGGGCTTCACTCAGTTATACCCAGGCCCTAAAGCGACTAGCAGTTACCTTGCTGGGCATGGATCAGTACCGCACTCCTTGGTGCTGTCTGGCCTGGGCATCCTACCACATTTGGAATGAGGAAGAGGACGGGTTGTATTTCCTTCTTGTCTTACACAGCGAAGAGAGAGTGGTATTCTCCCTCCTCCACAGCTCACTGGGCATGCAGCCAGCTCCTTCACCTCCCAACTGGGCGGGGACAAGAATGGAGAGAACATCTGTACCAGGACCCACACAACACTTCCCTGGCGGGAAACAGCTGACCCCATCCCTGGAGGCTGACAGTGAAAAGAGACCTGTCTCGTACCTTGGAGGGCACAGCATGGGATTGCAGCTTTCCAGCCTGCTCGCTGGCTTTGGCACTTGATTACAATGTTTCTCTTGGGTTTCTTCTTTGGTCTCGAAAGCCACACAGACATAACGAAGCTGGGCCACACCTAGACGGGAAGGGGAGACAGTCTGATAGCATGGCATGGATGCGAGTGTTGAAACAAGATCATTTCTGATAGCAGCAGCCTCACGCTGGAGCTCAGTGCTGTTTATAGATCAAGCAAGCTCTGCCCAAGCTCCCGGAACCTTCTATTAGTACCAGCCTACCCTGGATTCAAACCAGGAACGTTACAGGGGAAGGTTCTGCATCCTCGCTCCAAGCCCCAAGCCATGCGCCCCTAACTCTTCCAGACTCTGTGTACTTGTGAGCACAGCCACACACGCACCCCACTCCTCAGTGGTGAAAGGTTAATTGCACGAATGCACAAGGCAGCCGAGCTCATCCCCAGAACAAAGAATGTTTCCGTGCAGCGTCACAAGCATCTCACCTCCGCCACAGGTCACGGTGCATTCGCCAACGAGAGGGCTCCAGACATGCACCGAGTGATTTTCCTTCTGGATACTCCCAAATGGCACCAGCTCTTCCCGTGAGGGCGAATTGTCCTGCTTCCAACAGAGCAGCAAAAAACAAGTGACTGGCAGCTGCTGCTCGCCCAGGGCCTGAGTCAAGCCCATTGGAACCAGGGGAGCCTTTTCATTCGTGTCAGAGGGCTCTGGACCATGCCCACAGCACCTGTGATCTCTCTCACAGACACTTCCCCAGGCTTCTGCTGGAGCAGGGGCAGTTTCCAAACTGGTATGCAAGGCTGGACCCCCAGGACTCCCCCTCAGTGATGCAAGCTGTGCATCTAAGCCCCCACAAGAATCTCCCTCTGTGACTGAAGAGAGACAGATTTGAGCATTTTCCTTTTAACTATTTTAGTGGGACACTGGCCTGTAGATTTTAGTGCTGGCGAAAGGCGCCCGACAGCTCTGGAGGCCAAACCCCGCGTTTATCCCACACAGTGGTAGCAGCACAGCACACTCAAGAGACGTTTCCCTCACAGGGCCCCACCAGTAAGGCTGAGCCGTGTGGAGAGAGAGCCCCTCCAGACTTCATGGCCAGTAAGTCTCTGGCCCCTTGGCTGAGACTGCCTACATGGGCACCTCTTGGTTCCCACTGTGCGGGTGGGTTTCTGACATGGACACACATTGTCTCCAGATCGCTGACCTACCTTAGATAGTCATCACTTTCAGTCACGCCTCACCCAGGCTGGCTTAGAACCAGTGACCTGCAGGGGACAGTCTCTACACCCCATTAACAATCCCCAGAGCCAATCAACTCCCCCTCCATCTTCCAGTTTCATTCTGCAGTCTGTTTGCGAATGCCAGGCTCCCTCTAACAGACGGCCCCACGGGTTTCTTTACTGGAGGTGATTTCATGAGGGGATGGCTCTCTCTGATAGATGCGAAAGCATTTCCGCCTCTGCTTTGCTTGGAGCAATATGGCTGCGTGGGAAGGAAAGCGGGTGGGATGATGCCCAAGGGGTTTAGCCGGCCCCTCCCAGAATTAAATCACCCCCACCAAAGCCTGATGAACCCAGCAGCATTGTCTAAGGTGAGCAAGGCTCCTGCAGCGACTACATGGGACTCTGGACTAATGAGCTGTCCTCTGTGCGTAACACCCTCTCAACCTCCAGCAAGAAAATGGTCCTTCCCAGCCTGGGATCCTCCACGGGCCAGTGTGTGAGGTTCCCCATTAGCCAGGCCAGCGTACTCACTGTGTTCCAGCCTAGAGGACAGATGTTAACCACACATGGCACAAAAGCGAGAGGTTTTTCTTCCGCCGGGCACAGGCTGTCGTCTACTGTGGTCTCCAGTCCATCAAGAATCTGGACACAGGTCACGTTCTGCTGGGTGACTCCAACCCCACAGATGGCAGAGCATTTGCCCAGCTCAGATTCCTTCCATCTACATGGGAAATAATAGCACCACTCAAGGATCTCAAAGCACTTTATAAACATGAATCAGCTGACCCTCACGACTCCCATTTCACATATGGGGAAACCGAGTCACAGAGGGGTGACGTGATATGTTCAAGAGGTCGCACAGCAAGTAGTGGCTGAGCTGATTAAAGAACCCAGGCGTTCTGGCTCCCAGTCCCCTACTCCAGCCTAGACAACACTTAGACCTTCTCCCGATTAAGAGCCGTGCCGCTGGGGAGAACACTTGGTCTCTGTGATTGGAAAGGAAGGGCAAACATCCCCTCATGGCTGAGTCCCCACACTCCCAGCCTGAGGAGCTGTTGCCCCCGCAGGAGTCACTGTGAAGGGCATAGAAACAGAAACGGTTACGTGGCCCAGGCAGGAACAAGGAGCCCGCAGGAATGAAGAACATGCAATAACCCACCCTGACCACAGGACTGTCACACAAAACAAGGGGAGAAAGAGTCAATGATTTATTCCCCCACACACACACACATTCAGGGGGCCTCTGAATTACCTTATGGGACACGGCTCAGTGCTGCATGCCTTGGTGGAGGCAGGTTTGGGAGCATCCGTGCATTTGGAATCGGGAAGAGTCAGGATCAAGCCCCCTTCTTTCTTCATACAGCGAACCAGCCGCTCCATCGCTCCACCCCCACATGTGGCACTGCAGGGGCCGAAGTCCCCCGCCACCCAGCTGTGAAAGGACAAGAGCCAGCTATGCCCATCTCTAGTGATAAGAGACTTTAGCTTAGTGGTGGAAAAGGCCATTCAGGAATACTCACCCTTGTGGGCATGGTGCCATGGCACAGGGCTCCTGCCTGGAAGAGGGCTGTGGCGTTTCCAAGCACTGCTGATCATCTGTTATTTCATTCCTGGTCTGGTCAAAGCAGGAGTGATCGACCAGTAGCACCCCTGGGAATGAAAGTTCAGTAAAATATTAGAACCGCCATTGCTGAGGTCCCCAGCTGAAAAAGGGAAAGGAAATTCTAGGCTGACTTACGGGCTGGTCTTTGCTCTTACAGAAAGAAACTGTGAGCTCCCTTTGTCCAATGAGACAGAAGTGAATCCCCAAATGTGTCAGAGAAAGAACAAATATGGGAATTCAGCCCTTATATAAACTTTTAAAACTCTATTTCTTGAAAGATTTTAAAGAAACTTTTTCGCGATCAAGAGGAAGGTTCTAAAAGATAAGCTGTTGAACTGTTAGCCCAGTTCCAAAACAGAAATAAAAAAAGTTTTGTGCATAAAAATTCATCCAGTTCTAGATCAGACATTAGGTAATAATTTGGTTTCAGTATTAAGACACTTCACTAGCTCTAAATCATAGACTTGATGGACTTTGACCAAATTCTTTAGCTGGGGTTTATAACCAAATGCACAGCCACCTTCTTAGAATCCTCTTTGGCGTTTATAAGGATTGGTTATATTGAGTATTCATTTGAGGATTTAATTCCAATCCATTGTTGAATCTAGCTTGTTGATTTGCTCATGATTTGATAGCTCTATTGCTTTATTCTTAGTTTAATTTAATATTAGTAATAACAGCTTAGATCTGGCCACTTTTTAAAATTTCAGTTTGTTTAATAAGTTTTAATAAAATGTATGAAACCGATACCGAGCGTATTTCTTTCAATAAGCAAAGTGAGTCCAGAAGGTTTGAGGACTTAGGTGGATAGCAGCCAGTCAACCTCCAAGCCTGAGCAGCTTCCCCCAATTAACCATTCGTTCTCACATCTGCCTCACCTTCCCCACAGCTCACCGAGCAGGTCCTGAACTGAGGAATCCACACATGTGTCTGTTTCTCCTTTGGTATAAAGTAGCTGAAGGTGATGTCTGGGTTGGTGACATCTCCATATTCTTTCCCATACTTCCTATAAACCTGGGAAGGAGAAGAGTGTAGAAATCTAGAGCTTAACCCAGGTCAGTATGGTGTTGCGTATCCAGATCAAGTCAGAGGAATGTGTCTGAGCACATGGATAGCAAAGATGGAACCTGGGTGCAAGATCTGGATGTGGATTCCAAACACTCCAGTAGTTGGGGTTTCTTTTCATACCCTAATAAACATCTGGTTGTATCAATGCCAATGGAATTTCTGTCAGCCAATCAGCATGCTGGAGAGTTTATTAGTACTCCCTAATAAAAGTTTTTAAACTCAGCATTCTAAAAATGGTTCAGAGTTAGGACATAAGGCCTTAAAAGAACTTCTCAACCAATCAGGTACCACGAATAGAATCGCGGCAGTGCTGGTTTCTGATTGGCCACAAGTACAGTCTCTGGTCCAATTGTGACACTTCCTTTCTATATGGTACAGGCAATCAACTCTTGCTGCCCTACTCAGAAGTCCCTTACACACAAAATAACATCATCTGTATTAAATTCCTTCCCGCATCTTTGACTGTTCCCTGTTTAATTCCAGAATTTATAAATTAACTGAAACATAGTGTCTGCAGCCTCTTCGTTATCCTGATTATCACTTCTCATTATACTCTCTAATTAATGGAGTGCTCGTGAAAGGTGCTGGGTCAAAAGCCCTGGAGTGTGACAATCTCTGTGTGTTACAGCACAGGCAGGGACAATGCAACCTTTTCTCCCACTGCTGCTCCCCACCAGCACTCGCCCCCAACTCAGAGGGTCTGCCTCTGATGGCAGTAGAGTCTCTCTGGCCAGTTCAGCCCTCTTGCCTCTGCTGAGACAGGCAAGTAGAGCAAGCTGTAGTGGGGGGACTTACGCTGTGAACACCCATCCATTGGGCACTGAATAGACACTATGAAGCCAATGTTCTTTGTAAACATTTCAAGTTAACACTGGCTCTATTTATCACTTCCAATCATTCAAACTCAGATTAAGTCTGCCATAAAAACCAAAATCCAAATCTGAATTCACGTCCTGATAGGGACATCCCTCTTCTGGGTGGCTTTGCCTCAACATGTGTGTGTCTGCTACTGGAGCATGAACCTCGGTAATGAACGATGGGAACTGCTTAATTAGAGAAACAGCCTTGTAATTCCACCAGGTTTGTTCCTGGGAAGGGAACCGACCTCTTGCATCACAAGGGAGATTTGCTGCCAGAATTCTGCTGTTTTCTCCTTTCTTCCCCCATCCAGCCTTCACCTAAGTCTACAGAAAACACACAGGGAACATGTGCTCAACCATCTCCAAGAATAAGGAAACCATCACCAGCATGGAGCTCAATTTCTGCTGCTGTGGGAGAATCAGCAAAGCCTCAATCACCATCAGACTCTGCCTTGTAGGTCTTAGCCCTGAGCCACGCAGCCCCAAGCCAGTTCTGGCTATCCCCCTTCCAGCCCTACCGAGCTACCTGTATCTCAATGTCCTCTTGGGTTGGCCCATCGACATGGACTTCCTCCAGGCTTGGCAGGTTGTCCTCGGTGAGAAACACCCTGTATTTGATCTGGTTGTCCTCTATTACCGACGGATAGGTGGTGTTCAAGGAGATTCTCTCCCTCCCGGCCACCACATACCGACCTTGGACCTTCACAGCTAGAGAAGTATCAATGGTAGTCAGGGCAGAGGGGTATTGTGTGTTCACAGAATCAACTAGAGACAATGGCTTCCTTCTATGCATCCACTAGTGACCTCTCCAGTCTATTTTAAACCTCCCAAGCAACGGAGCTTCCCCCGCTTCTCTACCGAGAGTACCCTACAAGTGATGAGACTGCACTGCCAGGACCCTTCCCCCAGTCTGCCCTTTCTCTAGACTGCCTGCGTGTTTGGGGGCACAGGAACCAAACCGGCCCGGTAGCCTTCCCATTATACTCACCCAAATGTGTGAAGAGGGGTTTGCGATTGGCAACGTAGACGAGGGTGGTCTTGTGAGGCAGGGCTAGAAACGTAACATACTCTGGGAAACGAACACAGAGAAGACGCGGTCACATTCACTTTTGCACCTTCTGTAAGGAGTGGGGGGGATTTGTAATTACAGTCCTTGCCCTCACAGTGCACCTTCCGAGGATCTCAAAGCACTTTACAGACTGTAATTAACCCTCTAAACTCCCCTGCACGGAAGGTATTATATCGCTATACTACGGAAGGACAGGCGGAGGCACAGAGAACTAAATTCCCCCCGGTGTCACTCCACTGACTTCAGAGTCACCCCTGGGACGAATAGAGCCAGGAGAGCTTAACTGAATCAGTGGCAGACCTGGGAAGATGGCCTCAGCGTCCTCCGCTCTAGCTGCCAAAGCCCTCCGCTCACTTTCAATTTTTAAAACTACCCTCCAGAGAAGTCTACATGAGGGTGGCGGCAGGGGCTAGCTCAGGCAGAGCAACGTTTTACTGCTCAGGCAGCCCCCCTGTTTTACAGAACTCGGCTAGGCTGAGCTCGTCCCCGCAGGCCAGAGTTCAGGATCCCTGCCCGTGGCAACAAGGGAAGCCACATTGCAAATGGCTCAGCGGGGAATCTCAGGCTGCATGAGCATTAATCTCATCAGTCTCCATCTCTGACAGCCTCCACCAGCATATTCCACACCAAACCGAAACAAGCAAAACCACATCCAAGAAGCGGCATGGGCACAGAACAGAGCTCGGCGTCTGCTTTGGGGGCATCCGGCAACTGAGATAGACCCTGATGTGGAGAGCGGGGCTGTGGCTTGCAGACCTTTGGCTTTTCCTTCTGCGTAAGAGCCGCTCACTCTGGTGCACGTGGCGTTGTCTCCCCCGCACACCCTGCAGGAGTCCAGCACCATCCCAGAGTCCATCCTGCCGTCACAGCCGAACACCTGAGCAAAGGGTAGAGCCACCAGACCGGCTTAAAGTGGCATTTCCTGTGTTACATTCTTTAAGCTACCTTTCTCTTTGTAACCCCAGTGAGCACGGATACACACGGGCAGAGGAAGCAAGCGCAGATGGTGGTTACACCGTGGCTTTTAGAGTCAGGATTCTTAAATTCTATTCCTCATTTTGCCAGTGACCCCATTGTATGACTCTAGGCGAACCTCTCCTGCAGGAGAGTTAGTTCTGTCCAGGTCTGCCCACTTACCGTAACAACATATATAGCTATGCAAGCTGAATTGATAACAAGGTTATTTCAGTCGCACGCATCAAGGTATAAACTGATTGCTGCACTGGTCAGGAAGGAATTACACACACATGTACAGCACTGTATAATCAGCAGGGTGGACTAGCTGGGGAGGGTTGGTATTGGATGCACAAGCGGGATGCCCAATTAGTTAGTCCAAAAGTCCAAACAGCCATAACAAATCCTGATCTTATAGAAGAGCTCGCCTCAAAAGTTTGGGTCGCAGTTTGCTTGTTCCTCAAGGAGATGGCGCCTTTGAGACCATTTAGATCCCATATCTGAAGCTTGGCCCGGATCCACCATCCACTTGCGGGGAGGAAAATCCTTACCCTGCAGCTGCCCATCACGCACAGATCGAAAGCCGCTTCAGCTCTGCCGTTGTTCTGCTCACACCGGGTTCCATCGGTGAAACTGACCCCACGGCTCACCATGAAATTCTTCTTCTCTGCCTTGCACATGTGTTTGCACAGGGTATCCCCTGGGGTGACAGACATGGGGAGAAAGGCAGAGTTACTCAAGCAAAAAGGCACAAGAGAGTCAATTGCACTATGGGAAGAAGGCAAAAGGAATTGTCAGGAAAGGCTGTAACCACCAGTAAAGCTGCCATTTGATTTGCCATTAAGATCAGGACTCTAGGCTGCACTGGGGGTTCTCTATCCCAAAGGAACCACTGTCTCTCTCTCTCCCTCTTTACCTTTGGCATAAGCCGCAGCCGACGTCCACTTATAAAAAAACGGGACTTCTGGAATGAGATACAGCGGCTTTACATTTGTCGCGGCACACTGGTCAGCCATAAACTCCAACTGGGAGGTCAAACAGGCCTATGGAAGAGGAAGATTATTTAATGCAAGGAAAGTGAAATGGAATATAATAAGAGCAGAATCCCAGGACCCACTTCACCCACTACCTAAGTGCAGCCACCTCTGGGGTGAAAAGCAGCAGCTGACAAATAGAAAAATAGCAAATGAAGAAGACTATCCCATTGAAGTGAAGTTGCAGGAGAATTTGGGGAGGAGGAGATGGTCTAGGAATGGGAGATAGATGGTTTGCAGATGATGTTATCTTTCCTACTTGTGAACAATACAAGCATGGCTCCTGTTGAGCACAATCCCTCACTGAAAGGACTCGGGGTATGTACATTGCAGCTAGAGGGGTAATCTTCAGCTCGGGTGGACAGACTCACACCAGATTTGATTGAGCTATCGCGCTAAAAGCTGCAGTGTTGCCATGGCGACACAGGCACTGGGACAGGTTGCCCACCCAAGTACAATCCCGTCCAAGACCCTAGGTCAGTACTCAAGTGGCTAGCGCATGCTGTCACCCGCACCATCATGGCCACTTGCATGCTAGCACAACCAAAGCCAGCGGCTGTCCATCTACCTGGGCTGGGAATTACCCCTCCCTCGGAGTGCCTGGCCGGCTCTCTGAGGGGTCCCAGATAAGATGCTTTATTAAAGATTGATGGGGCTGGTCCGTTGTTAGTCAGTAATTGGCCTCAGCGACAGTGGAACAAATACCTGTCTTGTTACACAGATGGAGACTGCATGCCCAACGCTTGGTTTCCTTCCCAGGGAAATCAATTGTTTCAACTCTCAAAGCTGTGGCCCTGGATGGTACAGTTCTTAAAGGGTTCAAAGTGGCATATAAACTGACAGTGCATTGCTTGGCCATGCGGGTGATGCCTGCGGAGCTAGAGAAGGCAGCCTACCTGCGTATTGCACATCTCAGCCTGGAGGTCTGCTCCCCTGCACTCCTGACCCCCGAAAGCAGGCCTGAAAACAACAGACATGTGGGTCCGCAGGCAGCCAGGCGGGAGGCTGGAAGAGCTGCCCCACAGCGAGGAAACAGAGGATCCTGATCATCCAAATACACAGGATCTGGGACTGCCCTGCAGCAGCAAAATCTGGCTCGTGGACAGCCACACCGAGCCGGCTAATGAAACGACAGCTACAGGGGTCAGTGATGCAGCCAATCAATGGAGCGACGGGGGGCATAGATCAGCGTTCATGTCGCACTCCCAGGCCGGGGAAGCTAATGACCCAACCAGCAGACCAAATTCAGTGATGAATCTTGGTCATGTGCCACCAGAGGCACGTTGCGCATATGCTAAGAAGCAGAATGGAGCGACACAGGCATCAAGGCACTGAAAAGACTCATCCGGACAATGACACGCCTGGGCAGGGGAAAGGCAACGAGACCTGAGACTGACACACACGGTCAGTAGAGACACAAGGAATTTATTACACTGACAAAAGCTGTGTACAGCGCAGGCCGCCAGCCCACGTTTCAATGAACTCGAACACGTGAAACAAGCGGAAGCACGGACACTTTGGGCCTGCAAACAGCCGGAGGGCCCTGCAAGCACCTCCAATGGCGCTGCCGGGAAAGAGGAAAGTCTTTACCTGGGGTTGTTACAGAGTCGTCTTCTCGTTACAACTCCTCCTCCGCAGCTGCGGGAGCAAGCGGTGAGGGGGCTCCAGCTGGACCACTGCCCATGCACCACTGCCACAGGGGTCAGCTCTTCCAGAGAGCTACAGCGTCCCTTGGAGCACCACTGCAACCCAGAACACCACCGAGATCAGCAACGGCAGTGCCACAACTAATACTGCAGGGAGCTGGGGGGAGGGGGAGGCTCTGCCCCTTCGGCTGGGAGAAATGCAACTGGAAGGGTCCAGTATCTTGTGCCTCAGTCACTCCCCTGCCTGGGAGGGGAGGGAAATTGGACCCCAAATCGCGAGGGGAGGAGCTGAGCGAGGCATCTTCTCCTGCAGCTCTACCTCCCGTGGGGGACAAACAGTGAAAACATCCTATGCCGATAGCATATTTGATAACGGGCTCTTCAGTCCAGCAGACAGAGGGATAACCCAGTCCAACGGCTGGAAGGTGACACCAGACAAATTCAGACGGGAAAAAAGGTGCAAATTTTTAACAATGAGGTTAATTAACCCTTGGAGCAATTTACCAAGGGTGGTGGTGGATTCTCCATCACTCTTCAGACTTAGCTCTCTACATAGGAAAGCTCATTCATCCCATTGTACCAGCCATCCACTATGCCCTGTAGCCACCCACTCCGCCACCCAACCATCCAATGTGTCCTACAGTCACCCACTGCACCACCCTGCCCCCCCATGTGCCCGGCAGCCACCCACTCCCACCTCCAATCTTCACAGTGCCTGGAGACCCTTTACCTTATTGATCCCACACTCGGTCCCATCCAGAAGGGGAACAAGAAGGCGTGTACAGCTGGTCTGGTCAGCCCGATGGGTGTGGCAAGAGAGAACTCTGCACATGTCCTGGGAGGGCAGGGAAGCCAGGCTGTTCAGTGCGTACCTGAGGCTGTTGTGCCAGTCACTCAACCTGAGCTCCCGCCCCTATCTCACCAACGTAGGACCCCCACACCTCCCAGCCAGAACACTGCAGACCACAGTAGATGGCTTCCCTAGGCCGGGCCATGGCTCTGGGTGTGCTCGGCACTCACAGGATACCAGGGAGCAGTAGGAAGACAAGCATGCCTTACCCACACCCACCCAGCCGCTTCCTTCTAGCAGGAAGCCAGCACCCACTCTCTCCCTCCAAATCCCAAGGGCCTAGGCAATTTCCTGAGCGTCTCCATTTCGAGTGGAAAGAGGTGAGGCCCATGCTGCATGTGGCAGGCATTGTAGGCGCTTCCAGGTACTGGCACTGCCAATCGTTATGGCACAGGACGAGGGTTGGTCGCTGCGGCGGAGGTTTGCAGCCGGATTAGTGTTTCCTTGTTAACGAGACGCATTAACAATGCTGCGCATGGCCTGCAAACAGCAGGGAGCCACACAGTCTTGTACAAGGGAGGGGCCAAAGGGGATCCGGAGAGCAAAGAGATGGAGTAGAACAAGAGAGGGAAGAGGGAGAGCTCCTCACCAACGGCGTCTCTCTCCCTGTGTGTTTGTACAGCACCTAGCGCAGCATGGCCCTGACCAGGTCAGGCTCTGTGGGCACTATTGCAATGCAAATGTTAAATCAGAATGAAGAGGAGACTTGAGTGGAAGAGAGAGAGGAGGGGCAGAAAAAGGGGCAAGTGATCCAAATTTTTTTAAGCCTCTCTCTGCCGAGAGCCCCACAGATGAACATTGCCCCCCCTCAATGCCAGCCCACCGCCCGGCTGCGCCACCACACCCGTCCCAGCTGCAGTACTTTGGGGGTGGCCGTTACCAGCCAGAAGCCCGAGGGGATGGAAAGTATTGTACCTACAATGTCATTCCTGGCAAAGGTGCACGCCGTGGCTGCGCTCCCGAAGGCTATTTTACACTGCTCGTCTGCGCCGTAATATAAGCCAGGCTTCCACCCGGGGATGCTGCCCTCCAGGTCCGGCAGGTCGTTCAAGCAGCTTGCTTGGCCTGTCCTGGGAAAGCCACAAGAGACATCACTTTCCCGCACACGGCCAGCAAGGACACGCACATACGCTAACACAGGCGCAAGGCCTTCAGTCTGGGAGTTCGTTATCGGTGTCCCGGGAAACGTGAGCATTGTGCTAGGCTCAGAGAGGTCTGCTCTCTTCACCACTTGTTCATTCCGAAAATCAACCAACCCCCCGAGGAGTTACAGCGCCTCATTCTCCGAGAGTCCCCCACCTCGTTCCTTGCCTTTCTCCTCCCCCCAGCGCAGACATGCCGAGGAGCATGGAGAACAGCTGGTTCCTTCTACCTGAGAAAGGCAAGGAACTGCTCTCTGCTGCAGTCCGACCAGACCAGGTCCACACTGTTGCGGTAGCCTTCGGAGCCCATGACGTTGCCACTCCCACTGCACCGGTTTCCTTCGCCATCGTGATGGAGTCCAAAACTGCCACAAGAGATAAAGGGGCGGGAGGCGTTATCGATAATCTCCAGCTGATCTCCTGGTGTTATATTGCAGGAACGGAGCGCAGTTTCAACCCCCGGCTGGGAGGCACCACTCCTGAGTTCTATTCCGGGAGCGCGTGAGTGATCTTGGCTAAGTCACTTCCCTCCTCTGTGCCTTAGTGTCTCCCTTTGTAAAAGGGGGTCAATAGTATTTCCCTGCTACGTGGCAGTGGCGCGAGGCGTAATTCACCGTTCACAAAGTGCTCTCAGACCCTCAGCCCAATGTGGAGAGATGCAACGGGAGGGAAGTGCAAAGTGTTAATTAATATTGACGTTTCCACTGCGTTTTGTTCTAATTCCATCTCCCTCCCTTTCTCCCTAGCGCGCTGCGCTTTCTCCTGAAGAACGCTAGTGCTTACTGGGTATTACTGACATGACATTAGTGCCTCTACGCCCCAGTCAGGATCAGGGCCCCCTGGTGCTTGGCACTGTCCATACACCTAGGAAAAGATGGTCTCTGTGCTGAAGAGTTTACACAGGCTAAGAGGGACGAAGGATTGGGGAAAGGGCGATGAAGAGGCACCATTGTACCTGAGGCTGATGGAAACGTTTGGCTGTGAATGACCTGGCTCAAGCAAAACAACGGGCCAAATTCTCCACTGGCGTAAACGAGCACAGGCCGGCTGAGGTCACCAGAGCTGCACAAATTTATACCAGACAAGAATTTGGAGCAGGGATTATAAATCTTAGCTTCTGTTCTGGTGTGTTTTTCTACGTTGCCAGTCTTCCCCTCGTTATCCTCGACCCGCCCACAGGTAACTCACTGCACGGAGTTCTCGTCACCACGCCCCGCCATGCCACCGGGAGTCCCCACCATTCTCTGGACCAAGACCCCACCACATCGATTAGCAAAGGTGACCTGTGCCCTCTGAGGGGCTGGAATCCACGGAGCCGAGCACGGAGGACGTCCATGCAGAAGAGGATCGGCTCTGTGCACAGTGCTGAGTACCTCCTGAGGCGATGAGTGCCCTCAGCTCCCAGTGAAGACGATGGGAGTGAAGGGAGCTCAGAACCTTGCAGGATTGGGCCCCTCATTCCCATTCCTTCTCTCCAGAGTTGGGTTTCAAGCAACCTGAGCAAGGCTGTCCTTAGGCATACGCAGCATACCTGGCTGCGTAGGGCACCCGAAAATTTTGCGCCAGTGCGGCGCATTCTGCATGAGGGAGAGGGCACGGGGGTCTCGGCAGGGAACTGTGACTCTCCGCCACCGTGAGGAGGGCTGGGCGGCTTGGTATCCTTTGCTGCCTCGTCCTCCCACCCCGGGCTGTGAGCCCAGGCTGCCACAGTGTCTGCTGCATACGAAGCTTGGTGTGTGTCAGCAATGGGGGGGGGTCTTCTGGGGATCCACAGGTGGGGGTGATGGCTGTGCCCCAAGTTGGGCATAGGGGCGCCAGTTTAATAATACTGTGTAGGGCCCCATAAATCCTAAGGATGGACCTGAACCTGAGGGAACCCCAGCACCGCCCGAGGTGACTTGCTCGCTCCCTGAACTCAGCTTGCAAACGGGGGCCGATTTTCTCTGAGTGAAAGGGCTGACACTTCGTGACTCTCTGGGTCTTGCCCTCTGACCTGTGCCCGATCTCATGGGCGATGGTGACTCCCAAGTCGAAGCCAGTGTCCTCGGTGATAACGCAGCTCCAGGAGGAGGAGCAGGCTCCCCCGAGCTGGGTGACTCCACGCAGCTGCTTGTTTCCATCGGGTAACTCCAGGTCAAACCTCAGAGAAGGGTGAGACAGGTGGGGGGGAAACGGGAGAGCAGATCCATTAGGATTAAAAACCCAAGCCGTGAACATTGTTCATTGAAAATGTCTTTAGCCTCTCCCAGCTCAACCTCACCCGGTATTTACCACCCCTTTTCACTTTGATACCTCCATCTCCCTGGGGCTGAGATGCTCAATGAAGGCTTCACTGAGGCCTTGGCTACACTGGCGCTGTACAGCGCTGCAACTTGCTGCGCTCAGGGGTGTGAAAACGCCCCGCCCCGAGCGCAGCGAGTGCAGCGCTGTAAAGCGCCAGTGTAATCAGCGCCTGCAGCGCTGCACGCTCGCTCGCAGCGCTGCACGCTACTCCCCTCGGAGAGGTGGAGTACATACAGCGCTGCGAGAGACTACACTTGTGCTTCACAGCGCTGCCGCCAAGTGTAGCCAAGGCCTTAGTACCTAGAACCTGCTCGGGTACCACCCTACCCGGCGCATGTTGATTAGATATAACCCTGTCTGCAGGAGACAGATACAAGAATCCCCTCTGTGCAGAGAAGAGCAACTAAACAAGGACATTACATTCAATGGGAGTTTGTCAGGTGTCATTAGCTACGGTCAATTGAGAATAATGTGAGCCTGGGAGCCAAGCAAATGTGTGAGTCAGAGGAAATCTCTGTAGCTGGGGAATTTCTCTATAACAACCACTGGGTTTCTACCTCTTCTAGACTTTTCTGCCCTCACATGAGCCTCCCGTGATCATACAAACATTGCTGGGGTCGCAGGCCTCCGCTGGAATTGTGCTGAGTCCGCCACAGCCGGGCTGGGACATTCCCGTTAACACTGAAGCTGAGGAAGTGGAATTGTTCAGCATTCAGCCCCATCTGTGCTCTGGGAGCTGGTGGGTGCGGACATGCAGAATACCTGCCCCTTCCAGACCAGGGGAACAACTGGCATGAGGGCTTTCTACACCACAGCAAGCCACCCGCAAGGAGAATTGTAAGGCCCCTCTCCAAAGGCTGCACATTTTCCTCCCATCCCAGCTGAGCACGTCCAGCAGTTGCTGCGGTTCGCCTGACTCTGCCAGCCTGACCTTACGTCTCTAATCTCCCCTCAGTCAGGGGAGTTCTGTTACCTGGTCACATACAGGACAAGGTCGGCGTGCAGGGGATCTGAGTCACTCTGGGGATTGACCTTCTTGCTCCACTCGCAGACACTGACCAGCGAGGAGGTGATGTTCGTGGTGATGTTCATACCCACCTAAAGAGAAGGCACATCTTCATATGCCTCCCCTTTAGTGGCCCTGTCACAGGCTGGCTAGCCCTCTGAGGGGAGCTGGGCTCAGCCTCGCCTGTGACAGACCCTTCTAGGGGTTGTGAACAACCCCCCATGTTCTACCTCTGGTTCTGTCAGGACCATCATTCTCATCAGGTGAACCCTGAGCTGAGCTCCCAGAGAGGCATCTCGCAGCAGCTCGGCACCCTGTAAAAGGAAAAGCAGGAGCCAGAAAGAGATTCATAATGAAGATGCCGGTGTGACTCCTGTCTGTGCCCTGCACTGACACTGAGGCTTCCCTACACATACCGAGGATCTTCCACCGTCCCAGCCGGATGCACTGCCAAGGTGACACACCGGGTCATTAGAATGGACAGTTATAAAACCTGCAGCTCACCAGGGAAAGAAACAGGCAGATGCATGAAATGCGCCCGTTACAAACAGAACCAGGATTCCTCTGAGAACTAAACTCAGTGGAAGCCACCAAGTCTGTCCACTAGATGTAACTAACAGGATTAAAAGCCTCCTGGAGAGAGAGAACCAGGGATTTCACAGGGTGTGGAAATGAATGTCAAGACCCCTCCGAGTCCCCCAGCCCCTGCCATCCTCATGAACACACAGTGATACGTTCCTGCCTGGAGCAAGGTGGGCAGCGCTGAAGAAATGAATAACAGAATGTTAAAAGCCATACAGCAAAATGATAGATCAACTCAAATACAGCCCAATCCAACACCCACTGAAATCAATGGGCGTTGAAGGATAAACTCCTAATGCTGGAGCCAGCACCCAAACAGCTACTAAGGAAACGAAGGGACACATTTTCCAATTGGGGCTTTCAAGCTGCACTCCCCGCGTTGGTGAATGCCCTCCTTTATGCTTGCAGCTTCCTGGATGAGGGGACAATGGCCCAGGCAAAGCAGGTGGCTGCACACTGAAGGGGCTGCTTTGCACCCCAGTCCAGTATTCTGTACGTCCCCAGGGGAGGGGCGCTCCCACTCACTTCTGTGGAGGCCCTTCCAGAACATTTGGCTAGGGGCTTAGCCAGACGCCCCCCCAGAGGTCCCTTCCAACACAAGCCACCATAGGCTCAGGAAATGTGGCACTGAAACCAAACAGAAAGCCACTCACGATGTTCAGGTTGGTAAGGATGTACCTCTCGGTGTCCTCTTTGTGGAACTGATAAACATCAGGGCCCACTACCACCAGCAGCTCCAGGTGCATGACTCTCCCCTCTGCCCTTTTCCAGAGACGAGATTTTCTTTCTACAACGTGAGGGAATACAAGGGAGATTAGGATGGAAGAAGGCATGGAAGCCCCATAGGTCCATCCCAGCCTATTGAACACTTATGAGCAATACATTGCTTCCTCCAGACACTTAGCTAATTCCCATCTGCCCTGATTTCTAGTAGCTGCTGCTGCCTCCCTTGGTAATTTATCATGCACAAGATATCCCACCTACATACCCTGAGTCCTGACTCATCCTCAGCTGAAGTTCATATCTCTTTGCTCTTGTGTTTGGCAGTAACTGGTGAGTGACAAGGCCATGCCTATCCGACCAAGATAAATCCTGAGTCCTTACTGAGGCTATATGTTGTTTTAGCAACGGTGAAAGCAGACAGGAGAGTGATAGACTGCAGCTCGGCCTCTTCTCCAAGGCACAGACAGTGCTCCTGGACTACACAGTCTCAATGAGAGCACCATTTACACGTTGTGACGGCAACAAGTCCTGCCCTCATCGTCATTCAGACAACCCCACTGACTGCAGGCAAAAAGAGAGGGCAGAATTGGGCCAGGGGTTCCTCTCTTGGCCCCAAGACATCCAATACCTCCTATCGTCCTTGTCCCTCTCCCTGCCGCTCTGAAGATGATGTGGGGTCTGGGGAGGCTGGGGTCTTCCAGCACATTCAGGTGTTTGCTTCTCACAGGCCTGATGTGAATCTTTTCCTCGTTCATGATGACAGCCCCTTGCTAAAGAAAGCAAAATCCCACCCCTATGTTATTCCAGAGGCATTCACCACCAAGAGAAAGTCACAGGCCACCTCTCCTCCCGCTCTCCCCTTTACTGCCAAGATTTCCCAAATGGGTGCTGCACCCAGGCAAGACTGAACATGTTTAGCACATCAGGATGCAAAACCAAAGGCTTCCTGTTTGTTTGTGATTGGTAGGATCCTACTAGGATCTAGGAGGGAGTGTGGTCTAGTGGTTAGAGCAAGGGACTGGGTTTTAGGCTTCTTATATTCAGTTCCTGACTCCACCACGAACTTGCTGTGTAACACTGGGTGAGTCATTATCCTCGCAGCTTTCTCGTCTATAAAACGGGGTTACTATTACCTTCCTCAGGGCAGTGTGACACTTGGTTCATTAATGTTATAAAGCACTTTCAGGTCCTCATAGGAAAGGATATTAAATCAACGCTAAGTATTGCCGTGGAGTACCTCACACATCATCGGGATCTCCCGTTAGCAGAAGGATTTGGATGAACACCAAACTGTCAGGTTACCAAAAGCTCTGAAAAATTAAGCAACTGGAGGCTCAGTGAGGCAGCACTGGGGTGACCAAAAATAAGTGTTTCAAGACCTTCCTCCCTTTGAGCAGGTGTGGGGGGAGCGGCTTATTTCTTTCTTTGCCTGTTTCTACATTTTCTCATGGCAGAATTGTGATCCCATATACTGTACTGAACTGCAAACCCTTCAGAGCAATGACACTGACTTTTCTGGACTCTCTGAAATGCCTTCACAGTGCTATCTAACTAGGAGAGATGGTCCCGAGCCACAGTACCGGATCAGAAACCCTTCAAACTCTGGAGGAAATTTGGATTTGAATTTCTCCGCTCAACCTCACTTCTGTAAAACTGATCTGAACCCCCTGAGACCTTGAAGGAAGTTTGGACCCAATAAATAAAAAGTAAATCCCCTTATGTTTTCGAGAGGGCAGGGCATTTTCTTCCATTCCAAGCTCAGGGTGAAACTCATCTCTAGGCAGAGGGGCCAGCACCAGGCCTATGCACCACATAAGTTCCACTTCCACCCCAAGCATTCCTCACAACGCCTTCAAGGTCCAAGTGGAACTGTTATGGAGTGCGTAGTCCTCGCACTGGTTCTCTGCACAGGAATGAATTTCGCTCTAACCCCTTATTTCTGATCTGACACTTTGCTTTCTAGGCACCTGGATCTTCACGCTGAGACAACTGGCCAAGTGCACATGGCAAAACATCGTTGGTCATTAGGGGTTGTAAATGCAGCCGATGTTTTGATTTCAAAGTCTATGCTGCATACTCACCAGCTGCCCTTCGCAGTAAGTGACTCTACATTCAGCCCCTGGAGGGTGCAGTAGTTGTCCACCGGCAACGCAGGTGCCTGGGAATTGCTTTAGTAAACTAACGGAGGAGTTCAGCTTTCGATCGCTCACGAAGGAAGAGGAAAGAAAGACGTGGTCCTCTAGGAATTCAAAGGCGTAGAGTTCTCCCCAGGCCCTAAGGGAGCAGCGTTGAACTTTACAAGATTTTGGTTCAACTTGGTCCTCTTCACAGGGACACGCTGGCTGAGCAATAACAAATTCCGGTACTGGAAGAAATACCAGAAATTACTAGGATTAGAGACATGCTTAACAGTAATAATAACGATGCGTGGGAAAATAAATACAATTATCTGCTTCCATGAAAAACAATACTCTCCAAAGAGCCTTCTCCCTTTAATTATGTCAAGAACCCTGGTCCTCTGTGTTGTTATCAACCCCGAAACTGATGATATATCACCTTGCAGCTAAAGCACAGAACTGGTAATCAGGAGGTCCAGGTTCTCCTGTTAGCACTGAAACTGACTTGCTGTGTGAACGTGGTCAAGACTTGTAACCTCTCTGTGCCCCCATTTCCCCACTTGTATATGGGGATAACAATTTACTTGACAAAGAGGTAAGATATTTTGAGTTCATCAGATGTAAAGCATGATAGAAGTGAAAATTATTATTGCTAGGTACTGTACAAACATGTAAGTACACAATGTCCCTGCCCTGAGAATCTCGCCTAAATCTAAACAGTATCTTAATCCTGAATTATTATCAATCTAAATGTAGTAGTATATTTTCTTGAAATGTTTACAAAAAACACTTACATAAAATCATCATTATAGTCTATACTCTTGTACCCAGCTGATCTGGATCTGTTCCAGGGTTATTTAGAATCTTTCCTTCTATGAATTGTGCACTAAAACAATAACAATATGCAGAAGGGGAAGTGAAACAGAAAAGTGCTAAAAGAATTACTGGATCGGATTTCCAAATAACAGACTCAATTCTGCAAATATTTACACACTTGAACTAAACTACTAAAGTCAATCAGAAGCATAAGTGTTTGCAGGTCAGATCAGGGCTAATGTCAATAAAAGTGTGTGCTTACTGATATCAACTATACAGTATCAGAAAGAAATTTACAAAGATGACACATTACAAAATTCAGAAGGAAGAAGACTTGCATACCATCAAGGACTGCACTGGTGCCAAAATAAGAGAAAACGTCTTCTGCATCCAACGCCTTGAGAAATTTCTGCAAAAAGAAAAACAGCAGCTTTACATTTTCAAAGCAAAAACAAATGGAAATAAAACTTTATTCAGCACCACCCACCCTGCGCAGAACTTCAGCAATTTAACTATTATTCATTTTCATTTTGATGTCTTTAGTACAGAATGATCACCCAGAGGAGATGGTTGTACTTTCTTGATTAGCAGGGCTTGATACATTTTGGTTTTAACGCACATTGTCCTATTTCTATAGAGAGGGGGGAAAAGCATTCTTGCAATCTGGAGGTCAGACTTACCTCTTGGAAAGCTGCTGGCCAGCAGAATCCCAGAGGGATCACCGCAAAAGCTAGGAAAATTGAATGGATGGTCATGTTGAAGGAACTGCTACTGACACACAACAGCAAAGGCTGGCCTGGAGTGATTAAAATGTTTAGCCCAAGGCATCACATGGAGCGGAAGTGAAGAATACATAGTTTAAACAAATAAAAGAGTTGATCCACTGCAGAGAGGGGCAGCTGAGGGGGAAATCAGTTGCTGCCGGAGTTTTTACAAGAACAGCTGTGGAGAGAAAGCTTTTGCGCAATATTTGCAATTTTGTTACAGCCAAAGGGCACTGCAAGAATAGAAACTTTGGGCCAGTTTTAACAGCCAAGTAAACAACAAGTAAAGAAGCAATTTGCAGGGGAGGAGAAACAGATCTAGAGTGTCAAAGAAACAAGATGATTTCCCAGCTCCTGAGGGAACAATCTGGCAGTGCCTATCCAGGCAAAACTCCACTCACTCCAGTTCTATGGGGAGAATGACACATAACTTCACTGAGACACAAGAGTGAGCTGTATTCAATCTCAGAGGTCAGGTTCAAGCCATGTCTACACTGGCATACAGCCACCATAATTTGTGTGTAGCTGGGGCCCGTGTACACTTGGCTGCTTGCATCGATGCAAAGCGTGGTGCACCACAGGTAGGTATCCTAAGGTGCCGTGCACCACCATCCAATAGAATGCCTTTTCAGACATTTTTGCAATGTTTTGTGATTTAGGAATGACTTGCCCAGGTCTCTTTGGGAGCTAGGGGTCCAGTTCCCAGCATGCAACTTTCTCCAGCCAATAATACCATCCATAGCCTATAATTTTCATGCTGTTTTTTAAAAAACCCCACAAACCCACGTGTTGCTTTGCAGTCTCTGCCATCTCTGCCAGAAGAATGGAGTCTGCAAAGCTTTGCACTATTGTCATGAATGTTGCAAATACAGGATGCACAGTTCACCTGTATTTGCAGACCCACCAGACGTACTGCAACAACGGAGCACATGAGGATATCTTCAAGGACAGTTTGCTGATGGACATAGTGAAAAACAATGTAAGAGTTGTTGGTGGCATTCACCAAGCAGCGGCAGAGGGTGGAGTGCCAACTCTGGGCCTGAAAAACAAGCACTGAGTGCTGGGATTGCATTGTAATGCAAGTTTGGGACAAGAAGCAGTGGCTGCAGAACTTTCACATGCAAACGGCCACGCACATTCCTGCACGTGTGCCCAGCTCTCCAACACAGGGGCACCAGAATGAGAGCTGCATTGACAATGGAGAAGGGAGCAGCAATCACTGGAAGCTTGCAATCAGTCAGTGGGAAATCACTTTGGAAGTGGAAAATCCACAGTGGGGGCCATCGTCTGGCAAGTATGCAGGGCCATTAATCGTACCCTTCTATGCAGCACGAGGACTCCCAGCAATGTGCAGGACATAGGGGATGGATTGGAGCAATGGGGTTCCCAAACTGCAGTGGGGCAATAGACCGCATGCATATCCTTATTTCGGCACCAGCTCACCCTGCCATGGAGTACATCAACAGAAAGGGCTACTTTTCTATGGTTATGCAAGCGTTGGTGGAGCATCGGGGATGCTTCGTCAACCTCAGTGTGGCCAGGTCAGGGAAGATGCATGACGCTCGCATCTTTAAGAACACTGGACTTTTTAAAAAGCTGCAACCAAGGATGTTGTTTCCAGACAGGCAGATTACCACTGGCAATATTGAAATGCTAATAGGGATCCTGAGGGATGCAGCCCACACCCTTGCTCGCGAAGCCATACACCCCCTGCCCCCCGTCAGCAGCACCAAGGAAAGATTCAGCTACCGCTCAGCAGGTGCAGAATGATAACTGAATGTGCTTTTAGTAAATTAAAGGAACGCTAGCGGTGTTTACCCACTAGAACGGATTTCAGTGAGAAAAATACCCGAACGGCTATAACAGCCTGTTGTGTTCTGCGTGATATCTGTGAGGCAAAGGGGAAAAAGCTGCCGCCAAGGTGGAGGGCGGAGGTAGAGCAGCTCTCTGCTGACTTTGAACAGCCAGACATCAGGGCTCTTCCAAGAGCCCAGCACAGAGCTATGCGGTGGGAGAGGCTTTGAAAGAGCACTTTAAGTCAGTTACAGTAATGTTCTAGGCTGCTTTCAAGGACTTGTGTCTGTCTTGTGTAATATACATTACATATTGGTGGGTCTTTGCCTATTGGTATCTATTCTGTTGAGCCTGGAGCTTTGGGTAAGAATTGTGTTCGCTTGCTGCACATTTATAAATATGGCTGGGTGTTTTCCTGAAGCTATAAATTCAGTGGTGTTTGATGTGCATTTACAAGTACTATGTGCTTTAAGTACCACTATGCATTCTGCAATATTTGTTGTGAATAAAGATCATTTGATTCTCCAAAACTAGAACTTTGAGTGAAAAAAAAGTGCAGAAAATCTGTGTATAAAAAACAAAACAAAAAAACCCCTGTACAATACTATACAAAATGTTAACAAAACTTAACAGGGTGAAAATTTAAATTAAAAAGGAGGTACAAATGTATATCCATTTCAGTAAACAAATGTAGTCCATTGTGGTTACATGTACACCAGTCATGGTTCTCACGGGTCAGTATATGTGAAGCTGTGGTTTTCCTTGCTGTCCCCCAGCGTGGTGTGCTAGGGGGTCCAACTGCATCCCATGATGCCACATGGACTATTGGGGGTGTAAGAAGCAGTGACCATGGAATTCTCCAAGGACTGCAAAGGGTGGGAAATCCAGGATTTTTGGACCTGTCGGTCAACCGGGATCTGAAGCATTTGGGTTTGGTGCCTGAAAAGACGCATTACGTCCTGGTGCATTTCTTGCTCCTTGACTGGGACTCTAGGGCCTTTTTCCTGTTCTCGCTGTCTTTCTCCAGGCTGTCGGTCACACTGACTCTCCAAGCCCTTTGTTCGTGGTACAATGCAGCACTGGCTTGCAGGATTTCACAAAAACATGTCCTCCTCCGTCCTCCTCCTCATCAGTGTCAGGCATTCTGTGGATGTGGAGGGGGCATCCTTCAAGGCTACACTGCCACAAGCTGCTGATAAAAATAGATATATGCACTACGGGATTTACGGTCACAACGGAAAAGGAAAGAAACATTTCAAAACTCCCTTCCCATATTCCCATAAATGCTTTTAATAAGTTATGCTTATTGACACTTCAGTTTTGGAGCGTCTCTGCAAAGCACTGCTCTCCAGCCCCATCCATGGCAAGTATGGCCTGCCAGGGATGGGGGGGGGGGATGTGGTGGTTTCTGTTGCATGAAGCTATAAAATTACAGCCCTAATCCATGGGTTCAAGTATAGGGCAATGGCAGTGAATACTGGCACTAGTTTTCACAAGATGTGGTGATTTTGGCTTTGGAGGGTCACAAAGGCACAGAGAACACAGCTTGCTACAGGCATCCTCATTATCCTAAACATGAAATAGACATTATAAAAAAAAACCTGGGCCCTCACACTGGCTTTTCCCCTCGACATTTATGTTCATGTACACTTCCAGAAACTAAATGCCAAAGATTACGTTCATCCAATGTTCACAATCAATCGGACCACCTCCCCTCCCATTCATGCTCACATAACAGCCTTGAGGCAACTACAGCAATTGCCTACGTAGAAAAATAACATTGGGAATTTATTGCATTTTCAGTGATCTTTAATACAAGGTCGCAACTAGAAACAGACAGGAGAATCAGCACTGTGTGAGCAGCCAACTTTCTGCCAACCACCAGGAAGTGCTCCATGGACCACAGTTTGGGAACCTCTGAGTGAAATAATATAGAGTCATAAATGCCAAGGCCACAAGAGACCATTGTGACCTAGTCTGAACTCCTGTATAACACAGGCCATAGGACTTCCCCCGAAATAATACCTAGAGCAGATCTTTTAGAAAAACATTAAATCTTGATTTAAAAATTGTCAGTGATGGAGAATCCACCATGACCCTTGGTAAATTGTTCCAATGGTTAATTATTCTTATTATGTTAAAAATTCCTTATTGCCTGTCTGAATTTGTCTAGTTTCAACTTTAAGGCATTAAATTGTGTTCTACCTTTGTCTGCTAGATTGAAGAGCCCATTATTAAATATCTGTTCCCCATGTAGGTACTCATAGACTGTAATCAAGTCACCCTTACCGTTCTCTTTGTTAAACTAGATTGAGGCACTGGAGTCTATCGCTATAAAGCAGGTTTTCTAATTCTTTAATCATTCTCATGGCTCTTCTTTGAAACCCCTCCAATTTATCAATATCTTCCTTGAACTTGGACATTGGAACTGGATATGGTATATCAGCAATGGTTGCGCCATTGCTGATATACCATGCAGAGGTAAAATAACCACTCTATTCCTGCTCAAGATTCCATGTTATGGATCCAAGGCTCGTATTAGCATCTTTGGCCATAATCAGAGGGGTAGCCGTGTTAGTCTGGATCTGTAAAAAGCAACAGAGAGTCCTGTGGCACCTTTAAGACTAACAGATATATTGGAGCATAAGCTTTCGTGGGTGAATGCCCACTTCATCGGATGCCTAATGTTGCACTTAGAGCTCATGTTCAGTGATTATCCATCACAACCCCTAAATCTTTTTCAGAGTCACTGCTTCCCAGTACAGAGTTCCCCATCCCGTAAGTATGGCCTATATTCTTTGTTGGGTGGCCTACACATACACACACACACTTCTGAGGAAATGTCAATTTTCACAGGATGATTCTGCCTACTTGTACGCTTAACAATAATTTTCACAGGTGCTTGCAAGACCCTGTTTACAAGTCATCAAGTCATGTTGGGGTGGAGGGAATTTGTGAAACATCATTACACTAACATATAGTTTTACAGGCCAATGGTATTTCGATGTCACATGATGTTTTTCCAAAATGGTAGCATGTTGTATAGGTTTATCAGGACTTCCAAGTGCATCCTACCCAAAACACTCCCAAGAGCAGTAACACTGCAAAATGGGTCTGTGCTATCTGCCAATTATATTACAGGGGAGCTAGTTCTGTGTCCCTAATGCCACACCCCTCTTCTTTGGGTTGAACCCCCAGCTAATCTTCCCTCTTCTGTGCACCCCATATTCATCCTGCTGTGCTCCTCTCAATTGCACCCACACACACACCAGATGACCCCCTCAAACACATTCTCAGCCCCACTGCAATCCCCATGCTGCAGTGCACCCTCATGGTAACGCCTGTGCCCCATATGCTCCAGTGCACCCCCACTGCAGTCCCCAAATCCTGGTGCACTCCTCATAGCAGTCCCCATACCCCAGTGGACCCTAATGCTAGTCCCCCTAGGGTGACCAGACAGCAAATGTGAAAAATTGGGACAGGGGCTGGGGGGGTAATAGGAGCCTATATAAGAAAAGACCCAAAAATCGGGACTGTCCCTATAAAATCGGGACATCTGGTCACCCTAAGTACCCCATATGCTCCAGTGCACCCCCACTGCAGTCCCCAAAGCATGGTGCACTCCTCATAGCAGTCCCCATCTCCTCCAGTGCACCCCTATTAGCCGTTCCCAAACCCCGGTGCACCCCAACAGTGATCCCCACAACCCCCGTGCACCCCAACAGTCATCCCCCAGCCGTGCCCAACCCCCCACGCCTCCAGTCCCATTCCCCAGCGCGCTCTGCACCCCGTGTCCCCGGCCCGGGGGGGCCGAGCGGCGCGGCGCGGCGCGGTGCGTGTTTCCCGCCGGCGGCCGTTCGGAGCGGTTTCCGGGCGGCGCTGGGAGGCGAGGGGCGGAGGTGGAGACGCTGCAGGCGCACGTGGGCCGGGGTCCCGGCGCTGCAGCGCGAGCGGGCAGTGAGTGGCCGGGGTCTGCAGGGCGCGGGGCAGGGCGGCGGGGCTGCCACTCCCGGGTGGGACTTGCTGGGGGTGCGGTGCCAGGCTGAGGCTGGCACTCCCTGGGGGGGACAGGTCTCTGTGGGTGGGGTTGGCGTGGTACTCAGGGGCTGGCGAGCCCTGGCTATGGGGTGAGGGAGAGGTGTCATAGAAGGCTTATCTGTATGGAAACCACAGGGAAGTGATCACCCATAAACCATATTTCAAATCCAGAGTGTGTGATTATCAAGGTTTTGCTCTCTAGGTGAATGCAAAGCAAAGCAAACTGTCACTTGCTGTGTATTTCTGTAAACGCCTTATTATACACCGACTTCCCTGCAGACTAAGTGCAAAGCCCATGTTGTGTCTCTTCTGTGGATAAACAGAGACTGTCTGCATCCAGGCTTATTTCACCAATACCTTTTATAAGCATTAGCTGGTGTGGCAAACAAATTAAAAAATATATATTCCTATAACATATGATTTATGCATCTTATTGACAGAAATGGTTGTTGCTTTCGAAGTGTGATTGATTTCTGATGACAGAATGGCTAAAATAAAGACCAGAGAGTCAAAAGCTTCAACAAGCATCCCCACCGCTAAACCTGAGAATCTAAAAAAACAGCACAGGAACAACAAGAAAAAAGTATTGTGGAAAAACAAAGTCAAGCAGATCGGAAAGAAAAAACAAAAGGACACCAAAGTTGTGGGAGTGCTGCCCCCAAAAGCTCCTCAGGAGTTCTCCTCTAACTGGAAGACCCTGCAAGAGGTCAGTGACAGTGACATCAAGGAGTTTAGTACCATGCCCCAGTGGGGTAACCCATAAACAGTTAGGTTCTAGTGAAAATCTGCAAGGGGGATTGAGTGTTTGAGATCCCCACAGGTGTTAGTTCAGTGCGTTGTCTTTCTTTTGAATTGTAGACTTAGCTACTGTATATAAAGACATGACATGTTGAGGAGTGTTTTGGCTAAGTGGTCACAGCATGTTTTATGCAAATAAAGCTTGCTGTGAACTCTTGAAACAAAAAATGCTTTGCTGGTTCAGTAGTCAAATTATGGAATTATCCAGAAGTGGAAATAAGTATCTGAAATACCTTGGTCCATGGGTATCTAGTAAGTTTCACAGCCTCTTTTTTCTGGTCTGATTTGAGAATTATAATAGTACTGTTATCAGTATTAACCTATTGTAGGCATGATTGAGGAAGAGGAGTGTGTAAGGAGACTTAAAGATTCAATTTGAAATTGACTGAAAACTGCAGTTTTCGTTGTACAAGAAAAACTTGTCCAGTTCTTAATAATAGATAGGTGTCCATATCACTCAAATTGTTGGCATTTATTGGCCCCTTTCTCAGTAATGTCAGAAGAGAGATCAGTGACTTAATGGACCATGGAGAATGAACTATTCTTTCACCCCTTGAAATGGTGGGGCTCAGTATGGAGGAATCTTGCATGACTATTGCCTACATTTGTACCTTATTGTAGGTACATGTAGAACTTCCAACTCCAGGGTTGGACATGCATGGAAATTGAGTAGTAAATTCACAAGAGAGAATGTAAATGCGGTGTTGGTGGGTTGGGGTGGGGACGAGTGGGAAACTTCAAAGTTTAATGCTACAGTAAATTCTGTGGGGTTTCTTTGGGTCATATTAGCTGCTGAAACAAAAGGCCACCAGCTTGGATAAGTCCCTTCCTGTATCCCAAACATATTCCAAGAAGCTCACGATCAAAAAGGGAAACGTCAAAGGAATTCCAGCTATAAATGGAGGTGGGAATATGGGAAAATTCAAATCTGTAAACAAGATGGACAGTGATCCTGCCAAAGTTTGTGTTCCTTTGGCTATCCCGAAATCAGAGAGAATTGCATCTGACAAGAATTCGAGTGATGGCAAGGGAAACAGAAAGGAGCACAAGAAAAGAAAAAATGGCAATGTTGAGAAGGAACAAGGTGACATAAAACATAAGAGGAGGAAAGCTGAAGAGCACACGGAGCAGCCGCTAGCAGAGTGAGTATTTCAGGCCCCATGTTTACATATGTAGGTGGCTGTAACTATTCTAATTGCAGTTGATTAATTTGAGACCGAGGGTGATGCAACGCTGTGTTTTTCCTCAAAGGAGGAAGACCCTCTTTGTTCCTTATACCACCTCCCCTTAAAATGTCACGTCTTCCCTACTGTACAGGCTGTCAGTTATTGCAGCTATCTTCATGGACACTACATGGTTCCCCTTAGAGCAGAGGGTCCCAAACTGTGGGGCGCACACCCCACATTGGGGGGGGGGGCATGACTGTAGCCCGGGCTAGCCCCCATGGGGACAGGGAGGGAACGAAACCCAGCTCTGCTCCTGCCCTGCCCTCAGCTGTGGCCCCAGCCTCAGCCCCGTTACCCCTGTCCGCATCAGGGGCACAGACCTGGGGCGGGGGGCAAGGTACACTGCCTTCAAGGGTGTTAGGACCATTGCTTAATGACCAGAGGAGGCAGCTTTTTGGCAATGCAAGATATTTTGCACTTTGCCAGTGCTTTGCCTCAATAGCACTTCCTACTTTATCCACCCAGGGAATAAGAGACATGGGTTGAAAATGAAACCTGCATCTCATCTATTACAGTAGAGATGTTTCTCTTCCCTTCCCACCTGAACGGACAGATTTCTGTACCATAGCCCTGTTTTGGAGGTGCCTGTTCATACAAACATCCCAAGCTATCATAAACTAAAAGGTTTAGGGAAAAGAAATCCACAAATCTTGGCCCTGGACATGAATGAAAAAAGAAAACCTGCAGTCTTGAAAGAGCTCCACTGAAATGCTGAAGGAGAGGAAAAGACTGGTGGAAGAGCACCTGGTGACCAGCAGATTTAGACCTGGGAACTAAGAAATCACTGGTACCTGAAGGGGCAGAATGGACAGGGGAATAGATTGGTTGTGTGGCTGGACAGAAGTTCAGACACAGATACTTCTAATCTTATATTGTGTACCCTGAGGAACACCGTATAAGATTACGGTAAAAATAATTCCACACTTTCCAGGCTAGCCATATGGGACAGACTAACCCAAGTCCTCTGATATTTGAGTAAAACTACGTGGTCTACAGCATCTGACTGTTGGACTAGTTGGCACTGATTTATACTAATTAGTTGACTCCTTGCTTTTATAAACAGGCTTAGCCAAACTGTCAGAGATAAACCGGCCTTTTAGACAGTACATTTTTAAAACCATGTTACAATGTAATTTTATCTTTGCCTGGCAGGGCCGACATCTGGTTTGATGGTGTAGATCCAGAGGATATTGAAGCAGCAATCGGACCTGAAGCAGCAAAAGTTGCTAGAAGAAATATGGGAATTGAAGAAGGCAAATCACCGCTATCTATGGAACAGGTGCTGGTTAAAGAAAAGGCTTTTGCAGGGTAGGTTGTATTTCTAACGTAAAGTGTATATACGGTATAGAGAGGTGTCAGACATTTTCTCTTTCTTCCAGTTGTGGCTTCCAAACACAAACAGAGTGTAAACTGATGTCTTCCTGAGTCTGCAAACAGACTGAAACTACTCTGAGATGTTAAGTGCCCCATTTGTTTTAACTGGTGTCTAACTTGTACATCTAGAAGTATATGATCACAGCAAAGGCTTTCTAACTCTGGTATCCTCTTTTAGGCTGACAAAAGCTGTAGCCATGGACTGTGAGATGGTGGGAGTGGGGCCCCAGGGTGAAGACAGCATCCTGGCTCGTGTATCCATGGTGAACCAATTTGGAAAGTGTATTTATGACAAATATGTCAAGCCTACAGAAAAAGTGACCGATTACAGGACAGCTGTTAGCGGCATACGGCCCAAGGACATAAAGAAAGGTGAGTGATCTTTCCTAGCACATTCCTTAAGAGAGAGGATCCAGTTGAGCACCACAGAAACATCCCTGACTGAGTTACTGCTAAGCTATTTTGGGGCCTGTTTAATTCTATTTTTGTGTAGGAAATAAAACAAACAATCGCAATCTCAGCACAACCTAAAATATCTAAATGAAAGGGAACTCTACAATAGATCATGAATCAAAATACATTTGACGCTTTCTTGCAGAGTGATCATTATTGCCCCTAGTAGAGTGTAACTTCTGTAATCATTGCCTACAAAAATGCAAGGGTGATCTTAGGCCAATAAGTAGAAGTCTGTTTCTCGATTGACTGCTATTTTTGTTCGCGTGTGTGCTTGTTCTGCCATCTTCGAGTCTGTAGTTATGAGCAAGCTGGGGATTACTGTGTACAAGAATTCTGCATTCTCCAATACCTTGGGTCCCAAGGAAGTGCCTGCCACATAAAATACTCCACTTCCTAATGCTGTCTCAAACTTGAGTTTTGTTTTGTCTCTTACTGAGAATGTGTTGCATTTTTAGGAGCGGAGTTTAAAAGTGTTCAGAAGGAGGTGGCTGACATCTTGAGAGGAAGGATTTTAGTTGGGCATGCTGTCCACAATGACTTAAAGGTACGTGGTTAGATATTTATTGCTTTGAAGCCCCCATCTTCAGTGACTGACTTGTCACCCCAGAATGTTAGCTGAAGCATCAGGTTAAAACACCTCCCCTCTCTGGAACCATAGGTTCAGATTGCAGCTGGTCCATTCAGTCTTTTGTCATTCCAGAGTAGGTTAAAGTACAGCATCATTCAAGCTATCCAATGACTGAGTCTTTCAGATGAGACCTTGGGATCTTCTGTTTTTATCTGCTCTTTATGGACATTAAGGCTCTCATGGCACATTTTATATAGTTTTAACATTTCCTTCTAGTCTAGGAATCAGCAGGTTGCTCAGGTTATTTGCATATTCAGGGAAGGCCAAAGCACAGTCTGTGAAGTTCTACAGTGAGGCCAGTGGCATCATTAATACAGAGACACTCGGCTACTTGCATCAGACTGGAGTATTCCGTGCTGGGGCATACAAGCTCCACAGGCAGCACCTCCCGAAGATGGCACCATCTGAGCCAGGTTACACAAATTGGTTGGGGCTCTTACTGTAGCAATCGCACTTGTTCACGTTGTGAATGCCTTTGAATTGATGGGAGTGGTGCACTCTGCTGTATGAAGTATCCTGCTACTGCATTCTTTACAATGGAAATATTTTTCTTTCAGATCCTGTTTCTTGATCATCCTAAAAAGAAAATTCGGGACACACAAAGATACAAACCTTTCAGAAAGGAAGTCAAAGTAAGAAATGTTGAGAAAATAGTATCTTGATTCACTAACATTTAGTGCTAGTGCAAGGCAACAAGATCTAGAGGAATGATTCCCCCCCTGCACATTTAGTCTCCAGTCCTGGTTCTGCCACTGACTCTTTGTACGAGCTTGGGCAAGTCCCTTCACCTCTCTGCTTTAACTGTCTTTATGTAAAATGAGGGTATGTGACGCATTGTCATTTATGAAAGTTAGCTAGTTTAATGTATTTAGACATAGGTTTGGAAGGATTCGATTTTTTCAGTAAATAGCGGTAAACTTCGATTTCACTGGACAGACAAACTGAAAAAATATTTCCATCAATAACTGAAATTTACAGATAAGCAAAGGAAGAAAAATGCTATTTAAGAACTTTAGAGTTTGATTTAAGGATACAGTGGAGTCGTATCATAGGCGCATTTAACTTACGCGATTTTAACTATATGCGCTCGGCAAAACAAAACAAAAAAGAGAAAAATAACAATTTAATACTGTACCTGTTGTGCAGGCGATTCCACCCGCCATTCCACTCAATGAGCGTTTGACTATACGCGATTTTTGCCTTACGTGCTGTCTTTAGAACCTAACCCCCGCGTAAGATGCGACTCCCCTGAATTTACTTTGTATATTTTGACATGTGATAGTGACAATTTATGTTTTAATGGTTATAAAGCTTTAACTTTTTTGAATCTCAACATGTACGGCCATTAAATAATTGTCTGATCCCCCATAATTTCCTGCAACTGTGAAAATTTAAATGTATACAAATTTTTAAAAAGCTTAAAATAAACATTGATTTTTATTACTAAAAATTATTTTAAAAAATTGAATTCTGCCAAACCTATTATACAGTGTTTGGAATGTGTAAAGTCCTAAGTAACTTACTGCCAATCAAGATTACCAGTAATACCCATGCACAGCAAATTCATTGGCTTTCCCATTTCCTGGAACTCAAAACAGGAACGTGGGTCTTTCTATCATCTTTCTGGGAAGTCAAATAAGATAATATGGATCTATATATAGAAAATACTGGGTTCTTCTATTTAGTGATATTGTTAGCTCACCTTCCTGACTGGAAACATCTGTCACGCAAGTTCCAAAGGTTTACCTTAGAAGTGACAGGTAATATTTTAAATTTCAAAACAAGACACCGAATTTTTCCTTTCTCCCTCTCACTAAAAGCTTAAAAAAGCCATGGTTGATGAGGCTATAGTCATATGTGCTGCTGTAAGTGATATCACTGTCTATGTCATTCTTATAATGCTGAAGGGATTTACAAGAGTGGAGGTTTGAATAGATCTCTCAGTAACCTGACAAATGACATCTGTCTCACCAATTCATCTGTAGAAACTTACACACACTATGGTTTAATGGGTATTCTTAAACTAAAACCTTACTGCAGGATTTAGCTTGAATAATTGTGTCCTTCGTGCAACGGAGGAGATGCTATTTAATTTCATTGTTGGCGTAACAACTCTGTGATTCTCTTGTTTTTGCCTCTAGAGTGGACGTCCATCTCTAAAACTGCTTTGTGAGAAACTGCTGAATGTGAAAGTGCAGACATCGGAGCACTGTTCAGTACGTAAACCCATGGGGAAAATGTATTTATGGGTGGATCAACAGTGCATTGGGCTTTAGGCTCTGGGACCCTAGAAGTATAACCTCATTGTCGTCTCTGTACTCATGAGATTTGGTAATCTTTACTCAGCATATCAATGTGCAATACCAGTCTGAGGAAAGCTTGTACCGTCCTTACCTGCTTCATACCAATAGCGTTAATCACCTATTTTCATGAACACTAACCATATGGAAATTTCCCATCAGCTAAATTAAGTGTTCTCTTACATGAATTATTTCAGCATCAAGAGAAACATCAAGTGAAATTAAAAAGGTTTACTTTTCTTTGGGAAATGAAATGGATGCGAGGATGTGACTACCGTTAACAATGATCCTACAGCAACTTACTGCTTTCTTTCTTTAACCTGCGGCTTGTTTCATTGTCTTCCAGATTCAGGATGCGCAGGCAGCTATGAGACTATACACGCTAGTGAAAAAGCAGTGGGAAGCAGCTATCAAAGCCAAAGCTAAACTGTAGAAAAATAAATTCTAAAACGTCAACTATTCTATCCTGTCATTTTCTGCTGTGCAGCATTTACTAGATTCAAATGGTGACTAGATTCCTATGACGTTGTATGATGGCTTTTTTCTCTTGCCAGTTGTATTATCCTTGAATCAGTCATGCATAATAAACTAATAGCTGTGAACAGTCCATTACAAGGAATCTGTTCACGAACTGCTGAGGTAGAGCTAATCCTGAAAAGAAACTGTTATGCTCCAAATAAATAATCCATGGACTAAAAGCTCAATAAATACATAAAGCTCACTTAACTCCAAGCTTGTAGACCTTAGTGTGATTTTTATTAATCTTTTAGGAAAGTATAGTATACATTAAATGTAGTTCAAAAATCCACAAAGTAAGACAGGTTCCGAAAATAACACTGCTGTCAGACTCTCAATATTGTCAGTAGTCAAAGTGGTTCTTTGTAAAGAATACAATGGAATATGTTCAAGCAGATGATGTCTATATAATACAGGTAGTATCTCCTTCTGGGGAGAAAAATCTTTTTAAAATACTTCTGAAGGAATCAATCATGTCTACCTGAATCAGAAGACTTCAAGCCTTGTATGTAGAGAACAGCTTTTACCTTACTTCTGCAGTTTCAAAAGTGCTGAATCCACAAGGGTAATTATCTCCTGGGGAGAAATGTGAAAACTGTTAAATACAAGTTTATCCTGGTTTTTACTTTACAGTGTAAAGAGACAATTAATAACTATGGTACAAAAATCTATTCTGTATTTAATATATGTCCTTTTATAGGAGTTCAGACAGTATATCTCATTTGCATTTTGGGGTCTCAATAACTTATTTCAATATTTTTAGCAAACGTGTGGCCTAATTCGGACACTTTACTCTCACCCGTAATTCCTTTGTACTACAGGATTGGCTTCTAAGACTATAAAATTTATATAATCTGTCTAAAAATAATTTAAAAAAATGCTAAAAGGTCATCAGGAATCTGCTCTAAATATTTAGCAATAGTTGTCATGGTACATAAGTACACTAAGCAATATCTAGCTTGTAAAAAGTCTTGATTAGAGGAAGAGAAAAATGGGAGAGGGAAGGACCTCTCTTAGGTTTTGTAATAAAAGAATTGTTATTTTTTCAGTGGTATTTCACATGTGTAATGTGTTGTTTTTAATGGGAATGGGAATCATAGCTAGAAAAACATTGTGGAAAGTAGTGACTTTGTACTATGAAGCAAACATTCTGGAGGAAGAGAACTATGAGCAAATTAAATTTAAGGGTGGAGGCTCTGACTATCGGTTTTGGTTGTTTGTTTTTTTAAATAACTGCTACATGCTTGGTGGCAAACTACTCTATGTTAATAACTTGGTGGTTTAAGAGTGTAGGTCACTCTAGTGTTGGAAAAACAAAGGTGGGAATTATTTTGCTGTTTAATTAATTAAATGTAAAGTAATTCCCCAGGACAGTAAGCCCACGCAATTAAGTGGCTTGGGCTTTTTAGGGTTATTTAATAGATCAATAAATCCCTCTCTGCTTTGAAATATAGTTGTCTTGTTCCTCTATACTTTAACCTGTATTTCTGGTACGAAAAATGTAATAAAAAATATATGCAGGCTAATGCTGGATGAAGCGGGAATAGTGTCAAACTTACATTTAATTGATTTAAGAGTATCTTCAACATGAAGTTTGATAAACTATGCTCCACCTGCTTATTTTTTTAGTACACTTAGAAATATTCTGAGTCCCCATGCCTCCAGAGTACCCTGCACACTGAATCCACACTAAGCCCCTACCCCCACAAATTCCTGCACTATATCTTCCTCTGGGTAAGATGGATGCGTGGCATCTCCAGACAACTCCAAATGATTGATGTTTGTGCAAGCCATAGCCAAGAAATAAAACCATTTGTACAAATTGAGTGTGCTCTTTGTTACGACACTGACTTCCACCCACCATACTGGATGTAAACTTGACTTTCATTTCAGTCAGCAGCTCCTTCATATCCTGGGAGATCATCTCTAGCACTATGTCATCTGATGAAAAGGAACAGGGGAATCTATCTTAGTTACTGTAATAAACAATGCTTGGAATAATACTTCACCTTCCATAGCTCTCACCTGACAATGGCCAAAGGGACTAGGGGGAGGGAAAGGCCCTTATGTTAGGAAACAAGAATATCATAAAGAAGTTTGAAACAAACATAAGAGGAAAAGTGGGATCAGGTTAGATGGAAATTAAAGTAAATCAAGTAAGGGACAATTGAAAGATTCCTTTGGCATCTATAAGATGCTAATGAGCATGTTAGTACAATTGATATGCAAGCACAGGAACCCAGAGGCCTGGAGCTCTGCCTCTGTATTAATTACTTGTTCTGCAGTGGAGTGCACAGGCTACAACAAAGATTGGGGTCCCATTGCATTGGGTGCTGTTTAACCACATCATGAGAATGTCTCTCTGCCCTGAAGAGCTTACTGTCTAGTTTAAAATGTGCAGACAGAAAGCAGTACTAGTAGGCACGAGCAGTTTAAATGGAAGGGTCGGATGTTATTAACTTGTGGGATAAAAATGAGCCAGTGCATTATTTCTGAGGCGGGCCACACCTGAAGTTTTGTTTCCTTCCTTTCTTCTGCCTCAAGACAAGCAAGGCTCTATGCTTATCTAGATGTTCTGATTCAAACTGCAACATCTTGCCTTTCCTGCTTTATTATTTACACTTCCACGGTGAACGATCTGGAGAGAAGCAACCCCAGATGTGCAATAGTCTCGTAATAGCTCCTAACCTGAATCTGAAAACATTTCAGGTTTCATACCCCAGAAGGTGAGCTATAGCTTATTGTACAGTATTGTAATCTGGCTGGGAACTGCAAGCAGTAATTTCCAGTCACTGTGCTCATTGACAGTGTAGAATTATTCTTGGTTGCTGTTATGATTTTATGCATTGTCTGAACAAAAAGGACTGGCCAAAGACAAGAAAGAACAACAAGACCTTACCGTACTGAACCATCTCATTAATCAGCATACAGATGTTCTCCACCACTTCTGGATCATCACAGTGAAAGTGGTAGGAGTCTTTGATCAGGCTTATTCCACTGCCCTTTGTATCGGTTACGATAAGTCTGAAAGCAGATAACTCTGAAAAAGAGGGACAGACACAAGTGCTACTAGGCAGTGGCAGATTTCCAGTTGGAAAACTATTCTGAAGCACCTTCAGATAATGTGTAGGATTGTGTAAGCAGCTGGCACTTTCTTGCAAGGCAAAACTTCTCTTTATGTCCCAGATACCCTTTGTTCATTTTTCATTAACCGCTCCTTGAGCTGTATCCTTTTTACACACTAGAACAACGTCATCACAAGGAAGTATTTTAAACATAGAGTTTACAACAGGGTCCCCCTCCCTCTGCTGATCCACCAGTTCCCTCTGACATTTATGCTTCTGTTCTTGGGCAGGGGGGGCTAATCCAGTTTTCTTGTTTGAATGTTTTTCTCCGACAGGTAAAAGAAGACTGATCCAGGAGGGCAGACGTCCCTCCCAACCCCACTGGGAACCTTCAGTCTTTACAGTGTTGTTTGCCTCTGATGCCCACTTGCCATTGTTAAAAACACCTTTCTGGATTGTTACCAGATATCCTTAGGAGGCTTGCCAATGCCAAGCAGGTATTCTTCACCAGCACTGGTCTTTCTGGATTCATCCTGAGAGCATCCAACAAAAGCAGAGTTGTTGGTTCATACTGGCTTTCAATTAAGCAGCCTGCAAAAATAGCCAGTGAAATACCCATGAGTGCTTTCAGCTTCTGTCTCAAGCTTCTACAAGGATTCCTTTACCATGCACCAAAACTAAAAAGTAAGCCCTGTTAGGCCTATTTTACTAGAATACAGACTAATAGAATATCTGAGCATCGTGAGTTGGTCCAGGGGCTCAGAGACAGTTATGAACCATCTGCTAGGTGAAGCTCCAGGTTCAATTCCTAGTTCCAGCCTCTCACTCCCCAGATCAGCAGAGGGTAGGAATGATGCAAAAACAACATTCTCTATTCATAGGGGTTGGGGAGGAAAGAATGCAGTGGCTAGAAGGATGGTGGCCATAATAAGGGGATTGAATGGTGGAGATGAAAATGGAGAAAGGGTAGCA
This sequence comes from Chrysemys picta bellii, assembly GCF_011386835.1. Lineage (NCBI taxonomy): Eukaryota > Metazoa > Chordata > Testudines > Emydidae > Chrysemys > Chrysemys picta. The sequence continues at coordinate 17,359,791 of NC_088808.1, read as the reverse complement.
TGAAAATGCTGCAAGGATGTTTTCATCTATAAAGTGATTTCGAAGAACCATTAGTACTGGACTCGTACTGCAAAGATGTTCCTTTTAATGTACATACATAGTAATATATAGATAATACTTTTATTTTTAACATGTCATGTTCTTCCCAAGACAGTGATGACATTCATGTTAAAAACCTTTCTTTGTAATACTCTACACAGCACTAATACTGTACTGGGTGGTTTTACGTAGGAACAGAGAGTAACAAACCTGGGATTCTTTAGTTGTGAGAGAGGACAACTAAGAGGTGACAATCTATTCTACATAGGTTCTTAAACCGTGCTCATCACTGTAGTATCTGACAGAAGTATTTACTTAACCTAGCTAAGAGTTATTACAAAATTAAACTTCATCTGAGGTTGTCAGAAAGAGACGAACGAGGGGGTGCTGGTTCAGTTAGGAGGGTAACTGTTGCCAGCTAAAGTATAGGTATAAAGCAGGCTAAGGTACAGCAGGTTGTATTGCACCAAGGTAAGTTATAGAGGATTCACTTCAACATTCATTTTAATTACTACTTAAATAACTGCTGTGTGTAATTTTGTCAGACTAACTCCTGCTGTGCATAAAGCACAGCAAGCATGAAAACTCACCCTGAAGTGTCAGAACCCAGAGGGCAGAGCAAGCCGACTCAACCACCTCTCCATCCTCACGGTGTTCTTGGAGGACTCCAGTGATAATCTGGACAGCATTTTTTAGTGATGCTTGTCCCATGTTACTTTCTGAATTAGGAAGAAAATCCAAATGCCAATATATCAGGCAGAGTTTGTTAACTCAAACATTAACACAGTGAGCAGATTAAACTGCAGGCAAACATCTTACTGCACAAAGGTATCAGAGAAGTTATGTTTTCTGTATAAAAAACACACTATTGATTAGTTATATATTTGATTTATTTGATCATGCTCTAGATTCCTTCCATCAACTCTTCTTTACATTAGTAAAATAATCTTGCATTATTCCAGCTGTTTTCATCTGCAAAAGCTTTGCAAGCTTAATCCAACATGCAGACTAGCTTCAGAAATTGCTTCACCCAAACCTAAAATGCAGCCATCTGTGGGCAGAACATAGTGCTCAGGAATGATACCTAACAGATCACCCAGAGAAAAATACCAAGTTGAACCTGCAGTGGGAAATTATACATGCAGAATGCAATTGCGCACATTTGTTTTGGTTTTTTGACCTTGACAATGAGAAGAACACATCCCTGCTCTTTCAAGAAGTGTCATGGAATCTAATCACCGCCCGTGGTCAGGGCCTCAGATTTAGGTCTGGTGCAAAAGGGATCTCCCAGCAGCGGCGTAGTGCAATGCTGTGGCATTGGTTTGGCACTGACTCAGTAGAAGGAACGCCACCTGCTGGTGTTCCTTGGAGGTTTCTAGTCAAGAGTTAGCCTGATCCTGTTTCAACTGTGAGATACGACAGGACTGTAGGATAGAAATGCATGGCTGGAGGTTTTTTACAAAAATCTCTGCCTGGGAAAGCTAGGGTGTGTTGTGGGGTTATTAAAAAAGCTACTTATTTCAAAGACAATTCTCCCTCTCTGACAATGTATCATCTAATTCACCTCCATTTGCTAGGCTTGTTTCTTAAATCAATCCAATATGCTGATTATACTTCATTTCCTCTTCTTATCACAACACATCACATTACGTGATGGAACCTGCAGCCACATAACCCACTTTTCATTTCTGAATGTTTATAAACAGTATGCAGAGTAACATTTACAAATTGGGTCCTTACCACCATAGGGATATTGAGACGTTCACACTGACCTTTAGTCTGTGTTGCCCCATTGCTCATTCAGTGATGGATCTTCTAATGCTACTCAATCAAAGCTCTCAACCACATTCTTTTCTCCAACACCCCACTGTACTCAAAGTTGGGAGAAGTCAGTAAAAAGTTTCATCCCCGAGCTATAAGAATCTCTGAATCCAGCTAGGCACAGTATCTGCTGTGTTCTACTTACCATTCACAGCCAAGCTCCAAAGAATACCAGAGCAAGAAAGGCAGATCTGTCTGTTCTGAGGAAAATTGCTTATAATTGACAGAACATCTGTGATGACTCCAGCTTTCCTCAGTGCTTCTGCAGCCATTTCTAATAAGCACAGAAAAGGACATCATATAATTATATTGCCACTGCTACCACTACACAACAAATTTAAATCAAAAGGAGTCATGAAACAAGGGAATAACATAATATGATCAAGGGCAATATGAAAATGAGCAAAAGAAATGTACGGGATTCTTAATGAGAACCACATGCACACAGACTATACTAGTGGTGACTGGCCTTTTTAGAACCTTCTCAGTTTGGCCATCTCCTCCCATTATAGTTTTGAGCTTCATGGAAGGAATAAAAAGAGAGTTATTGAGAGGGCATCAATCACTGCCATTCAAGTCAGTCTAGCAATCCAACCAACCTAGTCAACTCCAGACTTAAGAATTCATTTTGAACAATAACTTAGGTAATTTAGGTCAAAAGTGCCAAGAATCTTAGATAGTTGCCTTTTTATATTTTGTACAAGTTGAAATAAAATGTCTCAAAAATATGTTTGAGACAAGTTAGGAGAAGTAATATCTTTTATTGGACCAGCTTCTGTTGGTGAGAGAGACAAGCTTTTGAACCACACATTACTCTTCTTCAGGTCTCTCAGGCCTCTTCTCTGTCCTGAAGAAGAGCTCCATGTGGCTCGAAAGCCTGTCTCTCTCACCAACAGAAGTTGGCCCAATAAATGATATTACCTCACCCATCTTATCTCTCTAATTTCCTGGGGCCGACACAGCTACAACTACCCTGCACACAATAACGTAAAATATTTTTGGACAGTTTCAAATCTTTTTTGGACATGTTCCTTTTGCATTGATAAATCCTTCCCAAAAATCAACTGAATACCATCATAATTAAGGCTACGATTTAGTCACGGGTATTTTTAGTAAAAGTCATGGACAGGTCACAGGTAATAACCAAAAAGTCACGGCCAGTGACCTATCCGTGACTTTTATTAAAAATACCCCTAACTAAATCTTAGGTGCTGGGGAGGGGCAGAGTAGGGTGACCAGATGTCCCAATTTTATAGGCACAGTCCCGATTTTTGGGTCTTTTTCTTATATAGGCTCCTATTACCCCCCCCCACCCCGTCCCGATTTTTCACACTTGCTGTCTGGTCACCCTTGGGCGGAGGGATGCTCCAGCAGACGCTTCTGCTCCTGGGGGTGGGGAGGCAGCCCAGGGCCCTGCTGCCACTGCTGCTCCTGGGGGGTGGGGGCAGTCCAGGGCCCCACTGCTGTTGCTCCTGGGAGGCAGGGGGAGCCCAGGGCCCTGCCGCCACTGCTCCGGGCGGAGAGCAGCCCATGGCCCCACCGCCATCATTCCGGGCCAGGGGCAGCCCATGGCCTCACCGCCACCGCTGCTCCGGGTGAGAAGTGGTCCAGGGCCCCGACACTCTGGGTGGGGTGGCCCGGGACCTGACCATCGCTGTTGCTCCTCGGGTGGGGGCAGCCTGGGGCCCAACCACCACTGCTGCTCCTGGGACCAGTTGGCAGCTGGAGCAGAGTCCAGTGCTGCTGGCCCCACGGCCGCCCCAACTGCTTGGGCAGCCCTAGGGTCAGCCGCACCAGCCGCTGCAGCTACGGAAGTCACAGAGGTCCTGGAAAGTCATGGAACCCATGACCTCCATGAAAGACTTGCAGCCTTAATCATAATGTGATCTGGCACTGGAGACAAGTACAAATAATATTAATATTAGTAATTATAGGCTGAATGGAAACCCTAGGCATGGAGAAATTAAGTGACTTGCTTAGGCACAAAGGCAGAGTCTGAGGTCTGGACTAAACTACACAATTAGGTCGACGTAAAGCAGCTTACATCAACCTAAGTATGTCAGTGTACACACTACAGTCTTGTCCCGCTGACGTAAGTGCCCTACTACACCAACAGAATAACTCCACCTCCACGAGAGACGTAGGGCTTATGTCGGTGTAGTTAGGGCAACACAGTGTCTGTGTAGACACTGCATTATTTACATGCTCCATGCTGAAGCTTTGAAATTGACAAGAAAGCCAGGCAGCTAGAGCCTGGCTGACCCAGCTCCCCGTTCCCAGCCAGGCTGCTGCCCGGAGGCTCTCCGCTCAGGGAGGCAAGAAGTCCTGGGCGGCTACCCCCTCCTGCCAGCTGGGAGCAGAGAGGCGAGAGCCCGGGGGGCAGCTGGGGTCCTGGCAGGGAGCTGCTTGGAGCTGAGAGCCCTGGCTTTTAGCCCCCTCACACTGCCCCTCTTCAGTCAGTGGAAGCGCTCCTGGTGAGGACACACACCATCGACAGAAGGAGGGTAGGGTGGACATCAGCCACTGCCATAGGCGCCGACTTCCTCTCTACCCGGGGGGTATTCGACCCCTCCCTCCGTCCCAGGCCTGCCCCCACTTCACCCAATTCCTCCAAGCACCCACCCCGCCTCTTCCCACCCCTACACCCCTTCCCCCAAAGCCCCACTCCCGGCCTGCCTCTTCTCTCCCCTTCCCTTCCAGCACTTCCTGCACACTGCGGAACAGCTGGGAGGTGCTCAGGGGAAGGGGAGTTTGCTGCCTCTGGGTGATAAGCGGAGCACCCATGGAGTCGGCGCCTATGGCGACAGCTGTAAGTCAACCTAACATAGGTCAACTTAGAGTTGTAGTGTAGACATGCCCTGAGGCAGAGCCAGCAATGGAACCCAAGTTTTATGCCCTAGCTTTCCCCAGTGTTACCATCTGCGTAAATTAATAAGAATCACTTGTTAGCCAACCAAGACTGAACACACCACCTCTTTAATACATCCAGTCTCAAGCCACTTAGTTCAAATATAGTGTACCTTATGCTCCCAGCTGTCTTGCAACTAGAACTGGCTGACTAATGCTTAGATGGAAAAATAACCCATGTACAGCAACATATCTATGCTAAGTCACAGAGTTCTCCATTATGTATTTAATCCAACAGATAAAAATGGATAAACAACAAGAACATGTCCATATGAAAGGATCAGAGGACCCACCACTGGCTGCAATCATCATTAGTAAAGTGCAGATCATTGAGAGCAGTTCTTCATTTTCAGAATATGTTCTCATTGTCTTTAACAGAGAATTGATTCCTTCCTCACCAACTAGCATCTCCACATCCACATTCTCTTGTAGGGCTGTCAAAAGCAAAACATGGAACAGCATGAGGATGCTTCAGCAGCTTTCACTGAAGTCTGATTTTTCTGCTCCCAGCATAGGTAAACCATGTATCATTTGTCGACTTAACATAGACTATACTGTTATGTTTTCCCCTCTCTTCCTGAAATCAAACTGCTCGTTTTGTCTCATTTTCTGCAATTTTCATATGTTCCTTTGGGAAATTATGTCACAAAAATGAGAACAAGTAAAAGAAGAATGAAAAGGAGGTACAGTCTAGTTGTTTACATTATTTTTGCACAGGACATTTGTTTTTATTCACAGGCAACTTTAAACCTATGGGTTGCTCCTAGAGTTAATCATACTGCATCTTATACAGAAATGTTGTTAGCTACCAGGGCTATATTATCAAAAATGTGCCCCTAAATCGTATGCAGAAAGCACAATTGGAAACTGATCATTAACAAATTTCAAACTCTGCACATGAGCAATTACCCATTTTGCACATTCAGTAGCTTTGCAAGCATATTCTGAGAATTTAACCATAGCACTGAACCACATCACTTGTTTATAAACTTTAGTAAAAATCTGCATGCAGGACTTGGGAAAAAAATGTACAAAAGCTTTCGTTCTTTAAAAGTCAACATTTATTAAAATAAATAAAAAGTAATTTGCTGCATCAATGAGGCCTCACATTTTAACAAGTTTAAGGGGTGCTGCTTTTTTAATTATATACAGAATCGGGGGAGGGCCTTTAACTTTTGAGGTCAACACAAGCTTTATAAATATGTTACAATGTCATGTACTGCATTAAGAATCTCTATTATTTGCAGTCTTTACAATGGAGCAAATGCTGGTATTTACATTCTTCCAAATGGAAGAACTTCTAAATTCAGTTGTGCAGAAAAACTTTTGCCTTAATTTACTGTTGGTTTTAGTTTACCTAGCAGGTGCCAAAGGAATATTTTCTGCATTTGAACTAGTTCATTCAAAGTTGAGACCAACTGGGAGATGAAAAAGCAAGAAATCTCATTTCCTCTTCCAACAGGTGGGAGAGGATGAGATCTACTAATTCTAAAAACTTGAAGGACACGGGGCCAGATTTTCAAAGGCATTTAGGCACACAGAAGTGCAGATAGGCACCTAGTGGGATTTCAAAAAGTGCATAAACAGGTTAAGTGCCTAATTCCCAGAGATTTCAAAATCTGGCACATGGTGATCAAAAACACTCCATCAATTCACTAGCTACAGCTAATACTTCCTCTATTTAGTAAACCAGTTAGTTTTAAATGCAAAACATGATTTGAGAAACTTTTTTTTTTCTTACATATGCAGCACAGTTAAGGTAGTTTTATTTAACTAGTAAAAAACGAATTTAAAATGTTGTTTTGGTTCATTTTAACTGCATTCTAATTTCCATCCAAATTCAGCTTGACACACGTCATGACTAAACAAAAATCATCTAGTAAATGGGAAATGTATCATTCATTATTTTCTATCATAAAAAATAAAAATTAAGATTCTGAATAAATGTCTGTTTAAATAAATATGTATAGATATAGGATATCCTCCTGGTGAACAAATGGAAATACCAAATTTAATATAAAGGCTGTATTTAGTTGCAGATAAACAAGTTTTAATGATACCAACTAATGAGACTCATCCTTCCTTTAGGAAAACTACTAAAAAATACAAATGCAAAACAAAATTAAATCAAGGTTTCTTGCTTGCTGATTTCTATCACTCTAGTTTAAATCAAACCACCCACCCTAGAGAATCTGGACTCCCATTAAAGCTGGCTAAATCCCCATGTAACTATAAATTTACACCTTAATATCTTAGTATGAATATTAATGGTCATCAAATCCATTTCAAATCTTGTTTACTACATGTAACAAGTTACTCAGTGTTTAGTATGGAACCTCATTACTGTACCTTGGCCAATAATGTTAAGCAGTAATCTGCAGCCATCTAATTGTAGCTCTAGAGAATCTATATGAGTCCTCATTGCACAAGTGACAGGATCCAGAAGTTCTAGCAAACACATTAAGGCTATGAAGAAAAGAATTGTTAGAGTCAACATTTAATAACTTAGCTGGTTTATATGCCTCCCACCTTCAATACAACATGGAGTTCCTAGTTTTAGGACAGATTTGGGTCCCCGTGCATGACATGGTAAGGCAGAGATGGTTAAACAATGTTATTGATCTGAAAGAAAAGCTGTGCATATCAAGATGGAGCATTACACACTGATACCAGTAGTCTTGTGGGCACCTCCTCTGCATTAAAGACAAAAGCAGCCACAATCTTCCATTTTGTTCAAGTTAGTTGTAGCCATCTTCCTCCTAGGAAGTAGTATTGCAGCTCTTCGTTGGCTACATTCTAAGTCAGTGGTTCTCAACCAGGAATACACATACACCTCGGGGTACACAGAGGTCTTCCAAGGGCTACATCAACTCATCTAGATATTTGCTTCGTTTTACAACAGGCTACATAAAAAGCACTAGTGAAGTCAGTACAAACTAAAATTCCATACAGACAATGACTTGTTTATACTGCTCTATATTCTATACACTGAAATGTAAGTATAATATTTTTATTCCAATTGATTTATTTTATAATTATATGGTAAAATGAGAAAGTAAGCACTGTTTTAATAACAGTGTGTTGTGACACTTTTGTATTTTTATGCCTGATTGCGTAAGCAAGTAGTTTTTAAGTGAGGTGAAACCTGGGGGAACACAAGACAAATCAGATTTTTTAAAGGGGTACAGTAGTCTGGAAAGGTTGAGAGCCACTGTTCTAAGTGACATGGGCTAGAATTCTGGTGTGGTAGTGCTGAGAAATTATGCTTTTCAGACTCGGGGGGGAGATTACGTCACTAGGTTTCTCAGTCCTAGCAAGTCTTTGGGCAGCGTTAGCTATTCCAAAAGGGAGCAACAAACTTGTCCAAGGAAACTTAGATGTCCTCTTGGAACCCATTCTAAGCATTCTCAGAGACAGAGCCATCCCTTGGGTACAGCGAATCGGGGCGATTGCCCCAGGCCCACACTTTGGGCCTGTGCTTCATTAGGAGGCGGGCAGAGAGGTGAGGCGGACGGGTGAGCGGGGTGAGGAGGCGAGCAGCAGGCGGGTGAGCGAGGAGGAGCCCCCCTACCAGAACCTCCTCCTCTCCTCTCCTCAGCGCCTGCTACCCGCTGGCGAGCCCTGCCTCCCCCTCCCTCTCACCGCCTACCACCTGCTGCGGAACAGATGTTTCGTGGCATCAGTAGGTGGGGGGAGGGGAGAGGAGCAAGAGCGCAGCGCGCTCAGGGGAGGGGGCGGAAGTGGGCGGGGAAGAGGCAAGGCGGGAAGAGGTGGGGAGGGGTGGGAAGAGGCAGGGCAGGGGCAGGGCCTTGGGGGAAGGGGGGGAGTGGGGGCGGGGCCTGGGCAGAGCTGGGGGGGAGCACCCCCTGGCAGATTAGAAACTTGGCACCGATGTCCCGGGCCCCGCACCCCCCAGGGACGGCCCTGCTCAGAGATGTAAATATCTACTGTAACAAATTCACCTTATATCACTGCTAGCAAGGGTCTATTCATGCCTATTCAAACTGTTATTTATCACAGAGTCACATTGTTTCAATGGGAAAAGCCACTTTTCAGTTGAAATGCTTCACAGATATTGGTAGATGACAGGAAATCACCATGTTCTTTCCCCTTAGTGCTTACAGTCCTAGAGCATTAAATCATTATACTTTAATATCTACCCAGATCTTAAACATCTCTATTTTTTAATATCAAAGGTCAATGCCAGTATTAAAAGTGATAATAGTTTGAAATAAGCGTACTATTAGTGGAATTTGTTTAACAGAGTGAATTTAGAGTTCATAAAAGCATTAGTCTAATAGCACTGCAGAGAGCTAGACATAATGAAGGGAGAAGCTATGTAACCTTCCAACACACAGCTCTGCCAAAGCACTAAAATTCCAACCTGCATCACTCTCTGTTATTACAGTCCTGGGACCCCACAGGTCTCTGACAACACACACCAGCCCTGACGTACAGCATCTTTGGTCCTGCTCCACAAACGCAGCTCTGCCAGTGCACGCCAATCCTGTCCAACAATATCTCTGTGATTTCAGTCCAAGCTTTTCCCAAACAGAGATAGATAGATGTGCACAAGTGGAAAATAGGTTGGGACCAATCAAACTCATTTTCACTTGTAGCCAACAGCAGAATTTGAACCCAGTTTTCTAACAGGCTAATGTACTATTATGCAATATGTTTTCCCACTATTTTCAGAGTAAAAGCAGTGAGCAAGAACATAGTAAAACAAAATGCTGAAATACTGACCCATACCATTTTCTTCTCCTAGTAAGCTGGCAAGGCGCTTTATGGCTTTTGCTTGAGCCTGCTCTATGTCCCAGTAAGTCTGCATAAATTCTGCATAAAACAAGACATCAGAAGTTTCTGCTAAGTCATTTTACACAAATATTTACAGGATACGTTCATAATTTTATCGTTTTCCTATTCTGTGCCCAGCCTGTGAATTCACATAATTGAAAGAAATTCAGCTTGAGACTCAGTTAAAAAAAAAACTGAAAGAAAGTGTAAAACATTTAAAAATTGCAAATCTCACGCAAAATAGTAGGTGTGTTGATATATGAACAAAAAATAATAAGATTTTTTCCCCACCTATGCACATGGTATTTCCTGTTTTGGGGAATTGTAGCACTGAACTAAAAAGGCTTTAGTGGTTTTATACACACTCTTTATCTTGTGCAGAGCAGATTTTACAGAACTGAAGCTAATTCCATCCCAATCCCTAACCAAAGCCAAGGGCCAGATCCCCAGATAACATCAATTGGTATAGGCCATTAAACCCAATGGAGCTATGCTGATTCCACCAACTGTGGATCTGATCTCATATATATGTAACATTTTCTTCAGTCAGTCTTCTCTGTGATGCTGAAAATCTCAGGAGGGAAAAAACTAGAGCTCTAACAGGTTTATGGAGCTGCTAAGCTTTAGAAACTAGAAATATTTATTATTGAATATGGCAACCCTCTACAAGACACATGTCGTTTGGATTTTTTACGAAGAAAATGTACATAAGAACTTTCTTGCTGAATATATTTAGGAGCCCCACAAATCTTGTAATGTTGCTATCTCATAAAATTCTTTGAGAGTTTGTAGCTTAAGTATAATGTATGTTCTTTTAAAACACTCCAATATGAAATGATGTTAATAAGAAAATGTAAAGATATGTAAGTAAACAAAATTCTTTAAAGGAGCAGCTTTTTCTCTTTAGCCAATAATGCATTCTAACTGAATATCTTAACACGTTTAACTGCCATAAACTAGAATGCAATCAGAGAGGGGAGCTCCCAGGAACTTCAGAACAGTCTGACAAAAATTATTTTAATAACACTCTCTCACCCTATTCAGACAGAACATTAGATAAGAGCTACTACTCTTATGAAGTTATAAGAATGGTGACACAGAGATTCTTGTCCAAAACAGTGATGCATTTCATTTCAGGTACAATGGGTAGCCATCCATTCATTCATTTCTGTAGCATAATACATCCTAAATGGAACACACATGGCATTTCAATAGAAAACTAATGTCAGTATCTCAAAAGCAACTTATTTTCCTGATTACCTAAAACACTTCCAATTCCTCCTTCAAGGAGCATATCTAAAATTGCTGAAGGCAAGGTTTTTTCCTGTTTTGATAACGAGGAACCAGCAAGAGTCAAACATTCCATAACATATGGAATATCAACCAGATCCCTAGAGAAGGAGAGAGAAAGAACGTCAACAAAGTTTTCCTATTGATTTTGGTGTGTTTTGTTGGAAGTGGAAGTGTTAATTAGTGGATAAAAGAGGGTTCTGGTTATCAGGACTCCTAAATTCTGATCTTGACTCTTTCACTGATTTTGTGGCTGTGGGCAAGTCAGTTAACACTTGTGCCTCATTTTACCTACCTGGATAGTGGACATAACACTAACCAATCTCATGATGTACTCTGAGGCTTAATTAATTAATGTTTGTAAAGAGCTTTGAGATTCTCATATAAAAATAAAACCTTAGTCAATGCAGACATTTTCTGAGAATGCGAACTATATACAGACTACAGCCCAGCCTCCAAAAGCTTGTCTATAATTTTGTTTTATAACATAATTCTCCAACAAAACCAACTGTCCTTTCTGATCAGAGAATCTCTGGTCAGTGTACACCGGAACACTAATTTCAAAGATGGGGAAACCAAGGCACTAATAGGTGAAATGACTTTCTTACAGCAAGGTAGCACAGCGAGTCAGTTGCAGAGATAGAACCTAGGAACCCTGGCTCTCAGTCCCCTAATCTAAACACTGAAGAACACTCCCTCTTACAGCAGATAGGGGCCCAGAGGAAGCAAAAAACAGAATAGAGCAAGGGGAAATGTCCAGAACTCACTTTGCTGAGGGTCTCATACTGGGCAGAATCTGTAGCATCATAAGTAAAATTTGAGACAAAGGCAGAGTCTCTTTATTCCCTTTCTGCATTAACGTCAGAACTCTCTCAAGACTACTGGTGTCCTTTCTAATATCCTGCAGTAATGAATTTGTGTCTTTCACCTGTAAAGAACAGAATACTAGTAGACTCTGTATGTATTCACTTTGTGGATCTCTTGAGAGTTTTTGACACATTACATTCCCAGTGAAATGTTCGTGGTACTCTCAACAGTACATACCTTCAGAAAGAAGCAGGTCATCATGTCTAGTAGAATACATCCTAAAGACCAAATGTCAGACTTCTCACTAAAGGAAAAGCAGAGTGCTTCAGGGGACATCCAGGATTTAGAGTCAGGATCTGTTGAAATAAATGTCAGATCAGTAATTGTTTTGACACTGTGTAATGTTTTGCTTTGCTTGCATGGGTGTGACCTGTAGATAGCAGTTTCACATCAAAGTACAATTCAGTCAGAAAGATTCTACAGTGAGTTAGATTTTTACTGGTGATACTCCATAGAAGAACCGCACTACAATTAATGACAAACAATTCACCAAGATCTAACTTCCTATACATTATTGCAAATAGTCTTACAAATTCAGTGTAGCTTAGAGCCATCTCATGACTCCCAAAATATTAAAAGATCTATTTTTCCAATTGTGACAGTGGTTTGTATGATGTGAGCATCTGTCCACTTGTAACTGGACAGACAACTTCCAAACTCATTTTAAACGTACCACAAAACTGCGATCAGACAGTAACAATTATTTTTTATCACCGCTGAGCAAGATTCAGACCAATTATGTAAGTGTGAAAGTTTTCATAACACAATCAATCTATTTAATTCTTGATCTTTTACAATGATCTTGCTTGCTGCTTAGAAGAAATAAAATGTTATAGGCAAAAAAAGGTGTTTTCCGTCTTTATTTTGTAATAAAATTAAACTGTTAAAAAACACAGTTGAATCTCTTTAAAAAAAAAACCCAACAGAATACTAAAATATTAAAATTAAATAGCTACCTTCTTCCACTCTTATCTTCCATTTCATTTCATCAGTCATAAGAGTTTCTACACTGAAATCGCAAAGCATGAAGGATACTTCATCAGTTAAAAGGATGTTAGACGGTTTGAGGTTTCTGCAACACACAGAAATGGTTTTTATCAACAAGTTAAATCAGAGCGTAATGATGTATAGCTACAGGCTTCTTATCTCTGAGACCTTTTACATAAAAAAGATGGGCTTTGTTCTTAAGTTACAAATTATAATGAAATAAAATACATTTATTTTCCTTTTTTACTGTGAATAAGGCAAAAAGCTTTAAAAATTGACACTGGAAGCCTCAACTTTATCCGAACATTGAGCATGACACTAGTCCTTTTTCCTCTCTTATTCCTGTTAAGTTTGTTTACTCTTTTAGTTTATGAAAGGCACAGCTCATTTGCCAAGGTTTACGCAGGATTATAGACTGTAATATGAATGTGAATGAAGAGTCAATATGCCAGTATTTCATTAACTACAGGATCATGAACACTTTACAAACATTCAAGAGTTAAGTTATTCTCATTTTGTGGATGGATAAATCTGGGGAGAACATATGAGTTAAATGACTTGCCTAGAGTGACAACAATCAGATGCAGAAATAGAATCCAGGAGTATAACTTCCACTCCCCTGCTTTAATCAATAAATTCACATCAGACTACTGTCTCTGAAGTCAAACACCACCGAGGGAAAAAAATGGTGGGAGAAGGAGAAGCGCACTGATTAACACTCATACAGTAAATCTACTAATAATCTATCTCTGCTATAAACTCATTTTGATACTCCATCTTATCTCTGAAACGCCTCACCATGCCAGCAAAATGTACAATGTCTTACTTCTCAAGTGAATAGCTGTGCTGAAGTGATAGTTCAGCTGCAAACAGACAAAGGTCTAGCAGTCAAAGAGGCTGGAATTTCTATTTACCTGTGAAAAACATTTTGTTTGTGTATATAAAACAAAGCATCCACCATCTGCCCCAGGAACTTCTGAAGCACCTATGGACAGAAATATACATGAAAATGTAGTACACAAAGAATAACTTCATGGTGAAATAAGACATGTCTAATCACATGAAGGCTTCTTAGTTTGATACAGACTCCAGTCCAAGTGGGAATACTATACTCCTTTCACTTTCTGCAGATCAATTAACCTGCACATCACCCCTGTGAATGAGGCACTATTATTATCTCCATTTTTCAGAAGAGTAAACTAAGGCACGGAAAGGTTGAGTTGCCCAGGAATAGAAAATTATATAAGTGATAAGTATTATTATTGTGATTGTACAATGACTCAGTGGCAGAGCTGGGAAGAGAATTCAGAAGTCTTAAGTCCTAGTCTCCTGCTTTAAGCAATAAATACTATACTTTGAGGTCTCTGGGGAGCAGCTGAGAAAGGACAGAAGGTAGTGAAAAAAGTTAAAGGCGGTGAGATTACTTTACATTTCAATAAGATGCCTTTTCTGTAATTTTTTACCATATCTTCTACTTTCTCTCGCTTCTTTCTTTTTGCCTTGATCAGAGATGAAAGGTCTCCTTGGCTTGAGTGTTGCATCACCAGACAAAGAAATAGAGATGAAATCTGCAACAGAGATTAGATCGACATTATTCAGTCACTTGGAGGTAATGACATATGCAGCAACAAAGATATAAATCAGCTGTTGGACCTTGCAAATAGAGTTGGTGCACACCATGGAAGTATGTGATGGGATTATTTGTCTCCCACAAAAGAGTCAATATTTACTTTTGTCTACTTAAACATCAAACATCTGCTTCTAACAGGAACAAGTACCTTTGAAACCATATGAGCAGTTCCACTCAAACATAAATTCTACTGAATTCAATGAGATTTAGGCCCAAGTAGCATGCAAGATTGTGTCCACAAAGAAATAGCTCTGGCCTTCTGGCTTCTTTATGGGCCAATTTTTAAGGTGCTTTATTCAGACAAGGAACCGCAGCAGCTTAAAAATTGTGTATCCGTTGCATATGGGAACAAAAGGAGAAGACACTGCATACAGATACAAAGACACTGGGATGCAACACAGCCATGTTGTGCTGCCCCAATGGTAGTGTAACTTAGCGGCCTTCACAGAAGGAAGCAATAGAGGGTCCTGTGGCACCTTTAAGACTAACAGATGTATTGGAGCATAAGCTTTCGTGGGTGAATGCCCACTTCGTCAGACACATGTAATGGAAATTATGCTCCAATACATCTGTTAGTCTTAAAGGTGCCACAGGACCCTCTGTTGCTTTTTACAGATCCAGACTAACACGGCTACCCCTCTGATACTTCACAGAAGGAGGATCAATCACAGGCCCAGAAACCTTAAGTGTCCCCTCACCTAGCTACAGAAACTTTGACATGCCAGTTTGTGCACTCCACTCTAACAGGCAGTATTTCATTCTCACCTTATTATCCCAGGTGATAAACAATTCTTTGTAAATGCAGATGTTTGAATGCTGAAGTTTCAGCAGATCCATTGCCTGTTGGAAAGACAGCAAATGAAACCCAAAGAGTTTACTCTGAGTGAGCTGCAACAATCCACATGCTTTTTTCTCCTGGATTAAGAAAATGTCTTCAAAACACAGAACACAAAGGGCAGATATCTGACTGTCAATCATGCCATGTCCCTGTCAAAGTAGCCAGGTCCAGTTCTTTTTTTTTTTCAGTTCTAGTTCACATTTGCAATCGAAGGTGTGTCAAGAAAAGTGAAATACAGTACTTAAGTGAAGCTCTACTCTAAATATAACGCTGTACAAATAGCATATTGGGGTTCAACATTTGTCATCTCGCAAAGGATCAGTTCACAAGTAAAAAGATTGTTTCCTAACAGCCAGCCTTACAAACTCATCCTGGAATTTGAAAGTCAAACTGGATTATTTCTGATACACCAATCATCTGCAGTAACCCTGAGTCAACTGTGAATTGCACGTGTAACTAAAATGCACAAAGTGTCCATCTCTCTAACCCTGGCCACGAGGTAAAGTCTCAAGGTAAAGATCCTGCAATTGGAACTTACTTAAAAATTCTGTTGTTGATGTATGAGCTGGAACAGAATTCAGCTCACTCTCCCAAAGCTGTGCTCATGGCACTACAGAGCTAAATGGAGTAAAAAGGAGTAAAAATAAAGGGCCAAATTCCCAGCTAGTATAACTTCATTTACTTTAATAGAACTACACCAGCAGACAATTTGGCTCAAACTTTGGTCAGTAAAGTCAGCAGATCTAATTCTGAATACACACAGGGGGCTGGTATATTGAGTAGAATAGGCAATTTTAATTACTTTCTGACCACAACTAAATATTAATTGGTTTTAAACATTCTCACTTATTGTGAACAGCAGGTGCTAGGTGCAATGAACACCAGCAGTGACACTAGACCAGGGTTAGGCAACCTATGGCAGGCGTGCCAAAGGCGGCACGCGAGCTGATTTTCAGTGGCACTCACACTGGCCAGGTCCTGGCCACTGGTCCAGGGGGTTCTGCATTTTAATTTAGTTTTAAATGAAGCTTCTTAAACATTTAAAAAACCTTATTTACTTTACATACAACAATAGTTTAGTTATATATTATAGACTTATAGAAAGAGACCTTCTAAAAACATTAAAATGTATTACTGGCACGCGAAACCTTAAATTAGAGTGAATAAATGAAGACTCGGCACACCACTTCTGAAAGGTTGCCAACCCCTGCACTAGACCATTCTGTTGTGAATATCTGTGTTCTGTTGGAACAATAATTATGATATTAGCAATATTGCTGACTTATTATTATGTCTTATTTATTAAATACTGAAGGAGGTATGCACAACGCAGGTACCACAGAAGGGAAAGGCCAGTGAAGACATTCCCATCAAGAAATGTCTAGATCCATGGGCACAAAAATCAACACAACATTAAAATAACATGTACTATGTAGAAATTGAGTCATTAGTAATAAACAGGACTATCAACAGACCACTCTCCATCCTTCCAGCTAATGATCAAACAAACAGATGGGCTTTGCACTGTGCCCTAAAGGTAAACAAACACAGGCTCTGAAGTGAGGGCCATCCATTGAGAACAGCTGGCCACTTAAACCCAAACATTCAAGTCTAAGGATTGTTACTAAGAATTCATAGGCTGAACTGAGTTGCTGGAGTCTTGTCTACACTACAGTAAAATACCCATGGCTGGCCCGTGTCAGCTGACTCAGACCCCTGGGGCTTGGGCTGCTAGACTATATAGTTGTGTAGATTCAGGCTCGGGCTGGAGCCCAGGCTTTGGGACCCCACGAGGAGGGAGAACAAGACAGTTTATGGGTAGTCAAGGCCCAAATCAGGTAGGGCTATTTATATTTTCAAATGATTGCTGATAAAGGATTTTTCTAAGATAAGACCCCGCTCCTTCTGAATTAGACTAGTAAAAAAAGACTGCATTGCTACCTCCTTCAGGGCTTCATTTGCTTGTTGTTCATCAATGCATTCAACCTGTACCAAACAAACAAAAGACAACGATAACAATATAACAAAAGACATGGATGAGAATATAATACAGAGGTGGCCAAGCTTTACGACACTGAGCATCGCATAAGTAACCCCACCAGGAGAATTTGCACCCGATTTGTATATATCATCAGTAACTGTACACTGCAACCCTAATATCTACTGTTGGGTGCCTGCTGATGTAATATGACACTTTCCCTTCTGTATAAACTTTGTATTGTACACAAAGCAACTGGCTGAATTAAAATTCTGTTCGTACAAAAAAAAAAGAATAACATTGATTGCTGGTTGGGTCCAGCAGCAATAAAAAGCTGCAGTTGATCAGCTTTGTCCTTCCCTTGCCATGAGAGTGACAGTGAGTTAGAGGAAGAATGGACTAGGAGGGACTCAATAAGTCTTTTCCATCTTCAACCTTTATGCTCCTGTAATCGATCTGAATGCAACTGCAGTTCAAAACAGTGTCATAATTCAAAGTATAAGCCAACCCAGACCCAGCGTCTATGACGGTTGGTATGCTGGGCTACGTTACTCTCAGGCAAATGGGCCTAGGGAGATGTACTTGAGAGCTGCATCTCGGTGTCATGGCAACCAAGTTCTCACCTGCTTCAGCACATATTTCCTCCCAGCACCTTCTTTCTCCGTTTTTAACTCCACCACCAGCATTGTGCCCAGAGCCCCGGGCTCCAGCTGCTCCAGCACCTACGTGGGGGGGACAGGCATTGATAAACATGGGGGAACCTGGGCACAAAAACACCTCAGAGCCTCCCTCACTGTTCAGCCCCGAGCTCCCCCTGAGCAACAGGCACCCTCAGTTCCCCCTCCTCTGGGGGCAACAGGCACCCTCAGCCCCCCTTGCCCCATGGGCAATGGGCACCCCCAGCCCTGGGAGACAACAGGCACCCCACAGCTCCCCTACCCTGGGGGCATGGGCACCCCCAGCACCCCTCCCCCTGGGAGACAACAGGCACCCCCCAGCTCCCCCTGCCCCAGGAGACGACAGGCACCCCACAGCTTCCCTGCCCTGGGGGCAATGGGCACCCCCAGCTCCCCCTACTCCATGAGCAACGGGGCCCCTCCCCTCAGGCCCGAGACCGGCCCCCTGCGCGCTCAGGGCGGGGCAGCCGCCGCTCCTCACCGTGTAGCTCTCCATGGCGCCGGGGCCGGGGCTGCTGCCGCCCGCTCCCGCTGCCCCGCGAGACGGGGACCAGAAACGGCTCCCTCCTGGGCGGGCGCTGCTGGGCCTCCCCCTCCGTCAGCCCGCACGCGGCCTCCTGCTGGGCGCTCCCCCTTTCCCTGGGCCCCTCCAGCCGCTGCCCTGGGCCCCCTACACTTTCGGCCCCTTCTCCCCATGCCACGCCTCCGTGCCCCCCCCCCCCCCGCCTCTCACCAGCTGCCCCTGGGCCCCCCACATCCCTCCTGCCCCTCCATTCTCTGCCCCCCCGCTTCTCACCACTGCCCCTGTGCCCCCCACATCCCTCCTGCCCCTCCATTCTCTGCCCCCCCGCTTCTCACCACTGCCCCTGTGCCCCCCACATCCCTCCTGCCCCTCCACTCTCTGCCCCGCCTCTCACCACTGCCCCTGGGCTCCCCACATCCCTTGCCCCTCCACTCTCTGCCCCACCCGCCTCTCACCGCCCACCCCTGGGCCCCCCACACTCCTTGCCCCTCCACTCTCTACCCCCCGCCTCTCACCACCTTCCTCTGTGCCCCCCACATCCTCTGTCCCTCCACTCTCTGCCCCCCCGCCTCTCACCACCCGCCGTTGTGCCCCTAGCCTCTCACCACCACTACCCCTTCACCCCCTGCCCCACCTTTGCCCCCTGCCTCTCACCGCCCTGCCCCTCCACCCCCTCTTTGCCCCCTGCCTCTGTACTCCCCACCTCTCACTGCCCCTTTGCCCCCTGCTCCACACCCCTCCTCCCTGCCCCCTCTCCCGTTCCCCTGGCATTGGTGAAGCAGCTACAATAGCATTAGCAACACACTTAAGATTTGTTTTAAATGTATAATTTTTAATTTTAAAAAATTCAAGAGGAAAAAACCGTAGCTGCCCAGTCATCACTCCAGAGCAGCCCTGCTGCAGCTGAACAGCAACTTGATGCCATGTTCATGTCAAAGCGCCAGACTAGAAGTAGGCCCCAGTCCTGCCTATATTGCTCCTCGTCACTCTTCATATCAGTAAAGTTATTCACACGCATAAGTGTTTGAAGGATCCAGCCCTTCATTCACACTTGCCTGGGGTGCTTTGTGGCTGAAGATTTCTGGAGTCATGTGCTTTGCTTTCCTCTTAATCAGGGGGGCTGAGAGCCATTGAACCAAACTGCAAACCCTGTATACAATGGAAACCAGTTCAAGCCAGGAGGTGCAGCAGCACCCCCAGCCTCTGTAGGTCCAGCACCTATGCTTTTAATGGATAGTAATATTACTCCCGCTGAATAGCTACTGGATTGCTCAGTCATGCATTCCTTGGGCAGCCAAAAATTCCATTTAATCCGCTCCATAATGTATAAATTATATAAATCTGCCTGTTTTAAGACATGCATCATGATGCAATGGATACCTTATCAATTGCCCAGGCTGTTACCATGATTCCAGCTATCATTAAAAGGGTTAACAAATGCAAAATAGATCCAGGGACAAGGAAGAAGAATTTTTATGCCACTGTGGCCCTGATGCTACATAGACTTTTGGACGTGATTCATTGTCTGCGTGCCGCAAGTAGTCCAAGTTACTTCCGTGGGACTACTCACAATATGGACAGTCAAGCGTGTGCATAAGCCTTTACAGGATCAAGACCTTGGTCCTTTTACTGGGCTCCTTCATACATTGCAGCAGACTGTGATACTGCTGAAGGGAGAATTTTCATTTGAACAGAATAAGCTCTTGCAAAGAATATTAAAGGGCTATACCTTTTCAAGGAGCAGGGTGCTCTGTCTGCTTATTTGCACTGCTCTCTTCATAACAGTTTGAACTCTATTCAGTTGTGCACTTGTGCGTGCCACAGTCACTCCATAACCAAAACAGATGGTGACAATTTACTTTAGAGAACTCTTACTTTATTACATGTTCAGAGCATTATACGAGTTTCTGTGCTTGTGCTTGTTTGTTGTGTGTACTCAACTCATCCTGTTTGCTCTGGGGAATTTTTTCCTCTCCAAATCTTTGTTTTGTATGTTGTATTCAATATGTGGTCTTTAAAAACAACAACAACAACAATCTATTAATGCACCTACAGGATAGAGGAAAATATTTTGGTAAAGGGGAAAAAAGGTTTTGCAAGCCTCAAAAATATTTATAAATAACATGGGAGGGGAGAGATTGTTTAAATGATGGAAATTATCTTGAGAATGCCCTTTTAAACAACATTACCTTCAGGGTAGATGTCAAAACAATGAGATGAAAAGAATCACCTTGGGAAAGGACAAGAGCTACATGGCAATTGGAACACAGTGCCTGAAAGGTGCTGGATTTTTGCAGAAGGATGGCTTGTTACCGATGAAGCAAGCTATTGTTTGGGTCTCAAGGCTTCAAGAATCAATCTCTGTGCAACATTCTCCCATGCACAACTCAGCCTCCAACTTTCCCAATTGATATCCCAGTTGAATTTGTGGGATAGAAGAAGGCAGGTATGAGCAAAAGAGAATGTGTCCAGATCTGGTAAAAATCATGTTTGGAATGAGTCGATAGGGAAACAGTGGATGGAGGTTTCCTGTTAAATAGGAGGAAATCTGTGAAGCATGCTTGCCAGCGCTGAGATAAAGGGGCAGATGTACTGGTCACCCAGAAGGCCTAAACATCTCCATATGTGGCCCCCAGGTAACAAGAAGCAGCTTGTGTTCTGTCCTCCATACTACCAGAGCATTCACAGCGATCATCAAACCATGCAGCAACCGGTCTGTGGTGTGTAGTGGCCCTCCTGTACTGGGCCCTTCTGTGGATGCAGATTTGGCAGCTGTTCTGACCAGCTCTTGCTTCAAAGCTAATTCTGCAATAAGTCCTGCATCCCTTCCTTGGTCATTTCACTTCAGGACTCCTCTGTTTAGCTTTGCTACATTGCACCCAGAGACACTATTATAAATCTGTCTATATTTAAATACATTTTAAAATCAATGTCCTCCTCACCTTTGGGTTTCCTGGGTAAAGCTGAGCAGGGGAACAGATGTACAAGGGGTTTGGATCAGCACATGGTTGTACGTAGAAAAATACATGGGGGAGGACAAGAGCAGACTGGTTTTGGTGTAGGAATGTTTTCCAGTTGCAGATTGCAGTTCCCTGGCACTGATTTATCAGTATTGCCAACCCCAAGTGTTCAAAATTCATGAGACAGGCCTCAAAAATTCATGAGCTTGGTTTACAACGAGTTGTAAAAAGAAAAATAATAAATGTGGGCAGCTTTCTCATTGCCTTGTGGTTTTTGAGCCTTTAGGGTGATCTTAAGTCACATTTTCAAGATTTCATCTAATCAGGAGGGACTAGAAACTTGTTTTTATTTGTTGGAAGTTAAAGCTATGAGTCTCACCTAATCACATGCCTCCAGAAGCTGGGGATCTAAGAAAAACACCAAATATTGTGAGGCATACAATAAAATCACAGGAGTTGGCAACACAGTGTTTCACAGTCTGCCATCCTACTTTGTAACTACCTCTATTTCAAGAAGAGATGGCTCAAAACTAAAACCTTTTCCCAAAACAAACAAAACCTCCCCTCTCACTCCACCTTGAATATTGCAATTAGACATTTTAGCACCCAGGGCAAGCAAGTATATTTGCGCCCCCTACCATTTTTGTTGTCATTTTTCCACCCTCACAGTTTTGCGCCCTGGTTGGTTGCCGCCCTGGTTATGGCCGTGCTGGGGGTTGAATAAAAGGAGGTTCATATGCCATGGAAGTGCTCAGAGACCATAGGCAGGGGTGCTGGCTGTACAAGAAGCAGTATAGAATAGAATAGATATAAACCATAAAACAAAATGCAGACAGACTGGACAGAGGAGGATTTTGGACATTGAAAATCCCCACCAGTTTTGCAGATCCACCCCCTCGGGCTTTGAACTTTGGGTGTTTCCTGGGTTCCCATAAAATGGGTCCTGGGCCCAAACCGCCCCAAGCTTTGGTTTGGCAAACAAGATTTCGCAAAACTGAACCCCAAATCCACCTAAGCGTTGCCCATCTCTGATTTCAGGGCAGTGATGGGCATGAAGGATCCTGCTCCAGCCTCCTCCTCCCTTCCATGGGCTGCTGTCACAGGGCTGCTGAGGTCCCTTTAAGAGTCAGACACAGGCTAGAGATAGGGCAAACTTGTATCTCATGTCAGTTACATGCAATCGACTCCCTCCCTCCTTCCCTTGTCGGGGATCCTCCTGCTGCTAGCGCTGTTCCTTTAAGAGTTGGCCTACGTGGCAGACGCAGGAGACAGCAGCGGCTTCAGCAGCAGTGGAGAGGCACTTCCTGTGCAGGAGCTAGCAGCAGCAGAAGAGGAGGAGGTAGGGGTGTGAGAGCCCAGGCAGCAGGCAGACACCCAGCCTGGAGGAATTCCCCCCTGCAGCTGAGACCATGGGCCAGAATGACCTAATGAGCACGGCTGAGGACTTTGCAGACCAGGTGGGTGTGTATCCCTCCCTCTTATCCCTTCCCTAGGATGGAGGCCTCCTCCACATGGAGAGGAGCATTAGGCTGTATCCCTCCCAGGGGCTGTGGGGGGTCTCCCACTGAAATAAAGGGGGAATCGGTCTGCGGTATGTACCTCTTGGGGGCTCTGGGGTCTGTCCCCACTTTCCCCAACCCAGAATACATGGGAATCGGCTAATCTTGTGTGTCCCTGAATGAGCCTGCCATGGGGTCCTGCCCCTCCCAGGATAATAAGGGGTGGGGGGGGATCAGTCAGTGGTGTGTGCCTCCAACAGGCCCCCATATTGGGGGTTGGGGAAACAGTCTGTGGTTTGTGCACTGGGGACACTATGGTGTTCGTCCCTGCCCCCTGGATAAAGAAGGGGATCACTCAGTGATATGTACCCCTGAGGTGCTCTGGGGTCTGTCTCTCTCTGATTTGAGGACTTCATTAACTCAGCCAGAGTTTATGGGCCTATTGGGTGGCTGAGGGTCTGTGGCCTGCAACATGCAGGTGGTTGGACTAGATGATCATGATGGTCCCTTCTGGCCTTACAGTCTATGAGCCTTACCCCCCACCTCAAGAATAATGGGGGATCAGTCAGTGATGTACAGTATACCCTGGAAGGGACATGAGGCATTAGCCTCCTTTATTCTCAGGGCGTGACGGTTGGTGGTAATCCTGCTCCCCACCAACTAAAGAGGTTTTGTCATTTTTATTACCCATGAAGGAATGGATCTTGCCCCCACCCTGGAGCCCGCATCTTGTGCCTTCTTTGAATGAAACTGTCAGATCAGTGCTATAACCCTCCTCTCCTGGGAGCCTGGCTCCTTCCTATCTGTTAATAAGTGTAAAGAGTCCTGTAAAGGGGTGAGGAAGGCCAAGCCATTCTTCCCATCTCTCTCCAAGAAGTGTCCAGGTGGCATGTAGCAACAGCAAATAGGGGATATGCGAAAACAAACGTGCAGTGAAATGATAATGGAAAATCCTAATCCCAGACTGCTCTTAGACCATGTCCAGAATCATTAAGTGGAACAGATGAAAAGGAACCATAGGTCTCTGTCTATGCTTTAGGTTCAGAACAAAAGTCAACCTGGATTGTTAAACATTCCTGTATAAATGGTCCTTGTAGATATTGATGCCAACCTAGACAGGCCATGTTGTGCTGTTGTGTAATGCAGATGTCTATGATAAATCAAAGCTTAGAATCTCTCATCTTGCTGTGAGTGAGCTGAATAATATGAATGAAGTATTCAGTCATTCTCTTTGTGACAGTGTCGTAAAGCAAGATCTCTGTTGGCTTGGTGACCAGTATATTTTAAAATTAGGTAGTAACATCTGGCTGCCTAGAGCTAAGATCTGAAAAATCTGACTTGATCTGGCTCTAGACTTGTAAAGCAGGATGAAGGTTGGATGATGCATATTACAGGATCTAAAACGGATATGCCACCCTTGAATCCCTGTAACTGACCAGCACTGGAAAAACCTGCCATTTGCTGTCTTTTCTAGACAGATGGTTTATTTAGGGCCTGATTCTGCTGTCTTTATGTTGATTTCAGTGGGACTCAATGTGTGTGGTAGTACTCAGCCTGAATAAGGGTGTCAGAATCAGGCCCAGTTTGTCTTGTGGGAGGACAAGATGAACAGTTGCTGTATTGTGTTCATATTCTTTGCTAAATTTTATGACTCTTGAGTCCTAGTTGGGTGGTGGTTTGTTTGTTTTTTAAATACCTGTGTGTTTGTTCCCATGTGACTATTTTTGGGATCTTAAATATTTTGTAAGACCCCCTGACTGCCTTTTTGTCCAGCATGAAGCCCTGTCTGCCCCTTCCTGGAATAACGTTCATTGAAACAACCTTATTTCTCTTTGGCCCCATTTTATTTAAAAGTGACTATTCTTAGCTACTGCCTATTCCTGATGTTTGTGGACACTCATCCATCAGATTGCAAAACCACGCTTAGGTTTTGCAAGTAATTCATTTGCTAACTCTAGGTCCACATAATTGCCCCCGGCTTATTCTAACCACTACCTATGCTGCTAAAACACAAACCCATACGCGTGTGGGAGTGAGTTTACAAAACAATGGGTATATTTTTGCATATTGGGCATTTTGTGTGAGGGAAGTTCTTAGCTCATTTGAAACAGAACATTTGAACTGGGATTAGATTAAAGATTTTTCGGATGGCTGGACGGGTACATCAGATTAATACCCTAGAATTTGGACGCCTCCTCATTGACAGCCTTATTCCTCCCCATTCCTTGTTATAATAGTTGTGATGAGCTAAAATGCTATTGCTTTCTCCCCATGGGAGCAGGTATAATGAGCAGTTCTATTGGTTATTAGGGAACCTCAAACCTGTGACCTTTAGCACCCAAAGCACAGGTTTCTGCCCCTTGACCTAAAGGAGTAAGTCTGCTAACTAGCAGCAGTAATATGCTTTTAAGCCATATGTGGACCAGCCACTAGAGGAGAATATGGCACACTTAAGTGTGTTACAGAGCTGGCAAGGTGTTCTGAAGGGGAGATAGATTGGGGTTGGGATTGACCTTGGCTCTGGAAATGGTCTTTCTCTTACGACAATGTTTGCCCACTTCATGGGTGTGCAATACAAGACACTGTTTTGTTTGGCATTTTCTTAACTGTGGGCTTTAAGTTGGGTGGGCTTTGCTGGTTGGCAGGCATGGATGGCTTAGGGGAGAATCAGCTTCCCTGATTTGATGGGATGGGGAATAATTATTTATAGTGCCTAGTACAAACAGAAGGTGCAGTCCAAGGCTTAATTTGTCCCCAGACTTGCTGGGGCTGAGTAAGTCTGCTGTGAAAAGTGATACTTGTATGTTTGTTAATATCGCTTTTCACAACAGACTTACTAGCCAGCAATAAATACATTGCAATGACTTGGCTGTGTATATGTGCATATGTATTTGTTTTTCAGAAAACTATATTTTAGGGAAAAAGTGCGAGAGCAGCCACCAGCAAGACTTGGTGGCTGCACTCTGAGGCCACCAAATAATTTATCCTGAGAACCCCTGGCCTATAGTCCCCCCTATCTAAATACTGACTCCTCCTGGGAGGAGGGGAGGTGTCATTATCCCCACTTCACAGATGGGGGTTGAAACAGCGAGAGAAGAAGTGATTCACCCCAGGCCAGAGTGTAGAGCAGGGGTCTCAAACTCAAATGACCATGAGGACTAGTACATGGCCCGAGGGCCGCATTACTGACACCTTCCCCCGCCGCCCTCGACCCTGCCCCTACTCCACCCCTTCCAGGAGGCCCCGCTTCTTCCAACCCCTTCCCCGAAATCCCCACCCCAACTCTGCCCCCTCCCTGCCCCCAGGGGTTGCAGGAGGGGCTCAGGACAGGGAGTTGGGGTGTGGGGTGCAGGAGGAGTGAGGGGTACAGCAAGGGGTAAGGGTGTGGCAGGCGATTGGGGTGCAAGAGGGGTGCAGGGTGTGGCAGGAGGATCAGGGCAGTGGGCTGGGGTGCAAGAGGAGGGCGGGGTGCAGCAGGGGCCCAGGGCAGTGGGTTGGGATGCAGGAGGGGTGCAGGGTACGGCAGGGAGTTGGGGTGCGGCATGGGGCTCAGGGCAGTGGGTTGGGATGCAGGAGGGGTGTGGGGTGAGGCAGGGGGTTCAGGGAAGGGGGTCGGGGTACAGGGTGCGGCAGGGGGCTCAGGGCAGGGGGTTCGGCTGCAGGAGGGGTTCGGGGGGCAGGATCTGGCCTGGCGCATACCGGGGGCAGGGCAGGCTCCCTGCCTGCCCTGCCCTGCTCCGCTCCGGGAAGAGGCTGGAACGTGGGGAAGGGGGGGTGGAGGGGCTGTGTATTGCTGTTGCTTCAGGCACCGGCCCCAGCAGCTCCCATTGGCCGCGATTCCCCGTTCCCGGCCAATGGGTGCTGCTGGGGGCACTGCCTGAAGCAACAGCAACACACAGTCCCTTCGCCCCCCCCCCCCCCCCCCCATGTTCTAGCCTCTTCCCAGAGCGGCGTGGGGCAGGGCAAGCAGGCAGGCAGGGAGCCTTCCCTGCCCCGGTGCACGTCCAGCCAGAGCCGCTCTAGGCAAACACTGGGGGAGGGTGGGGGGTCTGCGAGGGGATCGCGGGCCGCAGAAAATAACCCCGCGGGCCGCGTGTTTGAGACCCCTGGTGTAGAGTTTGGTGCCAGGCCTGAAATAAGATCATCGCATTCCTTGCTCCCAGTCTTGTACTTGGGCCACTGGCTCATGCTTCTCTCCATAGAGAAACAGAGCGGCTCCACATCAGGGTTGCAGGGATGGGTCCTGTATCTTTATCAGAAACAAGACTGTAAACAGCATGTCTGTGCTGTTTACTTGGCAGCTCCCTTTACCACTTTGATCCTACAGTCACTAATTCGGGAATAAACAGAGGAGCCTCTTTCCTGGTGAACTTTGGAGCATTCTTATTGTTCCTAGTGTCCCCTCTGGCGTTCTGGAGATGAGAGCCCCAGGTGAAGCTTAAGTATCAGGGGGGTAGCCGTGTTAGTCTGTATCTACAAAAACAACAAGGAGTCTGGTGGCACCTTAAAGACTAACAGATTTATTTGGGCATAAGCTTTCGTGAGTAAAAACCTCACTTCTTCGGATGCAGGTGAAGCTTGGTGAAATGAGAGCTGCTTATGTAAAAAGAGCTACTGCTCGCAATGTGCCGTGGTCTTGATCAAAAAATATAATGGGAGGTGGGGAGGTCACTTAAGGTGAAATACAAAGCTAGGTTTGCCCAAGGTAACATGAGGAGTCTATGTATGTATGTCCCAACCGACAATCATAAGAGATCTCACCCGTGTCTCTATAAGAAGTCTATGTCAGAACCAGGAATAGAATCCAGATCTTCTGGCTCCCAGTTCTGTGCCTTAGTCTTAAAACCATAGTATATCTACAGTCTCCCTAGCTGCTGCTTTCATTATTGCTTCATAAGTGCCATAAATGGGCATTGTGCTTTAGAGGTGTGTATGTATAGAGACAGTCTCTTTCTCAAGATCTTACAACTTAGACCAAAGATGACAGGAGGAGATAACAAGGGATGTGGTTGGGAAGGATGATGATTTGATCACTTAAGGAGACAAGGTGGGTGAGATAGTATCTTTTAGCTGGCCAACTTCTGTTGCTGAAAGAGACAAGCTTTCAACAACAACACTGCAAATCACTTAAGGGAGTAAAGCAGGTGAGTCAAAGATTAGAGTTGGATTACAGAGCCTCCTTGAGAAAAGAGATTTGGAGAAGGGACTTGATCTAGGGAATGCTGGATCCGTGTGTGTGTTTATTCCGAAGTGAAGAAGAGTATTTAAATCTGTGTCCTCCACAGGACTTGGTTTACTGCCCTCATAACCTCATTAGAGGAGAAAATGGGAACACAAAGCCCTTCTGCAGTATGTGTTAATGACTTGGCTGGGAGTGAAGAACCAGTTGTCCTCTCAGTAATGTTTAGATTTTCCAGCTTTGTCTGTGCTTGTGTGAGATGCAGTCTTCAGTATGGTCCATGCAAGGCCCACAGAATAATAGGTCATTTGAATATTCAGTGTATAGAAAACCCTAAACTGCATATGTGCCATGAGTTTAACATCATCTCCTTCCCTCACTTGAATAGTTTAGTCTTAGTTTAAGTGTATTGTGTCTGTGAAGCTCAGGTAATTACATTCTGTGTACCTCTAATTCCCGTGTAGTTTCAGTTAGATAAGATACTAACTTTGATCTTAATCTGTTACTATGAACTGTTAAACAGCTGCACCCCAGAGGTGGCTGCATTGCAACAGTGGTTGAAGTGATTCTAATTATAGCTATAGTTTGCATGGTGCTGTAGGGCGTTGAAATGAGGTATATAAATCATGACTACTAGAGATGGGCCCAAGCTGTAACATGTAGATCAGAACTTCCACAAAGTTTGATGTCTGGATCTGGCATTCTGGTTTGGTCCTATTGATTCAGTCCCATCACTAGAAATTGCCCGTTCTAGATAAATTCCACTGTACCTAGTTAAATCACGGAGAGTTCAGTACATAAGTACTCTGAATCCTAAAATCACTAGCCACTTCTGATACATGTCCCGCACTATCATAGTTAACTAATGGTATAATCTCCTCCTAGACCTCCTCAATTAGTCTTACCCCTTTCTGTTGTGCGTTCTATTTCTGAATTTGACTCATTTTCTCTACGTTTGCTGTGAGCAGTGGCTTCAATGCTTACATGTGAGTTGCATAAACACAGCTGTATGCATGATGGATATCAGAAGATGGTTTGCATTAAGATAAGGTTGCCTAGCATTGCTCCCGCCTTCAATCTATCTTACTTGTTTTCCGCTGATTGGATTGCAAGCACTCTTGTTTACCAGGCAACATACAATTCTCTTTCCTGTGTGTGCTGAGAGGGGAGGGAGCAATTTAAACTTTTTATCATGTTTGGTTTTCAGGGAAGGTGACAATGAGACAAGTCCATGTGACTAATTACAACAAAAGATGGTAGGTTCCAAAGCTGATGCTGGGAAGTAGAGCTGCCCCTTTGCACTTGTACTTATTTTGCAACCTTTCCACAGTCTTGTTCCTGCTGATCTTCAAGATGCAACCTCCCACTACATTCCCTCTCCTACTTCGCATTCTCTGCAGAAGTTGCCAGGGCTGGCTTTTCTCCGCCTTTCCATTTTCCTGCTCCTGCTTTATCGAATCATTTTACCTCTGCTCTTCCCCTCAGTTTACGCCTGAATTTAAAAACTCCCTCTTGTAGAATGTACAACTTCCTCCTTCATTGGCTTATTAGCTTGATTGATTTGTGGTTTAACAGTTGAAACTTCTCTATTGATCCCTACAATTGTATCTGTTCATCTAGATACTTTCCAGGCAGCCCCCACCAAGAAAAGGAAAGATTTAGGAAGCCTTTTTTTTTTTTTTTTTTTTTTTTTAAACTGCCTGTCATTGCTCCTAACTCTACTCATACAACCACACCCTGAACCACCTTAAATAATTCATCCCCTTGCCCGTCACTTTCAGATATGCATGGACACTTTTTCCTGGGCCTGGTCTACACCTAAAAATTAGCGACATTGCTCAGGACTGTGAAAAATTTCACGCCCTGTGTGATTTTAGTTAGGTTGACCTAGCCCCCACTATAGATGCAGCTAGGTTGGTGGAAGGATTCTTCCATTGACCTAGCTACTGCTCCTCGGAGAGGAGGATTAACTGCATTGGGAGAAACCCCCTTTTGTCGATGCAGGAAGAGTCTATACTAGAGTGCTATGGTGGCACAGTAATGTAGACATACCCTTAGTTAAACATCTCTAAAGCTCTTCACACAACACACAGTCAACTTGTGGAACTCTTTGCCAGAGGATGTTGTGAAGGCCAAGACTATAACAGGGTTCAAAAAATAACTAGATAAAATCATGGAGGATAGGTCCATCAATGGCTATTGGCAAGGATGGTGTCCCTAGCCTCTGTTTGCCAGAAGCTGGGAATGGGGGATGGATCACTTTATTACCTGTTCTGTTCATTCCCTCTGAAGCACCTGGCATTGTCGATTGTTGGAAGACAGGATACTGGGCCAGATGGACCTTTGGTTTGACCCATTATGGCCGTTCTTATGTTCTCTCCAGCTTCTGATATAGCTGAAGAACAGGGAAAAGCTGCTGTCAAGGTGGAGAATCCTTTCTCCCTTGTAAAGGCTGAAGTGTACAGAATGCCCAGGGAGAGGCATCCCTGCTCTGACGGAGGCCAGGTCGGTAATCCAGAATCACATGCTTCCACATGGGGGAGCTGGATTGAGGTCTTTAAGTCAGCGTGCACACCCCCTCCCTTCCTCTGAACCCTAGGAAGAGCCAGCTGACTTGGCTTTCTCTGGCAGGTTGGGTTTGCACACGCCTTGGGTGGCGAGGAAAGAGACGGCTGTTTGAGAGTCTGTTTCCGACCCCCTCTAGGAATTCACTTGGCATTGGCACAATCTGTTCAGACACTTGGGATGGAGAGTCTTGGTTTCTGTCTGGAACCTAGTTGGTCTGTCGCCTGGAGGGCTTGTCTGAACATCTCAGTGTGGTATATTCTAACAGGACTCAGAACTGGAAGCAGGACAGGTGCCATTGGGTTTCTAGTGAGCAAATCTTTTTAGCAAGCTGTGGCAGTATAAACCCAGAACTACACTCGTTCTAGGCCAAGGGGGGATATGGCACTTTGAATGCAAACATTTTTCACACCCCTGAGCGACACAGTTGTGCCGATATAAGTCTGTAGTGTAGACCAGACCTCAGTTAAGGATCTCTAATCAAAACTTGAACTTCGGAAGGTGGATCACAGCCTGCCTCTCTTGTCTCATGCATTGGGCTTTCCCTTCCAAATCAGCTACCACTTTTAGCAGGTCTCTTACACATGCTGCATCCTCTGTACGCTCTCTACCTGTTTGATGGTACAAGCCAAATGTAGATCCCATTCCTTCTCTTCCAGGAAGAACACAAGGTTGCACCCTATTTCTGACTTGCTGGTTGTGTATTCTTTTTTGCTTGGGGATTTCCAGTGCAGTGCACGGATGCTAAAACAGGTGCTTTCAACCCTCCTGATGCCCAGGTGTTGAGCTATTACGCTTTCCTGTCCAACATGGCTGATTAGGGTGTTGCTGGGCACTTTGAAAGTTTCTCGGTCATTAGATTGATGTTGGAAAGTGCTGCTTCCTCCTGATTAAAATTCATCAAATGTCTAGCATGTTGTACGAGCAACACCTCAGATTATTTCCAAGCTGAGGAGTAAGACTTGCTGTAGAAACCCGCTAGTTCTTTTCTGCAGGCGTTTTATACTTTCTATCCAGTACTCTTGGAGCATTTAGTTCTTTTTTTCCTGTCTCTCTCACTCCTGCATTGTACAATGGCACAGAATTACAGCAGAATTTGCACAGAATTAATGTTCCCAGCATTTTAGTTTTTCCTGAATAACCTGTGATCTCCCGCTGTCAGACCTGCACATGGCAGCCAGAGTGTGGCCATGCGCAGGGCTGACCACGGGAGCCCCAGCTGGATGCAGAATTTTAAACTTTTTGGTGCAGAATTCCCCCAGGAGTGTCTGTTGTTTGTAATAGTTTCTGTCTGTGCTACAGAAAAGGACTCTTCTAAATCAATCTCTGTATTATCACAAGTGCCTTAGAAGCTTGATCTGTAATTCTTCTTTCCCTGTAATCTTATCCTCTTCCATGAAAGTCACATGGTTGGTTTGTTTGTTAGCAAAGTCCACATGATTGCCTAATTGTGGGAATAGGGTTTATTAACTTGCAGAGGCTGAGTCTGGGGCAACAGAACAGACATGTGGGCTCGGGCCCATTTTAAAAAATGGGAACAAAATTACAGCAGTTATAATTTAAAAAAAATATAAACAATACACTTACCGGCAGAGGATAACATCTAAAGTGTGGCAAATTTTAGGCTTGAACTTTTGGATGAAAGGTATAACTTTGTTATGTACAATAACAATCAGTTTAAGAGGGTTTGTTTGTTTCATTTTCTGCACTTGGGGTATGTGTAGGAGTTCCTTAGGTAACTCAAATACAGTTTGAAGCTCTCTTGATCTGCTATTTTGGACCATGCAAATGAGCTCTTTTTCTTTATTATTATTATTTTTTTAACTTCACATTGGTTAATTTTAGGTCACATCGCCCTTGTATGAATGTGTATTCAATTGTTCTGTTTGTATCTCACTAAATGACAAAGATCATGAGAAAAGTATCTGTCCAGATTCACTCATCTAGCTGTTTGAAAAAATTGTATATTCAAAAATCCCAAAGTATAACATTCAATCTGTACTTGGTTGAGGTTTGTGTTCAAAGTATGTTTAACTGACTTGAATCTTGACCCTTTAGACTCTAGATGCAGGTGACGCAGGGCTAGTGTAGTTTGCTCTTCTGATATTAACTATTTGGGATGTCTGTTGTGTTAACGTTTCTGCTCTGTTTTTATTCATGCTGACCTTGAATTAGGCAGCAAGGAAGGTTTCTAATTTGCACAGAACTTGAAACATCCTTTATTAATTGGTTAATTATGGTGGTGGGAATAAGCTTTTAGAAGTGCCTTTAATCTCCTGCCACCCTGAAGCCAAACAACATTGTGAGAGCTGCAAAATTATACTAACTAAAAACAGAAAGTGAAACTGATTAGTCTAGTTTCATTGTCCAAACTGAGTACTGTAAAATGCAAGCAGTGAACGTCATAAACAATGAGAAGCTAACTTAATTTTTTTGTCAACATATATTTTTACCGGTTAGTTTGCTGACTCGATTAGCTAAATTCTCTACTAGTATAAACTGGTGCACCTCCACTGAAGTTAACTGAGTTGCACCAACAGAACATGGTCAGTGCTGGGTGTGACTTCTTAATTTTTTTTTTTTTAAGTTCGGGTTCCCTAATGGTGCAAGAAACACTGGTGCAAGGGGACCAACACAAGACATACACAATGAAAACAGTGTATATTTCCTTTTTGTGACATTCCTGATACCTTTTTGAAGAATACCTCTATACAGGTGGGTTGGTTGGTTTGGTATTGTGGGATGTCTTTCCCCCCCCCCCCCCCCAGTGAACATAGTTTAGATTCTAACACTGAGTAAAATTACTTGAATCAAATAGTCCCATAAATCATTTTTAATAATACTGTGTGTGGGTTGGGGGGGTTATAACACATAGTCCCCCTACTGCTAAACCAGGAGTCTCTGCAAAACCTGGCATTTCTACATCAGGAGTCAGGCATGTGCATGCATCTGGTTGTGACATTGCTCAGCGCTAACTGCCCATAAAATCTGGAGACAGGCACCTTCTGCTTCTCTTCTGCTGTTTAAGTTAGAATTGACCATCTCTATCTCACATACAACACCTGACAGATATCACTTGAATTACTTGGCTGTTCTGCACCTGGTGTTGATGCCCTAAATATGTTTCTTAAATAAACAGTCACCTCACTTTCAGCCAATAGGCATTTTCTATTACTAAACATCTCCTGGTGCTATTACATTGCCTATAAACATCACTACTTTCTATACAAGTGGAACGTGCTATTTGCAGGTTTCTAGGGCTGTTTGTTAGGAAATAACTTTTATTAACACCTTTCTGTACCAAAGGGATGGTGGGGTCAGTGGAGGAATAACACCAGATGCTTTTTAATATTAACCTGGGATCAATGCAATGGTTCTAAATATTCAGTAATGGAGTGCAAGAATCCAACACCCACGTGGATGCCAGCTTGCTCAAGGGGTACATATAATCATGGCAACTGCCTGCACAAACAGAGCTGCTGATTAGTCATGTGTTCTAGGTGTCTGCACATGGCTCCCTTTGCACACCAAAATTGTGGCCCTTTGGGCTGAGATTTGTGTCGGAGCATTAAATCTCCAACCAGTTATTAATCCCCATCAGGATATGCCTTGGTGCTCTATTACAGTTACTTAAATACTAATGAAGACTTAAATGATACACCAGCTGAGAACTGGAGAGTGAAGAGGCAATTAGATTTCTTTTAAAAAATATGCAAATATCTTGCACATGTATAATTTGTACAAGAAGCTAGACTCCCTGGGGTGTATGTTTTGGTTCTACTCAGCAGTAGTTGCTCCTATATAATCTATAATTCTCACAATGGCAGAGTGACCTAAGGGTAAATTTTCAGTATTCTCTTCCCATGATTAGACACAACTTTCCTTCCCAAGAAGAGAAGCGGTGTGCTCAGTTCCTCGTGCCTCTTGGTGATATTATTTTTTTTAAATACTAGGTTGCATTGAACAGTAGCTATATATAACTGCCTAATTCATCTTCCTGAGTAGTGTGTGGTTTTTTTTTTTTAATGTGGGATGTGATTCTTAATGGGACTAGGGCCTGAACTCTGTCTCTGTATGTGTTTATCCTTGAAATCAACTAATATCCTGGTCAGTTTTTCATCTACAGTCAAACCCTTTTACTATTGTATAGGAGTGTCTTAGGCCTGATGGCACAATGTGTTGATACTTGCGGAGGAAGAAGTCAATGGAACTTTTGCCAATGAGAACAGGGGAAATGTAAACACACAGGTGTGTTAAACCAGAGTTTGGCTTTATCTAATTCCCCAGCATATCTGCGTTCAGCAGGATCTTGTGGTGGAGGTGGGTGTGTGCGCATGCACGTGCCGATGCTATGCCTGCAGTCTGCAGAGGGGCATGGCTCTTGGTTTCCTTGGACATTACTCCTGCACTGTCTGCCCATGTAGTTCCTGAGAGTGACGAAGCAGTACCTTCCCCACGTGGCTCGTCTGTGCCTGATCAGCACCTTCCTGGAGGACGGGATCCGCATGTGGTTCCAGTGGAGCGAACAGAGGGATTACATTGATGCCACGTGGAACTGTGGCTATTTCCTGGCCTCCATCTTTGTGTTCCTAAATCTCTCTGGACAGCTGAGTAAGTGGCTCTTAATCGTCTATTAGGGCAGATGCCAAATCACGCTAGTGTTTCTGGCTCATGGGAAGCCTAGTTTATTTATTTATTCTTTACCCATCAAGCGCTTTATATTTTGATGATGCTTCATAGGTTGAATAAAAACCTCCCCACGTTTTGCTCCTTGACTTTGAGTCCACGTGGTACCTCTTGGTCAATGAAAACTCTGACGAGTCCCTTAGTTGATAGTATTATTAGCTATTTAATTCTGTATGTGTACCCAGATCTTAATAGGTGCATTCTGTAAGTAAAATACTTCCTGTTGTTTGTTTTTTAAAGAGGAGGAATTGCTCCAATATATCAAGATGATTACAGTGCCATGGGTTTCTTGCCTCAGCCCAATATTGGATCTTACGGAGGTTAATGTCAACTGGAAAAATATTTTGTCTTGTTTTATGCAGGAAGCATTTCAATCCTGTCCTCTTTACAAAAGCAATGGCACTATGTTAGTGCATGAGGACTAGGAAGTGAAACAGACTAGACACTTTAAGTCTAGCTCCTACGTCCATGCTGAGTGAACAGTATCATTGGTGGAAAAGGAACTAAATTCTCCCTGTTTATATTGCGTGTCCCCCTTTTTAAAATTGTCTCGCGCACACACACTCCAATTGCCTAGTCGTTCAAAGTCCTGTGTCCAGGTTTTGCTTTTGTATTTTGTCCAGGTAAAAATTTAATGTTGCTAAATCTTTTCCCCTGGAGATAGCTTGCTTAATAGACTTCTTTTAGTCAACAGTTCAGTGTGGAAATCCGCCTGCAGGGAAATGTGATCAGTTTTCTTTTGAATGCAAGATTTAAAGGAAAGCTTCGGTTTGTTTAATATTCTGTATTCTCGAAAGAACTACGGTATCATTCTCCCACCGCCACTTCACGAAAGGCAACATCCAAACCATACTTGGCTATTTTTTTGTTTAACTTCTTGTGACATTAAGCGTACGTCTACACTGCAGTCAAGCCCAGGTCAATTGACTTGGGTTCAGGCTGCAGGGCTAAAAATAGTAGTGTAGACATTCAGGCATGGACTGGAGCCCAGGGTCTGAGACACACCCAGCCACCTTGCAGGGTTTGAAAGGGTGGGCACCAGCCTGAGCCCAAATGGCCACACTGCAATTTTATAACCCCGCAGTCTGAGCTCCACGAGCTGGAGTTAGCTGACCTGGGCCATGCTGCGGCCGTGCTGCAGGTCTTTTATTGCACAGCAGATGTACCCTTGCATGGCAGCTGCCAACTAGTACGATGTGCCAGGGACTAAATCAAGCATATGTTTGATCCTTTGTTCCATCACCTGGTGGAATAATGGAGAGATGTTCTTCAGGAGCCATAAGACAATGTCGGCTATAGAGAAGCTCCTTGGAGAATGCAGATTTTAAAGCTGACTTTCCCCCACAAAGCAAGTGTTCTGACACCGATGTCTCCTAGCAGAGGCTCTCTGTGTCTTGGCTACATGAAATCCTTAACCTTCTAAAATTCAAAACAAAACCAAAGCCAGCTGTTTCCGGTGTGCGCTGGAGATGTGGTAACGTTGTGTAATTTCCCTTCCTCAGGCGGCTGTATCCTGGTGCTGAGTAGGAACTTTGTGCAGTATGCCTGCTTCGGCTTGTTCGGAATTATAGCATTACAGGTAGGAAGCCTCAAGTCTTCCAAAGGACCGTCCCTATCTTTCCGGCCCTCCCCACCAACCCCAATGGGGCTGATCGGGCTAAGTTAAAAGCAGCAGGAAGGACTGCCCCTGCGCGTTGAGCCCACTGCCCTCCTTCAGTTGGCCAGGATCTCTTGTGGCAACGTGGTTACAGCTGTTCTTCCTCTGACATGCACAGCGGCGAGGTATTCTCCTTGGATGCTGATAGGATCGGCCGGCTGTAAGTGCTTGGAAAAACAAGTATCAAACCAATCCTGTCCCATATAGTAGGAGGAGGACCTCTTTGCAACTCACATGAGCTTCAGCAGCCTACTGCATAAGAGACCTATAACTGCTTTGGTATTGACTCCCCCCCCTCCCCCCCCCCGTACTTGCTACAAGAATATCCCAACGTGGAAGGATCCCCATTTTATGTTTCTAAAAACAAGGAAAAAAAATTTTGGACAGGAAGGGTTTTTGTTAACATTTTGTCTAAAGTGAGTTATAACTTCTGGGTTCTATTCCCAAATTTGCCACTGACTAGTTGTGTGATCTTGGGCATTTAATTGAACCTTCCTGCCTTTCTGTTTTTCTGCATCTATATAATGGGATGAATACTTGACTGCCACAGGGGATTGCTGAGGGTTAATTAACTATCTGCAAAAAGTCACAGATCTGCCCTGCTATAAAAAGCACCCAGGCTAATGAGTGATCCTGACCGTCCGCATCGAAAATGGATTCTAATAAAAGCTTCTTATTGTCATCATGCCGAACTACTTGCTAAACTAAGTAACTTTTTAAG
Source organism: Chrysemys picta bellii (assembly GCF_011386835.1). Lineage (NCBI taxonomy): Eukaryota > Metazoa > Chordata > Testudines > Emydidae > Chrysemys > Chrysemys picta. Next base: position 17,322,170 of record NC_088808.1, on the reverse strand, counting down.
ATGTTATTGATTCTTACGTCCTGCATTTAATGACTGACTTTGAACCCTTTAAAAGCTCTCCCTTCTCAAGGAGCTGGAAATAGCTTAAATATTTCCGTATTTCTTTTTTTCCCCTCCCAGACCATTGCTTACAGCATTCTGTGGGATCTGAAGTTCTTGATGAGGTAGGTCCTAGTTTATTTTACCTCTATCCTGTCCTCACAAATTTGCTTCTGTGAATGTCACCCAGGGATGGGAATGAAGAGATCTTTATAAAGGTCACATTTTAAGGTCATGTCTACACGACAAACATTGATCAACGCAAATTACGTCGGCCCAAAGCTGCTGCAATCAACGTATCGCCTGTGCAGATGCATACTTGGCTCCTTGCGTCAATACTGCGCATACTGGCCGGGAGTGCTTGTGTTGCTGTGCAGTGCACCATGGGTAGATAGCCCAGCGTGCAACGTGCCACCATCCAGCGCACTGTCTTTTGGGGAAGTTTTTGGCAATGCATGATGGGGCAGAAATGAGTTGTGCAGGGGTGATTGGGAGCAAGGAGTCAACTTCCTAGAGTGCAACCGGCTCCATCCCATAATGTCCTCTCTGTCCCATGTTATTTGCACCTTTTTAAAAAAAAAACCCACAAACGTATGCAGTCTTCCTTGCTGTCTGCCATCCTTGATAGAAGCTTGGAGCCTGCACAGCTCTGCACTATGGTCGTAAGTGTTGTTGCAAGCACTGGATGCATGATCCTCTTGTATCTGCAGAGTCATAAGAACTACTGAATCAGTGGGGAACATGATGATTTCTTGGAGGGCAGAGTGCGGTGGGACATAGTGAGAACCAATTCAAGGTTGTTGGTGGCATTCTCACTCATTCAGGTAGAATGATCTTCGTGACACATCCAAGACGCTCTATGATGTGGCTTTTATTTTTCTTGCACTGACCTGTAGATGTTTCTTCTCCATCTCTTCTCTCTTCCCCAGGAACCTTGCCCTTGGGGGAGGCTTGCTGCTGCTTTTGGCTGAGTCACGGTCAGAGGGGAAAAGCATGTTTGCCGGTGTCCCCACCATGCGGGAAAGCTCCCCCAAACAGTACATGCAGCTGGGTGGACGTGTGCTACTGGTCCTCATGTTCATGACGCTGCTACATTTTGATGTTAGCTTCTTTTCTGTAAGTATCTGGCACAGAACTGGGAGTCACGGCATTGGGCTTCACTGCTCTGCTACAGCCTGGGTGGGGTCCCAATCCAGCAATTATTCTCATGCGAGTCCTCATCGATTTCACTGGGTCTCCTTATATAAGACTGCCGGATTTGGGCCCTGTCAACTAGAGATACTGTGTTCTGACCTCCTGGACATGTTATGAGTTAAAAGTAACAGGAAAAGGCCCTTTAGTTACTGAAGAAACTGAGATGTCAAATAATCTAGTGATGACCTGCATCACAGCCAGGATGGGCAGGGGTGGTGTCCCTACCCTCTGTTTGCCAGAAGCTGGGAATGGATCTCTTGATGGTTACCTGTTGTGTTCATTCCCTCTGGGGCACCTGACACTGGCCACTGTCGGAAGACAGGTCACTGGGCTAGATGGACCTTTGGTCTGACCCAGTATGGCCGTTCTTATATTCTTACAGCAGCCTGTTGCATTGCCTTTACTGAACAACGCTGCAGCGATTACACCTCCTACATGCATATTTCTCTAAGGCCACGTCTACACTTACGGCAGCATGCACAGTACAGGCACTACATGTGTAGCTACACACCACAGTGAAAGGCTCTGGCGGTGGGGAAAGACTCCTACAGCTCCCCACTGCCAGATGCTTTCACTGTGGCGAGGAAAGGCTCTGGCAGGGGGAGGCAGCAGGACATGACACTGCTAAAATTAGCAGTGCAGACGTGGGTGGCCTGGCTTGGGTGTGCAGAGGGCTATGCAGGGTCTATATCCTGGGGTATACTCTACCCACCCTAAGCCATGGCTTTCTGTCTACACTGCTATTTATACCTGTGCTAGCTGGGTAGGCAGTGTCTGTGCTCTCTATGCTACCATAACAGAGCTGTGTAGAACCCTGACTCTACTCTTTCCTCTCCCCTCTGCTACTGCAGATTCTCCAGAACATCGTGGGCACAGCCCTGATTATCTTAGTGGCGATTGGCTTTAAGACCAAGCTGGCTGCCTTGACTCTGGTCATCTGGCTGTTTGCCATCAACATCTACTTTAACGCCTTCTGGACCATCCCAGCCTACAAGCCCATGCATGACTTCCTCAAGTACGACTTCTTCCAGACCATGTCTGTCATTGGAGGGCTTCTCCTGGTGGTGGCGCTGGGTCCTGGTGGCGTCTCCATGGACGAGAAGAAAAAAGAGTGGTAACGGGAGCAGTGTAGCTTCTCGGGACACAACAGCTTAGGTCCAGGACTGATTCTCTATGGAGTCAACAAAAACTGCCGCCATTTTACGTATACCTGCCCCTCCCGTACCTTCCCTGTTAAAGGCACAGATGTCTTGAGAATTTAATTTACAGTGGCACCAGTAATCTGATAATAGATGATAAATCCTACTTCTTCGAGGAACATTGCCTAGGTTTAATTTTTTGTCTTGTTTTTAACTTCCTAGAATTGGAACTAATCCAAGGAATCCACATTTCAGTGAGTACTTCAGTAATGGTCTTTAAATTTAAAGTACTGTGAGCAGATACACAGCAGTATCATTCAGTGTGCTGTTAGAGTTAAAAAGGAAACAGAAAAAATAACCAAACAAGTGAATTCCCCACTCCCCGCAGAGAACTAAAAATCCTCTGTGTATATAAAACCCAGCTGCTGGTTAGAGCATTGTTTGTACAATTGGAGAGTTACGCTAAGCGAAGACATTGGTTTTAAAAAATTACAGTATTATGTACCCAGGTCTGAGCAAGGGGAAGATCCTTTCCACACCCAAAGAGACAGAGGGAGGGAGAAAGAATGTCAGAAGCAGCTGCATCCTTCTCTAGATGAGGAAAAAGAGGGTTTTATTTTCTGTAATGAAAATGGAATGTCTCATTTCTGTTCCTGAGCGGAACCGGGGGTGGTATATTGCTGGAAAGATTTCCGTACGATGTTGGGGGTGGGTTAGTGGGAAGGGTCTCAAGACAGACTTCATTTTAAAATGTACTGTACCAAAAACCAACCCTCCTTTTCAGCATTTTCCATCCACCAACAAAGGGGAGCAAGCCAGACAGTGATTCCCAGAGACAGCTCCTTTCAGCAACCAACCAGTATTTATCTAAATGTGGATCCAGGTTCTTTCAATTTGAGCAGTAACTGGTGGAACCAATATTTGTGGAGCTGTGAAAGACCCTGTTCCTGGTACTGAAAGGCAGAAACTCAAATGCTGAGCATTTCATAATGCATGCAGGGTTCACATCATCTCACCAGTGGGTTCAGAGCAGTGTCTAATCTTCCAGCCTAGAGCGCCCTTTGCTTTCTTGATCCATTTCTGCCAGTCTCTCTTGTAGATGCAAAAATTCTTTCCCCCCCCCCCCCACAAGCAACAGCAGGTACAGAACTCTCAAGGGAAAGCACCTGCTCTGGCATCCCTACTCTATCCCTGGGGTAGAGAATGCTTTCCTGAACAGGCGCCATTGTTCCTGTATTAGACAGCATGCAAAAATCAGCTGTGTGATGCCTTACTGCCCTGATTCTCAGTCCTGTGTTTCAAATGGCATCTGCCTCATTTTTGACAGTCGTAGCTAAGACTTCTAGGGAGTGGAATATACTTGGCAGTGTCTTAACAGCTGGGGGAGGTAACTTATGCATTCTAACCCTCTGCTGAGCGAGGAAATGATTCTTTAGTTTAAGTGGGTTGAAGGGAAACAGGTCCTGACTTTGCCCCATCAGTGTAACCTCGTCTTTCACCTCACATCCATCCCTGCCGGGAAGGGGCATTTCACCCTCTGCTAGTGGACTAAATTGATGTTTTGTTTTGTGTTTTTGTTGGTCTTACTGACTTGGATTCTGTGACACACTCGCCTTGTGACCTTAACTAGCAGCTCGGCAGGCCAACGGCCCTGGTTTCCTGCATCAGTGGCTCCTTTCAGCTGCTTACATCTCCACTTCGAAGAGCAGCCCAGCTCAGCATCTCCAGCGGCCAGCCAGCTCCTGGGCTTTCTTCCCCAAGGAATGCTGCTAAGCCCATTGACCTGGACAGTGCAATGTAACAGTCTTGCCTTTACCTTGGAAAACAGGATTCTCAGCAGCTGGTGATAAATAGAAATGCCTCCACGAATGTTCAGCCATTTACATCAATGTAAGGGAGAATGGCCTCTGCAGTGACAGAGAGCACTAGGACTGGAGAGATTTCTTAAATTCATTTAATAGTTACCCTGTGGCTTTTTTTATTTTTCCCCAGAGCAGGTTTTGTAGTCCCGTCCCCCCCCCCCCCCCGTCCCCCCCCAACTGCTCTTGTAGTGCCAGTGTCTTCATTGTGCAGGAAACTAAACTTTCAGCTTCCTCCTGACGTTCAATACATAAAGGATATGACTGACTTTCACACTGCAGTTGCTACAGGCAACTGTTTAGAATACACGCACGCCCCTTACCCACAGCAATATTCTCTTCCAAACATTCTAGCTCCTGTGGACAATTCAAGTATTTATAACTTAATAGGTAGAAACAGGTCTTGTAACTACCCCTTAATTAGCTTCCTTATGACTGATCCCCTCATTCTGCCCAGCTAAGGAGCTTGATCACTTTGGAAGAAGAATTGTTCAATATTTCAGAAACTAACTGATCCGTGAAATTCCTCTTTCCTGGAGAGGCTGCCTGCAGCCCCATAGGAAGTTCAGGCATCACAAAATCGATGTTCCCCTTTAGGAAAGGTAAATGTCACTAGCCTTTGGAGCAGGGATCTTGCAAGTACAGTACACCATCAGCATTAAGGAGAGGGCTTTTTTTAAATACACTGCTCTCTTCCCGCCAGCATGCTACTTTTTAGCCAATGTGTCCTTTGCAAGAGGGCTAGCTGCATCTCACGTGCACTGCTGTACTGCATAACTTCCAGAACTGATGCAGTGACGTCTAACGGTTGGAATGCTCTCTTGAAGGCAGGATGTAATCTACCAATTGGCTTGGCAAAGTGTTCTGAATTCACTTTTTTTTTTTTGCTTTATGTGGAAAGAGAAATAAGTATAAATTCTCATTTTATGCTGTATTTTGTATCTTAGTTGTGTTTGAAAATGTTTTGATTTTTGGAAATCATCAAAATAAAACTATGGCATCTTTGTTGTATCCAGCTTGAGTGCACAGTTGGTGACCCTTTGGGGATGGTGTTCCCTGGCTAAAGCTTGGTATTAATATTAATATCCTCTGTGTAGTAGATGCCTGCGTGGCAGGAAATGAAATAAAAATGCCAACCCTTTCAGCAAAAAATAAAGTGCCACAGAATAACTTTATATTAGTATAAGGCACCCAATCATTGGCAGCTCAGTCAGAACTAGGCCATGCCCCAAGAATCGACCCTAATGCCCACAACCCATTTGTGCTCCAGCTCACTAAAACCCCCCATCAGCAACAGATGGTTGAAACCTGACAATGGTGCAGGCAAGGCCAGGCTTTTCAATAGAACTTGTACCATCCTGCCCCCTTTAGACCACCACACTGCCACATAACTAGCTCCAGCCAACTACTGTTTCACACTTATAGAAAAGTTTATTTGCCATTGGCTGCTTTCTTGAAGCTTTTGGGTTTTCGATGGTGACTCTTAAATTTCTTCTTTAAGGAACTCAATTGTGGCTGTGGAGAGAGAGAGAAATTGCACTGTCTTTCGAAGAACCTCTTCATGTCTCTGGGCTAGCATAAGCCTGCATGGGGCCAGGGCTAGAATGCTCAGACAAGGCATCCCTCCAAGCTGCTGTTTTTACAGGCTGTCAGTACAATCCCAATCCTAGCTACTGAGGACATGGCCAGCGAGAGACAAGACTTGACCTCCAGCTCCCCTCAGCCCTAGTATAAGAGCTAAAAAATAACATCCCCTCCCTTTCTCCCAACAAACACAGTCTCTGTACCAAATGCTCCTGCTAGAACGGAGCCATAAAATACTGCAGATCCTGTTCTCCCCGAGGAAGGGAGACAAGGAGCAAATCCACCACCTCCCCTCTGGGCTGTCTTCTAGAATCATCCTCTTCATCAGCAATGATGTTCCTGAAATTACGTATGCCCACTTTACACATTCAGGGCCTGAACATGCATTCCTGCTGTTTCCCAAACACACAAGGACTGCAGGATCAGGACTAAAATGTCTGCTCCTGTGAAGAGATCCACAGGCAGAATCAGGAGCACTGAGAAAGAGAAAAGGGGCCAGACTAAACCCTATCAACCTTTACATTCTAAAGGGGATTGATTAAGAAGGGAGTAGTGGAAGTAATTTTAGGACCCAAAGGACATTTCTGTCTCCCTGGCCTAAGATTCCCACTCCTGAGGCGGCAAGCAGTAGAATTCAAACCAGGATTAGACATTTATATGGGTAATACTAGCCCGTTACCCTAGCCAGGATACAAGTTCACTAAAGGATAGAATCTCACTGCTTCAGGGTCTAACCAGTCACTGACTTCCAGGGTCAGAAGGAAACATCCCCTGAAAGGTTTTATACCAGCTGAGCCCATCTCGCATCAGCCCCTCTCACAGACATGAGAGCAGATGGCTCATTGGTCTAATCACGCAGTACATCCTCACCCACAGGGGCTCACCTCTGATTCTGCAAACACTCTCCCTTGATGTGGCTGTGCATGGCAGCCCAGCACTCACCTTTCCCCTTTTGTTGCCAGCTCGTCTGGTCTCGTCCATCTTTTCACTCTCCTCTCCATTCACGCCGCTGTTTTCCTTGGCGGGCTTGGCCACATCTTCCTCGCTCTCTGTCACGAAGTCATCATCACCTTCCCGTTCTCCTTGCACCACCGGCCTTTTTTCTGGGAAAAGCTCAGCTAAAACACAACGCAAGACCAAACTTGGGATCAGTTTCCTCTCGCTCCTGCTTTGACTTAGCCTCACTCCAGTGGCTTTACGGGCAACTTCCTTAAAGGGGACTTTGCAAAACTGAAGCACCAGATTCCAGTTCTTTTATCAGCAAGGACTGAATATCCCTGACCGCCGGGCAGCACATTACTACCAAGACCCTTGGAAGACAAATATAACCCCTGTATTTCAGTAATAAGTGCCCAGTACCCTGATTAGCCCAGCTACAGGGGATATTCAGCCAACATAGTCCTGTAGCCTTACAACTCCACCTCTCCTCCAGTCTTTTTTAGACAGGAACTCAATGGAATTCACTCTACCTGGTAGGAAATCCTCTGCAGGGTGGGTGGGATTGTAGACTCCAGGACTGTTCTGGGAAAGGCAGTGGAGTGCATGTTGCCTGTGAGCATGCAGGTTCCGGCAGGTCTTGTGCTGACAAGTACTTCTCCCCTTGTACGATCTCTGTCTTGGTAGCGATTCAATGATAACTGGCATTTAATGCTCAGGATCTGGAGAAAAGTAACCCCCACCCACTCTGGATTCTGTGTGTAGGAATCACCACCTTCCCACATACATGTTGTACGTGCCGCATGTTCCTCCCTGCTGGCAGTACGGCAGTAAAAGCACTGGGTGGGTCCAGTCCTGCTGCTGCCCTCTAATACTAGCAAAGGAAATGCCACATCTCTTTTTCCTAGGGTTTTGTTCTTTTCTGTTTGCAACCAACGATAAATTATCTCCAGGCATCCCTCCCCCATGCTGCTAACAAAGTTTAAATTGACGTTAAACTGAGCTGACTTTGTGGCTTCCCAGCGGGTAGCCAACCAGAAAGAGGAGCCAGCGAATAGAAACGGAGAGCGTCCCTTTAACACGGTCAGAAAACACCAAAGCTCCTGCTCACATGGGTATAGGTCGCTCATGCTATCATCTGTGTCAACTTCTTCCTCTTCACTGGACGTAGGCTCCCAGAATTCTCCTTTTCTGCGGGGCTGCCTGCTCCCCTCAGCCTGGTCATCTCGCCGCCGCTGTCTCTTCTGCAGGAGGCAGGCAGGGACGTACTCCACGCCCTCCTTCTGGCATTCCTCATCTAAAAATAAACCAGGCAGGGCTCATTCACAAATAATGCAAGTGGTTCAAGAATTTGGCGGTCTCGTTAAGAACAGAATGGACTAGAAGCAGAGCACAGTGCTAGGTAGCACGTCAGAAATGCAAACAGCATCTATGAGCAGACCTAGAGAGACATTAAGCAGACCTCAGAAGTCTAAGGTTTTGTCATGCTGCCCATATTTCTGTTTCTAGCAGCAGCAAAGGGGAGCGGGGGGGTGTTGACTGTTTGTGAAAGGTGTCAGGCTCAATAGTCTTGCAGACTGGAGTCCACTGAGGAAGTACAGCATGAGCAACACCAGTGCCAGCTTCCCACACACACTGCCCCAACTTTCACTGGGAGATACCTACAAGGGCTGCAGTGTAGTTCAGTCTCCCTGGTCCACTCAAAACTTGGCTTCTCTGAGGAGTATGCAGATATTGTAACTGCAGGGGAGATGGTTTTTATGAGGTAGCTGCTTGCTCACCAGAACCTGGACTGGGATATGCCAGCTCATTTCATACAGGCCATCAAGCAGCCATCAGAGGTTGACATTTAGTCACTGCTGACCTGGGCAGGATTTGAAGAAGTTACCTGAAGGTGAACATTGGCACCAGTAACCTGCAACCTCCAGTCCCTTTGCTGATGAAACACAACCATGTCAAGAGCCAGACACATTTAGTCTTGAGATGACTTGAAGTCTTAACACAATTCCCCACAGATACGAGCTGTTATGTAGGTTTGCATTAGTGAGGCCCAAGAAGTTCCCAAACTGGCATGCATAGAGGTTGCTGGTCACTTGGTACCAGTTCCTCCTGATTTCCAGCTGCTAAGTTGTATTTAAGGGCAGCTAAAAAAAATATTAAATAATTCCCTAATAATATTTTCAGTGCAAGTGATAGTTGCCTCAGAGATATTACGGGATCACAAATGGAAGGAAACATGTCTACAAGATAATCCCTGAATTAAAGTGTGACCCACACTATTGGAAAGTTTGAAAATCCCTACTCTAAAGTAGACACTCCAGTTTGTTCACTATAAGAAACCATTGCTCTCTACTTTTGAAGTCACCCTTCCTTCCTGGCTGGGAGAAGCCTTCAGGAGCACTGCTCTGTATTACTGCCACGTTGTAGAACGATTTCCAAACACTCTACACATGCACAGCAGGAGAGCACGTTAAAAGATCAGAAAGGGAAGAGAAAAAACACAGCAGAAGATGATAGAGCCACTTACATTTTTTCAGCGCTCTCTGATAGCGCCTTCCTTGGACATGACGCAGCACATGCTCTGGAAGCCTGTTGATGTGCCTGAGAGTAAGCTTGCAAAACAGCTGATGGCTAGAGAATAAAAAACAGACACACCGTTTAGTAAAGTTATTATATAAAAGAAATGAGTCTTTCACCTTTAAGTGGCTAGTTCAGAGTCAATAGCTGCTTTATAAATGCTTTCTCAGCCCACTGAATGGATACCCACTTAAATACTCAGGCATCACTCCCCTACTGGACATGCAATTAACATTAGCAAGAGCTCCGCGTGAACATTAAGGAAAAAACAGACACGCACGGATTCTTGGTACTGGGCACAATGTGTGGCTCGAATTCGCTGTAGTCAAATGCTCTTGCTGTTTTTATCAGTCTCAGATACTTCTTGCCACTCGTATAAGCTTGCAGCTCTGGCATCCGACATGGCAGCTCGTGACCTGTCAACCTGCATTTCACCTGAGCAGCCAAAAAGGAGAGAAGGAAACAGCCTATTGGAGCAGTGCAAGGGCCCCTGTGATACTCTGGCTCTTACCAGGCTAGGCATAAAGGTCTCTCCCTCCACCTCCCTGGCTCCAGACACCCCCAAGCAACCTTCCCTGAAGTCTACATCATTTTGGTCCCAAAACCACTTCTCTAATGGCGGGGCGGGGCGGGGCGGGGGGGGGGGGGGGGGGCAGCAGACCCTTCCTCTGCCCACTGGGCTGGTATCCAGAGGAGCTGAACTCGGGGCAGGGAGGGGGAATCTGTCCTCCTAACCTCCCCCGTGAGTTCTGCACCACCCTGCCCCAGGATAATAGTCCTCTGACTTGGAGATCCCCCCCGGACCGCTCGCCTCACCCCTCCCCAGCACTGGGGTCCCCCCCACGGGCCACTCGCCTCACCAGCACTGCCCCCCCCCGGACCGCTCGCCTCACCCCCCCCTCCCCAGCACTGGGCCCACCCCCGGACCGCTCGCCTCACCCCCCCCCTCCCCAGCACTGGGGTCCCCCCTGGCCACTTGCCTCCCCAGCACTGGGGTCCCCCCAGACCGCTCGCCTCACCCCGCCCGCCCCTGCCGGGACTGAGACCCCCCCCCGGCCGCTCGCCTCACCCCGCCCGCCCCTGCCGGGACTGAGACCCCCCACGGCCGCTCACCTCACCCCGCCCGCCCCTGCCGGGACTGAGACCCCCCCCCCGGCCGCTCGCCTCACCCCGCCCGCCCCTGCCGGGACTGAGACCCCCCCCGGTCGCTCGCCTCACCCCGCCCGCCCCTGCCGGGACTGAGACACCCCCCGGCCGCTCGCCTCACCCCGCCCGCCCCTGCCGGGACTGAGACCCCCCCCCCGGCCGCTCGCCTCACCCCGCCCGCCCCTGCCGGGACTGAGACCCCCCCCCCCGGCCGCTCGCCTCACCCCGCCCGCCCCTGCCGGGACTGAGACCCCCCCCTGGTCGCTCGCCTCACCCCGCCCGCCCCTGCCGGGACTGAGACACCCCCCGGACCGCTCGCCTCACCCCGCCCGCCCCTGCCGGGACTGAGACCCCCCCTCACCCGGCCGCTCGCCTCACCCCGCCCGCCCCTGCCGGGACTGAGACCCCCCCGGCCGCTTGCCTTATTGCCCGGCTCGACGAGGCGCAGCACCGGGTGCTGCTGTAGGAAGCGCTGAACCTCCGCGGGCACCTCGCACATGATGGCGCTGGAGGGCGGCGGAGCCCGGACTCCCCCTGCTCCGGCCCGGCCCTCACGTGGGGGCAGCCGGGCAGCCCACGGTACGGCCCCAACCGGAAGTCAGGGAAGCCCGGAGCCTCTGGGAGCCGGAACCATAGAGAGCAGCGGCCGGATGGACACCGCCGACTTCCGGTGGGAGCCGGAAGAGGAAGCGGTGGAGGGGGCGCGCGGAGGTGGTGCCCAGCTGCTGCGGGTCACCCCGGCAGGGCCGCCATGGCCGGCTGGACCCGGTTGCTGCGCGAGGCCAGCTCCCAGGTAAGAGCCCGGGGCCCAGGCGGCGCCGCCGGGGCCCATCGCTACGGCAGGGTCCGGGGTTGCCCCGCGTGGCCGGGCTGCCTGGTAAGGCTCAGTCTCGCCCGATCTCTGCTGCCAGGCGGGGCCAGGGGGCTGAGCGCTGTGTGCGGCCGCCTGCCCCTCGATCCTGCCGCAAGCTGGGGGGAGGGAGGGAGGGAGGGAGGGGACGCTGGCACCCGGCCAGGCGTCTCCTCGCCCTGTCGCAGGAGCTCGGCGCTGCGCAGTGTCTGCTGACCAGATGGGGGCCATGGGCGTGATCTGTGTTGTTAGGTTCGGTGTATAGTTTGTGGGCCCCTAGTGGTGTCGGGAAGGTGTGTGTGTGGGGGGGAGTTATTATGAAAGAGACGCGGCTTGTTTCCAGCTGTGGCAGTCTGAACAGAGAGTGAGGCTTGTTAAAATATCCCATTGAAACACAACCGGGGAGGACGGGGGAGCATTCATCACAAAAGGGAGCGTGTATAACGACTGCTGTAAATAGCAACAGAGGGTCCTGTGGCACCTTTGAGACTAACAGAAGTATTGGGAGCATAAGCTTTGGTGGGTAAGAACCTCACTTCTTCAGATGCAAGTTAGTCTTAAAGGTGCCACAGGACCCTCTGTTGCTTTTTACAGATTCAGACTAACACGGCTACCCCTCTGATACTTGACTGCTGTAAATGAATCCTCATCTGTCTGGTCTCTTAAAAATCATCCAGAACTTTAGTCAGTTCCAAAACCTTCTAAGGATACATTTGATTATATTATAAGTGTTAATTATTGCATTATTAATAGCACTGTGTGCCTCCAAAGTACTTAATGTTCCAGGCTTCATGTAGGCTTAGGCTAATGTGCTGAGTGCATCCTGGTTGATCTGCTTACATCTGCAGTCACTGCACCACTTTTGGAGTTTATTCATTTTTTGTGAATTAGATGTTGAGCTTGTGAGATGACTGAAGGATATAGATAAATGGGACATCTTGTGTCAGGGATTAAGCCAGTGGTTCTCAAACTTTTGTATTGGTGACCCCTTTCACACAGCAAGCCTCTGAGTGCGACCCCTCCTTATAAATTAAAAACTTCTTTTTATATATTATATAAATGATGGATGCAAAGCAGGGCTTGGGGTGGAGGCTGACAGCTCACGACCCCCCATGTAATAACCTTGTGACCCCCTGAGGGGTCCCAACCCCCAGTTTGAGAACCCCTGGATTAAGCCATCCGGTAGCATTCAGATCTAAATGAAGGTAGTTCTAAAATACTGACTAATAACAACTGACAGCTGTTATTAACCAACATGATGATGATGGTGGGAGACTAAGTATTTGAGTCTGGCCATGTCTGTTCAATGGTAATATGCCAACTGATTTAATGAAGCTCAAAAGTTATGAGGTACCAGAACTCTGATGGCATTTATATCAAGATGTTCCTAACTGTTGTGTTAAGAAACAGCATCCTAATTTGTTCTGTCTCATTTCTAATATAGAATGAGGTGAAGGCAAAGAGCAGTCATCATTGAACTATATTCCTACAATTGAAATTGGATTTTAAATTCTTTGTATTGTAATCTAAACTAGAACGAGTTAGGGATGATGGTTCAGATGAGATCTACAATACCTTTTCCCCAGCAAATAAAATTAGCTTATAAGGTCACTATGACAACCATTATCATGAGGGACTAATTACAAAATAGAGCCGCTACAAGATGTCTCTCATTTTGTTTAGATACCAAACTGTTTGGTCAGAAGAAATTTTTTTGGATATCCTCTTACTAAAGCACATTCTGGTCTGGTTCAGCAAAATAAAGGTAAGGAAGAATTTTTTGGGTCCTACTCCATTTGTCTTATTCCAGAAGGTGTCATATTTTGAGAAGCCTTGTACCTATGCTCCATTGCAACAATATTTGGTATGAGGAGAGTGAAAAAAGGAACAGCTTCTGCCTTGGTAGTGGGTAGTTATTTTATTTTAAATGTATTAGGATTCAGTGTAATTAAAAGGCTACTGTCAGACAGAGTTCTTTCACCCACCTCAAGGAATGCTGGGAAGATTAACTAATTATAAAGCTCTCTGAAGATGAAAATCTCCAAGTATCCTATTAATAGATACATTATATAATGTAAATAAAATAGCTGACTAGCATTAAGCCAGTAGAATGGTAGCTTTGGAGCATGTTCACCTTCTGTTTGTGATGGTGCAAACCCTGCAGGAATTTAGCTGGGTCCTTACTGCACAAATCCTGTTTCTCATTTTAATGTATTCCAGAGATTTGCTGGAGACCCTGCAGACGTAGAAGTTCCACAACTGCTTCTGCTAAATCTGAAGAGGATGTCTTCTTCAAGTGGGGCCTTTTACTGATCCCCCTCACCACATTTTGTCTTGGTACATGGCAGGTAAATATCACCATTTCATTCTCCTGAGATATCTGAGCACTTGGGAAGGAGTGGGAACTGTTCAGGATGGTGCATGGCCTAACTCAAAGACATGGCCCTCTTAAGTGACAACATAGAGGTTGGCCAACCCCCAAATTTGACCCCCCCACACACACTTTTTTTCTGTGTGTCTATTGGCAAATTCCATGCAAGTTTGAGGATGGGAGATTCATTTTCCTTAAACCCACGCTTCAGTACTTTTTTTTCCTCCCTAAAATGTAGTAGTCTCACTTTTCATATCACAACCTTTCCTGTAATAGACCAATGTGACCCAGGATGGAGGGATCCTGATGATGAGATGGGATTTCCTTTCCAAATTTGCAAGAACTCATTATAGACAGTTCCCATGTATATGACACTGCTGTGCACTACTACTTGTGTGTTTGTGCATTCCCAGGTTCAGCGTCGGAAGTGGAAGCTAAAATTGATAGCAGATTTGGAGTCACGAGTTGCATCAAAGCCCATTCCTCTGCCTACAGAGTAAGTGTGAGAGTTGGGTTGCTACTGTTTGTTTATGCAGCTCCAACTATGTGCTAGGAACTTTAGACGTGATCCTTGCCCCCAGGAACTTACTAGATGACATACAAATGAAGGGATGCCACAAAAAGCAATGTGGACAAGAAGGGAAGGAAGGTAAACGTCATGTTAGTTCCATTCTTTTAAATAGGGATCGGGAGCACGTCCCTGGGAGAGGCATCATGCAGTGCCATAAATATATGCAGTACACCTCTACCCCAATATAACACAAATTCGGATATAACGCGGTAAAGCAGTGCTCCGGGGGGGCGGGGCTGCGCACTCCAGCGGATCGAAGCAAGTTCGATATAACGCGGTTTCACCTATAACGCGGTAAGATTTTTTGGCTCCCGAGAACACCGTTATATCGGGGTAGAGGTGTACTTTTAAAGACATGCAAAAGGGCATGGTCCCCGTCTTGCAGAGTTTGCAGTATAGTTCAGACAAGTATGATTCACAGGATGACCACTCCGGGGCAGGAAGCTATTGGAAGTATTGCTGGGGATGAGATCCATAGAAGGGACTGAAAGAAGAGACAGTGCTTGGGATTCGATCCAAAGCCCACTAAAGTCAATGGAAAGATTCTCATTGATTTCAGAGGGCCTTGGATCGTGCCTTCAGTACCTGGCTTCTGCCCAAGCATGGTTTCTCAGATGGAGGAAACAGTGTGGGAGAAGGGTTCTATTAGATCATATGGCCATCCAATACTGACTGTGAAAACATTCCCAATTTGTGCAAATTCGGGGATTGAGAAGGGAAGGGAAATCTCTCCTGTTGGTTTGGCATCTACGTGCTGTGTTAGCAGGAAGCAGACCCTCCTCCTCTCTGACTGGTGTTTGGCTAGCTGGGTCACAGAAGAGATGTTTGGGTGCAAGTGGCATGGAGGCAACTGATTTATGCATCTGTGGATGCACTCAGAATACTACTGACTGATCTTACTGTGAATTGATGTAACCTCTTCTCTTGTGCTACTAAATTATGAAGCCAGCTGTTTAGCTCAGGGGCATTCCCCCCACCTCCACCCCTTCTTTCCACTGTTGCTGATGCCTTCTTTGCTTTACTTGCCACCTTGCGAATTGGTCCGTGGGGGAATAACAGGAAGGAGATAAATCCTAAATGAAATTATGGAACTAACTGCATCTTTCATCTCAGTGCATCATGTTTCCCTGCAGCCCCATGGAGCTAAAGGAACTGGAGTACAGGTCTGTAAAGGCTCGAGGGTATTTCGACCACTCCAAGGAGCTCTATATTTTGCCACGTTCCTTGGTGGATCCTGAACGAGAGGCCAGAGAAGCTGGACTGCTGACATCCAACCCAGAGAGTGGAGTAAATGTCATTACTCCCTTCTACTGCACAGACCTGGGGTATGTTCAGATACTAACTAGAGAATCATGTGTATTACTGCTGTGCTACAGGCAGGCAACTGAACCCCTGAAGCATGTGTTGCTTTCGCCTCCCCTCCAAAGGTTGACTTGCAGCAGTTGGACTTCTTGTATAAATCATTCTTTTCCCCTTATAAGAATCTTCCTGATAACCAGTAGGGCCACTGAGCCTTGACTCCTAATTGTTGATTAAAGTGAGTTTTAAATACATTTAATGGGCTAAAAAAAGTGGCCACAAACACTTGGCTTGCTACTCTCCTTGGTATGTAGTTCAGGAAGTAGAGGAAGGTGATCGGAGTCCTGCTTTTGCTTGTGAAGGACTTTTTCTTTTCTTCTTCTGTTTTTATATGTAACTATAGGATCACAATTCTAGTCAATCGAGGATTTGTCCCTAAAAGGAAGGTGAAACCAGAGACCAGACTGAAAGGACAGGTAAGAGGAATAGAGTAAAGCCTCACTAGTTAGAGTTCTGCTCTGTGACTGTCTGGGAGAAGCTGTTAATATGCCAAATAAGACTAGATGCATTTGGCACCGTAGTAGATCATGTGACTATGCAATATCTTGAAGTGGAGGGATGCATTGTACTTCTCAAAGCAGGTGGGCTTTTTTCCCCCATTGGCTTGAAGGAATGTGGTGCTCTTTAAAATTAGAAACTGATACTGATTTGCCTATTCCCCTGCTACACTGCACACGTCTCTGTCTTGACCTGCGGGACCACCAGTTGTCCCCTCTGTGGGCCTCGGATGGTGCTGGAGTTTTATGACCCAGATAAATATTCACCAGGGCCCAAGTGGATTTTGAAAAAAGAATAAACTGCAAAGAAATCTGCTGTTGGTTTTTTTCCCTTCCTTTAGATCCGAGATGAAATAGACCTTGTTGGGGTGGTGAGGCTGTCAGAAACCCGGAAGCCTTTTGTGCCTGAAAACAACATAGAAAAGAACCGCTGGCATTACCGGGACCTGGAGGCTATGGCGAGGGTGACTGGCGCTGAGCCCATCTTTATCGATGCAGATTTCAGTAAGACAAAGAGCTAGATTCCCCTATCTTTTGTCCAATTTACATGGGCCTATCCCCTCCTCAGTTTGAGACTGGTCTAGTGTGTCTCTTGCCCTGAAATCTGAGATACCTGTGGGAGGCTGAGAAGTACTAGTGCAGTAACTGACAGAAGTACTTTGCTTATTTTTCTTAGTATAAAAATGATATTAATTTGCTAACTGGCTTAGACTTTAGTGCACTTCTCTAGAGACCCAATTACTTACCTCAGGCATTTCAAGACAGTAGGCTAGGCACAGAGGTATTGCACCTCTATCTTTGTTTCCTGTATTTTGCCAAGTTTACTGTCTTGAATAAGATTACCAGCACTGCAGAATGACAACTCAGTATGAAAAGGTGCATGAGAATTCTATGCTCTCACTTCCAGTCATACAGCAAGGGGCCAAGCCAACACCCATGCAGAGATAAGAACACCCGTTCCATGTGCATGGGCTCAAGAAGGAAAACAGCACCAGTTATAGAATGCTGCTGCTACAGCAAAAATACGCTTTATATTCACCATTGAGCTCCCAGGGAAGAGTCAACTCTACAGCTGCAGTAGGTTTTGCAAATAACTCAAGAAACTTGTAGGCACAGTAAGCAAGAGGATGGGGAGAGACTGACCCCCATTGTAGTTCTGATTCTAGAACAGTCACGTGCGATGCAGACTATTAATTTATATTCCCATAGACCAAGCCCCCATTGTGCTTGGTGTTGTACAAACACTATTTTTTAAGCATGTTTTAATCTGTGGCACCATATTGTACTTATAGAGAGCACAGTCCCAGGGGGACCCATTGGAGGCCAGACAAGAGTGACCTTGAGGAATGAACATATGCAATACGTGATTACCTGGTAAGCCCTGCATTTACTATTACTTTAGCTTCCAGAGTTTAAATTGGCTGACTTATGCAACACTGGGTGGGCTGAAAGTGAGGGAGTTAACAGCATTGACTAGAAAATATCTGGCTTTTCTAATGCTTCACTTTGTGGCCTGTGACAAGTCACTTAAGGAAATGGAGGCACAGAAAGGCTATCTGTAAAATGAGTTTTTTTTTAAGGCCTAACGCATGGAGATCTGTGGATGGCAGATGCTCCAGTAATCCAAGTTGCAGCTGCAGAGCAGTGTAATATTGTAACAGCCAAGCCTCCTCCTTTAAAGTCACCCGCTGAAGCTGGTTTGTTCCCTTTCTGACTGGCTCTTCCATTCCCATTTGCAGGTATGGCTTATGTGCTGCAACATCCTACATGTGGTACAAAAAGTTCATACAAAAAATACCCCTCTGAGAGAAGCCCCCCTGTGGGTCACTCCTCGATGCAACACAGACAAGACCTCAAGCTCTCAGGAGACCCACAGAGAAGAAACAGGCCTGGCTGTGAAAGAACCAGAATTCACAAATTGCAAATTTCATTTGAGTCTTCAACCCAAGCTGGCTCTGGCCTATCACGTGCTTGTTGTGACTGTGTTGCTCTGGAAATCAATGCAGCTAGCGGACTGCCATAAAACTGTTGATCAGATTCTGTACAAGAAATCTGTAAAGCCAGATGTTCTAGCAGCGTGAGTCTGGCCACTCAGTGGAAATTGGTTGTAGCTACTTCTTGGAAACGTTGAGCTTTGGATTCTCAGGCACATTTGATCTGCAGCTATTAAGACAAACTCTTATTGAACCAGAGAGGGTGATTTAGATGAGGTTTAAACTTAAGCCATGGTTGGGTAGTGCTTAGGCCATGACTTCCTTGCCTGTTTTCGCAGAGGGTGGGGAAGAAATATTTTCAAATTGAGTGCTTTCACCTGATACAGGTGGTAATTCAGGACATGCTTTTATCAATCACAAGGTATGAGGTGCAATTTGAGTATTTCTGTCATGATTGTAGAGAGAAACTATTTGAAATACCTCCTTTAAAGTTCACTCATGATCCAATGAATCAGCTCCTCTGGATTGTTTTGTTACAGAATGCACTTTACAGGGGAAGGTTTGCAGATGAGTAAATAAAGGGCTCTTTGTATGTGGTCTTTTGCTCTGTGTATATCTGAACCAAGAACTCACCATGTTTTAACAGCTAGGGCAGATTAGACCCTCTGCACTTAAGCTTCCTTAACTTATTGGGATAGGTGCTATAATACCCATCATTTCGGTAGCCCTAGCATTATGCTGACTGTGTCTAAGTCCCACCAGCATTGACTAGGGGTTCTTTCACCTATCTTACTTTTGGAGCCCACTCTGGTAGATATTGTCTAAGCATGCCTAAACCTACACAAGGGGTGGGAGGGTGCAACCCTTAACATTTAGTCCTGTGCAGGATACTGTAGTAACCTGACACCCCCTCCTCCCCATCCTGTAAATGCAAAGAGTAACTAACTTCCTTTGAGAGGCAGGACTTAGGTAACACCAGTTTTGTAGTGGCTAGCTTATGCATCCTGGCTTTTGTGAATCCCATTCTTCAGTACCTAGGCTCCCTCTACAATATTCAGAGTGTTAAGTGCTAAACTGTAGGTTGTGAATAGCAGTGGGCTAGTTCTGCACCTTAGACACAGGGCTTCCTTTATATTAACTGATAAAAGCCTAGCTACAAAAAAGTGGAGGCAGCATTTATCCAATAACCACCAAAAATGGCTACCTGTATCTAAGAACTTGTCCACACAGAGCAGTAATGCATTCTACAGCAGTGTGATTTCTAAAGCACACTAACAGTTCCCTAGTGCACTTAATGCTGGTTGAGAGTACTACACTAAAATGCACAAGAAAAGATGACTCATTCCAGTAGCACATACTGTACATTCATTACATGTACAAAGGGCTACTCCTGAGGGCATTCTGTGCCAAAAAATAAAACTTCTGCACACTATTTTTAAAATTCTGCACATTTTGTCAAATGTGGAGGCTCCAGCATGGTATTGGGGAGTATAGGCCACTAGGTGCACAGGTGTGTGAGATCACTGTGCAGCTCCCAAGTGTGGAGGGATCTAGGTGGGGGTTGAGAGGGTTCTGTGTGGGGCAATCTGGGTGCAGGTGGCTCAGTAGGGGGGGAAGATCTAGATTCATGGGGGGTTCTAGGTGCAATGGTAATGGGATACTGTAGAGGGGGGTCCCAGATGCTGGGAAAGTGGAATTTGGGGGGGGAGGCTCTTGGTACAGTTGGTTGGGGCTCAATGGGGTGAGGCTCAGTGAGAGGGTTGGGCTATGGGGAGCAGTTGCCTGTACAGGGATCCCTCCCCTGCAGCTGAGGAGCCATGGGGAGGGTCTGCTTCAGCCCCAGATGCCCTGCAGGGGAAAAGGAAGTCTTATCCTCCTCAGCCCAGCTGGGAGTAGCAGCTGAGCCCAGTGCAGGGTAGGAGCCACTTGCCCTGTCTTCCCCAGGCCCACCCCACAGTGATTTACCTCTCTGGCCACTGCCCTGGGCCTCCATAACATACTCCTGGGGAGGGTTACATGACTGCTCTTATGGCTTCCCCCACAGGTGGTCATTTTTCTTCAGGGAAACAAGTCTGTGGGGGACAAATTCTGCACCTGGGCAGTGGTGCAGCACTCCCCCAGAAGTAAAAGAGCCTAAATACAGAGCTTTGGGCATCTACATCAAACTCAAAAATTGAAAATACTAAACCCTGGAAAACAGAAGTGCCCTCTTGACTTGGATTTAAAAAATCATGATTTTGATTAAGTTATGTAGCTGACATACCTAAGGCACAGTCAAGTGAAAATAGTTGACTATTGCCAGCTTGGTCCATGTCTAGGCATGGTTAGTGTGTCAAGCTTAGAAAACTAGCGTGAGCTAGATAAACTAGCTTTTAAGGCTCAGGCCTGGCCTACAGGCATGTAGCATCATAGCTTGTACAGACATACGCCATACCTGCAGCCCCACTAGGAATGATGCTGCTTTAGCAACAGAGGTCTAGTGAAAACTCTTTCAGACAAAGCCACAATAAATGGCCAGGGGAAGGACTCTTACAAGAGCCAGAAGGAAAATCCATTTTACAAGTTGTGTACTGATAAAGAGCTACAGGTTTAGTTCCAAGCTTTGCAACTGGAGTCCTGAGGCCCAGTGCACTGCCATAGGTACAAGTCCATTGTTAAAGCGAAGAGCAGGCCATGCATACACAGTGCATTTAAAGTTAATTTTTCTGGTGAAGTTCTCCAGCATATAAGTATTAAGGCACAAGTTGCCCAGCACACTACAGAAGACTGGCAGCAAGGGGTGAAGTGGTTTCTAGTTTAGTGAGTCTTTGCAGTAGATTCAGTAGCTTCCTTCTTTTCATTAACGGGATTTACACTCCCATCACTAAGGGACTGATGAACACTCAAAATGGCTATTCAGTTCTTGTCTTAAGTAAATGCTAAGACTACTCAAGTGCTTTAATACTAGCTTCTTTCTGAAGCCCATCCCAGAGCAGACACCATGCTGAAACACTGTTTTAGATTTTATTTTTTATGTACAGAAAAATGCAAGTCCAGTACACTTAGCCCAGCTTGGTGGCTAGTTCTTTAGCCTTGGCTTTCTCAAGCTTGGCAATGCGAGCCACTGATTTTGGCCCCAACACATTACCACCCCAGTGACGACGGATCTGGAGGAAAAGAGATTCAGAAAAATAGGTTAGGCACCCTTTCCCAGTAAGTCCAGCATAAGTGATTAGAATGATCAGTTAACCCTTTATCCCCCAGCATGGAACTTCAGTAGTTCAGTTCCTGCATGAATTTATGGCAGTCAGAAGTCACTGACTTCAGGTTCCAGATGTTTATTTGGCAACTACATCACATCTCCCCCACATGATGGATTTACTAAGCAGATAGTGATTTTCACAAAGACTGAGAAAAGAATGGGATAGAAAGACTTCCATTTCAGTGTTTGAGTTCATTGAAAATGTGTACATAATTGATATGAAAGAAGAAACACTTGACTAACAGTGAAATATGATATGAACTGGTATCCTGGGAGCTGTAATTTTAACTCTGGAAGTCCTGGTTCTGGAAGGCAGACTGCGAAGTTCCTATGCAAAGGACCAAAACCTCTGTATGCAGAGGTTTGGGCCTGTCAGACAGCTTTGGTTTATTTCTGTATGCAGAGGTTTGGGCCTGTCGGACAGCTTTGGTTTATTTCTAGCTACTTGCATCTAAATCTGCATAGTTTTCAGCTTCTGTCCAATAACATTTTTTCAATGAATCTGGAAGTGTATGGGCTCAAGACAGATGTTGACAAAAGGGCCAGTGGCACTGAAATTCTTACCTCATCATATCTGTCATTGTAGTTGGTCTTGACAGCCTCAACCAACTTGGCTAGGGCTCCTTTATCCTCACTGTGATGAGATGCTAGTGTTAGTTCCTTTGGAACACCAACAGAAATAATAGCAGCATTTTCTGAGGAACCTTTTGTCTCAGGGTTAAAAAGCTCTTAATGCCACATGATTTTTCAGGTGAAGAAATTCTATACACATCATTGGCAAAAGGTCCACCTCTACTATTAAAACTACCATTTAGCATTGCCTCTCCATGCAACAGACTGACAATACTTTACAACTATTCCCCCTCCCTGACAGGGAATCAGAACCTAGGCTCCAGCCTGAGCCCAGATGTCTACAATGCAATTCTAAAACCCCACAGTCCAAGCCTGAATCAACTGTCCTGGACCACCACAGCCATAGGTCTTATTGCTGTGTAGACATATCCCGAGTTACACCTGTATTAGCAATGGTTTTTAATCAGGCCCCATATATTGTTCAGTTTGTTTTTTTAAGTCTGTAGGTACTTAGTCTAGAATAGACATCTGGTGTGGGTTTTTCCTTGGAAGATTATCTTCCCCTCCCACCCCCCAATATTTAACTATGGGGATTAGCTGTATGCTCTCTGCTTCTGAACTGATCAAATTTAGATTCTTAGAAAGAATGAGAAGAAACACTTACGGGTTAACCTGTGTGAAGGCAACACTGGTGCAGGTCTTTCTGTGGACTAGCCGCCCCAGTCTGGCCTTGCCCTTGATGATACAGTACGGAACTCCCATTTTGCGGCACAAGGCAGGCAGGAAGACCACCAACTAGAAAGAGATTAAGGATGTGTCGGGTCAGAGACCCAAGAATGAAGACTATCTCTTGGCTTTGCAACATGCCAAGAATAAAGCGTGGGCTTTGGCAATTGCTCAGGGTTAAAAAGCTCGTGTAGTTTACTCTTCATGGTTGAGTTTCAGGTGAAGAAATTCATACATCATTGCAATGGCCAAGCCTCACCATGTAAAAGCCAGGAACTTTAACACTAGGACCATTCAGTACAATTCGGTTTATTGTATGTATGTTCTGTACAACACAAAGTAAGAACAGTAACAATTTATCTCAGATTCTTTCAAGGTTAGTTTTACTACTTCATGCTGTTTTCTATAATGAACAATGTCTTAACATGCCTTTGCCTGAGCTAGACTCCAAACCTGGCATAATGCCAGTTATGGATTTACCCTTTCCTAGCTCAACGCAGTTAGAGAGCTGTTACTGAACTACTGCTCCAGACACCCCTAGAAGTCCATACAATAGAGGGATCTGACCAGACCATTATTTTAGAACAGAGTACCTAGAAAAGAACAAGCCACTTACCTCAATGGGGTCCACATCATGGGCAATCACTACCAGCTGAGCTTTCTTGTTCTCTACTAGGGTAGTGACAGTGTTGACACCTGTAAAGAAAGTCAATAAAGTAAGGTCTTTGGTGTGGCCAAGTTTTTGAAAAAGCCAATAGAAGGCCTTTGAGCATTACATGGCTTGCCTATAGATCCACGATTCAAGGGACAATACTGTGTGGCCACCAGCTCTTACTGGTCAAGATTTGCAAGTGAGGAATATTATATGGACAATCTGCTATAGCTCAGGGTTAAAAAGCTCGTTTTATTTGCTCTTCAGTTTGCATTTCAGGTGAAGAAATTCATACATCATTGCAATAGCTTGTCCAAGTCATTGATTGATGTGGAGAAGGAAGAAAACAGAAGAAAGCGAAGTAGCCTACTCTTTTCAGTTGTTCAACGAGGCCTTGTCTCTCTAGACGCCAAGGCAAGTTCACAACACAAATGTAGAAAGTTACCAGCTCTGAGGACAGGCGGTCTCTTAGTAGGAGCATCCCCCTTTCCTGCAGCTTTCTGCTCAGCCCGAGCCAGCAGCCTCTGTTTCTTCTCTTGCTTGGTCTCAGGTCTGTATTTGTGAGCCAGTTTCAGAAGCTGAGTAGCTGAAAGATAATCCAGATTCCATTAGTTGCCTTAAAGACACATTATTCTCCTCCCCCCAAAAAGGATACGTTTGTGCATCAGCGATCTTGGTGGTGAGTAGTCATCATTAATGCTCAGATAGCAAATATTAATCATCATCATTTGCACAATCAGTGTTAACTTATTCTTACACTATGCAGCTCCAGTGCCAATTTTAAGCTTCTCGTTTGCATGTCACAAGTTAGATCTCTTCCTGGCACTCCTGCTTCATTCATACCAACATAGATCTCTGCTCATAGTATCGACCAACTAAACCCCTCTTTCTACAGGATCTATGGTTAAAGTGTGGGGGCAACTTATCCCTCTCCTTGTAACAGAGCAGCACATTTTGTATCAGCCTCCCAGATAACTAGTTACTCTGTATTACTTAGGCTGAAAATTCTTCTACAGTTATTGTCCTTTTACAAACCATTTCCTTGTGTTGGGAGTTGCATCTTTCTGACCCTCCTGCCCCAATTTCCCCCTTATTCTAGCTCAGCATATCTGACTGCTGTTCCCACCACAAGCCTGCATCCCCAATCCAACTCTACCCAAGAGACTACCTATTTACAGTGATGCAACTGGGCCCCATGCTTTCCATGTACACTTAAGGTACATACTAAAGGTCCAAATTCAAGATCAGGGCTCTTGTATCTTTGGGAGAACATGAGGGAGAGTGGGAATGATCTAAGATTTCCCCAGATGGTGAAGCTTTAGCCTGACAGTGCACAAGTGTGTTCAGATAGCTCTTGAATGGAACTACAAATTCCTCCTCCCCCCCACTGATCAGTATTAGAACCTGCACAAAAACACACTTTCAAATTGAACTAACTCAACATGTAGATTTACACATGTTAAGTCAGTATTCTGTTTTCTCAGCCCCTCATAGGCAACTAGAGCCAAGAAAGGTTTTTGGATCTGATCTTACCTGTTTGGCGGTCCAAAGCCTGGGTGAACTGGTTAATTGCAGGGGGCACCTTCAAACGTTTGTAAAGAATGGCTCTCTGGCGCTGGAGTCTGATGTAGCGGGGCCATTTCACAAAACGTGTTAGATCACGCTTGGGCTGGATATCCTGTCCTGAAACACAGACCACAATTCAGATGCTCCAAAGTCATGGGAGCTTGTACAATATAGAGCACAGATAGGAGTGCATCAGCGATCTTGGTGGATATACATGTCAGCACTATCACTCAGATAGCAAATATTCTTTTGCATCATCTGCACACAGTATGAAAAGCTGCTGTTCAACTAATTTAGCAAACAATATGGGGGGGCGGGGGGTGGTCTCTGTTAAAACCAGAATTTGATAATGTTTTCTACTACCATACTCAATCCCTGCTCTCCATCCCCACCACCCCTAAACCCAAGATTTCTGTCCATAGCCAATTAGAAATGGCATTTCTATGAAAGGAGCCCATTTACACCACAATTAGATACTCATCTAATTTCAGACAGCCATGACATATCCCTATCACAAGATTAACGTTGCTAATTGTTTAACAATGCTTTACTACCAAAACATAAGACACATCTAAATTATACTTTCATTTAGCAATAAGCCTAACTAGAGTTGTGAACTTCACTATCAGTTGCAGGGGTAGAGGAAGTCCACACTACAACTTAACAAATACCATTACCTATTCAGAGTATCATCTCTTGGACAGCCCAAAGCACCCCAAATGCCCATTTACTCACCAATGCCAAAGTTCTTGGGCCTCTTCTCAAAGAGAGGATTTACAACCTTCTTGGCCTCCTGCTTCTTGACTACAGCAGGGGCAGGTGCCACCTTCTTGCCCTTAGCCTTCTTTCCTTTCGGCTGCAAAAAGAAAGAAATGCTAAACTCCCTCCATTCAAGCAATGCCTGCTTGGAGAGGCTTATCTTTATTAAAGTGGAGCATATTAGTGTGCAGGTCTAGACCCTGTCCTTGCAGGGGTAGCCATGATGCCTCAACTCCCTCATCTTGATTTTTAAGGCTCTTTTTAAAGAGCCTCTCGTAAGACATTTTTGCTTGTGCAGATCAATGAGCCATTTTTATCTCACTCAAATGCCCTTAATCACAGAGAAACTGCCCAGGGCAGAGCAATGCCTCCTCCAACTGGTGGTGTAGCCACTTCGCGATGGGAGCAAGAGCCCCCTCTCCCCCCCAACGGTAGAGGCAAACTGGCTCCTCACACCCTCCTGCAGTACTGAAAACAGGAGTGACTATCTGCTCTGTGAGGAGACTCTTCACCAGGCAGCCCCAGGGCGCTGGTCCCGATCTCCTGGGTCTGCCGCATTTGAGCCGCTTCACACCTGATGATGTGAAGGCCCATCGCTAGTTGGGGGCGGCTTTAGCCTCAGCCCGAGGAGAAGAGACTCGGCCAGGGCCAGGAGAGGAAACAGACCCAGTTTCACTCCCTTCAAGCCACAGCGCGCCCCCGGGCCTGGAGCCTCCGCTGCAGGTGCGAGTCCTGCCCCCACCGTCCCCTACCTCCCCCCGCCCCCGGCAAGGCACTAGAGGCCCCGGCCTGCCCTTGTCCCCGGGGCCCCCAACCCATCTCTGGGGAGGGCCCTCGGCCGGGAGGACAGGCGCCCGCCACCCCCGAGACGCGGCTCCCCACGGGCTAAGCTCAGCCCCCGGGGCCCTGCCGCAGGCGGGTGAGGCTGAGGCCCAGGCCGGTCC
Organism: Chrysemys picta bellii; assembly: GCF_011386835.1. Lineage (NCBI taxonomy): Eukaryota > Metazoa > Chordata > Testudines > Emydidae > Chrysemys > Chrysemys picta. The sequence continues at coordinate 17,295,653 of NC_088808.1, read as the reverse complement.
CGACTCCCGCAAACCGCGAAAGAGCCCGGCCTGGTCCCTCCGGGGGCCGCGCGTCTGCCCCGCCCGGTGGCGCCCGGCTACGGCCCCGGTTAAGGGGCGGATGGCGGCGGATTCAACCTCCCCCGAACCCGGGCCCAGCAGCCGCCGCCACCACTCACCATCTTGGATTGAGGTGGAAAAAGAGAGAGCGGGGCATGCTGGGTAATATATGTATGGGGCTGGAAATCCCGCGAGAGCGAGGCAACCCTCGACACAGGCGAGACGCAAGCGAGCTGGGGAGGATTTAAAGGGGCCGTGGTCTATTTCCTCTTAAAGGGGAAGTTGCCAATATTACCCTCCCCTGACCCCTAGCCGAGGGGGTGGTGAAGCTGAAAAGAACAAAGGACGGAGCTTGTGGACGCAGAGACTGGCCTCGGGAGATGGTCTTGTGGTGACCCCTTTAACATCTGGCTCCTAAGTACTCGGTGCCCCTAATGTGCCTGCAACACACCATGCATTCACGCACCAAATTGCTCCCAGGAGCACGTAGGTGATCATGCCCTTTGGAGCAAACCTGCTCTGAGCAAGGCTAAGCACCATGCCGCTCTCTCATGGGTACAGTACCAATGTGGACAGTGCTAGGAATTTTTTTTCATCTCTAGAGATGACACTTTGAGTTAAAGGGATACTATCAGATCAAATTTTATTCCTCGAGTAAACCATCTAGATTCAGTGCCTCATACATGAGCAGCTCGAACTAAAATTGACAGGGAGCGAGGGAGGACTGTTGGTTACTTTTAAAATGATGTATTGGTACTTAGATGCCACAGTGGTGGACACCTTAGAAATGCAGATGAGCTTTTGTACTGACTTTTGCCCACTTCTAATTTGATGGGTTTTCAAGTTTTTTTTTTTTTTTTTTACATGCACCCAGAAGCTGCAGTGGAGGACACTGGAATAACCAAAAGATCAGACGTTAAAGAACATTTTCTTATATTAAAACCTTTTTAAATGCTCCCGTTAAACATTTGAGAGAGATTATGAGAGACCTAAACCCTTTAATTATTATCCTCCATCCCCTATTTAAAATCAATGAAAATTGGCTGATGAATTCATGATCTCCCCTCCCTTGCCATCCTCTGATTAGAGCCCAATATGATGTCCTCCTGGGAACATCCCTGCCACATGCCCAGTCTCACTCTTGGAACAAAACAAGACACTGGTCCCTGAGAATTCATCCCGTGTTTTTTAAGTGAGTCCCATGTACAATGGGATTGGACTCTGGGAGTTTAATGAATGCTGTGTAGATGTCTATCCAGCAATAAAGCTCATAGTTATCTATGTTACTACCAAATCACAGGCACTCAATTTAAGGCACTCCCACTAACTGGAAACACCACACCCCATTTCTCAGAGAATGCTGTGTTTGCAGCATATGCAGAGAAGCCGGAAACAATATTGTACCTATACCCAATATGCTCAGGGAGCAATGGGGTGGGGGAAATATACACATGGACTATCTCCAGATTGTTTAGGGGGCAGCAGGTATGTAGCCCATGGGGCTAGCCTGCTAGATAATATGTTTTTCTTTATTGGTTTGATTGATTATATTGCTTTATGTTTTTGTACTGAGTAATTTCAGTAAACATCACTTCATTATATTTGGCTGTAATGCAAAGACCCTACAGGCCTGTACCCTGTATGATTAGCTAGAGCAAGTTAGCAGAAGTATCTGTAACCTTTGGCATAGATAAATGGCCTACCAGTTACCCCTTTCAACTTTGGCGAACTGAATGTGTTTACCGGAATTCTGGAACATGCCAGTAACCTCCAGGTACACTGCAAAAACATGGAATTAACAGCTCAGGCCAAAGGTAACACGATTTGTTACAATATTCTCAAAACCGTGAATACCCTAAGATTTATCTGGGTGAGGAAATAAGATTTGAGCATGGTTGGGTAATGATATGAATATTCAGGATAGTGCCAGGACTCTATAGGAGGGGGGTTAGATCTTTTTCCTTGTCTTTGGCCTTGAGGCCTCTTTTGTTTGGGGTTTCAGCTCAGCTTTTGCAATATAGCTCAGCTACTTAACCCCTGACCCTGATCTCCACCATTTTGGGATTGAGGAACCGGACCATTGAAATTATCAGGCAGGCCAGAGATGAGGCTGATCCTTTGTCTCCCACTCCCAGGTCCCCAAGGAAGGATGTGAGTATGGTAGTTTAAGTAGGTTGGTAAAGGGATGATACAAGAGTCTACAGAACTATACTAGTGCTTTGTGGCTCGATGGTTTGGGGCGTTGATAATTCCTTTATTTTAATAAAACCTCTAAAGCCTGGCTTTGTCCTCAGTGTGAATGTCTTTGCCACACACCCCAAGGGGCCAGACAAAGTATTGAACTCTCTACATTCTCTAATTCTGTAGCCTGGTTTTGCAACAAGAACCTAAGTATCTTCTAGTCAGATCATTGGCGAGCCTATAATAATAAATCAGCCCATAAAAATCAGGTTAACAGGTGGACTCCCCAAACTTGGCCATTTGATACATCATGGAAGTTCCACTCATTTTGTTTAAGGAAAATATATTTGTACTAGTACAAAAGAAAAACAGAACTAGGTCTCTGCATTGCCATATGGAAAACCTGTGCTCCAGCTCTGGTATCTGTGGTCAGAGAGTGGCTACCAGGGAGCATTTTGCAGCTCTTTAAGAGCATGGCGCTATACACAGCTCTTTCCTTCCTTGCCATTGAGTTCACAATTTGCAACAGCCCCTTTTGGCACTGAAGAGGTAAGGTGGAATAAAAAATGAACTTCAACCTAAGCTCAGAACTGGAAACGGGAGGGGGTGTGCGTGGAGACCTGCAGCTGATGAATAAAGCTAGAAAGACCCGGTTGGGTGTGGAAGGCATCTTCTTAGCATATGTGCAACGTGCCTCAGCCGGCAGGTGACGGGATTCATCACTGAACTCGGTGTGCTGGTCGGATCATTAGCTTCCCCAGGCCACATACTGACGGGAGCGCTACGTGAACGATGATCCATGCCCCCCATAGAAGGCATTAAGGGGGCTGAGCCAAACCTCAGAAGCCTGTATCAGATTCTATGCAATTTTAGATGCGCTAACATGCTACAGACTAAATGATAACAAACGAGAGATGCTGCAGATTTCCCCCTACAGGGATAAATAGTTGCAATCAGAGAGAAATGAGGGCTAGTCAGCCGATACCTAGAATATAAATGTTCCATTCTGGGCATCATGAAGTTAGAAAAAGTAGAGCCCCCATCTTCCAAACTTAACATTAAGCAGCCAAGTAAACAGCTTGATTTTCAGAGGCACAACCAACCAACCCCAGGCCCAATGTTCAGCACCCCTGAAAAAAAATCAGGCTGCATTATCAGTGCCTAAACATGGGTTTGGATGGCTACGGGATAAATGGCACCAGGCGCAGGTATCAGAGCAGTTTTGTAAAACAGTTTATTAAGAGATCCCACAACAAGCCCCGTAAGTGCAGGCTGAGAGTCCATTTCCATGCCACCAACACTGGCAGCCCTAGTCTCATTTCACACCAGCTTTCTCCAAGTCCTCTGGCAGGATGCGGCCCTTCTTCCGGGCCTTGTCCTTCCTGCGCTCCACCTTGGCCACCTTCTTCTTGTGGATGTTCTTACGCCGCTTGTCCTGCCGCTGCTGCATCTTCTCTACCACATTCTCTGTCCTCTTCTCCCACTGCTTCTGGCGCTGGGCCTTGCGCTTCTCCTTGCGCTTCAGGGCAGCCTTCAGACGTTCCTCGTCATCGCGGATCTTGACGCCTTCTGCCTTGTAAAGGACGTTGGTCCATTTCATTTTATTTTCCAGCTCCTGGGCTTTCTTTCGGTCCTTGTCCTTCAGCTCCTCCAGTTTGCTCTTCCGGGCTTCCAGCCTGCTCAGCAGCTGCTTGTAGTTCTTGCCGGTCAGAGGGGTAAGGTTACCCTTCACTCTCTTCCTCTTCTCTCTCTTCTTCTCTGTCTTGCTCAGCTCCTCCTCCTCACAGACTTTGACCTGGTTGAAGATGATCCCAACCTTGCTCTCCTCCTTTGCTTGCTGCGGCTCCACAGCTGCAGCTGCCTCCTGGGCTCCCTTCTTCTCCATTTTCTCCTTCATCTTCAGCTCCTTTTTTCGGCGCCTCTTTCTCTCCTTCTCATACTTCCTTCGGCGCCTCTTCTCCAGCACAGCTGGTGATAGCTCTTTAGTGCCACCCTAAAGGAAAGGCCAGAAGAGGAAGAGAGGCTGTTGTACAGAATTTAGATATTACAGCTGAGATGACTACAACTCCCTTGATTTACATTTCCCATAAGTGCCTTAAACATTTACCATCTATCACAGGACCATCTAAGGTTAGAAATTATGGGCCTGACTTTCAAAGGTGCTGAGCACCCAGAACTCCAACTCCAGCTGTACATCCCAAATCTCAGCCTTCTGGGAGTCTCCTAACCTTCATTCTGCATACATTTGTGAACGAGCTTCTCCCTTACTGTACCTGGCCTCAGACTCCATGGAGTCCACAGACCTTGGGGTTTCCTCAGCCCTTGATTCTGGCGCTGTTTCACCTCTCATGAGATTCCCACCACAGTGCTCCTCCTCTGGTCGGGTGGATGTTCTCCTCCAAGACTGGCCTGTATGAACTGGCTATTAAAGAGGTCTATCTAGTTTCTCTAGTCACTCTGGGCCATACACCACCCTCAACTCACGCACAAAACCCTGACTACAGCCCCAAACACATCACCTTCAATGAGAATGAATTCCCTTCACAGGTCACTTAGCGAGCTCTGGATATTGCAGGTTGGCCACCCAGCTCCCTGTCTCCCAGCAACAAGCTGCACTGTGGGGGAGGGGAGGGGGGAGAGGACGATGACGACCAACCAACCTATCCAATGAATGGCTAATGCCCTTACCTGACCAGAGACTTCTTGTATCTTCTCATGTAACCTCTGACGCAAGATATTCACGGCAGAAAATGAACCCGGATCACTTTTTCCACCTGGTTAAAAAAAGGTGGGAGAATGAAGTAATTCACTTAGAATAAGGCACTAGCCACATAGGAAAGATCTTTGACAGTTTCCAGTGGGACCCAGGAAGGAAATGCAAGACACACTTTCCTCAGAAAAATTGCATGGTGTCAAGTATCAGGGGGTAGCCGTGTTCGTCTGTATCCACAAAAACAACAAGGAGTCCAGTGGCACCTTAAAGACTAAACAGATTTATTTGGGCATAAGCTTTCGTGGGTAAAAAAAACAACAACACTTCTTCAGATGCAACCTTATGCCCAAAAGCTTATGCCTAAATAAATCTGTTAGTCTTTAAGGTGCCACCGGATTCCTTGTCATTTCCTCAGAAAGGAAGATTTCTTTGGAATTGCCTCCCCTCCATCTCTAACACTATTCAAGATGGTTGAACCCGGAAGAACGTTTTAGCACCATCCGGCAGCTAGTCAGTTTCTCTCTCATGCATTTAGTGCAGCTCTGAACCATCGCACTTGCAAACACTACTGGGAAAGTCTAAATCCAGACAAAAGCCTTTTCACTGAAGAGTGAAAGGGGGCGGGGGGGGAATCATGAAGACTCTCCTCTCCATTCATATGAAACGCGCCCTTTCGAACACAGGCCTGCTTTACACCTAAAAATTCGATTGACCTAGCTACATTGCTCAGGGCTGTGAAAAATTTTACACTAACCCTCATTGTAGATGCAGCTAGGTCAACAAAAGAATTCTATTGATCTAGCCACCACCTCTCAGAGAGGTGGATTAACTACATCATCTACACTACAGCTTCACAGTGGCACAGTTGTGGCACCATAGCTGTGCAGCTGTAGTGCAGACATACCCAAACTCCTCAATACATTAGGGCAGCATTTCAAACTGCGGTTCAGGAAGTTGCCTCTTTACCATTGGTGAAGCATCTGCAGAGTGACTTGGGGAGATCAGAGCAGCAAGGGCTGTAAGCAGCTTGGGGAGATTCCAGGGGGTGCCCGTAAATGAGAAGTCATACTCCCAGGCAGTGGAAACAAAGAACCAAGCAACACAGTGATCAAATTCAAGTGAGTTTATTTTCAGCCTCTCTCCTTAGCAACTTGTGAAAAAAAAATCACTTTTTCAGGTGACCAAGCACTCTAGTTGCTGCAGAGCAGGCGGGGCACTGGCAGGGGTGTCAGCCACACGACAATCTCTAGTTGATGAAGTGACCCACAATATGAAGAGTTTGAGAAGCGGTGATTTAAGGGATTTATGTTTCCAGAGACCCACTACTAACCACCTTGTGAATCTGGGTGTCTCTCCTCTCTCTCTCTCACTCACACACACACTCTTCACTTCTATAAGAACATTTAATGAGAAAAATATTGTATATTCTGCTGAAGGATTTCTAAGGGTTTTGCAAATTAAATATATTCAGTGTACCAGGGAAAGGCAGCTACCACTGGGTTGGAGAGCATCAACTATACTACACACTACAAAGGACTGCAGAAAAGGAAAATTTAAGCTAAATATCTGCTCCATGCAGAAAGAACTTTGTTGGGTTTTTTTAATCTCTTTCTTTTAGAAGATCCCCAAACACAGAACTCAAAATGACATAGCTGGGAAGGACAAGGGCTGAGTTCTACCCCATTAAGATTTAAACCATGGCTCCAGGGAATCTAGTTATTCCACAGTAGTGGTTTAGTCCATTAAACCATCCTGCTGTACAACACACGATCCACATTTCATTTCTCCCAATTGAGACAGTGAAAAATCAGTTACTCAGTTTCCATTTTGTCTAGAGTCCTACATGTGCTGTGGCAGTGTTTATTAGTTTAAGAACAATTGTTTGCGTTGGAATTTAGATTTTTACAAATTCATGGAAATATTTCTGTCAATTATAGGATTTACAAAAAGCTTCTACAAAATTAGATTAGATCTGAACCAACAGAGTCTCTTTTCCCCCCTCCAGTTACAGACAGCTCTCCTTTGCACATCTCCAGTAAGTGTACCCAGCTGCAACATTACAACTTGCTTGTCTTGAACCTCACACCCAGTTTGCAGTCTGATCTGAGCAAAGGATAAACTCAATACTCGTGTATGGAGACTCGGAACAGTCTTCCCAGTCCCAGTTTGTTGGCGTGGGGAAGGAAAAAAAGACAGGGCTCAGCTCAGCCAGATTTAGCCTGTGAATCGGCCATCCGAACCCTCTCACCTGTAATTCTGTTCTCACTTTTGCTCACTGCTGTTCCAGTTGGAGCAGCTCTGCTCCCATTGGGCGCTGTCTGTTCGGCTGGAGTAGGTATGTTAAGATTAGGTACTGCCTGCATAGCTGGAGGGGCATCTGCCTTCTCAGCTTGCTTTCTAGGTTTCTTTCTCTTCTTTTTCTTCGGCTGGCTGCTAGCATCTCCAGACCCAGCTCGCTTGGAAGCTGAAAGGCACAGAAAAGGTTTAGAAAGTAACAGGACAGCTCTTTCTTCACTGTCCTCCTCACCAACCACATATTACTGAAAATTAGGAGCCCAGCAACATACTGCATTTAATTTTAATGCTGACATAAGCCTCTCTTTAATTATGGGATTTAGATGTTATCTATGTTCAAATGACAGACATTAGGAGAACCCAACTACACCCCAGTTGTGTCCTATGTCCCTGGTCCAACAACTATTTAAACACGTGTATAATTTTGTGCACATGATCAGCTGCACAGCAGTCAAGGAGGCTAATCATGTGAGTAATACTACAGATGTGCTTAAGTGTTTGCAGGATCGAGGCCCACATTACAGTACGGTTTGGTTTTTACCTACCAAGTCGCACAGACCAGATAGCCTGATAACCCTACTAAGAAAACCATGCTATAAGCCAGGGTTTCTAGAAATTACCATCAAGAAATGGAGCCTCGTTGCATAGGACAAATAGAAATAATACCAAATGTTCTTTTCCGTGGCTCCTGGACCTGCTGCACACAAATTTTCTTAGCTAAATTCTGCAGGTATGAGTCTTTGGTGGCCAGACTAGCCATGTCTAATCCAGGTCACCTGGCGACAGCAATAAAATACAGGAGAATCTACACAGTCGTGCCCCAGAATTAAGAGGGGTTCAATTCAAGCGATGATGTGCGCCACACAAGTGTCTGTCCTTTGGACCAGGGCCACCTGGGGGAGTGCCTGGGGGATCACCAGCACTGAATGAAGTCCAGAGGCAACATCCATCGCCTTGCCCTAGATGTTGAAAAAAAGCTGGTTAATGAGAGACTGACAAGGGGTTTTATTTAATGCACAAAGAGAAATGTAACAATGTGGACTTGGGTAGCAACTTTATAACTGCACAGGGGGCAACACAGAAGAGAAGTGGGGGGGAGGGAGAACTGGAGGAGGGAGATGCAGGGGAAAGGGGGGACAGCAGGGAGGAAGGGACAATAGAGGGGGCACGGAAGTGGGAGGGGCAATAGAGGGGCACAGGGGATGGGCAGGGGACAGCAGGGAGGGAGGGGCAGTGAGGGGGCACGTGGGGTGGGCAGGAGGACAGCAGGGATGGAGGGAGGGACAGTAGAGGGGTTGGGCGGAGGGTCAGCAAGGAGGAAGGGACAATAGAGGGGGCACGTGGGTGGGAGGGGCAATAGAGGGGCACAGGGGACAGCGGGGAGGGAGGGACAGTAGAAGGGGCTATGAGGGTGGGCAGGGGGACAGCAAGGAGGGAGGGGCAATAGAGGGGGTTACGGGGGTGGGCGGGGGGACAGCAGGGAGGGAGGGGCAATAGTGGGGGTTACGGGGGTGGGTGGGGGACAGCAGGGAGGGAGGGGCAATAGAGGGGGTTACGGGAGTGGGCGGGGGGACAGCTGGGAGGGAGGGACAGTAGAAGGGAGCACGGGGGACAATGGGGGAAAGGGATTCCTGGGGGAGGGGGCAATAGGGGAGAGGACGAGGGCCGGGGCCCGCCGCCAGCTCCCACACCCCCCCTGCCCGGGGATGGGCCCCCGCAGCCTCACCCGCGCGCCACCGCTGCCTGCCAGCCGAGCCGAGCCGGGGCCCCACATGGCCGGGCAGGCAGCGCTAGCCGAACGCAGAGCGCACCCTCGCTCCCATTGGCAGAGGCGGCGAGGGGCGGGGCCCGAGGAGGAAGCGCGGCGCGCGCCTTGCCGGGGCTCGGGGTCCGGCTGCCTGCCCTGGCGCGCGGGAGGGGCGCGCGCAGCGAGGCGCGCCCTCGTTGCATTACTGCCGCGTAGCGGGTTGCAGGCAGCTGGGAGGGGCTGTGCCTGTAGCACGTTGCATGCGGTTCCCCAGCTGCATCCCCCCCGCTTCTCCCTCGTGCACTGCCCTGCCCGCTACGCGCCGTGCCCGGATTCAAGCTGAATCTGCAAATCCCTTTGAACTCTCCCTTCGGTTGCAGCTGCGTCCAAATTAAAAAGTTCTGCAACCATTCGTGTGTGTGTCCCGGAGATGTCTCTGTCCCCTTGTCTACAGCCGGAAACCAGCGGGCCTGGCTATTCCAGAATAGCTCCTCGGGTGCAGACTGGATTCCAGAATAAAGTCACTTTTATCCCATAATCATTTTTCTGCTTTGTGAGTGAATTATTCCAGGATACAGTGATTTCCAGAACTGTGACCACACCGCGAGCTACTGCTTTATTTCCAAGGCTCTCAAGTCATTTTACAAGTTCATTTCCCAGCCACCAAAATTCAACCATTTCTAGGATGGGACAGCTGACATTGAACAGTTTACAGCACAACATGGCAGTTAGGTAGGGTGAACAGATGTCCCAATATTATCGGGACCATCCCAATAGTAGGAATTTTGTCTTATATATGCAATTATATCAGTCCCCCTGGAAAAAAAATGTCCTTATTTTTCACATGTGCTATCTGGTCATCCTCCAGTTAGGCCAGGGAGTGAGTTAAAACTACACAAGGAATTTTAGGGAGGCAGGATGTAATTATGCAATTGTAAATCGACTAAGGTGTGGGTTGTGCAAACAACCTTATCCATAATTTTGTTTAAACTGTCCTGGGAGTTATTTACCCTGAAATATTTTAAGGAAAACTCACATCCTGATTCTAATGTACTTAACACAATACTGACAACTTCAAATGTACAAAAATCATGAGATTTTAAAAAATAATATACTTCAGGTTATTTGTATTTGCTTTCAGGTTTCCAAGTCTTTAGGGTTGACTGTAGGATTAATTGAATGGGGTCAACATTTTCACAGTAGAAACTTTTTCTTTTTAATGAAAGCTGAAATTCTCATGAAATCACATGACTCCAGGAATTTGGGCTTTGAGAAAAAACACTAAATATTGTAGAACCTCTGCTAAAATCATGAGAGTTGGCAACAATAAATAAGCATAGAGAGAATATGTAACTAACTCTTTGTACAATGAGGCAGTAGATAATTCTGCTATGTCCATCCAGGAAGTGCACCTGTAACTTCCAGGTGACCTAATGCACTGTGTACAAGATAACACCATGTTTATCTTTTATGAATAAAGTACCGTAACCACTGCAATGAGCACTGTTGAATCACTATGCAAGAGTATTTCTATATGGTTTTGATTCCCCAAGCTGTAAGTCCTGCTCCTCCACTCCACATATTCACGCTCAATGCAGGTTAATGTCAGTGGAACATTAGCTTGAGTAAGGATTGCAAAACTGCATCCAGAACAGTATTTGTACTTGTGACGAAGGGAGAGAGAAAAGGACTTTCTGGTAAGCGCATGTTAGGGTAGCACTTGCAATGCAGCATTACTGGTCTTTAGAAGTAAAATAATCTCGTGAGAATAGAAGTTACTCTCCCACTTAGCAAAGCCCATCGTAGCCTTATTTGACATTTTAGCTGGATTCATGGCCCTAAAGCAGTGCTCATATTAAGAGCAGTACATGAGGTTGGTACAGGGAATCCTTCTCCCCAGGAATTATTTTGGACAGTGATCTTTTAGGTCAGGAGTTTTAGTGGAACCTAAGTGGGTTAGGATTCATGGGTGCCTTTCCCTGGGAGTTGGGTGCCTAACTCTTGTTGGAAATCTCAGTCTTAGTTTCTCATAGCAAGAGGTGAGGTGCGTGAAGTGTCCACAGCATCTAGCTGAGAGGTGACAAATAAGATCATAGAATATCAGGGTTGGAAGGGACCTCATCTAGTCCAACCCCCTGCTCAAAGCAGGACCAATCCCCCAATTGCCCCCTCAAGGATTGAACTCACACTCCTGGGTTTAGCAGGCCAATGCTCAAACCACTGAGCTAATGTTCTGCATGTTACCAGGATTTCACATCTGTGACCCCCAAGATGTAACACACAGACTGAGTCAAACCACTGGCCTGCGATGTAGGTGAGAAAGCACAGCAACGTTTGAGAAGGTCCCTGGGCAGCTCCCCAGACAAGCCCCATGGACCTCCTGCTTCACGTTGCACGTTTCAGTTCTGCAATAATCAACCCTTCTACAAAGCCCAACTTCAGTGTCAGCGGGAAGAGGCGCTGGAGTGGGGTTTTGCTTGGAACATTTGGGGAAATGCTCTTCCCACTACACACACACACGTAAGATTCTCACGTCACCCTCCCCTTGCAGCTGATAACACACCCTTTAAAAATTATACAAAACAAAGTTCGTTTTATTCAGCCATACACTTACAAAATAAATGGGGGAGGGGGAGGACAACCCCAGAGAGAAGTGTGAAGCTACAGTAGAATACTGACCAGGGACTTAATTGCATTCTGGGTGCAACAGTAGTTCTGCAATGTTTAGACATTGATCTGTAATGGTTACATCCCATTTCAAATACTTTCTTTCAATTATACAAGTAGAATTAGCTTAAATGACTGAATGGAGGAAGCTGTTTGCAGCGGTCCCAGGGTATGAGAGAGAAGGTGGGTGAGGTAATATCTTTTGTTGGACCAACTTCAGTTGGTGAAAGGGACAAAGCTTTCAAGCTACACAGAGCTCTACTAAGGACAGTGACAGTTGAGTACCCAGGTGCTGCTGGATAGCTTTGATTGAAGCACCAGAAATGGTTTCTTAAAAGGAAACTGCACAGAATGCTTCTTCTTAACTAAGAAACCAAAGAGCTTCTTAGCCATGAGCACCCAACTCTCCCCCCTGTCTTTGATTAAACAGCACTAATTGCCCCAAAAATTATCTTCATAGCAGCTTCATCGACCATTTGACAGAAACATGTAATCTGAGCACCCACTTGGGAGCCAGAGTGTCCTTAATTCTAATTCTGGCCCTGACACTGCCTCCATCTATAGCCTTGGGCAAGTCACTGCACTGCTGCCTCAGTTTCCCTTGCACTTCAATGGGAATAGTGTTTACGTCTGTGGCAAGGGTGTTCTGAGGAGTCCAGGTAGCTTTAGCTCTCCCATCTCAGTAGTTTCTGAACACAGGGATTCAAGTTTGCAGAGCACCTTGAAGGTGAAAAGTGTTATATACACACATACTAAGGAGGTTATTATTTTTGTAAACTACAGCAGAAGTCATTTTAGTGCCACCCCAGCCGAGGAAGAGGCTGAGAGTACGGATATAGGAAGCACGCAAATGTTGATTAACTTGAGTCTTAGGAAGAAATAAATACTGAAAAAAAACCCCACCCCAAACCTTGACCCACATTTCCTATTCAGAACCAGAATACACTCGATTCCTGCATAGCACAATAACATGTTCCCAACCTGGCATTCACATGGAAACAAACTCCATGCTCCTAATGGTCTCTACATGTAGTCATCCTGTGGTAACATAAGACAAATCCTAGCTCAAAGTTGCTACAGCAGTCAATTTCCTATTGGCCTATTACTTCTACCATAGCCCTCTGGTAACACTTTCTCGGGTGTGGCTCAAGAGGTGAAGACGACACTGCTGCTATCCAGTGAATGGCAGCAGCTGACCTGCAAACACAACTACAGTACAGTATTCTGGGAGTGGGAGAAGGTTGGCTCAATACAGCAACTGGGAAGACTCCATCAGCTCAGCAGGCACGGCGTCCTCTTCAGGAGTGCTCCGTCGGGCCTGCCCCGTGCCCGTTCACGTGAGGGTGCGATGGGGTTGAGCTCTGAGGGGCCGCAGTGCTCTGCTCGGCCGTGGCAGCTGCCAGAGGCATGGAGAGGCCTTCGGGGGAAAGCACGGCAGGGTCTTCTCTCCAGTAGGCTTCGCACAGAGGAAGATCATTGGTGTCACATAGACTGTAGCTTTCCAGAACAAGCCACCCCAGTAAGGAGAGACAGCGGGTGCAATCAGAGAGGGGAGGGGGAAAAAAAGAGGGGAGGGGAGAAAGCAAGACAGAAGCAAAGCGTTAAGAAAATGGCAAAAGCGTCCATGGACATAATGTTTGTGGATTATAAACTTTTTCATGAGTCTCATGACACTGATGTTCCCTAACAGGGCTCAGGCTGGTGTGTGATCTCACTGCCCTGGGAAGGAGCAGGGGTCGTGTCATTGAAGCCAGCGGTGTTACTCCAGTCTGAAATTGGCATGTGGGTCCACTCTAATTCCCATTCAAGTCAAAGGAAAGACACCTGGGGCAAAATCCCAGCCTCATTAAAGTCAATGGTAAAACTCCCATTCACGTAAGTGGGGCCAGGATTTCATCCCTGGCAATTTCACTGAGAGTTAGCTCTGGACCCAACTGAGAGGAGAATCAGGCCCTTTGGCCCTAATTTTGCTAGTGATTTTGGGTGCCCAGCTTAATACACCTGACCCTGATTTTTTAGAAAAGCGGAGTGTGCTCACACCTCCAGCTGCTGGGAGCTGCGAATACTTTGCACCTTTCACACTCGGGTCTAAGATCTAAAAACCAGCAGCCACTTTTACAAGTTTGGGCTGTAAGTGTTTAGAGTCAGGATTATTCTTGATTTACCATGCGGCAAAAAAACCAAACAACTTCCCCTGCAAAAAAAAAAAAAAAAAAAAAAAAGGGGTGGGGGGGGACTTTAAGTTCTTTCAAGGAGCATTACTAGATTGTCACTGAATTGTTTGGAGGTCTATATTTGTAAGATTATCATTCCATTCTTTTTGTTAAGAACCAAAAAAACCTCAAAGCCTCTATCCCCTTCTCCCCTGCTCTAGTGTTATGACTAATAGCTAAAAAAGTTGTGCACCAAGAAAAGGACAATCGATTCTCATGCTGCAGGATCACTGTAAGGGTCAGGAAACCCCCCACCCCCATCTCTAGCATTACCAGATTGGCAAAGATTTATGGGAGATTTATGCCTTCTCCTGCAGCATCTTTGGCCAGATTTTCAGAAGTGTTGATCACCTGCAGCTCCCATTAACTTCAACAGGAATTGTGTGTGCTCAGCTCTTCTGAAAAAGCAGGTGACAGTGGTTGACCACTGCAGGGTATAAGATTAGGTGGACCAGTAGGGTGAACAATTATGACAAATCCTGTGTTCCTAAGCTAGTGGCCATCTCTTGTCCCTGTATTGCCCTGGGTCCTGCTCTGAAGTCTGAGGTGGATGCACAGTGGCAGGGCTATAAATCAAAATAAAAATAGAGGGAAAAAAAATGCTGGAAGAGAGGAAGGAGCTGCCCATGCAAGAGACACCCAGAGACCGAAGTGAGTCCTGTAACAGGAAATAGCTTATGTTCAAAATAAACCCAAGAGGTCCAGGGATTTTCTTGTTTCTGTTTTATTTACCATTAATAGACTCAAATAGAGATTTATGGGAAATATTTTAAAAGTAAAATATATATAAAAAGAGACTAAACACTTTGAACTGAAGAGACGTGTCTAGCAGGTTGAACTCCAAACCCACCCTCCAGTCACCAAGCCACGCTTTCAGAGAGACAGGAGTGTGAACCAGGAATTCAGAGCTCCAGCCACAGGTGGCTGGATAAGGCAAGCTGGAGTGCACGGGGCTACAGCTTTGGGGAATAAGCACAGGAGGAGGTCACTGATTTAAAGCACTTGGTTTTTGGCAGTTACAGAGAATTCACCCAATGCCAAGTCAAATCATCTCTTTTCCAGCAGTCTCCCCGCTAGGTGTGCTAGAGAGAAGGGGTGGGTGTTTAGCATCTGGGGCTTTTGCACCATCACCAAGTGAGGTCCCTTCATTGGGGTCTGAAGGCTTTTCACCCCATCCTTCAGTGCCTATGCAAAACAAGGCTGCTACTGAGGTATGCATGAAGGACTGCAGGACTGGGGCCTAATTAGTCCTGAATCCACCAACCATTTCTCCTGGATCTCAGCCCCTCATGACTGGATCCCAGAGCACTAGGGTCTGGTGTCCAGCAGATCTCACACAGGAGGACTACTAAGAACTCTTCAGCCTAGCATCCGGGTGGAATACAGCTCTGGAAAGGAAGTGGGCATCTCTCCTTCTCCTCCCTCCCTTCCTTAACCCTCCGCCCCGCAAATTATATAGACCTCAAAATTTACACTACAGCTCTCCAGCCAGTAACCTGAAGTTCATAGTTGCCATGGGGCTCTGCAAGGCACCATCCAATCTCACAGTGGAGAGGCCCTGAGGCTTTGTTTGATGTGACCCCAAAGGAGAAGTTGGGAGGCGGATGCTAGGATTAAATGCTCCCCCAAACCACACTATTGGGACCATGTGGGAAGGCACCTGCCTAGAACACAAAAGCACATGAGTTGCTTTGAAAGATTCTTGGCTTGCAAGTTTCCTCATGAAATCAGTATTTACTAGCAAAAACCCTACAGACATGCAGTATTTACCAGTATATGGGGCAAGAGTGTCTCCCAAACCCCTGGTACTGTGATGGGAGTGAGAATATGCCTTTCCAGGTGACACCTACCCAAAAACAGAGTCTAATTCTATAGTCCTCCCACAGACAAGCAGTGAAATCAACAGGAGTTTTGTCTGCACAAGGATTTGTGGGCCCTAGCAATACACAGGGACCAGTCGGAGGCTAACAGACTGGGTGCAGAGAATACAAGACTCTGCAGCTTCACCCAAAGGGATGCCAGGAAACAACAATGTTTCAGGTGTTAAACTCTAAGCTCTAACTATTGGGGATGGTGAAAAGCCACCAACAGAAACCAGAGATTGGGAGAACAATTTGGAACAGTGGTTGTGTGGAATCCTACTGTCCTGCTCCCACTGAAGTCAACTGCAAAGCTCCCATCAATTTAAGTGAGAGCAGGATCAGACCACTGTAGAACAAAATGATATGCCTGATCCTAGGCGGTACAAGGAGTTGACAGCTACTGACCCCCAGCTGAGCTCTCAGAATCAGTTTCGTGTCACCCTCTCCAGGTATATACTGAGTCTTGCATTTACAGCCATTTAAACACAATTAACATCCTACAGCCATGTGTAGTTTAATACAAAATAGAAACCTCTTTCTCCACAGACAGTAAAATTCTGTTAAAAAAATCCTTATGACTCTATAAAAGTACTTTGAATAAGCCACTTGTTGTGTCTATTTAAACACTCACATTTCTTTGGTGCAGAAATAAAGATTGCGTTAAATCTGTAGCCGATGGCACGTGAAGGAGAAGGAAATAAGTGCTCAAGGACCAGTGGATGAAACATTAGGTGCAGCTACAGGACATGAAGCGTCATTAAAGAGACTATAGCTCTAATCTAGGCAAGATTTCTCACCACCTGAGCACTTCATATTAGAAACAGAATAAGACTGGATTGATTTGGTGCAATGAGGGGAGGGAGGGGACAAAGCCCCCCTGCTCCTGCTTAGACAGTAGTTCTGCTAGGAATGATGGCTTAGTGCAGTTTCAGAGCTAGGTAGATAAGAGACCACACCAGCATGGTCAGAACCCATTGGTCCAAAGATTAAAATAAACCATTTTAGAACCACAAAAGTGTACATGCCAGAGCGTCTGGTTACAATGTCACATACACACACCACAGGCTCACTTTTGGGTCACCATAACCTCACACACCCCTGTTCGGCCAGCACAGCGGTGGATGTTGTCTATCAAGTGATGAAATAATAAAGTCCTGACCCAGTTAAGACCTGAATTTTTGCTTAGATCAGTCAGCATTGTGTAACCCTACTCAACTCCCTTTCCAAAATATTTACTGGGCCTCTCACTGTCCTAAGACATCTTTTTATAATTGTTGCTCTCCTTTTCCCAGCTATGAAAGGTAAGTTTTCTTAAAATAATGCATCAATTTTAAAGGGACGCTGTTGGGCTAACATTTATTTCTAAAATACCTGCATTACCAGTAAATTATGGCCCGATTTTCAAAGTTCCAGTTGACTCGAGCATCTGTAACTACCACTAAACTTTTTTTTTTTTTAATTCCCTAAAATAAAATCAGCTTATCAAAGCTTATTAAAAGTGAAAGAAGTTTAAAGAGCTAGTTTGCTTTTCACCATTTATGCTGTTGATTAACTTGTTGCACTTCACTGACCTTGGACAGTGCAACCGAACTAGTCACTTTCAGATCTGATTCTGGAAACTTTCCTTTACTGGATCTCATTAACTAGCCAGGTTGGGGGTTGCAACCATATTAGGAAAGAAGAAAAAGTTTGTATCCACCAGAACCTATGTTCTATTGAAAGTCTTTAAAAAGATTTCACAAAAGATACATTAGGGGTATCTTTTCCAAAAAAACACACCAACCCTCTCACCCTGCTAGAGGCAGAAAAATGCTGATTCTAAGCTACTTGATGATGTCCCTTTAGTTCATTTTAAATAGATTCCAGACAGTTGGTGGTGGTGAGCTGCAAGGAATAGGCACGTTATGTAGTTAGGACACTTGTGAAAGAACTGGCACAGAAAAAGGCTCTTCCTCATACCAGCCTGACTGCTTAGCATCTCGATGGCTTGCTTTAGGTTATAGAAGTTTGATCTAATTAAAAACACAGGTGTGAATTTTAAGGGGAAATATCCATTTAGGCTTGTGTCTTAAGGACCATCTGCTCTCCTATCCTGTTTCTCAGAAAGGGCTGGAGACAAGAGGAGGCTTGTTAGTATGGGAGTCCATGGCCCTATTTGTACCTGGAAGAGTAATATTCTTCTTCTAGTTCGTACAGGTCAACGGAAATCTCATCCCTCAGCGAGATCAGCTTCTTGTCACACTCTTCCTGCACGCCCCGCAGCTGCTGGTTACGCTGGTTAATGGCTTCGTTCACAGAGGGGAAGTCATTGAGGATCAAGAACTGCTTCAGGTCGGACACAAGCTTCATCAGGGACTCGCCAGCTCGGACCTTGCAGGATGGATAAAATATTAAGCAAAAGGGACACAGAGTGACTTCGGGTCCTTTACCAAGGGTCTGCAACATGATCTACTGGGCTGCCCCCTCAACCCCCGATACCAGACTTTGCAACATGGGAGCAACTTGGCTAAAATGCTAGCCAAAAGCCTGCAGTACCAGAGAAAGAATGCATTAGAACAGTACAGTTGTACATGTACACCAGGGGCACTATGCAACCTTCTGGCACTCTATGCACGAACAATGATGTTCTTTTGTTCCACTGGCAAACACAGCCATCAGTAGTATAAACCCAGAACTATATGTTTTGGCACCACCCAAAGGCAAAAGAAGGTATTAACATTGCAAGCCAAGAGTAGGATTTCAGTCAGGGACCTCACCAGTTACAACTGGGCAGCTCTAAAAGTGAAAGTTGATCAGTTTGGGTCCCAACCCAAAGCGAAATCCACAGCAAACAGAAAAAATGGCTCCCTTCCTTTGCACTGGGAAAGCCACCCTGTGATGATTACACCTCTCGCAGCAATTGTCATTAGTATTCTGAGTGCTCCTCACGGATGCTGTAACGGACCACAGAGCACACAAGATCTGCTATGCAGCACGCCTGCTTGGCGCACAAGCTGTACTTACGATGTTGGCAGCTCTGACGTGCATCTCGTAGTTGTCCTGCTCACTCTGGGTCGCTCGAGAGACTTGGGTTTCATCTTCAATCTAAAAATTAATTTAAAAAAGCCACGTGTCTTCAGCTCACCCAATATTCCTGCATCCCAGAAGAGGTTATTACTTTCAAGAATAGCTTGTTTCAGTTCAAACCACATATAAAAGGGGCTTTTGTCCCTGATCCCATCTAGTAGATGCTTTTGGTAGGATCAGGGTTAAGAGTGCACCATTTGTTGATCTCCCATCTTTTCCCTCATGTTAACCAATTGCTGTTCACCTCTCTGTTTTCCTTCGACTGTCTTCTTTGATTCTTCCCACCCCTGATTTTCCAGCACTCCCAGCTTGTTTGATTGGACTGTTTTTTGAAAACTGAGTAGCATAATTTGCAGCTGTTCACTAGTAACCTGCTAAAAATAACTGTTGAAAACTCAGGAGGCCAAATTTGGCATCAACCTACTCTTACCCCCTGTAAAGCTATTAAAGCCTCATTGAAGAATAAGACCAAGCTTGGCGTAGATGCAGAATAGATGCATAACTGCAGAATTTGACTCCAGGAAGTGAAAGCTTCAACTGGTGAATCTCTCTGAGCCACCTAAATCTCACGGTTCAATTTTCAAATGCAGCCTTTTCCTGTGAGCTGGATTGGGATTTCTAGCCTGGAGGGTGTAATGATCATTCTGAGCAAAATTATTACCAAATGGGTATTGACTTCATTCGCCTTCTTTCAAATACCCACCTTAGCAGTCTTGATGATCTCTGTGAAGTTATCCATGATTGACTTGATGTCATCTTTCAGCCTCTTGTTGTAGGACTGTAGGAGGGTTTCTTTACTCTGAGGCAGGACTCGTTGTTGGGACATTGTGTTAAATTAGATTGGAACTGAAAGGCAGGAAAAGATAAAGCCTATTACAAGCCCCAGCCCAGGGGCTGCACAACATATTAAATCCTAATAATTCCAATCACAACATTACACCAGCCTATCTAAATGCTGCCTCTGAAACTCCTAATCTTACTAGGAGTCCAAACCACACCAAGCCAATCTCTTCTCCCTACTCTAACCAGTAAGGGCTGGAATTCTGCTTCCGCTGACCAACAAGAGCAGGATTGGGCCATTATACAGACAGTCTTAAATCTACACAACAGTTTAAACAACAACAACAACAAAAATCAGCTGAGAAGTTATGGGGGTCCACAACAGATATTTCCAGGCAGCATCCCTGGGGACAGGAAACAAGATCCCCTCGCTAAGGCCTCTAGTACCTAGTAGCCTGCCTGATTGCTGGAGTGAGTGTTGACACTACAGCACTGGAAGCACGACTGTGAATTAACTTACAGCACTGGAGGCACGACTGTGTATTAACTTACAGCCCTCTAGCAGGGTACATCCACCTGCAACCTGCCATGAACCAGCCACTGAGGGCAGTGCATGCTGCGGGTTCTGCTTTACTCACCTAGCTAGCTCACAGGCATTGCCACTACCCAGCCACCTCCTTGGGGTCACCAGCACAGAGCACTGCTGCTCTCAGCCATGACGCCCGGCTTCGCTGCAACCAACCACCTCTCATGATCATCCCACCCGCCTCCCCGGGAGTGGTCGCCTCTTCGCTGGTGATTGGCTGCTGCGGACGCCAATCCTTTGCCCTGGGTTGGGACCTGTTTCAAGTGGAGTTGAGTGAGCAGGTTTTTTAAAGCAGCAGGGTGTGCGTGCGTGCGTGTGTCCCTGACGTGCTGCTTGGTCAGACAAGACTGTCTGCAGCCCCTGCTCTTTAAAAAGGCACCAATCAACTGCTTTAGGGACAAGTATCAGAGGGGTAGCCCTGTTAGTCTGAATCTGTAACAAGCAGCAGAGGGTCCTGTGGCACCTTTAAGACTAACAGAAGTATTGGGAGCATAAGCTTTGGTGGGTAAGAACCTCACTTCTTCAGGTTTCAGAGTAGCAGCCGTGTTAGTCTGTATTAGGGTTACCATACGTCCTCTTTTTCCCGGACATGTCCGGCTTTTCGGCAGTCAAACCCCCGTCCGGGGGGAATTGCCAAAAAGCCAAACATGTCCGGGAAAATGGCGGCTCCGTTCCTCCCCGACTCTTCGGCTCTGTTTAAGAGCCGGGCTGCCCGAGCGCTACCGGCTTCGGGCAGCCCCCGTGCCTCCGGACCCTGTGCCGCCGGAGCCCGGGAGGGGAAGTGCCCGGCCGGGGGCGCAGGGTCCGGAGGCATAGGGGCTGCCCAAAGCCCGAGCGCTACCGGCTTCACGGTTTGCCGGGCAGCCTCCAGACCCTGCGCCCCCAGCTGGGCGCTTCCCCTCCCGGGCTCCAGCTGCGCTGGGGAAGCGCCGGCCGGGGGCGCAGGGTCTGGGGGCTGCCCGGCAAACCCTGAAGCCAGTAGTGCTGGGGCAGCCCTTTCCCCCTGGCTGGGAGTGGGAGGGAGGAGGGAGCGGAGTTAGGGTGGGGAAGCGGTGGAGTTGGGCGGGGCTAAGGGTGGGGAAATGGGCGGGGCCAGGGCCCGTGGAGGGTCCTCTTTTTTTATTTATTAGATATGGTAACCCTAGTCTGTATCCGCAAAAAGAACAGGAGTACTTGTGGCACCTTAGAGACTAACAAATTTATTAGAGCATAAGCTTTCGTGGACTACAGCCCACTCTATATGCATCCGAAGAAGTGGGCTGTAGTCCACGAAAGCTTATGCTCTAATAAATTTGTTAGTCTCTAAGGTGCCACAAGTACTCCTGTTCTTTTCACTTCTTCAGATGCAAGTAATGGAAATCTCCAGAGGCAGGTATAAATCAGTATGGAGATAACGAGGTTAGTTCAATCTGGGAGAGTGAGGTGCTCTGCTAGCAGTTGAGGTGTGAACACCAAGGGAGGAGAAACTGCTTCTGTAGTTGGATAGCCATTCACAGTCTTTGTTTAATCCTGATCTGATGGTGTCAAATTTGCAAATGAACTGGAGCTTAGCAGTTTCTCTTTGGAGTCTGGTCCTGAAGTTTTTTTGCTGTAAGATGGCTACCTTTACATCTGCTATTGTGTGGCCAGGGAGGCTGAAGTGTTCTCCTACAGGTATTTGTATATTGCCATTCCTGATATCTGACTTGTGTCCATTTATCCTCTTGCGTAGTGACTGTCCAGTTTGGCCAATGTACATAGCAGAGGGGCATTGCTGGCATATGATGGCATATATAACATTGGTGGACGTGCAGGTGAATGAGCCGGTGATGATGTAGCTGATCTGGTTAGGTCCTGTGATGTGTTGCTGGTGTAGATATGTGGGCAGAGTTGGCATCGAGGTTTGTTGCATGGGTTGGTTCCTGAGTTAGAGTTGTTATGGTGCGGTGCGTGGTTGCTGGTGAGAATATGCTTAAGGTTGGCAGGTTGTCTGTGGGCAAGGACTGGCCTGTCTCCCAAGGTCTGTGAAAGTGAGGGATCATTGTCCAGGATGGGTTGTAGATCACTGATGATGCGTTGGAGAGGTTTAAGCTGAGGACTGTAGGTGATGGCCAGTGGAGTTCTGTTGGTTTCTCTTTTGGGCCTGTCTTGTAGCAGGAGGCTTCTGGGTACACGTCTGGCTCTGTTGATTTGTTTCTTTATTTCCTTGTGTGGGTATCGTAGTTCCCATGGGAAGGAGACCCTGGAAGAATTCCACCATGATTTCAACAGCTTCCACCCCACCATCAACCTCAGCCTGGACCAATCTACACGGGAGGTCCACTTCCTAGACACCACCGTACAAATAAGCGATGGCCACATTAACACCGCCCTATACCGAAAACCCACTGACCGCTACGCCTACCTTCATGCCTCCAGCTTCCACCTCGGTCACACCACACGATCCATCGTCTACAGCCAAGCACTGAGGTAGAATCGCATCTGCTCCAACCCCTCAGACAGAGACCAACACCTACAAGATCTTCACCAAGCATTCTCAAAACTATGATACCCACACAAGGAAATAAAGAAACAAAATCAACAGAGCCAGATGTGCCATTACTTGCATCTGAAGTAGTGAGGTTCTTACCCACGAAAGCTTATGCTCCCAATACTTCTGTTAGTCTCAAAGGTGCCACAGGACCCTCTGTTGCTTAAAAAAAACAAAATCTCTAGCTCTTATGGCTACAAAGTCTTCCAGAAGTGACAAATGGAGGAGTATCTGCCCGACCCTTCAGACAGCCCAGCTTAAGTGCTATAGGCCAATGCTTTCAAGCCTGCCTAAGTCAGGGGTTCTCAAACTTTTGTACTGGTGACCCCTTTCACACAGCAAACCTCAGACTGTGACCCCCCTCCCATATAAATTAAAAACACTTTTTAACATATTTGACAGCATTATAAATGCTGCAGGCAAAGCAGGGTTTGGGGTGGAGGCTGACAGCTCATGACCCCGCATGTAATAACCTCAAGACCCCCTGAGGGGTCCCGACCCCCAGTTTGAGAACCTCTCGCCTAAGTGATAACGGTTTGGAGAAATTCTGCAGTTTCCACCTTGCATGCACATCCCTAAAGCAACAGAGAGTCCTGTGGCACCTTTAAGACTAACAGAAGTATTGGGAGCATAAGCTTTCGTGGGTAAGAACCTCACTTCTTCAGATGCAAGTAATGGAAATCTCCAGAGGCAGGTATAAATCAGTGTGGAGATAACGAGGTTAGTTCAGTCAGGGAGGGTGAGGTGCTCTGCTAGCAGTTGAGGTGTGAACACCAAGGGAGGAGAATGGCATTACTTGCATCTGAAGAAGTGAGGTTCTTACCCACGAAAGCTTATGCTCCCAATACTTCTGTTAGTCTCAAAGGTGCCACAGGACCCTCTGTTGCTTTTTACAGATTCAGACTAACACGGCTACCCCTCTGATACTTGTTTTTTTAAATTAAAGCTTAGGTGGAGCACAAGACCCAACCACCCACAACAGGTACCAGCTCCTGTCTCAGCATAAACTGGGCCCCTTCCAAAGTAAATACCTGGCCCAACTCCAGTTGAGCAGGGGTGGGAACAACGGGGGCAAAACTTTCTTAGGCTTTGCATTAGGGTCTGGTTCACATTGTGGAACGTAATGCATTAATATTAACTTCCCCATTCGCTTCCAAGAGACAAGGAACAACACAGAGCGACCACTTGCCCCTTACTTTAAGAGGCCTCGCCTGACCATTTTAAACAGTAAACTGAGCAGCAGAAATACACCTTAGAGAAAAATACCGGCTTTGCTAAGGTAACTAGGGTTTCCCTAAAGTGTCCCTCATTAAACAGAGCATTGTTATCGATTTGCATCCAATAGGTCTGGCAGGCAATTTCACTAGCCTCCCCAGGCTGCAGCAGCCAACTGTGGGACCCTGCAGGAAAGGTCAGAGCAGGGATAGGAAGCCGTGGGCGGGTGAATGCTAAGACCCAGGCGTGCCCCACATTTTTGGGTGAGCCAGGACCGTCCTGCGAGTGTTTTTTTGCGGAAAGGCGCCATTGCTGTCACACACCCAGCCGCATCCGGGCCAGACTCTTACCGAGGGCTTGGGGGAGCACCAGGAGGGCGCACTGGCCACCGCCGCTGCTGGCCCGTAAGGAGCCTGCTCGGCAAACCAGGAGGTTTACCCAGCCCGTTCGCTCCGGAGTGGGATTGCGTGGACCTGGTGCGCGTTTCCAGGACAGGCCGGAGTCAGAGCACCCGGCCTCTGCTCGCCAGCTGCCCACCTCATTCCCCGGCTCGCCAGCAAGCGGTTTGCGCTACCGCTGCCCTCTCTGGAGAGCCTGCCGCGCCCAGCTTCTCCAGGCTGCTCCAGTCCACAGCTGGCAGCAATAAACTCCGCGATTCCTCCTCTCCTCTCCTCTGGGGGAGAGCGGGTGCGCGATGGACAAGGACCAAGGTACCTGCACATTTTCCTTTAAGATGTTCTGTGAGCTGTGTCGTGTCGAATCCTGTTTAGGTTTTGGAAAAAATACAGCAGGTCTGGGGTTGGCGGGGAGACCGGGTGTTTTAAATGCGGAGAAGGAACTTAAAAGTAGCCGCTATTAAATGCTTGAGACAAACTAATACTCAACGGACTTAGGTCCATATTCTGTTCTTGAAGAAATTGAATCAAATTTACATCTGTGTCTGGAGAAGCAGGAAGTCATTTTTTGATATGTATGTTCTCGTCCCCTTTTTTCTTTCTCTCTCTCTCTCTCTTATCTTTCTTCTCCCCATAGTCCCCTTGTTCTCAACCACTTTCTTTATTTGTCCACAGAGGAATGGGATCAGTAAATACTTTTGAGATGTAGTTTATCCATATATTGTAGACTGAGGGTTATTTCTCCCCCGCCCCCCATAGGCCAAATTTTCCGCTTTACAGCAAAGCAGTAACTGACTGAGAGTAGAATGCAGCCCTACATGTTAACCTCAGTAAAGTCACACCAGTGTAATGGCGGAGAGAATTTGTTCCTCTGCATTTTACCTGCACGCATTTTTATATATATATATATATATATATGACTCAATCCTGACCCACTGAAGACAATGGAAGTTCAGTCGGTGCAGGAGGGGGCCCATACTTTTTGATCTATTTGGGGAATATGGAAGATTGTCAATTAGAATATTATATAAAATACTGCACTGGCTTTCTATCAGATGTAAAAAGCACTTTTATTTTGCTGTTCCCGTTGTCTGAGTTGGTCTGTATATTTACAAATGATTTTCAGGGAAAATCTAACACACAAAAATCCCGGGTTCTGAGTTGGATTTGCAGCTTTCTTTGCGTTTGTCTAGCATGTGACAGAAACCCACCATTTGTGAATGTAATTATATGGCAGTGACAGCCTAAATCTCTAGCTTGATTATTTAATTCCTTGTAAGTAGCCCTGGTTAAGTCAGTGGAACTTGCTTGCCTTGGGACTACTTTCATGAGTAAGGGTTTCTAGACCTTCCACATCTCCCTTTCTTTCCTCTGTAGACTACAGATTTCATGACCCTTTCTTCAAGGAAATGTCAGTAACCAACAGGTTTTCCTGAAGCTGGGTTCATTCTGGAGAAGAGCATCTTATGGAAAAAAAGCAACTTGTGTTTAAGAACTAGCCCCCAGCACTAAAACGTTTCAATCTTTTGATAATGTATGTGATTCAACTCTGCATTGTCCAGAATCTTTTGTAAGACAGAATACTCTCTCCGTGTTTCTCTTACCCTCCTTTAAAGGCTTAAATTACTATGGAGAATTTCATGGAGATATCTTTACAATTGCTCTCAGGAATTGTTCTCTGAAATCACATGCTTTACAGAAATGAAGTGGAGTGCTTTTTAGCCGTTTTTTATTTTTTATCCCCAACTTTTTACTATACATTCCTGACTCCAAACCCTTCCGTCATTAGTAGATGAGTGGGATCTTGCACTTGCTAATCAGAGAGTAAACACCTCCCTGTGAAATTCAGTTTATATCAAGCCGGTTTCTTTCTTTAAAAGAACAGGGCGTTGTCCAGCTGTATCTATAGTGTCAGACTGTGTGATCTGAATCAAGTTGCCTAAAAACATTGAGGAACTGGTAGCTGCTTCCGTTGTTGCTGAAAGAGCATTGGCCTATGATTTATTTTCCCTTTTGGAGTACTCTGGGCACATGGCAGTTGTGAGGTTGTGCAGTCTATATGGTTTTATAAAAACATGATAAGTGAATATAATGTAACTGGGATAGCTTTAGAAAAATATGGTAAAAAGTGAATATAATGTAACTGATATGCTTCATGCAAAAGGTCTCTTGTAAGGTATCATTACAAAGCATATAATCTACTGAGTGTGATCATCCGATTTGTATAAATGTACCACTCTTGTATCTAAAACTAGAAATATAAAACATAACTCTGAGGGCCTATTGTAATTATGTAAAGTGTGGGCCATTAAGGATGGTTTGGAATCTTGATGACTCCCATTGTCTGCAGATGGCCGTATTTACCTGTGAGTCTTCCAGTATATGTGTGTGCTGGCAAGTGAGTAATGAAGTCTTGCAGTGACATGTGATCATGTCACCTGAACTGGAATCCATCTTTAACCTGGTGCTTTTCCAGTGAGGGGGGATGGAAACCCAGAGGGACAAAGGGTTCCCACCTTATGCAAAAGATATATATAAAGGGGTGGAAGAGAACAAGGGAGAGAGGAGCCATCATGAAGAATCCCCTAGCTATCACCTGAGCTGCAACAAGAGCTGTACCAGGGGAAAGAATTGTGCCCAGGCCTGGAATGTGTCCAGTCTGAGAAAAAACTTACTGAAGCATCTCTGAGGGTGAGATTATCTGTATTCAGTTTGATTAGGCATAGATTTGCGCATTTTATTTTATTTTGCTTGGTGACTTACTTTGTTCTGTCTGTTACTACTTGGAACCACTTAAATCCTATTTTCTGTATTTAATAAAATCACTTTTTATTTAGTAATTTACTCAGAGTATGTATTAATACCTGGGGGAGCAAACAACTGTGCATATCTCTCTATCCGTGTTATAGAGGGCGAACAATTTCTGGGTTTGCTCTGCATAAGCTTTATGCAGGGTAAAACGGATTTATCTGGGTTTAGACCCCATTGGGAGTTGGGCATCTGAGTGCTAAAGACAAGCACACTTCTGTGAGCTGTTTTCAGGTAAACCTGCAGCTTTGGGACAAGTGATTCAGACCCTGGGTTTGTGTTAGAGCCAGAGAGGAGTGTCTGGCTCAGCAAGACAGGGTGCTGGAGTCCTGAGCTGGCAGGGAAAACAGAAGCAGGAGTAGTCTTTGCACATCAGGTGGCAGCTCCCAGGGGGGTTTCTGTGATCCAACCCGTCACAGCAGTATTTTCAGGGGACATGTCAGGGACAGTTGTAGAGCTGCATATGATGTGGCCTTGAACAGATTTTAGTTGCAAATTGGAGCTAGCCAAAGAAGGGGGTTTCCTAGCAGCTGTTCCCTAGCAGCTGTTCCCTTCTATTGCAGCATTAGATCCACCGGCAGTGTTGGTGGATCCAGGCCTGTCCAACGAATGCTGCTCATTTAACCAGTGTTGCTGGTGAGTGCTGATCCCCATTAGCTTTTGAGCAGTCCCATTATCCTTTGGCTTGGATGTGGTGTGTTAATTTCGAAGGAATAAATGGGCCCAGAGAGCCAAAGATGTTAACGCGACCCTGTCACTATACAGGCACTAAACTGTCGAACATGGTTCGGGGTTTTTGAATACAGAGACATTGGCCTGCTTAGCCCCATGGCAACCAATGCCATTAAATATTATCTTTTATTAAAGATACAGTACAAAGGAAAATCAGTTGAAGCATTTATAATGTAATGTATTAATTAAAGCTTCAATTTAACCAATCTCCCTTCCTCGTTAGCTGTAGCTGGGGTTTTTATAAGGAAAACTTTCTCTTTGATAGTCTTTTATATTAACGATCATAATAACTGTCTTTTTTGGAGAAAAGAGCAAAAGTTAGTTCAGAGGGGCTAGAGCTGCTGTTATTGTTAACGTCTAATCTGGCTTCTTTAAACACAAAACAAGACAAACACAAACAAAAGGGAAGAGAAAAGAATAGCAAAAATAGAAAATGCTGCTTCTGTCTCCAGTGTTGGCTTTCACTTGCAGCCTCACGGCCAGAAAAACATTGCCACAGGTCACGATTTTATTAGCCGCTCTGAGATCTGTCAGACTTGCATCGTCGGCTGTTTAAGTAATTGCTTGTAACTGCCTCGCAGTCTTGGTTGGCTCAGCTACACATTTATTAAGCAAAGAGAGGCAGGAAAGAGAAGAAATAAGGTGTGGAAGGAAAAGGACACAGGTGGGAGAGGTGACAACAGGAACCCACGTCTCTCTTTCCAGGTGGTGTTCAGGATTGATCTGAAGCTGGTGGATGTGGGGATGTCCTATGGGTCCCAGTCTGGTCAGGACATCTCGCAGAATCAGGAGGATAAAGGCTCAGCAGTGTCAGGGTGGAACCAGGGCCCCCAGAAATTAGTGGGGGTGGCAGCCAGGATGTTGAAACTTGTTCTTTTCACTCCAGCTGACCTTAGTGTTTTGTTTGGTTCATTAGTTCCTGGTTCCTTCTTCCTGGTTTACCAGTCATGATCTTAACACAGCCCTTGGCTGGTACTGGACCTTTCGGTTTGGACTAATTCAGTCTGACTCCGTTTTCTATCCACATTCATTGCTATTGATGATTGTGACATTTTATGAATTTTCACTCACTTTCCAACAGCTGAGCTCACAACTGGAGCAAGCCCCAGTTATCGCAATATCCCTCTTTTATGAACCAATTCTGCTTCATCTCAGACATTGGTTTATAAAACAGACAGAACTACTGTAATCTACTCTCAAAATGTTTAGAAACATGCCAGCTCTTATTACTCCTGTCAAAGTTAGACTCAGGATTCATAGTTTGTTAGACCACTCTGTTTTATTAACACAGCGCTCTGCTAATACATTCAGATAATGTGAGCCCCCATGCAAGATTCAAACAGTCTTATTTATATAAATAAAAGGGTGCGAACTAAACAAAGGGACAGAGAGAGCAAAATTGTAAAATTTGCATAGGGCACAATATGCATATCCTGCTTCCTCATTAACTCTTATCGATCTAAGGCTAATGCTTCACCAATTGCCCTTAAGTGGGGCTATTCATTAAGCAGTTAATGTCTGCTTTCCTGCCCCCTGGCTTGTAGCATTTCTCATTTCTACTTAAAGGTACATACAGCATTCTTTAATTCATTCTATTTCTTTAATATAATTGATTTCACTTTCTCACTCCTTTGGCTGTATGTCCAGAATGGGTTTTTTTTTTTAAAGTGACAAGGGGGAACCATCTTTTCCTCTTTTTGCCACCTGCACATTTACACAAATCATGAACATTCTATACACGAGGGGTTAAACTAACTTGCTTCGAAAATTATTTACCCCTTATGGCATTTCTACCGAAGTATGTTGCGGTCTTTTAAAAAGAAGCAACAACACGACTGGGGGGTGGTGGTGATTATTTTTGCATTCATGAACCATTTACCAACACCCCAAAATGCGGGAAAAGTACAGAGGCATTTTTGTCCAGGGACAGACTTTGCCCGACCTGTTTCATCACCAGCTTTTGGGAGGTTGTGGCCATTGTGACCTTGTGGCTTATCACGGAGAGGTGACCCCATGTCGGAGAATAACAGAGTTCTCACTTTTTGTTTGGGTACAGCAAATCAGATACTTTATTTTCTTTCTCTCTATCAATTGCATAGAGGGAGAGAGCTAAGCAGGTCTCTCAACAGGTAAACAATTTCAGCAAGCATTTATACCTTTTGTTACAGACAATAATGAGCAACAGCTGCATTTTGTTTATACATAGGTCATTCTGATATCTTGTTTTGCTCACTAATGTAGACTCTTAGTCTACATTCCATATTATCTACACAAGGTCGCAACAACTTCTCACACAGTTCTTTCCCACTCGCCTCACACATTCCTCGCTTCTACAAATCTCGCGTTATTAGGGTTACAGTTAGCCTGACTCTTGCTAACAAACTGTCATGCGTTGCAATCCCCTTCCTGTCAGTTCTTTCTCTGCTTCCACACCCACAACACTAGCACTGTGCTGTTGCACATGCAAAACACAACAAGACACATTAACATCTACAACTAAACAATCACAAAGATTACAACAAGAAGTTTGGTGCCGGCAACAGCCCTTACTTCAGGTGGATTGACTCTTAATTCACAGTCGCAGCCGTGAATCAAGCTGGCATTCTGTTAACAAGGAATAACCCATGATGACATTTTAGCAAAAGTTTGCTTTAGCAGCTTAACCTTCAACAATTTAAAACACTTCATTTTTACAACTTTTGTTTTTTTCTTTAAAATGCCTTTACATAAAACTATCAAAGTTATTATCAATTACAAAAACTACAAACCTCCAAAAAAAGAAAAAGAAACAAAACCATTAGTTAAAAGCTTAAAGTAAAATCTTAAAACAATTGTTAAGCACTCTTAATTTTTCTAAACATGAGCGTTAACAATTTGCTTTTCATCGTTACTATATTAAGCTTGTTTGTGCTAAAAGATTTTAATGCAAATATTTTTTTAAACAATTTTTAAAACTGTGTGTTAGCTAAGCTAACCAACTATGGTGATGTATGTTTATCCTAGACACTTGGGTGACCCACCAAATAACATTAATTTTATTACCGTACAACCCTAAAGAGTTGAACATGATTCAGAGTTTTGAGTACAGAGACCTCAGCCTGCTTGGTGCTGTGGCAATAACCACACTGCAACATTTTATAACCTTTTATTAAGATAAGAAGGGAAAGCACCTGAAACATGTAAAGTAAAATATTAAGTAAGGCTTTCACTTGAACAATATTGCTTATATCCCTTCAGCTGTAGACAGTGCTTTTTATAAAGAAACCCTTCTGTTTGAGTTTTTTAGATTGTAATAATTGTCCTTTTTGGGGAAAAGAGACATATCCAGTCAGTTAGGATGGTCTAGAGCTGCTGCTGTTAAAGTCCAATGTTTCTTTTAAAACAAACACAAACAAGGTGAGAAAAGAACAGCAAAAATAGAAAATACACCTTCTATCTCTAAGGTGCCATAAGTACTCCTCTTCTATCTCTGGTGCTTTCACTTGCAGCCTCACTGCTACAGAAACATGGGCACCACCCATGGTTTTATCAGCCAGTCTGAGGCATGTCAAATTAATATCAACATTGGGCTGTTTAAGGCATTGCTTTTAGCTGCCTCTCTAATCACTGGCTCACAGCAGTGGTGCAAGAGATCTAGTCTTTTGCTGGCTAAGCTAGACATTTATTAATTAGAAGGCAGAGAGAGAGAGAAGAAAAGGAAGCTATAAGGCGGGGAAGGAAGATGACACAACGGAGGGGTGACAGCAGAAGTCCAAGGCTCAAATTCCAGGTGCTGTTCAGGTCTTAGCTGAAGCCAGTGAAGGTGGGGATGTCATTTGGGTCCCTCTCTCTGGCTCAATCTGGTCAGGACATTTCTCGGTATCAGGATGATGAAGGCCCATTTGTGTCCC
This sequence comes from Chrysemys picta bellii, assembly GCF_011386835.1. NCBI lineage: Eukaryota > Metazoa > Chordata > Testudines > Emydidae > Chrysemys > Chrysemys picta. The sequence goes on along the minus strand of NC_088808.1, from coordinate 17,263,955 downwards.
AGTGGATCACAGTATATGATGGGGGTGGCAGTCATGATGGCAAAGCTTGCTCCTACAAATCCACTTGTCTGCACCCTGACACCACGATTCCCTTCCAAAGCCTCTTCGAGAACTCCAAAAGGGAGTGGCGGGTGGAACAGCCTATTGCCTTATTATTTTGTCCACCTATTAGGCCTAATTTCCAACAGATCGTTTGGTCCATTAGTTTCCAGTTCCGTTCTCTTTTGTCTACCAGTCATGATCTTACCCATCCTTTTTGTCTAGACTAATTCACTCTATCGTTAATATTTGTTCAGTTTTATAAGTAATTTTATGTAATAGGCTGAGTTGGATTTTTGTTATGTTATATTTGTTAGAGTTGCCCAACACAACAGCCACTTTCATGACCACTCAAAATAATCAGCCACTTGGCTGGCCAGTTCCTCGCTCTTCTAACGGTCTGTGGCCTGTGTGTTCTGTATTTCATTATGCATAAGACCCTAGAAAAGGGGAAGAAGGTTTTACAGCTAATCATTGAACTGGGAGTCTGGGTTTTGTTCCCAGCTGTGTCAAAGATTTGCTGCATGAACTTGGGCAAGTATCTTCCATTACAAGAGTTGTATATAAAAATAGAATCTGTGAAATGTGTATATATTGCTGTGTGTGTAGGGGTAGATCCTGCACCACTGAACTCAATGGCAGTTTTGCCATTCATGTCAATGAGTGAAGGATCAGGCCTATGGCGAGTGTATATATACATTTCACCATCTAGTAGTACGTGAGCATAGTAGAAATTGGTGTGTTGTTCATAAGTCTGTAGGTTTAATGAAGCTGTTATGTTCTGCTAATGGCTTCCGGCATGCTGCTCTTTCTGGGCCTCAGTTCCTCCATCTGCAAAACAGTTATAATGATATTGACAGAAGTTCACGGCCACGTTGAGCTTCCCAGTTTTCCCTACGCTACACAGCAGGAGTGCTTGAAACTTCACTGCAGCAGTGTACCCAAAACTTCACTGCACCAGTTCCTCCAAAAGAACAGGAAGGAGAATTCTCCCTACTGGCAGTATAGCGCCTGTGACAACTGGAGGAGTTCTGATTCCATTCAGTAAAAGGCAGTGGCAACACACACACTAACCAGTCCATTACAATACCTACCCACTACATGGGGCTATTGTAAGGTTTATATAGTGGGTGTCTGGAAGGAGTTGGGAATTAGCGATGTGTGAACAAATTCCCCTTCCCCTCCCCCCAATAGGTTGTATCCAGGTTTTTAGCCTTACCACACAGCATGGCAAAAGGAACTGGATTGGCAGTCAATTGATATGGCTTTGAACTGTGTGTACCAATCTCCTGCACATCTCCTTTATTCCAGGGAAAACAGGAGGGGTCAAAGGCTATTTGACAAAGCGCCGTCTTTGTGTCGTGGGTTTCATCATGCTGCTGTTCTTCAGCTTTGGCTTTGGCGTTGGCGTTGGCTTTGTTTGGTAAGTTGATGACCTGTCGATTCTTTAACAGGGTGACTGGCCTGGTGGATGGAGTGAAGCTGAAGACATGATAGCTCTTTATTTTAGTAATGCTGTTGACGAACTCCCACATGACATTCTCATAAGCAAAGTAGGGAAATATGGTCTAGAGCAGCGTTTTTCAAAGTGCGGGTTGCGACCCAGTGCTGGGTGGTGGCATGTCAGGCACTGGGTCACACTGGTCAGCACCGCCGACCGGGACATCGTTGGCGATGCTGCTCAGCTACCTGTTCCGACACCGCACTGTGCCCCAGAAGCGGCCTGCAGTGGGTCCGGCTTCTAGGCAGGGGTGCCATGGGGCTCCTCGCGCTGCCCCAAGCACCGGCTCTGCACCGGGGCCGGGGGGCAGTGCCTGTGGGCAAGAGCCGCACGGAGCTGCTTGCGTGCCTCCGCCTAGGAGCTGGACTTGCTGCTGGCCGCTTCAGGCGCAACGTGGTCTGCGGTGCCAGGATGGGCGGGAAGCCTGCCTCTGGCCCCCAGCTGTGCCACTGACCGGGAGCCGGCGGAGATAAGTTAGCGCCCCAATCCCCTGCCCCAGCCCTGAGCCCCCCAAACCCGGAGCCCCAGCCTGCACCCCCAGCCCAGAGCCCCCTCCTGAACCCCAAACCCCTCATCCCTGGCTGCACCCCCAGCCCAGAGCCCTGACCCTCTCCCACACCCTGAACCCCTCATTTCTGGCCCCACCCCCTTCACCCCAACCCTCTGCCCCAGCCCTGAGCCCCTCCCACACCCCAAACCTCTCATCCCCAGCTCTGTTGGGTTGTGGGCATCAATAATTTTCTTCAACTGGGTCCCCAGAAAAAAAGTTTGAAAACCAGTGGTCTAGATTAAACTCCTATAAGGTGTATTGAAAACAGATTAAAAGACTGTATTCAAAGTGTAGATCTCAATGGTTCGCTGTCAAACTGGGAGGATATATCTAGTAGAATCCTGCAGTGGTCTGTCCTGGGGCCAGTACTGTTCAGTCTTTTTATTAATGACTCTCTACTTCATTATCCAAGTATGTGTAATGCCCACAGACCCAACTTGTCGGCAGGCAGGGTTGAACCTGAGACTTCTGGAACTTAGTGCATGACCCTCTACAGCAGGGGTGGGCAAACTACGGCCCGGGGGCCGCATCTGGCCCTTCTGACGTTTTAGTTTGGCCCTCGAGCTCCTGCTGGCGAGTGGGATCTGGGGCTTGCCCCGCTCCAGCCAGGGGCTTGCCCCACTCCGCGCGTGCCATGGTTCTGCATGGCTCCCGGAAGCAGCGGCGTGTCCCCCCTCTGTCTCCTACGCACAGCGACAGACAAGGGGCTCTGCACACTGCCCCCGCCCCAAGCACTACCACCACAGCTCCTATTGGCTGAGAACCATGGCCAATGGGAGCTGCAGGAGCAGCACCTGCAGATGGGGCAGGGCGCAGAGCCGCCTGGCTGTGTCTCCACATAGGAGCTGGAAGGGGGACATGCCGCTGCTTCCAGGAGCTCCTTGAGGTAAGTACCACCGGGGGCTACATCTCTGATCCTCTCCTGTCCACCGAAACCCTCATCCCCCAGCCACACCCCAGAGCCCACACCCCGCACACCAACCCCCAATTTCATGAGTATTCATGCCCTGCCATACAATTTCCATACCCAGATGTGGCCCTCGGGCCAAAAAGCTTGCCCACCCTGGTTACATATGCTTATAAAATTAACAATGACACCAAACTGGGAGGGGTCACTAGCACTCTGGAGGACAGGATTAGAATTCAAAACAGCCTTGACATATTGGATAAGTGGTCTGAAATCAACAAAATGAAATTCAGTAAAGACAAGGGCAAAGTAAGCAAGTTAAAATCAAATGCACAACTACAAAATGGGGAATAACTGGCTAGATGGTGGTACTGCTGAAAAGCATCCGGGGGTTATAGTGGATCACAAATTGAACATGAGTCCACAATGTGATTTTCCGTGTTGGTTCCAGGAGATGAGGTAGATGAGGCAATATCTTTTATTGAACCAATTTCCGTTGGTGGAAGAAACAAGCTTTCGAGTTTCACAGAGCTCTTCTTCCGGTGGGGAAAGTAACCAGAGTATCTGGGCTAAATACAAGTTGGGACAGATTGTTACATATAAGGGGGATGTGTGTGTCACACGTGCTATGGGAGACCACCTAAAATGAAGTGAGCAATTGCGGGTTAGTTGGCAGTACAATGTGTTACAAATTGTTATAATGAGCCATAAAGCCAGAGTCCATGGTTTTCAGTGTCTAGCAGAGTTATGAATGTAAGTTCCCAAGCTTGTCTAACTGATTTATTTTTTTTCCAGATTGGGTGCTGAACAGAAGAAAAAAAAAAAGTTGGTTTCTACCTGAAACTGAATTTTTTTTCAGTTTCTTGCCGCGCCCCCTCCCCCTCCCCCCAAATTGTTTTAGGTGAAACAAAAAGTTTTGTTTTCAGTTTCAGGTCGTTTTGGGGTGTATTTCATCTTTTAAATAAAAATGAGCTAAATTTAAAAACAATGGAGCATTTGAAACAGAAGTTGAAGCGTTATCATGTAACATTCATACAGACAGAAATACTGTTGAGTGTAAGGTCTTCACAAGCTTGGTTAGTAACGCAGTACATCTGTTTTGCCATATAACTCTTTTCAATTATCTTTTAGTTTGGCCTTCCAATGGTGATTTAATCTGTAAGCTCCTTGATGCAGAGACCATGAGAGATCACTGAGTGCACTCTCAGTGCATGACAGATGATAATATGAAACTACTTTGCTTCACCTACCACGGCATTCTAGCAACCTTTGCATTTTCTCCTTTGGCTGGGTTTGGTTCTATTGTGAGGATAAACCGCTGGCTTTGGTTGATTGGTTCTATGGTTTGTGTCTTTAAAGATGCCTGGATATCGGACTAGATTTTTTTTTTAAGTGTAAAGTTTTTATATTATTTAGATGTTTGACATGATGATTGGATTTATTGCAGGTATACGTCCAATGATACCGGGCTGGACGCACCAATCAAGATCTCCAGCACAATGAGGTAACTATTCCCTTTTGGACTTGTCTGGATTTTGTGAGCATCTGAGGTCTCACAATTAGAGCTCTGGAAATCAGTTCCATGTTGCTGAGATTCCTAACCTCTTCTACTTTACTTTAGACTTAGGGTTTGCTACCAAATGTCAAATGAAAACTGAACTGAAACTAGCAGTGGCTCCTCAGAGGCAGGTGGAGGGGGAGAGCACTGGGCCAGTGCTTACCTTTTTCTGAATTAGATACATTAAGGGACCAGGTCCTCAGCTGGTATAAGTCCGTGTACTCCACTGACTTCAATGGAGCTATCTATGCTTGCTGAGCATTTTTCCTGGGATCTTTATGTATTTCCGTAAACTGGCTCTGAAAGGTCCTTTCATATGTTCATGTCCTCTGCCAACCTCCTAATGACACCAACAGCCACAGATAAACAGCGGAGTCTCACCTATTGTCTGATCTTGACACAAAATCACAAACTGGCTGCCATGTTAGTAAGAACTGGGCAAAGAAGTGTGAGCCTTGACTACCTGATCTGAGCTTGCAATGGAATACAGGAGCAGGTGAGAGTTGCACGGTTTGGGGTTTAGTTATGGATGTTCTGTGCAGACCTATTCCCCCATTTTCTCTCACCTGCATTGAATCTCTGGCACTATTTGGGCTGGCATCCAAAGGTGTAATTAATTGCTTTCTGAAAACACTGCCTGCCGTTCCTTCTCTAGTGAGGGATGGCTCGTTTATGGGTCATCTTTAAAAGCCTCATTTCCTCCTGCCAGCCAGCCAGACCTGTCTGTGTGTCCCTCTCTCCCCTTCAGCCTCACACTCCCTCATGGACTCCCAGCATCCCTTATGCCTCTCAGCCTTCAAACCGTTCATTCTCAGTTCTTACCACACAAAAAGACAACAAAATGAAAAGAGTTAGTGCTCAATGAACAAGCAGCTATTCAATATGTGTGCACCCAGCCTTCATATAAACTAATTTGTATGGCACCATATGCCCTATGCATTGAATGAGCCAGGGGTCCTGTGGAAAAAATAGTATGTGATCATGTAATTAAAGACTGTAACCCAAGGCATATGCGCTATGGGGCAGAATTAAGGTTTCAAAGCAACCTTCCTGATATATAATACAGGATAGTCTATATAGCATAACTACTGCACAGAATAGTATAGTAATTGCAAGAAATAATCTCTTACTTTTGTCATTATATTTGGTTCTGGTCTTTCAATGATGCCTATCAGTTGCAGAGCAGAATTTGATTCAGTAAGAGTACACAGGTAAAAGTACTCCTAGGTAATTAGAGGGACAATGAGAGAACCCCATCCACCCAATGTCAGCAGATAATTCCAGAGAAACTTGACCTACCTGTTGACATAGAGTGGGAGATTGCCAGATGGCGTGACATCATTACCAGAGGTGGTAATGTGAAATAAATGGCAGTGTGCCTCCCAATCAGGATTGTCTTTGTGGTGGAAAACCTTTTTCTTCCTGCTGTGCCCCCACCAACAAAAAGGAACAGTATTTCCTCTCTTGCTGTCATACAAGGTGGTGCCATGTGCTGGCTTGGAGAAAGGGGATGGGCATTCGGCTCTCTGTGCCTGACAGTGGCCATACAAACTTTAATTAATAAATTACAGTATTCAATTTTCAGCACTTTCTTTCCATGGCAAAAGTAACCATGACTTGGATGAGGCACAGGAAATAAAACAACCAAGGTGGAATCTTTTATTCCTTTCTGTTAAATATTTGAATGGTGTAAATCTTGAAATTTCTGGTAACTGGCTATTTTGTTCCATGCTGTGTTTTTTTTTTAAAAAAACAACCAAACACTAAATGTGACATGTTTTCTTTCTGTAGCAATAATACCCAAGACTTGGATGACTTTCACAAAGTAAATCTACTAAGGTAGGACCTTTTGTTAATTCCACTACTTCTTCTTCGAGAGATGTCCCTGTGGGTGCTCCACTCCAGGTGTTGGTGTGTCCCTGCGCCTTCGCTGGGAGATTTTTGCAACAGTACTCGTACTGGCCACACACGCACAGAGCCTGCCCCCCTGCTCTGAATATACCTTAATAGTACGCATGCGCGGCCGGTCTCCTCAGTTCCTTCTCTACCATCCCCAGCCTGAGACGGAGCTCAGCAGACTCGTTAAGAGCTTTCTTCCTCTTGTTACAATTACCCTTCTAGTTAGTTAGTTTGTTGTTAGTTTGTTGTTAGTCGTAGTTGGTTACCATTTTCTATCTTTTTCTTTAATTAAAAAAAAAAAATTTTTTTTCTTCCTTCCTGTCAGCCGCAGCCGCTTCGAACATGCCTGGCTTCCCGGCCTTTAAGCGCTGCTCTACCTGTAAGAAGCCAACCCCTCTGTCAGATGGCCACTCAAAATGTATAAAATGTCTGGGGGAGACCCACATCCCCCAAAAATGTGCCCACTGCAGTAAACTTAGCTCCAGGGCACAGAAGGACAGGGAACTTCGACTAAAACTGCTCCTCCTTCAGAAATCCCTAGAGTCGGCTTCAGACCCAGGCGCTGATTCCGGCTCTGCTGCCCACCACAGCCCCCCCGCCTGAAAGAACCATAAGAAAACTTCAAAAAAAGGGCACCTTCTGTCATCCACAAAGGAAACCCTGCGGGATAAGACTTCTCCGGGCAGGTCTACCACTTCCCTCCCGGTGCTCCCTCGCTTGAGCACGTTTGACACGCTGGGCTCCTCCAGCACCGGGCAAAACCCGCCTGCAGCTGCGGCGGCGGCGCGAAGATCCGGTGCCGAGGCTTCAGGCTTCCAGCTGCCTGCCTCTCTTCTGGCACCGTTCGGCACCGCGACGGACGCGGTGCCGACATATCACGACCTGCCTGACCCCCCCCACAGGCTGATATTGATCTCCCGGCACCGGCTCTGGCACCGACACCCGCCGAGCTGACTGGCAGTGAGTCAAGGCTCAAAACACCGGTGCAGAGGAATTTTTCCTCACAGCAGATTCCTCCCGAACAGCGTTTACCTCACACAGGAGCCTCGGCACTGCGGTTTACTCAGTCAAGGGACCTGCTCGTGTCACCTATCCTGCAGTCACCCCCGCTGAATGCCTGCTTCTCTCCAATGGCTGAATCAGGGTCTGGACAGCCTTCCTCCAGTGAGAAGGAAGCTGGACCGCAGGGGGATTTTTCACCATATCAAGGTTCCCATCCTCAGATCCCACTCAACAGAGGTCATAGAAAAATTACCTCATCCTACTCTCAGGATTCTGCCCCGTGGTGTGTGTGAATCCCTGCATGGCACCACCTATGCCCTTCCCACTGCCGTGGCAATATTGGGTCCCATGGGCATCGTATCCTCAAGAACACACTCGCTACTCCACCACAACCAGGCGCAACACCTGCCTAGCGCCACAAGCTGACGAACCTGCCACCAACGCAAGACACCAGGCAGCACCGTCACAATTGCAGGATCAATCACGTCCTGCTCCTATTCCAGTAGACCTGGAGGTAACGCCTGAAGAAGCCTTACTTCCCCCTCCCCCAACATCTTCGGATGACTTCTCAAAATTTCAAGACCTTCTTTTTAAAAAGACTTGGAGGTCCCTGAACAACAGCATGAGTTAACGGACATCCTACAGCCCTCTTCTTCCTCTAGGGTTCCATTATCAATCAACGCAGCCCTTTTAGAACCTGCTAAGGCCATCTGGCAGACTCGCGCTACAAGCCTACCTACCTGTAAACAAGCGGATCGCAAGTACTTCATCCCTTCTAAGGGCTCTGAATTCCATTTTATCCATCTAGCGCTAAACTCGTTGGTCATAGACACAGCCAACCAAAGGACCAAACAGCAGTATTCCCGCTCCATGCCATCCAACAAAGACAGTAAATGCTTGGACCTCCTTGGACATAAAGTATATGCATCTTCAACGCTACAATTTCATATTGCTAATTATACTGCAGTTCTCGCAAAATATGACCACAGAAACTATACCACATTCATGGACTTTATTGATGACATTCCAGAAGAAAAGAAGCAACAATTCACAGCTTTAGTTTCTGAGGGACCAATCATACCACGTACCGCTCTTCAAGCAGCCCTCGATGCAGCCAATACTGCAGCAAGATCCACCACCGCAGCAGTGGTCATGCGCCGAGGTTCATGGCTCTCATCCTCTTCCTTTCCTCAAGAGGTCCAGAGTACCATTGAAGATCTTCCCTTTGACGGTGACAAACCCTTTGCTTCCACCACGAACGACGTACTTCATTCAATGAAGGACTCAAGGGCAAGCGTCGTCGTCCCGATTCTTCGGTAACACCTCAACCCCCTCCAACTAATAAGCAGATTTGTACCTATTTTTGGACACTGCCTACGACCATTCTCCCATCAATGGCAGAGCATTACCACCGACAAGTGGGTTATAGAGGTCGTCACAATTGGCTACTCTATTCCCACCCTCCCCGTCCCTCTTCAGGGACCCCTCTCACGAGCCACTGCTCTTCCAAGAAGTACAACATCTCCTTCAGTTCGGAGCAGTGGAACTTGTGCCCGAACGACACAGAGGGAAGGGCTTTTATTCCCATTATTTCTTAACAGAAAAGAAAACTGGGGGATGGCGACCGATCCTCGACTTCAGGCAGCTCAACAAATTTATGAAAAAGCAAAAGTTCAAGATGGTTACTCTCACCACCCTAATTCCAGCGCTGGAGCAGGGCGATTGGTTTTCAGTCCTCGACCTACAGGACGCCTATTTTCATGTGACTATACATGCAGCCCACAGACGATTCCTTCGTTTTACCCTTGGCTCAACACATTTTCAATACAGGGTTCTACCCTTCGGTCTTTCCACTGCCCCCCGTGTTTTTTTCCAAGCTCCTAGCCATAGTCACTGCCTGCCTCAGGAAACAAGGGGTCATAATATTTCCTTACCTCGACGATTGCCTCCTCAAAGCTTCAACGTTCGACGAAACTCTCCGATTCACGCGACTCACCATCAATTGTTTCCTATCTCTCGGCCTACAAATAAACAAAAACAAATTCACATTATGTCCCACCCAACACCTGGAGTTCATAGGAGCAGACCTCGATTCCTGGACGGGATTGGCATCTCTCCCACCCGTCTGCTTCAACACCATAAAACTACTGGCCATAAAACTTCGCAACAGCCCCCAGGTCACTGCCCAAGACTGCCTACAACTACTATGTCACATGGCCTTGTGCACTTTCGTGGTCCAAAATGCACGACTGTCCATGAGATGCTTCCAAGCTTGGTTGGCCACCGGTTTACAGACCAAATGTGCAAGGTCTAAACAAGCCTCTCTCCATACCTTTTGGAGTCAGACTCTCTACTATGGTAGACCGTTCCCTCCAACCTCTGTTCGGGAGTCCCCTTTCTCCAGGATGCTCCATCCCTCATAATGACTACCGATGCATCCCTCACAGGATGGGGCGCACACATGTCTCACCACACAGTCCAGGGGCTATGGTCTTCAACCGAAACCTCCCTGCACATAAATGTCCTAGAACTTCGAGCCATACGCAATGCCTGCCGTCACTTCCTCCCACTAGTCAGGAATCAACATGTACGCATAATGACAGACAACATTGCCTGCATGTTCTATGTAAACAGGCAGGGAGGAGCTCGCTCTCACTCGCTTTGCACAGAGGCTATGAAGCTCTGGAATTGGTGCCTTGTGAAGAACATCCGGATATCAGCTGCCTATCTTCCCGGAGTTAGGAATACCACAGCGGACGAATTAAGCAGACGCTTTCCTTGGGATCACGAATGGGAGATAAACGAGACAATCATCCGCAACATATTCCACATTTGGGGTCACCCAACCATAGACCTTTTTGCAACTGCGAAAAACACGAAACGTCCCGAATTTTGCTCCAGAGCGGGACTGGGCAAACATTCCCTGGGAGACGCATTCATGGTCCCCTGGCACCGGAACGTACTCTATGCTTTCCCCCCCAATACTGGTTCTCCACAGAGTTCTGACAACGATACAAACAGATTGTGCCATGGTGATCCTGATTGTCCCGGTGAGGGCCCAGACAACCGTGGTTTCCGTTCCTCACCAGAATGTCAATTTGACCACCAATTTCGTTGCCTCTCACTCCGAACCTCCTATCACAGCAACACGGCCGATTTCTTCACCCTAATCTATCCATGCTTCACCTTAAAGCCTGGTTCTTACATGGTTCTCCCAAAATGAACTAGCTTGCTCTGACCAAGTTCAAAGAGTGCTCCTACATAGCAGAACACAATCTACTCGCACCACCTATCTATGAAAGTGGAAGCGATTCACACAAGGGTGTTCAGCTAAACAACTTTCTCCCACGTCGATACCTCTCCCGCTCATACTTGACTACCTATTGGACCTTAAGCAATCTGGCCTTTCTTTCAGCTCCATCAGAGTCCATTTAGCTGCTATTACAACCTTTCATGACGGAATCAACGATAACTCTGGTTTTGCTCATCCAATCACCAAGCGTTTCCTCAAGGAACTCCAAGCCCTATACCCAGACATTAAACCGCCTACCACTCCGTGGGACCTTCATTTAGTACTATCCTGCCTAACTCAACAACCATTTGAGCCTCTAGCCGCTTGCTGTTTTCATCGAAAGGTGTAAAAGGGAGCATTTTTAGTGGCAATTACCTCTGCCAGACGGGCAGGAGAAATAGCAGTTCTTATGGCAGATCCACCATATACGCTATTTTTCAAGGACAAGGTTACCCTTAGATTACACCCCAAATTTTTCCAAAGGTGCATTCCTCATTCCACATTAATGAGCCGATACACCTACCGACCTTCTTTCCGAAACCACATGCAAACTCTTTCGAAGTCACAATGCATACATTAGATGTACGCAGGGCCTTGTCCTTCTATTTGAATAGAACCAAACCTTTTAGAAGCTCTTCTAGACTTTTTGTCTCCATCGCAGACCGTTCCAAAGGGATGCCTATTTCTACCCAGAGACTTTCAAACTGGATTTCTGAGTGCATCCGATTGTGCTATCGGATAAAGAAAGTTACACCTCCAGCCGGCATCAGAACTCACTCCACTAGATCTGTGGCTACCTCTGTGGCTTTCTTATGCAAAGTTCCCCTGGCTGACATCTGTAAAGCTGCCACTTGGCATGAAGGGTTTGTCACCGTCAAAGGGAAGATCTTCATAACCATGATTATGAATCATCAATACAGCATGATGACACTGAGATTTAGACAAGCTCAGATGTTACTGATCTTTGAAAGCTCTCAGTGGTGATCTCATGGATTCCTCTCCCCTCTAAGGATGTTCACATTGCTTGGTTTACACCAGTCTGCACCTCAATTCTGACCTCCAGGAAGTTCTACTATTCAAGTTCTGAGCCCCACACACAGCTCTATCAATGTTCCGCATTCCCGACCTGCAAAACTTTTCTACCCCATCCTGTATGCTCCCACCACTTTGCTAATGCACCTCATTCCTGACTTTTAATATCTTCCTCTGAGCCTCGCAGGAGCATAGATTGTCAGTCAAGCCACACTGCATAGAGGTTTTGTGATGTGAACCAACATTAGGGACTAGAGAGAGACCACTAAATTTATGTTCATATGTGACCTAACCCAGGATTTAAACTCAAGTCACCAGCGGTACAGTAAAACCCTTTCCTTTGGAGTTCTGAGTATGGGTCACTGAGTTCTCAATGGAGCTGATTGGTGGGAATCTTTTATTTGTCTGTAAACTCGAAAAGGATTGTTTTTTTTTTTTTTTTTAAAGAGCTATGGAAATCTTTCCTTACCTTGAAATCATTTTTTGTTTTCATACTATTCTTTTAGGATGATTTACACAAAACCACAGATTCTAAAGCCATCGTAAGTAAAACTAAAAATAAGTGTTTTGTTACATCCAAGATGATATAACTAAAGTTAATTGACTAAAATATGACCAAGAAACTTCCTTAAGGATTTGAACTTGTCTTGCGCTGTGTTAACTTAGGCATACAAAATCTCAGAAACACTTGGGTCTTTATATAAAGTACAAGCCAGAATGTTTTGTTCAGTTACAAACCTCAGACATGCTGGGCAGATGCTAGTGCAGTGCAAACATTAATTAGTTGATAGATCCCAGTAACCTGCTACATTATATAGCCTTAGTGCAACATGTCTTGTGACTTCATGGAGTTGTATATTCTTTAAAGCTGTTAGTTGTCTGTTTTTGAACTTTAACACATGGCTCTGGTAGTGTCTTTCTATACGTAGGGAAGGCAACTGCCTCCGTGTTTCTTACTTCTACAGTGTGATTCTAAAGAAAACTTCCTCTTCCACAGGAGAAGTGACGTCCTTACGATGACTCTATGGTTTGCTCCAATAGTTTGGGAAGGGACCTATAACTCCGAGATCCTGAATGAGCAGTTCCGACAAAGGAATGTCACTGTTGGACTGACAGTGTTTGCTATCAAAAAGTGAGTCTGAACTATGTTAGGTACAAAAGGTGATGTATAACCAACGAGGAGGTGGGGAAACCAATTTTTTGTGTGTAGTGATAGTGTATGGTATCCCCTGTTCACCTCCCTCTCCCAAGCAGGAGTTTTGTTGGAAGATTGCTGATTGTCTTAAAACGCATTTCAGTGACAGGGAAAGGACAGGGCTTTTCCAGTGTGGTGGAGGAGGAAATTAGGAGAGTCTGACAGCTGTGAGAAAGGGTCAGATTAAGCTGCTTGTCATGTGTATCAGAGGGAGGGGGACTGGAGGGATTGGCAACTATGGAAGTTGAGTGATGTACATTCCTCTTTTCCCTTTGCTCTGGGAACAAAGTTTTTGACCTTAGGCGCTGCTGACTTCACGACAGGTGGTTTTCTATCTTCTCTCTACACCATTATCATTCTACTTGGGGTGGAATATTTAGAAATACAATCACATAACTGGGCACAGAGAGACATCCTTCAAGAGTCCTTCTTACAAAGGAAGAACTTGACTTTCATGCTGAGCAGCGCTTTATCTGATTTGTAAATGAAGGAAAATACCTAGCGTGGTTTGTGACATACCCAGCTATGCAAGCACAGATTAAGGAACTATTTAATAACATTGTTTTCCAAAGGCTGTGCCTGCTACAACGAAGCCCTTGTTAGTCATGGAGCATAGGTTCAACCACTGGTTATAAGCGCTATTGCCTGCCAACAGAATTTTTTTTCAAAATGTATTGCTAAAGGTCAAAAGGACTCCAGATCAAAGTATAGTAAAAGATCATGATTATTTTTCTATTATGATCCTGTTAAGAATGGACAAGTAGGTTTTTGTACCTGTGCTGATAAATATTTATAACAGTTTTGCAAGGCTGATTTGGCCACCAGTGAGATGCAGCAACTGTTCAATGTCGTACATCAATGAGACACAACAAATAGGATAGGAAGCAAAGAATAGCAGATCCATTTTGAAAATATAGGGCCAATTTGGGAAGGAGGGATGAAAGAACTGAAGTTTGAATTTGTGGAGGATACTGGGTAGGATACTCCTACTCCTGTGAAAAGTTTAATGGGATTGATAATGATTACATGTAATCAGGACTTTGAAAGACAAAACCCCAAGCAACATAACACTCCCCTAACGTTATGCTGGCACAATGGTTTGTAACTTCCCCAGAATCAATATGAATTAGGGTCTCTTCCCAATAATATCTTGGGGATAAGGTGCATATTTATGCCCTTCTTTTGGGGAGGGGGAGTTGCTAAAGGATTCCTGAAGCACCTTCATGTTTTTGTGTTCCGAGAAATGGGCTTAATTAAGAATGCTTAGCTTTGAATCAGAAATCAATATCTTCAAGCAAGGCTAAATATGTTGAATGAAAAATTACAATCTTCGCTCTATGATGTATATCTGTTTACTGTATAAAGGGCAGCCAAACAAGGACAAAGATCAGTAGGATGTTTCTCATTCACTAGTACTGGGTTCTAAAGGGGCTAGGCATATATACAACAAATGAGGTTGATGTTAATTTCTAACAGTGTATAGTGTACAACTCCCATGTTGATCCCTCCCATAGTGAAATGAAGGGGGCGTGGATGTTTGCCATGAAACCTTGTATATGCCCCCTCATTCCTGTTGGGTTTGAGCTGATTTCTGTAAGAGGGTAGTGCCTCAACTGGCCCCTCTACTACTGAGGGGGTTTGATGGATTTTTTTTCTAGAGGTTCCTTTGCTGGCCCTCTCATAGTGCCCTGGCTGTTTCCCAACCATTGATGTCAAACCGCTGCCAGAGATCTTGGCTCATAGCTGGCTATGTGGGGGGCAGCTCTTACAACACATTACATCTGCAGGTGTAACGAGTCAGAACACCTTTGAAATGCATCTGCACCTGGGCCGCCCAGACAAGTCATTTTGCTTGGATGGAGCTGGAATGTGAACATGACAGAAAATTCTGATTTTCACTGCAAGGCTGGCTAAGTGGTAATATAGGCCCAATCCTAAGAGGTGCTGCTTGCCCTTATCTCTCACTGAAGTTAATGGAGTTAAAGATACTCAGTATCTCTCAGGAGATGATGCGTACCTTGCTTTGAAAGTCCCTAGAGCGAGAGGTTCAAATTCAGGCACGGTACAGGTCAGCTCTTCATCCATCCCAGATAGACTCCCTTCCTGGCTGTTTGGGAGGGACAGAGTGGTATCGTGTCTATGGTTCATTTCTCAGCACTTCCACATGTGTTCATGGGCAGATCACTCGTGATCACCGCAGTACCTAAGACCTCACTTGCTCCTGCAGCATGGATTCCATGAGAGTCTCGTGCAATGCCCTGAACAGCTGAATATGGCTCAAGAGATGAAGGTTGATGATCATCAGTATTTGGAAGGAAATAATCCTAACCAGGAAACTAGCAACAAATATTTGAAAAACATTGTTTCTGACTAAAACAGATTCTTTTTGTTGTTCATGAGCATTGTCAATTCCTGCTTGCAACAAAACCCATTAGGTGGAGTCACAGTTACTTGTTACTACTTAATAGGAATCTTATATTAATTGGCTACTTTCATAGGAAAGAAAAACAGACATTTACACAGCTTTGATCATCATAAAATGCTTTACAAACTAGGTAGGAATTGGTTCATCTTCCCCTCCATAAATAAGAACAAAAGCTAAAATCCTAGATCCCTCTTGTGAGTCCAACCATGTCATCAGCCCCCATCAGTCCTTTCACTGCCTCTTGTCTTTCTCCACACTAAGTTCAGAATCCTCATCCTCACCAGGGCCGGCTCTAGGCACCAGCTGGTGCTTGGGGCGGCACGTTTTTAGGGGCAGCATGGCTGGCGCCAGAATGCCGCCCCTAAAAATGTGCCCCGGCCGCCCTAGCTTGCCTCCGCTGCTGCCGCTCGCATGCCACGGTGCGTGAAACAGCTGATTTGCGTGCTGCTTCTCCCCCTCCCTCCCTCCTAGGCTTGAGAGCCATGGGGGAGGAGGCAGGGCTGGGGATTTGGGGAAGGGGCGGAGTTGAGGCGGGGCCGGGGGTGGGGTAAGAAAAAAACGGGGGGGGGGGGCAAAATTGTTTTTGCTTGGGGCAGCAAAAATCCTAGAGTCGGCCCTGATCCTCACCTTCAAGATGCTTTACATCTCTGCCCCTTCTTACACCTCCACCATTTCCCCCACCTGCTCCCTCTTCTGCACACCCTATGGGTCTCCCTGATCCTTTCACTTTGTTGCTCTCTGTATCCCCTTCTTCCTGTCTTCTACCACAGTGCCTTTTATTTCTAATAGAGAATTTCTTTCTTTTTTTTTTCTAGGTATGTAGTCTTCCTCAAGAAGTTTTTAGAAACTGCAGAGATGTATTTTATGGTTGGACATAGGGTGAACTATTACATTTTCACAGACAGACCAGAAGAAGTTCCTGAAGTTGTGCTCAAAGAAGGAAGGAAAAAAGTGGTTCTGCCAGTCCAAAACTACCCTAGGTGGCAAGAAATCTCTATGCGACGAATGGAAATGATCAGCAACTTCTTTCAGCAGCGGTTCATTAATGAGGTCAGCTACCTAGTGTGTGTGGATGTAGACATGAGGTTTAATGACCAAGTTGGAGTGGAGATCCTGAGCGACTTGTTTGGCACACTACACCCAGGTTTCTACGCTGCAGAGCGTCAGTCTTTCACCTACGAACATCGACCTGCTTCTCAAGCTTATGTGCCCAGCGATGAGGGTGACTTCTACTATGCTGGAGGCTTTTTTGGAGGAACAGTAATGGAGGTTTACAAGTTGACCAAGAAATGCCATGAAGCCATGATGGTGGACAAAGCCAATGGAATTGAGGCAATCTGGCACGATGAGAGTCACTTAAACAAGTATTTTGTTTACCATAAACCAACCAAAATACTTTCTCCAGAATACCTGTGGGATGACGATATGGGTAGGCGAGAGATCCTTAAGAAAAGAAGGTTTCTTGCTGTACGAAAGAACCATGCTGCAATCCGAAATAAATGAAGTTCATCTCAGACTGGCCTTAGTGCGAACTAACATAACTGATCTTTTTAGAGTAGCAGCCGTGTTAGTCTGTATCCGCAAAAAGAAGAACAGGAGGACTTGTGGCACCTTAGAGACTAACAAATTTATTAGAGCATAAGCTTTCGTGGACTACAGCCCACTTCTTATGTATATGCATCCGAAGAAGTGGGCTGTAGTCACGAAAGCTTATGCTCTAATAAATTTGTTAGTCTATAACTGATCTTGTAGGTTTCCTTGGTTGATGAAAATATACAGACAATTGGTAAAGCTCCATAACTTTTTCTGACATCCCCAGTATTTCTGGATATGGGAATGATTTGCAAGATGTTACTGTGATGTTACATTCCATATGTTTTATGGAAATATGCTAGAGTGTGAATATAATGTAACTGGAATATGCTGCATGCAAAAGGTCTCTTGTAAGGTATGATTACAAAGCTTATAATCTACTGAGTGTGTTCATCCTATCTGTATGAACGCATCATTCTTGTATCTGAAGCTAGAAATATGAAGTATTACTCTGAAGTCCTATTGTAACTATGCAAAGTATGGGTCATTAATGGTGGCTTAAAATCTTGATGGCTCCCATTAACTAGGACAATTGGTTGTAAATGGCTCTGTTTACTCACAAACCTTCCTAGGCATGTGCAGGCCAACCCTGAAAGAATGGAGAATGAGGTCTTGCAGTGACATGTGATCATGCCACCTGGTACTTGAATCCATCTTAAACCTGGTAATTTTCCATTTAGAAGAGTGGGTGCGGACCCAGAGAGACAAAGAATTCCTGCCTTGTGCCAAAGCTATAAAGGAGGGTGGAGGATAAGAGGGGTGCCAGTCATGTGAAATCCCCTGCTTTTCACCTAAGATGCCTGCTGGAACTAACAAGGTCAGGGGAAAGGCTTGGGTGCAGACTAGGAAGGAGTCTAGTCTGTGAAAGAAGCTTATTGGAACATCTCTGAGGATGAGATTTACCTGTATTTAGTCTCTTAATGTATGAGGCTTAGATTTGCGTGTTGTGTTTTGTTTTATTTTGCTTGGTAACTTATTTTGTTCTGTCTGTTATTACTTGAAACCACTTAAATCCTAGTTTTTATACTTAATACAATCACTTTTGTTTATTGATGAACCCAGAGTAAGTGATTGATAACTGGGGGAACAAACAGCTGTGCATATCTCTCTATCAGTGTTATGGAGGGTGGACAATTTATGAGTTTACCCTGTCTAAGCTTTATACAGAGTAAAACGGCTTTATTTGGGTTTTAAATCCCACTGGGTGCTGGAGATAAGTGACCTGCTGAGCAGTTTTTGGTTAAAGTCTGCAGCTTTGGGGGCGTGGACCAGACCTGGGTCTCTGTTGCAGCAGGCTAGCATGTCTGGCTCAACAAGGCAGGGTTCTGGAGTCCCAAGTTGGAAGGGAAAACGGGCTTAGAGGTAATTCCAGCACATCAGGTGACAGTCCCAAGACAGTCTCTGTGACTGAACCCATTAACTAAATTTTTTTGATCTTTAAAAAAAAAATTCTCTGGTTCAATTTGATTTTTCTCGGTGGTTCAGGCTGCCCCCAATCTGTTGGATACTTGAAATGCGTCTCAAGGTTCTGCTGCTTCCAATCCTGTGGTGTTCTCCGCCTTACAAAATACACTTGAAAATGAAATAATCTTGTGTCTCAACAGTTTATCTGGATCCATCTTTTCAATCTCAGCTGGCCCAGAGTGATATCAAATCTTTAGGTTTTCATCTAATTTATAATGAAGAAAGCTCAGGGTTATCAGATCTATTTTCAATTAATATTCTCTCCTGAAAGACACAGAACTATAGTTAAAAGACCTTAGCTTCCTGGGGAGAAATGGCTGGAGAAGTATGACAATGGAAAGCAACTCCATCTGCTATTGGTAGAGCTCCTAATACCTCACAAATCTTTGGACCCTCAAAAGAAAAGACGTTGTCTCTCTGCACCAAAGATTGCTTAACAAATGTCAGGACAAGAGACCAAATGAGGATGTAATGAGTCTCACCTGGTAACAGTACCAGTCAGAATAAAATGACTGGTAGAGCCCTCTTCTGCGCCAAATTCTGCTTCCACTTACACTATTAATCTGTCTTGGGTTTTTAAATAGCACCTATCACCATGGTATCTGTGCAATTGAGTTTGCAGGTTGTAACTGAGAGTGGAATTTTTTTCCTCAAAGTCACTTGTAGAAGGGAATTGAAGTGGCTTGAACAGAAATGTTGGAAGATTTTCCCTCTCACAACAAGGTCTATTCAATGTATTTCCCTGTAGTGGGTGTTCTAATGGAAAATGTGAAGATCAGTTAAGGAAGAGGCAAAAACAAGACTTGCCCAATTCTGCTTCCATTTAATACAATACGAGTTTTGTTGGTGACCCCAGTAGGTAGGTAGACACACCCACACCTACCCAACAACAACAACTGAGTTTCTTGATACTGTCAAGGCTGCTTCCCCACTCTGAATTTTAGGGTACAAATGTGGGGGCCTGCATGAAAACTTCTAAGCTTAACTACCAGCTTAGATCTGTTTCGCTGCCACCATTCCCAAGTGGATTCCCTTCCCTGGGAAGCCTTGAGAAACTCTTCACCAATTCCCTGGTGAATACAGATCCAAACCCCTTGGATCTTAAAGCAGGGAGAAATGAACCATCCCCCCTCCTTCCTTCCACCAACTCCTGGTGAATACAGATCCAACCCCCTTGGATCTTAAAACAAGGAGAAATTAACCACTCCCCCTCCTTCCTTCCACCAACTCCTGGTGAATACAGTTCCAACCCCCTTGGATCTAATAACAAGGGAAAAATCAATCAGGTTCTTAAAAAGAAGACTTTTAATTAAAGAAAAAAGATAAAAATCATCTCTGTAAAATCAGTATGGAAAATAACTTTACAGGGTAATCAAACTTAAAGAGCTCAGAGGACCTCCCTCTAGCCTCAGAATCAAAGTATAGCAAACAAAGATAAACACTCTAGTAAAAGGTACATTTACAAGTTGAGAAAACAAAGTAAAACTAACACGCCTTGCCTGGCTGTTTACTTACAAGTTTGAAATATGAGAGACTTGTTTAGAAAGATATGGAGAACCTGGATTGATGTCTGGTCCCTCTCAGTCCCAAGAGCGAACGAACTCCCAAACAAAGAGCACAAACAAAAGCCTTCCCTCCCCCCCAAGATTTGAAAGTATCTTATCCCCTTATTGGTCCTTTGGGTCAGATGCCAGCCAGGTTACCTGAGCTTCTTAACCCTTTACAGGGAAAAGGATTTTGGAGTCTCTGGCCAGGAGGGATTTTATAGTACTGTACACAGGACAGCTGTTACCCTTCCCTTTATAGTTATGACAGATACACTCAAGGTGTGTCTTTGTCTGTGATTGTACAACCTGGAATCCACTGTCATACCAATAAAATGGTTTATTGGGAGAGTGGGCAAAAGCAAGTGATTAAAGTACAATAACATGAGAGACAGCAGCATCTAGTAATCTGAGTACAGGCCTGGGAGCCAAAAACTTCTGCATTCACCTGAACAGCTGTAGCCTATTGTAACTTCCTCCTGGCCCAAAAAACCTCCCTCATTCGGATTTGTATATATCTTTGAATCCTAGTCAATAATTAAGTGTCTTGCAAAACATTGTGTCAAGTATCAGGGGGTAGCCGTGTTAGTCTGTATCTACAAAAACAACAAGGAGTCAGTCAGCCATTCCCAGTCCCTATTCAAGCCCAGATTAATGGTGTTAAATTTGCAAATGAATTTTAGTTCTGCTGTTTCTCTTTGAAGTCTGTTTCTGAAGTTTTTTTTGTTCAATGATAATGACTTTTAAATCTGTAATAGAATGACCAGGGAGATTGAAGTGTTCGCTTACTGGCTTTTGTATGTTACCATTCCTGATGTCCAATTTGTGTCCATTTATTCTTTTGCGGAGGGACTGTCCGGTTTGGCCAATGTACATGGCAGAGGGGCCTTGCTGGCACATGATGGCATATATCTGGGCTTGAATAGGGACTGGGAGTGGCTGGCTCATTACAGAAGCAGCTTCTCCTCTCCTGGAATTGACACTTCCTCATCTATTACTGGGAGTGGACTACATCCACCCTGATTGAATTGGCCCTGTCAACACTGGTTCTCCACTTGCAAAGTAAGTCCCTTCTCTCCATGTGTCAGTATATAATGCCTGCATCTGTAACTTTCACTCTATGCATCTGAAGAAGATGGGTTTTTACCCACGAAAGCTTATGCCCAAATAAATCTGTTAGTCTTTAAGGTGCCACCAGACTCCTTTGTTGTTTTTGCAAAACATTACAATCTCTGCTACTACTGATCTATGATTAAGGCTGATCCAGCAGAAAATTCTGTTTCCTTAACTCTGGTCCCCACGTAGGTTTCAATTAGCGCATGGGCCTTACCAAAACTGACTGTTGCTGGAGACTTCTGGAGCCACACTGGCCCACGTGTTTTGGACTATCTCAGGACGCAATTCATTTAGCTAGAATAGGTTGGAGGATTAATATGATAGTGGCTACATCTCTAAAAATTACCTCCCAGAACTGTGTTTTGGAAATGCTCTAACTCACAGGAAGTTTGGTTTTCTAGATCAATGATTGTAGCCAAACAGCTTATTGCTTAGATAGAAAAGCAAATTGCTTCTGGGGATAGAAGCTTGGCCCAGTAATATGAGGACTTAGCAGCTAAAAAGAAGATAATGTTTTGGAGAAGAGGGACCTCAGACAAATTTGAAAAGATTTGGTCTAACTTTTTTGAAACCTGTGATTAATTCCTAGGCAATGGTGTAACGGATTGGATCACAGAAACCCCCCGGGGGCTGCCAACTGATGTGCTAAGACTACTTCTGCCCCTGCTTTCCCTGCCAGCTTGGGACTCCAACACCCTGTCTTGTTGAGACAGACACACCAGTCTGCTCCAACACGAACCCAGGGTCTGAACCACATCCCCAGAGCTGCAGACTTAACTGAAAGCAGCTCACAGACGTGTTCCTGTCTTTAACACTCAGATGCCCAACTCCCAATGGGGTCCAAACCCCAAATAAATCCGTTTTACCCTGTATAAGCTTATAGAGGGCAAACAATTTATGAATTTACCCTGTGTAACACTTATAGAGAGGTATGCACAGCTGTTTGTTCTCCCCCCTGTTAATTAATAAGTAAAAAGTGATTTTATTAAATACAGAAAGTAGGATTTAAGTGGTTCCAAGTAGTAACAGACAGAAGAAAGTAAATTACCAAGAAAAATAAAATAAAACCCACAAGTCTAAGTCTAGTACAGTAATAAAACTGAATACAGATAAAATCTCACCCTTAGAGATGTTTCAATAAGTTTCTTTCACAGACTGGATGCCTTCCTAGTCTGGGTACAATCCTTTCCCCTGGTACAGCCCTTGTTCAATCTCAGGTGGTAGCTAGGGGATTTCTCATGATGGCCGCCCCCTTTGTTCTGTTCCACCCACTTATGTATCTTTTGCATATGGCAGGAATCCTTTGTCCCCTCACTGGGTTCCCACCCCTCTTTCTCAATGGAAAAAAAACGGGTTAAAGATGGATTCCAGTTCAGGTGACATGATCACATGTCATTGTAAGACTTAATTACCCACTTGCCAGCACAGATGTATACAGGAAGACTTACACGTAAAACAGAGCCATTTACAGACAATTGTCCTGATTAATGGGAGCCATCAAGATTCCAAACCACCAATAATGGCCCACACTTTGCATAATTACAATAGGCCCTCAGAGTTATATTTTATATTTCTAGTTTCAGATACAAGAGTGATACATGTATACAAATATGATGACCACACTCAGTAGATTATAAGCTTTGTAATGATACATTATAGGAGACCTTTTGCATGAAGCATATTCCAGTTACATTATATTCACTCTCATTAGCATATTTTCATAAAATCATATAAAGTGCAATGTCACACCCGCCTCCTGAACTTACTGCCAGAGACTTTGACACTGACCATGGTGGAGGCAGTATACCTAACATTCGTTTTTGAGCTCCCCTCTGGGGTAGACACTCCTGTGTCCCCCAAAAGGGAAAGAGACTCTGGTCCAGCTGTGGGCTCACAGCGACCAGCTCTGACAGACCTTTCACTGGCCAGCAAAATGCCCCCCCCCCCCCCCGCTTCACTCAGGTTGGGCTTGCTTCCAGCTACAGAGTCCTGCTCAATTTTTTCTAGACAAGCAGAACTTTTTATAAGTGAATTTCAGACTGGTGGAAGCTGCTGGCTAGGGTGACCAGACACCAAGTGTGAAAAATCGGGACAGGAAGTGGGGGTAATAGGAGCCTATATAAGAAAAAGACCCAAAAATTGGGACTGTCCCTATAAAATTGGGACATCTGGTCACCCTACTGCTGGCTTGGCAGCTTTGAAAACTGAAGACTCCTTCCTATTCACACAATAAGTCCTTACAGAGGTGGCAGCAGTACAAGCTTCTACCAAATTGCTTCACTTATGTGACTCAAACCCAGATTCATGGAGTCCATGCAGCATCAATGTGGTTCAGACTCAGTGGATCATTCCGTTCTTGGCCTCTGCTGAGACCTGTTGGTGCCACAAGTAGCAATTGTCCACTAGAACTGAGACCAGTACCACCTTTCACAGAGGCCACTGAGCAACCAGCAAATGGCATCAGCTTTTGATGAGCACAGGCCTGATGAGACTGCCCTTGTTATAGATGAGCCTTTTTGTCCCAACTTGGAGGCTTGTTACACCAACCCATGCGTCCTGCTCAATCCACTCTATTAGTGGTGCTCTTTGAGCCCAAATCCAACCCTGGGGTAATGCTTATTCTTGAAACAGCCTCTTGGGCATATTTACCAAGAAAGAGTTCCTCAATTCTTGTAAAGAGCTGCTGTGTTTGATGAGTGGATCCCAGCTGGGTTTTTTTCCATGCCTTTTTTTTAGCCTGAAACTGTTTTTGTTTGGGTATTGCTATCACTAAATGTACTGTACTTCTAGGCTTCTGTAGTGGAGATGGGGGAAGTGGTAGATCAACCCAATATGATAGGGTTACCATCTTTAACAAATAAAAAAAGAGGACCCTCCATGGGCCCTGGCCCCGCCCATTTCACCACCCAGCCCCGCCCCAACTCCGCCCCTTCCCCGACCTAACTCCGCCCCTCCCACTCCCAGCCACGCGAAAAGGGCTACCCGAGGGCTACCGGCTTCATGGTTTGCCGGGCAGCCCCCAGACCCTGTGCCCCCGGCCGGCGCTTCCCCAGCGTAGCTGGAGCCTGGGAGGGGAAGCGCCCAGCTGGGGGCGCAGGGTCTGGAGGCTGCCCGGCAAACCGTGAAGCCGGTAGCGCTTGGGCTTCGGGCAGCCCCTATGCCTCCGAACCCTGCGCCCCCGGCCGGGCACTTCCCCTTCCGGGCTCCAGCGGCGCAGGGTCCGGAGGCATGGGGGCTGCCCAAAGCCCGTAGCGCTCAGCTCTTAAACAGAGCCAAAGAGTCAGGGGAGGAGCAGAGCCGCCACGGCCAGAGGCTCTGCTCCTCCCCTGACTCTTTGGCTCTGTTTAAGAGCCGAGCTGCCCGAGCGCTACCGGCTTCGGGCAGCCTCCATGCCTCCGGACCCTGCGCTGCCGGAGCCCGGGAGGGGGGAATTGCCAAAAAGCCGAACATGTCCGGGAAAATGGCGGCTCTGCTCCTCCCCTGACTCTTTTGGCTCTGTTTAAGAGCCGAGCTGCCCGAGCGCTATGGGCTTCAGGCAGCCCCCTTGCCTCTGGACCCCAGCCGCCGGCCGGGCACTTCCCCTCCCGGGCTCTGGCGGCGCGGGGTCCGGAGGCATGGGGGCTGCCCGAAGCCGGTAGTGCTCGGGCAGCCCGGCTCTTAAACAGAGCCGAAGAGTCAGGGGAGGAGCAGAGCCTCCAGTTGGGGCGGGGCTGGGGGTGGGGAAATGGTCGGGGCCAGGGCCCGTGGAGGGTCCTCTTTTTTTATTTATTAGATATGGTAACCCTAGTAGTAGCGTGCTTGAGAAATTAACCGCCCCCGTCCTGCTGTGGGAGGGGGTGCTGGGGAGAGTGACCCCCTGTCTCTGCTGGGGGGGATGGTAGAGTGCGCCCCGCTCTGGTCCTGCCTGGAGGTTGGTAGAATTCCCTCCCCGTCGCCATCTCAGAGCATCAGAACCTCACCGCTTCTCGTTTATCTAATCCACAAGCCCAATTAATTTCACTACAGCGCTAGCGGCCTCCTCCCATTTCTCAGCAAAGGTGCAAGAGCCGAGGGGGGAGGTGTCTTTCTAGGAGCTGTGGGGGTAAACTGCATCGTGGGAAGAGCGTTGTCATGTGGGTTTATATCACTCGGTCTCCATGATGTTCACACCCTGTCCTGTATGACACATGCAGTCCTCTGAAGTCTAACAGAACTAAAAGGAAGGCACACCGGATGCAACCAACTCCCCAAGTGCTATGTGTTTTGATCGCTTATTTCCGAAATGTGAAAATCTTGTAACCCACAATAGCTGCTGGGCAATCAGTGCGAATCAGCCAGGCTCTGCTGTCTAGAATCTAGGTTATGGAAGAAACGCTGGAAATTCACAGCTGTGGTCTTCATTAATAGTTTTCGGGATGGTCATCGTCATTGTTTCAGTCCATATATCCGAGCATTTGCAGCTCATATTTCAAAGGGATTGAAATAATTATAATAAAACTCAGCAAAGAGGATATATCTCTATCCAGAGCATCTTAATAACGTTATTTAAAAATAAATCCAAACCATGCAGACCTTTTGCTGGTTATGCTGTAAAGTTTCATTTGTATTATTCCTGGAGACACTGACAGAGTCTTCTGGTGACCCGAAGCTAGTGACCCCCCTGAAGTACTAGGATATTCTTCACTTCTCTATAGATGGAAGAAAATGGAATGACCACCTTCTACTTTTGCCTTGTACAAACACTGCTAGGCTAACAGCAAAATATCAGCATGCTGAGATGCACAAACTTGCTAGCTCATTATATCTTTGTTTTCCAAACTAGGAATCAGAACATGGCTCATGGTTCTTGAAATCCATAGGTTCGCAACATTAACCTGTGTATGGCCCATGTTAGTAGGTCTTTAAAAACTTGTCAGTAGCAAAGATAACAAATGATGACTTCCCGTTACCTTCCTAGGTTCTGTTCCATGATTGTGGTGGGGCTGAAAGCTGTGAAGTAATAGCAAAGTTCTTCACCACCTCTAGTGGGAACAATTACTCAGGGTATGTCTACACTACGAAATTAGATCGAATTTATATAAGCCGGTTTTATAGAAATCGGTTTTATACAGTCGATTGTGTGTGTCCCCACATAAAATGCTCTAAGTGCATTAAGTTGGAGGACCGCGTCCACAGTACCGAGGCTAGCGTCGACTTCTGGAGCGTTGCACTGTGGGTAGCTATCCCACAGTTCCCGCAGTCTCCGCCGCCCATTGGAATTCTGGGTTGAGATCCCAATGCCTGATCATGCAAAACAGTGTCACGGGGGGTTCTGGGTACATGTCGTCAGGCCCCTCCCCCTCCGTCAGAGCAATGGCAGACAATCGATTCGCGCCTTTTTACCTGGGTTACCTGTGCAGACGACATACCATGGCAAGCATGGAGCCCGCTCATCTCAGCTCACCGTCACCATATGTCATCTGGGTGCCGGCAGAGGTGGTACTGCATTGCTACACAGCAGCAGCTAATTGGCTTTTGGCAGTAGACGGTGCAGTATGACTGGTAGCCGTCATTGGCTATCTGTGTGCTGGCAGATGTGGGGCTGCATTGCTACACAGCAGCAGCTCCTTGCCTTTTGGCAGCGTATGGCGTATTACGATTGGTATCTGTCGTCGTCGTACTCCTCAGTGAGTTCAATCAGAGGCACCTCTAAGGAATACTGCACCAAACTTTCCACTCTGGGCATCTGATTCTTGACGATGATGGCTAGCAGTCATAGTACAGTATCTTCTGCCAAGCACCCAGAAGATGCTGAGGGCTATCAGTCATGCTGCACCATCTGCTGCCAGCTTAAGATGTAAAAAATAGATGGACCAGATTTGTTCTGTATTCATTTGCTTCCCCCTCCCTCCGTGAAATCAATGGCCTGCTAAACCCAGGGTTTAGAGTTCAATCTTTGAGGGCGGGCCATTCTGTGTGACAGTTGTTTGTGTTTCTCCCTGATGCACAGCCACCTTTGTTGATTTTAATTCCCAGTACCTGTACGCCATGTCGTCAGTCGCCCCTCCCTCCCTCCATCAGTTTCGCGCCTTTTTTCAGACCGGACGCCATAGCACTGGGATCATGGAGCCCGCTTAGATCACCGCGGCAATTATGAGCACTATGAACACCACGCACATTGTCCTAGAGTATATGCAGAGCCAGGACATCCCAAAGCAAAACCAGGACCAGCCGAGGAGGCGATTGGCATCTCTAATCAGCGGATGGCAAAGGAGGGGAGATCATGAATTCATCAGCCAATTTTCATTGACTCGAAATAGAGGATGGAGGATGATAATTAGAAGGAAGGAAGGAGGGGGGTGCTAGATCTCTCATAATGTCTCCCAAGTGTTTAATGGGAGCATTTTAAAAAATTTAAATACAAGAAAATGTTCTTTAACGTCTGATCTTTTGGTTATTCCAGTGTCCTCCATTGCAGCTTCCGGGTACATGTAAAAAAAAACAAAAAAAAACCTAAAACTTGCAAACCCATCAAATTAGAAGTGGGCAAAAGTCAGTACAAAAGCTCATCTGCATTTCTAAGGCGTCCATCACCATGGCATCTAGGTACCAATATATCATTTTAGAAGTAACCAACAGTCCTCCCTTGCTCCCTCACAATTTTAGTTTGAGCTGCTCATGTATGAGGCACTGACTCTAGATGGCTTAATTGAGAAATAAAATTTGATCTGATAGTATCCCTTTAACTCGAAGTGTCATCTCTAGAGATGAAAAAAAAATTCCTAGCACTGTCCACATTGGCAATGTGCCCGTGAGAGAGTGGCATGGTGCTTAGCCTTGCTCAGAGCAGGTGTGCTCCAAAGGGCATGATCACCTACGTTCTCCTGGGAGCAATTTGGTGCGTGAATGCATGGTGTGTTGCAGACACATTAGGGGCACCAAGTAGTTAGGAGCCAGATGTTTCTATGGCGGACAAGGCCTCAAAGTGGCTCCCTGAGGCATATGACAGTCAGTTAAAATCAGTACGGCAGATCCTGTCCTGGGTTGTACAAGTGCTTTGGCAGAAAGGAATCATAAGTGTCTCACTCCAGCTGCATCTGTGCCAGATTCCTACCGAGGGCTTGAGGGAGCACAAGGAGGGCAAACTGCCACCGCAGCTGCTGGCACGTAAGGGCCAAAAGGAGCCTGCTCTGCAAACCAGGGCGTTTACCCAGGTCCCCAGCCCGTTAGCTCCTGAGGTGATGAATGCTGGGAGCGGCAGTAAGGTCACCTAGCAGTACGCCCTCGCTCCCAGCCGGTCCTGACACGCTTTGCCTTTCACAGCCAGGGTGGCTCTAGGCCATAGGTGTGGCGAAGTTTACTGTACCCGAGCAGCTTCCTCCTTAGTGAGATTGCGTGAACCTGGTGAGAGTTTCCGTGAGCAGGGATTGCAGGACTGGCCTGAGTCAGAGCATGTGGACTTTCATAGGTTGGCCTCTGCTTGCAAACTGCCCATCTAATTACCATGCGATAAATCAGTAACAATAGGGATATGAAACAAGAGCTTTGGGCTACCGCTGCCTCTCTAGAGAGCTTGCAGCTCCCAGCTTCTTAAGGCTGTTCCAGTCCACGGCTGTCAGCAATAAGCTCCGCAATTCCTTCTTCCTCACACTCCTTCCTCCGGGAGTAATCGGGTGCGCAATGGACAAGGACCAAGGTACCTGTACATTTTCCTTTAAGATGTTCTGTGAGCTGTGTCGTGTCGAATCTTGTTTAGATTTTGAAAAAATACAGCAGGTCTGGGGTTTGCGGGGAGACCGGGTGTTTTAAATGTGGAGAAGGAACTTAAAAGTAGCAGATATTAAATACTTGAGACAAAGTAATATGCTATTAACTTAGGTAAATCTGGATTAATTCCACTGGCTGACGTAGATCTGATTTACGCTGGGGTAGTTGAGCTCAGAATTAGGCCCTTACTGGATTTTATACAAGAACAATATTTGTGCCATTGTCTTGAAGAAATTGAATCAAATTTACATCTGTGTTTGGAGAAGAGGGAAGTCTTAGCCACACGTTCATATTTTTTTTTTATATTCTCTTCTCTTTCCCCCCCCCTCTTTCTCATCTTTCTTCATATTCCCCTTGCTCTCAACCACTTTCTTTATTTGTCCACAGAGGAATGGGATCAATAAATACTTTTGAGATGTAGTTTATCCATATATCGTAGATCAAGGATTATTTTTTTTTTCTCCTTATAGGTGAATTTTTTCCCCTTTACAGCAAAGCAATAACTGACTGAGAGTAGAATGCAGCCCTACATGTTAACCTCAGTAAAGTCACACCAGTGTAATGGCGGAGAGAATTTGTTCCTCTGCATTTTACCTGCACGCATTTATATATATATTAATATAGGATTCAATCCTGACCCACTAAAGACAATGGAAGTTCAGTTGGTGGAGGATGGGGCCCATACTTTTGATCTATTTTGGGAATATGGAAGATTGTCTATAAGAATGTTATATAAAATACTGCACTGGCTTTCTATCAGATGTAAAAAGCAGCAGGAACCCACGTCTCTCATTCCAGGTGGTGTTCAGGATTGATCTGAAGCTGGCGGAGGTGGGGGTGTCCTATTGTTCCCTCTTTCTGGCCCAGTTTGGTCAGGCCATCTTGCAGAATCAGGAGGATAAAGGCTCAGCAGTGTCATGGTGGAACCAGGGCCCCCAGGAAGTAGTGGGGGTGACAGCCATGATGGTGAAGCTTGTTCCTTTCACTCCAGCTGTCCTTGGTGTTTTGTTTGGTTCATTAGTTCCTGGTTAGTTCCTGGTTCATTAGTTCCTGGTTCCTTCTTCCTTGTTTACCAGTCATGATCTTAACACAGCCCTTAGCTGGTACTGGACCTTTCGGTTTGGACTAATTCAGTCTGTCTCCCAGTTTTCTTCGGATGCATAAGTGGGCTGTAGCCCACGAAAGCTTATGCTCTAATAAATTTGTTAGTCTCTAAGATGCCACAAGTACTCCTGTTCTTTTTGCGGATACAGACTAACACGGCTGCTACTCTGAAACCAGTTTTCTATCCACATTTATTGCTATTGATGATTGTGACATTTTATGAATTTTCACTCACTTTCCAACTGCTGAGTTCACAACTGGAGCAGGCCCCATTTATTACAATATCCCTCTTTTATGAACCAATTCTGCTTCACCTCAGACAAGGTTTATAAAACAGACAGAACTGCTGTAATCTGCTCTCAAAATGTTTAGAAACATACCAGCTCTTATTACTCCTTTGGCTGTATGTCCAGAATGTTGTTGGTTTTTTTTAAAGTGACAAGGGGGAACCATCTTTTCCTCTTTTTGCCACCTGCACATTTACACAAATCATGAACATTCTATACACGAGGGGTTAAACTAACTTGCTTGGAAAATTATTTACTCCTTATGGCATTTTTACCGAAGTATGTTGCGGTCTTTTAAAAAGAAGCAACAACACAATTTTGGGGGGGACGACTATTTTTGCATTCATGAACCATTTACCAACCCCCCAAAGTGCGGGAAAAGTACACAGGCATTTTTGCCCAGGGACAGACTTTGCCCGACCTGTTTTACCACCAGCTTTTGGGAGGATGTGGCCATTGTGACCTTATAGCTTATCACGGAGAGGTGACCCCACAACACTAGCACTGTGCTGTTGCACATGCAAAACACAACAAGACACATTAACATCTACAACTAAACAATCACAAAAATTACAACATGAAGTTTGGTGCCGGCAACAGCCCTTATTTCAGGTGGATTGACTCTCAATTCACAGTCGCAGCCGTGAATCAAGCTGGCATTCTGTTAACAAGGAATAACCCATGATGACATTTTAGCAAAAGTTTGCTTCAGCAGCTTAACCTTCAACTATTTAAAACACCTCATTTTTACAACTTTTGTTTTTTTCTTTAAAATGCCTTTACATAAAACTATCAAAGTTACTATCAGTTACAAAAACTACAAACCTCCAAAAAAAAAGAAAAAGAAACAAAACAAAACATTTGTTAAAAGATTAAAATAAAATCTTAAAACAATTAAGTACTCTTATTTTTTCAAAACATGAGAGTTAACAATTTGCTTTCCATCATTAGCACAAACAAGCTTAATATGTTCAAAGATTTTAATGCAAATATTTGTTTTTTAAAAACAATTTTGAAAACTGTTTGTTTACTAAGCTAACCAGCTATGGTGATGTATGTTTATCCTAGACTCTTGGGTGACCCACCAAATTACATTAATGTTATTACCGTACAACCCTAAAGAGTTGAGTACAGAGACCTCAGCCTGCTTAGTCCTGTGGCAACAACCACACTGCAACATTTTATAACCTTTTATTAAGATAAGAAGGAAAAGTGACTGAAACATTTAAAGTAAAGTATTAAGTACGGCTTTCATTTTAACAATATTGCTTATATCCCCTCAGCTGTAGACAGCGCTTTTTATAAGGAAACCCTCCTGTTTGAGTCTTTTAGATGGTAATAACTGTCCTTTTTGGGGAAAAGAGACATACACAGTCAGTTAGGATGGGCTAGAGCTGCTGTTGTTAAAGTCCAATGTTTCTTTAAAGACAAACACGGAAAGAAAAGAACAGCAAAAATAGAAAATACATCTTCTATCTCTGGTGCTTTCACTTGCAGCCTCACTGCTACAGAAACATGGGCACAGCCCATGGTTTTATCAGCCAATCTGAGACATATCAAATTTGTATTAGCATTGGGCTGTTTAAGACATTGCTTTTAGCTGCCACTCTGATCAGAGTGACAAGAGATCTAGTTTTTGCTGGCTAAGCTAGAAATTTATTAATCAGAAGGCAGAGAGAGAGAGAAGAAAAGGAAGCTATAAGGTGGGGAAGGAAAATGACACAACGGAGGGGTGACAGCAGAAATCCAAGGCTCACATTCCAGGTGCTGTTCAGGCCTTAGCTGAAGCCAACGAAGTGTGTGTGGGGGGGTGTCATCTGGGTCCCTCTTTCTGGCTCAATCTGGTCAGGACATTTCTTGGTATCAGGATGATGAAGGCCCACTTGTGTCCCAGTGGATCCCAGAATAAGATGGGGGTGGCAGTCATGATGGCAAAGCTTGCTCCTACCAATCCACTTGTCTGCTTCCCCTCCAAAAGGTGTGGCAGGTGGAACAGCCTATTGCCTCATTATTTTGTCCACCTGTTAGGCCTAATTTCCAACAGATCATTTGGTCCATTCGTTTTCCAGTTCCTTTCTCTTTTGTCTACCAGTCATGATCTTAAAT
The DNA here is from genome assembly GCF_011386835.1 of Chrysemys picta bellii. NCBI lineage: Eukaryota > Metazoa > Chordata > Testudines > Emydidae > Chrysemys > Chrysemys picta. The sequence continues at coordinate 17,231,616 of NC_088808.1, read as the reverse complement.
ATCCTTTTTGTCTAGACTAATTCCCTCTATTTTTATAAGCAATTTTATGTAATAGGCTGAGTTGGATTTTTGTTATGTTATATTTGTTAGAGTTGCCCAACACAACAGCCACTTTCATGATCACTCAGAATAATCAGCCACTTGGCTGGCCAGTTCCTCGCTCTTCTAACGGTCTGTGGCCTGTGTGTTCTGTATTTCCTTATGCATAAGACCCTAGAGGAGGGGAAGAAGGTTTTACAGCTAATCATTGAACTGGGAGTCTGGCTTTTGTTCCCAGCTGTGTCAAAGATTTGCTGCATGAACTTGGGCAAGTATCTTCCATTACAAGAGTTGTATATAAAAACAGAATCTGTGAAATGTGTATATATTGCTGTGTGTGTAGGGGTAGATCCTGCACCACTGAACTCAATGGCAGTTTTGCCATTCATGTCAATGAGTGAAGGATCAGGCTTATAGCGAGTGTATATATACATTTCACCATCTAGTAGCATGTGAGCATAGTAGAAATTGGTGTATTGTTCATAAGTCTGTAGGTTTAATGAAGCTGTTGTTATGTACTGCAAATGGCTTCCGGCATGCTGCTCTTTCTGGGCCTCAGTTCCTCCATCTGCAAAATAGTCATAATGATATTGACAGAAGTTCACGGCCATGTTGGGCTTCACAGTTTTCACTTCACTACACAGCAGGAGTGCTTGAAACTTCACTGCAGCAGTGTACCCAAAACTTCACTGCACCAGATCCTCCAAAAGAACAGGAAGGAGAATTCTCCCTACTGGCAGTATAGCGCCTATGACAACTGGAGGAGTTCTGATTCCATTCAGTAAAAGGCAGTGGCAACACACACACTAACCTGTCCATTACAATACCTACCCACTACATGGGGCTATTGTGAGGTTTATATAGTGGGTTTCAGGAATTAGTGATGTGTGAACCAAGTTTTTCCCCCCATGGGTTGTACACTGCTAAAGGATCCTCCCCCCAGCCTAAGGGGAGGATCTACAGGACCGGAAAACCAACTGATTTGGGGGGACAACTAATGAAAAACAGGGACAGGAGTGTGGTCAAAGGGTCAAAACCAGGGAACCTGATGGGGACGTCGAGCAGAGAGCCCCGGACAGCGCCCACAACTCCTCAAAGGCGTCAAGGGAGCCAGTGGACGCCGCCCAGAGGAACTCTGCCCGGATACGTGAACGGACAGAGGATCGGAAACAGGCCCCACAGTCACAGGAAACTCCATCGGCCAACCTCCTCTCCCTGGTTTTCTAGATGGCCGTTTTCGCCAGGGCCAGGAGGAGGTTGACCAGGAGGTCCCGTGACTTTGTGGGGCCATGGATAGGGAGTGCATAGAGAAGGAGGTGAGGGGAAAAGTGCAGCCAGAAACGTAACAGCATATTCGTGAGGAGCCGGTAGAGGGGCTGCAGCCTGGTGCACTCCAAGTAAACATGCGCCAGGGTCTCCCTCACGCCGCAGAAGGGACAGGTACCCCCAGGGGTTGTAACCCGGTTTTTAGCCTTACCACACAGCATGGCAAAAGGAACTGGCTTGGCAGTCAATTGATACTGCTTTGAACTGCTTGTACCAATCTCTTGCACATCTCCTTTATTCCAGGGAAAACAAGAGGGATCAAAGGCTATTTTAGAAAGCGCCATGTTTATGTCATGGGTTCCACCATGCTGCTGTTCAGCACTGTCTATGTTTGGTAAGTGGATTGTTTTGCGAAGCAAGAGTCTCCGTCGCTCCCCTCCTAAGGTGGCTATTGTTACAAAAGACTTTAGCCAAATACGTACGAATCTTTAGAAATGCACATCTGTGGTACAAATCCAGGTTCTTACAGGTACAACAGGTTCCCCCGGCTTTGTGTTAGTCTCATAAGCAAAGTAGGGAAATGTGGTCTAGAGCAGCGTTTTTCAAAGTGCGGACTGCGACCTGGTACTGGGTCATGGCATGTCAGGCACTGGGTCGCTCTGGTCAGCACCGCCGACCGGGACATTAAAAGTCCCGTTGGCGGTGCTGCCCAGCTACCTGTTCCGACACCGCTCTGTGCCCCAGAAGCGACCAGCAGTGGGTCCGGCTTCTAGGCAGGGGGGCCATGTGGCTCCACGCGCTGCCCCCCACCCCAAGCACCGGCTCTGCACTCCCATTGGCTGGGAACCAGCCAATGGGACAGGGGAGGGGGAAGCGGTGGCTGCGGGCGAGAGCCATGTGGAACCATGTACGCGCCTCCGCCTAGGAGCTGGACCTGCTGCTGGCCGCTTCAGGCATAGCACGGTCCACGGTGCCAGGACGGACGGGAAGCCTGCCTGTGCACCCCAGCTGCGCAACTGACCGGGAGCCCCTGGAGGTAAATTAGCACCCCAACCCCGCGACCCCAATCCCCTGCCCCAGCCCTGAACCCTCTCCAAACCTGGATCCCCCTTCTGCACCCCTGAGCCCCCTGCAACCCGGAGCCTCTCCTGCACCCCAAACACTTAATCCCTGGCCCCACCCCAACCCTCTGCCCCAACCCTGAGCCCCTCCCACACACCGAACCCTTCATCCCCATCTCCACTGGGTCGTGGGCATCAACAATTTTCTTCAACTGGGTCCCCAGGAAAAAAAGTTTGAAAACCACTGCTCTAGATTAAACTCTTATAAGGCGGATGCAAAACTGATTAAAAGACTGTACTCAAAGCGTAGATCTCAATGGTTCTCTGTCAAACTGGGAGGGCGTATCTAGTGGGATCCCGCAGCCGTCTCTCCTGGGTCCAGTACTAGTCAGTATTTTTATTAATGACTTGGATAATGAAGTAGAGAGTATGTGTAATGCTGACAGACCCAGGTCGTCAGCGGGCGGGATTGAACCTGGGACCTTAGTGCATGAGCCTCTACAGCCTGACCTAAAAGCCAACTGCCTATTAGCTCAGGCTGTAGAGCAAACTCATTAATCTCGCTCTTTCTCTAAGTGGTCTCAGTGCCACTAGATGGGACAGAACATCTAGTGGCACTGAGGTTCCCAGGTTCAATCCAGCCCGCTGGAGGTGTGTGGGTTACATATGCTTATAAAATTAACAGATGACACCAAGCTGGGAGGGGTTACTAGCACTCTGGAGGACAGGATTAGAATTCAAAACAGCCTTGACATATTGGAGAAGTGGTCTGAAAGCAACAAAATGAAGACAAGGACAAAGTACCACACTTAGCAAGGAATAATCAAATACACAACTACAAAATGGGGAATAACTGAGTAGGTGGTACTACTGCTGAAAAGCATCTGGGGGTTATAGCGGGTCACAAATTGAATATGAGTCAACAATGTGATTTTTCTGGGTTGGTTCCAGGGTATGAGAGAGACAAGGTAGGTGAGGCAATATCTTTTATTGAACCAATTTCTGTTGGTGGAAGGGACAAACTTTCAAGCTTCACAGAGCTCTTCTTCAGGCAGGGAAAGTAACCAGAGTATCTGGGCTAAATACAAGTTGGGACAGATTGTTACGCATAAGGGCAGAGGTGGGCAAACTACATCCTGCAGGCCACATCCGGCCCGCGGGACCATCCTGCCCGGCCCCTCCTCTGCTGTCCCCCCTCCCCCGCAGCCTCAGCTCACCGTGACAGCAGCACCCCCCGTGGGGGGGAGGGGCTGCACTGCAGGGGCAGGGGAGCAGGTGGGCAGTGCAGGTGGCGGGAGCGACGCGAACACGGGCCGGAGGACTCAGGAAGAGCACCGGGCAGCCGCACAGCCGGACGGAGAGAAGCGGCACTTTCAAGGGGAAACCGCCGCTTCTTTCCGGTTGCCCCTGCTCCTCCTGCATCCTCTGCCCATGTTCGCAGAGCCACATTCTGAAAGGGATTGGAGTCCCAGGGGGGCAGTCAGGGGACGGGGGGGAAGGGGTTAGATGGGGGTGGGGTCCCGGGGGGCGGTTAGGGAATGGGGGGGTCCCAGGAGGGGGCAGTCAGGGGACAAGGAGCGAGGGGGTTGGATGGGTCAGGGGTTCTGGGGGGGCAGTCGGGGCGGGAAGTGGGAGAGGGTGGATAGGGGGCGGGGGGCAGGCTGTTTGGGGAGGCACAGCCTTCCCTACCTGGCCCTCCATACCGTTTCGCAACCCGGATGTGGCCCTCAGGCCAAAAAGTTTGCCCACCCCTGCATAAGGGGGATGTGTGTATCACATGCTGTCATAACTATAAAGGGAAGGGTAACAGCTGTCCTGTGTACAGTACTATAAAATCCCTCCTGGCCAGAGACTCCAAAATCCTTTTCCCTGTAAAGGGTTAAGAAGCTCAGGTAACCTGGCTGGCATCTGATCTAAAGGACCAATAAGGGGACAAGATACTTTCAAATCTTGGGGGGGGAAGGCTTTTGTTTGTGTTCTTTGTTTGGGAGTGCGTTCACTCCTTCTGCAGTTGACTGAAACTGGGATGTACTCAGCTCTGGCTGCTGCTGAGTTAACAGAGACTTTCTAACTAGCTACTCCCGAGGATGTAAAAAGAAAAAAAAAAACAATTCAGCTTGTAAATTCCTTTTACCAGTCGTTTGTTTGCTCATTAATTGAACACTTCTCTTAACAAAGGACCTTGTTAAAAAAACTTAACACCTCTGCCTTCAGGCAAGGAGAGATAAGATATGCATCCATCTACCTTCAGCTCTGCTTTCCAAGCAGCTAGAAGGAAAAAAAAAAATCTTACTGGCTTTTGGGTTTAAAATGATCCCACCGCTCTGCCACCATGTCAAGGCTGTATCCCCACTTTGAACTTTAGGGTACAAATGTAGGGGCCTGCATGAAAACGTCTAAGCTTAACTACCAGCTTAGCTCTGGTCCCACTGCCACCATTCCCAATGGATTCCCTCCCTGGGAAGCCTTGAGAAACCTTTCACCAATTCCCTGGTGAATACAGTTCCAACACCCCTTGGATCTTAAAACAAGGAGAAATTAACAATTCCCCTCCTTCCTCCCACCAACTCCTGGTGAATCAAGATCCAAACCCCTTGGATCTTAAAACAAGGAAAAATCAATCAGGTTCTTAAAAAGAAGGCTTTTAATTAAAGAAAAAGGTAAAAATCATCTCTGTAAAATCAGTATGGAAATTAACCTTACAGGGTAATCAAACTTAAAGAGCTCAGAGGACTCCCCTCAAGTCTTAGGTTCAAAGTACAGCAAACAAAGATAAACACTCTAGTAAAAGGTACATTTACAAGTTGAGAAAACAAAGGAAAACTAACACGCGTTGCCTGGCTATTTACTTACAAGTTTGAAATAGGAGAGACTTGTTTAGAAAGATGTGGAGAACCTGGATTGATGTCTGGTCCCTCTTAGTCCCAAGAGCGAACAACCCCCAAAACAAAGAGCACAAACAAAAGCCTTCCCCCCACCAAGATCTGAAAGTATCTTGTCCCCTTATTGGTCCTTTGGGTCAGGTGTCAGCCAGGTTACCTGAGCTTCTTAACCCTTTACAGGGAAAAGGATTTTGGAGTCTCTGGCCAAGAGGGATTTTATAGTACTGTACACAGGACAGCTGTTACCCTTCCCTTTATAGTTATGACACATGCTGTGGGGGACCACCTAAAATGAAGTGAGCAATTGAGGGTTAGCTGGCAGTACAATGTGTTACAAATTGTTATAATGAGTCATAAAGCCAGAGTCCATGGTTTTCACTGTCTAGTAGAGTTATGAATGTAAATTCCCAAACTTGTCTAACTGATTTTTCAGATTGGGTGCTGAACAGAAAAAAAAAAGAGTTGGTTTTGACCTGAAACTGAATTTTTTTCAGTTTCTTGCTTCCTCCCCCCACCCCCACCCCGGCCCAAAGTTTTGGGTCAAACAAAATGTTTTGTTTTCAGTTTCAGGTCATTTTGGGATGTTTTTCATTTTTTTTTTAATAAAAATTAGCTAAATTTAAAAACAAAGGAGCATTTGAAACAGAAGTTGAAGTGTTATCATGTAACATTCATACAGACAGAAATACTGTTGAGTGTAAAGTCTTCACAAGCTTGGTTAGTAATGCGGTACATCTGTTTTGTCATTGTCAAGGTTCCTTCCCCACTCTGAACTTTAGGGTACAGATGTGGGGACCTGCATGAAAACTTCTAAGCTTAACTATCAGCTTAGATCTGGTTTTGCTGCCACCACTCCCAAGTGCTAACTCCCTTCCCTGGGTAGCCTTGAGAGACTCCTCCACCAATTCCCTGGTGAACACCGATCCAAAACCCCTTGGATCTTAAAACAAATTAATCATTCCCCCCACTTTCCTTTCCCCCCACCAATTCCTGGTGAGTCCAGATCTAATCCCCTTGGATCTTAAAACAAGAAAAAATCAATCAGGTTCTTAAAAAGAAGGCTTTTAATTAAAGAAAGAAAGGTAAAAATCATCTCTGTAAAATCAGGATGGAAAATAACTTTACAGGGTAATCAAATTCAAAGAGCCCAGAGGAACCCCCATCTAGCCTTAGGTTCAAAGTTACAGCAAACAGAGGTAAACGCTCTAGCAGAAGGAACATGTACAAGTTGAGAAAACAAAGATAAACCTAACACACCTTGCCTGGCTGTTACTTACAAGTCTGAAATATGAGAGACTTGTTCAGAAGATTTGGAGAGCATGGATTGATGTCTGGTCCCTCTTAGTCCCAAGAGCGAACAACCCCCAAAACAAAGAGCACAAACAAAAGCCTTTCCCCGCACCAAGATCTGAAAGTATCTTGTCTCCTTATTGGTCCTTTGGGTCAGGTGTCAGCCAGGTTACCTGAGCTTCTTAACGCTTTACAGGTAAAAGGATTTTGGAGTCTCTGGCCAGGAGGGATTTTATAGTATTGTACACAGGAGGGCTGTTACCCTTCCCTTTATAGTTATGACAGTCATATAACTCTTTTCAATTATCTTTTAATTTGGCATTCCAATGGTGATTTAATCTGTAAGTTCCTTGATGCAGAGACCATAAGAGATCACTGAGTGCACTCTCAGTGCATGACAGATAATAATATGAAACTGCTTTGCTTCACCTACCACAGCATTCTAGCAACCTTTGCATTTTCTCCTTTGTTGGCTGGTTTGGTTTGGTTTTGTTCTATTGTGGGGATGAACCGCTGGGGTTGTTTGTTGTGTGGTTTGTGTCTTTAAAGATGCCTAGACATTGGACTAGATGATTTTTAGTGTAAAGTTTTTATGTTACTTAGATGTTTTACATGACATTTGGATTTATTGCAGGTATACGTCCAATGGTACCGAAAGCAAGGTCGCCTACATAACGAGGTAACTAGTCCCTGTTGGACTTGCCTGGATTTTGTGAGCATCTGAGGCCTCACAATTAGAGCTCTGGAAATCAGTTCCATGTTGCTGAGATTCCTAACCTCTTCTGTTTAGTTTTGACTTGGGGTTTGCTACCAAATGTCAAATGAAAACTGAACTGAAACTAGCAGTGGCTCTTCAGAGGCAGGTGGAGGAGGAGAGCACTGGGCCAGTGCTTACCTTTTTCTGAATTAGATACATTAAGGGACCAGGTCCTCAGCTGGTATAAGTCCGTGTACTCCACTGACTTCAATGGAGCTATCTATGCTTGCTGAGCATTTTTCCTGGGATCTTTACGTATTTCCGTAAACTGGCTCTGAAAGGTCCTTTCATATGTTCACATCCTCTGCCAACCTCCTAATGACACCAGCAGCCACAGATAAACAGCTGAGTCTCACCTATTGTCTGATCTTGACACAAAATCACAAACTGGCTGCCATGTTAGTAAGAACTGGGCAAAGAAGTGTGAGCCTTGACTACCTGATCTGAGCTTGCAATGGAATACAGAAGCAGGTGAGAGTTGCACGGTTTGGGATTTAGTTATGGATGTTCTGTGCAGACTTATTCCCCCATTTTTTCTCACCTGCATTGAATCTCTGGCACTATTTGGGCTGGCATCCAAAGGTGTAATTAATTGCTTTCTGAAAACTCTGCCTGCCGTTCTTTCTCTAGTGAGGGATGGCTCGTTTATGGGTCATCTTTAAAAGCCTCATTTCCTCCTGCCTGCCAGCCAGCCTTTTTGTAAGCCAAACTTCCATTGTTCTTTCTCTATAGCAACCATATCCTGGAAGTTTTACTACAAATTGAATTACCAAGGTAGAACTTTTTATTAGTTTCTGTTAAGTGTTTCAGCTGCTTTCAGAAGAGCTCTGGTATTCCTGAAGGATGATGATCTATGCTTGTGGAACTCCAATACTCTGTTTTAGAATTACATTTGTGTATTATGAATCATCAATACAGCATGATGACACTGAGATTTAGACAAGCTCAGATGTTACTGATCTTTGAAAGATCTCAGCAGTGATCTCATGGATCTTGGTATACATCAGTCTGCACCTCAATTCTGACCTCCAGGAAGCTCTACTATTCAAGTTGAGCCACACACACAGCTCTATCAATGTTCCGCATTCCCGACCTGCAAAACTTTTCTACTCCTATCCTGTATGCTCCCACCACTTTGCTAATGCACCTCATTCCTGACTTTTAATGTCTCCCTCTGAGCCTCTCAGGAGCACAGATTGTCAATCAAGCCACACTGCATATAGGTTTTGTGATATGAACCAATATTAGGGACTAGAGAGAGACCACTAAACTTATGTTCATATGTGACCTGACCCAGGATTTAAACTCAAGTCACCAGAGGTACAGGAAAGCTAAAACCCTTTCCTTTGGAGTTCTGAGTATGGGTCACTGAGTTCTCAATGGAGCTGATCGGTGGGAATCTTTTATCTGTCTGTAAACTCTAGAAGGATTTTTTTTTAAAGAGCTATGGAAATCATTTTTTGTTTTCCTACTTTTCGTTTAGATTGATGTACACAAAGCCACAGATTCTAAAGCCATCGTAAGTAAAACTAAAAATAAGTGTTTTGTTACATTCAAGATATAACTAAAGTTAATTGACTAAAATCTGACCAAGAAACTTCCTTAAGGATTTGAACTTGTCTTGCTCTGTGTTAACTTAAGCATACAAAATCTCAGAAACACTTGGGTCTTTATACAAAGTACAAGCCAGAATGTTTTGTTCCGTTACAAACCTCAGACATGCTGGATAGATGCTAGTGCAGTGCAAACATTAATTAGTTGATAGATCCCAGTAACCTGCTACATTATATAGCCTTACTGCACCATGTCTTATGACTTCATGGAGTTGTATATTTCTTTACAGCTGTTAGTTATCTATTTTTGAACTTTAACACATGGCTCTGGTAGTGTCTTTCTATACATAGGGAAGGCAACCGCCTCCGTGTTTCTTCCTTCTATAGTGTGATTCTAAAGAAAACTTCCTCTTCCACAGGAGAAGTGACGTCCTTACGATGACTCCATGGTTTGCTCCAATAGTTTGGGAAGGGACCTATAACTCCGAGATCCTGAATGAGCAGTTCCAACGAAGGAATGTCACTGTTGGACTGACAATGTTTGCTATCAAAAAGTGAGTCTGAACTATGTTAGGTACGAAAGGTGATGTATAACCAACGAGGAGGTGGGGGAACCAATTTTTTGTGTGTAGTGATAGTGTATGGTATCCCCTGTTCACCTCACTCTCCCAAGCAGGAGTTTTGTTGGAAGATTGCTGATTGACTTAAAACACATTTCAGTGACAGGGAAAGGACAGGGCTTTTCCAGTGTGGTGGAGGAGGAAATTAGGAGGGTCTGGCAGCTGTGAGAAAGGGTCAGATTAAGCTGCTTGTCATTTGTGTCTCAGAGGGAGGCGGACTGGAGGGATTGTCAACTATGGAAGTTGAGTGATGTACTTTCCTCTTTTCCCTTTGCTCTGGGAACAAAGTTTTTGACCTTAGGTGCTGCTGACTTCATGATAGGTGGTCTTTTATCTTCTCTGTACATTGTTATCATTCTACTTGGGGTGGAATATTTAGAAATACAACCACGTAACTGGGCACAGAGAGAAATCCTTCAAGAGTCTTTCTTACAAAGGAAGAACTTGATTTTCATGCTGAGCGGTGCTTTATCTGATTTGTAAATGAAGGAAAATACCTAGCGTGGTTAGTGACATACCCAGCTATGCAAGCACAGATTAAGGAACTATTTAGTAAAATTATTGTTTTCCAAAGGCTGTGCATGCTACCATGAAGTCCTTGTTAGTCATGGAGCATAGGTTCAACCAGTGGTTATAAGCGCTATTGCCTGCCAACAGAATTTTTTTGCAAAATATATTGCTAAAGGTCAAAAGGACTCCAGATCAAAGTATAGTAAAATATCCTGATTATTTTATTATTATGATCCTGTTAAGAATGGACAAGTAGGTTTTTGTACCTGTGCTGATAAATATTTATAACAATTTTGCAAGGCTGATTTGGCCACCAGTGAGATGCAGCAACTGTTCAACGTTGTACATCAATGAGACACAACAAATAGGATAGGAAGCAAAGAATAGCAGATCCATTTTGAAAATATAGGGCCAATTTGGGAAGATGGGATGAAAGAACTGAAGTTTGAATTTGTCGAAGATCCTGGGTAGAATACTCCTACTCTTGTGAAAAGTTTAATGGGATTGATAATGATTATATGTAATCAGTGCTTTTGAAAGACAAAACCCCAAGCAACATAACACTTCCCTAACATTATGCTGGCACAATGGTTTGTAACTGCCCCAGAATCAATATGAATTAGGGTTTCTTCCCAATAATATCTTGAGGACTCCCAACCCCCCGTGTTCCCCATCCGCCGAATCCGTGTGACCAGTGGACCCGCCGAAAGCCGCCTGCCTGCCATGCTTGGGGCGGCAGAAAACATAGAGCCGCCCCGCCCTGACCCCAACACCCCAGAATCTGTGCCCCATCCATTCTCCCCCTGCTCCCTGTCCCCTGACTGCCCCCCCCAGAGCCTCTTCCCCATGCATCCTTTCCCTGTCTCCTGACTGCCCTGACCCCTATCCACACCCCTGCCTCCTGACAGGCCCCCAGGGAACCCACCCCCTATCCAACCCCCGCCCCCCTCTCCCTGTCCCCTGACTGCCCTCTCCCTGAAACCCCCTGCCCCTTAACCAACCCCCCGCCCCCCTTACCATGCTGCTCAGAGTAGCAGGAGCTCAAAGCCCCTCCGCCTGCACTGCCTGGCAGGAGTGGTGGGCCAGAGGGCAGGTGGCATGGCGAGCTGAGGCTATGGGGGAGGGAGGACAGCACGGGAGGGGCCGGGGGCTAGCCTGTAGCTCAGGGACTGGGCAGGACAGTCTCGCAGGCCGGATGTGGCTCGCGGGCCGTAGTTTGCCCACCTCTGGGCTAGGCATATACATGACAAATGAGGTTGATGTTAATTTCTGACAGTGTACAGTGTACAACTCTCATGTTGAACCCTCCCATAGTGAAATGAAGGGGGCTTGGATATTTGCCATGAAACCTTGTAAATGCCCCCTCACTCCTGTTGGGTTTGAGCTGATTTCTGTAAGAGGGTAGTGCCTCAACTGGCCCCTCTACTCCTGAGGGGGTTTGATGGATTTTTTTCTACAGGTTCCTTTGCTGACCCTCTCCAATACTTTACCAGGATAAGGATCCTGAGTGCTGTAGGTCATAGTGCCCTGGCTGTTTCCCAACCATTGATGTCAAACCGCTGCCAGAGATCTTGGCTCATAGCTGGCTCTGCGGGGGGCAGCTCGTGTAACACATTACACCTCCTGGTTATTTGCAGGACAGCTGAAATAGCAGGTAATGAGCAGAACACCTTTGAAATGCCGCTGCACCTGGGCCACGCAGGCAAGTCATTTTGCTTGGATGGTGCATGGAGCTGGAATGTGAACATGACAGAGAAAACTCTCATTTTCACTGCAAGGCTGGCTAAGTGGCAATATAGGCCCAATCCTGAGAGGTGCTGCGTGCCCTTATCTCTCACTGGAGTTAAAGATATTCAGTATCTCTCAGGAGATGATGCGTACCTTGCTTTGAAAGTCCCTAGAGCAAGAGGTTCAAATTCAGGCAGGGTACAGGTCAGCTCTTCATCCTTCCCAGATAGACTCCCTTTCTGACTGTTTGGGAGGGACAGAGTGGCATGTTGTCTATGGTTCATTTCTCAGCACTTCCACATGTGTTCATGGGCAGAGCACTCATGTGATCACCGCAGTACCTAAGACCTCACTTGCTCCTGCAGCATGGATTCCATGAGAGTCACGTGCAATGCCCTGAACAGCTGAATGTGGCTCAAGAGATGAAGGTTGATGATCGTCAGTATTTGGAAGGAAATAATCCTAACCAGGAAACTAGCAACAAATATTTTAGAAAACAGTGTTTCTGACTAAAACAGATTCTTTTTGTTGTTCATGAGCATTGTCAATTCCTGCTTGCAACAAAACCCATTAGGTGGAGTCACAGTTACTTGTTACTTCTTAATAGGAATCTTATATTAATTGGGTACTTTCATAGGAGAGAAAATAGACATTTACACAGCTTTGATCATCATAAAATGCTTTACAAAGTAGGTAGGAATTAGTTCATCTTCCCCTCCATAAATAAGAACAAAAGCTAAAATCCTAGATCCCTCTTGTGAGTCCAACCATGTCATCAGCCCCCATCAGTCCTTTCACTGCCTCTTGTCTTTTTCCACACTAAATTCAGAATCCTCATCCTCACCTTCAAGATGCTTTACAACTCTGCCCCTTCTTACACCTCCACCATTTCCCCCACCTACTCCCTCTTCTGCACACCCTATTGGTCTCCCTGATCCTTTCACTTTGTTGCTCTCTGTATCCCCTTCTTCCTGTCTTCTACCACAGTGACTTTTATTTCTAATAGAGCATTTCTTTCTTTTTTTTCTAGGTATGTAGTCTTCCTCAAGAAGTTTTTAGAAACTGCAGAGATGTATTTTATGGTTGGACATAGGGTGAACTATTACATTTTCACAGACAGACCAGAAGAAGTTCCTAAAGTTGCGCTCAAAGAAGGAAGGAATGTAGTGGTTCTGCAAGTCCAAAACTACCCTAGGTGGCAAGAAATCTCTATGCGACGAATGGAATTGATCAGCAACTTCTCTCAGCAGCGGTTCATTAATGAGGTCAGCTACCTAGTGTGTGTGGATGTAGACATGAGGTTTAATGACCAAGTTGGAGTGGAGATCCTGAGCAACTTGTTTGGCACACTACACCCAGGTTTCTATGCTGCAGAGCGTCAGTCTTTCACCTACGAACGTCGACCTGCTTCTCAAGCTTATGTGCCCAGCGATGAGGGTGACTTCTACTATGCTGGAGGCTTTTTTGGAGGAACAGTAATGGAGGTTTACATGCTGACCAAGAAATGCCATGAAGCCATGATGGTGGACAAAGCCAATGGAATTGAGGCAATCTGGCACGATGAGAGTCACTTAAACAAGTATTTTGTTTACTACAAACCAACCAAAATACTTTCTCCGGAATACCTGTGGGATGACAATATGGGTAGGCCAGAGATCCTTAAGAAAAGAAGGTTTCTTGCTCTACCAAAGAACCATGCTGCAATCAGAAATAAATGAAGTTCATCTCAGACTGGCCTTAGTGCGAACTAACATAACTGATATTGTAGGTTTCCTTGATTGATGAAAATATACAGACAATTAATAAAGCTCCATAACTTTTTCTGACATCCACAGTATTTCTGGATATGGGAATGATTTGCAAGATGTTACTGTGATGTTGCACTCCATATGTTTTATGGAAATGTGCTAATGAGTGTGACTACAATGTAACTGGAATATCCTTCATGCAGAAGGTCTCTTGTAAGGTATCATTACAAAGCTTATAATCTATTGAGTGTGTTCATCCTATCTGTATGAATGTATCATTCTTGTATCTGAAGCTAGAAATATGAAGTATTCCTCTGAAGTCCTATTGTAACTATGCAAAGTGTGGGTCATTAATGGTGGCTTAAAATCTTGATGGCTCCCATTAACTAGGACAATTGGTTGTAAATGGCTCTGTTTACTCACAAACCTTCCTGTGCATGTGCAGTCCAACTCTGAAAGAATGGAGAATGAGGTCTTACAGTGACATGTGATCATGTCAACTGGTACTGGAATCCATTATAAACCTGTATCAGAGGGGTAGCCGTGTTAGTCTGAATCTGTAAAAAGCAACAGAGGGTCCTGTGGCACCTTTGAGACTAACAGAAGTATTGGGAGCATAAGCTTTCGTGGGTAAGAACCTCACTTCTTGCATCTGAAGAAGTGAGGTTCTTACCCACGAAAGCTTATGCTACCAATACTTCTGTTAGTCTCAAAGGTGCCACAGGACCCTCTGTTGCTTATTATAAACCTGGTAATTTTCCACTTAAAAGAATGGGTGCGGACCCAGAGAGACACAGAATTCCTGCCTTGTGCCAAATCTATAAAAGGGGGTGGAGGACAAGACGGGTGCCAGTCATGTGAAATCCCCAGCTTTTCACCTAAGATGCCTGCTGGAACTAACAAGGTCTGTACCAGGGGAAAGGCTTGGGTGCAGACTAGGAAGGAGTCTAGTCTGTGAAAGAAGCTTATTGGAACAGCGGAGGGTGAGATTTACCTGTATTCAGGCTCTTAATGTATTAGGCTTAGATTTACGTGTTGTGTGCTGTTTTATTTTGCTTGATAACTTATTTTGTTCTGTCTGTTATTACTTGAAACCACTTAAATCCTAGTTTTTATACGTCATAAATCACTTTTGTTTATTAATGAACCCAGAGTAAGTGATTAATACCTGGGGGAGCAAACAGCTGTGTGTATCTCTCTATCAGTGTTATGGAGGGTGGACAATTTGAGTTTACACTGTATAAGCTTTATACAGAATAAAATGGCTTTATTTGGGGTTTGGATCCCACTGGGAACTGGGTGCTGGAGATAGGTGACCTGCTGAGCAGTTTTTGGTTAAAGTCTGCAGCTTTGGGGGCGTGGACCAGACCTGGGTCTGTGTTGCAGCAGGCTAGTGTGTCTGGCTCAACAAGGCAGGGTTCTGGAGTCCCAAGCTGGCAGGGAAAACAGGCTCCGAGGTAATTCCAGCATGTCAGGTGACAGTCCCGAGGGGGTCTCTGTGTCCAAACCCATTGCAGTTACCATAAGGATAGTGTGCTGATTCCAACAATTTCCTTGCCAAAAATACATTGGTATTTATCTGCAATAGAGCTGTACCAGTACTAAGTTGTGTCTAGTGTTGGGGAAATATAGAGACTTGTAGATTCAGATGCTTATTCAAACCTCTCTTGGCTGGACATCTGATGCAAAGAAGCTTTCATGAGACTTCCAGTGCTTCCTGGTTTTATTTGGGTCAGAAATGATGTGGAAACATAAGAGATTAGAAATACGAATAGAAATACCAGAGCCAAAATCTCTGTGTGGGCATGTGTTTTTTAAAAAAAAAAAAAAACTAGATTTTTTTTTTGATCTTTTTAAAAAAATAATTCTGGTTCAATTTGATTTTTTTTCTCGGTGGTTCAGGCTGCCCCCCACTCTGTAGGATACTTGAAATGTTTCTCATGGTTCAGCTGCTTCCAGCCCTGTGGTGCTCTCCGCCTTGCAAAATACACTTGAAAATGAAATAATCTTGTGTCTCAACAGTTTATCAGGATCCATCTTTTCAATCTCAGCTGGCCCAGAGTGATATCAAATCTTTAGGTTTTCATCTAATTTATAATGAAGAAAGCTCAGGGTTATCAGATCTATTTTCAATTCATATTCTCTCCTGAAAGACATAGAACTACTGTTAAAAGACCTTAGCTTCCTGGGGAGAAATGGCTGGAGAAGTATCACAATGGAAAGCAACTCCATCTGCTATTGGTAGAGCTCCTAATACCTCACAAATCTTTGGGCCCTCGAAAGACAGACGTTGTCTCTCTGCACCAAAGATTGCTTAACAAATGTCAGGAAAAGAGACCAAATGAGGATGTAATGAGTCTCGCCTGGATAACAGTACGTGTCGGAATAAGATGACTGGTAGAGCCCTCTTCTGTACCAAATTCTGCTTCCACTTACACTCTATTAATCTGTCTTGGGTTTTTAAATAGCACCTATCACCATGGTATCTGTGCAATGGGGTTTGCAGGTTGTAACTGAGAGGGGAATTTTTGTCCTTAAAGTCACTTGTAGAAGGGAATTGAAGTGGCTTGAACAGAAATGTTGGAAGATTTTCTCCCTCACAACAAGGTCTATTCAATGTATTTCCCTGTAGTGGGTGTTCTAATTGAAAATGGGAAGATCAGGTAAGGAAGAAGCAAAAACAAGACTTGCCCAATTCTGCTCCCATTTAAGTCAATACAAGTTTTGTTGGTGACCTCAGTAGAAAGATAGAGATATATATAAAATACACACACACAATCCAGGGTACAATTGAGTTTCTTGATACACTCAGTGTACAACCTGGAGTGTGCTGTTGTACTAATAAAATGGCTTAGTGGGAGAGTGGGCAAAAGCAAGTGATTAAAGTACAATAAACATGAGAGGCATCAGCATCTAGTAATCTGAGTACAGGCCTGGGAGCCAAAAACTTCTGCATTCACCTGAACGGCTGTAGCCTATTATAACTACCTCCTGGCCCAAAAAACCTCCCTCATTTAGATTTGTGTATATTCTTGAATCCTAGTCAATAATTAAGGGTCTTGCAAAACATTAACATCTTCTTCACACTGGTCCGCACATAGGTTTCAATTAGTGCATGGACCTTGCCAAAACTGACTGCTGCTGGAGATTCCTGGAACCACACAGTCCAAAACACGTGGGCCAATCTCAGGACAGAATTCGTTTGGCTAGAATAGGTAGGAGTATTAATAGTGCAGGGGTGGGCAAACTTTTTGGCCCGAGGGCCATAGCGGGGTCGCAAAATTGTATGGGGGGCTGGGTAGGGAAGGCTGTGCCTCCCCAAATAGCCTGTCCCTGCCCCCTATCTGACCCCCACCCACTTCCTGCCTCCGACTGCACCCCTCAGAACCTGCAACCCATCAAACCCCCCTGCTCCTTGTCCCCTGACCACCCCCTCCCAAGACTCCCCACCCTAACTGCCCACCCCCTACCCAACTTTCCCCGCTCCCTGGCCCCTGACTGCCCCCACCCCATCCACCACCACCTCGCCAGACCCCCAGAACTCCCACGCCTACCCAACCCCTGTTCCTTGTCCCCTGACCGCCCCCCCCCCCGAACCTCCACCCCCTCCAACTGCTCCCTGCCCCTTATCCAACCCCTCCTCCCAGCCCGGCCCCCTTACCATGCTGCTTACGGCAGTGTGTAGGGATGCCTCGCGGCCCGCTGGAGCTCGCAGCCCCATCCCCTTACCATGCCACTCAAAGCGGCAGGAGCTGCCGAGCTGCCCAGGAGCGGTCCAGAGCGCTGGTGCCAGCGGCGCGGCACGCTGAGGCTCTGCGAGAGGGGGGAAGGCGGGGGAGGGGCCGGGGGAGCTTCCCCACACGGGAGCTCAGGTGGGCCGGACAGGACGGTCCCACGGGCCATAGTTTGCCTTCTCACTCCCCTGCCAGAAACCCCCATGCCCGCCCCAAGAACCCCTGTCTGCTGCTGGCTCGCCGCTGCTTGCCTCCTCACCCCTGCCCACCCACCCACCCGCCGTTAGCTCCCTCGCTGCTCGCCTCTTCAACCCCCGCTGCCCGTCGCTGGCCTTTTCACACACCCCCACTCAGCTACTCACCCCCCACCTACTCAACCCCCACTGCTCACCTCTCGCCTCTTCACCCCGCCTCGCTCGCCTACTCACCCCTCCTGCCGCAGGTCCCTCTGGCTCCTAGGATCAGGGGCAGCCGAGGTGTCTCCACGTGCTGCGCCCGCCACAAGCGCAAGCTCCGTGGCTCCCATTGGTCGGGAAAAGCGCCAATGGGGGCTGCCGGAGCCGTGGAGCGGGGCTTGCAGGCGCCAGCAGCACACAGAGAGCCCTCCGCCCCCGCCCCCCGACCCGACCCTAAGAGCCACAGGGACCTGCCGGGGGGCGAGGTGAGGAGTCCCGGCGGTTCTTACCTGGAGCGGCTCCTGGGAAGCATCTGGCAGGTCCCTCTGGCTCCTAGGGTCGGGTTGGATTGGGGGGGCGGGGTGGAGGGCTCTCTGCCCGCTGCTGACGCCTACAAGCCCCACCCCTGCAGCTCTGATTGGGCAGGAGGGAGCTGGTGCAGCACGCGGAGACCCCCTCCACCTCTGTGCCTAGGGGCTGCCCACACTGCAGGCTCCTGCTGGCGGGCGGGCACCAGGAGCTGCCCCAGGAAGCACCGCCAGCCCCGGGACTTTGGACTTAGGGTTACCATACGTTCGTATTTTCCCGGACGTTTTTAGATATTTAAAAATTCCTCCCGGATGGCAATTTAAGAACTAAAAAGCTGAATGTGTCCGGGAAAATACGGACGTATGGTAACCCTACTCCTGTGCCCCCCAAAAGGGAAAGAGACCCTGATCCAGCTGTGGGCTCACAGCGACCAGCTCTGACAGACCTTTCACTGGCCAGCAAAATGCTGCCCCCCCACACACACACACACAGGTTGGGCTTGCTTCCAGCTACAGAGTCCTGCTCACTTTTTTCTAGACAAGCAGAACTTTTTATAAGTGAATTTCAGACTGGTGGTGGAAAGCCGCTGCCTTGGCAGCCTTGAAAACTGAAGGCTCCTTCTTATTCACACAATAAGTCCTTGCAGAGGTGGCAGCAGTACAAGCTTCTACCAAATTGCTTCACTTATGTGACTCAAACCCAGATTCAGAGTCCACGCTGCATAAACGTGGTTCAGACTCAGTGGATCATTCCGTTCTTGGCCCCTGCTGAGATCTGTTGGTGCCACAAGTAGCACTGGTCCACTAGAACTGAGACCAGTACCACCTTCCACAGAGGCCACTGAGCAACCAGCAAATGGCATCAGCTTTTGATGAGCACAGGCCTGATGAGACTGCCCTTGTTATAGATGAGCCTTTTTGTCCCAACTTGGAGGCTTGTTACACCAACCCATGCGTCCTGCTCAATCCACTCTATTAGTGGTGCTCTTTCTGAGCCCAAATCCAGCCCTGGGGTAGTGGTATAAGCAAGTATAATTACACTTGTCTTATTTTAATGCTGTTCCTTATGCTTGAAACACCCTCTTGGGCCATGTCTACCAAGAAAGAGTTCTTCAATTCTTGTAAAGAGCTGCTGTGTTCAATGAGTGGATCCCAGCTGGGTTTTTTCCCCATGCATTTTTTTTATTCTGAAACTGTTTTTGTTTGGGTGTTGCTATCGCTGTAATTCTTGGCTTCTGTAGTGGCAGTGGAGGTGGGGGAAGTGGTAGATCAACCTAATAATGATAACCCCAAGCATTCAAAAATCATGAGTCAGGCCTCCAAAATAATGACTTGTCTTAAAAAACATGTTGGGTTTTTTAAATTTGGCTTCTTTTTATTTGCCTTCTGGTTTTGGAGCATTTCAAATATACTTGGGTCACGTTTTAAAGCTCTTCCCTGAGGTCCTGAGATTCTCTTACACTCACATGACTCCAGGAGCTGGGGTTGTAAGAAAACCCCCCAAATATCATGATAAAATGGTAGGAGTTGGCAACACTGCGAGGCAGATCATGGGAAACAAAGATCCATATAGGTGCTGAAGAATTCACCTTTGCTGCCCTGACCTCCATCTCCCTGGCTCCCCCCAAGGAAGAACTGGTCCACCTGCCCCCATCCCCTGTCCTGGGGGTCTCTACGATAGCGCTTAACTGCCCCAGCCCAGCTAAACTGCCCTCACACCCATCTGAGAATAGGGGTGACTCCCAGTGCCCCAGACGTGACTGGGTCACCAGCCCCACCCTTACCCCCTCTCCTGGTAGCACTGACTGGCCCAGGTACCCCTGTGGGTAAGGGGTAGGCAAGGGGCTGCTGTGCAGTTGCCTCTGAGGACTGGCAGAACTCAGTGCACCTAATATGGCAAAGGCCCCGATATATTTCCTCTGGGCGGGAGGCAGCGCCTCGGTGCAGCAGGCCCCTCAGAGACAACACAAGCCTCAACCTGCTTCCCTGCATTTCCATGGCAACAGGCAACAGCTCGAGAACTCGTGCCAGAGTTTAAGGTTCTCACGAGAAGAGGAGCTCTCGCACCCGCTCTGTCTCCTGTGCCCGGGGTTACCATAGAGACGAGGAGACTCTTGGCCTAGCCGGGAAGCTGCGCTGGGAGCTGGGCGGCTATTCAGGTAGTAGCGTGCTGGAGAGATGAACCGCCCCCTGTCTCTGCTGGGGGGATGGTAGAGTGCGCCCCGCTCTGGTCCTGCCTGGAGGTTGGTAGAATTCCCTCCCCGTCGCCATCTCAGAGCATCAGAACTTCGCTGCTTCTCATGTGGGTTTATATCACTTGGTCTCCCTGATGTTCACACCTTATCCTGTATGACACATGCAGTCCACTGAAGTCTAACAGAACTAAAAGGAAGGCACACCTGACGCAACAAACTCCCCAGGTGCGATGTGTTTTGATCGCTTATTTACGAAATGTGACAATGTTGTAACCCACAATAACTGCTGGGCCATCAGCACAAATCAGCGAGGCTCTGCTGTCTAGAATCTAGGTTATGGAAGAAACGCTGGAAATTCACAGCTGTGGTCTTCATTAATAGTTTTCGGGATGGTCATCGTCATTGTTTCAGTCCATATATCCGAGCATTTGCAGCTCATATTTCAAAGGGATTGAAATAATTATAATAAAACTCAGCAAAGAGGATATATCTCTATCCAGAGCATCTTAATAAAGTTATTTAAAAAAAATCCAAACCATGCAGACCTTTTGCTGGCTATG
Source organism: Chrysemys picta bellii (assembly GCF_011386835.1). NCBI lineage: Eukaryota > Metazoa > Chordata > Testudines > Emydidae > Chrysemys > Chrysemys picta. Next base: position 17,210,970 of record NC_088808.1, on the reverse strand, counting down.
CTGTAAAGTTTCATTTGTATTATTCCTGGAGACACTGACAGAGGTACTGGTGACCTGAGGCTAGTGACCCCCCTGAAGTACTAGGATATTCTTCATTTCTCTGTAGATTGAAGAAAATGGAATGACCACCTTCTACTTTTTGCCTTGCACAAACACTACTAAGCTAACAGCAAAATATCAGCATGCTGAGATGCACAAACTTGGTTGCTCATTATATCTTTGTTTTCCAAATTAGGAATCAGAAAAATGGCTCATGGTTCTTGAAATCCATAGGTTCGCAACATTAACCTGCGTATGGCCCATGTTAGTAGGTCTTTAAAAACTTGTCAGCAGCAAAGATAACAAATGATGACTTCCCGTTACCTTCCTAGGTTCTGTTCCATGATTATGGTGAGGCTGAAAGCTGTGAAGTAATAGCAGAGTTCTTCACCACCTCTAGTGGGAACACCCAGTCCTTGGACATAAGAAGACAGGCAAGACCAAGGCCTCCGAGATTTATTTTGTTGAATTTGCAGAAAAAACACTTCCAGTGTACCTGGAGAATGTGCTTGTACCAGACAGCTTGTTTACAGAGCTTAAGAAACGGTGAGTAGAGTGTAGTTTGTCTTTTTTTTATCCCCCTGACAAACCTCAGAAGGTTTGGAGGTAAAGTTTGAATGAGCATCCAAAAGTTATCTGTATACTACCCTCTTTTATGACCTTTCCAAAAGAATAATAAGAAACATTTTATATTGTATTCCATCAAACATTTAAGCATCCCGGAGCGCCGTGCCGCACCATGCCGGGTCACCCAAACCCCCAGAGTACCGGGCCGGGCCGTCCAAACCCCCTAGTGCCGTGCCACCAAAGCCCCCTGCACCGCGCCACCGAAACAAAAACAAAAAAACCCTCGCGCCACCCCGCCGAACAAAAAACAAAAACATCGCGAGCACCCCCCGCCACCCCCACATTGGCCGCCCCTTATAAGGTGCCGCCCCAAGCACGTGCTTGGTCGGCTGGTGCCTGGAGCCGGCCCTGACTGTTGTACGATTGGTGAGAAACCTTATCTCAATGGAGTCAGACTCCTCAGAGCTTGTTTTTTTTACCAAGATCTTTGAAGAGTTTTTCTGCACAATGAAATCCTTTGTCTCTCAAACCTGCATGCGCTCTCTCTCCCAAAGCAATATGTTCAATTTTCAATCATAGGATCCACCTCCGCTTTTTTGAGCACCTTGAGAAGTGGTTTGCTCAATCCTTGTCCAACTCCTGGATCATTGTAACTGCCAAGAAAGAGGAGCTGAATTCGGAACTGCAACTGCGTCTTCACATGCATCAGCCAAGGCGCGAGCGCATAGAAAAGGATATCCATAATGTCAGGGCTGGTACATATGTGCACTTTGGGCATCACGTCTCTTTTTTAGAGCTCTCCAGCTGTGAGTCATAACCAGGCACAGCAGTGGCTAGTGTTAATTGATTCAATATTGGGGAATAATGTGGGTTCAAGGGGCCTTTCTAGCTCCTACCCTAAACTTGCTAGTTTCTTACATATTATGGAGTTTTGTTAACTTTCCTTTTTTATAGCTCACATTTGTTTCCTCCTGAGCTGATTGTTAACAATGCAGAGCAGCCACAGGTCCCATTGAAGTCAATAGGAGCAATGGATGCTCAGTCCCTGCTTCCCCACAAGCTTGGCTGCAGCTCCCCTTCGGGCAGAGAGCTGGGAAGCTATCATTTTGATTTTCCTAATGGAAAATCAATTTTTTGTGTGTGCAAAATTGAAATTTTCCCACAGAAAAATTTGGCTTTGCAAAAGGAGCATTATCTGTTATACCAGGGGTAGGCAACCTATGGCACGCGTGCGGAAGGCGGCACGCGAGCTGATTTTCAGTGGCACTCACACTGCCCGGGTCCTGGCTACCGTCCGTGGGGCTCTGCATTTTAATTTAATTTTATAAGAAGCTTCATTTAAAATTAAATTAAAATGCAGAGCCCCCCAGACCGGTGGCCAGGACCTGGGCAGTGTGAGTGCCACTGAAAATCAGCTCGCGTGCTGCCTTTGGCATGTGTGCCATAGGTTGGCTACCCCTGTGTTACAATATCCTCAAAACCGTTACCTTTGGCCTGAGCTGTTACTTCCATGTTTTTGCAGTGTGCCTGGAGGTTACTGGCATGTTCCAGAATTCTGGTAAACACATTCAGTTCCCCAAAGTTAAAAGGGGTAACTGGTAGGCCATTTATCTATGCCAAAGGTTTCAGATACTTCTGCTAACTTGCTGTAGCCAATCAAACAGGGTACAGGCCCGTAGGTTCTTTGCATTACAGCCAAATATAATGAAGTAATGTTTACGGAAGTTATTCAGTACAAAAACATAAATCAAAACAATATCATCAATCAAATCAATAAAGAAAAACATATAATCTAGCAGGCTAGACGTCAATATGCGGCAGCTTGTATAGGCACCAACTCTGGGGCTGGAGCTACAGGCGCCAACTTTCCAATGTGCCGGGAGGTGCTCACTGCTCAACCCCTGGCTCTGCCCCCACTCCACCCCTTCCCCTGAGCCTGCTATGCCCTCGCTCCTCCCCCTCCCTCTCCGAGCCTCCTGCACACCACGAAACAGCTGATTGGGGGTGTGGGGAGGGATAGGGAGGCGCTGATCGGTGGGGCTGCCAGTGAGCAGGAGGCTCTGGGACAAGGGGGGAGCTGATGGGAGGCTGCTGATGTATTACTGTGGCTCTTTGGCAATGTACATTAGTAAATTCTGGCTCTTTCTCAGGCTCAGGCTGGCCACCCCTGTGCTTTTGTTTTGCTTGTAACCTCTAAGCTGGACCTCAAGAAAGTTATTCTTGGTGTTTAACCCTGGTCGTTGCTCTTTTTTAAAAAAATCTAGCAATAGCCTGAATTTCCAGATGTATTTCCTTTCTTTTTGTTTTTAATAAAATTTACCTTTTTTAAGAACAGGATTGGGTTTTTGTGTCCTAAGAGGTTTGTGCACATTGTTTAATTAGCTGGTGGCAACAGCTGATTTCCTTTGTTTCTCTCTCTGAGCTCTTCCCCAGAGAGGGGATGAAAGGGCCTGAGGGTACCCCACAGGAAGGAATTCCCAAATGCACCTTCCTAGGTTCTCAAAGGGGGTTTGCACTTGGGTGGTGGCAGAATTACAAATCCAAGGTCAGAGAAATGCTGTCACCTTAATTTTTAGAGTCCTTGCGGGCCCCCACCTTCCCCACTCGAAGTGCCAGAGTGGGGAATCAGCCTTGACATGGTGGCAGAACGGTGGGATCATCCAGTGAGGAACTAATGTCTCCAGCATCTAGGGAGCAGTTCCAGGGAGACCAGGAAGCGGATGAGAGCCTCAAGGGAGCTTGGACCGTGGCATGAAGCAACCCACCACCTGTTGGCTCTTTTAATAGGTCCAGGTTTGTTGTAGAAGGAGGACTCTTATACAAGGAGACTTTTCTGAGGGATACAAGGAGGACTGGCATCCTCAAAGACAGTGCTGTCCTTGGTCAGTGCAGTCCCAGAGTTCAGAGGCTTATTGGTGGAGTTCACCTCCCACCCTCTGTGGAAGGCAGGGTTGCGGGTAAGGAGGTACCTTACACGCTGCACTGCTCGGGCACTCACTCGTCACCCCAACGGCTGATTGCCACACCTCTGTGGAGCTCTGCTCTGGCTCTATCCACCAGCTTCTCTGCTGGCTGCTTGCCACGCCTTTCCGCCAGCCGCCCTGCTAGCTGCTTGCCATGCCTTTCCGCCAGCTGCCCACTCGCCAAGATGTCTTCAGGGCCCCCCACACACACTTAACACAGCTCTCAGTGATTTTAGCTGTTAGTGGGGGAGCCTCACTGCTAGTGCACAATGGGCAGTCTCTTGCAATAGAGACTCTGTCCCAAAGTAAGTCTAGTACTTAGACCTAGATATCAGTTATTTCAGCTCTGCAGCGTGTAACGACTCTTAATTGAGTCTAAATTAGCTCTTTTATTATACCATGGAGAGAGGAAAGGGCAAATGGTGTCTAGGACCCTTAAACAGGGCCCACACCACCAGGTACAAGTACCTGTGCCCACCCTCTCTCAACTCATTGGGCTTTGGAACCCATGTCCTCTGCCTAGCGAGTGCTGTTCAGTTGAGGGTGGGTCCCTCCATTGGGGTCTGCCAGGTACAGTTATATATAGCAACCCTTTATTATTCCTGCCCCGGTGACAAGGAGACTGGGGATCCAACATCAGGCACAACCTGGACCAACCTGATTGCCTTCTATGATGAGATAATTGATGTTGTGGATATGGGGAAAGCAGTGGACGTGATATATCTTGACTTTAGCAAAGCTTTTGCTACGGTCCCCCACAGTATTCTTGTCAGCAAGTTAAAAAAGTATGGATTGGATGAATGGACTATAAAGTGGATAGAAAGCTGGCTAGATTGTCAGGCTCAACGGGTAGTGATCAACAGCTTGATGTCTAGTTGGCAGCTGGTATCAAGCGGAGTGCCCCAAGGGTTGGTCCTGGGGCCGGTTTTGTTCAACATCTTTAGTAATGATCTGGATGCTGGGATAGATTGCACCCTCAGCAAGTTCGCGGATGACACTAAGCTGAGGGGGCGAGGGAGATATGCTGGAGGGTAGGGATAGAGTCCAGAGTGACAGAGATCTTTTGACCTAATCCTCCAATTTGTATCTGATGAGGTTCAACAAGGAGAAGTGAAGAGTCCTGCACTTAGGACGGAAGAATCCCATGCACCGCTACAGGCTGGGGACCGACTGGCTAAGCAGCAGTTCTGCAGAAAAGGACCTGGGGATTACAGTGGATGAGAAGTTGGATATGAGTCAGCAGTGTGCTCTTGTTGCCAAGAAGGCTAAAGGCATATTGGGCTGCATTAGTAGGAGCAGTTCCAGAAGATGGAGGGAAGCGATTATTTCCCTCTATTCGGCACTGGTGAGGCCACATCTGGAGTATTGCATCCAGTTTTGCACCCCCTCCCCCTGAAAGGATGTGGACAAATTGGAGAGAGTCCAGCAGAGGGCAACAAAAATGATCAGGGGACTGGGGCACATGATTTATGAGGAGAGGCTGAGGGAACTGGGCTCGTTTAGTCTGCAGAAGAGAAGAGTGAGGGAGGATTTGATAGCAGCCTTCAACTACCTGAAGGGGGGTTCCGAAGAGAATGGAGCTCGGCTGTTCTCAGTGGTGGTAGATGACAGAACAAGGAGCAATGGTCTCAAGTTGCAATGGGGAAGGTCTAGGTTGGATATTAGGAAACACTATTTCACTAGGAGGGTGGTGAAGCACCGGAATGGGTTACCTAGGGAGGTGGCAGAATCTCCATCATTAGAGGTTTTTAAGGCCCAGCTTGACAAAGCCCTGGCTGGGATGATTTAGTTGGTGTTGGTCCTGCTTTGAGCAGGGGGTTGGACTAGATGACCTCCTGAGGTCTCTTCCAACCCTAATCCTCTATGACTCTGTGATTCTATGGTCATTTGGGCAAGTAGTCCCATCATGCTGAGCACCTAGGCAGGGTGGGTGTGTCCATGCAAACGAGTTCAGCTTCTGAAGTCTTTTTCCACAGCTCACCACTAGATGTCAGGGGAGAGCTTATCTAGACTCTGCTTACATCCACATATGCTGAAAACACAGCATGCTCTGAGAAATGGGGTGTGGTATTTCCAGTTAGTGGGAGCTCCTTAAACTGAGTGCCTGTGATTTGATAGTAACATAGATAACTATGAGTTTTATTGCTGTCTGTGCTGGATAGACAGCTACACAGCATTCATTAAACTGCCAGAGTCCAATCCCACTGTACATGGCACTCACTTCAAAAACCTGGGATGGATTCTTGGGGGCCAGTCTCTTGTTTTGTACCAAGAGTGAGACTGGGCATGTGGCAGGGATGTTCCCAGGACACCCTATTGGACTCTAATCAGCGCATGGCAAAGAAGGGGAGATCATGAATTCATCAGCCAATTTTCATTGACTCTAAATAGGGGATGAAGGATGATAATTAGAAGGAAGGAGGGAGGGAGGTGTTAGATCTCTCATAATGTCTCCCAAGTGTTTAATGGGAGAATTTTAAAAAAATTTAATATAAGAAAATGTTCTTTAACGTCTGATCTTTTAGTTATTCCAGTGTCCTCCATTGCAGCTTCCGGGTACATGTAAAAAAACCCCCAAAACTAAAACTTGCAAACTGATCAAATTAGAAGTGGGCAAAAGTCAGTACAAAAGCTCATCTGCATTTCTAAGGCGTCCATCACCATGGCATCTAGGTACCAATATATCATTTTAGAAGTAACCAACAGTCCTCCCTTGCTCCCTCACAATTTTAGTTTGAGCTGCTCATGTATGAGGTACTGAATCTAGATGGCTTACTCAAGGAATAAAATTTGATCTGATAGTATCCCTTTAACTGAAAGTGTCATCTCTAGAGATGAAAAAAAAATTCCTAGCACTGCCCACATTGGCAATGTGCCCGTGAGAGAGCGGCATGGTGCTTAGCCTTGCTCAGAGCAGGTGTGCTCCAAAGGGCATGATCACCTACGTTCTCCTGGGAGCAATTTGGTGCGTGAATGCATGGTGTGTTGCAGGCACATTAGGGGCACCAAGTCGTTAGGAGCCAGATGTTTCTAGGGCGGACAAGGCCTCAAAGTGGCTCCCTGACAGTCATATGTCAGTCAGTTAAAATCAGTACGGAAGATCCTGTCCTGGGTTGTACAAGTACTTTGGCAGAAAGGAATCATAAGTGTCTCACTCCAGCTGCATCTGTGCCAGATTCCTACCGAGGGCTTGAGGGAGCACAAGGAGGGCAAACAGCCACCACAGCTGCTGGCACGTAAGGGCCAAAAGGAGCCTGCTCTGCAAACCAGGGCGTTTACCCAGGTCCCCAGCCCGTTAGCTCCTGAGGTGATGAATGCTGGGAGCGGCAGTAAGGTCACCTAGCAGTACGCCCTTGCACCCAGCCTGTCCTGACACGCTTTGCCTTCCGCAGCCAGGGTGGCTCTAGGCCATATGTGTGGCGAAGTTTACTGTACCCGAGCAGCTTCCTCCTTAGTGAGATTGCGTGAACCTGGTGAGAGTTTCCGTGAGCAAGGATTGCAGGACTGGCCCGAGTCAGAGCATGTGGACTCTCATAGGTTGGCCTCTGCTTGCAAACTGCCCATCTAATTACCATGCGATAAATCAGTAACAATAGGGATATGAAACAAGAGGTTTGGGCTACCGCTGCCTCTATAGAGAGCTTGCAGCTCCCAGCTTCTTAAGGCTGTTCCAGTCCACGGCTGTCAGCAATAAGCTCCGCAATTCCTTCTTCCTCACACTCCTTCCTCCGGGAGTAATCGGGTGCGCGATGGACAAGGACCAAGGTACCTGTACATTTTCCTTTAAGATGTTCTATGAGCTGTGTCATGTCGAATCTTGTTTAGATTTTGAAAAAATACAGCAGGTCTGGGGTTTGCGGGGAGACCGGGTGATTTAAATGTGGAGAAGGAACTTAAAAGTAGCAGATATTAAATACTTGAGACAAAGTAATATGCTATTAACTTAGGTAAATCTGGATTAATTCCACTGGCTCGCGTAGATCTGATTTACGCTGGGGTAGTTGAGCTCAGAATTAGGCCCTTACTGGATTTTATACAAGAATAATATTTGTGCCATTGTCTTGAAGAAATTGAATCAAATTTACATCTGTGTTTTGAGAAGAGGGAAGTCTTAGCCACACGGTCATATTTTTTTTTATATTCTCTTCTCCCCCCCCCCTCTCATCTTTCTTCTTCACATATTCCCCTTGCTCTCAACCACTTTCTTTTTTTGTCCACAGAGGAATGGGATCAATAAATACTTTTGAGATGTAGTTTATACATGTTATTGTAGACCGAGGGTTATATTTTTTCTCCTTATGGGCCAAATTTTTCCCCTTTACAGCAAAGCAATAACTGACTGAGAGTAGAATGCAGCCGTACATGTTAACCTCAGTAAAGTCAAACTAGTGTAATGGGGGAGAAAATTTGTTCCTCTGCATTTTACCTGAACGTATTTATGTATATATTAATATAGGATTCAATCCTGACCCACTGAAGACAATGGAAGTTCAGGCGGTGCAGAATGGGGCCCATACTTTTTGATCTATTTGGGGAATGTGGAAGATTGTCAATTAGAATATTATATAAAATACTGCACTGGCTTTCTATCAAATGTAAAAAGCACTTTTATTTTGCTCTCCCCATTGTCTGAGTTGGTCTGTATATTTACAAATAATTTTTGGGGAAAATCTAACACACAAAAATCCCAAGCTCTGAGCTGGATTTCAAGCTTTCTTTGCATTCATCTAGAACGTGGCAGAAATCCACCATTTGTGAATGTAATTATATGGCAGTGACAGTCTAAATCTCCAGCTTGATTGTGCAATTCCTTGTAAGTTGCCCTGGTCAAGTCAGTGGAACTGCTTGCGTTAGGACTACTTTCATGAGTAAGGGTTTTTAGACCTTCCACATCTCCCTTTCTTTCCTCTGTAGACTACAGATTTCATGACCCTTTCTTCAAGGAAATGTCAGAAACCAACAGGTTTTCCTGAAGCTGGGTTCATTCTGGAGGAGAGTGTCTTATGAAAAAGAGCAATTTGTATTTAAGAACTAGCCCCTACCACTAAAACGTTTCAATCTTTTGATAACGTATGTGATCCAAATCTGCATTGTCCAGAATCTTTTGTAAAACAGAATACTCTCTCCGTGTGTCTCTTACCCTCCCTTTGAAGGCTTAAATTACTATGGAGAATTTCATGGACATTACTTTAGAATTGCCCTCAGGGATTGTTCCCTGAAATCCCATGCTTTGCAGAAATGAAGTAGAGTGCTTTTTTGCCTTCTTTTATTTTATTTTTTATCCCCAACTTTTTACTGTACAGTCCTGGCGCCAAATCCTGCAGTCATTAGTAGATGAGTGGGGTCTTGCACCTGCTAATCAGAGAGTAAACACCTCCCCTTGAAATTCAGTTTATATCAAGCCAGTTTCTTTCTTTAAAAGAACAGGTGGATAGTTGTCCAGATGTATCTATGGTGTCAGACTGCGTGATCTGAATTGAGTTGCCTAAAATCGTTGAGGAACTGGTCGCTGCTTCCATTGTTGTTGCTGAAAGAGCATTGGCACTATGATTTATTTTGCCTTTTGGAGTACTCCGGGCACATGGCAGTATCTTCAGGGGACATGTCAGGGACAGTTGTAGAGCTGCATATGATGTGGCCTTGAACAGATTTTAGTTGCAAATTGGAGCTAGCCAAAGAAGGGGGTTTCCTAGCAGCTGTTCCCTTCTATTGCAGCATTAGATCCACCGGCAGGGTTGGTGGATCCAGGCCTGTCCAACGAATGCTGCTCATTTAATCAGCCTGTAGTGTTGCTGGTGAGTGCTGATCCCCATTAGCTTTTGAGCAGTCCCATTATCCTTTGGCTTGGATGTGGTGTGTTTAATTTCGAAGGAATAAATGGGCCCAGAGAGCCAAAGATGTTAACACGACCCTGTCACTATACAGGCACTAAACTGTTGAACATGGTTCGGGGTTTTTGAATACAGAGACCTTGGCCTGCTTAGCTCCATCGCAACCAATGCCATTAAAAATTGTTATTATCTTTTATTAAAAATACAGTACAAAGGAAAATCAGTTGAAGCATTTATAATGTAATGTATTAATTAAAGCTTCAATTTAACCAATCTCCCTTCCTCGTTAGCTGTAGCTGGGGTTTTTATAAGGAAAACTTTCTCTTTGATAGTCTTTTATAGTAATGATCGTAATAACTGTCTTTTTTGGAGAAAAGAGCAAAAGTTAGTTCAGAGGGGCTAGAGCTGCTGTTATTGTTAACGTCTGACCTGGTTTCTTTAAACACAAAACAAGACAAACACAAACAAAAGGGAAGAGAAAAGAATAGCAAAAATAGAAAATGCTGCTTCTGTCTCCAGTGTTGGCTTTCAATTGCAGCCTCACGGCCAGAAAAACATTACCACAGGTCACGATTTTATTAGCCGCTCTGAGATCTGTCAGACTTGCATCGTCAGCTGTTTAAGTCATTGCTTTTAGCTGCCTCTCTGGTTAAAGGCTCACAGTATTGTTGCAAAAAAATGCAGTCTTGGCGGGCTCAGCTACACATTTATTAAACAAAGAGAGGCAGGAAAGAGAAGAAATAAGGTGTGGAAGGAAAAGGACACAGGTGGGAGAGGTGACAGGAGGAACCCACATCTTTCATTCCAGGTGGTGTTCAGGATTGATCTGAAGCTGGTGGAGGTGGGGATGTCCTATGGTTCCCAGTCTGGTCAGGACATCTCGCAGAATCAGGATGATAAAGGCTCAGCAGTGTCACGGTGGAACCAGGGCCCCCAGGAAGTAGTGGGGGTGGCAGCCATGATGGTGAAGCTTGTTCCTTTCACTCCAGCTGACCTTGGTGTTTTGTTTAGTTCATTAGTTCCTGGTTCCTTCTTCCTGGTTTACCAGTCATGATCTTAACACAGCCCTTGGCTGGTACTGAACCTTTCGGTTTGGACTAATTCAGTCTGTCTCGCAGTTTTCTATCAATATTCATTGCTATTGATGGTTGTGACATTTTATGAATTTTCACTCACTTTCCAACAGCTGAGCTCACAACTGGAGCAAGCCCGAGTTATTGCAATATCCCTCTTTTATGAACCAATTCTGCTTCACCTCAGACATTGGTTTATAAAACAGACAGAACTGCTGTAATCTGCTCTCAAAATGTTTAGAAACGTACCAGCTCTTATTACTCCTTTGGCTGTATGTCCAGAATGGGTTTTTTTTTTTAAAGTGACAAGGAGGAACTATCTTTTCCTCTTTTTGCGACCTGCACACTTAAAACTGCACATTTACACAAATCATGAACATTCTATACACGAGGGGTTAAACTAACTTGCTTGGAAAATGCTTTACCACTTATGGCTTTTTTTACCGAAGTATGTTGCGGTCTTTTAAAAAGAAGCAACAACACGATTGGGGGATGGTGGTGATTATTTTTGCATTCATGAACCATTTACCAACACCCCAAAGTGGGGGAAAAGTACACAGGCATTTTTGTCCAGGGACAGACTTTGCCCGACCTGTTTTACCACCAGCTTTTGGGAGGATGTGGCCATTGTGACCTTGTAGCTTATCACGGAGAGGTGACCCCACAACACTAGCACTGTGCTGTTGCACATGCAAAACACAACAAGGCACATTAACATTTACAACAAAACAATCACAAAAATTACAACATGAAGTTTGGTGCCGGCAACAGCCCTTATTTCAGGTGGATTGACTCTTAATTCACAGTCACAGCCGTGAATCAAGCTGGCATTCTGTTAACAAGGAATAACCCATGATAACATTTTAGCAAAAATTTGCTTTAGCAGCTTAACCGTCAACAATTTAAAACACTTCATTTTTACAATTTTTGTTTTTTCTTTAAAATGCCTTTACATAAAACTATCAAAGTTATTATCAATTACAAAAACTACAATCCTCCAGAAATAGAAACAAAACAAAACATTTATTAAAAGGTTAAAATAAAATCTTAAAACAATTGTTAAGCACTCTTATTTTTTCTAAACATGAGCGTTAACAATTTGCTTTGCATCGTTAGCACAAACAAACTTAATATGTTCAAAGATTTTAAAGCAAATATTTGTTTGTTTGTTTTTAAACAATTTTGAAAACTGTTTGTCTGTTAAGCTAACCAGCTATGAGGATGTATGTTCACCTAGACTCTTGGGTGACCCACCAAATAACTTTAATTTTATCACCGTACAACCCTAAAGAGTTGAACGTGATTCAGAGTTTTGACTACAGAGACCTCAGCCTGCTTAGTTCTGTGGCAACAACCACACTGCAACATTTTATAACCTTTTATTAAGATAAGAAGGAAAAGCGACTGAAACATTTAAAGTAAAGTATTAAGCTTGCTCCTACCAATCCACTTGTCTGCACCCTGACACCACGATTCCCTTCCAAAGCCTCTTTGAGAACTCCAAAAGGGAGTGGTGGGTGGAACAGCCTATTGTCTCATGATTTTGTCCACCTATTAGGCCTAATTTCCAACAGATCGTTTGGTCCATTAGTTTCCAGTTCCGTTCTCTTTTGTCTACCAGTCATGATCTTAAATATCCTTTTTGTCTAGACTAATTCACTCTATTTTTATAAGCAATTTTATGTAATAGGCTGAGTTGGATTTTTGTTATGTTAAATTTGTTAGAGTTGCCCAACGCAACAGCCACTTTCATGACCACTCAAAATAATCAGCCACTTGGCTGGCCAGTTCCTCGCACTTCTAATGGTCTGTGGCCTGTGTGTTCTGTATTTCCTTATGCATAAGACCCCAGAAGAGTGGAAGAAGGTCTTACAGCTAATCATTGAACTGGGAGTCTGGGTTTTGTTCCCAGCTGTGTCAAAGATTTGCTGCATGAATTTGGGCAAGTATCTTCCATTACAAGAATTGTATATAAAAATAGAATCTGTGAAATGTGTATATATTGTTGTGTGTGTAGGAGTAGATCCTGCACCACTGAACTCAATGGCAGTTTTGCCATTCATGTCAATGAGTGAAGGATCAGGCCTATAGTGAGTATATATACATTTACAATCCAACAAGAAATTGGTGTCTTGTTCATAAGTCTGTAGGTTTAATGAAGCTGTTGTTATGTTATCCTACTGCTTAACCCGAAGGAGAATTCTCCCTACTGGCAGTATAGCGCCTATGACAACTAGAGGAGTTCTGATTCCATTCAGTAAAAGGCAGTGGCAACACACACACTAACCAGTCCATTACAATACCTACCCACTACATGGGACTATTGTAAGGTTTATATAGTGGGTGTCTGGAAGAAGTTTGGAATTAGTGATGTGTGAACCAATTTTCCCCCTCCGTGGGTTGTATCCAGGTTTTTAGCCTTACCACACAGCATGGCAAAAGGAACTGGCTTGGCAGTCAATTGATACTGCGTGTACCAATCTCTTGCACATCTCCTTTATTCCAGGGAAAACAGGAGGGGTCAAAGGCTATTTTACAAAGCGCCATCTTTATGTCATAGGTTGCACCACGTTGCTGTGCTTCAGCTTTGGCTACCTTTGGTAAGTGGATTGTTTTGCGAAGCAAGAGTCTCCGTCGCTCCCCTCCTAAGGTGGCTATTGTTACAAAAGACTTTACCCAAATATGTATGAATCTTTAGAAATGCACATCTGTGGTGCAAATCCAGGTTCTTACAGGTATAACAGGTTCCCCCAGCTTTCTGTTAGTCTAGCTGGGAGGGGAAATGAGGGAAGGAACAGACACTTCTGTCACACCTGTGCAGTCCTAGTGACATCAGTGGGGCTGCCACAGTATGACTAAAAGTACCATTTAGCTCCAAGTGTATAAATCATTAACTTTTAAAACCATTGCATACCTTCCTGTGCTTATCTTATAGCAGTTGCCAATTTGCATAGCATATTTGCTATTTTAAAAACACAGTGACTCAGATGGTAGCTTTCCCACTGTTCCAGAATGTTCTTTAGGTTTGTCTCATGCCAAGAACTGAGCTCCTGCCCCAGACTTTCACTGCAACAGATACCAAGAAGGAAGGGTATCGCTCAGTGAGAGCAATCCTCCTGCAGCTGTGATGTGAAAGCAGCATGCTTCCAGCCAGGCTGTGGCTGCTGAACACATGTAAGTTGAAGACATGTAGATTCTTTGACAGGGTGACTGGCCTAGTGGATGGGGTGAAGCTGAAGACATGATAGCTCTTTATTTTAGTAATGCTGTTGACAAAGTCCCACATGACATTCTCATAAGCAAAGTAGGGAAATGTGGTCTAAATTAAACTCTTATGAGGTGGATGCAAAGCTGATTAACAGACTGTACTCAAAGAGCAGATCTCAATGGTTCTCTGTCAAACTGGGAGGGCATATCTAGTGGGATCCCGCAGCAGTCTGTCCTGGGTCCAGTACTAGTCAGTATTTTTATTAATGACTTGGATAATGAAGTAGAGAGTATACTTATAAAATTAATGGATGACACCAAGCTGGGAGCGGTTACTAGCACTTTCACATATTGGATAAGTGGTCAGAAATCAACAAAATGAAATTCAATAAAGACAAGGGCAAAGTACTACACTTAGCAAGGAAAAATCAAATGCACAACTACAAAATGGGGAATAACTGGCTAGGTGGTACTACTGCTGAAAAGCAACTGGCGGTTATAGTGGATCACAAATTGAGTATGAGTCAACAATGTGATTTTCCGTATTGGTTCCAGGATATGAGGTAGATGAGGCAATATCTTTTATTGAACCAATTTCCGTTGGTGGAAGAGACAAGCTTTCGAGCTTCACAGAGCTCTTCTTCAGGTGGGGAATGTAACCAGAGTATCTGGGCTAAATTGGGATAGATTGTTACACATAAGGGGAATGTGTGTGTCACATGCTGTGGGGGACCACCTAAAACAAAGTGAGCAATTGAGGGTTAGCTGGCAGTACAATGTGTTACAAATTGTTATAATGAACCATAAAGCCAGAGTCCATGGTTTTCAGTGTCTAGCAGAGTTATGAATGTAAGTTCCCAAGCTTGTCTAACTGATTTTTCAGAACAGAAAAAAAGAAAGAGTTGGTTTCGAACTGAAAGTGATTTTTTTTCAGTTTCTTGCAAAAAAAAATAGTTTGGGGTCAAACAAAATGTTTTGTTTTCAATTAATAAAGATCTCCCATCTCCTAGAACTAGAAGGGACCTGGAAAGGTCATTGAGTCCAGCCCCATGCCTTCACTAGCAGGACCAAGTACTGATTTTGCCCCAAATCCTTAAGTGGCCCCCTCAAGGACTGAGCTCACAACCCTGGGTTTAGCAGGCCAATGCTCAAACCACTGAGCTATCCCTCCCCCCAAATTTCAGGTCGTTTTGGGGTGTTTTTCATCTTTTTTTTTTTTTTAAATAAAAATGAGCTAAATTTAAAAACAAAGGATCATTTGAAATAGAAGTTGAAGCATTCTCACGTAACATTCATACAGACAGAAATACTGCTGAGTGTAAGGTCTTCACAAGCTTGGTTAGTAACGCAGTACATCTGTTTTGCCATATAACTCTTTTCAATTATCTTTTAGTTTGGCCTTCCAATGGTGATTTAATCTGTAAGCCCCTTGATGCAGAGACCATGAGAGATCACTGAGTGCACTCTCAGTAAATGACAGATAATAATATGAAACTGCTTTGCTTCACCTACCACGGCATTCTAGCAACCTTTGCATTTTCTCCTTTGTTTGGCTGGTTTGGTTTGGTTTTGTTTTATTGTGAGGATAACCCCTGGGTTTGCTTGTTTGTTGTGAGGTTTAAAGATGCCTAGATATTGGACTAGATGATTTTTAGTGTTAAGTTTTTAGATCTCCATGTTTGACATGACATTTGGATTTACTGCAGGAATACGTCCAATGGTACCTGGCTGGACACACCAATCAAGATCTCCAGCACAATGAGGTAACTATTCCCTTTTGGACTTATCTGGATTTTGTGAGCAGCTGAGGTCTCACAATTAGAGCTCTGGAAATCAGTTCCACATTGTTGAAATTCCTAACCACTTCTGTTTTAGTTTTGACTTGGGGTTTCCTACCAAATTTCAAATGAAAACTCCATTGAAACTAGCAGTGGCTCCTCAGAGGCAGGTGGAGGAGGAGAGCACTGGGCCAGTGCTTACCTTTTTCTGAATTAGATACATTAAGGGACCAGGTCCTCAGCTGGTATAAGTCCGTGTACTCCACTGACTTCAATGGAGCTATCTATGCTTGCTGAGCATTTCTCCTGGGATCTTTATGTATTTCTGTAAACTGGCTCTGAAAGGTCCTTTCATATGTTCACGTCATTTACCAACCTCCTGATGACACCAGCAGCCACAGATAAACAGCTGAGTCTCACCTATTGTCTGATCTTGACACAAAATCACAAACTGGCTGCCATGTTAGTAAGAACTGGGCAAAGAAGTGTGAGCCTTGACTACCTGATCTGAGCTTGCAATGGAATGCAGAAGCAGGTGAGAGTTGCACGGTTTGGGGTTTAGTTATGGATGTTCTGTGCAGACCTATTCCCCCCTTTTCTCTCTCACCTGCATTGAATCTCTGGCACTATTTGGGCTGGCATCCAAAGGTGTAATTAATTGCTTTCTGAAAACTCTGCCTGCCGTTCCTTCTCTAGTGACGGATGGCTCGTTTATGGGCCATCTTTAAAAGCCTCATTTCCTCCTGCCAGCCAGCCAGACCTGTCGGTGTGTCCCTCTCTCCCCTTCAGCCTCACACTCCCTCATGGACTCCCAGCATCCCGTATGCCTCTCAGCCTTCAAACCGTTCATTCTCAGTTCTTACCACTCAAAAAAGAAATGAAATGAAAAGAGTTAGTGCTCAATTAACAAGCAGCTATTCAATATGTGTGCACCCACCCTTTATATAAACCAGGGATCGGCAACCTCTGGCACGCGGCTCACCCTGGCAGGCCAGGCCGGTTTGTTTAAATGCCGCGTCCACAGGTTCGGCCGATCATGGCTCCCACTGGCCGTGGTTTGCCGCTCCAGGCCAATGGGGGCTGTGGGAAGCAGTGTGGGCCAAGGGATGTGCTGGCCGCGGCTTCCCGCTGCCCCCATTGGCCTGGAGCGGCGAACCGCGGCGAGTGGGAGCCGCGATCGGCCGAACCTGCGGATACGGCAGGTAAACAAACCAGCCTGGCCCGCCAGGGTGCTTATTCTGGTGAGCCGCATGCCAGAGGCTGCTGACCACTGATATAAACTAATTTGTATGGCACCATATAGCCTATGCATTGAATGAGCAAGGGGTCCTGTGGAAAAAATAGTATGTGATCATGTAATTAAAGACTGGTTGTTTTTTTAAACACAGCAAATACTAAATGTGACATGCTTTCTTTCCGTAGCAGTAATACCCAGGACTTGGATGACTTTCACAAAATAAAGCAACCAAGGTGGGACCTTTTTTTAATTCCACTTACTGTATGTTTCATGATCCTGCAAACGCTAACTTGAGCGGCCTTTACTCATATGGTAATTCCCATTTACTTCAGTGGGACTACTTGTGTGAATAATGAGTATTCATGTATAGGTTTGCAGGTCTGTCTTCCTTGGACTTGTATTACTTTTAAACAAGTTATGCTCTAATATTGCTGTACTTTTGGTAAACTAAACTTCCAATGTTTTCTTTCTATTAAAAAACAAACATGATATATGATCACAATGACTTTCAAGATGCAAAGATATTAAGACAGAACTTTTTCTTTAATATTTAGATGCTGGTAAACATGAATTAATTCAATGATTTCTTGGACTAATTACTTTCTATTGAATGCTGTCTTTTTGTAAGCCAAACTTCCATTGTTCTTTCTCTATAGCAACCATATCCTGGAAGATTTACTACAAATTGAATTACCAAGGTAGAACTTTTTATTAGTTTCTGTTAAGTGTTCCTTAGAGCTGCTTTCAGAAGAGCTCTGGTATTCCTGAAGGATGATGATCTATGCTTGTGGAACTCCAGTACTCTGTTTTAGAATTACATTTGTGTATTATGAATCATCAATACAGCATGATGACACTGAGATTTAGACAAGCTCAGATGTTACTGATCTTTGAAAGCTCTCAGTGGTGATCTCATGGATTCCCGTCCCCTCTAAGGATGTTCACATTGCTTGGTTTACATCAGTCTGCACCTCAATTCTGACCTCCAGGAAGCTCTACTATTCAAGTTGAGCCACACACACAGCTCTATCAATGTTCTGCATTCCCGACCTGCAAAACTTTTCTACTCCTATCCTGTATGCTCCCACCACTTTGCAAATGCACCTCATTCCTGACTTTTAATGTCTCTCTCTGAGCCTCTCTGGAGCACAGATTGTCAATCAAGCCACACTGCATAGAGGTTTTGTAATGTGAACTAATATTAGGGACTAGAGGGAGACCACTAAACTTATGTTCATATGTAACCTGATCCAGGATTTAAACTCAAGTCACCAGAGGTACAGTAAAGCTAAAACCCTTTCCTTTGGAGTTCTGAGTATGGGTCACTGAGTTCTCAATGGAGCTGATTGGTGGGAATCTTTTATCTGTCTGTAAACTCAAGAAGGATTTTTTAAAGAGCTTTGGAAATCTTTCCTTAACTTGAAATCATTTTTGTTTTCCTACTTTTCTTTTAGGATGATTTACACAAAGCCACAGATTCTAAAGCCATCGTAAGTAAAACTAAAAATGTGTTTTGTAACATCTAAAATATAACTAAACTTAATTGACTAAAATCTGACCAAGAAACTTCCTTAAGGATTTGAACTTGTCTTGCTCTGTGTTAATTTAGGTATACAAAATCTCAGAAACACTTGGGTCTTTATACAAAGTACAAGCCAGAATATTTTGTTCAGTTACAAACCTCAGACATGCTGGGCAGATGCTAGTGAAGTGCAAACATTAATTAGTTGATAGATCCCAGTAACCTGATACATTATATAGCCTTAGTGCAACATGTCTTGTGACTTCATGGAGTTGTATATTCTTTAAAGCTGTTAGTTGTCTATTTTTGAACTTTAACACATGGCTCTGGTAGTGTCTTTCTATACGTAGGGAAGGCAACTGCCTCCGTATTTCTTACTTCTACAGTATCATTCTAAAGAAAACTTTCTCTTCCATAGGAGAAGTGACGTCCTTTTGATGACTCCATGGTTTGCTCCAATAGTTTGGGAAGGGACCTATAACTCCGAGATCCTGAATGAGCAGTTCCGACAAAGGAATGTCACTGTTGGACTGACAGTGTTTGCTATCAAAAAGTGAGTCTGGCTTAATTACAGAACTATATGTTAGGTACGAAAGGTGATATTTATCAACAAAGAGGTGGGGGAACCTATTTTTTGTGTAGTGATGGTATATCTCTTGTTCACCTCAGCCTCCCAAGCAGGAGTTTTGTTGGAAGATTGCTGATTGACTTAAAACACATTTCAGTGACTGGGAAAGGACAGGGCTTTTCCAGTGTGGTGGAGGAGGAAATTAGGAGGGTCTGGCAGCTGTGAGAAAGGGTCAGATTAAGCTGCTTGTCATGTGTATCAGAGGGAGGCGGACTGGAGGGATTGTCAACTTTGGAAGTTGAGTGATGTACTTTCCTCTTTTCCCTTTGCTCTGGGAAAGTTTTTGACCTTAGGCGCTGCTGACTTCACGATAGGTGGTCTTTTATCTTCTCTCTACATTGTTATCATTCTACTTGGGGTGGAATATTTAGAAATACAACCACGTAACTGGGCACAGAGAGAATCCTTCAAGAGTCTTTCTTACAAAGGAAGAACTTGATTTTCATGCTGAGCGGTGCTTTATCTGATTTGTAAATGAAGGAAAATACCTCGCGTGGTTTGTGACATACCCAGCTATGCAAGCACAAATTAAGGAACTATTTAATAACATTATTGGTTCCAAAGGCT
Source organism: Chrysemys picta bellii (assembly GCF_011386835.1). Classification (NCBI taxonomy): domain Eukaryota; kingdom Metazoa; phylum Chordata; order Testudines; family Emydidae; genus Chrysemys; species Chrysemys picta. The sequence continues at coordinate 17,191,558 of NC_088808.1, read as the reverse complement.
GTGCATGCTACAATGAAGTCCTTGTTAGTCATGGAGCATAGGTTCAGCCAGCGTTGATAAGTGCTATTGCCTGCCAACAGAATTTTTTTGCAAAATGTATTGCTAAAGGTCAAAAGGACTCCAGAACAAAGTATAGTAAAATATCCTGATTATTTTATTATTATGATCCTGTTAAGAATGGACAAGTAGGTTTTTGTACCTGTGCTGATAAATATTTATAACAATTTTGCAAGGCTGATTTGGCCACCAGTGAGATGCAGCAACTTTTCAACGTTGTACATCAGTGAGACACAACAAATAGGATAGGAAGCAAAGAATAGCAGATCTATTTTGAAAATATAGGGCCAATTTGGGAAGATGGGATGAAAGAACTGAAGTTTGAATTTGTCGAGGATCCTGGGTAGGATACTCCTACTCTTGTGAAAAGTTTAATGGGATTGATAATGATTACATGTAATCAGTGCTTTTGAAAGACAAAACCCCAAGCAACATAACACTCCCCTAACATTATGCTGGCACAATAGTTTGTAACTGCCCCAGAATCAATATGAATTAGGGTTTCTTCCCAATAATATCTTGAGGACTCCCAACCCCCCATGTTCCCCATCCCCTGACCCAGGGGCGGCTCCAGGCACCAGTGCAGCAAGCGTGTGCCTGGAGCGGCCTGCCGGTCTGTGAGGGCGGCAGGCAGGTGGTTTTTGGCGGCATGCCTGCGGGATGTCCGCCAGTCCTGCAGCTTCGGCGGCAATGGCGGACCTCCTGCAGGTGTGCTGCCGAATCCGCGTGACCAGCGGACCCGCCGAAAGCCGCCTGCCTGCCTGCCATGCTTTGGGCGGCAAAAAACAGAGTCGCCCCTGCCCTGACCCCCCCCAAGAATCTGTGCCCCATCCAACCTCCCCCTGCTCCCTGTCCCCTGACTGCCCCCCCCGAACCTCCGTCCCATTCAACTCCCCCGTTCCCTGAACCCCCCATAACCTTCGCCCCATTCAACCCCCCCATTCCCCATATCCTGACTGCCCCCCCCAACCTCTTCCCCATGCACCTTCTCCCTGTCCCCTGACTGCCCCAACCCCTATCCACACCCCTGCCTCCTGACAGCCCCCCAGGGAACACCCCCATCCAACCCCCCCGCTCCCTGTCCCCTGACTGCCCCCTCCCTGAAACCCCCTGCCCCTTATCCAACCCCCTGCTCCCCTTACCATGCTGCTCAGAGTAGCAGGAGCTCACAGCCCCACCGCCTGCACTGCCTGGCAGGAGTGGTGGGCCAGAGGGCAGGTGGCACGGCGAGCTGAGGCTACGGGGGAGGGAGGACAGCAGGGGAGGGGCCAGGGGCTAGCCTGTAGCTCAGGGGCTGGGCAGGACAGTCTCGCGGGCCGGATGTGGCTCGCGGGCTGTAGTTTGCCCACCTCTGGGCTAGGCATATACATGACAAATGAGGTTGATGTTAATTTCTGACAGTGTACAACTCTCATGTTGAACCCTCCCATAGTGAAATGAAGGGGGCTTGGATATTTGCCATGAAACCTTGTAAATGCCCCCTCACTCCTGTTGGGTTTGAGCTGATTTCTGTAAGAGGGTAGTGCCTCAACTGGCCCCTCTACTCCTGAGGGGGTTTGATGGATTTTTTTCTACAGGTTCCTTTGCTGACCCTCTCCAATACTTTACCAGGATAAGGATCCTGAGTGCTGTAGGTCATAGTGCCCTGGCTGTTTCCCAACCATTGATGTCAAACCGCTGCCAGAGATCTTGGCTCATAACTGGCTATGTGGGGAGCAGCTCTTGTAACACATTACACCTGCTGGTTATTTGCAGGACAGCTGAAATAGCAGGTAACGAGGCAGAACACCTTTGAAATGCAGTTGCACCTTGGCCGCACAGGCAAGTCATTTTGCTTGGATGGTGCATGGAGCTGGAATGTGAACAGGAGAGAGAAAACTCTGATTTTCACTGCAAGGCTGGCTAAGTGGCAATATAGGCCCAATCCTGAGAGGTGCTGCGTGCCCTTATCTCTCACTGAAGTTAATGGAGTTAAAGATATTCAGTATCTCTCAGGAGATGATGCGTACCTTGCTTTGAAAGTCCCTAGAGCCACAGGTTCAAATTCAGGGAGGGTACAGGTCAGCTCATCATCCTTCCCAGGTAGACTCCCTTCCTGGCTGTTTGGGAGGGACAGAGTGGCATCGTGTCTATGGTTCATTTCTCAGCACTTCCACATGTGTTCATGGGCAGAGCACTTGTGATCACCGCAGTACCTAAGATCTCACTTGCTCCTGCAGCATGGATTCCATGAGAGTCACGTGCAATGCCCTGAACAGCTGAATATGGCTCAAGAGATGAAGGTTGATGATCATCAGTATTTGGAAGGAAATAATCCTAACCAGAAAACTAGCAACAAATGTTTTAAAAACATTGTTTCTGACTAAAACAGATTCTTTTTGTTGATCCTTTCACTTTGTTGCTCTCTGTGTCCCCTTCTTCCAGTCTTCTACTACAGTGCCTTTTATTTCTAATAGATACTTTCTTTTTTTCTAGGTATGTAGCCTTCCTCAATAAATTTTTAGAAACTGCAGAGACATACTTTATGGTTGGACATAGGGTGAACTATTACATTTTCACAGACAGACCAGAAGAAGTTCCTAAAGTTCCACTCAAAGAAGGAAGGAATGTAGTGGTTCTGCAAGTCCAAAACTACCCTAGGTGGCAAGAAATCTCTATGCGACGAATGGAAATGATCAACTCCTTCTCTCAGCAGCGGTTCATTAATGAGGTCAGCTACGTAGTGTGTGTGGATGTAGACATGAGGTTTAATGACCAAGTTGGAGTGGAGATCCTGAGCGACTTGTTTGGCACACTACACCCAGGTTTCTATGCTGCAGAGCGTCAGTCTTTCACCTACGAACGTCGACCTGCTTCTCAAGCTTATGTGCCCAGAGATGAGGGTGACTTCTACTATGCTGGAGGCTTTTTTGGAGGAACAGTAATGGAGGTTTACAAGTTGACCAAGAAATGCCATGAAGCTATTATGATGGACAAAGCCAAAGGAATTGAGGCAATCTGGCAAGAAGAGAGTCACTTAAACAAGTATTTTGTTTACCATAAACCAACCAAAATACTTTCCCCGGAATACCTGTGGGATGACAATATGGGTAGGCGAGAGATCCTTAAGAAAAGAAGGTTTCTTGCTGTACCAAAGAACCATGCTGCAATCAGAAATAAATGAAGTTCATCTCCGGCTGGTCTTAGTGCGAACTAACATAACTGATCTTGTAGGTTTCCTTGGTTGATGAAAATATACAGACAATTGGTAAAAGCTCCATAACTTTTTTTGACATTCCCAGTATTTCTTGATATGGGAATGATTTCAAGATGACACTATGTTACCATAAGGAGAAGGCATGCATCTGATGAAGTGGGAATTCACCCACAAAAGCTTATGCTCCAATACGTCTGTTAGTCTATAAGGTACCACAGGACTCTTTGTCACTTTTTACAGATACAGTCTAACACGGCTACCCCTCTGATACTTGATACCATAAGGATAGTTTGCTGATTCCAACAATTTCATTGCCAAAAATAAATTGGTATTTGTCTGCAATAGAGCTGTACCAGCAATAGGTTGTGCCTAGTGTTGGGGAAATATAAAGAGACTTGTAGATTCAGATGCTTATTCAAACCTCTCTTGGCTGGACATCTGATGCAAAGAAGCTTTCATGAGACTTGCAGTGCGTCCTGGTTTTATTTGGGACAGAACTGATGTGGAAACATAGAAATACCAAAATATCTCTTATTTGTTACCAGAGCCAAAATCTCTGGGTGGCTGTGTGTTTAAAAAAAAAAATGAAATTGAACCAGATAATTTTTTTTAGAAGAGCAAAAAATCTAGTTAATTTGATTTTTCTCGGTGGTTTGGGCTGCCCCGAATCTGTATGATACTTGAAATGCGTCTCAAGGTTCAGTTGCTTCCAACCCTGTGGTGCTCTCTGACTTGCAAAATACACTTGAAAATGAAATAATCTTGTGTCTCAACAGTTTATCTGGATCCATCTTTTCAATCTCAGCTGGCCCAGAATGATATCAAATCTTTAGGTTATCATCTAATTTATAATGAAGAAAGCTCAGGGTTATCAGATCTATTTTCAATTAATTTTCTCTCCTGAAGGAGACAAAACTATGGTTAAAAGACCTTAGCTTCCTGGGGAGAAATGGCTGGAGAAGTATGACAATGGAAAGCAACTCCATCTGCTATTTGTAGAGCTCCTAATACCTCACAAATCTTTGGGCCCTCAAAAGACAGACGTTGTCTCTCTGCACCAAAGATTGCTTAACAAATGTCAGTAAAAGAGACCAAATGAGGATGTAATGAGTTTCATTTGGATAACAGTATGTGCTGGAATAAGATGGCTGGTAGAGCCCTCTTCTGTACCAAATTCTGCTTCCAGTTACGCTCTATTAGTTTCTCTTGGGTTTTTAAATAGCACCTATCACCATGGTATCTATGCGATTGGGTTAGCAGGTTGTAACTGAGAGGGGAATTTTTTTCCTCAAAGTCACTTGTAGAAGGGAATTGAAGTGGCTTGAACAGAAATGTTGGAAGATTTTCTCCTCACAACAAGGTCTATTCAATGTATTTCCCTGTAGTGGGTGTTCTAATTGAAAATGGGAAGATCAGTTAAGGAAGAGGCTAAAACAAGACGTGCCCAATTCTGCTCCCATTTAAGTCAATACAGGATTTGTTGGTGACCTCAGTAGAAAGATATATATATAAAATACACACACACAATCCAGGGTACAATTGAGTTTCTTGCAACACTCAAGGTGTGTCTTAGTGCATTCACTGGCAACCTGGAATGCACTGTCGTACTAATACATGGTTTATTGGGGGAGTGGGCAAAAGCAAGTGATTAAAGCAGGGTTTCTCAAACTTTGTACTGGTGACCCCTTTCACACAGTAACCCTCTCAATGCGACCCCCACCCCTTATAAATTAAAAACACTTTTTAATATATTTAGCACCATTATAAATGCTGGAGGCAAAGCAGGGTTTGGGGTGGAGGCTGACAGCTTGTGACCCCCCATGTAATAGCCTCATGACCCCCTGAGGGGTCCCGACCCCCAGGTTGAGAACCCCTGGATTAAAGTACTGTACAATAAACATGAGAGGCAGCAACATCTAGTAATCTGAGTACAGGCCTGCGAGCCAAAAACATCTACATTCACCTGAATGGCTGTAGCCTATTAGAACTTCCTCCTGACCCAAAAAACCTCCCTCATTTAGATTTGTGTATATCCTTGTCAATAATTAAGTGTCTTGCAAAACATTACAATCTCTGCTACTACTGATCTATGATTAAGGCTGATCCAGCAGAAAATTCTATTTCCTTCACTCTGGTCCCCACGTAGGTTTCAATTAGCGCATGGGCCTTGCCAAAACTGACTGTTGCTGGAGACTTCTGGAGCCACACTGGCCCACGTGTTTTGGACTATCTCAGGACACAATTTGTTTAGCTAGAATAGGTTGGAGGATTAATATGATAGTGGCTACATCTCTAAAAATTACCTCCCAGAACTGTTTTGGAAATGCTCTAACTCACAGGAAGTTTGGTTTTCTAGATCAATGATTGTAGCCAAACAGCTTATTGCTTAGATAGAAAAGCACATTGCTTCTGGGGATAGAAGCTTGGCCCAGTAATATGAGGACTTAGCAGCTAAAAAGAAGATAATGTTTTGGAGAAGAGGGACCTCAGACAAATTTGAAAAGATTTGGTCAAACTTTTTCAAAACCTGTTATTAATTCCTAGTGAATGGAAACCAAGATGTCGCTCTTCTTTCCTCTCCCTGCCCCATTTCCTTCTCCTCTCTCCGCCTATTCCTTTACTTTTCTGTTTTCTGCCTCTCTCTCCCCTCCCCCCATTCTCCCTTTATTTAGCAGTGGGGAGAAACAGATATTTTTAAATAAAATATAAATGAAAACACTTCTGAATTCTATTAGTGGCTCTGACATTTTTTCCTGTGCCTCAGTTTTCTCCTCAACAAAATGGGAATAATAATAGTCACTGATTGTAAAGTGCTAGGTAGATACTGTCATTATTAATCTAGCAAATAAAAGTTTTATGCAGACAGTGAATGGCAAAAAAATCTGCTCATTTTTTTCTTGAGAAGCAAAACGTTTTATAAGTGAATTTCATACTGGTGGTGGAAGCTGCTGCCTTGGCAGCCTTGAAAACTGAAGACTCCTTCTTATTCACACCATAAGTCCTTGCAGAGGTGGCAGCAGTACAAGCTTCTACCAAATTGCTTCACTTATGTGACTCAAACCCAGATTCATAGAGTCCATGCTGCGTAAATGTGGTTCAGACTCAGTGGATCAGTCAGTTCTTGGCCTCTGCCAGGGGCGGATTTACCATTAAACATAGGATGCCCTAGCACCAGGCCCTCCAACAACAGGGGGCCTCAGGGCCGGAAACTTGGGCAGCTCAGCACTGACGAGAATCACAGCCAATGGGAGCTGCAGGGGGCACGCAGAGCCACCTGCACCCCCCCGCATCAAACGGGAGCTGCCCGTAAGCGCTCTGCACCTCCAACCCCGTGCCTACCCCAGCCCTGAGCCCCCTCCCACACCCAGACCCCGCACCCCCAGCCCTGAACCCCCTCCTGCACCCTAACTCCAACCCAGACCCCACACCTCCAGCCCTGAACCCCCTCCTGCACCGTCTCACCCAGACCCTGCACCCCAACCTGCTCCCGCACCCATACTCCCTCCCAGACCTTGCACCCCCAGCCCTGAACCCCCTCCCGCACCCTAACTCCCTCCCAGACCCCACACCGCCAGCCCTGAACCCCCTCCCGCACCATAGCTCCCACCCAGACCCTGCACCCCCAGCCCTGAACCCCCTCCTGCACTATCTCACCCAGACCCTGCATCCCAACCCCCAGCCTGCTCCTACACCATAGCTCCCTCCCAGACCCCACACCCCCAGCCCTGAACCCCCTCCCACACCCTAACTCCCACCCAGACCCTGCACCCCCTCCTGCACCCTAACTCCCTCCCAGACCCCACACCCCCAGCCCTGAACCCCCTCTCACACCCTAACTCCCACCCAGACCCCGCACCCCCAGTCCTGAACCCCCTCCCGCACCCTAACTCCCTCCCAGACCCCGCACCCCCAGCCTTGAACCCCCTCCCCTTTGGGGGAGGGAGGGAGGGAGGGATAGCTCAGCGGTTTGCACATTGGCCTGCTAAACCCAGGGTTGTGAGTTCAATCCTTGAGGGGGCCAGTTGGGGATTGGCCCTGCTTTGAGCAAGGGGTTGGACTAGATGATGTCCTGAGGTCCCTTCCAACCCAAATAATCTATGATTCTCCCACACCCTAACTCCCTTCCAGACCCCACACCCCCAGCCCTAACTCCCTCCCAGACCCCACACCCCCAGCCCTGAGTCCCAAGAGGAGACTAGAGAAAAAAAGAATGAAGAACCAGGGGGCGGGGAGATAAAAGAGAATGCTCCGGGGGGGGACAATGAAGCTGAGCACAGGGCCCCACTAACGCTAAATCCGCCACTGGCCTCTGCTGAGACCTGTTGGTACCGGCAGTAACACTGGTGCACTGAGACCAGCACCACCTTTCCCAGAGCCACTGCGTGAGCAGCCAGCAAATGGCATCAGCTGGGCGGGAGGCAGCGCCTCGGTGCAGCAGGCCCCTCAGGGACAACACAAGCCTCAAGCCGCTTCCCTGCGTTTCCATGGCAACAGGCGACCGCTCGAGAACTCGTGCCTGAGTTTAAAGGTTCTCGCGAGAAGAGGAGCTCTCCCACCCGCTCTGCCTCCTGTGCCTGGGGTTACCATGGAGACGAGGAGACTCTTGGCCTAGCCGGGAAGCTGCGCTGGGAGCTGGGCGGCTATTCAGGTAGTAGCGTGCTGGAGAGATGAACCGGCCCCGTCCTGCTGTGGGAGGGGGTGCTGGGGAGAGTGACCCCCTGTCTCTGCTGGGGGGATGGTAGAGTGCGCCCCGCTCTGGTCCTGCCTGGAGGTTGGTAGAATTCCCTCCCCGTCACCATCTCAGAGCATCAGAACCTGGCTGCGTCTCCTGTCTCTAACCCACAAGCCCAATTCACTACAGCGCTAGCGGCCTCCTCCCATTTCTCAGCAAAGGTGCAAGAGCCGAGGGGGGAGGTGTCTTTCTAGGAGCTGTGGGGGGAAACTGCACCATGGGAAGAGCGTTCTCATGTGGGTTTATATCACTCGGTCTCCATGATGTTCACACCCTGTCCTGTGTGACACATGCAGTCCTCTGAAGTCTCCTAACAGATCTAAAAGGAAGGCACACCTGATGCAACCAACTCCCCAAGTGCGATGTGTTCTGATCGCTTACTTACGAAATGTGACAATGTTGTAACCCGCAATAGCTGCTGGGCCATCAGCGCAATCAGCGAGGCTCTGCTGCCTAGAATCTAGGTTATGGAAGAAATGCTGGAAATTCACAGCTGTGATCTTCATTAATAGTTTTCAGGATGGTCATCGTCATTGTTTTTTGATGCATCTGAAGAAGTGGGTTTTTTACCCATGAAAGCTTATGCCCAAATAAATCTCTTAGGCTTTAAGGTGCCACCGGACTCCTTGTTGTTTTTTGAGTTTCTGTAGGTAGAAACTTTTCATAACATTTCTCTTAAAGCCCTGATCTTGCAGAAAGCAACAGAGGGTCCTGTGGCACCTTTGAGACTAACAGAAGTACTGGGAGCATAAGCTTTCGTGGGTAAGAACCTCACTTCTTCAGATGTCTTGCATCTGAAGAAGTGAGGTTCTTACCCAAGAAAGCTTATGCTCCCAGTACTTCTGTTAGTCTCAAAGGTGCCACAGGACCCTCTGTTGCTTTTTACAGATTCAGACTAACACGGCTACCCCTCTGATACCTGATCTTGCAGGTGACTCTGCCTGGCAGATCCTTGTGCCTGTGTGGATCCCAATGATTTTTGGCAATTCCCCCCAGACGGGGATTTGATTGCTGAAAAGCCGGACATGTCCGGGAAAAACCGGACGTATGGTAACCCTAGTTAAACCCTGAGCATGTGGGCAAGACTCACCAGCCAGAGGCCCAGGAAAGAATTCTCTGTAGTAACTCAGATCCCACCCCATCTAACATCCCATCACAGTCCATTGGGCTTATTTACCAATTTGCTTGCCTGCTGGAATAGCCCTTGTGGGGTGTTGCAGAATAGCTAGGTGATAGGCAAGTCTCATCCCCACCCAGGGCAGTCCTGTCAAATGCACAAAGTAAAGAAACCACCAGTATTTTCCCATCTTTAAGTTATAGTAATTGTGGTGTATATTTATAATGATATAGAGGTGCACATTTTTCAGATCGATGTCTAATTCTAAAGTTGATGGTGTTCTTTTAAAGATTTAATTCTCATGCCTCCTTCTCTCTGTGCCCCCTCCCCCAAGTAGGTGCAAGGAAATTGTTCTGCAGACAAGCCAACAACGGAGCACTTTGCAACATGGTGCTGGTGGGAGCAGTACGTGTTGTCCCCAGTGGGAAAGTCTACAGGCAGATCTTCGACGATGAGGTACAGAAACATCAGAGTCTAAGCCAAATTTACTGTTTTGTTCTTGCTGTTGTGAATTCAGTAGAGTTAGACCAGAGATGAATTTGGACCTTTTGGATTTTTGGTTTGTTTTAGCAGAAAATAATTTTAATGTCATCAACAAACCTTTTAAGGTCCTGCTCTGTGTCTTTTGAACCTCAGAATGCATTTGCCAAAGCCAAAATGTGCTATGTTAATGACATGGCAATGATGGATAAATTCAGAGGCTTAGTTTGCCAGACTCAGAAGGATTTGGCTAGTGTATACAGCTGGTCTAATTTTTAAAAGGAAAATCAGCATGGCTTAGTGGTTGGAGCATGGGACTTGAAGTCAGGGTTGCCTAATTTCTGTTCCTGACTCTGCCACTGACTTGCTGTGTGACCTTAAGCAAGTCACATAACCTTTCTGTGCCTCGGTTTCCCCATCTGTTAAAAGGGGGATGTTCTTGCTCATTTTGTAAAGAACCTTGGATGAAAGATGTTATATAAGTGCAAAGAATTGTTTATTACTTTATCTCCTATTCAGCCACTTTTATTCAGTGCAGCTTCTTTGATCTTCTCTGCCTTCAGTGGATTACTGAGAATTTTAACACCTTGATTATGTTTTTATGAAGGTGAACTTAGTACGCTCTCTGGAGGAAGTGAGAAACAAGGCAGAGCAACATAAGTTTCCTATGAACAGTGGAAGGATTCCTGTGATTAGGGACTTGGAAATGTGTGCTGGGAAAGGACTGTTATCTCATCGCCAGCAGAAATGGGTTGAGGGAATGCCCAATGATGACTTCACTGAAAATCCAGTGTTGTACAGGTATAGATTGGAAGTATACATTTATAATTATATATGGTTATAGGTTGGGTTAAACCTCTTTGAAACTAGCGGGTATCACAGCCAACCTTCATTACTGATACACGTAAGAAACAGTTAAGCTCCTTTATGGAACCAGCTGAAACAATAGCAGCTTCCACCCAGAACAAAGGTACATGTCACCACCCAAAGCAAAGGCACATGTGGGTGGAGGGCTGTCACTAGGTATTGTTTGGTGGAAGTGTGTGTGTCTGTCTTTGTGAGAGGAGGAGAAAAAGAAACAGCAGAGAAGCCGGGAGAAAAATAGCAGAAAGCCAAGGATGCAGCCAGAGCAAGCACTGGGAATGTGGCCCTGAGAAAGGCCTAGCGAGAGAACTTTTGGTCTAAGTGCTAGCTGGAAAGGGGCTTTGAACTGTGAGCAAAGAAACTGTCACCTGCTGTGTTGAGGGAAACAGGACTTAGTACATTCTTTGTAAATAAACAGGATTGCATCAAAGAAAGACCTGACTCCAACATCAATTTCTCCTCCTAACCAAAACAACCCACTAGACCCCCACATTTTGGCCCTAGCTACTCAGGTCAAAAAGGAGCAGTGAGGTTTGAGCATGGGACTGAAAGCTAGGAACTCCCTGAATTTTAATCGTGGTTCTGGCAATAACTCCCTCTGTAGCATTGGGCAAATTACTCAACTTCCATGTAACTCAGTTTTCCTAGCTGTAAAGAGGGGTAATACTGGCCTACTGCACATGGATTTGTGAGGATTAATTACTCAATGTTTGTAGAGGGCTGCATATTATGGTTTTCATTTTTAAATGGTATTGTACTACTTTTTTGTTTAAAATTGTCTAGAACTATGCACAATTTTCATTGGTCTTACTTTAAATTGCATTTATTTTTAGAAAAGTGACTATGTAAAAAGGGTTCCTTGCTAAATAGATTAATGTTTTGTATGTCTTTAAATCTGATGCACCTATTAACTATGAACAAAATTCTACTTCTGTTAGACCATTGGTGTAAATCAGCTTCGGAAGAATTAAAATATTCTGTTCTGCGTCATGCATCCTGAACAAAGTGTCTGCTAAGTTCTAATTGCAGAATCTCTATTAACAGTCAAGATGTAAGAGGGAGAGAGATCATAGTTGGATTTACAGGTCCTAGGTGGACTTTGCAATGAGCAAAATAATCTTTGAACTTGTAAAGTAAGAATATCGCATCTGGAAAATCACTGAAAGAGAACAAATATGCTGTTCAGTGTGTGACCATAGCCATGACCAGAAGTGGAAGTAAAATTAAAATCCAAGTTGTACAAAAGTGATACCTGTATTAACAAAACTGACACATTTTAACCCCCCATGAAAGGTTTCTGTCTCCAATGCATTTGTAAAACACGTGAGAGATGTTCCTGCTGGCAAATACCTGTTATCTGTGAGGGAAGTCAGATCTGTCCTAATTGAGAATTGGTCATCGCTCTCATAGCAGAACATAAGAAGATGATAGTTTTAGAAGTGATGCAAACAGTCTATCCAACTAGTGTTTTCTTTTTATCGAACAACCAAATAGAGAAATACATTGTGCCCCACTGAATGGAAGAGTCAGAGGGCAGAAAAATGTTCTAGTTTCAAGTACTTTTGCCTAAAGCTTGCCTTACTTTTTGCAGATTGCCTCTATAGTTAGTATGTATTTAAATCTGGGATTTGTTAATGTTATGTCATCGTATTTTGGGTTGTTTTCACCAAATGAGCTATGATAATTAATTAATTTGGCCCACTTCATCTGGGAAAATAACATTCATTCTGTGAAACACTAGCCCCTCCAAATTCACTAAAGTTGTGATGATGCTTATGGTCATTTAGATTTTTTGGAAATGAATCTAATTTACAAAATGTGAAGCAATGCCTTTTGGAGATCCCTACTTTTCCTTGTATGGCATAGGTCAAGGCTTTCATCTCTGTTTCTATTTCAGGGAAATTACATTTCGAAAAGCTCAAGAAAGTGAAGATGTGATTGCAGCCCGGGAAGTCAGAGGCCTCAGTGATTTCATTAGTAAATTTTACTAACTTAAACTTGTTATTTTTTATGATACTTTAGGAATTTCCCGGATGGAGGGGAGGGAATAATCACAGAAACATTTATTGTATTTTTGTACTTGTTTGATTATTCAGAATGTATAGACCTAGAGTCAAATTCAGCCCTAATATAAGCAAGCCCAAGTCCTTTGATGTCAGTGGAGTTTCACCTGTTTATCTGAGGAGTGAATTTAATAGCTTGTGTGCTTTTGTCTATTACAGAAACAAATATTAATAACAAACATTAAAAATCAGTATTTGGCTTTCAGAGAACCATTCTTTACAATATAATATGTATTAACCTTTACCCTTGCAGACTTTCTGTGATATGAAAAGCACTTTAGCACTGTTTTGTTAAAAAAATAGTGGGCAAATATTTATCATAGAGCTCCCATATCTCACCTAGTGTGTCACCTATTAAAATCCGTATCTTTCCATTGTATACCAAGGGCCCCTTCCTTTCTCCACTGCAAATATTCTCCAGATAATTATGTGATACTGCATTAATATTGGTTCAAGGTTCCCTCTGAGTTTTTCACTCAAAAACTTGTTCATGTGTGAAAATTAAAGACAACGTTTTCTAGAGGCTGGAGCAGGGGAATGGGCATCAATATTTCCTGGGTTCTGTTCTGTGTCTTTACTATTTGGCAAGTCACTTAACAGCTCTTTGGCATAATTTTCCCCATCTGTGAAAATGGAGATAATATTCGCCTACCTTACAGAGGGAATGTGAGACTTAATAAATGTCTTCAAAGTGTTTTGGCATCATAGGATAAAAAGTGCTGTATAATTGCAGAGTGCTATTATAATCTGTGCCCTTGTGTATTGTGTAAGGATCTTTCCTGTTGCCCAGAGATCTTAATGTTGATAATGCGTTGGTGGCTACATTAGACATTCTGCAGCAACACATCCAGTCTGCATCATCTTTATTTTCTTCCTCGGCAGTTCCTGAGAAGACAAACAGCAATATCATTGAACGCCTCTCAGAGCGCAGACGAGGCCGTCATAATGAAGCAGTGGCTGTGTTACAGCAGGAGTTAGCCTGCATTGGGAGGGTGAGACGCTAGGTAGTCTGGAGTGTTACATAAGTGTCAAGGCCTAGTACCCAATATCTGACTCCTATACCTGCCTGTTTTAGGAAATGGAACCATTCATTTTGGAGTCTGGAAAGTTGCTTTTGACAAAACTGTCAGAATCTGATAGAGCTATTGAACTTCTGTTCAAAAAGATTGAAAGTGACACTGATCTGGAAGCCTTTTCAATCACAGTAAGGGAGTGTATTTGATTTAATCTAATTCTCTAGCTCAAGCCCTTGTCTCTCTTTTTTTCTTTGCTTGCCATGTGTATATATAATGTCTATTTCTACCTCCTGCTGCAGTCATATTTTTCATTTTTAGTTTTTCAATGGGACTGACATTACATTTCTTCTTACAGAGTTTTGGGGAGTTATGGGATGCCATCTCCCAGGAGTCTTTGTATAGAAGGCAGTGGATTAAAGAGATGGATGAAACCTTAATAAAGCTTGAAGTGGCTCGAGCTGAGAAAGTGAGCTAAAGTTTGAATGGTTATTAATTAATTGCTGGATTAAGAATTTGTTCCTAACCCTGGGTAAGGAGCACGTAGCAACTTGCTCCCTATGGGTAGTATTCTGCTACAGGCCCTGACCAGTAGCAGATTACTGCCTTCCTTTGCGGGATTATCCTGTCATTCTCTACCCACCTGCACAGGTGGGGAGAGATGTGTAGCACATTCACAGCCTCTGATTCCTCCCTCCCCAGTCCCAGCACCTGCAGCAGAGACATGAAGAGGCCATGTAGGTGTATGTGAGGTGTCTGATTCTTCCTTCTGCCGCTGCTTGGTTGTTCTAGCGTAAAGCCATGATCAGACCCTAAAGTATTTGTTAGCATGCAAATAAAACACCACCACTAATAACTTCTATGTACTATCTGATTAGCCATTGTGACTACCAGTGTAACATTTCCAGCCTTTTAAGCAATAGAAACCTCTTTAAAAGGAAGGGTTGCTCATCTTTTATTTATTTGAATTTATAAAATGCTTCACTCTAGGCACATATGCAAACGGTTGCATACAAAAACACATGCTAGTATTACAGTGGGAACCAATGTCAACAACAGAATCTTCTCAACTCATCAGGAGTGCTATTTTTCTTTCACCCATGCTATATCTTTCTCAATTTATTCCTGAGGAACCTGGGAAAAGAAAGAAGCCTGGCTGTAATGAGTCAGTCACTGAATAATTCCATACATGATGGAAACAAGTAAACAAACAAAATCATTCTTGGCACTTAAGTACCTGTCTTCTGAAGTATGTTAGATCTCCTGTAACATTGATAATGAACAGTTTTACTTCAAGCTTCAACATTAGGTTATCACTTAACCTATTATTTGTTTTGCCAGTCTTTCATACGAACTGTATCAAAATATGAAATACAATACTGTTCATAATAAAAAGTCATTGCATGTATCAGGATCAGGCATATAGCGCCTTACCTATGAGCCATGAAACTGCTCTGTGCCTCGCTTTTCCCATCAGTAAAATGGAGATAATGATATTGCCCATCTTTTCAAAGCTTTTTTAAAAGATACTATTGTATCTTTTACAGATGAAAAGTATGGTATAAGTGTTTAGCGAGAAAACACTCATTGGTTAGGGCGCAAGCCAGGGATATGGAAGGCCTAGTTTCAGTTTCCTCCTTTTCGCTCTTGAGCAAGTCACTTATTCTCTCTGGGTCCTAGGTCTGTCTGTAAAGTGGAGATACTAGTATTTCCCCATCTCACAGAGGGGTTGTGAGGATAAATACATTAAAACTTATGAAGTGCTCAGATGCTATACTAATGGGACAAATAAGTGCCTTATTTTCTGATCCCTATTTAGGTAATCTCCTCACAACACCTCTGTGATGTACGGGGGAATAATATTCCTATTTTACAAGTGGGTAAATTGAGGATCAGAGAGTTGGATGAGTTGTCCAGAGCCACACAGGAGGTTGTGACAGTGCCAGAAATACAGCTCAGATTGTTTGACTTCCAGTCCTGTGCCTTAGCGACACATATACAACAGTAAGAGGCTTGTGTGCCCAGTGCTGTTGTTGTTTAAATGGGGCCTGAGATTTGGCTGTAAATGTCTAACAGGAAGTTGATTCAAATGTTTGACTTGGCTTGCAACCTGTCTGCAGTGATCTACAGCAGTGGCTCTCAACCTTTCCAGACTACTGTACCCCTTTCAGAAGTTTGATTTCTTATGTACCCCAAGTTTCACCTCAGTTAAAAACTGCTTGCTTACAAAATCAGACATAAAAATACAAAAGTGTCACAGCACGCTATTACTAAAAAATTGCTGACTTTCTCATTTTTACCATAGAATTATAAAATAAATCAATTTGAAATATAATATTGTACTTCTGTTTCAGTGTATAGTATATAGAGCAGTATAAACAAGTCATTGTCTGGATGAAATTTTAGTTTGTACTGACTTCGCTAGTGCTTTTTATGTAGCCTGTTGTAAAACTAGGCAAATGTCTAGATGAGTTGATGGTTCCCCCTTCCTCCCCCCCCCCAGATGACCTCTGTGTACCCATAGGGGTACACACACCCCTGGTTGAGAACCACTGATCTAAAGGGTGACGTATATTAAGAAGCAGTTGATTTTAGTAATTCTTACTAAAATGTTTGATACAGCCATGTTTTTATTAACGGTATCACATTTTAGAAGAAAAATACAATAGTTTGTTTTATTTTAAGTCATACATCCAGCTTTGAATCTGTGCTATGACTGTGTATTTCAGTCAACTGAATTTTTTTTTTTTAAAGAAACAAAACATCTATGTCTTATTTCAGATCACTTATCTTAAGAAATACTGACTTTTTGGGCTCTTTCTTTTTCTCTTTCCTTTGGTTTCCCAGATAAAAGATTTACTGAGGAAATATACCAAGATTCTGGAGGATATTTCTTATCTCTCACTCTCTGATGTGCACAGGTTCATACATACTGAAGCAATGGTAAATCTTTCATATTGATATATGCAGTCATTCATTTGTCTGAGAGGCTATAGAGAAAGTAGCAAGATGGAATATTCCCTGTGTACTGTAAGGAGTGATTAATTTTCTTCCTCTTTCAGTCTGGAAGTGTTAGTCACTTTTCTACCTCTCTTTCAAACTTATCATACCTCCTTAACAATGAAAAGATACAAGAGCTGAATCATCATTTCTCATAACTTTTTTCACCTGCAGTTTCCTCCATGCAGGTGCTGTCTTATCTCTGACATACATCAGTATTTTCCAGTACTCAACAAATCATTCCATTCTGAAATATATAGGTCCATTTTATATACCTTGTTACTGTCTATTAGGGAAAGAAAACATCCTTCACTTTTAACATATACTGTTCCCTCAAGCTAAGTGCTGACAGCGATATGATCAAAATCAGAGCATTTGCTTACTCTTGTAATTCAACTGGGCATATTGTGTGAAGGCTTTTCTTTCAACATATTTTTATATTTATAGCATTTACCTTACTGGATCATACAACTGGGCCATTATGTCTAGTATCTTGCCTCTAAGGCTGTGCCTAAGATGGAAGTTTTCAAGAAATCTCCCACTGTTGCAGCTCCACAGCCATGGGAGATTTCCTGACTGTAGACAAGGTCATCACTGTCTAATACCTTGTGCTTCAGAGGAAGTCTAAAACCCTCTCAAATTGCATATGGGTATTATTGTGCTATGTCTGAATCTGTGACTTCTTGATTTGTTCAGTGCTGTTCTTCAAACAAATCAGTCATCCCAATTTAGGAGGAGTGTTCTGTATTGTACAAAATACTCCTCATTTTCCCACTGGATTAAAAAACAATAGCTGTCAAATTTTTGTATGCTTTGTGCTGCCCTTTATTCCTCTTTGTATCTTCTAATACACAGATGATAAACCAAGCCCTCCTAGCCAATCAGAGGGCAATAGCCAAGTTGTTTGTTAATCTGATGGAGGCAGACCTGAAGAGGGAGCTGTCTCAATGGCTCAAGTGGCAAGAGAGGCTGAAGGACTGGAAAATCATACAGAAGGACTATGTGGTTCGCAGTTTCAGGTCCATACTTCTGCAACAGATTATATTTTTAGTAGGATTAAACTAAATGACAAGACCCCATTTGTGTTTGTTACAAAATAATCTTTGATTCTGTTCTCTTTGTAAAGCTAACAGTGTTCAAGGAATTATGTTGGCATTTATGCTCCTTTTTAGTGACTGGGGTTAAATCTATCTGGTTCAAAATAACTTTTAGATGTCAAGATACAGATTGTCCCAAACATATCTTTATTTAAATGGTTACTTGTGTCCTGCAGAGAATTTATGGCAAGGAAGGAGGTAAAGGAACCCACAGCTGTAAAAAGAGACTTGGAGAACATGATAAAGGACCAGATTTCACTTAGTAGAAAGAGAATGGAGCTTCTGCAAGTACTTTGGTATGACGCGAGAGACAGAAAAAATGTTTCTTGCTACAGTGAATAATGCACCTGATTTACCACTGTAAAATGGACCAACACAGTACTAAATGAGCCCCCAAACTTCTTTTTATCTTTCACCGGTGAGGTGATGCTCATGGTTTTCAGTGGGCAGATTGTGTTGAATGAAGGGGTCATTAAATGTTTCATTATTAGCAACATCAAGTAGCTGCAAGTAGTGATGTACAGAGATGATAAGAAGGAGGGAAGGGGGGACAATTGTACCAGGGACTGGAGCTCGGGCCCCCAAAATGTCTGTAACATCCATGTAGATAAAGTGAAATGGAAGGGGGGTGGGCACCTAGCGAATATGATCTATCAGACCCCAAATTTCTTTGAATAAGCCTGATGTAAAAACTCTAAAGAAGAGAAATCAGTGGCTCTGAAAGTACAGTATAAATAGTGGCAAGTCAGGATGAATGGGTAGGTGAAAATCCCATAACCCTAACTTGGCCTGACTGAAAAGTTTGAGTGCCTCTCTTGGGAATGGCGTGAGAATTTAGTATATAGTAAATAATCAGCAGAGGAGACAAAGGAAATCTCATACTGTATATCTGGGACACCTTCCATTCTAAACCAGAAAAGTTGCTATGTGTATAACCTATTAAAATATTGTAATTTTAAAGTAATGATTCCTTTTCATTTTAAAATTAATATAGCAACTAAACAGATAACAATTCACCCGTTTTCCAGAAGGCAGCTTTTTTGCAGAAATTGCAGGCATCTCTATGGTTTTGCCTTGCTGATTTGGCTGAAAATCTGTCTTCTAACAAACAAAATGTGGAAAAACAATAGTGCTATTATACTACTTCACAGTTTTAACCCATTGAGAACTGGAATGGATTATGTATGACATTGTGTCTCTTGTTTCCTATTTTGATAGTGATTTGTTGCCCCCGACACATTCAAAAGCTGAGATAAATGAATGGTACGAATCTCTTGTGGCTTTAAACAAGTATATAGGTAAGCAAGGAATTCACGGCAATGAATTGGGATTTAAGCAATCATTTTATTTCTAAGGCCATGATTGAACTGTACTGTGTGTCTGTACATACATATGCTATCCTGATCTTGGTCTCTCAGGTTTTTTTCTCTTTAGAATGAGAAAAAAAATGATCTAAAGTGTTTCCATCCTCTAATTTTTGCAGTATGCCTTGTCTTTCTATATGTGTGTCTTCTAGACTATAAACTTTCCAGGCAGGAACTGTTTTGATATTTGTAGCCTGTTTAGCAGCACAGACAGTGTTAGAATGTAATAAAAATAACAGTTCACCATTACTAAGCATAATGGCAAAAAAATTTGGGTAGAGGCAGCCTTGTGGTGTAGGCTGGTAATGCCCATACATGAGGGTCAAGCATGCCACTAGGGTAGAGTGAGGCTAGACACAACTGTTCAGTCATAGTCACATGTGCTACAATGTGAAATGGTGAAGTCTTCACACTGGACTCTTATTTCCTTTCCTTCTTTTTTAAAGACACCCATAATGTGCAACATATGATGATAATTCGCATCCAATATGAGAGAGTTTGCCAGGAATGTTTGGACAATGTACAGCTATGCAAGGTCAGTGTCATGAGAATGAAAGTTGCTGAATTTGGAGACCCAATGAAGGATTTTGGTAGCAGCAGATCATCCAGTATAATGTCTGGTTTGAGACCCACTATTTCAGCATGACAACCCAAATTACTCACAAAGTTCTCTTTCATCCTGTTAGTCAAAACGATGTTGTGTACTTTTCTTCACAATAACGTGGCATTTGTATTTGGAACATGTAGAATAGCAGCAACAAATACTAATTTAGTGGAGGGAAGATGTTATGCTTATAAGAATCACACGGAATCTTTTTAAAGGTGATAAGGCAATATGCCGCGTTTATTGAGAGTACAATTTAAGCATTAAAATCAGCATATGCTTCCATTCACATGCACGCGCACACACCAAAAGATTCTGTAGCTGGATCTTAGTCACCAATCCTTAGTGTTGCTCTGTCACTTCCAGTGGCCAGCTGAAACTGCACACGAGGGAGGGGAGCTGGGCCTCTGTTGAACACATTCGAAGCTCCGATGTTGATGCAGAAAGAACCCAAAGTCCCATGGCAATAAACCCTTCTTTTATAGTAATAAGTTCCCATACAAGTCTATGGACCGTGCTGTATTACACTGGAGCTGTCATTCACGAGGTATTCAAGGTTGCTTACCGGGAGGATCCGCAGCTGTTTCTTATCTTGTCCCTCTGGCTCAACTCCTTATCTTGTCCCTGGGATGTATGCCTTTGCTTTAGAGTCATCAATCTGCCATCTGGGTGATTCTGATAATAAAGTTGGTGCCTCTCCACGCCCTTCTTGACCATCCGGCCCACCTGTCTCTTCTCAGTTACTCAGTATACCATACGTTTTTCACTCACACACCAAATGTAAATAAGGCAATAATTACAGCCATAAAACTTCTGTCCTTCTAAGAACAATCATTAACACAATCAGCAAAGAATAAACTCAGAACAATTTCTTCTTACTAATTCAAAACTAGCAAAATGGGGTATAAAGCAAAATAAGCAAAATGGAATACAATTTACTCAAGACAGTTTCTCCCCATTAGGCTTTTGGCCTACAAAGAGAGTCCACTACTTAGGCTAGGAGATTGAGAGTCAGGACCCCAGCATGGCCACGGTTTGCTCTGTGGCCTTGGGGAAATTACTTAACCTCTGTACCTCAATTTCTCCATATTTAAAATGGGGATAATACTACTGACCTGCTGCATAAAGAGGTTTTGAGGCTTAAATCCACATTTGTAAAGGGATTTGAGAGCTTTGGATTACGGACTATGTGTAAATACAAAGCATCGATTATTTACAGTTTTCTAGTATTTACAGTTCAATCACAGGACTCAAATATCACAGGCATTCATTTTCTGAAACTATTACTGATTGTTATCAACAGTATGTCATCAAAGACTTAGTGCTCTTCCTGTGGGAGGGGTATATACCCTCACCTTGCACACCCACTGTCTATTCCCAGCTTAATTTTTCCTCCACTTAGAGTTTCTTCAGGAAAAGATACTGAAGTTGGATATTTATTTCTAAAACTACCAGTTCAAAAGAAAAGAATGCATGTTACATGGTTCAACAGAGTTTGTTTAACCTCAACATGTTTACTGGGATGCCAGATACATTAGAGAGACAAGGTAGGTGAGGTAGTATCTTTTATTGGACCACCTTGTGTTGGTAAGAGAGAAGTGTTTGAGCTTACATAGAGCTTCTGGTTCAGACTTGGAGAAGAGTCTGTGTAGCTCAAAAGCTTGTCTCTCTCACCAGCAGAAGTTGGTCCAGTACAAGATATTACATCATCTACTTTGTCTTTCTAATATCCTGAGACCAGCACGGCTACAACAACACTGCATACCAGGTACATGTCAATAACATAATATTCCTTTCCTTTAGAATAAACTGTTGAGTTTAAAAGTTTGCACAGAGAAAGAGGCTGAAACAGTTGTGAATCCTGACTTCTTCAAGATGGTTGGAAGGCTGCAGAGTCAGTTTGAACAGGAGCTGGAACAGATGGATGTACGTTTTCTAAGGCCATTCTTTTTATTACATCCTTAGAATAGTCAAATCTAATATCTATCCTGCAGTCTGTGATGGTTTAAAATTTCACATTTCGTTTCATTATTCTATTGATGCCCTGTTAGAGAGTGTGCAATGATATAATTGACCTCTTATCCTGTAGAGACGCTTGAGGCGATTCAATGATAGTTCATAACTTTTGGTTTTATTTTTACAATGACTATATATGAAAACAACTGGCCTGTTGTGCTCCAGGTTCCAGATGGCTAAATGATTCAGGGCTCATGCAGAGCTCCACTTTGTGGTTGCTGCTCTTGTGAGGGATGGATGGACTTCTAGCTGAAGTACTAGCTGGGAATTGGACAATCTAGTTTTTATTCCCGACTCTGTCACTGACTTGTTGCGTGACCTTTTGAGATCATAAGATGGAACATAATGTAAAGTGCAAAATATTATTATTTTGTTGGCCTCTTCTATTTGTTTACACTAGCTATTGTTTTTAACCTGTGCTAATTCTGTGCTAATGTATATGGGAAAAGAGGTGAGTTTCCTTGTACTATCCACCAACGATAGATGACGTGAATATTTTTTTGTTTGGTAAATGATCTGAGCTTTAGCCATATGTATATGTTTTATTTTGATGTATTTACACATGAATATTAGATGTTAGAAAGCTATTTTTCCATCCATTGTTTTGGAATAATAAAGTATTATAGTACATATACTGATATCAGTTATAAATATCATAATCTGAAAAGTGATGTACAAGGCTCATCCACTTTGGCACTTTGTTTTAGATTTTATCAGTGGCGAGAAAAATGTTCACTGAATTTACAGGACTAGAAAGGAAAAAAGAGTAGTTCAAATTCAGAGGCTGTGCAGTTGTTCTTTCACACTCTGGGGTTCTAAATACCTTTCCAGGTTCTCATGCCTTGCTCTTTGTCATGGTATCTAAGGGCTTCCAATTTCTGAAAAGTAGGTATTGGACTACTACCTACCCACCCCCGTCCAAACAGCATTGTGGTGCTATCTTCTAATTGTCTGATATGTCATTGAAAGTGGTGCTAGGGTGACCAGATGTCCCGATTTTATAGGGACAGTCCTGATTTTTGGGTCTTTTTCTTATATAGGCTCCTATTACCCCCCACCCCCTGTCCCGATTTTTCACACTTGCTGTCTGGTCACCCTAAGTGGTGCTGCTAGAAATTATATTGTTGATGGAATGGAATTCCCACTAGCACAGTTGCAAGAACAGAATGGATGGTAGTGACATGAAAAAAGATGGTGTTCTCTGATTCTTGATATACCTTCTGCTTTATCAGGTAACTGTAGGATTCCTCTAGGCAGTCGTGGCAAGTCAGCTATCCCCCTACTACTCATGCATCTCTACTCTCAGATAATAGTCTAATAATAATTTAATGATAATTTGTTCTATCTGTTTGATTGCTTTAGAGAGACTTTGAGGATCTGGCTAAACATATTGAACAGGATTGCAAAGACTTGTACAAATATTTCCAGCAAGCTATTGTCCTCTGGGATGAACATCAGCTAAAACTGTCCCAGCAAGAAAATGAACTTCAGGTGAAACTGAATGAGTGCCGGCGGAAGCATGAAAACCTAAATCAGGTACAATCAAAAGTCTAAAACGTTGGTGTGGTATAAAGAAAGCACTTCCTAACAAAAAGATGCTTTTGGTATTCAAAGAATCCTTTATAGCAAGTACAACTTAAAGTGGGAGTGTTTCTAATGGTTTCTGTGTTTAGAAGGTGGCTGCATACTGCTAAGTGTATTAGTCTAATATCTGATACATCCTCTGAGGGGGACTATATCTTATTCTTGGCAGGGGAATGATCTCATTTATCTAAATTGGTATTTTCCAGCTCTAGCAACTATAACCTTATCATTACTCATATACAGTTGCATGCATATTCACAAGTAAAATGTTATGCAGTTACAGAACCATGCATGTATATTGAGTTATCACATCCTATTTGTGCTCTGTGGCTTGATAAAAGGATATTTTGAAGGCATTGTTCAGAATCTTTAAATGATTTTCATACCTGCCAACTTTTGGAAAGAAAGCAGCATGGCCTCCCCTCTCTGTGTAAGATCAATTTGCCCCTTCTGGAATGTCTTGTGCAGTCTCCCAGATCTCCCTGTGCCTTTGGCAGGGGAAGCAGTAAGTGCCAATGATGACTGAATTATTGGATATAGAAGCCTAGTCTGGATGTCTGTTGTTCATCAATCACAATCTCACTTGATAGAGCCCCAAAGAAGTGGATGAGGTAGTGCTGCTTGATGAATTTACCTGGCCAGACATCCCAGATGGGAACTGAGACAAAGGTGTTCTCACATGTTATCTAGTCTTCATTGTTCTTTTGCCTGGGCAAATTCTACCCATTAGAATCTTCAGTAACTACTTTGGTCCTGAAATGCCGGGCCACCACGACTAGTCCAGGTATCAGTGAGACTCTGGAGGTAGCTGAGGCATCCATTTTCTCCAGAAGCAGAGGTGAGTCTTTGGCTCTTCCTGTGGTTCACTGGAGTGCCTCACTGCCGTGAGTAGTTTTGATCAGCTGGGATTCACATCACCTGCCTTGGCCAGTGACAAATGTTGTGTTTGCAAAAGAGCAGTAGCCTTGGAGTAAATGCATGGAACTCCCACAAGGCATGTGCTAGCTATTTACAGTAAGTTCTTGAAAGCTTGAAAGTGAAATTCTCTTACCTTATATATATGCTTTCCCTCCATTATTCTTTCTTACACACATGGGCAAATACACACAGTGCTGTGATCACTGATTCTTTTTTAAAGTATCAGAGGGGTAGCCGTGTTAGTCTGAATCTGTAAAAAGCAACAGAGGGTCCTGTGGCACCTTTGAGACTAACAGAAGTACTGGGAGCATAAGCGTTCGTGGGTCAGAACGTGAGGGTTCTGACCCACGAACGCTTATGCTCCCAGTACTTCTGTTAGTCTCAAAGGTGCCACAGGACCCTCTGTTTCTTTTTTAAAGGGCATTGATGCCTCTGATTTGGGGGGAAAACCTACTGGTTGTAAATAGACATAAGGAATTAGAGACAAGATAGATCAAATTTTGATCCTGTTAACCTTAATAATGCCCCTTTTAAGTACTGTCTAATGTATAATTAAAATACAGACATGTACATGAAACTAATTTCTTGAATCCTAAATAGATATGAAACATTTGGGTTTCTTACAGCTTTATGCTTATTGTTTGTTTTTCATATGGGCCTAGATAAGGGAAGCTAATCTGGATATAATTTTGGACAAACTGAGGACACAAAGCTCTGAGGGAAAGCTGAAGAATCTTTTAGGAAAGGCCTTTGCTTCTCTGGATGTCATTAGAGCCGGGTATGTATTCTGGATGGTAGAAAATATGACACACTTTCTGAGTGAAGGATGTCCAATGCTTGATAAGACCATTCCAATCACATTTGTGTTGCATTTTGAATGCATTTGTAGAAAAGCCAAAATTGCACTAGCTACTTCACCTTCAGGAAGACTACTGTCAAATAATGTACTCTCCTGTCTTATTGCATTTGCTCAGAGTGGGCAAAAAACTGTTGGCGCAAAACTCCATTTTTTTAAAGAGTTGGGGGAAAACAAACAAATAAATAAATATGTGATTTTTAAAAAATTTCTTTCATTTGAATTTCTTGGGTTGACATTAGTGTTCTGTATTGTGCTAAGGATATGCTAGCATAATAAATGAATGATTTAATCACAAGAACGTTGCAGTAACCCTGGAAATTAAAGATCTTGGATAATGGGACTACATAGATCAGGAAATTGATTTATGCCAACAACTTCACTTCTAGATCACATATTAGATGCAGATGTATATTATGTTCACATATAATTTTTATTACATTATGTAATGAATTCTCTTAAATAGCAACCTGGTATTTGACAGGTATGAGGCCTTTCACCAAGACATAGTGAAGATAGTAGCATCCTACCCAGAAGCTATACTGAAGGAATTGATTTCTTATAGTTCATCCATTGGCCAGTATTTTAGCGTGAAGGAAGTCTATAAACAGGTATAAAGAAAACAAACGTCTTATGATTTGAAATCTGGCTGATGCATTGTTGTTTCATTGTTGGGGATCTTGCATTCAAATCCAAATCAATCAAATATTATATCAAATGAAAGAGAGTTTTGGCCACCATAGGACTGAGGTTCATTGGCAGAGCTGAGTGAGGGAGACTTTTTGCATCATCTGCCCACACTATGCCTACCTCTGTCCTAGTCTCAAATCTGTCATTTTCATGTCTACGTTTCAATAACTTCACCTACATTTTAAAACAGAAAAATTAGAATTAAAAAATCATCCAAATCTGTATTACATTTTTAAAATGAGTTCCTTTTAATGGTACATTATGACTTTGAACTTTCAAATGCTGATGGAGTACATTAATTTTGGAAAGTGAAGTGAACTTGATGTTATTCTAAACAAATAATTTGTACCTTTTTGTTTCTTTTTCTTCTCAACCTTACCCGGGGAGGTGGGCTCTGCATTTGAAGAGCAAGGTAATGTCTCAAGAGTACAAGTCTTATTTTTTCAATCTGTGCTTCTTTGGAATATGACTGATGACATTTCTGTCTTATTTTAATTGGAGACTCAGAAGTTGAAAATATGGCAGAGATGACAGGGGATAGCCTTCTACAAGAAACTGAAGAAACCGAGCATCAGGCTGAGAGCTTTCCACAAGGAAGTACAGAATCAGAGCAGCAGGTTGAGAGCCTCACAAACAAAACTGAAGAAACAAATACAGTTGAGAATGAGGAGAGCATTGTACAAGAAACTGAGGAAGCAGAGAAACCAGGGGATGGGGAGAGCACAGCTCAGGAAAGTGAAGAAACTGAACACTTAGAGGACAGTGCAGAAAGTGAAGCAAATAGGTTTGAGGATGGAGACAGTCCTGCACAAGAGTATGAAGAAATGGATTATTTGAAAGATATTCTTCCGGAGTCTGAGGTAGGTCTAATTTCTTCATGAAGGTAAATCAGCTTCAGCACAAATGCAAATCTTTTTGATGGTTATATAGCCAAAACACATATGGGTCTTTACTGAATTAGTTTAGTGATGTTCTGTAATATATACCATTACGTATTTAGAGCAGCTGTAGATTCTGTATGTGTGATGGTGAAGCCCATACATCAGTGCATGACCATTCCCTCATGCACTTTTCCTGTCCTTTTTCCAAGAAACAGCCGAAAAGAGACTTTTCCGACATGGGTCTGTTTCCTTCCTTCATTTAGTATTGTCAGCCCAAGATGATGGTATAACACTATCTCTATATCTCAGTATTTTCTTTTCAGGTCTGTACTTAGTGGAGAACCTAAATGGTCATTGCCTCAATGTAACACAGCCTTTTATGTGAGTGGGGTGCCTCGGAATAGTTGGTGGCAAGACATTAAAAGAAAGTTAACTAATTAGTGTAGTACTAGTTCCTCATCCTATGTCTGACCTTGCCATGTGTGTGTTCTGCACATTTCAGCAGCAAAATCCTGAACTGGAATTCTTCTGATCCCTTGGCATTAATGATCCTATTAGGTCAACCCAACTGGGAACCAGTAAGCATTTTGCAATGGTTGTCTCCGCTGATAATCACTCTTTACTTTGTGTATTTTACAGCTGACAGAAAGAAACACTAGTTCCTAATTGTAATATTGCTTTGGGAACATAGGGATAGCTGAGGAAACTCCCTCTAAGAAGTTACAAAAGAGCATTTCAACAAAAAACTACAAAGGCAATTACAAAATCTATAGTGAAACTAGACAGCATTTCAGCCCATATAGCCGAGCATTTGCAGCTCATATTTCAAAGGGATTGAAATAATAATAATAAAACTCAGCAAAGAGGATATATCTCTATCCAGAGCATCTTAATAAGGTTCTTTAAAAAAAAATCCAAACCATGCCAACTTTTTGCTGGCTATGCTGTAAAGTTTTATTTGTATTATTCCTGGACACACTGACAGAGGTACTGGTGACCCGAGGCTAGTGACCACCCTGAAGTACTAGGATATTCTTCACTTCTCTATAGATTGAAGAAAATGGAATGATCACCTTCTACTTTTTGCCTTGCACAAACACTGCTAGGCTAACAGCAAAATATCAGCATGCTGAAATGCACAAACTTGGTTGCTCGTTATATCTTTGTTTTCCAAACTAGGAATCAGAACATGGCTCATGGTTCTTGAAATCCATAGGTTCGCAACATTAACCTGTGTATGGCCCATGTTAGTAGGTCTTTAAAAACTTGTCAGTAGCAAAGATAACAAATTATGACTTCCCGTTACCTTCCTAGGTTCCGTTCCATGATTATGGTGAGGCTGAAAGATGTGAAGTAATAGCAGAGTTCTTCACCACCTCTAGTGGGAACACTTACTCAGTCCTTGGACGTGAGGAGACAGGCAAGACCAAGACCTCCGAGATCTATTATGCTGAATTTGCAGAAAAAACACTTCCTGTGTACCTGGAGAATGTACTTGTACCAGACAGCTTTTTTACAGAGCTTAAGAAACGGTTAGTAGAGTGTAGTTTGTCCTTTTTTCTTTCCCCTACGTAATTGACAAACCTTAGAAGGTTTGGAGGTAAAGTTTGAATGAGCATCCAAAAGTTATCTGTATGCTACCCCCTTTTATGACCTTTCGAAAAGAATAATAAGAAACATTTTATATTGCATTCCATCAAACGTTTAAGTCTCACTGCACATCTGTGAGGAAGATGTTATCCTTATTTTAAAGACTGAGGCACAGAAAGGTTACTGCCTTGTCCAGTCACACAACAAAGCATTGGCAGAGCCATGAACTCAAAGCATCTAGCTTCCAGTTCCTTGCTCAAAGCTCTGAATCCCCTCCCTCCAAGTCCCTTTTCTTACCCTTCATTTTGATGGAGCACCAACTCTTCTGCATTTTAGCAATTGCATTTCTATTAAAAGCAGTGGATTAACTATATCAGAGAAATCCATGGCAGGATGATTGAACTGAGATGCTGTAAAGAGAATAACAAGTTGGGCAGGCTAACATTCTTTATGTTGGATCGAAACAGTAGTGTCACTGTTGTGCGATTGGTGAGAAACCTTATCTCAGTGGAGTCAGACTCCTCAGAGCTTGTTTTTTTTTTTTTACTGAGATCTTTGAAGAGTTTTTCTGCAAAATAAAATCCTTTGTCTCTCACACACATGCATGCGCTCTCTCTCCCAAAGCAATGTGTTTGCTTTTCAATCATAGGATCCGCCTCTGCTTTTTTGAGCACCTCGAGAAGTGGTTTGCCCAATCCTTGTCCAACTCCTGGATCATTGTAACTGCCAAGAAAGAGGAGCTGAATTCGGAGCTGCAACTGCATCTTCACATGCATCAGCCAAGGCGCGAGCGCATAGAAAAGGATATCCATAATGTCAGGGCTGGTACGTATATTCACTTTGGGCAGCACGTCTCTTTTTTAGAGCTCTCCAGGTGTGAGTCATAACCTGGCACAGCAGTGGCTAGTGTTAATTGATTCAATATTGGGGAATAATGTGGGTTCAAGGGGCCTTTTCTAGCTCCTACCCTAAACTTGCTAGTTTCTTACATATTGGGAAGGGGGGGGTTAACTTTCCTTTTTCGTAGCTCACATTTGTTTCCTCCTGGTTCACACTAAGAAGAGATTCATCAATGGCCCTCTGAGCTGATTGTTAACGATGCAGAGCATTCACAGGTCGCATTGAAGTCAATAGGAGCAATGGATGCTCAGTACCTTTGAAATTCAGCTAATAAGGTTTTGTCATGGCAGACAAAAGAAAAAGGGGGGATTTTAGAATAATTTTAGAGAAAGAAGTGACAAAGCTTAACAAGAG
This sequence comes from Chrysemys picta bellii, assembly GCF_011386835.1. Lineage (NCBI taxonomy): Eukaryota > Metazoa > Chordata > Testudines > Emydidae > Chrysemys > Chrysemys picta. The sequence continues at coordinate 17,162,182 of NC_088808.1, read as the reverse complement.
CCTGGATATAGGAGAAGGATTGAGGTGTTGAAGATATCACTGAGGTTTAGAGCTGGCTGGAAATTGAAATTTCTATCCTGTGGAAAATTTTAAAGCATAGGAATTTGGGACGAAAAATAAAACCTCTACATTTTTCACAGGACAGACATTCCAAAAAAATTCATTTTAGGTCAGCTTGCTGTCTGGCTGCCTGGAAGGCTCTTGTCAATGTCTCTTTCCCTCCTATATCCAGCACTCTACCTCTCTGCCTCCTTGTCTTTCAGTCTTCCTGCTTCCCCTCTGGAGAGGCAGCTGGACTGCCGGAGAACTGGGCAGGTGGAGAGCCAAGACATTCAGCCTCCCTGCTTCCCCACAAGCTTGGCTGCAGCTCCCCTTCAGGCAGAGAGCTGGGAAGCTATCATTTTGATTTTCCTAATTGAAAATCTTTTTTTTTTCTTCAAAATGGAAATTTTCCCACAGAAAAATTTGTCTTTGCAAAAGGAGCATTATCCATTGTACAATCATTCCGACAAGAAATTTCCCAACCAGCTGAGGTTGCAAGTCTGGGTGATGGAAAGGATAGTGGAGATGTCAGCAGTGACTGAGAAGGGAGGGAGAGGAGAGAGCGTGGGAGCAAAGGGGAGAAATTCACATTTAACATAAAAATAACAAGGAGTACTTGTGGAACCTTAGAGACTAACAAATTTGCATCTGATGAAGTGGGTTATAGCCCACGAAAGCTTATGCCCGAATAAATTTGTTAGTCTCTAACGCAGGGGTCGGCAACCTATGGCACATGTGCCAAAGGCGGCACATTAGCTGATTTACTATGGCACACTGCTGCTGGCCTGGGGTCCCCTCCACCGGCCCCGCTCAGCCTGCTGCTGGCCTGGATGGACGGAACCCCGGGCAGGCTGAGCGGGGCCGGCAGCTGGGACCCCGGCTGGAAGGGGCCGGCAGACAGAACCCCAGACCAGCAGTGGCTGAGTGGCTCAGCCCGCTGCTGGCTCAGCCCGCTGCCGGCTCTGGGGTCCCAACCGCCAGTCTGCTCAGCCTGCTGCCAGTCTGGGGTTCCATCCGCCGGCCCCTGTAAATGTAAAATGTATTACTGGCACGCAAAACCTTAAATTACCGCGAATAAATGAAGACTTGGCACACCACTTCTGAAAGTTGCCAACCCCTGCTCTAACGTGCCACAAGTACTCCTCATTGTTTTTGCTGATACAGACTAACAAGACTACTCCCTTCCCCCCCCAAAATCTACAAGTTTTCACACCACCAGCCATCTTCTACTGAGTGTAGAGGCTAGTTGTTGGGGTAAGCCATAGTCACTTGTGTTGGAAGTCAGGATAGATCATGTCGTAATGCTCAGGCTCAATCCAAGCTTGAGGTGATGGCCATATAAGAGTACTTCCTTTCCTCTCAGCGGAGCTGCTTCTTCACCAAGAGCGTCTGGAGTGTCACTGTGCAGGGGTGGTGGAAGCTCTGAACAAGGAGAAAAATGAGTTTATGAAACTCCGAGAGGACCAAAATGACATCAGCAAGAACTTCCGCAGAAGGATCCAGGACATGGAGGCCATCTTCCTCAGTTCCACTAAGGCTGAAAAGTAAGCACATTATGAGTCTCATGGTTTGTGAGGTTTCCCACTCCTGGACTGCATCCTGAATCTGCCTTATCCCAGATTTCGTGAACAGCAGCAGGTATCATTGTCATTCTCTCACTGGGATAGTTTGAAGCATTTATCTTACTGTTTGATTGCCAGGCAGCTCATTTGACTGAGGTAGGATCATTTGACCTAATTATTGCCCTGTCCACCTTCAGCTGGTCAATAACTCTAAGTGGGACAATCTTTACCAGGTTCTTTTGTCTAATGTACAGTCACATTACCCTGTAAATCTGTAATCTAAAACAGAAAAGCTTCAGCATAGAGTAACCGTTACTTGAACACACTGAGATCAAAAAGCTCATGTATCTGAGACTTTTATCATTATCCAGCCGTAGTACAGTATTTATTGCTCTTCTGCTACTTTTAGGCTTGTCAGCCATGTTTTAGAGCAATTATAATAATGAGGGGACCGATGATGTGAAAAATAAAACTAAATATAAACACTTTTTATCATCCCCAAGGATACTAGAAGGCATCTCCAGTAATGTTTGGGCAAAAATGAAATAACGAATGGAAATGACAGAGTGTAAATAAATAAGAGGAAAATTCCATTTACATTCATTGATTTGTGTGCGCCCATGTGTGTATGTACTAACTTAGCTCACACAACTATTTCTCACAAGAGTGATGGTGCCCAAAGTGTGGAATAAATATAAAGGTTGGGCTATGCTGAGTTCTTTTTTCCCTAATATCCTTTGCAAGGGAGACACATGGAATGCTTTTCTCACTTTAGTTTCCATTCCTTTGAGTGAGAGTCTTTGTTACAAAGAATCCTTTGGTTAACTCAGTTAGACTCTCTGTTTCCTCTCTCAGTGCACTGTAAAACCTAGAAACCCCAGGTCCTGTGAAGTCAGTTACTCCAGGTCCCTTCAGCAGAAGTGGAAGTTAATATCTCAAGACCAACACCTCTCCAGGGTTTCTTTATCTCCCTGCTAAGAAACTAAAGTCATTTGTGAATTTTATAAAAATTTTAGAATAAAGTAGAAAAAGTTTGTTTCATGTATCCAGATTTTATCCATGCTACCTATCCTGTACACTAGTAGCAATTGACAAGTTAGGTTATAAGAGTCCTCTTCCATAGCACTGAGTGTTTGCTAGTAGTGTGTCTGCTGTATGCTGCCGCATCAAAACATTCCCAATGGAAGGGAAGCAGAAGCGCGCTGATTAAACTCTCATTCTTCTGCTCTCTCCAAGACCCAGCAGCCTTTGAAAAGGAATGTCTACTCTCCCATAGATTTCCCTGAAAAAGCTGTCTTTTGTTATTTGCTCTTAGGTTGGTTGCTCTAAGCAACTCTCTGCACTCAGAGCTGCTTAATCATGTAGAAGTTATCCAAATATCCCTGCGGAGTTACCGGAACTATTTAGAAGAAGCCTTGGGGAAACTACGAGATTCAAACGTGGACTTTCTTAAAGCTTGCAGGTATAAGGGAGAGGTGTGAGGGTGTTTATTTCTATATCTATCTCTGTTCGCCTGGCTTGTATAGTTTTATTTCTCTCTCGCTCTCCTTGTCTCCTTACCTACATTCTGTAATTTACTGTCAAGTCAGCACAATAAAATTCAAGTTCATCCTTTAAAAAAGTATACTACTAATATTATAATAGTGTTTTCATCCCATGAAAAAATATATATAATAGGGACTGTTCAGCTAAGGATTCTTTTGAGGAGGTGGAAGAACCTAAGACAATTACTTTCCTTTCTCACTTATTGTTTTCAGATTATTTTCAGAGGGAGGTAACTTTTCTCCAGAAGAGGTGGAGTTCTTTTGTAAGCGTCTGGAGAAAGAAACAGGACGCATTGACTTCATTGAAGGCTTAATCATGATTGATATGGAGAAAATGGAGTCAAACTACTTAGAGCAAGTAGGCAGATCTTCATTCCCTTCTAGTGTTCAAATTCCTGGCTGCAGCTAGTGTAACCATTCTAATCCCCCGTGTTAATAGATTTTCGTTGTGAGACACTCTTAGATTTAGTTAATGTTTGTGTGACATGAAAATCATTATATAAATGCCAAGTGCTATTATTAAAGGCTAAGAAGGCCAAGTTTAAGTCTGATTTATCTCCTGATTTTTGGCATTTGTTTTTGAGGCTACTGAGGTTATCAACAAGTTTGAAACAAAATTCCATAATCTTGCAATGGATCGTCTCTTCATGGAGAAAATCCAGCGGTTTCTAACAAATCTACAAGTGAAAATCAAATCAGAGGTACAAATACAAATTCCAGAACTTTAGTTTGGTTCAATCTCAATCATTTATATATCTCACTTATTCTATCCAAAGTGTTTTTGGCTTGGTTTGAAGAGGCAAACACACAGATGGGACATAGGTACAGTGTTTTTATCTATTATTTAAGGACTGTTTTTTCCTCTGCCATTGCCAGCCTTGAATCTAGGGATTTAGGACCCAATCCTGCTCCTGTTGTAGTCAAGTAGGATCATGCCCTGGGTTTGCAGCACTTCACTCTAACCACCTACAACTAAATAGATCAGCCAGCTGCTTGATGCAATATAGGCCATGAAAAAAGAGTTGCTGTTATGAATCATTGAATTTGGCTTCCATTTTGGGTATCAGTGATTCAATGTTTTTGTTCTTTGAAAATAAATAGTGTGCTCTTTCATGAGGATCTCTGTGCTTGCTCCCTTCTGGAGAAATCTTTTGATAGTTCTATAAGTGTTCATTTATCTCAACTGAGTTTTCATTTCACTAACATCTGCTTCTGTTTTAGGTGGCAAACTCCAATTTACAGGCACAGACATTAAACTCCTCTTTGGAGAAATTCCTTGAGAAAATAGATGCTTGTGCTCATCCTACTGTGGATAAAGAAGTAAGTTCCAAAGACACATCACGTAGTTGTATGATGTGCATGATTGTGTGAGTCTGTTAGTATTCACCATGTTCATTGTAGTCAAACTGGCATCATATATTGTATTGAACTATAGAGGGAAAAGGAGGATATTGCCAAACCAGCAATGGGAGAAGGGCACACACATAAATATATAGATTTTATTTTTTTAAAGTCAAGAAAAATACCAAAGACTATAAATAAAGCTTTTGAGAAACATTAATTTTGGTAATGAGGCTGAAAAACTGGCAATGCCAATCAATCCTCTTTAAATTATCCGAAAGCCTTCTTACCTGATTTTGGAACAGTGAACTATCAGATTCTTGAGGCTGCCTACTGTTTAACAAAGGAAAAATTCATAATAAAAAATCAGCTACATCCAGGATCATGTGGCACAGTAGGTTAGTGCATAGGCAGGCAATTGGGGAGCACTGAGGTGAAATTCTAAAATTTAACCTTGTTCATAAGTGAAAATTAGTTCATCCTAAAATAAGTCTCCATTTGAACACATCAAACAATTTGACATGGCATTCTTTGCTCAAGAAGCTGTTGTGCAGAGGTCTTACTCTAAGGTGTCCAAGGTACCAAAAGGCCAACTCAGCCTGTTACATAAAATTGTTTATAAAAGTCAGCAAAACTTGAAGAAAGTCAAACTTGAAGAAAGCCAGGCACAAAAGTCTACTGCCACTACCCAAGGACTGTGTTAAGATCATGACTGATGAACAAAGGAGAATGGAATCAGAAATTAATTAACTAAAATTGGTGTGTTGGAAGGAAGTCTTAGTTGGTGAACAAAATAATGAGGGGATGGCTATTCCACCCATTGTTCCCTTTGGGGTCCTTAAAAAGAGACAGGGGAGGGAATGAAGATGTCAGGATGAAGGAGAAGTAGACTGAAAGGAATTAGCTTTATCATTATGGCTGACACTCCTATCATCTCCTATGACGCAGGGTCCACCATGATACCATTGGGCCTTCATCAACCTGATCCCGAGAGATGTCCTGGCCAGACTAGGCCAGAAAAAGGGACCCACACATCAACCCCTGGAATGTGTCATGTGTCCTTTACCTTCCCCACCTTATTTCTTCTCTTTCCTATATCTCTCTTTTTTGCCTTCTGTTTAATAAGAGTCTGGCTTAGCTGACCACAACACTGCCGTGAGCCCGTGACCAATGAGGCAGCTAAAACTAGGGTTACCATATCTCATAAATAAAAAAAGAGGACCCTCCACGGGTCCTGGCCCCGCCCATTTCCCCACCCCCTAGCCCCGCCCCAACTCCACCCCTTCCCCACCCTAACTCCGCCCCCTCCTCCCTTCCACTCCCAGCCAGGGGGAAAGGGCTGCCCCAGTGCTACCGGCTTCAGGGTTTGCCGAGCAGCCCCCAGACCCTGCGCCCCCAGCCGGCGCTTCCCCAGCGCAGCTGGAGCCCGGGAGGGGAAGCGCCCAGCCGGGGGCGCAGGGTCTGGAGGCTGCCCGGCAAACCGTGAAGCCGGTAGCGCTCGGGCTTTGGGCAGCCCCTATGCCTCCGGACCCTGCGCCCCCGGCTGGGCGCTTCCCCTCCCGGGCTTCGGCGGCGCAGGGTCTGGAGGCACGGGGGCTGCCCGAAGCCGGTAGCGCTCGGGCAGCCCGGCTCTTAAACAGAGCCGAGCTGCCCGAGCGCTACCGGCTTCGGGCAGCCCCTGTGCCTCCAGACCCTGCGCCCCCAGCCGGGCACTTCCCCTCCCGGGCTCCAGCGGCGCAGGGTCTGGAGGCACGGGGCTGCCCGAAGCCGGTAGCGCTCGGGCAGCCCGGCTCTTAAACAGAGCCGAAGAGTCGGGGAGGAGCAGAGATGCCATTTTCCCGGACATGTTCGGCTTTTTGGCAATTCCCCCCGGACGGGGGTTTGACTGCCGAAAAGCCGGACATGTCCGGGAAAAAGAGGACGTATGGTAACCCTACTAAAACCAATGCCCTAAACGAGAAGTTTGCCAGGTCTTGGAGTGGCTGATGAAGCCATGTGTTTCTCTAGCAGTGAGGTTGCAGGTGAAAGTCAACACCAGAGACAGATGCTGCATTTTCTGTCTTTTTTGTCCTCTTCTGTGTGTGTTTGTTTTGTGTAGTCTTAAAGGAAACAGGACTGGATTTCAGCAACAGCAACATCAGTTCCAGACCGTATCAGCTAGTTTTTTCTCTTTTCCCCAAAAAGGACAGTTATTACCATCTAAAAGGCTGTCAAACAGGAGGTTCTCACTACAAAAACGCTCTACAGTTTAAATAAAGAATAAGGGATATTTTTAAAATGAAAACTTTTCTTACTACTTTACATTTTAAATGATTTAACTATTTTTCCTTCCTTTTTCTATATCTTTAATAAAAAGGTTGTAATGATTTTTAATTACATTTGTTGCCCTTGGCTAAGCAGGCCGAGGTCTCTGTACTCAAAACCCTGAATCATGTTAAGCTGTTTAGTGTTTTTTCAGTGACGGGGTCAGGTAACACCTTTGACTCTCAGGGTCCATTTATTCCATTGATATTAATACAACGAAGTTCCTTCTCCATGCTTCCTCCCACTACTGTATCACAGCTGATAAGAGTCATGAGAAGTTGCATTGGTAGAGACACTAAAACCACAAATCCTTCATTTTCCTGAGCAGCATGTTCACACTCAAAATTATTTTCAAAAAAGAAAAACATCAGCTTCTCTAGGCAGTGAATTGACCCCCTGCTTTCCACACCTGCCTAGATACAAAAGTGATAGAACAGATTAGAAACATCTTCGACAGACAGATGTGATATGTCATCATGTTTGGTACATTCTAAATTTTCTACCATATTGAGCAAAATACTATTCACATTATCCTTGCTTTTTAACTAGGCTGTGACTTCGAAAGAACTGTATGACGTTGCCAAAACTGTGATGAAAGAACTGAAAAAAAGGAGCAAGTATCTCAATTGCCTGCTGGTAAATACGATCATCCCCTTCTGTACTGTAAGATACCGTTAGCTGGAATCTCTGTATTTTATATACTCTTTGCGTTTGAATAGTAAAATTCACCCAAACTCTTTTGATGACGCCTGTATTTTAAAAGGTTTTCAGAATCCATATTTTGAATTTTCATGTAAAACGTTCGTATGCTATTGAATTTCAAATGATCACAAGCTGCCCAAGAGGTGGTGATATAGGGCCCAATCTTGCAAGGTACTGAGTGCCTTCAACCACCAATGAGGCTACCAAGTGTTGACGGTGCTCAGACTACTCCGGAGATGCTCAGCACTTTGTAGGAGATGATCCTTAATGAGAGGTTGTGCTTGTGCAGCGTGTGTGTGTTTGAGTGTGTTTTTAAAGGTTTCTTTAAGGAATTCAGATGCACTTGCTGAAGGCTTTGACTGGATAGCAGATTTTGTATCAGGTGATTAATCTTCCTTATTGGTTGGTACATCATCTTTATAGAGTGTTTTATTTTGTAAACTAGAAGGCATCATTATTATTAATTATATTTATTTGAAGATTGCTTGTAATAATTATAGTAATACTTAACTCTCAACCTCTCATAGCTGCAGAAAGGGGAAAAATCGATTGGAAATGTTTCCAAGTTATAAAACTCTTTCGTCTAGCCTGCGGGGCAACAGGGTTGGTAGCCGGCACCTCCATGGAACGGTATAACTAACTGCCTGTTCTCTTTAGTAATATCTGATTTTGTTTTCCTCCACTTCCAGGACCCCATCCCAGCTCAGACAGAGTTTGCATTACGAGGTTCCATTGCAGCTGCAGTCCGATCAGAGAGTCTCAAAGAGGAGAGTAGGATGGTTATGGGGATAGACAATGTTCCACTGTTGAATCCAAGCAGAATTGGAAAGTCAGTAATTGATGATGTAGCAGTAAGCGTCATCAAAAATTTACTCCAGTAAGTAAACGCTCTCAGTGCCTAAAGATGTTATTCCTTTAACTTATTTAATTTTTTGCTCACTGTATGTACATCTTATTGTCATGTTGTGCACAGGAGGCAGTGCAAGCAATTCAAATACATATTTACTACTTGTGTTCTGGTAGCACATAAAGATCCCACTGAATTTAAATCTTCCGGGCCATTTCTGTGCCAGTGCAGGATGAAGAAGTTTTTATGCAGTACTTTTTCATGTGTTTTGTCCAGTCTAGTTTTAAAAGTCCCAAGCAATGGGATTTCTGCCTCTTCTTGAGGGAGATATTTCACAACCTAAACTATCTTACTGTCACAATGGTAGTGATAGAATTTGAACATAAGAATGGCCATACTGGGTCAGACCAAAGATACATCCAGCCTAGTATCCTGTCTGCCGACAGTGGCCAATGCCAGGTACCCCAGAGGGAGTGAACCTAACAGGTAATGATCAAGTGATCTCTCTCCTGCCATCCATCCCCACCCTCTGACAAACAGAGGCAAGGGACACCATTCCTTACCCATCCTGGCTCATAGTTAATGGACTTAACCTCCACGAATTTATCTAGTTCTCTTTTAAACCCTGTTATAGTCCTAGCCTTCACAACCTCCTCAGGCAAGGAGTTCCACTGGTTGACTGTGTGCTGTGTGAAGAAGAACTTCCTTTTATTTGTTTTAAACCTGCTGCCCATTAATTTCATTTGGTGGCCCCTAGTTCTTATATTATGGGAACAAGTAAATAACTTTTCCATATTCACTTTCGCCACACCACTCATCATTTTATATACCTCTATCATATCCCCCCTTAGTCTCCTCTTTTCCAAGCTGAAAAGTCCTAGCCTCTTTAATCTCTCCTCATATGGGACCCATTCCAAATCCCTAGTCATTTTAGTTGCCCTTCTCTGAACCTTTTCTAATGCCAGTATATCTTTTTTGAGATCAGGAGACCACATCTGTGCGCAGTATTCAAGATGTGGGTGTACCATGGATTTATATAAGGACAATAAGATATTCTCTGTCTTTATTCTCTATCCCTTTTTAAATGATTCCTAACATCCTGTTTGCTTTTTTGACTGCCACTGCACACTCAGTGGACGTCTGCAGAGAACTATCCACGATGACTCCAAGATCTCTTTCCTGATTAGTTGTAGCTAAATAAGCCCCCATCATATTGTATGTATAGTCGGGGTTATTTTTTCCAATGTGCATTACTTTACATTTATTCACATTAAATTTCATTTGCCATTTTGTTGCCCAGTCACTTAGTTTTGTGAGATCTTTTTGAAGTTCTTCAGTCTGCTTTGGTCTTAACTATCTTGAGCAGTTTAGTATTGTCTGCAAACTTTGCCACCTCACTGTTTACCCCTTTCTCCAGATCATTTATGAATAAGTTGAATAGGATTGGATCTAGGCCTGACTCTTGGGGAACACCATTAGTTACCCCTCTCCATTCTGAAAATTTACCATTTATTCCTACCCTTTGTTCCCTGTCTTTTAACCAGTTCTCAATCCATGAAAGGATCTTCCCTCTTATCCCATGACAACTTAATTTACATAAGAGCCTTTGGTGAGGGACCTTGTCAAAGGCTTTCTGGAAATCTAAGTACACTATGTCCACTGGATCCCCCTTGTCCACATGTTTATTGACCCCTTCAAGGAATTCTAATAGATTATTAAGACATGATTTCCCTTTACAGAAACCATGTTAACTTTTGCCCAACAATTTATGTTCTTCTATGTGTCTGACAATTTTATTCTTTACTATTGTTTCAACTAATTTGTCCGGTACTGATGTTAGACTTACCGGTTTGTAATTGCCGGGATCACCTCTAGAGCCTTTTTTAAATATTGGCATTACATTAGCTATCTTCCAGTCATTGGGTACAGATAAGCTGATTTAAAGGGCAGGTTACAAACCATAGTTAATATTTCCGCAATTTCACATTTGAGTTTTTTCAGAACTCTTGGGTGAATGCCATCTGGTCCCGGTGACTTGTTACTGTTAAATTTATCAATTAATTCCAAAACCTCCTCTAATGACACTTCAATCTGTGAGAATTCCTCAGATTTGTCACCTACAAAGGATGGCTCAGGTTTCACTAGTTCAATTAAATTTCACTAGTTCAACTAAAGTGCTGTAAAAATAGATGTTAACTGAGTACTAGTTTTCTGGCTTCAAGGGCATTGTTTGACTTAAAGGGAGATAAAATGTTCCATAAAGGTAAACGTATGAGGAAAATGTATAAACGTTAATGAATAATTAGACAGTGGATGGTGTGAAATGGCAAGCTCCAGACCTTTTCAATAGCATGTTTGAATGCACAATTGTGCTTGCAGAAACTTCTAATTTTCAATTATACTACATCATTTGAATTATTCTTGTGCAAATTATTGCAGTTAGACATGCCTTTGTAAATTTAGCCCTAACATTAGGCAGTATCTCAGAGATTAAAGTGCTCTCAGACCATGACAACGATAGAGAACTGGTAGCTGGGTATTTAGAAGCTACATAGCTCTTAATTTTTGTTTCAGAATTCAGCAACCCAAGAAATCTCCAGAACTGCGGTATGAGAGAGATGATCGCTCACAGTCAGTAGCAGGAGGTATGCAAGCACTCCTTTTACTGCTGAAGTTCTCTTTCTTATGGATTGACCGAAAGAAATATATATTTTAACTGACAACTCTTAATATGTGACTATATATTTATACCTCTGAGCAGGAATAAAGTACATATCCGCCTACTACAGGCCATGTTTTTTCTTGTTTGCATCATACATGCCAGTTGACTGGGTATGTGCGCACCAGACATCCTTTGAGATATGGGGTGCAGGGAAACATACTGGATAGCCATATCTCCTAGTGCTGTCTTGAGAGGTTGGATGAATCCTGTCCTGCTGCTTATGAGAAGGAAAGAGGCCCCCTACACACTCTTTCTTTGTCCCCAACCATATGCGCCAGTGTACAGGGGACAAAACTTATCCCTATTTCTTTATGTGAGTGCATATATACTCCCTTAGGAGAAGGCAGTGATATTCTCTCTCTATTTTTTGTTTTTGTTTTGTTTTAAATGAAGGATTATGTTGGTTTAGGTAAAGTGTATGTGACAGCTGTTCATGTAATTCCATTGAGGTTTTGAAAGTGGCAGCTCTCCATATAACTTCCATGGAGGTTAATAGGACTTTTAGAACTAAACCCCATGCAGCACTTTGAAAAGGTACCCGTGATGGAGATCCAGTGATAGAGTAATCCCTCTTCCCACATCCTTGCCTTGGTCCTAGACATGATGCAATATGAGCTTTCTCAGGCTGCCTAATCAATAATCTCCCTCTGACATGGAGAGTCCACTCTGGGCTAGCCATACCTGCTCATTTCTGAGCCTCCCTTAAGCAGACACTGCCATTTGTGTCAAACACGTGGTAGTTTTATAAGGACACACATTCACCAGAGACTGAGTTGAGGCCATCAAACTCAGGTCACTTAGTACTTCAAGTTGGACTTAAACTCTGGTGTGAAAAGTGAAAGCTGAGAGCTGTAGCCAGAGAAGAACCCAACCTCTTATGAAAGAAGCATCTAATCAGGCAGGGACAAATTGGTTTGGATGAGACAAAAATATGCTCATCCAAACCTTTCTGAGGTTCAGAAACTGTTTGCTTAGCTACTCTGTATGTTTTCCACTTGCTTTTATTCCTAATTTAGTTCAGGACCTGAAGTGGAAATACCAAAACACAGTAAAGGAGACTATTCTCTTGTGGCTGGATTGTGCCCTTGTCTTAAATGGCCCTGCAAGGGAATGAAACCCCTGAGCCCTTTCTCACCTTGTGAGATATACCTGGATCTTGCGCCTACATTTGGTGCAGAGAGCAGCTCCTAGTTTCTAGATTCTCTTCCCATGAGCATATAGATGGGATGGGGCTGGAGGGAAGCCAGGAATGGCAGAGGCTCATACCGCTTCCCTACCCAAAGGTGATGCAAGGAGCTCTTCCCTGGGCACCTGCTGGGACAGCACACCTACATCCTGCATAGATTAGCACCTAGACTTCTGGGTGCTGAATCCAATTTAGAAACATCTTGATGTTTTCTCTTCACTAGTGTCAATTAATGTTAGGAGTACTCCGCATGGAAATGGAAACACATGCTATATAAATGTATAGAAATGACTTCAAATTTGGCTTACAGAATTTATTTCCTCTTTCCTTATAAGCGATTTATCAACCCGTTTATCAACCCATTTATCAACCCATTTATCAGCCGATTTATCAAGCAACTTATCAGGCTCCCACAGCACAGAGAGGTTCTGTTTCAAATCTGCATGCTGAAAGTCCCCAGAACTCTGTTCCTTATGGCAATTTATCTGTAGGACCCAAGATGTCTACCTCTGTAAACAAAAAGTTCTCAGTGGGGAGGTAAGGACTATGGAAAGAGAAACTCCAGCATCTTGTGTATGTGTTTTTGTGTCTACTTCCCTCTAACACTAGCCTGTTTTCCATCCTCCCACACATTCTCACTACCGTTGGTGTGAGCCTTTTCCACAGTGGTGCCTACCATCTGGAACAGCTGCGCTGTGTGTTTGTGCCTTATCAGCTCGCTCTCATTTCAAATCACATCTCAAACCTCACCTCTACCTATTAATTTCTCTCTCTCTCTCTCTCTCTCTCTCTCTCTCTCCTATTTCAGTTAATACAAAGTGTTTTGGATGCAGGTTGATGCTATACAAAGTTGTGTGTATGTAATATAAAAACAGAGTGTAATTTCCAAATATATGGATGTGTGTGTATATTATTGATAGCACAGACAGCACAGGTATCGTAATTTTCAAATGTGGGTGCCTAAACTGGATGTCCTATTTTGGAAACTCAACTTGGCTCTTAAACACATTAAATGGGCATTTTTGTGGCTAGATGCTAATCTGTATGCAGTGTAGTTGTAGCGATGTTGATCGCAGGATATTAACACGATAAGGTGGGTGAGGTAATATCTTGTATTGGATCATCTGTTCTAAAGGAAGGTCAGGAAAGGGAGGATCTGGAAGGCCCATAGGAAGCCGAATCCTGAGAACGTCTCTATCAGATGATAATTTTCATGTCATATAAATGTGGGGCATGAAAATCTTCACAGCTTTTTTTTGTAATTTGATAAAGTTTATATGACCGTGGTATCATAAACAACTGGCTGGGGGGGAGGGGAGGGAGAGACAATGTATTAAAAGTCTGAATTCTTTTGAATAAAGTAGAAAATCTTTGCCTTTTTCAGCATACAAAAATACTCGAGATCAGGTCGAATTGACAAGAAGTTCCACATCTTTGGAGAGAAGCCTAAAGAATCTGAGTAAGTTTGCTCTGTATTTCCTAAAGTATTGATCCAATGCACAGTTAAATTGCTATTTTTGTAAAGCTAGATTAGACAATTGTACAGTCTTAATGACAATGGAATAAACGTGAAGTGTTAATTATAGGTGTGGTTGTTTTATATCCTTTGATGCATTGGATAAAAAGGGACACAAAAGGAGAAGGAGTGGAAACCTGTCAAAAAGCATAATGATGGAAGCTATAGAACTATATTATGTATGCCCCTTAGCGTAGAAATTTAGCTGGTTTTGCCTTTTTTGTTATGCTACACCTAATATTTTCTGCATGGGCTTTTGTATGTGCATTTTACTCTTGTCTTTGCTTGCTTTGAAGAGGAGCTGTACCAAGAGGGATGGGGTCATCTTAGGCATTCTTACAGCAACATGTACAAATATATGTTATTTACATTGTAGTTATGATTTATTTTAATATATTTACCTCTCATATTCAATGAGATAAAATGTTTTTAAAAGTCAGAAATATTCCCAGTACCAAGTACTTTTTGCATTGTCATTGTGTTTTGGTTTCAGTCATTTTAAGGGGATTATCACCTGTATTCTCTGGGAGGGTAATGATACCTTGCTGTATCTTGCTGAGGTAAGAAAACTTTATTTTCTGCAGTCAATTTCTACTATTGCGGATTTACTCCTGTAGTAGTTTAGCAATTTGGTTCTACTATATTGCAATGGAACTCCACAATAATTTTTCTTACTTTATTAGTGCATCCAGTGTATAATAATAATAATACTTAATACATGCATTTGCTTTTATATCTTAAAGTTCTGTACAAACAATAACTAAACTTTATACCATCCCTGTTTGGCAGAATAGCAGGTGTGGATGAATATACATACCTCTGCCATAGTTATGTGATAGAAAGGCTTCACTACCAACACAACTCAAACCCTGTTAGTTGTAACAGGGTCAGCCAGTAGGCTCAGATTACGACAAAATGGAGGTGAAAAAGTCTTGGTCTCAGTTTTTCACAGCCTATTATAAATATACCAAAATGCCCTGCTTTTAATGGCCATAACCACATCTCAGTGTCGTGAATTCAGAGACTACAACATCACCTTAATAACAAGATGATTGGGAAAGCTGAGAGCAGAGACTGGATGTGATCTAGTTACAAGGGAAAGAGGTTTGACAAAACGCCTGATATCTGGTAATGAATCTGCATTCTCAGCAAACATTCCCTGCTCAGGTCAAAGCTGACGGTAAAGCTCAAGTGGGGGAGGATAAAGGTGGCACAGAACGAAGGGGAGGGTGAAAGACCTAAAGATCCACTGTACTGATATGTTCGCAGTAGTGACTCTTAGATTGGACACTTTGTCAAGTCCTTTTCTTTACCTCGTCTTTACCTTCCAAAGGAGTTTTACCGAAAGGATAAGCATCAAATCACAAGGCCTGAATATCTGCAAGAGACATTTGACCATTGTGCAGAATTGTTTGGGCAGAAGCTCCTGTCTTATCAGAGCCAGACGGATGATTACCATAATTCCTGCCTAATAGGTAAAATCCTAGGACCTAATACTTTGTCATATGTATCAATTGGAATTGAAAACTGAAATGATCAGAAGTCCAGAGTTTTCTTAATTCAGTCTTGGGCCTATGCCAATGGAAGAAGAAGGAACCAGGGTAGGCTTAGTATAAATTTAAGGTCCTGTTATCATTGAAAAGGCTGGAATCTCTGCTTTCAAATTGTGCAAAGTTTTAAAGCCTAGTTATGTTTCTACTCCAGTCAGTGGCAATACTCTCATTAACTTCTGTGGGACCAGAATTGGGCCAATTACCTGTAACTGGGGTGCTGTCAGTTACTAAAATTTATGTGAGAAAGACCATTGCAAAAATATTTAATTGGAAGTCTTGTACAAATGCTTCAGGACTTGTGTGTGTCGTCAACCAGTGGTCCTGGGCCAGTGGACAGAAAGAGGAGTGTGTGTGAAAGAAAATTCCAGTCACTTTTGGCACTTATACTATACATTAGTTTGTTTGTTTTCTGGTTCCTTGACATCAATGTCTTTATGTGACACAAACCTTCCTGTGGCTGCCTTTCTCACCAGAGTTCTGGGATCAGTTGAAGTTGTTTGAAGAACAACTCCCTCATGTCTCCCATCTGGTTATCGACAGCCTTCTTAAAGAGCATGAGCAGCAGCTCAGACACTCCACTGATCAGATCCGGCAACTCTTCAGAGAACAGCTGGAAGAATGGGACAATGCAAAGGTATGGTTTATGGGCATGCTGGAATACCTCCGGTATAAAGTATCCACTGTCTGACAGAACATGTTATTGTCATTTACATTAAACTCATTTGCTTGCTTACGCCACTGACTCCTAAACCACCCCCTGATTTCATTTCCTAGTTTCAGTCTCATATTTTTAATTAGAATAGTTAAACTTGGAGGTAAGTTCAGGCTTTCAAAAGCATGTTATGATTTTGTTTTGTTTCCAGTATTTTTACTTGCTGTCCATATGAATCTCTGTTCTTTGATTAAAAAAAACCTATTCTTGTTTTCACTATAAATATCTCTAAGTGCTGTGTGTTAAGCGGAGTGGTGATCCTTAGTTGACACTAGTAAGCTTGTGTGCACTGTTCCTTTGGGAGTAGAGAATCTGGAAGTTCTGTGAATATTCAGAGGATCGGGGCTGGGCACTCCAAAGCAATGGGTGGTGGTGTGTGCCTATTGCTAATAGCAAGAGCAAGGCCAGCGAAGGCCTGGAGGACAATGCTAGTGCTGCCAGAGGCCGGTAGAGTTAAGGGTCTGACCCACAGTAGGTACAACAAGATTTCCTCATGCTAAGGGTAGGTGATAGTGAGGTGCCTCGCAACCCGGGGGACCCCTAAGAAGCATCACAATGTCACTGATGTCTCAGGGTTCTCTGCTGGAGCCTACCTGCTTCCCTCACCCTCTGTCATCTCTCTGTCCCCACTCTGATCTATCTGGGGATTCTCTCTATGCAGCTTGTTGCTATTCTTTATAGGGGAATCACACCTGAGCAGGGATCAGCTATCTCCTTAGTAACTAGGGTTGGCTAGCCCCAAGCCTTTAGCCATTAAAGAGCATGCCACCCTGTTACAACTGATGCACAAAAGAGTTGTGTTTCTACTCATCCCTCTTTCTCTCTAGGACCCAGTCACACATTCTTTACAGAAAATGCTAGTGATGTATTTGTTTGATTAAAGGCTGAGAACAAGAACAAACTGCGTCCAGCTCTGGGGCACCCAGACAACTTACCCCAGCTGGAGGTTTTGTGCCAGGAGGAGTTAAAAAGACAAAAAGACCAAGCTGATGGGATACTCTTTAACACTCAGAAACTGCAGGTATGAGTGACATACTAAACTGTGGCTTGTTAGAACCTATTTGATTTCTTGCTCAAGGTCAGAGGTTGGAGTTTAGGATGCATTTTACCTCCCCATTAAAAGTGAACTGGAAAAGATTTTTAGTTTTAGGCAACCCCATTAAAGACAATATCTTTTGACTCTTAATTCTGTGCTGTCACCACTAGACCATGCTTTCTTCCTAAGATTGTAGTCAATCTGTTGTTTCCATGGGGTATTTATTCACAGTGCAAACTGAGGAAAGGGATGAACTTGCATTTGTCTACTCCCATAATGATAATAGTCTTGGTTCTGAAACTAGTGTTGTAGTATCAGAGGGGTAGCCGTGTTAGTCTGAATCTGTAAAAAGCAACAGAGGGTCCTGTGGCACCTTTGAGACTAACAGAAGTATTGGGAGCATAAGCTTTCGTGGGTAAGAACCTCACTTCTTCAGATGCACTTCTTGCATCTGAAGAAGTGAGGTTCTTACCCACAAAAGCTTATGCTCCCAATACTTCTGTTAGTCTCAAAGGTGCCACAGGACCCTCTGTTGCTTCTTAGTGTTGTAGTGACGGCGTGTGAGAATGGAGTAATGGTGACATCTCCTGGTTAGCTATCTTAATAGCAGCAGGTGATGGGTGTTTTCCCTGTGGATGTTTCGGTTTTCTAACTAATCATATTGTGCAACTCTTTGGGCAGATTCTGTCTAACTACACAGATCTTCTTATGCCATTTAATAATTTACATCAATCTAATCAATAACATGTTTGCATTAGGAGCGTTCCAGAGAGGCCACTCTGTGAGCTTTTCATAAAGTGCTGCTCTGTAGCTGTTGCACAAAAGCGAGGTTGGAGAGCTGTGTAACTCTTCAGAGCTGCTCTGAAAGGAGATGAGATTCTTTGGAGGGAGAACTTTTCCCATCTCCACTCATACTCGAATCCTAACTGATAACTGTGTCCCCACAGGCCTGTGCTGCTGAGTGTGCCCAGAAATTTGTTTCTGCGCTAGCTAGCCTCACAGAAAACCTGCTTCTGGAGTTAGATGAAAGTATCACCGTTGATGATGTACAAGTAGCAAGTAAGTCAACTGAATGGAACACTTACCCAGTTCTCCACTTCCTTCTTGGTGCTTTAAGTAAAATGTTGTTAAAAGGAGAAATAGAGTTCCTTCTGTAATCTTCTGCACTATTGCTTCTAGAATTGCAAATGCCTATTGCTTTTCATAGCTATATTTCATTATACCGAATAACTTGTAATGCCAAATGCTGTCATCCATTGATTTTTTCTTATAGTGTTCCTTGTCTAAAGGTTTCAAGGGAAGTTTTATGCAATTTAAATTTAGTAAAAAGTACCCAGAGATTTGGATGAGTGCTATTCTGGTT
Organism: Chrysemys picta bellii; assembly: GCF_011386835.1. Classification (NCBI taxonomy): domain Eukaryota; kingdom Metazoa; phylum Chordata; order Testudines; family Emydidae; genus Chrysemys; species Chrysemys picta. The sequence goes on along the minus strand of NC_088808.1, from coordinate 17,143,752 downwards.
GCTTATCAGACTAACTATCAGTAAAAGTTTAGAGTTTGTGGTTTCAGATCAAGTTCTTGAGAGCGACATATTTGCATCTCCCTTCTTCCCTGACTGACACTGTAAGGGAGGTTCTGTGCTGCGCCCCTTGGAGATGCAGCATAGACTGCACAGACCAGGGGGAGGAAGTGGTGAGAGTCCAATGGTGGTTTGTGCACTCAAGATTCTAAGTTGCCATGGGGGCTGGTACAACCCCCGGCTGCTCTAATTACAGCTGCCTCCCAGGGCCGCCTGTTAACTAGTTTGCAGCCCAGAATCTTTACCTCTGCCACCCCCTACTCTGGGTCTTGTGACCAAACCAGAATTGGCCCTTAGGATGTTCCAACACCTCAGTCCCACCACACGGCCGTTCAGGATGCTATTCACAGGGCTCTAGGGTCAATTGGAAAACTATTTCTGTGCTCTGGTGATGAGGTTTAGGAATAGGAGACACTTGAGTACTGTGAAAGGAAAGAATTCGGATGATCCACTGACTTCTTGCAAAGTTACCTCTTGAAAACTAAAAGTATCCAGCTTCGTGCAGTTGCTTTGGAGCAATGATATGTAGCTGGTCTTGTCTCGCTGTTACTAAGTCTGTCCTTTGCTGTGTCCCAGAAATTGAAATGCCGAAAGAGAAGATCTCCACCTTAATCCGTCGTAAACGAGCTGGGCTTTCTTTAGAGATCCATGACATTAAGCCGTTAACTGAACGTGGCAGCAGGTATCACTAGTATATATTGAATGCTTCTCTGCACATTTTCTGTCAAAAATGCTTCCGGGTACTGTCCACACAGTTTTCTACCACACTTGTTGATGTCACTACACTTGTTGAACTTCCTAAGTTCTACCCACAACAATTATGATGTTGTTTCTCTAGTAACTAATGTACTTCAGAGAGGGGGGAAATGCCGACCTCGGGACAAACCCTACCTGTTTTGATCATGTGACCACATATTAATCAATGGGATTCGCACATAACAAAAAACAAAGCATTTTTTTTGTTCTAGTTTTTTTTAGTAACTAAATTCCCCACTCCCAGGCTAAGAATATGAAAGGCAAGTATTAATCTAGATTCTGCTTTTGTGAAGATTTCTTTCTGGGAAAAAAAAAAATCTGTATTTCCTCTTTAGGTATAACTAGCAGTAAAATCGTTCTACTCCCTTCCTCCTCCTCCACCAAAATTTTTTTAAAAAATTTCTTGTTTGTGGTTTTAAGGACCTGGCCAGGAATACCCAAGACCACGCTCACAGACGTTCCAGACCATATTCTCTGCAGAGAAACTGCCTCTGTGACAACAGCCAAAACTACTCTGGGTCATGTTTCAGCAGAAGAAGCAAGAGATGCAGCCTATGTGGTTTGTGTGGGAGAGAGGTGTAATTTCAGGGGGCTATAAGAGAAGAAAATGTACCTGCTCATACAACCAAGGCACACTGCGAGTCTTTTCAAAGATTATAGTCAAAATCAGTGACTAGAAATCCCCCCTCATTTCTATTTCTTTATAATGATGACAGAAGTAGAAAGTGCTTGAGTGATTTCTGCTGAGAGCCTTTTCCATCAGGCACTTCCCCACTTTCCAATAGGACAAAACAACGAATGGTGCCAGAACAGATGATCACTGATGTATGTCCATAGAATTGCAGTTTGGACAGTAACTGTGTTGTCAGGATTTCCCCCTCATGCTGTTTCAATACAGCACTCATTTCTCTTCCCAAAGTCTGCAATTTCAGTCTTGGATCACAAGGCTAATTCTCCCTTGGAGTGGAATGGGTGGTAAGATCCATTCCCATTTCCATCCTAAATCCTGAGTCATCTCAGATTTCTCTTTCTGCCACTAGTAGGGTCACCCTCTCGTCACTTTGGCCAGTAGGAAAAATGAACAGATTCTATTCCAGATTACTTCAAAGCCCTCCAACTCACATTGCAGATAGCTCAAAGAACAGCAAAATCAGCAGCAGGGGAAAGGTGCTTTAAGTCCTCCTGGGAATAAAAGATCAACGTGGCTGGGCCAGTTCTGGAAGTGACTTTATTTCAACAATCATTTGTATGGAGAGTACAAAATATATATATATTACGGCAGAGGTAGCAAGACCATAAAACGGTGTCAGTTTTATATATGTAGTAATGATAATGAAGCACTTGCCTCAAAACACTCCTGTGAGGTAGGCATGGTGTATGCATAGATGTGTCTGAGTAATATTAATCAATGTATATATCATATAGTACATACATACTGCACAATAAAATATATTTTGGTAAGGCAAAATGAAACAATGAAGTGTAGGTTCAAGAAAACCGTTTTCATTTTTAGAACAAGAACTCATTTGTTTGGTCTGGAGGTTTTAATGATGGTAGAAGGTTCACAACTTCCCCATCCTGTCTAGGTGATGTACCTCCGAGCAGCTTCATCACACAGTTTAGCTCGTCTCTCTGCCTTAGCGAGTTCTAGGACAAAAGCAGATTTGAGACTTAGAGCCCTTCCCCCTTCTAGAACAAGTAGATCTTTACTCATAGGAACTCACTGAGGTGGGCTAGAGCATCTAACATTGTAACCCAATGTATACTTAAAAGCAAAACTTAAATATTTATTTTGTTTGTTTCAGTAGCCATTAAATAAAGGAAAGAAAAGGAGGCAATGAATAATTAAATAGCTGTATAGCTCTGTTGTCAAATATGGAAAATAAGTGGCCAGTGCACAAATCATTTGACACAGCAGGGCAGGGCATGGAGTTAGAAACTAAAAGAAATGGCAGGTACACCTCTACCCCAATATAACGCGACCCGATATAACACGAATTCGGATATAACGTGGTAAAGCAGTGCTCCGGGGTGGCAGGGCTGCGCACTCCGGTGGATCAAAGCAAGTTCAATATAATGCGGTTTCACCTATAATGCGGTAAGATTTTTTGGTTGCTGAGGACAGCGTTCTATCGAGGTAGAGGTGTATATCTGATCTTAACCAGTTTCTTCTTTTTGGTTATTTGTTCAGAAATATAAGCATAAGCTGGAAGAGGAGTTTGCGAAGATTAAGGAGGAAAAGACAGCCCAGTTAATGAAGGCTCAACGCTGGGAGGGTTGGTGGAAACAATCCGTTCAGAAGATAAAGCAGCTGTATGCTTGAACCTCGTGTTACATATACATCTGTGTTAATAATATATCAGTGACTTTGTTCTACAAATAAAACTTTATACTTTACTTTATTAGAGGAAAAAGTTTGATCGTCCTGTTACTTTCCTAGACTAATTGGTGAATGTCTGTAAATGCTCCATCGAGAGTCCGTCTTTGCTGACTGGTCTATGTCCAAAGCTGATTCTGTCGTGAGAATAATTAGTTGTTCTTGTGTCTCTTTATAACAGCCACTAACAGATGGAGGTTAGGAAGAAATTTCTCCTATAGACTAGTTACTTTGTATTGTCCACTATTGGATTACTTGAACCTTACTCTGAGGCATTTAGTACTGGCCAGTGTCAGAGACCAGATGCTGTATTAGCTGCACTATAGATCTGGTCCAATCTGGCAATTCCTGTAACTAATGTACTTGATACTTAGTCTAATTAGGATCATCTGTAGCACCGTTTTAACATTGCTGCCCTCTGGAATAATAGCTGCTTATATTGAGACGCTGGGTATTTTTGTTAATAACTCAGCCACTTCGGTCTTAAACTCCCTGAGAACTCTTGGATTTATCCCATCCCTTGTCCTTGTATCCAGACTGAAAATGCCTTGTTCTTCCCCCCTAGAGCTTATTTTCTAAACCTTGAATCACATACATTGTTTTCTTCTGAGCTCTTTCTTTCTCTTATTGTAGTGAACTTTAAGGATTCTAGTCTTAAGGGGTCAAAAGTGTACATGCTTTAGCTCATCTTTTGGCCATTTAAAAATTATTTTATTACATGCAGATAAATTCAAGCCTCTTAGGTAGAATTTTTTAACAATCCTCCAATCATTCAAGCTAGGGCATTAGTATATTCTCTAAAGGACATAATTAACATACTAATTGCATGAGATTTTTGAGAGCCGGGTTTGAACTGAGGGCAGGGGGTTGCTGTTAAGTTGTTCGTTTGTTTGGAACTCCATGAATTGTTTTATTTTATTGTACTCCAGCAGCTCTGCTCTGAAAAGAGACTCTTTGGGCCAGAACCTTAACTGGTGTAAATCAATATAGCTCTGTTGGAGCTACATCCGTTTACTCTGGTGCTGTAAAAGTGACCATGTGAGGTTTAATGGTTATTGTTTTGATGATTTCTATGTCAGATGCATTCAGTTTGCCACCTCTCAAACTTCAAGCTCTTCCTGGTCTCTAAGCGTCAAAATGGTTTCTTTCCTTCTCATGCATCATCATCAGCAGTAAACATTCTGTAGACCCCTATTAACTCTTGGTGGCAGCCCCATTGGACCAAGTGATGCCTTCGGTGACAAGGGTACATTTTGCACTATTGTTTCTTCATTCTGATACCTTTCTGTGGAGTCCTTTCATGCTTTCTGTCACGTCTGGAGTGGCTCATAACCGTGAGTGCCAGCCTCAGGGCAGACTGTCAAGAAGCAGGGCAGAGACCCCAAACAGGTTGTGTGTTCTATAATTAGGTTTCACCAACCCAGTAACAAGTATGAACTCCTAAGTACGATAATAGTGGAGTCACAGACCGTCCCCTGGGGCATTCCAGTCTATTTTGCCAGCCAGGCAAGCTGAACTTAGTAACAGTTGGTTGCTATACACCAATGGTCTCCAAACCTTTTACGCACAAAAAAACTTTTTGAATTTAAGTGCAACCCTGGATCTGCCCCGCCCTGCTCACTCCATCCCCCTTCCCTCCGTCACTCACTCTCCCCCACCCTCACTCACTTTCACCAGGCTGGGGCAGAGGGTTGGGTTGTGTGAGGGGGTACGAGCTCTGGGCTGGGGCCGAGGGGTTTAGAGTGTGGGAGGGGATGAGGGGTGCAAGCTCTGGGAGGGGCTTCAGGGCTAGGGCAAGGGGTTGGGGTACAGGAGGGGGTGCAGGAGAGAGTATGTGATTCTGGCTCTGGAAGGGGGCTTAGGGCTGGGGCAGGGGATTGGGGTGCAGGAGGAGGTATGGGGTGCTGGCTCCGGGAGGGGCCTGGGGGTTGGTGTGCGGGAGGGGGTGCCTGTTCCCGCTGGACGGCACTTACCTCGGGTGGCTCCTGGTCAGCAGTGCAGCCAGGCTAAGGCAGGCTTCCTGCCTGCTCCAGACCCATGCTGCTCCTGGAGTACACCCCTGCGGCCCATGGGGAGGCGGGGGGGACAAGTGGGTCTGCGTGCTGTCCCTCCCTGTAGGCACCGTCCCCACAGCTCCCATTGGCCACATTCCCCATTCCCGGCCAATGGGAGCTGTGGGGGCGGTGCTTGCAGGCAGGAGCAGTGTGTGGAGACCCCTTCTCCCCTCCCTGGCAGCAGGGCTATGCTTGCTGCTTCTGGGAGCTGCGCAGGGCCAGGGCAGGCAGGGAGCCTGCCTTAGCCCCACTGCGCCGCGGGACTTCTAGCAGCTGGAGATTGTAGTTGACTGTCAGAGACTCCAGGAGCTTGTAGCCAATCCTATAGCAATTACCTAAGGGTTTATTAATTAAGACAAAAACTGAGAGAGTTATTACAAGGTTAAAGCAGGCAAACATATATACACAAATGAGTTAGTGTATGGTTTCAAAAGGTGACAGCGTTGTAGTAATCTGTCTGCTCTGAATGACCTTTTGGTCTAACTCAGGTTGATCCTGGGGATCTCTGCTTCTGTTTCATAGCTCCAGCCTTGTGAGAGTCCAAACAGCAAAAGACATGAAAACATTTCTTGTCAGCTATTTTAATGTCCTTCTTCCAGAGTTCAAGCTGATGGGATGAGCCTTTTTGCAGGTAGCCTCTTCATGGGCATAAGGAGCAATTAGCAAAGTCTTTGCATTGTGATGCCCCACCATGGCCCATTTAGTTTTGATAGGCCTACTTGATGGGCAGGAGAGGATCCCTCCTGACTGGGTTTGCAGTTTCACAGCAAACATTTTTGCAGTTACAAATCAAAAACTTCAATATTACCTTATAGCATGTGATAAAGAAATTATAAGATTAATGCCTGCAGCAATTTACAAGCATTTCATAAGGCCTACACACTAAACATACTGTTATAAGTAAGGCTACGTTTTAGTCACAGGTATTTTTAGTAAAAATCATGGACAGGTCACGGGCGGTAAACAAAAATTCATGGCCTGTGACCTGCCCATGACTTTTACTAAAAATACCTGAGACTAAAACTTGGGCAGGGGGCCACGGGTGCTCTGGGGAGGAGGTCGGTCTGGGGGCACTGTGGATGCTCGGGGAGGTGGCCCGGGATCCCACTTGTGCTGGGGGGGGGGAGAGTTGGGGGGGCTGGCAGGGGCTCCCTACCTGGCTCCGCCTCCCTGCAGCTCCTAGGCAGCGGAGGGGCACAAGCGCCAGCTGCCACAGCTCCCATTGGCTGGGAACCACAGCCAATGGGAGCTGCGGGGGGTGGGGCCTGCAGGTGTGGGCAGCATGCAGTGCAGAGCCCCCCCCCCTTCCCCGACCCCCTCCACCACCTAGGAGCTGCAGGACCATGCCAGTGGGAGCCCCCAGCCCCGAGGTAAGCACCCCCTTGCATTCTCCAACCCCCTGCCCCTAGTCCTGAGCCCCCTCCCACACACCCAAACTGCTGCTGCTGGCCCAGGGGCTGCCCAGCTCGGGCAGCCCTTGAGCCAGCACCAGCCACTGCAGAGGTCACGGAAAGTCACGGAATCCGTGACCTCCATGACAGACTCATTGACCCCCATGACAGCCTTAGTTATAAGTCCAGCACCCATTTTACTCATGTTAACACACAAGTGAAACAGACTGTTTTCCAGCAATGAATTTGTCAGTGCTCGGCTGAGGCCGAAAGTCTTGGCAAGAGCTGGCACTCTGCCAGCATCAGACTCACTATAAATGCTGGGGAGTTTTAGTGCTGGTTGCTATAAAGCAGGCAAATGAGTGTTGGCCTGTGTTTTGCAAGACTTTCTCTCCATAGCTATTCCCTATGACGATTTCCCCCCACTTGATCCAAGACTTAGGGGGCTGCCATAGTTAGATATTACACTAACAGCACTGATGTGGTTATGAAATGGGCTCCCCGGCAGTGGCAGATGCTGTAGATTCTCTTGTCCTCAGGGGACGTTCAGCACATCACATGCAGTATCCAGTGTTTGTTTGCTTATGCACTCCCAGGCTAATGGAGAGCTTGGAATTGCAGACCCTTTTTGCATGGCCAGTCAATCCCAGGTATGTTTTCAAAGGGTATATTTACATTGCAGCTGGCAGCCAGTCTGGGTAGTCAGATTTGCACTAACTCAGCGCAGGCTAGCATGCTAAAAACAGCAGTGTGGACACTGGTCCAGACCCTCTGTGTCTGAGCTCAGGTGGCTAGCCCGAGTCTCTGCCCAGCCCCAATGTCCACACAGCTATTTTTAGCCTGTATCTCTCTGTCTGGGCTGGGAAGCTCAATCCCATCTGCAGTGTAGACATACCCCAGCGGGTTTCATAATATCTAACTTTGGCATCTGGTCCTTAGTAGCCCAACAATCCTTAAACACCAGTTTTGAGTTGTTTTGGAGGTTGTTCTTTTTGCTGGTATTCCTTGCGAAGGATCATGTACAGTAAGTTGATTCCTTTGGGGCAATTTTCCAATAGGAAGAATTAAGGTTTCACTGGGATTGAAATTCACCCAGTGCTGAAGCCCAGCACAAGGACTAGACACTATCTAAAACTGGCTCAAGGGAGTCTATTTATATATGGAACTATACCTATCTCATAGAGCTGGAAGGGACCCTGAAAGGTCATCGAGTCCAGCCCCCTGCCTTCACTAGCAGGACCAAATACTGATTTTTGCCCAGATCCCTAAGTGCCCCCCTCAAAGACTGAACTCTCAATGCTGGGTTTAGAAGGCTAATGCTCAAACCACTGAACTATCCCTCCCCCTTAAGTGTTGCATTAGCCTCATGTTGGCCCTTTGCACAGGGGTGAATTTCACACTGTATTAGGATCTGTTTGTGTAGGGGCAGGTAAAGTCCTCCCTTAAGATACATTTTTCATTTCTATTTGCTCCTCTAGGCTCAGATGAAAAGCAGCCAGGTCAAGAAACGTTCATTTGCTGGAGGCTCAGGTGTTCCTTGGAAGGTGTTTTTCAAACATTTCATCCTTGCTAAGATTGGACTGTGCTGCGTTAATGACATCCCAGGGGCTGGCCAGGCACAGTTGGATGGCAGACTTCTAATTAAGAGGCACCCTTCATGGCTCCTGTCACGCTGTCTGGAGTGGCTCACAACTGCGAGTGCCAGACTCAGGTCAGACTGTCAGAAAATAGGGCAGATACCCCAAACTGGTGGTAAATTCTGTAATTAGATTTCACCAAGCCAATAACAAATGTGCACTCCCGGATCACTATTTTAGTCTTACAATGGAATCACAAACTGTTAGGCTCTCCAGTCTATCTTACTACCCAGTGTGATAGACCCAAATCAGTTGGGAACAGCAGAGTAGCAGAAGGGAGATATACTGGCCACTGGATAAGCAGTTTTCTGTTCCCTGAGTGACCAGAGCAGGGGCTGCACCAGGATAATAGACCACCTGACTCCAATTAACCTGCTAAAAGTCAGGTGAGGCAGTTAAACACCTGACTCTAATTAAGGCCCCTCTGATGCTATAAAAGGGCTCACTCCAGTCAAGCTAGGAAGCTAGAGGAGAGGAAGTGTGTGAGAGGAACTGGGAGCAAGAGGTGTGTAAGAAGCTGAGAGTGAGTAGGCGTACTGCTGGAGGACTGGGAAGTACAAGCATTATCAGACATTAGGAGGAGGGTCTGGTGGTGAGGACAAAGAAGGTGTTGGGAGGAGGCCATGGGGAAGTAGCCCAGGGAGTTGTAGGTGTTGTGCAATTGTACCAGGAGGCACTCTAAACAGCTGCAGTCCACAGGACCCTGGGCTGGAACCCAGAGTAGAGGGCGGGCCCGGATTCCCCCCATATCTCCCAACTCCTGATCAAACACAGGAGGAATTGACCTGGACTATAGCTTCTACCAGAGGGGAAGGTCTCTTGGCCCACAGGGTGAATCTTTGAAACGAGCAAATCTGCCAATAAGCGCAGGACCCACCAAGGTAGAGGAGGAACTTTGTCACACCCAACACAGTGGACTTGATGATAAAAGGTTATATAAACCAAAAACCACATTATATTAGGTTACTCCCAATCCCAAAGGGTCAGTCACTTAGCCCAGGTCAATGGATGCTCTCAATCTTACACCATAGAGAACACAGGCAGCCAGTTTCTCTAGTAAACTAACTAAATACTTATTAGCTAAGAAAATGAGAATTATTGAGAGGTTAAAGCAGGTAGAATATATTACGGGGTGAGTGTAAGTTTGTAAATCCAAAATGGTGGTAGAGATGTAGTAATGTGCTAGTTTTCCTTCAGTCTCTCAGGGTTACCCAAAATAATATTGGGGATCTCTGCCTTACATCTGGAATGCTTCTGTGTGAGTATCCAGAGAGTTCAGAGACACAAGATCATTCCCTGAATCCTTATTTATAGTTTTTTCACATAGAAAGCAAGCTGTCCATGCTTTTCCCCATAAGGGTTTCCTTTGCTGATGTGAGTGAGGAATGCATCTTGAATCTTTGACCTCCGATCATTACACCAATGACCATTTGCTTTGAAGCGAGCCTCTTCTTCATTTGCATCCCTCCAAGGCTTCATCTGCATTTAATGTGTATTTATTTAGTTACAAGTATCTCTATCCTGCAAAGGCCTGCCATTAAAAGGAACATTCCATTAGTTTCATGAAGTTTACACATTAAGTAAATTCTCATCTTAATGCTATCACACACTTTTGATCTAGAGTTAATTAAGTATAGACAGAATGTCATGCAATAGCATTCAAGAGGTTACAGATAAGTGAAGTCAATATCATTCAGATTTCCTTTGAACGAAACATTTCTTTGATATTCACACACAAGTGAATTGGCCTATTGTTCTGACCTGAACTGGCCTGTTAGGGTCACAGTTCCTTCTGGCTGTCTTTGGGATGGATCGTTGTTCTGTATCCCAACAATGGATTTCCTCTTGGCTAACCAGTCCCACCTCCTTTGGGTCATTCTGCCATTTGGAGGAGGGAAGGGGGTGGGACGGCATTTAACGTCAGACAAATGTGAGTTTAAAAAAAACCCAGCACAATAATAGTCCCTATTTTTGGTAAATCTGGACAGCTGTGAGATTCAAGAACTGTCTTCCTGATTCCTAGTCTCTTGTTTGGCTCAATGTCACTTTCACTGTGGCAGCTTCTGCAGGAGCAGCACTTAGGGAGGGATAGCTCAGTGGGTTTGAGCATTGGCCTACTAAACCCAGGGTTGTGAGTTCAGTCCTTGAGGGGGCCACTTGGGGATCTGGGGCAAAATCAGTACTTGGTCCTGCTAGTGAAGGCAGGGGGCTGGACTCGATGACCTTTCAAGGTCCCTTCCAGTTCTAGGAGATGGGATATCTCCATTATTTTTTTTTATTTTTATTTTTTATAGGGCAGGACAATCAGACAAATTCCTTTGCTGGTGTAAATGGGTGCAGCTCCATTGACTCCAATGGAGATTCACCCATTTATTCCAGCAGAGAATTTGACCCTATTTTTTAAATTTATTAATTTATTCATGTAGAGCAGCAGTTCTCAACAGGGCATCCGCGAGCCCTTTTAAGCAGGCCACGGGGCCCAGCGGCTGAAGCCCTGATCCCTGGCGCTCCTGCGGGACTGAAGCTGGGGGAGGCATGGGGCTGAATCCCGGAGCCCCAAGCCATGGAGCTCCCTGTGGGGCAGAATCCCTGAGCTCATGGGCAGAGTTGGGGATATGGAGGACATTGCCCCCCCGCGCAGCGCAAGATCCCGGCAGTTCTGGGAGCAGCTCCACCCCCACTCCTCTCCCCGCCCCTGGCCAGGTCCGAGGTGGGGAGCCGGAGCCGGGCAGTGTGGGGCAGCTGCTGCTCTAGATGGTGCCATGGAGCAGGCAGCCGCAGCGTTCCTGCCTCTCCTGCTGGTGCCCTGGGTTGAAGCTGCTCCTCAGCTCCCAGCCCCCTTTGCTCCCACAGAGGCAGCTGGTAAGAGCCCTCTGTTTGGGGAGACCCGGCTCTGTGGCTGGCAGAGCCTTCCGGGAACAGGGGCCGCTGGGGAGTCCTCCCAGCGCACAGCCCCTAATACCTCTCTCCCTGCCCCCTGAGCTACGCCCTCCCGGTACCCTGAACTACCCCCTGCCCACACACAGCCCCAGCTACTCCCCTCCTCCCTGCACCCTGAGCTACCCCCCTTCCTGCACACAGCCCCAGCTATCCCCCTCCTCCCTGAGCTCCACCCTGCCTGCACACAGCTCCTAGCGCCCCTCTCCCTATGTCCTGAGCTACCCCCCTGCCTGCATACAGTGGCAGCTACTCCTTCCCTACACCCTGAGCTACACCCTCCCTGCACCCTGAGCTATCATCTGCCTGCAGACAGCCCCTATTACCCGCTCCCTGAGCTACCTCCCTTCCCACATACAGCCCCAGCTACCCCCCTCCCTCCTCTCTGAACTACCCCCCTGTCTGCACACAGCCCCAGCTACCCCCCTCCTGCACTCTGAGCTATCCCCTGCCTGCACACAGCCCCTAGTACCCCCTCCTGGCACCCTGAGCTACCCCCTGCCCACATACAGCCCCAGCTACTCCCCTCCTCCCTACACCCTGAGCGACACCCCTGCCTGCACACAGCCCCTAGCAACTCCCTACCTTCACCCTGAACTACCCCCGCCCTCACACAGCCTCTAGTGACCCTGTCCCTGCACCCTGAGCTGTTTTCAATTTTTGAGGGGCTAAGCCCCCCACTTTTAAGTTATAATTTTTGGTTGCGCCCTCCCAGACAGGCTGGGCAGCCTGCTGAGGTGAGTGAGGGGGTGAAGGTGGCGCTCCCTCCCTGGGCCCTACCAGGCAGCAGTGGCTCGAGCCAGAACAAGGTTCACTCATTTTGTTACTGATTGTGGTGAGAAGCACAGAAAAGTCTGTCTGAAGCCAGATACTGGATCTGAGACCATAAAATTAGCTCTTATAACTGGGAAGATTGGATTTGCTCATGCCAGGGCATGATTTTGGGGATCCAATAGATAATGGGACTATATTTAAAGGGGGGGAGTCCAGTGAGCAAACTGCCCTTCAGCAGAAGTGAAAATAGCCTCATGATATCCGAGTCTGTCGTTTGTCAGACGATGTTGTAACTTGAACCTTATTTAATCACAGCTTTCAGAAACCCGAAGGACTTGTTCTGCAAAGAAAATCGTTCATGGAAAGTAATCAAAACCAGGTGTTTATGTGAGACCAGAACATTTTTTAGCGTGGAAGGGGTGGGGCGGATGGATCATTTTCGTCTGGACGTACATACAAGTTAGTTTACCAGAAGTAAAGTAAAGCACGGCAGTATCCACTTGAAGCAAAGCCTTTGTGGAACCTGAGTAAGTATGAAAGAGTTGTTCGCTATTTTTCTGTCATTTTGGAGGCTGGCGTGGAATAGTGCATTAATTATATCTTTCCCGGGCTTGGTTTCACTTTCTTTGGCATTGAGTTTTGCTGCCCTTTGGCCCTAACGGGATGAACGGGTATATGACCAGGATGGTGAATGTTTCACACACAATGGACCAGATTCTGAACTCTGCTTATTCCAGTGTAAATCCGAAGGAACGCCACTGAATGAAGTTACTCCAGATTCAGAGTAAAACTGAGCTGGGAACCTGGCCCAATGAACTCATTGTGTTGCTATGTATGGACTCTTTCAAGGGAAAGTGTAGGGATTTATTTCATAAAGAGATATTTTAGAGGTGTGTGGTGTTTACTAAAAAAATTAGTTAAATCTGAGCTTAAATATTCACAGCACACACAACTACATGCATTTTTCACAGTACATTAATTCAGCTAGTGAGACTTACGGTAGCTGTCCCCTCTAGATGCTCTGGTGAGGGGCACAGTAGAAATATCTATGTCTGACAGCCGGCCTTACACTTCCTAAGTTAAATTCTCCACATAAAATTGCCATTGAATCAGTTGAGCAGATGCTTCCTGGGCTTTATTTGCAATGAATTAAACACAGGCTATGAGGGAGTGGATGACTGAGCGGAATGGGAGGGCGATATGGAGCCTTCTGTCTTCAACTTACTGCTTCAAACCCTGTCCAGTTTGGCTTTTGAGTTAGGTGGGGCGTCAGTCTAATTCCCAGCGGGCAGGTGGGTGTGACGGGTTCGGTCACAGAGACCGCCTTGGGACTGTCACCTGACATGCTGAGATTACCTCTGAGCCCATTTTCCCTGCCAACTTGGGACTCCAGAACCCTGCCTTGTTGAGCCAGACATGCTAGCCTGCTGCAACACAGACCCTGGGTCCGGTCCACACCCCCAAAGCTGCAGACTTAACTGAAAACAGCTCAGTCAGTTACCTGTGTCCAGTACCCAGTTCCCAATGGGATCCAACCCCCAAATAAATCCATTTTACTCTGTATAAAGCTTATAGATTGGCTTTTGAGTTTGGTGGGGTGTCAGTCTAATTCCCAGTGGGCCAGTGGACACCTCAGAAAAGCTACCACCACAATCACCGTGAACTTCCTCCCATTGCCCTCCCCACAGCAGAGAGGCCAAGGCTGTATGGGCAGAGGTGCCTTGGCAGGGCATTGTGTGTGGAGGTCATATGGCCTGTGGTGCGCACACCTTGCATGGAAAGAAGGTGGTGAGCTGAGTAATTCCTGGTGACTGAGTTGTGGGGAGACTGTGTGGGACTGTAGACTGCAGGAGTGATGTCCCAGCCCCCAGTGAAGTTAATGGGACCATTGCCACTGATTTCACGGGGGTCAGGAGTTTAGTTTAGGCCGCAGTGAGCCGCGAGAATGCCCACTGTTGCACAGCATAAATCTAATAGTCGTGGGATTCTAGCAACGGTCCTGTGAAAACACCACATGGACACACGAGTTTGAAAGGCCTCCTCCTAATCTTTTATCCATCAATGTCACTGGAGTTGAAGGTGCTGAGGACTGGGCTCCAAACCAGCCTCGCAGTGTCTTCCTGTTCCGCTGCTCTGACCACATGGCCTCTGATGTGGCTTCCCCTTTTTCTCTGCAAAGAGTCCAGACTGCTAATCTTCAAAGCACCTCCTGACTGTGCCCCTGCTTATCTCCAGCGCTGCCCTCCTTCTTTCTCTCTCTCTCTCTCGTCCCTTCTTCCATGCCGCCTGGTTAACTGCTGCTAAGCAGCCCACTACTTCCTGCCTGCTACAAGCTCCTGGAACCCCGCAGGTTCTGTGACCCATCCAAGCTCCCGTGATCAAACCACAGGCTGGTTGGCCTGTGCTGTATTGTTCTGTCTCATAGCCACTTGTGCCTTAACTGTAGGGTGACCTTATTTGTGGGGAAGGTCACCTTTTTGGTTAGCAGACTTTGTCTAATGGAAAGCACCATGTGCCCTTAGAGCTCATCATAAGGCTTTGGAGTGGATGGGCGGGAAGGCCTCTCTGGTCCATCCAGTGCTATGTGTTATGAGGATTATACACAGCACTCAGAGCGTCGGAAGGGCGTTTTCATCAGAGTCACTCCAATAAATGCAAGTCATCTCTGTTAGTATGAAACATGGTCGTTTCAGTCAAGTCAAAAATTACTTATACGAGTTAGATGTCTTCGAATCACCAGGGCCTGATGAAATGCATTCTAGAATACTCAAGGAGCTGACTGAGGAGATATCTGAGCCATTAGCAATTATCTTTGAAAAGTCATGGAAGACGGGAGACATTCCAGAAGACTAGAAAAGGGCAAATATAGTGCCAATCTATAAAAAGGGAAATAAGGACAACCCAGGGAATTACCCAGACCAGTCAGCTTAACTTCTGTTCCCCAGAAGATAGTGGAGCAAATAATTAAGAAAGAACAAATCATGTCAAACCAACCTGACAGCTTTCTTTGACAGGGTAACAAGCCTTGTGGATAGGGGGGGAAGCGGTAGATGTGGTATATCTTTTGATACTGTCTTGCATGACCTTCTCATAAACAAACTAGGGAAATACAACCTAGATGGAGCTATTATAAGGTGGGTGCATAACTGGTTGGAAAATCGTTCCCAGAGAGTAGTTATCAGTGGTTCACAGTTGTGATAAATTAATTGGGGGGGTAGCTCCCTTTTATGGACACCCAGCCAGCCAGTTAGCTATAAAGTCCCTCTTGGTGTCTGTTCTTTGCTTGCCTTACCTGTAAAGGGTTAAAAAAAAAAGTCCCCCAGGTAAAGGAAAGGGAGTGGACACCTGACCAAAAGAGATAATGGGAAGGCTAGAGCTTTTTAAAATGGGGAAAAAAGCTTTCCCTTTGTCTCTCTGTTGTTCTCTCTTGGCTGAAGAGATGGGGCAGCAGGAATGCTGTGTAAAGTTTGGATCAGGTATGAAAAATCATCTTCCTTACCTAGAAGGATTCATTGGGACAGGGAATGTTTAGATAGACGCGATCAGGTTTATTTCTTTATTTTGGCTTGTGGACTTCCTCTGTGCTAAGCGGAGGTATTTTTGTTTTCTTTTGTAACATTAAGCTGGACCCCAGGGAGCCAGGCCTGGTGTTTAACCCCTTTTCAGTTGCTCTGTAAAATCTAGCAATAGCCTGATTTTCCAGATGTGTTTCTTCTTTTTTTAAATAAAATTTACCTTTTTTAAGAACCTGATTGGTTTTGTGTCTTAAAAAGTCTGTGCGTGTTTTTCACTTAGTTGGTGGTAACAGCTGGGTTTCCCTTTTGTTTGTTTTCTTCCTAACTGTCAGAGTGGTTAAGCACTGGAATAAATTGCCTAGGGAGGTTGTGGAATCTCCATCATTGGGGATTTTTCAGAGCAGGTTGGACAAACACCTTTCAGGGATGGTCTAGATAATACTTAGTCCTGTCTTGAGTGCAGGGGACTGGACTAGATGACTTCTCGAGGTCCCTTCCAGTTCTATGATTCAGTGCCTTTTGGTTGTACTATCTAAGAGCCTGACTGGGCCCCTCCTGCCCACATTCACTGAGTAGTACCTTACTGCAGGAATATTTCCTTGCAATGTTGCCAGCCATGAAGTTTCAAAAATCATGAGTTAGACCGCCGCAAAAATCATTAGATTGGCTCAAAAATAAATCTTTTGGGGGCTTTTGATTTGCCTTCTAGTCTTGGAGCCCTTAGGGGAGTCATGTTTTCAAGCTTTCTTTGCAATCAAGAGAGACAGCTTACTTTTTTAAAAACATGCAAGCTGAGATTCTCACCTCATCACAGGACTCCAGGAGCTGAGGCTTGCAGAAAAACACAAGACTCGTCATAAAATCGCACGAGTTGGCAACACTGCACTGGACTCCTGGCAATGCTGAGCATTATGCTCTGTAGTGTTTGCAGGATTGGGCCCTGCTGTTATTGTTATGGGCTGGCCTGCAAACTGCACTGCCCCAGAAATAGCTTCAGAGACACCCCAGTTAGGCACAAATCCCCTAGTGCTCGCCTCTTGCACTGGGGCAGGGAGGTAAACCGTCTGCTACAACTTCTCCAGCCCCCAGCTCCAGCCAGCTCTGTGAATGGGCCTGGGGAGGTATTGTTCTGCCTCTGTATGCACAGCTGCCTATTTTTGGAGGGAGGCAGTGCACACAGTCCTTGCTTCCTCCCCCTCTCCCCGAGCTCCCTACCAGCAAACCTGGAGCTACAATCCAAGCAGGTCTTACCCAGCCATGCTCCCCTACTCCCCTGCCTGGCTACATAAGAACCAGCCAAAAACCTAGCGCTATAACCATTTAAAAAAACACGTGTTCAGTCTTTGTACCCAGCAGCTTTGCCTATGCTCTGTGACTGCCTGCTGCGTGCCTTTGCCACCCTCCCTCTGCTCCCGTCCTCCAGTAGCTTAATGAGGCTACAGAAAAAAATCTTTGCACTGGGTAGGCCCTGGATAAATATAGTGCGTCATTCTCCCGGGCTGTCGGGCCGTCATCGTTTCCCAGCACGACGTTAAAACATGGAACAGGCTGAAAATTGTTGCTCTGGAGATGAGACGTCTTATGCCAAGACTAATCCTGGGCTGAGTGTTTACCCTTGGTGGGTAGTTGTTATTCCCCCTCTAGACACCTTGGCTGCAATGCAGTCCCCGGAAACAACCGCGGCTGCAATGCAGCAGCACTCCGTGCTCTGTTACCACTGTAATCAGGAGAGGCAGGTCTGAGCACAAGAGAACAGCCAGAAGGGAAGGGCTGATAGAAAAGCTGGTTTAGTTCCTACTTGGGGATCTGCAGAACGCTCAGGTAAGCGTCCGGAATTGCCAAACGTGAATCTATTAGGATTTTAAATGTCAGGATGCCCTGATTTTTCTTTATTGGGAATTGGTGCCATTTCTTGGCAAGCGCTAACTCCTCCTGTCAGGATACTATGGAGATGGGCACCATAGAAATGTGTGTATGATAATAAAGAAACTTCAACTGCTTTCTGCTCCCCATCTTGTAGGAGTGAAATTAGAAATGGTCAGATACTGAGGAGTGCATCTAGTGCATCGCCCACTCTCCCCTGGGCCCGTGCAGGATGGATCCCCGTTGTACATTCTCCAGTGCCGTGTGGGCAGGTGATATCCAAGCACTGTTTACAGCTAAGGGGCAGCTCCATGGTCAGTCCCCAGCAGAGGCCGCTCTGGGCATAGGCAAGCTGGGCAGCTGTCTGGGGCAGCAGATTCATCAGCAAGTTGAGATGTGACCCACCGGGCACTAGTTGTCTGTGTGCCCCCTGCTGATGCACATTAACAGTTCATTAAAGCACTTTGAGATGGTCCCTCCATAGTGCCTCCCAGGCCATCGGTTGCTTTCTCTAGTGTCCTGCCCCATCTACCCCCTATGTCCTATTCCCCCACCCCATCTGCCCCATGATCTGCTCTCTGCCCCGTTTTCCTAGCCTCCGTGTCCTAGTCTCTCCCTACCCCATTTGCCCCTCACTACATCCTGAACCCCACCCTCTGTGTCCTGGTCTCCCCCCGGTCCCCATCCCTACCCCATGTCCAGACTCTAGTCCCCCTGTATTATCCCCCCATTGTTCCCCCATGTCTTGCATCCCCCGCTTCTCCCAGCTGCATGATGGGAACTCTCCACCCTGTGACTTGGTGCAGTTCCACCTGCACTAGTGTTGCCAGGAGTCCGGTGTTCAACCGGAATGCCCAGCCGTAAAGGGACCCCGGTGGGTCTGGTTGGCACCACAGACCAGGCTGTTAAAAGTCTGCTCAGCGACACAGC
The DNA here is from genome assembly GCF_011386835.1 of Chrysemys picta bellii. Taxonomy (NCBI): domain Eukaryota; kingdom Metazoa; phylum Chordata; order Testudines; family Emydidae; genus Chrysemys; species Chrysemys picta. The sequence goes on along the minus strand of NC_088808.1, from coordinate 17,125,461 downwards.
AGGGCTAAGGCAGGCTCCCTGCCTGTCCTAGGTCCGCGCGGCTCCCGGAAGTGGCCACCAGGTCTCTGCAGCCCCGAGGCACATGGGCGGCCAGGGAGGCTCCACACGCTACCCCGTCCTGAGTGCCGGCTCCACAGCTCTCGGTGGCCAGGGGGCTGCAGGGACCTGGCGGCTGCTTCCTGGGAGCTGCAGTAAGCACCGCCAGGACCCCGGACCCCAAACCCCCTGCCCCAGCCCAGTGAAAGTGAGTGAGGGTTGGGGAGAGCGAGCGACAGAGAGATGGGGGATGGAGCGAGTGATGATGGGGCCTCAGAGAAGGGGTGGGGGTCTCAGGACAGGGGGCAGGGCAGGGGTGTTCGTTTTGTGCCATTAGAAAGTTGGCAACCCTAACCTGCACTGTAGGGTGTTTGGATTGACACCCAGAGGGATGTCTTGGGATGGGGTTGCCAGAGCCCACCTGGGGATGGTGCAGCAGATGGAGCCGAACGCTGCGAGTCCCAGCCTATGGTGCTCTTGGGGGCAGATCTGTAATGTGGGCCTGGTTAGGGCTGCTGGCTCCTTTGGGGCCCCAGTGGCAGGGTCCTTCCAGAGAAGGAGGAGTTTGCTGCTATATTTGCCGCTCTGTCACCCTGAAAGAGAACCGACTGGGGGTGGGGACAGGGAGCTGCAGGGTTCACGTCTGTCTGCATGAGGCATCCTCTTTGAAACGTGGGTGCTGTTTTAAAGGAACCACTTTGGTCCCATCCACATTTCTACCAGATCCCGGGTGTGAGCAGGGGTCGCTTACCCACCCACCCACTAGGCTAGGACTGTAGCCAGGTTTAACACCACCATTTGATCCAGTTTGTGTGGACCAGACTTGAGGGGGCTCCGCCCCTTACATTCCTGCTGGGGTCTATGTCCCTGATCTCTGGGCCTCACACACAATTGTATAAACCTGGCACCCATGTTAAAGAACTGCCAATGCTCACAGGGTGCGCACTGTCTAATAGAGGGGGGCAGCACACTGAAGTCCTGTCTACAGGCCTGCCGGCAGGGGGTGCTGGGGGAGAGGGCAAAGGGGGCAATTGCTCAGGGGCCCGGGCGATTTAAAAGGTTGATTGTCTGGGGCGGCTACGGGGGAGGGATAGCTCAGTGGTTTGAGCATTGGCCTGCTAAACCCAGGGTTGTGAGTTCAATCCTTGAGGGAGCCACTTAAGGATCTGGGGCAAAATCAGTACTTGGTCCTGCTAGTGAAGGCAGGGGGCTGGACTCGATGACCTTTCAAGGTCCCTTCCAGTTCTAGGAGACAGGATATCTCCATTCATTCAGACAGCAGCATGCTGGGCTGCCAAGCCAGGAGGGAAGTGCCTTGTGTTGCCCCAGATCAGACCTTCCAGCTGATTAAGGAGTGACTCAGGGTTGTGTCAGGGCTACAGAGACATTAGAGATCCATTATTATCTAGTGTGTATTACAGCTCTCATCTGTTCCATATTACAGGGTGTTACCTTGACTATGGCAGACCCCAATTTGCCTTCATCTCCTATGCACCTGTGCTGGGATCTTTCTGCCAGGGGCAGTTATGGGCCCGTGGAAGTTGGTGTCTACATTCTACAGTGATGACTACATTAGCTGTACCTACCCTCTGATATCACTGAGTCCAGCTGCTTACTAAGCCTCAAAAAGAGATTTGAGCTTTATCTGAACAAGTGGCTTCATGCAGGTTCGGATAAAATTAGGAGTGCTATCAACCCTCAGGCTTCAGGACATAAGCAAATGAGCCAGGATCAGGAAAAACGAGGAGGCCTTGTGGCATCTTAGAGGACCTTATATATAAATATACAACACATGAAAAGATGGGAGTTGCCTTACCAAGTGGGGAGTCAGTGCTAACGAGGCCAATTCAATTAAGGTGGATGTGGCCACAATAGTCTATTACAGTATAATTAGCCAGGGCGTTGTGCCCATAGTGAGGTTTCTCTGATACAGCTTGGGAAGACTGCTGTAGAGACTAGCTGGACTCTCGGTCTGTTGCCGTCCAATCCCTGCTAGATGCCTGGCCTCAGAGAGGATGAATTAGAACTGTGAGATAAAATGAGCTGTCGAGCATTTCATGCTTCCCTGTATGTCCCTTGCTGTGGGAGCTCTATACCCGGTTTGAAGACCAGTGCCTAATTTTTTGTCCATGGCCAACTAAGAGCTGCTGGGAATGGAAATTTGTCTTTTTTTTTTGCTCCACTTTAGGAGACATGACTTGCTGGAAAGTGGTGAAATCTGTTCTCATACTCTGCCTAATCCTCATTCCCATATTTGTCTGGTAAGTATCTACTGCTGGCCTTACTTTCCCACTGACAGACTCTAGGAATGCTCACAGGTAAACACTGCTAGTGATGCATCACAAATCACTTGGAGGGAGACTAGGTATTTTTATTATTACTATTTATACTTTGCAGGTATTTCTGGCCCTGGTATAATGGCTGTCATGCACCATTCCGGAAGGGGCTGTATGTCACCAGTGGGGAAGGGAGCCCTATATATTTAAATGGTTTGCAGTCTGTAAAACACTTTGATGTAAATAATAATAATACTTATCCCTTATGTTAAAGCTGGATCCTACTGGACATCAGCCGTTCATGATGCCCTTTCACATCTGAACCGCAGTAAATTATAGTCCAAACATAATTTGGGGTATATCCCTGTCCTCTGCATCAGCTGGTGAATTGGCTAGATAACCTAGCAGGCCTTCTCAGTCTCTGTGCAGGATTCTGAGAAAACCTTTGAAAATCCTGTCAAGTGCTGGAAAATGTCTTCCTATCTTTTAATGATTTCTCCTGTTACTTGCAGGATGACAGTCTGGAATGGGCCAGTCCACTACCTTCCATACTACCTTCCTTGCCCAGAAATCTTGTAAGTATCCTGTCTGAGACAGAGCTGAAATGAGGATTTACCTAAAGTCACACACTGAGTCTTGGCAGAGCTGGGACTAGAACTGAGATCATCTAGTTCCTGGTCCTCTTCTCTGCCAACTGGATTATTATTATTTATTATCTATATTGCTGCAGTGCTTAGGAGTCCTAGTCTTGGAGCAGGACCCCATTGTGCTAGGTGCTGTACGAACACAGAACAAAAAGATGGCCCCTGTCCTAAAGAGCTTAGGCCCAGGACCGGTAGTTAGGCCACTTACTTCCATTGATTTCAATGCGAGTTAGGAGCCTAAATACCTTTGTGAAGCTGGGCCTTACATCTAAGTAACCATAGGACCATAGTGGCCTTCTGTCCTTAGTCAGTGGCCTTAGACAATATCATTCCCCACCCCGTGTCACCGTCTATTGTTCTTGTTGAAGATCCCATTACTTAGAAATGGGAAACACTACATTCTGTAGAGAGAATAAGAATTTAGACATTTCAGGTTGCTTCTCAATACACCCAGCTTGAAACATTCACTGTCCATTAAGATGTATACGCCTCTGCAAGCCATTTTATACTGGGATCTGTTCCAGCTGATGGACTAGCTCCCTTCCCTTTTCTTTCTTTAACAGGTCATGTATTCATAGTTTAATAAAGGCACAGAGAGCTGCGTGCAATCACTCTGCCGCTCCCTCGCCTGTAGTTCCCCATCTCCCTCTGGTATTTTTTTGTTTTACACGCCATAACCATGTTATTTGGCTCTGTAAAGCAATTTGGGAGACAGAGTGTACGAAATCAAGCAGTTCTGAATGGCTACAAACAGTGCCAACCTGCTGCGTGAGCTCAGCATCTGCCCATGTTACCTTTAAACAAATCTAGTGCCGCGGGTGGTGAAAGGAAATCAAACCGAGGGCATTTTGGGTAAGCCGTCAGGTAATGAAATCCAAGTAGGCTGTGAATCTGTGGCTTCGTGATGCTGGAAATCACCCCAGGCTGCTTTGTAAATAGGTTTGATGCTGGCTGCAGCAATGCAAGGTGCTGACCACATGACAATGAAAGCTGTGCTAGCCCAGGGCAGATGCAGTTAGGCAGTGATCCATCAGTTCTCAGAAATATAGGGGCAGGTTCTCTGCTGCCTCTCCTGAGGGGTCTAGAGCGGGGGTAGGCAACCTATGGCAGGCGGGCCGAAGGCGGCACGCCAGCTGATTTTCAGTGGCACTCACACTGCCCAGGTCCTGGCCAACGGTCCGGGGGGCTCGGCATTTTAATTTAATTTTAAATGAAGCTTCTTAAACATTTTAAAAACCTTATTTACTTTACATACAACAATAGTTTAGTTATATATGACAGACTTATAGAAAGAGACCTTCTAAAAACGTTCAAATGTATGACTGGCACGCGGAACCTTAAATTGGGGTGAATAAATGAAGCCTCGGCGCCCCACTTCTGAAAGGCTGCCGACCCCGATCTAGAGCATAGCACCTGTGGGGGAGAGGGCAGGGTAAAGGTGGTTATAAGCTGCCCTCGTGCACCCTCGTTCTGGGCAGCTGCAGGGGCCAGGATGCCCCTGACATAAGTTAGAGCAGCTCTGGGGTCTCGAAGCCTCCCCATGGCTGTCTGTGGCCTGGATGCTCTGGGCGTGCCCCATGCCTGCTTCCTATGACAGAGCCTGCAGTGGAGCGGGGGGTAGTGGAGGGCTGTCTACATCGGCCCTCTGCTGCTCCTGTGGCCAGTGGAATTCTCCTGCAGCGCCTCGACAGTCCGAGCCGGAGCTAGAGTCAGCACTGATCAGAATCTATAGTTTTCTGTTTTGTCTTCCCTCCATTACAGGTTAGAATTTAGCTTTGATTTTGTGTAGCTGCCTGGTGCTGCTGGGATCTGTAAACGAAGCGGGATTCTTCGTGCCCCTTAAGTTCTCGCCAGTAATGAAGAACTGGAACTTTGGTGTCCCGTAGTGTTGTTGGTGCAGAGGAGAAGCCGGTACTCGCTCTCCTGGTGCTGCAGGGCTAAGAGGAGGACAAATGTCCTTTGGTCAGCAGATGGGAAGTGCTGAGTAGCACTTCCGCTAGCGTTCCAAGGGGGCTTCAGGGGGAACGCTTGTGTACGTGTGACTGCACGTGAGTCAGGCTCGGATTCCCTGGCCCAACTCGCCTCCCTTTACATCACAAACCCCGTCTCTCCCCAGGTGAAAATTCCTCCAGTAGTGGGGGGTGCCCCAGTGAGTACAGAGCCAGCGATGTGCAGTGCACTCTGACAGTCCCTTGCTAGCCTCTATTCCATTGGCTTATTGCCCTGAGGCTCTAGCCTTCTCCTGATTTCCCCAGAGAATCTGGGAGCTGTAAAGGACTCCCTGAAAGCCCCCTGTCTCTCCCACCCCATGGGGTTGCGTAGCGAGATGCCATTTTAAAGGAGTGGTTTCTCTAACTGCTCTTGAAGCTTTACCTAGGGAGGCAATGCGCACAGCCCACCACCAGGCAATGCAGTGTGGGGGGTAGGAGCAACCAGGGCCTGTGCTTTGACGAGTATTTGGTGCAAGGACCGATCCTGAAGCTGACCTGCCCTGTCGTGTCAAGGAGAATGTACAGACCTTTCCCTCTTTCCTTCTTCTCGTGCAGCTCCATGAAACTACAATATGCAGAAGAGAAGCCCGCCCAGCTTTTCCCCGAGTAAGCACCAATCTTTGTAACGTCTCCCCTTTGAAATGCTTTTCCTCCCCTCCAGGCCTAATCCTCCATTATTCAGTGGGTTTTTGTTCTCCTCTGCAGGCTATCTTATCCTCAGCCCAGATCACTGGATCAGAAGTAAGTTTCCTCCCAGGACAGCCTGATTCTGCGACCCCCACACCCCCTGATGCGAGTAGCACCACTGACCTCAATTTGGGGTGCTTGGGGGGTCTCTCGGGATCGGACCCTTTAAGATGATGGGTCGGTTGTAATACCCTTAATCGCACTGAATATATGAGTAGGCTAATTGAAGTTAATGAGGCTACTTGTGGAGCAAGATACTACTCAACATGAGTCACGGTAACAGAATACAGCCTCATGACGACGAATGGATGGCTGTGTTTCATCCCCAGGCTGATGCATGATTTTCCAAGTAGTTTGGTGTTTGGTGTCTTTGGCCCCATTCTCTTTTAATCCTCCCCCATTAGCCAATGAGGAATGACTAGTTAGGTGCTCAGATGCTACAGTGATGGGCAACAGTATAAAACCCCAAGAGAGGAAGTTTCAATTCCCTTTGGGTACATCATTAGGATTTGGAAGGATCCTTGCAGTGCATTTCCAGAGTGATGACTTACCAGATGGAAAAGTGCAGTCACTAATCTCCCCCTGGCTTCCCCTCTGCAGGAGTAGGCCCAACCGGAGCAGTGTGTCTGACGCTCCTAACAAGTTCCCTTCATTAGACACCATTTTAATGTGTGTTTGTGTGTATTCATCCATGTTTGCATCCCAATTGCTGTTTTGCTAGGATACATTGGGCCTAATTCTCCTCTCACTCATGCTGGTGTAAATTGAGAGTGACTGCAGTGAAGTCAATGGAGTTATATTGGTGTAAGTGAGAGGAGAATCTGGCCCATTGTATTTTATAGCAGCTTTAGGTGTGAAATGTTTCCGAGGGGGGAGGGGAGCTAATTAGTGGTTACACATGCTACCCTGGGTGTATAAATACCATGGAGAATGAGTCACCCAGAGAGATCCAGTGAAGCCCTTTGTAACGAAAGAAAATGTGATACAAGGGATAAACTTACTCCCAGGGTGTCCAAAAATAAGACTGCTGGTAACTGATCTGGAAAGAGAAGATCTTGATTCAATTAATGTGTTTTCTACATACAAAACCAAATTCTATTCTTTCGCCCCCATCAGTTCCTGACTTGATTTTTGTCTCGATAGCTTTAGACTCCCATAACGTACAAGGAAGTCACCCTCAAGGCTCCTCAAACATTGTGTCCAGTCAGACTGTAGTTCAGCTGCAGCGGAGTCAATGTAAAACACAGGCCACCAAGCTATTCCCCTGGTTCCTTGAACCCAGCTGACATTCCCTCTGTGGCCTTAGGGGATCTGGGCTGGAAGGTGGGGTTGGGAAGACAGCTGCATATTGGCATAGTCCCAAAACATGACCAAACAAGGCTTCTGTTAAGTCTCGGCAACAAATAGCTGTGGGGCATAGTCTGGAGAAGATTCTGGCAGGCCAGGGCCAGGCCAGCATCATAAAACATGTCTCATTAAACACTCCAGAGCCTTTGCAAACAGCCCTTAGTATAGGAAGAAGGATAAAATGTAAATGAACTACTGCAGTCAGGAGTAACAGGCCTCTGTTACATGTGCATGAGATGCTTATGCTGCCCAGGTGGAAGAGGGTATGGATTTCACGTAGCTTTGTTGCATGTCTGAATGCTGGGCCAGATATAAAAACATTAGCTATGATCCGACATATGAAAACTACATTTCCAGGCTGGGATAATACAGTGCCACACCAGATTGTCTTTTCATAACCATGGCAACGGGGCCGTTTTGTTTAATTTTAATAATTTTACATATATTTTAAATCCATATGCAGCAACCCATATAAGGCCTGCAACAAATATAAGGAGGGTATGCGTGGCCTCCCCCTGTATGGAGTTCGGTGGCCCTGTGCAGAGATCCCATGGACTTACGTACAACATAAGTGGAGTATGGACCTTTTGCTGGCCCCTCTGTATAGGACTGGATTTCGCCCTAGGAGCAGAAATTCAAAGCCTGATGTAGCCTGCTCTGAGTCCTCATGCAATGAGGTGATGGAAATAGCTGGAGAGACTCATACAGTCATGAATAAGGCTGCGTCTCCGTCACAGAAGTCATGGATTCCGTGACTTTCCGTGACTTTTGCAGCAGCCAGTGTGGCTGGCTGCCCGAATACTCAGGCAGCCCCTGGGCCAGAAGCAGCAGCAGTTTAGGTGTGGGAGGGGGCTCAGGGTTGGGGGTTCAGGGCAGTGGTTACTTGGGGGGAGGGGGAAGGCTCCCTGTCCATGACTTTTACTAAAAATACCCGTGACTAAAACATAGCCTTAGTTATGAAGCCTCCAGGCTGTTGTGAGGGAAAACTCACAATGGGTGAGACTGGCACGTTTCATGTACAGTGGAACTTGAAGGGTTAACTATTGACTTCACACATGCATTATCCAGCATCTCTTTCACGGCTATACTGGGCTCAGACCAAAGGGGACTGTTTCCTTTTGTTTACCGCCCTTCTCTTCTTCCTTCAGGCGCCTGGATGTGCTGACTCTCACGCCTTGGCTGGCCCCCATTGTTTGGGAAGGAACTTTCAATTCTGAACTCCTGGACAGTGCCTACAAGCCATTGAACCTCACCATAGGGGTGACAGCCTTTGCCATTGGCAAGTAAGTGTCGCCCAAAGGCTCTGGTTCGTGAGGCAAAAGGCTCCTCCCAGCCAGCATTGTCCCCAGCATTGGTCCTGCCATAGATTGGTGCCCTGCGGGTGTGGAGCAGTGAGACCAAGAGGGTGGAATTAAAGGAGTTGTTCAGGGAAGAGAGAGCAGACTAACACGGTCAGGAACAACCTTTTATGCAGGTTCAAGTTTCCCCTTCATAAAAGTAAGGGCCTTGTAGCCTGTTGGTAGCAGTGGCACTGGCTAGAGCCTGGACTGGTGGACTCAGCTAGAAATAGGCATCATCATAGTAATACCTAGCTCTTCTATCACAGTTGTCATCAGTAGATCACAAAGGACTTTATGCCATTACCCATTTTACAGATGGATAAACTGAGGCATAGTGTGGGGAAATGACTTGCCCAAGGTCACCCAGCAGGCTAGTGACAGAGCCAGGAGTCTGGTCACCCTACTCAGACTTGATCATCTCCAGAGGCTGGCGTGCAATAACCTACCTTGTCAGCCATCAACCCCCAATTTTAGAGAATCCCAGGAACATCAGATGCAATGTCACGCAGGCTTTAAATTAAACGTGTGGTTTTGGTGCTGAGTGTAAGTCAAATGACTCCCCAGTGACTTCCCCCATCTGCCAAACTGGAACCATGCGGGTGATCATTAGACAGTCTGAGAAGAGACCCCTTCTGTGATGGAAAGACCTGCTGCATGCTCTAAGCCAGGAGCGTGTCTCACCTCTGCCCCATACGATCATTTACAGCCCCACAGATCAGATTGATGATGTGTACAGTGCAATGGAGGTGCAATTGCAGTATGTGTAGACACCCAAGCTAGCTTTAGTCAGGCTAGCTCGGGTGCTAATAGCAGTGAAGCTGTGGAGCACGGGCTGTAGTTGGCTTCTTGGCTGGCGAGTGCATGCTGCAGCCCGTGCTGCCGCAGCTTTGCTGCTGTTGGGACCTGAGCTAGCTAGATTAAAGCTTGCTCATGTATGTCTACACATGTGGCAGTCACACGTCTGACTGTAGTGTAGACATACCCTAAATGGCCACACAGGCTGTAAGGCCACAGAGAAGCACAGTCAGCAATTTTAAAAGCCTATCCTAGATTCTCTGTAAGAATAGCAAGAGCTGGGACATGTGGGATTTCTAGTTCACTTCAGGTAGTTGACTGGCCAACGCATGTTCTTTATTGTCTCTCTGCCCTCAGCTAAAGTAGTGCTATTCCAACCCATTGCACTTGTAACGTGCCCATCGTTATAGCAGTATCTAGGCAAAACTCTTCCTACCACATCAGACTGTCTAATAAACCTGGGCCATGGCCCCTCTGCCCTATGGTGCTATTCATCAATGCCTTTGTGTCTGCACAGGTACACCATGTTTGTGGGCCGCTTCGTGGAGTCGGCGGAGAAGCTTTTCATGAAGGGCTATCGGGTGAACTATTACATCTTCACCAACGACCCCCAGGTGATCCCCAGAGTCCAGCTGCAGCCCGGCCGGAGTCTCAGCATCGTCCCCATCAAAAAATACTCTCACTGGCAGGAGATTTCCATGCGCAGGATGGAGGCGATAAACAGGCACATCGCAGAGGTGAGCCATCGGGAGGTGAACTACCTCTTCTGCCTGGACATCGACATGGTGTTTCACAACCCATGGGGGGTGGAGACTCTGGGCGAGATGGTAGCGGCCATACACCCTGGGTACTACAACGTCCCTCGCAGCCAGTTCCCTTATGAGAGGAGGAGCTCTTCCGCTGCCTTCATCCCTGACAGCCAGGGGGACTTCTACTATGCAGGGGCCGTCTTCGGCGGGCTGCTCAAGCAGGTGTACGAGTTCACCAGGGCCTGCCACATGACCATCCTGGCAGACAAAGCCAATGGGATCATGGCGGCCTGGCAGGAGGAGAGCCACCTCAACAAGCGCTTCTTTTCCCACAAGCCCTCAAAGCTCCTCTCCCCGGAGTACGTGTGGGATGACACCAAGCCCAAGCCGCCTGAGGTGCGCCTGATACGCTTCTCCACAGTGAATAAGGACTACAAGGAGATACGGGACTGATGTCAGGCCCTCTTGGAGGTGTCTAGCCCTCTCTTTTTTTTTTAAACCATGCAATCAGGCCCTTGACCTGCTGCCAGTGCGGGATGTGTCCCAGTCAGTGTTTTGGATTGTGGAGCTGGCACTGGGAAGGGCAGGTGGTTCTTTCAGCTCAGGGATGGTGTAAGGTACTTGTTGAGAATGGTGTGATGATGCCATAGTGCTGGTGACTCCTTGATCTACTTGATCCCTCTTCCCTTTAAATCTGGGGGCTGCCATTGCCTGGAGGGTGACCTTTTGCCAAGCGATACCAAAGTTTAGAATCCCCTGTGTGCTGGTTTAAAAGAAAAACACCCACATTGTAGTTTGGTCTGAGACTGGGCAATAAAACGACCATCACCCTTGTCAAACCTCAGCCCTGAATGGAAAGGGGCAGTTAACTTTCATGCTCCAGAAGTGTCTAATACCTTAAGCAAGGCTCAATTCGTAATTAGCCTGGGGAACTCATTGCCACAAGGTATTGTTGAGACCAGGAATTTAGCAGGATTCAAAAAAAGATTGCACATTAATCTGGATAAGGAGAATAGCCACAATTATGGTAAAAAATTTAAAAGAATAAACAAGGGGGGAATATTAAACCCTCATAGTGCAGGGCATAAACCAACCTCCAATGATTGGGGTCCTGAGGAAGCTTTTCCTGGGAGCAGGTTTTTCTTTAGTTGCCCCCCGCAGGGTTTATTGCACCTTCCTCTGAAGCAGCTGGTTCCAGCCACTGTCAGAGACAGGATACTCAACTAGCCAGAAAAATGATCTTATCCTCTCTGGCATTTCCTATGTTCCGCATATCCAGCCCAGTTTTGCGGACCCAAGAGATCTGAACAGATCAGATACAGGTCAGGCCAGCATCTGAATGTCTGTGTGCATATCTCAACCAAAGCCAACCTCTGAACCTTTTCAATGGTTCACATGTCTCTGTGGATCACTCAGTCTTCTCTGGTAAAGAAAATTTGTCATTGAGCTGTCCAGGCAGATCCCACTATTCAGTCCATTCCGGTGTTCCTAAGCACTGTGAAACAAATTGGCTAGAAGCTGCCGGGTTGCTGGAAGTAGACAGTAACATCTAATGTGTTGTAGCAAATTGGTTAATTTTGCTTTGTCTTATTAATGAAATACTGTAGTGAAAGGGCAAGTTCTACTCTGGGGCTCCCTCCTCCAGCTGAATAACCGTCCCGTGGCAGTCAGCGGAGGGGGAGTGGAGGTGGGCCGAGGTTACTATTTGTTTGACATGAGAACAAGGAGAAGCCGATCTTGTTACTGTGCAGCCTCAGAACCCGACTCTTCCTCTGGAACCAGAAGAGAAATACAACTGCAGGTAAACAACAATCACCTGCAACGGTGGCTGCCTAACTAAGGCTCAAATGCCACCCACTGGGCTGAAGCACCTGTGCCATAAGCATCTTTCAAATAGCTCCTAAGGCACGCGACCAAGGAATAACGCACGTCTTTGCCACGCTTATTTAATGTGAGCAGGGAGAGGGACCACGGGCAAGAGCAGAGAATGCTGGAGCACAGCTCTGCTCCTGCACTGGAAAGCAAGGAGGGGAGGGGGCAGAGGTGACAGGGCTAAGCTGTCTGTTTCCAAGGAAACCGTTCAAAAAAGACTCATTTGGCAGGAGAGGGAGAGAAAATGGGGAAGAGGCAGCTGGCTGCTCTTGCCGCAGATAATTGCTAAATGGCAGCGAATCAAGCGGTCCATTTCCAAAGGCGAGTGGCGTACGGGGCTATTCCAGTCTCATGTTTGCAGGCTCCGCTTGTCACTCAGGTGTGTCAGGGTGGGCATTTACCTGCTGCAATGCTTGTTAGAAAGTTCCTCGGCCTGCCCATCAAATGTATAACAACAATGGAAAACACTATCCCCCGCCCCCAATCATCGCCAGCTAAACACATTGGGCTCCCCTGTGATGCTTTCTTCATTAGTGCTTGGATGCTGAGGTGAGAGACACCTTAGAGATCTATTTGGATCCCCTATTAAAGTGCCCACTTTGGAGAATTGTGCTCCTTGTCCCTTCCTCGGATAGGGTGACCAGACAGCAAGTATGAAAAATCGGGACGGGGGTGGGGGGTAATAGGAGTCTCTATAAGGAAAAAGACCCAAAAATCGGGACTGTCCCTATAAAATTGGGACATCTGGTCACCCCACCTCGGAACTAAGCTCTGCATGGACCAGGAGGCCAAGGGAAAAGCCCCATCCTATTTCAAGCCTTAGGCCTACGCCCCTACCCCCAAGAGCTATGGCTATTATTTGTACTGCAGTCGTGCTTGGAGATCCCAACCAAGTTCAGGCCCCTTTGTGCTGGGTGCTGTACACATATGGATTAATAGGTGATCAGGCCAGAATGGACTATTGGGCTCAACTAGTCTGATCTCCTGCATACAACAAAAATTTCACCCAGTGTGGTCTGTGTCAAGCCCATAACTTGTGGTTGAGCTAGAGAGTATCTCATAGAAAGGGATCCAGTTTTGGCTTGAAGACTTAGTGATGGAGAATCCACCACTGCCCTAGGTCAGGTGTTTCATTGGTTAATTACCCTCACTGTTAAAAATGTGTGTCTTATTTCCCATTTGAATTTGTCTAGCTTCAGCCTCCAGCCATGGGATCTTGTTCTGCCTTTGTCTGTTACTTTAAAATGCCCTTTGCTATCAGAAATCTTCTCCCCTCCAAGGTTTCCAGACCGTAACCACGTCACCTCTCCATCCCCACCACACACAGCAAGAAGCAGTCCCTGCCTCAGGGCCATGCAGTGGGGATAGTAGTACCTGCTTTCATGACCGCTGCTCATGGGGCCTCAGTTAAAGGTGTCTGTATCCAACTGTTTGAGAGAAGTTGCGGTTTGCTTCCCAGTCTGCTGCCAACCTGGTGCTTCCCAGCCCTCCTCCAGCCAAATCAAAGGCCTGCAGTCACCCCCGTGATTGGCATAGCATAGGGTCTAAGCTGTATCATGACATGGGCCGTGTCGTCCCTGGCAGGCCCACACACCGCAGCATCTCCCTAGGGCTGACCTCCTGTCATGCAGCCTGCTCTGCGAATAGCGCTCTGCGGGGCTGCAATTTGTAACTGTGCCTGGGGAGTCTCTTTGCATCCAGGCAGCAGGGCTGTGTGACAGGCGAGACGCACGCACGCCCTGCCTGGGGCGGGGGCTGGATTAGCTCACGCTGGCTGAGCTCCTCCTTTAACAGACAGGAACCAGTCCTCTGCCATCACCTCTCCCTGCTTCACCCCTGCGGAACCAAGAACACTCCCTTCCCTAACACGAGCAGCAGCCTTCACTCCAGCAGGAGGAGAGCTGGAGTCTGTCTATGGCAGCCAGCCACAGGGCACTATCCCCTGCCTCTGTCCAGGTGGCCTCTGTAATTAGACAACAGCTTGATTCTTCTTTGCCCTACAGCTCAGGGCAGCATTAACACCAGGGCAAAGTGTGTCTACAATGCCATCACTCCAATCGGGTGGCACTCTACCCTGCTGTCAATGACGGCCTGAGAGCCAACACCTCCCGTATACAGATACTTTAGTTAACCTTTTCCAGACTTATTTATAGATTCACCTAGATTGTTTCAAGCAGAACGAGTTTAAGGCTATCTGAACGCAAACCCCTGGCAGCTTTGAACCAGGAAACTTCACTTTTTCTCTCTCTTTGTTGAACTGATTTAACAAGAGTTAAATGAATGCCAGTAATCCTTTTTTTAAGGATTTTATTCTGAGGCTTTGTAGCAACATTGTGCCATGAACAAATTTTACTGTCAACTCAAAGGTCCAAACTCTTCCAAACATGTATTTTCTCCACTGTGCAGCTGTGGCCCTGTTACTATAATTAGAGTCTTGCTCTGTAGTGACATCTAGTGCCACTGGGCATAAATGAGAACAACCTTTATCCACAATTCTCCTCTTCTGTTGAGTTTCTATTCTGTTCACAGAGCCATGGATGCCTATGTTCTGTTGCAGGCGAAGGAGACTACGAGAGACAGTGGGGCACGGTGGGCTAAACATGGAATCCAGTCCCAGCTCTGCAGCTGACTTGCCTGTGGCCTTGGGCACATCACTGCACCTTTCTGCCTCAGTTTCCCCACCTGTAAAATGGGGATAATTCTTCCCTACCTCACTGGGATATTGGGAAGATGAATTAATGTTTTCAAAGTGCTTTGAATATGTAATCATCATATAAATGCTAAGGCTTATTTTATAAGCCAGGAAACCAGAGATAATCCCCTACTGGTCTTGAAAAAAGTTCCGTTTTCCATTTCTACATAGCACCAGCTGCCAAGGGTGGGTAGCAGAAGCCTTAGTCCTGCTCTACACTAGGGGGAGGGATCGATCTAAGTTACGCAACTTCAGCTACGTGAATAACGTAGCTGAAGTCGACGTACTTAGATCTACTTACCGCGGTGTCTTCGCGAGCTGGAGTACAGGAGTCGACGGGAGAGCGCTCGGTGGTCGATTTATCACGTCTAGATTACACGCGATAAATCAATCCCTGCTGGATCAATCGCTGCCTGCCGATCCGGCAGGTAGTGTAGCCATACCCTTAGTGTGTTTCAGTTGAAGAACTGCAGCTGTAGCAAAGCGGCGACCCCTCTAGTGCTGAGTGTGCTATAGACGGAGCTAGGAGATCCAGTTATACCTGTAGTCAGCAGTGTGAGTTCTGGGTATGAATGGAGCCAAACCCTCGTGTAAGGCATAAAGCCAGAACTCTAGCCTGGAGGGGAGAGTGTTATCATAACAATACGGGAGCTTTGTATGTACAAACATGAACCCGTTTATCCTTGCAGCACCTCAGTGAGCTCAGGATTATCATCCCCCTGGTACATATGGAGGACTGAAGCTATGAAGTTAAGGGACTTGCAGAGAGGGAGTTGGTGGCAACGCTGGATTTAAAAGGCAGGAGTTCCTGCTCATGCTGTGAGACCATGCCTGGCAATAGACAGTCTCTAATGCCTGCTGATAACAGACTTGATAACAGGTCTCAGGACACCACAAACTCTCCTCTGGCCTTTTCTTTGAGCGATCTAACAATACTGACTATAGACATACACGCTCGCTGGTTTGACTGAGGCCTAGCCCAGCAGGAACCCAGAGACGTTCTCAAAGCTATGTCGTGGTCTCTGTGTGGGGTTGCCAGGTGTCCGGTTTTCGACCGGAATGTCCAGTCAAAAAGGGAACCTGGCAGCATCTGGTCAGTACAGACCGGACACTAAAAGTCTGGTTGGCCACAGTAACCGGCCTCCGCCCCCGGGGGGCAGGAAGTGCAGCAACTGCAGCCACATGGGTGCTGACGCGCGCCGGACAGAGCAGGGGCTGGCTTCTGGACCGGGCTCCAAGAGGTAGGTGCTGCTGCCTGCGGGGCGGGAATCCTATCTGCCCCACATTTTGCTCCGCTGTGCCCCAATTGCCCCAGCCCTAGCCCCTCGCTACAGGAACCGACCCCTCCCTGCCCTGGCCCCTTGCTCCGGGGACTGACCCCCGCTGTGCCCCGATTGGGCTGGCAGGCAGGCTCCGTGTCATCTCCTCCCAGGCTGGATCTGCAGGTAGCAGGTGAGTCCCGGGAGAGGGGGGAGTGAGTGAGGGGGGAGGAGGGAAAGGAGTCAGTGGGGGCAGGGCCTTGGGGGAAGAGGCGGGGCAGGGAGCGGAGCAAGGGTGATGGGTTTTCAGCCATTAGAAAGTTGGCAACCCTATCTCTGGTGACACCACAGATTAGTGGTGGTTCTCAGTCCAATTCTAGTGGACAGGGGGCCACCCCACGCTGCAGACTGGAACCCCTTCTTGGCCAGAGACTGCCGGTAACCTCTCAACCCAAGGAGTACCTCCTGTACCGTCTGAGACCAGGCATGTTAGTGGGGCTCTGTGTTTCAGAGGACTTCAGACTCCAGGGCAGCCAGGCTGGTGCCATCCGCATTAGAACTGAACTTACTGCTTGAGACCTCATTTTTACTGCTCCAAAAGGGCCTGGGGAACCCAGCCGGCCTGGCCCTGCAGTTCTAATCTGAGCCGGCTGCCCAGGAACCGGACTGGGCCCACACTCCGCCGGCCTGTGTGGGCGGCCTCCTCCCCTCCGCTCCTGCCTTGCCCGGCGTCACTCTGAAATGGCACATGTCCCCGCCCGCATAAATATGAACTACGAGTCTCCTTTAAACAGCAGCCTCTCTGTTTCCATGGCAACCCTGTTCTGCTCAGCCCTCTTCAGTGTCAAAAGCTCGGCGCTCCAGCAAATTGATCGTGCGTGGAGATTTCCAGCAGCTTTTGCCTCCTTAGTTCCCTCAGCGCTTCCATTTCAGGTGTCAGTTTGAATAGAGATGAAACGGCTGGGGGTGGATGTCATTTGCGCAGCGGCCTCACAGTCACGATACCACACGGCGCTAGAGGACGGGGCTCGGCTTGGCTAATTAGATGGGTCCTGCTGGGATGTGGCTGGCTTTAGTCATCTCAGGAGGCTTCTCCCGCCTCTACTCCCTCCCACTGCCCTGCCCCTATTGATAGCCTTACAAAATAGCTCTCTCCAGGAATCAGTGCAAAAGGTCTCCCCTCTCCTGGCTGGGCCTGGTGCAGGGGAGGGGACCCCACTTCTGGTGGCTGGTTTGGCACTGAGCTCTCTGGGTTGGCATGAGCCGGGGATGGGGTGAAGGAGGCGGTGGTCTCTGTGCTCAGATGGGGGCCTGTGTATCTAGGGGATGGCGGTGGGTCTGGCCACAGGTAGCGGAGGAATCAGAGGGAGCCCTTGGAGTCATACCTCATACGGGGTCCCTCACTTGGCCCGTGGAGGCAAAGTGCTGAGCCATCCCCTGCTGGCCAGCTCCAGAGGGAGCCAACTCATTGACTGGATGGAGGGCTCAGCTGCATGGGGAGACTCTGGGAAATGGTGCAATAAAGATTTCCAGAGGGCCCATCCCACTCCATTGGATATCCCCCATCCCTAGGGGCACCCCCAAAATATCCCTGTCGGTTGCGTGACCCATGTCCCCCTTCGTGTTGGCTTCCTGGTTTTCTGTCTGCTGCTGAGAACTTGATCTGGTTTGCCTCTGCCGGCTGCCTGGTGTGTGTGAGCAGGGCAGGGGAGGGAGCAGGGGTTAGTCACTGAGGGAGGAGTGGCATATCTGGGAAGAGACAGGGACCAGCATCTACTGAGCACAGCAGGTCCCCTGTGGGCGACTAAGTGGCAGTGTGGGCTCGTCAGAGCATTGGTCCAGCCCAGACAGGGAAACCAGCTCAGATAAAACCCAGGCCCTATCCTGAGGTTTAACAGCACTGGGCTGACCTCCCTCACGAACCTGTTTGATTCAGGGCTGCTCCATGGGTCTGGCCCATGCTTTGAAGGGACACCTGATGTGTCACTACAGACATCGCACCATCACACCCAGCCAGTTGCAGGCCCTCCCTCTCTCTGACTGACATCAGCCCCAATTTGAGCCCGCCTTTGTGGAGCTCTATGACTCAGCTGAGCCCCAGATGGAGCTAATGGAACAGCAGCATCTGCTGCAGATTGTCAGGCCCTCACCGGGAGGAGCAGGCCCTCCCGGGGCCGCCCAGGGGAGGGAACTGATCGGAGGAACTGAGGCAAAAATAGACTCTTCTGTGTGCCCTGGTCTCAGTTCTGTGTGTGGCAGTGTGAGTAGACAGATGTGCAAACCCAAGAGACATCAAGGGGCTTTGCTTTCACCCTTACGCCACTTGAGCACTTTGTGCCGGGCACATGTGACCCGGAAGGTAGATCCATTTTACAGGGTGGTGCTGAGGGTGAGAGCCAGAGAGCAGGTAATCCAGGGCAGTGCCCTCCCTCTGCCAGGCTGGTTCTATCCCCTCACTCCCTTCCGTTTGCAGTTTGCCAGGTGGCCTTTGGCAATGAGCAGCCCTTTTCCGCTCTCCCTGCTGGAGCTGTGACAGAAAGAGACACCCAGGGACACTGTGGTGCCATAACAAACTCATCGTATTTCTGCTGGGGTGCAAAACGCCTGCCTTGGGGTGCAGGGCAATGAGAAAAGCGTTGAGTGTGAGTGACTGTGTATGTGTGTGATTGTGCACCTGTGATGGACTCCGCCTGGGTAATTGGTGTTTATGAGTGACTGGCTCTAAATGTAACTGTGTGTGGTTGTTGTGTCTGTGTGTAGCAGTGAGCCCAGGGACTGAACTAGATCACTGGTGCCCAGCTAACATGGTTTTGAACTCAGCTGTCTTTGTCTATGCTCCATAGTGCTTGACCGGGGGCTCATTAAAATATTATGCTTAGCACAATTACTAACTCATTTGCTCCAGGCAGGCAAAGCCTGGGCGTCTGTAAGACAAAACCCTACAGCTCCAATGGGCTGAGGATCATTACGGGGTGATCTTAAATTCCAAGCACTGACACCATCCCTCCCCTAATCTCCTGTCTCCTCGTTTACCCCAGGTGGGCTCAGAGCTCCCAGAGGAAAGGCTGACCTGGGGGAAAAAAACAACCACCCTGCCTTTCCCTGAGCCATACGCGGCTGGATCTAGAGAATCACCCGATCGCCTGCTCCAGCCCCGCCTGGGCGATTGGCTTCGTGGCTGCTTCATTTGCAAAGATTTTGTTGTTGTTCTTGCTGCTGCTCTCCTGGCTGGAGGGAAGTTTCTCTGCCCTGGAGAGGGATCCACCACAGAAACCCGGGGAAGAAGGCTTTATTCTGGAGCTCCCGTTAAACGCCTGGTGCCTGATTCATTCCCTCCCCTTCCACCCCCTTTGCACACACACGCTCACGCTTTTTTTTGCAAATTGTTGCAGCCCAGCCTTGGTGGCTTTGCAATCTGCCGCCTGCAACGTGCGTTTGTTGGAAAGCTAGCTAGCTTCCCCCCCGCCACCGACCGGGGCACGAGCTCTCGGCTCCCACACGCTGGATTTCCCCGCAGGAGGAAGAGGAGGCGAAGGCAGGGACTGGGAGCTTTCCGAAAGGTGCAAAGCTGCTGCTGCTGCTCCGTGGGGTTGTTTGCAGACAATGGGAAACTGACACAGCCCCCCGAGGAAATGTGTCTCCTGCAGATTCCTGGCGGCCTTCGGTTCCCTGGATCCCGCTGATCCCGCGTGGAGCTCCGAGCAGCTCGGGCTGTGATTTTGATTTGCAATGTGAGCACAGCAGCCCTGTGTCGGGAATGCCGGCTCCTCACCTGCCCCTCCTAGCCTGTCAACGCCTTGAGCCTCTCAGCCCGGACCAGGGATCTTACCCGGGGGATTCCTTCCTGCCAGCGCCAGGAGATGGAAAGCAGCCAGTGACCCAGCAGGGCTTGGGGTGGGGGCTAGGACCAGCTTCCCCTCACCCCTCCTAGCCAGACCATCCTCCACCTGAATCCCTGAGAGACCGGCTGAGCCGGTGGGATCGAGGCCTCTGGACCCCTTTCTCCGTGAGGACCCCACCGAGGAGATGAGAGGGAGATGATGATGATCGACACGCAGGTGAGCTTGGCAGGGTGGGTTTCCGCGGTGCTGCCCTTGTCTCTCTATGCCAGCGAAGTGGGTTCAGCGGGATAAATACGTAGATGTCTTGGATTGGCACCAGCCCAGGTGGCACTCATGCCCACGTCGCTGGGGAGATCCAGGTGCCAGGTCTTACCCAGGCTGCGGCTGCACCGGGATGCCCAGGGTCAGTAGAAACCACCTGTGTTAATTAGAAGCCGTGGGATAGATCAGTGGATCCACCTTCGCTGCCCCCAAACTGTCTTGTCTGATGAGGTGGCTCACGTTTACTTTCAGAAGGCCCGTGCGCTAATTTATATTTCCTATAGATACGTGTGCAGGGTACAACCCTGACCAGGCAGCCACTCGGCTTCCGCCACCACATGACCGCATCCCCGAGGTTTCCAGCAGGGGATTGTTGAATGTTTTGTTAAAGCCCCACATGTCTGTTGCTGTCGGCTGGCCCCTGGGCTGTTGTGTGCATGGGGCACAGTGGCAGTAAGGGGGGCATGGCCTTGCATGCTATGGGTGGGGACAGGGGACAGACAGCTGTAAAAGGGGAACAAACCACGGCATGCTTGGTAAGGGGAAGTAACCCCAGGGGAGCTGCCCAGGCCGAGTTCTTGGTCTCTGTGTAAATGGCCGAAGACCCACTGCACGTGCTGAAGGAGGTGGGTCATGGAAAGGGGAGAGACCAGGTGCTTTTAAACTAGAGACCAGCGGTTCTCAATCTGTGGGTCATGACCCCAAAGTGAGTTGCAACCCTGTTTTAATGGGGGTTGCCAAGGTGGTGTTAGACTTGCTGGGGCCCAGGGCCAAAGCCAAAGCCCGAGCCCCACAGTCTGGGGCTGAGGGGTTCAGCCCTGTGTGGCAAGGCTCAGGTTACAGGCCCCCTGCCTGGGTCAGTGGGGATTGGGCTCGGGCTTCGGCTCACTGTACACCTCCCCCCCCGCCCCCCGGGCAGTGGGGCTTGGGCTTTGCCCCCCCTCCCCCACTCCCCGTCTGGGGTGGCAGAGCTCAGATGGGCTCATGCTTCGGGGTCAGGTAGTAATTTTTGTTGTCAGAAGGGGGTCGTGCTGCAGTGAAGTTTGAGAACCCCTCCAAGAGACGCTTCAGAACTGGTGGTCAGCAAATGCTCCTGAATGGTGAGACTCTGCTCCACTAGGTGCAGGGCTTGGAGCCACAGAGACAATGACTAGGCCCAAGAGACATTAGAAGGTGTCAGGCCCCCTTGCATAGTCCTTATGCCCCAAACTCTCTGCACCGTCCCAGCGCCTTGATGGGGCAGGCTCAAGGTGAAATGGGGCCCAGGCAACCAAATCGCAGGGTCTCAAACCCTCTGGTGCTATTTCTGGGAGTGGGTTGAAGTTGGAAACATTTGGAGAGTGGGCCCTGGATTGGTGTGAATCCTCAACTGGCCCCTTCCTCCCACTCCCGCCCTTCACCAGTCAGCTAACCCCCTAAGAACTTGAGCGTTCAGACAGATGCATACCTGGGGCCGGATGCTGAGCTCCCCCACCAACCCCTCACATTGAGGGGCCTGTTCCTCCACTCTCCTAGGCTGGTGAAACATCACTGACCTCAGTGGAATTCCCCCTGGATTTACACCTGTGCTTGTGAGAAGAGAATCTGGCCCTGAGTGTGGAAGCACCCCCTCCATGGGGTCAGCCTTGAAGCACTGCCTAGGGTCTCTGGGCTCTGCCTGTGGCATGCACAGGAGGAGGGCCTGCCATGTGAATTTTAGATTGATGTGCCCCCTCTAGATGGACCAGTCCAGCGAGTGACTTCCAGACTAAATCCAACTCTTAGAGCAGGAGGCAAAATGTCAGCTGAAGGGAGATCCCTGCCTCTCCCTTTGTTGGAGGAATTATATGGGCTTTTGGGGAGAAGGGAGTGATTGTTGCATTGGCAGATTCAAAACCGGAGGTGCCTCTGATAACACACTGATCTCCAAGGGCTGGCGAGCGAGGCTGGAACCAAACTCCCATCCGTTCCTTTTCTTTAGTGTTGGCCTGAACTTTAGCAGAAAGGGGAGCCTGGCCTGGAATGACTCTGCGGGGGCTTGGACTTTGGTACCAAGGAAAGCTGGCAATGGGTACACAATGGAGTCCAGCTGGCAGGAGGTCCTGGTGGGGACATCCTGAGCCCTTCACAGACTGGTTCAGCTGGTGTATTTGGGACCCCTATTTCCAAATGTGGGTGCAAATCAGGGGCCAGGGGAGCCCCTTTAGACACCAGGTGCTGGCAGGTCAGGGGGAGGAAGGCAAGCTGTGCAGACGTGTGGCAATGGTTGTCCTCATGCTGTAGCCCAGTGGGGGTTCCCCCCTAGGGCCCAGTTTGCTCGGAGAGCCCCTTTGGGGTTTTCCAAGACCAGTTTTCCCAGTATCTTTGGGTTTGTGTTTCTTTCTGTCACTCGGCGTATTTCTGCTGCGCTCCTTGTGCTGGGCTGTGGGGCCGTGGAGGCTGGTGGGAAGCAGCGTTCCCGGCCCTGCGTAGGAATCCTGGAGAAAGCTGCATTGCCCACAGACTCCAGCTGGGTTTCCAATACATCGCTATAGTAATGATCATTCCGGAGGATGCCAACCTGCTGTCTACACTTCACCTGCCATTGCCTCGAACTCACTCATGGAACAGGAGTCGCTAGCCAGCCTCCTACACACACCAGCCTAGGGCAGTAGGAGGAGAAGAGTCCAACTGGGGGGAGGGGGCGGGCAGATAACCAGCATATGCAGTTGAAAGTGCAGGGGCAATTTAGAGAAGCTGAATGTCCTGTCCCCCACGCCCACCCTCCCCCACTGGAATGGCCCAGGACTGCAGGGTGACACGCTGACACTTCCACAGTGTCAGTATCATGGGATCCGTAATGGGCAGAAATGGGGAGGAGTCCGAGGACTTTGGTTTTAATCTCTTCCGAAAAGAGCGGCTTATGGCTTCATCGACCAGCTTCGATTGATGCTGGGTGGACCCAGCTCCCCTTTGTCAGGGAGGCAGGAGGCGGGGCTGGTTCATCTGCAGGATGTTGATGGGAAAGGGGGATTGTTTGCCCATTTTGACAAAGACTGTCCCAGGCGGTGTTTGCTTCTCTCTCTCTCTCCACACTGGATTGGCTACAAGCGCCTTTATATGACATGCATCTGACGAAGTGGGCATTCACCCACGAAAGCTTATGCTCCAATACATCTGTTAGTCTTAAAGGTGCCACAGGACTCTCTGTTGCTTTATATGAAGGTGTCGCTGGATGGGATTTAGCACAGTGTCCCTGACCCATTCTGCCCCCGTCCTGCTGCTGCTCACCGCGCTGAGTGAAGGACAGGATCAAGCCACAGGTTGCCTCACATCCCACTGCTGGAGGGGGAGACCCAGCCAGTCAGTGAGCGGCTCAGTCCCCATTCCCTTCGATGGGAGCTGAGCAGCTCCCCAGCTCCCGGGCGTAGGCCTCAAGCAGCGGTTTGTGCCGCTGGTCTCTGGCTGGGGGTTGTGGCGGATGGACGTGCCCAGGAAGGAGGTGGGATGGGTTGGGATCTGAGCCAGGATGGTGGAGGTGAAAGGGCACTGCCCAAGTGCTACATGGTCTTCCTGGCTAGCGACTCTCTGTAGACAAATGCAGTTGCTACAGGGGTCCTGCCGTGGCTGGGAGCTGCTGTTGTGCCCCGTGGTTCTAGGGGCGCACAGGTAAGAGGTCATGCTGCATCGTGAGGTTCCCCGTGACCTGCAGCCATCTGGGCATCAGCCAGTGTGTGCACTCGCGTCCCCAGTGCCAGCCCGCGCAGTGGATTAATGGAGCAGGGAGGGAGCTGACGGCTGAGTGTGATGCCTCCCCAACCCCCTCCTTCCCTCCTCGGGGTAATCAGGCTTGAGGGTGTCATTTGTTGAATCATTCTTGAAAAATCAACACCAGTAAAAGGTTAGAAGAAAGGGGGAGAGAGGGGATTTCTGGTCCCTTCCCGGATCCCCAACCCTCTGGGGAGCTGGTGCCACAGGAGACCGCTCACAGCGTTGGGGAAGCAGAGCTGGGCTCCCAAAGGGCTGCATCAAGCCCCCACCTCAAGCCCTGGCCATGGTGGGAGAGGTCGGTGCTTGGGAGGGCTCTAGACAGGTGGCAGTGGTGTCGGTGGCTCAGTAGGGGGCGCTCCTCTCTCTGCATCGATGTCATGTGGGTCTGTTGGAGGGCAGAGAGGGCTCCTTTGTGTGCAGTATTACAGTTCCCACTACAGTTCTCTCCTCTCCTGATCGATTGTTTGAACATTGGAAGTGATCACAGGGGCTGGGCCTGAGCCCTGTGAGGTTTGGACCCTGACTCGGATGTGCCCAGAGGTTGGGGTTTGTCTCTGGGGGTTGAGCCCCATTGTTGCTGTCCTACAACCCTTTGTCTCTGATGTTACTGTTACAGGCGGCTGCTCTGATCCGGGTCTATTCCATTGGAACAGGAATGGAACCACCATGGGGTTGGGGTGGCTGGGCAGTGCAACGCCCCCACAATTGGTATGGGGGACTCAGGTCCATCCAACAGGCACTAGGAACATCATGAGCTGTGCCCCATGCCTAGGAATGACCCAGGAGGTCTCTGACCTGCTGCATCTGAAGAGCTTGACTGTCCAGCAGGTGGCGCTGTTGCTTTCTATATGGAATAGCAGCTGGTCACCTCTCGTGAGTCCACTGGGAAATGTGACGGACCTCCAGGGCTTGAGCTTGGCGAGTCCCTGTGGCTCTCCTCATCACGCTTGAGTAGCCTCAGTCTACACAGGGGCTTGAACTTCCCCGGAGGAGGGGCTGGCAGAAGGTTGGGGAGAACGATCTTTGCATCTCGAAGGCCTTGCTGCCTGAAGACAAGGTTGCGTTGCCATTGATGGTGGTGATCTAGGGTGATCGGATGTCCCGATTTTATAGGGACAGTCCCGATATTCAGGGCTGTGTCTTACATAGGGGGCCTATTACCCCTCACCCCCTGTCCCCATTTTTCACACTTGCTAGTTGGTCACCCTTTGGTGATCAGTAATACAAAGTTGCATTTATTAAGCAAGGCAGAGGCTGTCCCATGCACACTTAGCTAGGAGATCTGGGTTCCATTCTCAGTCCTGCCACTGACCTGCTGCGTGACCTCAGGGAGGTCATGGTAACGGCTCTGTGCCTCGGTTTTCCCATCTGTAAAATCGATATAATGACACTGACCTTCCTTTTGTAAAGGGCTTTGAGATCCCCTAATTAAAAGCACCATATAGCCGCTAGGTACTATTTATAGAGGTCTTGATCCAAAGCCCACTCACCTGGGTGAGAATCTTTCCATTGACTTTGATGGGTTTTGGATCAGGCCCAAAGTACCTTTCTGACCGAATGACCACAGAGTGCTTAATAAACTATGCACAGAAGTTACTTCACCCAGCCCTGAAATGCAGCAACTTCTGGGGTGGGGCCTGGCAACTGTTTAACTACCACAGTACCCCAGTTTAGGACAGGAAGTGAAGAAGTATCCTCTATCTCACTAAAACTGCAAGGAGGGCTTAGGTATGTGGAATGTACCAAACTCCCCCATGTTGGAGATCAGCTAGCACAATTGAGTGAACATCCCAGAACCCAAGGGTTACATTTCAGAGAGTTTAGGAAGGCAGAGCGGACTGACTGGAATTGGAGTGTACCCAGGATATTCTTGCCCAAGGTGGTTATCTTAATAACCAAAGCTCTCTTCAGCATTTTGTTGGGATTATTTCCACTTGAATCCTATCTCCCAGGATCTCAGTAACGGGTGCTGTGATGCAGAGACTCCTCTGTTCCATGGATGAGCACAGCATGCGGTTCTGCCACCCCTGAGACAGATCTACCATTTGATTAGGAAAAGCCAAACCAAGCCTTCATTTGGCACATGAAGCTGGGGACCAATGGAGGCCCTGCTGCTGTGGCTGGAATGTGGAAGAGAACGGTATGAAAACCAGCATGTAAGGAGCAGCACACGGGGATTACCTCTTTTCCTCAAGGACACTTCAACCCATCAGAATAATCCTTTGCCCTTCTCTGCCCCCTTCCCTCCATGCACCTCCCAGCGCTTCATGAGCATTTATGTCTTGCATCCCTATGAGGTCGAACTGTATTGTTATCCCCATCTTACAGAGGGGGATGCTGAGACACAGGCTTGGTGGAGCGGAGAACAGACCCAGGAGTGACTCCTGTCCCTTCGCGTCTGGGGCCTGGAGTTAGAACCCCTCCCTGGCTCAGGCGATAGTGGGGCTAGGATATTGTCAAGGGAACAGCCTCCCCTTGCATTGAGAGTTCTCCCTCGCATGTGCGGGATTTATTCTGCCCTGGAGATGGGTGCAGAACCCCCTGTTAGTGCTGATGGGACACAACCAGTGACAGGAGAGAGCTACACAGGTGCCCTGTCCCAGCCATCTCTTATTTAAAATGCACTGTTCACCTGCACTCATCTGAGGTCCTTCTAGGGCACGAATCTCCGAATGCGGCCCTCCGTTACTATGGTGACGAGGGCCGTATAAGTACTTAGATACCAAGGCCCTCATCACCATAGTATCCCACTGCTTTATTCTGAGGTTCAGATGATTGGGGGCATTTTTATGGCAGCCTGGCACAAAGCTTACCATACAAAACGTACTCCTCGCTGGGGCTGCATGAAACGCCTTTGCCTTTGTCTGCTCTCTAGGTCTAAGCCCCTGTGCTGCTGGTATTCGCGTCAGCGGTGCCTTTGGCTGAACCGTGATAGAACGTACTCTGCTCTTGCTTGTGTGAGTGGAAGCCTACATTTGGGACCCATGGTTTAACCCAGGTGACTGTAGCATAGATGGGACATGAGGGCTCTCAGCTGATGGTTGATTATTATTCTGTATTTCAGTATTGTCCAAAGGCCCCAACTGAGAGCGTGGCCTGCTGTGCTGGGCACCGCACGTACAATTAGTGAGACAGTCTCTGCCTCAAAGAGCTTCAGTCTAAATGGACAAGACGAAGGGAAGTGGAGGCACACAGAGGTCACATGACATGCTTAAGGTCACACAGCAGGTCAGTGGCAAAGCTGGGACTGGAATCCCAGTCTGTCAGTGCTCTGTCCACTGGACTGTGATGCCTGGAAGGAAACTGACCTGCCCTACAAGGTGGCTAAAGAGATCTGGGTGAAGAGGCCCCAGCAATGCGGAGGGCACTTCGCGCTGTTGGCTTTCGACAGAGGCTGCTATAAGAAATTCCAGCTGCCAGCCATTAATGTGCTAAGTGCACCGAATTTACCACATGCCCAGATCCTCTCTGCATGGAGCCATTCCCCGCCATCACCACTTACCAAATGACCTAGTGGCAACAGCGGGGAGAACAGGCTGGTCCTTGCTGGGGCCCTTTGTTCTATCATTGACATTTGATTGTTGCTGGGTTAGCCGTGGGTGGGAATGTCCAACCAGCCCCGGTCAGTATCGCTGGATGAATTCCCATCAGGTCTGTGGTGGGATTGCAGATGTGGTATTCCCCAGGGATCTGTGCCGCTAGTTGAGTTAACTTCTCTGGGCCCTATTAGCTCGTAAAGCAGCCTGAGAATGACTGTGCATTTATCCCAGGAGGGACATCTAACAGCCATCAAGCTGGCTTTCTCCTTTGTATCGGATGTTCTGTTCTCCACTTTCTTTTGTGTCCCTGCCTTGCGCGCTTTGGCCATCAGTCAAAAAAAATGTTTGTAGACACGAGCTGACGTCAAGGGCTGCCTGGCGACTGCATGTCATTGATCACAGGCTTCCAAGACAGAGCTCCTGCTCCCTGGAGGCCTGGTGCGGACAGCGGGAGTTCATCCATTCAGGATATCGTTGTAGTGCCCTGACAAATTTATGGTCTCTGGCTCCTCCTCTGTTGCTGGTCTCCTCGGAGCATGGCTGAGCTGGACAGAGATGGGATGTTGGGTTACTGGGCCTGTTTTTTCTTTCTGAGCCCAGGGCTGGCAGACATCTGCAATCGAGGGTGGGTGTGGGATGGTAGCGAGGTGGGCTGTGTCTCCATTGCACTGTCTGTCCCAAGCAGAATAACAACCTTCATTATGTTGCCTAGAGAGAAGTGTCTTCAGGGGGATAATTAAGGGGAGAGGCAGTGAGACAGAGGAGCTTCCTGAGCTTCCCCAGCAAAGAGCGTGAGGAGGTGGTGAAGACAGGAGGAATGGGGGTGAGTGGTGGTTAAACTTCTGGATGGAACTGTCCAGGGGACTCTCTTCTGCATCCGGATTCGAGGAAAGGCACCGTGAGCTGGGCACTGCCTCCCCCAAGGCTCATGCTACCTATTATTATCCCTCTGCTTCGACATATGCCATCTCCCTCTCCACCCCTCGCCAGTTTCTCAGGATGATGAGAACCTGATGCTCCTTTTCTTCCCCTTCCTCCAAAGCTGCACCCCTTCCCCAGCTAAAAATGCCCTGCCCCTTCTGAAGACAGGACGTGAACTCTGTAAAGGTTGCATCCAACACATTGGAACTTGCCAAGTCGTCCTGCAGAAAGAGAATGGGTCGGCCTGCCCATCAGCTTTGCACCTGAGGAGGCATGGGGTGGGGAGTTCAGAGGTGTCTCGCTGTGCCTAGGGGGATTGTATTGGACCCCTGTGAAGATCTCCAGGGTCCGTCCTGTTGTGCACTCCTGGTCTCACTGCTGCCATCTGATGCCAGATTTCCCGCTGTGTGTTTACTGCCATAGGAGCGAAACAGCCGTGTTTTGTGCTCATGGGCCCGTGCGGCCTGCGCTTCCAGCCTCCCAGGGCAGCAGTGAGGAGTGCTGGCTGGAGACTTCGCTAGTGTAAATAACTGTGACAGGAATTTGGGAAGGAACCTATGATTGCAAGTCAGTGAAAGGCCAGCACAGCAAACTCTGGCTCCTTTCCTGAGAAAGGAGGAAATGGCCCATCCAGAGGATGCTCTCTGACGCAGTGGGTTATGGAGACCTGGCTCCGAGAATGGCTTTGAGTGAACAGTATTTTGGCCGACGGCTCGGCCTCTGTCTGGTTCCTCCAGGAAAGGGTGGTTTGACGCTTGGGGATCAGGCAAAGGCCAGGGCTCGAATAGCTGGGGGTAAAAGGTCAGGAAAGAGGAACAGCAGCGGGGGCTGAGAGTCAGGACTGAGGTCTCTTGGCGGCGCTCACTGGACAAGAATAGCAGAGGGTGCACCGGGTTCGGGTTGAGGAACATTGGCAGAGTTGTGCATGAGGAGCTCTGGGCTGGAATAGCAGGGGATGGGAAGGCTGCCGGTTGGGACAGTGGTGCATTGGCAGAGTTATGGGCAGGGTGGATTTGATTTAAATCACTAGTCAAGAAGACTCAATTTAATCATGGATTTCTACATAAAAGTGCATTCTTGTTGGTTGTTATAACCTTAATACATATTCTTCACAACTCAGAGATAGATATAGGTTTCATTTTTAGAAGGTACACACTATACATTTTTAAGTGATTTATTTTGAAAACTTTTCAGATTAGTTTTACAGCTATATCAGAAAATGAATGATTGTTTGGTTATTTCATTTACCAAAGGTAATTGAAGCAGATATTTATGAAGTAATTGGGAGGTGAACAATCTCCAATTCATCAGTTAATCATTAATATTCGGAGGATTTTCTTGCCATGCTGTATTAGGAGGAGAACATCACCAGACAGACATTTAAATCTTTTTATTTAACTAAAACAACAACATTATGTATTCTGGATTTTTTTCTTCAACAGCAAACATGATATTTTAACAAAACAAGCATATGAATTTTTGAATTTAGTTAAACATTCAAGTTTTTTAAAATCAGGTTTGTTTTTGTTAAAATTGTTTTTAACTAAAATAGTTAAATGAAATATTAAAAAAAAAAATTAAATTGACTATGTCAGCCAGGTCAACATGAGAAACTTAAAATATTGGCTTCTGCAGCTAACTCAGTTGTCTTCACCTTCATTTTCCTGTTTGTTCACAATCTGGAAAAGAAAAACAAGCTTTCCTGCTTTTTCAGGTCCCAAACGATTTCTCAATTCGGAATGAATTGGTCCAAAGGAAGAAAATATTCTTTCTACACCGGCAAAAGAAGCTACTGCTATTAAAAGTGAGATTATCGCTTCAACAGTCTCTGAATCCAAGTGCTTAAGTGACTTCCACCAGTTCACTGGTGTGACTTTCTTTAAAACATCATCAGCAAACATATTTCTTGAATGGTTCTTATTCCCAAACTGGGTCTCTTTTATGGCCTGCTGCCATTATAGGTGGTTCCTTCTAGTGAGAGAATGGTACGGTAGATCTCAAATCAATGAAGGCCACACTCAGAAAGACCTCAAGACTTCTGGAATATGCCGCTCAGTTTCACTTTTGTTTCTACTGCCTGTCCCTGCCGTCTTACATTCATCTCCAGACTTCTTCTCCTTGTCCAGATCTATTCCGCCCCCAACAGTCTTCTATTCATTGAACTTTTGAAACATTGCACTTTTAGAGAGAGGTAAGGGACGGACTCTGTGTACACAAATTTGCAGAGGGACAATAGGGTTGAGGTCTGTTATTTCTCACCTCTATATATATATATTTTTTTATTTATTTATAATTTTTTTTTGCTGTTAACAAGCATGTTATCTCTGGAGACACAAATCCACAGTCTGAGAACTGCAAAACTAAGCATCTCTAATGGTATCTTCTAGACTGAGCACTGAGTCCCATTGGGTAGATAGAAAGATTAACCTAAATAATCTATACAGAAGCCCCTGGAACCTCATAAAATGGGGTCCCTAATCCATGAACTATTGGAACTCATTTACAAAACTATTCTTAAACATTACATGAATATATTGTCTCATACTATAGAATTAGAATTTATAATCCCTATTCCATGATGAGATATCTTTGAGCTATAATGTATCTTAATTAAAACTATCTTTAAATAGGTTTTTTTTCTCCTCAAAAAGCATTTTATCAAAAAAATCTGATTTAGATAAAAAAAAAAATCTAATTTTTTTTAAATAATTGATTTGTATCCGCCCTGGCTATGGGGAATCCCCAGGCTGGAAGAGCTCGGTGGATTTGTGGGTCAGAATTGCAGGGGTTTCGCTGTGTGTGTGGTGGGCACAGGTCCAAGGACCGGAGGAGCCGGGGTGCTGCAGGGCAGGATTGAAGTACGCTGGTCGAGCCATGTGGTGACCTAGCCCGGCTGCACTGAGATGCTGAGAGGACAGAAGGGAAAGGACAGAGCGGGAAAGTCTGCCAGGAGGCGTAACGTGAGGCGAAACCCAGGGCAGCGGGAAGGCCCTTGCTAATGGAGAAGGTGTTTCTCCACGCTGGCCCCACAGCAGAGGTGCCTCCGAGTGCTGCACTGTGCCCTTCGGGCCGGCAGGAGATGGAAACGCTGTGAGTCTGTTACTCAGCCAAGTGCTCTGGAGTAGTGGGGCCTGTTCTGCTTGGCAGTGGTTGAAAGTCCCAGCAGGCTTCCACATTTCCATGGCGATGGGGTGGGAGTTCCTGGCAGCCGCGCTGTCCTCAGGGGCACTGAAATAACACGTCTGGAGTGAGCTGTGCTGCGTTGTGATCGGTATACTCCAGTTCCTGTGGCTCTGTAGCCCAGTCACAGCACAGGCAGGATGGTCACAATGCTACCCCATATGGGCCAAGACTGGGTCACTCCCCTCAGGGAGGCCAGATTCTTGTGACAAGAGACAGGTTAATGATGAGACTCTGCCCTTCTCCGTTAGGAGCACTTTACAAACAACAGCAGTGCCCCGCAGGGCCTGTCGATATCACCATTCCCATTCTACCCTCGGGGAAACTGAGGCACAGAGTGATGCGGCAACTTGCCCTAGTCCCACAGTGAGCCAATGGCAGAGCAGGGAGCAGATTGCAGATGTCCTGACTCACAGCCCTGTGCTCTAACCACTAGGCATGCTTCATCCCAAAGGCTAAATGGGACTCAGATCTGCCCGGACAGACCATTCCTCCTGCTCTTCTATCCCAGAGGAGGCTCCCCAACCCAGCAGCAGCTTGAACCATTGTACTCTGCCTCTTCACCTGCTGCACTCCAGCCCCCTCTGAGTGCGGCGCCTCAGATCACAAGGGTTCCTGGCGCCCCACCTTCATCCGCTGTTGGTGGTGAAGGCCACATGCTCTGAGTTATATGGATGCAGCCAGTGTTCTTGAGAGCAGGTTCAAATAGGGGGAAAGAGCCCCCTTCAGAGGGACTGGCCCATCAGGCACTAGCCCCTCTGGGGGTTAATGGGAATGATTGGAATGCCAATCCCTCTCACGCTTTTGCAGTGCACAAAGAGAACAGCTTAAGCCTCCATATTCATAATCCAAGCTGGAAAAATATGAGGCCTGGCATTTACCCAGCAAAAGTGAATGACTAAAGGGGGGGGGGTCAGCGGGGGTGCTGTGATGTGGGAATTGCTGTCGTTGAGATTAGGCATCAGCCTGACATTTGGATTGCCTGCCATTATTAAAACTCCTCCAGTGGCATTCTTTAGAAGAGTTGGGCCTGAGCCCCAGTGGCTTGGCCAAATCCCAGTCATCGCATGTTGCCTAGCGACGTTTCCTTGTTGGCTCAGTAGGATACAGGATTTTCCTTCGCTTCTTGTCCCTCAAGCTCCTGTGTAGAGCTGCTGGTGCGACTGCAGTGGCTTTGTATCTCCCCTGCCTCGCACCTAGAGCTGGCTGCAAAACAGAATTGAGTCCGGCAGGAAATTCCGAAATTTGGTTTGGTCTCGAGTGGGGATGCAAAGTGGAAATCTCTGAATTTTTTGAAAAATGAAATATTGAAAAATACTTCCTTTCCACTGATAAAATAAAAGTCACAAAATCTTTTGACCTTTATCATGATGAAACTTTTCATCCTTTTTGATATTTTCTGTGGGAATCTCTATGTTCCTGCAAAACATTTAGCTGTTGTCAAATCAGCCTGGGGAAACGCTTTGACCAGCCTTCCTATTGCCTCAGAAAAGTGGCTGCATTTCAGTGGGGCATGAAGTGAAGCAATTCCACTGTGTATGGCCCCATTCCTGCACGCTCTTACATATGTGAGTAGCTCTTGTGCAAAGAGTCCTTACTGACGGGGGTTCAGGTTCTTGTAGTTTGTAACTCAGCGAGCACTCGAAGGATTGCAGCAGGGGCTCTATGAATCAGTAAATAAACTCCGTTGCAAGTGTGTACAGAATCTCTGTGGCGGGGTATAAGACGATGCAGAACTGGACAGTGCTATTGAGAGCTTACATGCGTGGGATGTTAGAGATTTTACTCTGTAGTGGGTGGTGCTGTGCACTTTAAATCTCATGGGCAAACAGCCGCTTTCATTCTAATGGGACACAAATTATCACCTAGTTGCACAATGTTTTAACCAACTGTATTGGAATCCTTGGGAGCATAAATTCCACTGGCCTGGTGGGGGGCTAACAGCTGCCTCACCCATCAGGGTTAGTGATTTGAAGGCCTAAGCAGGTGTTCCCCAGGAGAATCCAGTATCTTTGGGGTGGGGGGGTTACAAGAGACAGTTGTACCTGCAGCTGCACCCACCGTTTTTCCGCTTTTGGGAATTCACCCAGCCTCGGATAAAGCCAACAGGCCGTGTTCCGGGGCTTTGTAACACTCTGCTATTTACATAACCCCCTTTGCGCCATCCTCATTCCAATGCCCTTTGAAAGGGTGTTTAGTTAATAGGATTATAAAGCTTTCCTGTCGTTAAGCAACAGAAATCAATGCTCAGCCCCAGGCCTGACCTGAATGGCAGTTACAGTGGTGTGCCACTAGGTGGCCCCAAGCCTTAGCTGTGCTCCCTCCTACCTCACTCAGGTTATGCCGGTGGAAGACCCAGAGCGGAGCCTGTGTAGGATGGGCAGGTAGGCAGCTGTCTGCACTGGGTCCCTGCATCCTTTCCCCTGCTGCTGAAGCCCTCTGAGGGCTGGTGCTAAACCCAGATGGTAAGAGCTCGTGTGTGTCCATCCACAACAGCTGCCAATGGGGTTCTCCCCATCGGGTGGTCCCAGTTGGCTGCAGTGCCTGGGATGATGGCTCTTGTTCAAGCCGGCCTCTGTATGAACAGGACCCTCTGAGGCAGCCTTCCCAGCCCAATCCCACAATGCAATGCATCAGCCCCTGCTCCCAACAAGTACCAACCACGTGGGGTGGTAGTTGTCAGAATGCACCATGGGCAGAAGCTTTCATGCATCTCATACAGTCACTGCAGTGGCTTCCTCGCTTGGTGCTGAAGTCCAGGGAGCCAAGGCACCTGTTTTCTTTGGGCCAGCGGGATCCTCCTGCCAGACCTGGTAAATGAGCAGCAGCCCCATCTCTCTGTTGGTTATAAAACATCTGGAGCCAGCCTCCCTGGACTGAGTGGTAGCTTTGCAGAGGGACCCCTGCTAGTGCAATTACTGAACAGAGGTATTTGACGCAAACCCACCCAGTCCCAAATCTGTGAGTGGCTGCAGAACTGGCGGGTGTTGGGAACCAGGCAGGGATCCAGGCTTCTCTGTGGCAGGCTGAACTACTGTGCTCCAGAGGTGGGCCAGGCCTGGGAGAACTGATATTTGACACCAGCCGTCAAGGAGGTCAGGGCAGGACCTTTGCAACACCTGGATTGTGTCCACCAAAGCAGACAGCCCTCCTGCCCCACTATGCCCTTTACCTGCCTCCCCTCTCTCCTAGCGAGAGTGTAGGAATAAAGCCAGACTGCGAGGGGAAAGGAAGAGATGCAAACGAAAGTGACTTTCCCTTTCTGCTCCCTGGGTGCGGCTGAGCCAACTTGGAAAAGGGAAAGGTCTGCAGAAAGGATCAGCTTCCCGCACTCCCGAGGAATTGGCTCCAGCAATATTGGGCAGCTCTTTGTCGCGATAAGGGGTGGGGAGATGTTGAGAGACTAAATTTTTGTGCGCACGACAAAGGAAATTCTCAGTAGAAAATGAACCCGCTCAAAGAATCTGTCTCTATGACACACACTTTCCATCCACCCACCCGAAGCAGAGATGGTAAAAGAATGGATCACCTGTCAAATGGAAACCTGTTGAAAAGGCCAGACCTGCAAAGCAAGCACTGAGAGGAAGGATGGTCCTCCTGTGTGAGTCCAGGCACAGCACTTCATTGCTTTGTGCCTCAGTTTCCTGCCTGTAGGATCTCCTGGCTTTTGTCTATTTAGATTGCTGTAGTGCTGTCGAATGTCACAATATTTGCTTCGAGCCCTGGAGACAAGGGGTTTCTATGAGACTCTCAGCTTTCATTTAAAAAAAAAAAGGGGGTCTAGCTCGCGTGGCTGTGGAGAAAAGTTTGAAAATGTGACCAGAGTGTGTTCTAGGGGCTCAGAAATGAGAAGGCAAGAAAAAAGAGCGCCATACGTGCTTAGCACATACAGAGGTGTATACGTCTCTATGCATACATATTGCCTCTTCTATTGCTCCAGCCAGGAGAGGAAGGATGATCCAGTGATTCGCATGCTAGTCTGGGCCATGGGAGACCCTGGTTCAATTCCTGCTCTGCCACAGATGCTCTGTGTAGTCCCTGGGCAAGTCACTTAGCCTATGTGTGTCTCAGTTTTCCCATCTGTCAAACTAAGAGGGTGGGGGGTAAGAATGGGCTGCTGATAGCTGGAGGCTATAAAGCACCCAGGAAAGAGTAGGGCTATGAAAGGTGGAGCAAGGGAGTAGAACTAGGAGTCATGGAATGAAATTAAGAAAAGGAGTATTAGTATCAGGAAACACGTCCTCCAGTGCGATGGGCTGGAGTGTGGAATGGTCTTCAGAGGGAGGCGGTAGCAGCCTCCTCAGTTGGGTCCTTTTGAAACGAGACTAAGCTCTGGAGAAGGCAACTCTGCTGATGGGAACAATCCTGCGCTGACTGGGAGAGGAAGGAGGCTCCTAGGCTCAGCCATGCCTAACGCCTGTGAGTTTGTGGGTGCTTCTGCTGTGAGGAGAGGACCCTTCCTGCACACAGCGCTCTCCTTCATGTGCACACATGCACTCTCCGGTGGACACCCGTTTACGTGTGTGCTCGCACACAGGGAAGCACCCCGCCCTGCTGGGGTTCGAACTGCATCACCCAGGTGCGCAGGTTCCCTTGATATCCAAGGAATCCCGTCTCCGCGGCCCTTGCAGAGGAATGATAATTGGTAACTGTCGAGATGGCGGCAGCTTGCTTGTGTCTTCGTTTCTCCCAGCCCCAGGGCACCTGTGGATTCTCCAGCCAAGGCAGCCAGAGCCTCACCTGCCGCCAGACTGGCTCCTGGGCCCTGCAGCTCCTGCAGGCTTGAGGTTGGCTGGGTGGTGTGTTTGGGGGGGCGGGAGGCTGCCTTGTGTGGGGCCTTCAGAGCTGTCGCTTTACCCCTCTCTGCTCCTGGGCACTGCACCTGTAGCTACCTGTTTTGCACGTGCAACTGCATAGCTTCTGCTCACAGTGCCCTTGGTTCTTGTGCACGCCTGTGTCACATGGGTGCCCGTTTTTTAAATGGTCTCCTCTTCTCTCCATCTGCCCCAGAGAAAGGTCCTTTCCTGGCTCTTGGGAGTTTCAAAGGCATCAGGCTTTGCCATCTCTAGGGGCTAATCGCCTGCTCCATAGCCGCACAGCTTCTCTGCCTCATCAGGTCCTAATGGGGGGGCCTGTCCCCTATGAGAGCACAATGGGGAAGCAGATCAGAGTGGTTCTGATGGAGCTGTCTGTGCGCTCCCTGGGTGCCTAGACTCTCGTGTGTACCTGAGAAACGCCTCTTATTTCTCAACTCCCCCATTCCCCAGGAACGATGCCTTCGGGGGAGTGTTAACAAGACGCAGAGATGGGGAAATAGGTTGGCTAGAGGGGCAAGGGGCTGCACGTGGCGGCAAGCAGCCGCTTGCTGCTGTTACCCACCCCTTGCTCCTTCTGGATGCTTGGGAACGCCATGATTGGATGGGGAAGAATCCAAACCGGATTCCTTTGCTGGGATTTCCTGGGAAGGGCTGGGAGTGCTGGGGAGACAGCCCAGCTGTGGAGGTGGGATGGGCCTTTTGTTGCTCAGTAGCACCCCTTCTGGTTGCTAAAAGGAATGTCGGTGGCAGACGTTACAGTCAATCTCAGGAAGCCCTCCGCTGGAAAGATGGTGAGGCAGGAGGATGGGGGTCAATCCGGGGCAGCAATGACAATGAGCCCCACCGGCCTAGCACACTGCGGGGGGCGCTGCTCAGGGAGCTGCGGGGCTGGTGTAGTCATATGCAGCGCAGCAATCGGATAAAGCAAGCTGGGCAGAGTGGGGCCAGCTGGCACACTGGTCTGTCGCAGCGTTCCCAGCTTTGCTCCAGCCGCAGAGCTGGGCAGGTGCTAGTGCCGGGGGGGGCAGGGAAGGCTCAGGAAGGCAATGGGGGGGCCAGGGAGCTCGCACTGGTGTTACTCCCCTTGGCTGGGCGGGATTAGTCAGGAATGACACAGGGCTCTGGAATGGTGTTTATACCCCACTCAGGAATGCTCCCCGCGCTTGACAGGGGATTCCTCTCTGACAGCTGCTGCTGTCTCACCTAGATGGAATAGTTAGAGAGAGAGAGTGTGTGTGTGCGTGTGTGTGTGCGCCCATGCGCACGGGGAGGGGAGAGTCAGAGTCACCAGGGCCAGCCAGGACAGGCCAACCCATGTGACCTAATACCAAACCCAAACACTGCAGGTCTGACACCTTGACTTTCCCTCTCGGGATCGGGAGAGGCTGGGGGGCAGGGAGAGGGAGTATGAAAAACAAATCGAATGCAGCAGTAAATCCAGTCTATATCCTGTCTGTAGGATCCCTATTTGTGCCAGTCTAGATGGGGGAGGCTCACAGATCCCTAATACACTGCACAGGCTGCCCTTTAGCTGAGAAAACAGATGGTTGGGTTTTTAGGATGAATCTGCCATGGGTGGAGGGAAATGCTGGGTTCAAGTTATGGGGGGAGCAGGGGGTGGGAGTGATGAACTCAAGGGAGTACAGTGACCCAAAACAAATGGCCCTAGAGGGTCACGAAACTGCAAGCTGCACCTGCTCTCCCTTTTCCCTTCTTTCCCCCCCCTCCCCCCCCCCCCCCCCCCCGTGGCTCAGAACTACCTCCTGCCCCACTGGATACACCATTCTGCTTCCCAGCTGTTGGCCCTGCCAGACTAGCCCTTCCCCAACCCTCTGAGCTCAGGAAGCGAGAGTCCATGTCCCATCCTGTGGCAGACACAGGACTGAATCCTAATCTCCCTCCCCACTACGCAGTCAAAAATCCATCTGCTTCCACTCTCGCTCTGTGCCGGGTTGGTGGTAACCTGGCCGGTAGCACAGTGAATAGCGGACACCTTTGTACCTTGTTGGCAGACAGCTGGTTTCCAGGTAAACAGCAAGATAGATTGCTCAGTTTCCAACCCCTCCCTTGGCTGACACCCACTCGGTGCCCCATGTGACTCGAGCAATGCTAGGCGTGTCTGGGAGTGTGGGCAAAGCACCAGGGCTGGAGGGGAAAAGACAACAGATGTCATTTGGGAGGCAAGGCCGTTAAAGAACAGCTGTTAGACAGATGCGGTGTCCCCGTCCAGAAGTGAGTCACTGACTGACAACATCCTTTTGTAGGCAGTGCTCGGTGGGGGATGGAGGGCCGGTTTCCATGACTGTCCATGTCCAGGGAAGACAACAACAAATACAGAGGATGTTCTGTAGAACTGACTCAATCACACAGATAAGGCACCAGCCCTGGGCGGGAATAGAGGGCAAGGGATGTAACAGGGATCATATCACCTGCAGAGAGGCCTTTGTGTTTCTGCCTATCCCTGCAGCTGCAGAAGGGCTCCGGTTTGCCACGTGGTTTTGGTTTTTAATACCTGGGCAGCCAGGGTGAGTGATGGGATGGGGCAGCCGTGTTTATCAAAGAAATGTGGAGGTATTTATTAGTGCATGCATGCAGCTCATGTGCATATTTGTGGGGCCTGTATGCATGCATATGGTGGGCTGTTGGGGGAGTGTTTGGATGGATGCGTAGGACACGTGCATCCCTGCCTATGCACAATGCGTGTGCGTGTGTTCTATGGTGTGACATTTGTCTGGTCTCTGTCACTCGACCCCATCTTGCTGATGAAGCAGACAAGGATTACGACCTGTACCTCTGTCTGTCACCGCACCCAGAAACCAAGGGTGTCCAGCAGAAACCGGGAACTGGCTACGGAAATGCCCTCTGGCGGATTACAAGCTCTTCAGAAGCAGGGGGTTTTCTATGGAAACTCAATACATTTTGTAACCATAGCAACCCCAAGTAAAGATCACCCCCCTTCTCCTCCTCCAGATGAAATACCCTTCATGACAGCTCAATGTTACCAACTCCTGGGGGATTTATTTCAGCTGGATAAAGCACTTTAGCGTTGAATAAGGCAGCTGGATTGCAAGCAACAGAGCCTCCTTTTTTTTTTTTTTTAACTGATGAATGAAGATGCATTTAGAAGCAGAAATGAGGTCCATAGATGCCTGCCATTCTCTCCTGTCCCAGTGTAAGAAGCTGCCCCTTTGCCATTTTGGTGCCATTTCCTAAAAACACCCCCTTTGTTTCCCTCCCCCTTGCCCCAAACAAAACAGGCTGCTGGAGATGCATCTGTATCAGATTTTTTTTTTTTTTTTTTGCTCCATCAGTTAGGCGGTTATTGCATATGGTCATCTCCATGGAGACGGAGCCCGGCTCTGCCATTTCCTAGATACCTGTTTGACTGATGGTGAGCAAAACCAACAGCTCATTTTCTATTTGAAATTAAGTAACGATAGCGACTGGGATCTCCGCTACGTTCAGGTCCTGGTGTGAAATTCCAACCCACACAGGAGCTTAAAAATCAAAATACGTCAAGCGTTAAAGGCGTGGAGTAATCCTGTGAAAAC
This sequence comes from Chrysemys picta bellii, assembly GCF_011386835.1. Lineage (NCBI taxonomy): Eukaryota > Metazoa > Chordata > Testudines > Emydidae > Chrysemys > Chrysemys picta. Next base: position 17,085,933 of record NC_088808.1, on the reverse strand, counting down.
TAATTGGTTTTCCCGTTTAATGCTCATTAGCTGTTCAGTTTGCATTGCTAATTGGCGCTCTGTACTTATTAAAAGGCGCTTCATAAGGTCTTGGTTACAAATGACTTTCACATGCCTGTCTCTTCTGGGGAGCAAGGGAGTTTGCAGAGTGGTGGGAGTCCATGGTGTTCCATGGACTTGAGAGACCGTTTGGGCAGTGGAATTTATTAGGAGTTGTAACTCTCTCTGATTGAAGACGGAGCACATGTCAACTAATCCACATCCTTATCTTCAGGGCAACTGGCAACAACACGGGCTTTTCCTGACTTGCTCCTCTGCCGAAGGAAACACGCAAGGAACAGAAATGGCCATGGAGATCCGGGGGAAGAAATAAGCTTTGAGGGGAATGAGGGTGGAATGTTCAAAAGTGCTCCTTTGCCATTCGGCTTGTGCTCTTATATCCCTTAGGGCCAGATTGGCAAAGGTACCTTAGGTGCCTAAAGATGCAAATAGGCATCAAGTGGGATTGACAAAAGTGCCTAAGTGAATTAGATGCCTAACTTCTATTGACTTTCAATGGGACTTAGGGACCTGACCTACTTGGGCACTTTTGTGAATCCCACTAGGTGCCTAAATCCCTTTGTAAGTCTGGCCCTTAGGCTCTTTGTTAGTCCGACCCAGGGGGATTCTGTAGAGGGACTCTGTGGGGATAAGATTTCTGTGTTTATAGAACCAGATTTCCTCCCTCTGTTACTGCTGAGTATCAAAGGGGAAGAACTGCTTAGAAACCTTATTTACTTTTCATTCCTCAGGCTGTTTTATTTCCTATTTACATTTCTATCAGCTTGGGGCAGTGAAAACAAAAGGGTCCATTTCAAGGTGTTTCTCCTGAGTTTCACATTCTCCTGTGTGAGCAGGATGCTGCTATGTTTGGGTTGCAGACCGCTCACGGGGTTGTGATTTCCTTTGGAAAGCAAACTTTCCATTGTCTTTGTGGGATTTCTTTAATATCATGGAGCCTTTGATGTTTGACTTGTAAAACCTTCAGGTCAGATTGTGCAACCCTTGGCGAGTAGTCTCCTGTGAGCTGTCTACTCCCCTAAGACCTTGGCTATGCTGCGTTTTTACGTCACCCAGTACAAATCTGTGCCACCATGTCTTTGTCAATGGTGTCTATGCTTTGGGTTTGCACCATCGCAGCTACACCAGTGGCTAAAATTCCAGTGTAGACAAGGCCTTTGTGTTTCCAAACCCTAGCTTCAGTGCCCTAAGTTGAATTGACGATGAGCAAACCTCACACAGCAGCCTTTTCCTTTGTTCGCACTCTGCAGGGATCTGCTGGGCAATCAGTCTCACAGCTGAAAACCTGGGAGCGTTTTCATAAAGGACCTTGGGAGTGAACAACCACCCTTCGTTGGGAGAGGTGCATGTCCCAAACAGGCAGTTGTCTATCACTAGGGCAGTGGAGGACCAGTCAGAGCCCATGGGGGCCTACGTAGGAATCCCTGGTGAACTTCCCTGGAGTTGTTCCTTTCCTGACGAGACCTTTACTGGAAAGAGACCTTTACTGGAAAGCGGAGTTTTCCCAACAATGGTTGCCAGCTGCCTGGCTGGACCTGCAGGAAACAATCAACCCCGAGCTTCTGTGCAAAATTAAATAGCAAAGCGGAAGAGAATGAATCGGAGTTTTGCCTCCACTGGGAACCAGGGACTTGGGTAAAGTGCTCCAGCTGGGAGGATTTTCCCACCAGCTGTGGCGTCTTGTGGCCGGGCCTCTCTGCTGGGTCGAGAGGGGGCTGGCACTTGCAGGTCAACCCTTTCCATGTGGTACAAGGCTAGCAGGTGACACGTGCTTTGGGTCAGACCCTTGTCCATTGATATCGGAGGAACCAGGATCTTTGCACACAACTTCCATCAATGCCAGTGGGTTGAGGCGGTGGAATTATGGCCTTATACCCAAGCTCCTGGGGATCCTTGTGGAAGGTGGCTGGCTTGGTGACTGTCATGAGCAAGGGCAATCTCTGCATTCCACACCTGCTGAAGATCCCTGGTGAAGCCATTCTTCAAAGCTACTGGGATAGGGTCACTAGTTTCCCCATCCTACCAGAGCTGTTGGGAGAACAGTGAAGGGGAATGAAACCTCCTTCGTGGCTGGAGAAGCTTGTGGTGTCCTCGCAACGACTTCAGATACCCGATGGGGACCAAGGAAGAGCCTGATTTTTCCCAAAGAATCCACCCCAGGTTTTATCCTGAGCCCAGTGCATGCTGGGATCTTGGTCAGTGGATTCTCCTCTGGGGATCATATAAAGCTGGTCACCTCCCTGACCAGTCTCAGGGCTCTAGTTTTAAGATGCTGTCAGCAACAGCAGGGTTGGCTTATGTCTGAGAGTCTGTCACGGGTGAGAACTGCTGCCTGTTGTCCGGGGACACGGAGCAGGATATAGGATGTGGGGGGGGGCTCCCCATAGCAGCACTGCTGATGAATGCTGTGAATGCAAAGGAGTAATAGTCTGGAGCCCCATTGCTGGGCCTCTGCTGGTGCCTCCCTGGCAGAGCAAACCCATAACCTTCCCTTCAGCCACCTTTCTACCAGATCCAGCTGCTGCTTTTTCCAGGTGGGCCTGCAGGGTGGCTGCTCCCCTGTGTAGCCCCCCAGTCTCTCGCTGCCCATGCTTCTCTGTTGCAAGTGGCACCAGCCTTTCCCTTGGGCCAGTCCAGGGACTTAATGTTTTGTTTTCCTTTCAGAGTCTTTTGCGTGGTTGCTGACTCTCCCCGAGAGGTTATTTCCCCTCTTTGACAGCTTTATGGCTGCCCTACGCAGAGGTCACTGAGCTCTGGGGCTTGCAGAGCAGGCACTGGCCCCGGGCCAGCCATGTGCTGGCTTGGAGACGATACCCCTGTCGCTTTTCGCCAGGGGCTGGGGACAGACACATCCACCAGGCGGGCAATGGGCCTCGCTTTCCATATCGCCACGTAGTTAATTGCAGAGGCTCTCATGGGAAAGAACCAGGGACCTGTACTCCTAGGGGACTTGGGGGCTTGAACCTGACCTCCTTTTCCTTCTCCAGATGTCGAGTCTGCCAGTGCCCATATACGCTGGTTCACTGGCTGGTCTGATGGCGAGCCTGAGCTGTGCCCACCTGCTTGTTACTGGAGGGATGTGTCCCGCTGGGCTGATCTGTTTGTTAACACAGGGTTTGGGGACGGAGCTGGGCTGTGTACACTGGAGCCAGGATTTGAACATGGGTCTTCAGCGCGGGGTCTGAAACCGTGATCCCCTGCACCTACTCTCACTGGAAATGTAGTTGGGACTTGAGCTCGAACCCCAGGGGGAAGGGAGCTAAAGGTCTTTATAGACCATCCTACACAGAGGATGCCGGTCTCCTGCTTTAGAGCATGAGCTGATCAGCACAGGGGCAGGGAGGGATTGCTCGCTCCACCCTCTTGTAGAGCGTAGCACGGCACTAATTGGGTGCATTAAGGGCCCCCTTTCTTGGGGGTGCTAGCAGAAGGTATTGGTTCGCACTGGAGGCTTTAAGCGCCATCCAGCTGGTAAAGCCTATGGGAGAGCCCCTCCCCGGGCACTGCTGGGGGCAAATTCCCCTCTCAGGGATGCCGGGGTCAGACCTTTAGGACGGATTCCCCATTGCTCGAAGGGCCCCTCTAAGCATAAAGTGGCCTTTGGGTAGTGGATCACCTCCTGAGGGTGTTCTCACAGGGTAAGGTGCTATTCTGGCTGGTGTAGGAAGAACATATGGGTTCTATACTGGTCCCCTCACAGCCCCCAGCGTCAGGGCATAGTGGGGATGGTTAGGGAGAGGGTGTGGCTGGAACGCTCTGGCTATTCTCAGCTGCCCATGAGCCATATGGCAGCCTGAGCTCCCATTAGAGCAACCTCAGAGCTGCTCTAACTCTCTGAGAGACAGGCCCAAAACATGGGTGGCAGATGTGCCACACCCGTGGAAAAAAAGCAGAAATTGGGCTTGTTTTTGGCTTTATTGGCTTGTGAGTTGCTTGTTGGCTAGTTTTTGGCTTGTAGCTTGTTGCTTCTTTTTTTGTGTGTGGATCAGCTCCCAGCAAGCGGGGTCAAGCAGGAGCAAGGGGGGGAGAGAGTCAGGGGTGCACAGCGGGCCCACCACAGTCCCAGACTGCACGCGGGGGGATCTAGTCACATAGAGTGTTGGGGTTCTTAGGGATTGGCTTGTTTTGGCCTTGTTTTGAAATGGGATTAGCTTGAATTTTGGCTTATTGTGAACATCGGGGCGCTTATTTACTGCGTGAAAGTTGGCAACTGTGCGGTACAAAGGTGGTATTTAACCCCACCCTCTCCGTTGTCACCCTGAGCGCAGGCCCTGGGTAGCAGACACTGGGCCCACTGAGGTCAGTGGAGGCACCGCGGATTTACCACAGTGTAATGGAGGGCAGGCTATGGCTCTCGGCCTCCCCCAGCTGTGTCCTGGTTTATGGTACTAGGCTCTAGACAGGGGGGTTGCTGTGCTGGAGGCAGCGTTGCCTCTAGTAGGCACAGCCCCCAGCTCCGGGTAGCTGGAGCCTGGGAAACAGTTCCAGGAGGAAGCCGTGAAAGTCCCCTCCCATGTGCCCAGGAACAGGCTATCTCAGCAGGGCTGACAGAGTGTGCCAGGCCCCCTGCCCTGAGAGAGATTGGCACAGAGGAGGCTGTGCATGTGTGAGGCCTGCCCGGGCCCAGTGGCTGGGACAGATCTGGCTTGCGTGCGAGTGACTCACCCACATCAGGGGAGGGCAGGAAGAGAGTTGTGGCGGCTCCGAGGCTGAACACTGAGCAGCCTGTTACCTAATGGCAGAGGAATGCGAACCCCAACAGGTCCCCCCGCCAGTGCTCCCCGGGAAATCCACGTGTGCTCCAGGCCAGGCTCTGTGGCCAAGGCCAGCTGGATGGAGTTGGAACAGCAGGGTCATGACTGCTGCCCAGTGAGGGACTGTGGAGATTCAGGCCTCCTTGTGTATGTCCAGAGCTGAGGGGTTCCCATTCACTGCTCCCCATCATGCTGTGCATCCGCCATGGGGCTCTCTTAGCCCCTGGTGAATATACCCAGCGTGACTTTGAAAGGCCTCTCACTCCGCCCAGCCAAGGCGAAATGTTCTATGTGCACAGGCTGGCACGGCTGCAAGATGCCGGGGTGCGGGCCGAAGCAGGGCAGCTCTCTTCCACCAATGCAAGAGATGGGAGTTTACACTTCCCGTCCACTCCGCCCTTGGCCTGTATGCAGAGACTACCTGGAAGGGGGCTGGTTGTGAGGGTTGCTTTTGTTAGTAGGGTGGCTTCTTCTCTGTTGGGGCCTGGCAGAGCCATTTGAAATCGTACCTGCTGGAATCTAGAACTAGCACTGCACAGAGCACCCAGGGGATCCCAGCCACTTCCCGTCTGCTCACTGGGCCCACTGGCCTGCTCCTTTCTGACTGGCCATTTCCACCAGACAGAACAGGCCTGATTTCTGGCACTGGTTGGGGATAAGGCGGTGGGACTTGGCGCCGAGCGGCCTTACCATCTGGCAGGAGCCAGCTCTCTGCTGCAGGGTGAGGTGCTGAGCTGTGCACAGGGGAATAGCAGAGCTGAGCGAAGGGTGAACGCAGCAGAGCCACGCTTCCTTGGGGAGCAGCCTCTCTCCAGCCAGTGCCCATCCCCCAGGAAAGGCAAGGAGGACACAAGCACTAGGCAAAGACACCCCACAAGCCCTGTTGCGTGACGAATCCATATGGTGACCAGCAGCCTCGTTTCACTGGATCCCCGGTCTCCAGATGCTGGAGGCCAGTGCAGTCGCCCCAGCAAACCTCTTGTTTCCTCCTCTGCACCCAAGAGTTGTGCTCCTAACGCTGGTGAGCAGAAGAGTCATAGGGACGGGATTTGCTGGGGGACTTACCCATGGAAGCAGGGACACTAAACTCCCGGTGTGGGGGAGAGCTCCCCACTGACACCGATCCAGGCACTGCTGATGGACATTGTGGGGGGACACGCTCCACACCCGGAACATGCCTCCAGCAAAGCCCCATTTCAAACCCAGGGCAGAATGCAATGGACTCTGCGTCTGGCCAGGCTCCCTGATGGGTGGCACTGGCTGGTCCATGGGGCAAAGCTTTCCACGAGCGCAATGATTGTGAATCTCACCTGGTCTGTATTAGCAATGCACTGCGCTTTCCTAACAAGAACTCCCAGTGCTCTCTGGGCATGAATTGAGCCTCCTAGTGCCCCTGTGAGCATAGGGAGGCATTTGTCTGAAATGGTGCCTTAAACAATACAAGAGAGGGATGGAAGAAGGAAAGAAAAGGGGGAGGCTAAGGCTGAAGTTTGCCCTCCCCGCGCACCTATTCTTCCAGCACCGCTTGCCTACCTGACACAACCACCACAGGGAAATGCTGTAGCTACAGCAGACACAGTTCGATCCTAATAGGAAATCAACAGCAGGCAGGACCTGTTGTGGCTTGGAGACAATGCACAGGGGTTTGCGAGTGCCATGCATGTAGATGAGGCTGGAAACCCCGCGCCGGTGCAAAGCGGCAGCAGGAGCTAGTGGCATAGATCACACCGAGCGAGAGGAAGAGAGGCTGGGGGAAAGGAGCATGTTGTGGCACGCTTGCAGAGAAGGGCTGTTTCTCAGATCTCGAGAACATCGCTGGCTGCACACGCACACGGAAAGCCTCTTGGTGTGGCTCCGCGGCTCTTTGATTTGCAAGGAAGGAAATAAGACCTCTTAGTGCAGCAGAAGCAGCAGCTGTTGGCAAGATGCGTTGGCAAAGCTGATCAAAGGGAGAGCTTCGATCTACTTCATCGCCAGGGCTGGACTTTCTCTTAGTCTAAGAATTGGAAGGAAAGAGAGAGACAGGGAGAGAAAAAGAGGGAGAGAGAAATCCTTCCAGCACTGGGAAGATGGAGGCAAAACCTTTGTTCAATGTGCAGAAGGCTCTGGTTCAGCCCATGCAGATGTGCATGCTGGATATTCCCCTGAGCGTCCAGGATGATGATGTGAGTACAGAGAAAGCAAGTAGAAGGGGTGTTCTGGTCGAGGGGGTGGGGATGGGGCATAAGGGGCCGGGAGGGGTTTTTGATCCCCACCCTCCTATCCAACCAGCAGCGTTCCTGGGAACGGGGAAGTTCTGGTGAAGTTAGCGCTGCCGAGGGCTGGTGTGATCTCCATGAGCAACAGTTTGTCTGTCTCCTTTCCAGAGGCGTATTTTGTGGCAGGCTGTCTCTTGCTCTTCCAAAATCCAGGGGGCCAAATGTGGGAGGAGGAGGTGGGGGAAACGTTTCTAGAAAGTTAAATGCATGTCACCAGTCAAAGCAAAAGAGGATGTTTGTCATGTGAGGTGGGACAGCAAGTGAAACCCCGTCTCTGTGTCACCCCAGGGCAGCCTGTCGGTGTGGGCTGCCGTGTGTCAATGCAGGACAGTTCTGATGTGGAATTTCAGAGGCACCGTTCAGCTGCAGAGCTTAAATCTCCTTCTGCACAGGTTTTGTTTTATACCTTCACTCACTGTCTCTCCAGCTGTTTAGCAGTTCGCTCTGAGCTAGTCTGCTCTCGATTACTCTGGTGCAAACCGCACTGGAGCAACTCAGAGTGGAATTTGGTCCATTAAGTGCAAAAATCCTGTTTGGGGCACTTGGGAATCTCCTCCTCAATGCTGCATCCAATGCCAGGAACTTCAGAGGCAAGGTTCCTTCAGTAACCTTAACTCTGCCCTATGTTTGAGTACATTACAGACCTGATTACACAGCGCTGGGCCCTGTGACTTGCTGTACTGCTCAACAACCCGATATCACTGCCCCTCTTTCCGTAGGCTTAGACGCACGCAGGTGGCATCTGGTCTCCCTGTTCATACTGCATGTTGGATGATCATATGGTACCCAATCCTGGTCCTGTTGGTGTCTGGGGCAAAACTACTTCTGGCTTCACTGGGGGCAGAATTGCGCCCATCATGGGTATACCCAAGGGGGGCAGGCAGAGTTTGGTTGTTGCAGGGACATTAAATCTGAATTTCTTGACAGTGGTGCAATTAACGTATTGATGTTGATGTCACACTTATTGCTTGAGTGATTATATTTATTGATGTGATTCCCATGTGGTGGCAGTGATTTTAAAGAGACCCAAAAAAGCCAAAGAAGAAGGACCTTGTGCCTCCCCTCCCACACATGCCCAGGCGGTGGTTTCCGGTCCCAGCAGGGTGGGAAACCCCCAACAGGCCTTGCTCAGCAGACTGGGAAAGTGTCTCCATAAATAAAAAGTGACTCGCCCAGCAGCTGCAATTAGATACACCCCAGGGCTTTGGCCAGGAGCTGCTGGTTGGCTGCTGTGGCTGTGGTAATGAGGATACCTGCATGGCTGCCGCACAGCTGGCTGGAGCTAGGTAACCAGGCTGTGCATGGGGAGGTGCAGCAGGTGGGGGCTCAGCACCTTGCAACTCCCACTCCAGTGACTGAGGCTTGGGGGCAGCCCATGCTTCTCAGGAGCGGCTCGGAGGGGCAAGGAGTAAGACAGGAAGACTCGTGTTTCAAGGGAGTGAGGAGAGGTGTGCAGCCAACCCGCACCCTCCTCCAGTGCCGCAAAGGGCTGGGGCGAAGAGGGCCGGATCCTGCCAGCGGTCCCATTATCCTGACACTTCTATCATCTCATTCTCCCTCCCATGTCTGTTGTGCTCACCGCTGTGGTATCTGAGCACCTGATTTGCCTGTATCTCTTAGGGCAGTGCCTCCTGGCATCTTGTTCACTGTTTGCTTTGTCTGCAGTGTGTTGGCAGGTTCCTTAAGGCTAGGGTGACCAGATAGCTAGTGTGAAAACTCGGGATGGGTGGGGGGTATTAGGGTCCTGTGGGGGATAAGAAGCACCTATATAAGACAAAGCTGCAATAGTGGGATGGTCCCAATAATATCAGGACATCTGGTCACCCTATTTAGGACCAAGCGGCTTGGACAGCCCTAACCAGGCTGAGTGTTTTACTGTCATGTAACCAGATTCAGAAGTGTAGTGAGTCCAGAATTCATTCCTGCTGGGCAGGGAAAGCAGGTGCCGGATTAACCTGTGAAGGTTGGAGCATTACCTAGGGAACTCAGCGGGGCTGCCCCAGGACAGGTCGAGGATTCCCTGAGAATTATTGTAAACTAAGGAAGAGGAAAGCCTGAACTGGATTTTATGCTCACTGGAGCTGGCCTCTCAGGACTGAATTTAGGAGAAGAAAACCCTGGCCTGGATTTCTCTGGAACGGCCTCGCCTTGTTAATGTCGCTCCTGGTTTTACTGCACAAAGTCAAATTTGCTTTTATTTCAGAGGATAAACACTGTATTTTAGGAGTTGTTTCCGTTAACCCCTTTGCAGCTGCTGGAACATGTACAGGTCTTTGCAGCCAAGTCACTGTGAGAGGCCCAGTTGTTGGCTGGAATGTCAGGGTGTATCCTGGTCCTGGGAGAGCTTGTTTTGGGGATGCCCCTGGCTCCACCAGAGAGCTGTGTTTGTCCTGGAACATACCAGCTCCGCTGTTCAGGATGGAAGGGCTAACGGGCATTTCCCCATGGCCTCCGGTCTGGTAAACATTCCGAGTTCTGCTCTGTTACATTGGAGTGAGTCCAAGGTAAGAGGAGTCACTCTGGATTTACACCAGCGTCGCTGAACCTGTCCCAGCTTTCCCACTGCAAGTACAACTTGAGTCCCTCAGCGTACAGCTTGTGTTTTGTCCCGCGACTCTCCTAACTTAGGAGTGTTCCAGCGGAAAGCAGGACGAAGCGCCCGCTATACACACACACAGGGCGTCGAGCTAACTCGAAGGGAGACACTCTTGTCCATCACGCGCAAAGCAGTGCTGGCATTTTCCAACTTCTTGGCCTTCCTGCTTCTAGCAGAGAGCATTTGGATTCCAGCTGGGCGAGTGTCAGCAGGCAACGCTTGGGAGCAGACTGCGGCTTTTGAGTAGAAGGATTAGCATCTGCAGGTTCTTGCTGTGTATAAACTTGTCTGAGTCCCTGCCGTTCCTCTGCAAGCCTGGGAAGAATTAACCCTGTCCGTCAGCCCTGGGAAGTGGGGGAGCAATTGCATACAGATATGCTGGCAGAGCTGGCATCCTTTCATACTTCTCCTCTGCTGGCTGGCACAGCTCACGCCATAGTGGAAACTTCGGTGGGGAAATCCAGAGCCATATCTCTCGGGCCAATGTGGAAACTCCACTTGCACAATCTCAAGTGCTCACTCGCGTTCTCTGCCCCTGGGGGAGGCCAAATCGAGCACATTATTCCTGGCATGCCCACGCTCCTATCTTCTGTTGCTGTGCTGGCAGCCTCAGCCGCCCGTCTGTGCCAGGACCGGGAGACCCAACCCAGGGAGAGTCAGTCAGGGGTGCCTGCCCTGGAATTTCCCCTGAAGGAGGAATCTCCGCTTCCCAGGCTGCTTCTCTCAGTGGAGTGAAGTTTGGAAATCTTTGATGCCCCTGGACCGTTGGGTATTTGGAAAGGGGGATCTCTGCACCCTCTGACCTCCGTTCTCCATCCCCCAGGAGATCCCCAAACAGACTCTTTTGGAGACGTATTTCCCAAGACCTTTCATGGTCTCTCACTCCCAGCCCAAAATTGCAGGCAGTGATTATTTCACCCCAACCCCTGGCTCAGCAAACCAACTCCACCCCCTTCCCAGCCCAAGGGGTGGAAGCCTACCCAACTTGGAGTGCAGTCTCCAGGGTCCTGTGTTCAAATCCTGCTGCAGGTTACAAGCATGAGAGGAAGTTGGTCTCCTCATCCCCAGTGGATCTTTGTCCACGTAGTCAAACCACACAGTTCACGAGGGGGGCTGGCAGCGCGGCGTGGGGGCCGGGGTGTGGGACAGCAGGAGATGTTGTGGATCAGGACAGTGGCACATTGGGCAAAGTTATGTGGATGAAAACTTTGTCCTGTGTCTGCCCTTCACTGGACATGCCTCTAGTCAGTGAGATCATGTTCTCAACTTCCCAAGCAGAGAAGTTCATCCAGATGCAGAAGGAAGAACGAATGAGCAAATGATTGAATACGTGGGCCCTGCCGCAGTGAGCTGGCCCCAGCCCCGCTCTGATCTGCTAGCAAGAGAGAATTTGAGGGGACCAGGCGGGGGAGATAAAAAATGAACTTCACGCAAAGGGAGGCAGCAGCTTCCCTAGCACGGCAGGTCCCAGCCTGCGCTGCCTCAGCAGTGTGTGAATGCCAGGGGCTGAGTCACTGACCCCCTGATGCTCTTTCCCAGAAGCTCCCAGGCATGTCAGCGAGTCGTTTTCCCTTGCACTTGATGATGATCACCCCCCACTCCCCTCCACTGTGGTTGCTGTAGGCTCTGCTATCTTGCAGTGGAGACACGTAGTCCTGTGCGCCCTTTGCCAACAGCATAGTACTGCCAACAGACCCCTGCAGCGCCTCTTCCCAGCTCCACCTCTCTGCTCCCTCCCTGGTTAGGCACCAATATCGCCAGGTTAGCAACGTGGCGTCTTTGCTGGCTGCTTTAGGCTGCCATGTTCCACCCCAGAGTTGGCTGCATTTCCACAGTGGGTGGAGAGATACCCGTAAACATATGGCGGAGCCTGTTTGTCTTAGTGTGAAAGACGCTTTCCACATAGTTTGTCTCCCTGCTGGGTACTGTGCAAGCTTCTCCACACACAACCCGACCCCTGCATTCTCAGGTATCCCAGACCTTCAACACGTACAGCACTCCTAGTTCACTAGAAATAATCACTGCCAATTAACTTACTGATTTCGGGGGACCTGCAGGTAGAGCAGAGATGAATGAACAGCAGGGATGTCCAGCTACACCTTGCAGGCACTCTGTACTGTGTGTGTGGATGAAAGGAGTTAGCACACTCGGGTAAGCCAGGCTAGCGTGTGTGTGAGAGATCTGCTCCTCCTGATTAACTTGCTGGAGTTTTGATTGTGCATTGGATTCTGATCCCAGGACGTTTCCTGCAGCCTCAGCTTCTACCCCTGCCAGCCTGCATCCCGTGGGGCCTCTTGGCACAAGCTGCAGCACGTGTTCATTACACACAGGCTTGGGTTGTTGGGAGCCTCTGGCACAGCGGGCAGTGGGGACCTTCCCACGGAGTCATTCCCCACCAGGCGCTGCTGGGATTCAGTTGCCATTGCAGCCCTGGAAATGCTGCTCGGCAGCTCTGGGAATGGGGTAAGAATGCAGCAGCCCAGCTCGACTGAGGGGATTTCAGGGGATCCCCGCCGGTTGGTGGGGACCTTAATTCACGCCCCATCTCAGTAGCTTGCAGCATAGAGAATTTGTCCCACCTGAGCGCCTCTGTTCAGGCTCAGCCAATGCTGCTGTGCATCCCTTTGGGATGGATGTTGCAAGCACGTTCGTGCTGGCCCGTTCAGCTGGCACCAGTCACCTCTTGACCACGGTGTTTCCTGTGGCCAGGAGATGCTGTGCAGTGTTCGGAGACCCAGTGAAGGGCACTTGCAGGAGAAGGCAGAGAAGAGCTCCTGCTCGTATTGTTTTCATGATCAGATTGAGGGATCTATCTGCCTACTAGTCGGTCTGTGATGAATGAGTGATGTAATGGAGTCCAACACCACAGTGAGGAGCGTGCTGGAGATATGATGGAGACGGGGGCCATGGAGGAACCTAGACAGCTAATAGATATTTGACTGTATGGATGGTTAGACATACCACTTGTCGTAAGAGGCAGAGTGGGCTGGTAAGTAGGGCATTGGCCTGGGTTTCAGGAGACCTGGATTCTATTGTGACTGTGGGCAAGTCACTTTGTGTCTCTGTGCCTCAGTTTCCCCATCTGTAAAATGGGGAGGATGATGCTGACCTTCCTTTGTAAAGTGTTTTGAGAGCTATTGATAACACGGGATCAATAAAACTACCGTTGCTGGGCCTGATTTTCAAAATCTGGGAAGCCCAGGGGTGTAGTGGGCGGGGGGAGAAGGTCTGTGCAATTGCACGACTAATTGGTGAGTACCATTGTCATGACTGGGGCTGCAGATCACGTATTTGGACTGAAGGGCTAGTGAAGTATTTTTGCACCCAGTGCTAATAATAATTAATAATTAATGGAGATATCCCATCTCCTAGAACTGGAAGGGACCTTGAAAGGTCATCGAGTCCAGCCCCCTGCCTTCACTAGCAGGACCAAGTACTGATTTTGCCCCAGATCCCCAAGTGGCCCCCTCAAGGATTGAACTCACAACCCTGGGTTTAGCAGGCGAATGCTCAAACCATGCTGTGGCTCTTGGTTTTTGAAAAGGAGGTCTAAAGTGTGCGTTAACCGTGCCAAGCTGACATGTTTTTAAACATGACTTGTCCTTTGTCTACACCACTGTGTTTAACCGCCTCTTGGGTAACGTGCTGCATTTCCCCAGTGCATCTGCATCCTAGTGTGGGGCTTACTGAGGTTCCACTGCAGCACGATGAGAACTTTGCTGTTCAGTGGGAAGCAGGAGGCTCCAGTGGATGTATAAGCCCGTCCAAGCATCCCTTGGGGGAAGGACAGGCGTGCGGGAGTACAGCAGGGTCTGGACAGGCGCTCTCGAGGACAAAAGGATACAGGGTATCAAGAGGCCAGATGGACAGGGAGAGGACTATTGAGAGGCACTAGGGGAAGACGGAAACGGGCTCAGGTCAGCTGGACATTGGAAAGATAGCTGGCCAGGATGTCTGGAGGATGGAAGGATTTGGGTGGGAGCTCAGATGGAGAAGGAGACCCGAAGGAGAGCGGGACGACAGATTCACGTGGAAACCTAGAAGGGCTGCCTGCAGCTGGGGAAGTGGAGCCCCTTGCTGTGGCCTGCGCCTCTGGCTCTGATTAGGATCTCGTCTGGTGTGATTTGGGGCCAGGAGAAGACATCATTCTCCAGGTATGCAGCTGCTGTTGGTCCATCTGGCGATAACGTCAGGCGGCCCTTTGCCGTCCCTGATGGGAACTCCTGGCCTGGCCCCAGGCTCAGTGTCCCGGACGCGTCCCGCCCGCAGGCGAGGGGGAGACGGACAATTGGCTTTGTGTGTTTTTAAAACCGAAGTAATTGCACTGGGGGCCCTTTGCTGAGTGATAACAAGGGCTCCTGCCCAGCAACTTCACACTGAGTCTCTGTGCAATATCCTTCTCTAGGCTGGGGTGCAGCACACCCGCAAAAACGCCTCTCCCTGAGAATGGGGCCCTTCCCCATCGCCCTGAAACCAGCCAGGGGGCAGCAGAATTTGGAGAGCTCCCCTCACCTGCAGGGCGTGTCCAGGAGCACAGGAAGAGCTGTCTAGTAATTGGAGCACAGACCTGGGGGGAGGAGTTCTGGGTTCTACTCCAAATTCTGCCATTGACTTGCTGCGTGACTGTGGGCAGGTCACTTTATCTCTCAGGTTCCCTGTCTGTAAGATGGGGCTTGGTAACCCCAGCCTCCCTCACAGGGGGTTGTGAGAGTTAGCACACGAAGGGCTGCAAAGTGCTCTGAGGTCCTGGGTTGCAAGGTATTCGTTTGGTGCCAAGTAACGCTAAATGGCTCGGCCCTCCTCTCGTCATACAGTGCTTTTGTCTAATGTATCAAGACCACACTGCTGCCCAGGGTCTTGTCTAGACTAGAGCCCATTGAACATGGTGTGAAGTGACTCTCAGTAACTCCGTGGGTTTTGGATCAGGCTGCCGGTGTCTGAGCTTATACAGAAGCTTGGCAGGTTCTTGAACCTGTGCCCTGCACCGTGTGACCCAAACCCTTCGGCTCACTTACCACAGTGAGTAGGTCCGGTCGAGGGGCATTGGCAGAGCTGGGCAGGAAACTTGACAGGCTCGCCCGCCCCGGTTCAGATAATGCTCTTGGCCTCTCACTTCCATAACTCAGCAGAAACAATTGCAAAATCCCCCCCCCCCCCCAAACAGCAAGAAAGGCAAACTGGGAAAGGATTGCTAAAGTGCTTTGCCAGCAAAAGAGCAACTGCGTCTATGGTTGTGAAAGCCGATCCGAGAAGGGGAAATCAATCCACTGGCTGCTGCAAGCAATGCACACAGGCTTTTGGGGGCATCTCTGGCATATTTGTAAATGCTTCATCAAATGGCACTTTACAGTACGCTGCTTTGCCAACTGAACCAGCAACATCCGCACCCTGAGAGACTGTGGGAAGCTGCAAGCTCAGGAGAGACCAGTGCAATATGTCCCATTCTGATGTTACTGTACTGGGCATTGCTCCCTGTAATAGCGTATGTCAGCTGAGGGGTTTGGCTCGCTTGGTGCAGGAGATCAGAGGTTCAAGTCCCCATTATGCTGTAAAGCAATGCAATCAATCCACTCTTGTACAGCAATGCATTATAATGCAATACAGTCAGTCCAGTGTTGTATTACAATGCACTGCAGGGTCAAATGCAATGTATACAGTCAGTTCCTGGCTACAGCATGCTGCAATGTAATGCAGTGCAACACAACCTTTTGCCATTTATATAACCCACATCACTGTAGTATCTAAGCGCTACATAATGCAGTTACAGAGAAAAATAACTGTGGACACTTATTCCAATATGTGAGGGCCTTTCCCCCTGTTTAGCTTATGTTGCTTTGGAAGGGGTTTAATGAAAATCAAAACAGCCACTCTAATACAGAACAGCAGTCATCATATAGTGGTATAACTATACCAGGGTAACGATACCAGTATCACTGGTAAAACTTTCCTGTGCAAACAAGCCGTAGGTGACACGGGAGCACAAGTCCTTGTGTATCTCTGTCACTTGGATGCTTTTCCAAATTCCACCCTTTACTCAGAGATGTTCCCGAGGGTCCGTCCCTCTTCGTTCCCATCCCTCTCTGTGATGTAGTTACCTGAACAGCAAGTTTGACTTCAAAGATCTTAGAAAATATTCTCCACTCAAATGGGCTAATTAGTTAAATTGTATTTCACATGCTCATTTATTCCTTTAATATATTTTTCCCCAGCACGCAGGAAGCTGGAAGATAAACACTTAGTTTTGACCTTAGATCCAGGCTCAGGCACCAAGAGACAGGAGATGGAAAAGATATTTTAGGGCCCATTTTAGCCCAGTGCTGGATTGTTCCCTGCCACATTCAGTGCTTTGTGCAGTTGGGCTTTAGGGGTAAAAGCGGGCTGCAAGCCCTGGGTATCTTAGGTTTAACACTGTCCTATGGCACGTACAAAAAGAACTTTCAGATCAGCTGTAATGAGCTGGTAATTTACTGTCTACAGCACTTGACAGCTTCAAAGCACTGTGCAAACATCAACTAATCTGACCGTGCAAGGCTCCTAGAGAGAATACTGTTGTGCCCTTGCGCGCAGAGGATGGGCTCAGGTTCCTACAGTGAGTCAGAGGTAGAGCCAGGGTTAGAACTCCGAAGGGCTGAACTTCCAGGTCCATGCGCAATCCCTTAGAGCAGACTGCCAACCTCATACCCTTTTACTGGGGTTTAATCCTCCTCCCCAAGTAAAAGCTATCACAAAAGGAAGGACTGGTGCACAGGGGAGGCAGTGTGGCCTAGAGGATGGAGCATTGGATTGAGACTCAGCAGAAGGTTCTGCTGCTGGCCGATCCTGGGGAAATCTCGTCTTGTCTCTGTGCCTGTTTCCCCATCTATAAAACCTGATAGATTTTCATGGAAGAGTGAAATGTAGAAGGTTTCTCTTTTAGGGAATGAGTATAGAGAATGCCCTGCTGTATCCTCTCACCCATCCACATGATCCTTTTGGGTCAGAAACTTCATTCTCCAGGGCTCCCAACCCGGCTCCTTCCCCCCCCCCACTCACTGCTAACAACTTCCCAAAGGGAATAGCCCTGTGATGCTGAGAGCCGTAGGGAGTAGTCTGCTGCCTAGGATCTAGGGTGACCAGATGTCCCGATTTTATAGGGACAGTCCCGATTTTTGGGTCTTTTTCTTATATAGACTCCTATTACCCCCCATCCTCTGTCCTGATTTTTCACATTTGCTGTCTGGTCACCCTACTAGGATCAGCACATCTCAAGCTGTCACACAGCCCGCCTGCCTCTCCTGGCCTCCTCGTCAGCATTAAGTGCCTCCCTGTCTGTGGCTGTGCAAGCGTGAACGGAGCAGAAACGTTTTGCTGATGTGCCTGGCTGGTGCTCAGCCTGTGTCTGGATTAATCCGGAGGCTTCGCCAGCGCACAGGCTGTTTGAATGGACTGACCGTAATGAATCAAAGACATTGGCATGTTTATCTCATACGCCGTGTCTTTTCCACTGCCCCTGCACTGGAGATGTTATCGGGAGGGTGGAGCTGCAAACTAAAAGTGGGACTGTTTCCTGGCGAAGGCAGTCGTTCAAAACAGCACACCCTCTCCCCTCGCTCTCAGCACAGCGCACCAAGCCCTTCTGCGGCACGGTGCGGGGGATGGGCTGGTTTCTTTGGAGGAAGCTAGAAACCACAGAAGAAGTGATCCGGACCAAATCCTCCTCTCACATCCAGAGGGTGTTCTGTCAAGCCAGTGAGGTTACGCTGGGTTTGCACCAGCCAGGCTGAGAGCTGAGTTGGGCACCACGAAACATGAGGACTGTATCTGCGCTGATCATTTTAGACCCCCCGTGTTCTCTTGCTCTAGCCCCGCACAGCCCCTGCTGTAGGAGCGCTGGCGTAGACTGGTTTCGAGAGGTGTCTCACCCTGTTCTAAGCAGGACTGGATGGCAGCGTGGCTGGCTACACTGGGGTTCCCATGGTTGCTAGCCCTAATGGGGCTGCCCGGGTGCCAGAGAAACAGGGGGGGCCTGCCCTAAAATTGTCATTGTCGGCCAGGCCTGTTGTAGATTCTCCTGCCTGTCTGTGCTTTATTCCCTGAGAATAACCCAGCCGGTGACGTGTGTTTCATTTAACAGGCCTCACGTTTTCTTTAACGTTGGTTTCAAGACTCAGCAAAAAACGACTCAGCAGCAAATGCCAAGAATAACCCCACGCGGCTCTCCGTGCTTTTCATCTTCAAAGCACTCTGCAAACATTGGCCAGTCGCATTAAATGGGAATGTAATTAATAATCCCAGCCAAACCCTTTGTTTGCCCAGAGTTTTCTCTGTGAGGGGCCCTCTGCTTTGGAGCCTTGAGGGCTGAAATAGCTCAGGTTTGTTGGTCACCTGGAAGAATCGTTTTGCTCAGGCTTCGGAGGAGGGAGGTGCCTGGTTTGGGGGTGTTCTCATAGCTTGTGTGGTGAGTGGGAGTTGGGTGCCATTTAGCTGAGGAAGTGAGGGGGCTGTGTGGGGGTAGGTGCCGGGTTTGGTTATACGTCCCTGTTCACGGGTGTCGGAGGCAGCGAGAGGTTTCAGAAGGGCACCTCTTTGTGTACATTTATCACTGGAAATAAATAACACAAGGTTGCTGCGGTGCCCATCCCAGCAACACGCACTGAAGGCAGCGTGAGCATCAGTCAATTTGGCGAGACTATATTGGCGTGACAAGCTGGCCGAGGGTTGCCCCTCCCTTGTCTGTCAGGCAGGTAGGAACCACGCAGGCTAGGGTTACTCCTGGGGCCTGATCTCCTGTGCCCGTTTGTCCATTGGTGCTTGGCCGTGGAAACCTCATTCATACACCCAGTCATCCCGCTATCCAATGCACTCTCGGTCTCCTCGCCTCCACAGCAATTCCCTCACACTGGTTTCCTCTACATCACATGCACACGCTAGGGTAACATCTGATCTCTCCAGAAATGTATGCTGGTGAAGTTTATAATGTGCTGTTAGAGGCAGGAAGTCTTTGCCCTCCCAAGCTGTAGGCCCAGTCGGTTATTCAGAGCAGGCCTTCCCTTCAGAGACCCTGGGGAGGTTTGCCTCAGGTGGGGAAACGGATCCTCTACAAGTCAGCCACCTCTCTCCACCCCTGGCCCCAGTGGGATGTGATCAGGGTGGGCCAGCATGTGGTGAAACTGCCCAGGTGGTAACGGAAGACATCAGACCCCGGGGCTGTGAGACCATCACCTTTCACTGGCACTAAAATGACAGTGCACTGACAGACCCAATGGCAGGTTTCTGTGGGATGGGGCGAGATGCTGCAGACCCTCCCGGTGAGGGGCATTGGAGGGCCAGGCTACATAGGTGCTGGGGTGCTGCCGGACCCCCTGGCTTGAAGTGGTTTTCATCATATTCAGTTTGGTTCAATAGTTCTCAGCACCCCCACTATACAAATTGTTCCAGCACCTGCCAGGCTGCCCCATTAGGGTGCTTTGCCCTGAATTCCTTTTCTTTCCTCTAGGCTGGCTGTCTACTGCTTTCCCAGCTTTATCTGGCGTGTGGATCACAGGCCAACACCAACTAGAGCATGCGCTTTCCATGATCCGTCAGTCCAGACTCTATTGCTCGGATCATATCTTCCAGCTGCGGCTGGGAGGTGCCAGGGAAATTGGGAGAGACGGCGTTGGGTGCTCCCATTGGGCTCCAGCAGAGGGACATTCATGCACCACTGAGCACCTAGAAATAGCGTCCCCTTGTAGGAGGGGTAATGTAGCAATATTGCATTTGAATGAACAGCGCTGGCGGGGTGCCATTGCACAAGTGGTGGGATTGGTGCAGTTAAAGCAACTTTAATGGTCAGCGTGCTGCAAACTGGGAAAGAGTTGCCACTTCCTGCAATTGTGCGATCGACCTGCTTTCAGGGTACGAGAATAAATGACTGTGTTTTGTCCACTTCTGGTGGTAACTGTTGCAGGGCAAAAATTAGAATGAAACGTGGGTAAAATACCATGTGCCAGATCCTCAGCTGGTGTAGAGCGGGGTAATTCCAGTGGAACTATCCCAGTTTACACTAACTGAGGACATGGCTTGATGTGAATGGTTCCACCCTAAACCTTGTCTCTGTCACTGCTTTTCCCTCCTCGTTCATTCTGTTCACCTAGCACCCGCCGTCCCTCTATCCCATTACTGCTGGTGCGAGAGCCTTCTTCTCTGCAGCTCCTGGAGTCTGGGATGGCTTTTCTCTATCACTCTGCCTCCTCCGCATTCCATCTGAGTTGGTAATTTCTCTCCCTTGCTTCTGCCTCTTCATTCCTCTCCCCTTCCGCTCTCATTTTTCATCCTGACGTCACTAGGTCATCTCACTCCGTAAAGTGTCTGCTGTTGCAGTTTGTGGAATGATCCATAATCAAGCCCTGTTGGGGCACGTGGTCAAGGATTGTAATTCGTTACCTTTCTGAGCGCTGCAGCTGGACAGAATAATTTAGCAAACTGTCTGTGGGCAGTGACTAATTTGTAATGAAAGCGGTGCCGGGGTTCAAGCAATTTTTTTTACATTCGTAACTGATGCAGCAAGCCCAGAGGTGCTGGGGCTATGAACTGCCGCTCCTAGAGCACAAATTAAGCACTGGCTGTGGGACTGATGGAACCCGATTGGCTGCTGCTGAACAGTTTCATTCAATAAGGGTCTGTCAATACAATTTGCTGTCAGCTGTCAGTTTGCATCACGGCGGATGGGCTTAGGACGGTGCCATCAGAAAACTGGCTGCTGTAGGGAGCGCTAGGAAGGCTGTGTGTACATGTGAATAGGACGGTGGGTGGGTGCCTTCTTAAAAAAAAAAAAAGTCAAGTCAATATATTGACTGATGTGGTTTGTTGTAGCAATTCAAACAAGTGCTGTAATTTAAATCAATCATGTGGGGCTAGATTGCCCCCGGACTGAGCTGCCACACAAGGGCATAAGGGCCTCCATACACTGCTGCATGGCCTTCCCGGGTCTTGGATCCAGGGGCTGTGCCCTTTCTCCTTTCTTCCCCCATCTACCATGTGGGAGGAGGGGTGGCCAAGGCTGAGTTCTCCCTCCCGCAATGCACCAGCCATCACACTGAGCTGGCAAAGGGAGAGGACAGTAATGTGATATGGGTAGGGGCCAGCAGCTAATTACTATCCTGCTAGAGCAAGGGGAGTGCAGGGAAGGAATGGGGCTTCCCAGGCGTCTGATGCCTTCCTTCTGCTACTCCATGCAGCTCAGGTTCGATTTCTGAACTGTGGCTCATCCTCACTCAGTGGGGAACGGGGTTTGCTGTGCGAGGAGTTAAGCCTAATCATTACACGTTGGGGTGACGTCCTCCAAAACCACGGCCGTTCACTCTTCCGGGAGATTAGACCCGGGGGCTACCTTCTCCCTGTTGTGACAATAAAAAGCACAGGCCACAGCCGTGCTCCCCTGGGGGGAGAGGAGTGGCAGAGATGGGGTGATAATGCTGAAGTTTGGGTAAACTGGACTTGCATCTAAGGGTCTTGGTTGGGGTGAAACAGAAGCTGCTGGCCTTACAAAGAGACTTTTGTGTTATGCTTGCAGCTCGTCTTAATGACTCCAGCTCTGCTCTTGTGGTTTATGGTGTCGACAGAACCTGTTAATGGAAATATAGCCTCAAGTAGTGCATATCTTATCTCTCCTAATGCATAGGGCATCTGGACTATCAGTCAAGACACCTGTGTTCTGTTCTAAGCTCTGCTAATGATTCACCATATGGCCTTGGCCATGGTACCAAATCTTTCTGTGCTTCAGTTTCCCCACCTATAAAACAGATACACCTCCTTTCTAATGGGCTCTGAGAGCCAGATGATGCTATATAAGTGCTGCACATCACGTCCGTGACTCAGGACAACATATAAGCATGTGTTTAGCTTTTAACGCATTCTTAAGTGCTGTCCTGGAAAGGAATGCTGTCCTGAACTGGGGCCTCCGGGCCTACTGCTGCCAGCCTTACTCACATCGAGCAGTACCTCATGACTCAGCTAGCCTCTGAATTTCAGCGTGACTGCTTGCGTAGTAAAATGCTACTCCCTGTGTGTAGAGGATGGCATGATTCAATTCTTTATCATTATTGAATAGTATAACCTGTTGGATTTTACTCTCATGCATTTTCAGTATTGATGCTTCTGCTGAAAACCTTGGTCGCACCTCATCCTTACCAAATGCAGGGGTTCCCTAGAATTTCAGCTCCCATCCAGTCTGGGTCTTTTCACAAGCCCTTTAGCACACTCTGTCATGCCAAGATGCTCTAGCACAGAGCTTCTCAAAATGTGGTCCGTGGACCACCAGTGCTCCATGAGCTCCATTCAGGTGGTTCACGGATAGTTCCCTCTGAGGTGTGTGCCTGGGCGGCCGCACACAAGAGAATGAATGGAGAAGACTCACATGTAAGGTGAGGTGGTGGCCTTGGGAGGAGTAGGGGGTAGGTGAGAGGGGGCAGTGGGGTGAGAAGAGGGGTGGGGGGGAATTTGGGACGTGCAGGGCTGTGGCGGCCAGAGAAAGAGGCGACTTTCCCCAGTTCCAGCAGGGCTGTGGCTGGCGGGGAGAGATGGCCCTCCTTCCCAGCCTCAGCTCTGTGGCTGCTGTGGAGGGGGAGAGACCCTCCTCCTTCCCAGCCCCAGCTCAGGGGAGAAAGGGCACATCCATTGCATTAGAAGGGTAAGGCTACTGATATTAAAATATGAGTTGTTTGCTTTTATTTATAGAACAAAAAAAGTTGTTATAACTTTTTTTTATATAGCGCTTTTATCTAAAGTGCTTTACAATAGTTAGCTAACGGTACAAACAGCATTTGGAAAGATCATCAAGTGGTCTCCGAGACCCTCAGCAATTTTTAAGTGGTCTGCAAAAAAAAAAAAAAAAAAAAGTTTGAGAACCACTGTTAGCACAAGAAGCAGGAACCCTCCGCAGTGTTGCCAACTCTTGCAACATTTGGTGTATTTCCTAAAGCCCCAACTCCTGGAGTCATGTTAGTCTGTAAGCTCTTTGTGGCTTTTGTCCTGTGTCTGTACAGCACCTAACACAGTGGGGTCCTGGTCCGTGACAGGGGCTCTTGGGTGCTACCCCAAGACAAATAATAATACATGAGAATCTCAACTTCCTTTTTTTTTAATGAAAGTTTCTAGCCCTCATGATCATGGAGCACAACTTGAAGCGTGAATCTCAAAGAAAGGCTCAGACACCAGAAAGCAAATAAAGAGAGTCCCACCGTGCTTAGTTTTTTATCACTGTGTAATTTTTGAAGCCAGCCTTGTGATTTTGGGGAAGCTGGCTCATGATTTTTGAACCCTTGGGATTGGCAATACTGAGTCTGCAGCAGCGGGACTTTTTCCTTTTGATTTCTCCGTGTCCTGTGATGCACAACGAACGCTCAGGGTGGCCTGTGTACTGGGACACTGCAGGGTGGCCCCTCATGTCATCCCCAGCTGCGGTTGACTTGTACCCCATGAGCTGTAACGTTTGTTCAGTGGGGTACCAGAGCCTCCCTCTATTTCTGTCATTCTCATGGAATCCCTGATCCACTTTGGGGTGCACTGTGCTTTTTCTACGTTTGGGGCCAGACCCTGCCAGCTCTCCCCAGGCCAAGCCCCCTTTGCAGTTTGCAGGAAGGGGCCCTTGATCTGGAGATGTATGGAAGCTGTTTGGAAGATGCCTGGAACTGAACAGTGTGACAGTCCTAGCAGCAGGGAAACAGATGCACACCACCATCCTCTTTACAGCTGGCGGACTGAGTGAAGGCGGTTTGTGCAGCCGGCCTGTCAGGCTCTAGGATTTGAGTTCAAGAAAACGTAAAACAACCTCTCTCTGCTCATCCTTCCTTCCCCCACCTCTCAGTTTTTATCTGCACAGCTCTGGGTTTGTTTTTCTCTTTTCAGCTGAGATCCGCTGTACGAAATGCTTAATTTCCAGAACGGAAAGTGAAGGTAGAGACTGGCAGTACATAAAGAAAGAAGTGTGATTCTCAGTGTCATTTATGGCTGGTTGAATAGAACAGCCATGAGCAGCTGCAACACACACTTGAGAACACTAGTAGGAGCTGATGGGGGGCGGGGGGGTGAAAGCAAGACGAAAAGGAGATGGCAACTGCAGTTGTGGTGTTGTGAGCTCACTGAGCCACTCCTCAGCCACAGTGGGGCAAAACCATCCACGGACCCTGCACTCCTCCTCTGTGGAGTCGTTTGGCTACGGATCCACTGGCCATTCCCCTGCCACGCCCCTCGTGACTCCAGCCCCTGTAGTCAGCCAGGCCCATGCGGGGCTAGGAACTGAAGAACAGTCTCTGTTGTGCCCTGCATGGGGACATGAAGAGCCAGGTCAGAGCAGCTGCAATCCAGGGGTTCTCTTTCCCCTTGGTACATGGATGACTTAAACAGTGGCTCTGGTGAGTCTCAGCTGAGAGAGGGTAAGGGATGGCTGGGCCACAGGCCCAAACTCCCCTTTCCCCCCGTGCGCCGTGGTGGTTCCACCAAGGCAGGGGAGGCCTTTGCTGCGGGGATAAGACTCCAGGGGCTGGATTTGCCAGTCCAACCTCTTACTTATTGGATTAAAGAAGAACAGGAGGACTTGTGGCACCTTAGAGACTAACAAATTTATTAGAGCATAAGCTTTCGTGGACTACAGCCCACTTCTTCGGTGGGCTGTAGTCCACGAAAGCTTATGCTCTAATAAATTTGTTAGTCTCTAAGGTGCCACAAGTCCTCCTGTTCTTCTTTTTGCGGATACAGACTAACACGGCTGCTACTCTGAAACCTTTCATTATTGGATTAATTTTGCTGCAGCCCTCAGAAAAACTCCTGTCCCCAGTCGTAGGGCCCCTGACAGCTGTTAACAATCCAGGCCATAGCAACCCAGCAGCAAACCCTATCCAAACGAGCAGGGAAACATAACAAACCCCAATCCTCCTACCCCTCTGGTTCCAAAAGAGCCCCTCCCTTCCCCCACCCACAAACTCCCCAAACTAGGGGCTTTGCAGCAGACACTGCAGATCCATGGGAGGAGCCAGTTTGAAAATCCAGGTGCCCTGCTGGGGTCCCACCTTAGAAAAGGACTTATTTGCTGCATACTTCCAAGCTGGTGCCTTATACCAAGTGAATTCTTGCTGCTGAGGTTCAGAGCCCAGTGTATGTAATGGAAATGCTGACGCGACTCCTGGCTAGAGCATCCTACATAGCAGTGTGGTAATTAACTGTTGATAAGGAGATAGTGTTACCAGACTGATTTAAGCAATAAAGCTTCATCAATTGAGGCTGCTCGGCAGGAAGAAAAACAACCTGTCCATCCACCGAGCGGAGAGTCAAATAATGTAGCACTGTTCACTAGACAACTCGCCGTACCCCCACGGGCAGGACGTACCCCAGGCTGTGAGGGGATCTCCGCAGGCATCCTACAATGCTGAATGGGGTGGGATCCTTTTTCCTCCTGGGCCCCTGGAACCCAATGAAGAGAGTCTCATTGGCTTCCACGGTGGCTGGATCCGGCCCTGATCCAATGCCGGTGAAGCTGCTTTCCCCAGATCTCTGATGGCAGCAAGGAATGGATGCTCTGGATGTGTGCTTGTCTGCTGAAGGCCTTCTACTGAGGTGAACATCTCTAGCCCCAGATGGTGGGAAGCAAAAGTCCTGCTCCTGGACTCTTGAAGAAAACCCCAGGCCCTGCTTCTGATGGACTGCCAAGAATTATGCTTGACAGTACTTGAATTATGAGGAAACAATAGGGGGGCCCTGACTGGCAAGCGGTTTGCTTTAATTTAAACAGTAGGGAGAAGGAAGGGGGCCATAAGACAGAAGTGAGGTGGGCCCGGGCTCCCTATAATTCAAGCACTGAGCTGTTCTCAGTTTTGTTCCCAATGCAAATCCCAGGCATAGGGTCAACATCTGAAGTGTCAACAACCCCAGGTAGTCAAAAATCATGAGTCAGGCCCCAAAAATCATGAGATTGGCTTAAAAAGTCATGTTGAGTTCTTTTCCTTTGGCTCCTGAGCCTTTAGGTAGCACTCAGGTCACACTTTTAAGCTTTCGTCTGCAACCACGGGGACTAGAAACAGTCAGTTTTTAATGAACGCTGAGATTCTTGTGCAGTCAGGTGACTTCAGGACTTTCTGGGGCCTCCAGAAAAACAGCATAAATTGCCAGGCTTGTGATAAAACCACGGGAGTTGGCAGCACTGCTTGACTGAAATGACACTGGTTTGGGCGAGTGACACTGGTGCAGTGTCAGCGGTGTTAGTCCATGTTTGCCCCAGTGTAAGTCAGAGGTGAATTTGCTCCTCTGCCACTGGAGTCCAGTGTTTGGAAGAACCTGAAAAGAAGCCTTGCTTGCAATTGAAAGGCATCTGGAATAACACCCCTTCCTCTAACAATGCACAGTGGAAACCTCTTTTAGTGCAAGTAGAAGAGGTGGAGGGAACGTCCTTTGTCTGTGTTGTTAACAATACCAGGGAATATTAAAATGACTTTAAATTTCTTAATTGCTTTTTGTCACTGCTGCTGTTGAAGTTGCATTTTACTTAGTTTGGGGCCTGGACCATTGAACTTTCCCTTTCTGATTCTCACACTAGTTTTCCTTTCTGATTTTCATATGAAAGACAATGATCTTGTGTGTGGATTGATACTACTGCAGAAGGACGTTTAAAATTCCATGCAGTTTCCGACCTGCCACTGCACTGCCAGAAGGGATGTGGACAAATTGGAGAGCCCATCAGAGGGCAACAAAAATGATTAGGGGGCTGGGGCACATGACTTACGAAGAGAGGCTGAGGGAACTGGGGTTATTCAGTCTGCAGAAGAGAAGAGTGAGGGGGGATTTGATAGCAGCCTTCAACTACCTGAAGGGGGGTGCCAAAGAGGATGGAGCTTGGCTGTTCAGTGATGGCAGATGACAGAACAAGGAGCAATGGTCTCAAGTTGCAGTGGGGGAGGTCTAGATTGGATATTAGGAAACACTATTTCACTAGGAGGGTGGTGAAGCACTGGAATGGGTTACCCAGGGAGGTGGTGGAATCTCCATCCTTAGAGGTTTTTAAGACCCGGCTTGACAAAGCCCTGGCTGGGATAATTTAGTAGGGGTTGGTCCTGCTTTGAGCAGGGGGTTGGACTAGATGACCTCCTGAGGTCTCTTCCAACCCTAATATTCTGTGATTCTGTGTGGGTGAATTTAAGTCGAAGTGACTTGCCCATGGTCACATACCAAATCAGTGTCCGAATCAGGACTGAAACCCAGGGGTCCTGATTCCCTGTCCTGTGCTTCAACCACTAGAGTCAGACCATGTAACATTCTCTTCTCTGCTTCATAGTACCTCCTCCGGCTCCTCCGTTTGAATCCTGCCAGGCTGTGGAGGTGCTCGCTCTGTGCTCAGCACTCGGTCAGCTGCTCAGTTTATATCACATCAGCTTTTCACTTTTCAGCCACGTAAGCCTGACAGCAAGGTTTCATTCTTCACTGTAAATCACGTCCGCTATCTTAGGGGGAGCTCCCTGCCTTCTACAATGCTATGGGATTGCTTTACATTTTAAATGAGTTTCCTTCAACACCAAATGCTTACAGGGCTGCTGCCGCCACCTGACACCTCGTCTGTCATCCCTTAAATTGCTTTGATCCCATTGCTTAATTTGACTCCTTACTTGAAACGACCTCGGTTTCCAAAGCCATTCGGCTTCCGTGCCATGATAAGCTTAAGCACTGCTGTGTTAGGGGATTACTGGTGGCTTCCAGAGAAGCCCCCCTCCCCGTGCCCTCCTGCAGAAGGGGGTCAGACAGTAACTGCAGCTGTAGGAATGTTAGAGAAGGTGCTTGAGTGGTGTCCTAGGTTTGCCGAGGTGCCATTCTCACAGGCCCCAATTCCAGCTGCAGGGCAGGCCTGGAGGATAACCCATTTCACACTGTTACTTGGAGCTCAGACAAGGAGCTGCATCCTCCCCCATGCCCTATGAGAATAGAGAACACGACTGCTAACGCTTCCAGAGCCAGGTTCCCGACGCTGAGCAGACGTTGACTAACAAAACGGCACCTACTGTGGGGAACATGGTGGCAGGAGCTCTCACTAGCTACCTGAAATGTCATACAGCCAGATCAGCTACCACACCACCTTCTCTGTCCCTGTTGGCTTGTAAGTGAGATGCAGTGTGCCATGCATAGGCTAGGCAAATTCAGAGACAGCTGGGAGAGCTAGGAGACCGCTACATCCATCACCAAGAATAGAACCACGGACACTGTTCCACAGCTGGAGAGCAGGGCCCAGATCATGCCACGTATGAAGACCGTTGGGAGCCGTCCCTCCTTTCTGTCTGTCCACTCCATGTGTGTGTGTTCCTAGTGGTTCCATCACGCACCTCCCACCTGGATAGATCAAAACAGAATATAATGGGGATAGAAAATGTATCGGGGCGGAGCTGGCAGGCACATGCCCTGCTTAGCAAAGTTTCTTCTTTGTCCCATGGGGTTTCTCAGTTGATCGGGTGCCAAAGGCTCTTGTTTCTGAGATTCTCCTTTTACTCGATTCAGCTAAATGTGTCATTTTGGCTGTACGTGGTTTGCTAGAAAAATGTACTCACTGCCCTTGAATAGATTCCTGAGAGGAGAGCGGAGCCAGAGCCTGATTTCTCAGCCCCACAAGCTCCGTTGCTCACAATTCATGCCTCACACCAGCCCCCCAAGTTTGCAAACCAGTTCCCAAATTGTACTTGGAGGTGCTGTAGTCTGAGTGCTTCGAGCAGGGGTGGGGAGGAGGGCAGAGAGGCTAAAGACAATGGTTGTGTGAGAGTGAGGGGATGAACCCCCCCCCACAAAGATAACGTCAGCTGGGGAGGGGGGGAGAGCATCCTAATGCTGGCTCGAGGAGTGGGAGAGGAGGGGCTTATGTCAAGCTGGCTGTTTTCCCAGATCAGCTGAAACAGTCCATCACCCAGAGCACCAGCTGTTTCACCAACTGCAAAGCTCGTGCTAAAAGCCCAGATGGAGGGGAGGATGCAGGCGTGGTTCAGGGGAGAGCTTCTTATGCCCCCTGGATATTTCTCTTCTGGTTTGACTGGGGCTTGGAAACCAAAAACTAGATTTACTGAACTGAGCGGGAGTTTTAACAAGCCATTAGCTTTGCACTTTGCTAATGTTTACCCCTCTAGATGCAGCGTGTGGGGAAGTGAAGATGCTCTTTAGGTCCACTGGAACTGTGGTATGGCCTGTAATATACATGGGCCTTGTGCAGGGCGTGGGAGAGCAGCCACAGACTTTAGAAGGACCCTATAGGACAGCTGCAGGCAAAAATGCTCCTTGGACTTCACAGCTATCTCTCGCTTCGGCTTCATGCGGCCAAAATGTCCCATAACCAGGAACACACTGGTGAGTCTTGAGTCCCTTTCCCCATTCTTTCTCTCAGCTGGTTAAGAAGAGGGTGAAGGAGAAAACGATGAACTATGTAGAATCAATCAGAAAGAATGGGTTCTAATTCAAACCCAACCCCACGTGCTGTTGGATTGATCAGGCCCAGACAGAACTGCTTCTCTGTGAGATCCAGACAATCTCCTGCTTTGGTCGCGGTGACCATTAGACTCCCCCACGGCCTGGCATCTCCTGCTGTAGTCCGTATTTCACAGGCAGTTGATGGTTACCGTCGTTGCTGTGCCTGTGCATACTTTTGCTTCGTTAATACTACTGTATATAGCTTGGAGATATTGCTCATGTCCATTCCACTCATTTATCCCCTCCCCACCCCAGTCATGCAACATAAGGGGAAGAAATAGCCATGTACATAGAAAATCCTCCATAGATTCTAGTTCCTACTGGGTGGGGAGGGGAAAATAAGCGGTGCCCAGTAAGTGCCTTTATAGCTGGGGCTTTCTTCTGGGAAACGATGAGGCAGCTGGGAGTCAGGAGCTAACTTGACTTTGTTCCGTGCATCTGTCCAGCCTCGAGTTGCTATCTGGTCTGCTAAGATAAGCAGGGCTGGGCGCTGCCATTCCTCGAGTGGGAGACCTGGACGGAGCACGCAGGAGTTTCAGGAAATGATGACGGTGAAGAGAAATTGACATTATCCCTTCTGAGTCAGGCCTGCGATCTCCCAGCATGGTGTCAGATGGAGATGTCACGCCTTGGATCAAGTGCAGCATTGAGGGTCACCCGACTTGGGTTTCATTGTACAAAAGAGCAAATCCTACGGGCTCACGGTGTGAAATTACTTTCATTTTAGAATAAAGGGACAGTCTCAATTTGAAAATGGAATTTAAAGTATTTAGGTAGTACACCTGCCCTGCCAATGTTAGTGTTTTCCCAACCACATTTTCCTATTAAAAATATTTCTCTCTTCCTTGCTACTGTATGAAAGACCCATGTAAGCAACAGGGAAAACTGACTTAAGTGGCTCAACTGGGAAACAGTGAAACTGGCTCTATACAAATCACTGTCAAACAATAGAGGGAAAATATTTGTCCTCCATTTTCTTTCAGTTGTAGTCGCTTTAGGTGGTACTTGTGACAAGCACAGATGAAAATGTTCAGAGAGAAGGGTGATGTTAAGCTAACGGCATCCTTTAAAGCAAAACAGCGCAAGAAAGAACAAAAGTCAAGTCTCCCGGGGAGAACGTAGTGCGTCTCTTCTGTGTAACAGGCCGAGCCCTGAGATCAAAATGGCTGCTGAACTGTGCTCACAGGGAGAGTGCTTAGACATATAAAGTTATAGGGTATGTATAACACATGGAAAACAAAGGCATCACATATTCACAGTGACACGCATCACACTGGCCTCTTGCAACCATAAAAATATCCCATGACACTTTGCACAAAAGTAGGCCTGTTCTCTCTGGTTTTCTGGAGAAATCCCAATGTAAATAGCTACATTGTGCCTCTCTAAATTCTGCATGTAGTTTCCATTGGCTAAAAGAATCTTCCCTTCCCCTCCTAATAACAGTTGTGTCCTGTTGCAGTGTGCAGTTGTATAGCCACTGAGCGCATCCCCAGAGGTGGCACCTGCATGAAAGCTGTTGTGCAAAACTGTGATTAGTTGGCTTTTGGGGGTGGTATTGGCATGTGTGGGTGAGTGAGTCTGGGACAGAATGGTTTAAATTGTCACTTAATGCCCTGGAAGGCGCTCAGTGATGAGGTTGGTATAAGAACCTGAATAGACAGAAGTTCAGAAAAAACTGCAGTGGGTTCTTTAGACCTGGAGGCAAAAACACAGCCATGGCATAATCATGACCCTCTGGCTCAACTCGAGGGGTTTGAAACCTCGGCATGCAGTGTTGGAGTCCAGCTGCGTACAGGGGGCCCAAAGAAATTAAACACAGACCGCTGTCAGACAGGGGCTTTTGAATTCTGATTGTCTGGGGGTGGTGCATGCATCCTTGTGCTGCTTCTGGGCACTGGCTGTAATTAGGAGCTGGTCTGGCTGTGTGAGATAGTTTATATGCTTAACGGAGACTTGGAAGGAGAACTGAGTTTCTGAGCTAGCACTTGTGGCTGAATCTGTGGCCAGAGCCGGCGCTAGGAATAAGCAATTGCTTAGGGCCCCAAGCAGCTCAAGGGGCCCCCTATTAATCAATACTATGTGTTGTGGGGGAGGGAGGGCAAAATATTCCTGCTGAGGGCTCCCAATAGGCTAGCACTGTCCCTGTCCATGGCTGCCTGTGGGGGCGGGGGCTTTGCTTAGGAAGAGCAATATATCCCAGCTGGATAAAGGTGCCACTGGGTAGAAAGGGGGGAGGGATAGCTCAGTGGTTTGAGCATTGGCCTGCTAAACCCAGGGTTGTGAGTTCAATCCTTGAGGGGGCCACTTGGGGATCTGGGGCAAAATCAGTACTTGGTCCTGCTAGTAAAGGCAGGGGGCTGGACTTGATGACCTTTCAAGGTCCCTTCTAGTTCTAGGAGATGGGATATCTCCATTAATTTATATTTAATTTATTTAATTTAAAGGGCACAGAGTACAAAGCCAGAGTCAGGCTTTTTAATCAGCAAAACAGAGAATCCCAATCAGCTCAAAAGATGCAGTGGTTCAGTCCTGCGAAGCACCCAGAACCTGAGGCTGAGTCAAATGGTGCGGACCTCTCCAATCTGAAACAGTCGGCCAAGTAGCTCATGGAATTAGGAGTTGTCTACCTGGGAAAGTCTTTCCAGTTTAAGATAGGATGTGAATGTAAAGTGGAATAACTATTCGTAATTCTGCGATAGCTCCTCTGGAATAAGTGTGTCTACATGGGAGCAATTTCATCATTCCTATTCCAGTGAATTTCCCTATGTAAACAAGTCCTAAAACTGTTCTTCGGGGGTTGCTGGTTGGGATGGGAGTGTGATGTGTCTGACACACATTGTCCAGCCCTGGCTTGGACCAGGAAATTCAGGGGGGCACAGAAATTGAAGTATTTTAAAATAAAATGGAACAACAAAAAAGTTTTGGTTCAGGATTCAGTTCAAGTCAAGCTGAACAAACCACCTGGACCAATAATTCATAACACTTTGTACTCCATAGTCCTTTGGTGGGAGACATAGCTCAGTGGTTTGAGCATTGGCCTGCCAAATCCAGGGTTGTGAGTTCAATCCTTGAGGGGGCCATTTAGGGTTCTGGGGCAAAAATCTGTCTGGGGATTGGCCCTGCTTTGAGCAGGGGGTTGGACTAGATAACCTCCTGATATTCTATGATCCAGAGTGCCTCACATTCAGCAATGAAGTTAGCCCTCCACCACCCCTGTAAAATAGAACATATCCTGAGACACAGAGCATTGAAGTAACTTATCCAACCTCATATAGTGAGTTAGTGCTAGAGCCCAGACAGCCTGATGCCCAGCCTACAGTATTCCCCACAAACCACTAGACCATGCTGCCTCTCAGCCTGGGAGTTTATCAAACTCTCTGAAGCAACAGAAGTCACTAGCTGATAATATTCTGTGGGACGCTCCCCTAGGATTAGATGGTACATGCCTGTCTGCTCCTGAATGGAGAGCTGAGAACAGGAGTTCCAAATTCTCTGCTCTGACGCCTGCTCCTCTCTGTTCGCGTTTTTATTTTCAAAGGCCTGAGGGAGATGTACATTGTATAACTCAGAGACCACTGTACATGCCCAGGGCAGCTGCTTGAGATATTTGTAGAGTTACATGAGCCTATGCGTCAGGACTTGTCAATGCCAATGTTCCGTATGAACAGACATTCTGGAATTGTGCATTGCCTGGGTGGAGAGACCTGGGCATGCAGATCAGGAGCGAAGGGTCAGTGTATGGCAACGGGAATGTGCGGGATTTGTCCAAATGATGTATTGACATGTGAGGCATCGGCGTGTGATGATAGCACGTTGGTGCATGGGGCGGGGCGGCTTTGTCACTCGCTGAGCCAGCATCAGGATGGGAAAGCAAGAACCGTGCGGCGTGGGGAGCGGGATTGCAGTGTGATTGTTTTGTTCTGTAGGAAATACAAACATGTGGAACTTAGCAAGGGCAGAGCACAGGAGGTTAACGCTGTACAGGGAAGTCAGGGTGAGGTCTGGAGAGCCAGTCTGGGCAGAGCTTTAGATGTGTCATTTATTGCTCCCTCTTTCCCCTTGAGGTAGGTGTGTCTATCTCCATTGACTTAATCCATTTCCCCCTTTCCTCTTGTTTCTGGGAAGCAGGACAGAGCCCTCTGGACCCCCTCCGTAGTTTGTAGCCCCCCAGTAATAGATTGCTACCTTGTCCCAGCTGCAGTGGTTTCGTCCTGAAGTTCAAACAAACACTTGGCCTCTCGATGAATCTTTAAACCCGATTGCGAGAGAGGGCCCTGCTATCCTGGGGACTGGGACACAGCAGGGCTGTTTCTGTTTTCTGCGTCCCCCTGTTCCTTCCCTTCCGCAGTGACAAAGCATCAATCAGGCTGTAATGTAAACTAAGAGAAGCTGAGTGGTACAAAGTGACGGCTGTGTGATCCCATCCGCAACTCACCCCACTGTACCCTGGTGCTGTGAGGTCCCAGCTAGCCCCTTAGGCCACTGGAGTTGTGTATGCAAGTCCCAGGGTGGGGAGCGGAGGAGGCCACACACAAGTTTCAAAGCAGCATACTCGGTCCGTGATCATTATTTGTGTGGGTTTGGCACCTTCTGTCTCCAACCATCTTAAAACCCTTAATGCATTGAGCCTCACAGCTCCCACATCCCCAATGTGGGAGACAAGTATTATCATCCCCATTTTACAGATGGGGTCACTGAGGTGCAGACAATTTGAGAAACTTGCCCAAGACCACACCGTGAGTCAGTGGCAGTGCTGGGAATAAAGCTCTGCTCTTCTGCACTTTAACCACTAGACAGTCTTCCCCCTCTGTGGCATGTTGTAAGGCCATCAGGAAAGGAGAATGCAAACCACAGAAAAGAAGGGGTTCTTAAATGACTGAGGATGGAGGACTGGGATGAGAGCCAGGGAGCCGTTTCAGAGGATTGGCAATCACCTCGTTTCCTAACCTCTCCAAAATAAATTGCTAAATGGGCAAGTACAGTTTGGGGAGAGGGGACTCTGAATCCTTGTTTTTAAATATAATATTGTCTTCAAATAAGCTCCCCAAATGCTGCCGCTCCAGCCAGCATGAGGCCCGGCACCCGGAGATTAGAACAGAAACACTGATGCAGCCCTGAGGGTGAGCAGTGCTGATTGGCCAGTAGAAAAGTGTTGGAATATCGGACAGATCACAGAGGCTCAGAAAAAAAACTGGGGCTCAGAGGGGCTGAATGCGATTAATATCGTCTCTGTGGGATTTGAACTCTCTCCTTGGGATGAGTTTTGTTCTTTGAGTGTTTGGATATAAACACATTGGTGTGTTTAATGTAAATTCCCTCTTACGCCAGGCCGCCCGGTCTTGCTGATTGTTCTGTGCAAGGAGTGAGGTTACTAACCATTTCCCGGGCACTGTCTAGTGCTTCGAAGAACCAGGGGTCAAGAGGCGGACGGACGCAGAGTGATCCAGATGCCTGGCTTGGAAAGTGGGTGCTGGATCTGACTCCGTTTCCCCATCTGTAAAGTGGCAGTGATGATACATGCTCAGGGGTCACATGGAGATTAAAATTGTTTGCAAAGCAACGCTAGTGATGATGATCAGTGCTAATGCTAAGGGACCTGACCTAGGCCACGTGGCCACCTCCTACCAACCCTTTCCATACCTCTTCCCCCCACCCCGGAATGTTTACAGTAGGTTGGTGCCAGCATTAGAGAAAGTGTGCCCCCTAGGGGTTTGGAGGAAGGCTGTAGCAGCCAACAGAGAGCCCTGCATATCCTGGGCTATACAGATAGGCCAAATCTAGGAGTAGGATGGGGGTGGGGAGCTCTGTAAGGGGGACATGAGGAAAGTGGCCCCCGGGAATGGGGCAGGGGGAAGAGATACCCCAGGAGAGAGGAAATGAAGAAACCTGGGGTGAGAGAGAGACTGCGTGAGTCAGTTTTCCCTGTTGCTTACATGGGTCTTCCATACAGTAGCGAGGAAGAGAGAAATATTTTTAATAGGAAAATGTGGTTGAGAAAACACTAACATTGGCAGGGCAGGTGTACTACCTAAATACTTTAAATTCCATTTTCAAATTGAGACTGTCCCTTTATTCTAAAATGAAAGTAATTTCACACCGTGAGCCCGTAGGATTTGCTCTTTTGTACAATGAAACCCAAATCGGGTGAACCTCAATGCTGCGTGATGAGTAAGAAATGGGAGTAGTAGAGGAAGTAGAGAGAGAGGTGCAGGTGAGGTGTGTGTGTGACAGGTGGGGCACAGATTTGGGGGCGGATAAATGAACAGGGAAAGGGGAAGACTATGGCAGGCAGAGGAAGAGGGGAGGGATGAAGAAGAGACAGGAATAACCAAAGGGAAAAGGAAACGCACAAGGCAGGCAGGGAAGGAAAAGAGGAACTGGTAGGAAGCAAAGGAGAGAGAGAGGGAGAGCAGGGACACACAGACACAGCCTCAAGGAGAGGTGGCGTATAAGTGGAGACATAGGTGCCAACTTTTCCCGGCGCCGGTGGGTGCTCGCACCCTCCCTGCCCTGACTCCACCCCTGCCCCTCCCCTTCTCCGCCCCCATTCCAACACCTTCCCCAAAGTCCCTGCCCCCTCCCTGTCCCTATTGGACTCCTTCCCCAAATCCCTGCCCCAGCCCCGCCTCTTCCCCAAGCACACCGCATTCCCCCTCCTTTCCCCTCCCTCCCAGCACTTGCTGCGGTGAAACAGCTGTTTTGCGGCGGGAAGCGCTGGGAGCTAGGGGGCAAAGCGGGAATGCGACGCGCTCGGGAGGAGGCAGAGGTGGAGGTGGAGGTGAGCTGTGGGTGCTCTAGCCCCGGAGCACCCACAGAGTCGGCGCCTATGAGTGGAGATGCGTGTGTGTGTGTGTGTGTAGTTCCAGCACTGATTAGAGAGGGACACAAAGGGACGGATTTTCCATCATGCTCAGTTCCTACTCATTGGCCTAAGTCTAGTCCCACGTTAGTTAATAGGGGCTTTACCACGGGGAGACGTCAGTGAGAGCACAGTTAGGCCAAAGCACCCAATGTGCTGTGAAACCTTTCTGCTGTGGGTAAAACCCGTGTTGCCATTTTAGCACAGGTGTCATGTTTCACGTTTTTCTCAAAGCCCCAGCTCTTGGAGTCATGTGAAAGCCTAATTTAAAAAATAGTACATTTCTAGCCTTCATGGTTATGAAGAAAGGCTTGAAAAGGTGATCTGAGTGCATCCTACGTGGTCAAAAGTAGGAGGTAAAGACCCCCCAGTTGGGTTAAAAGTCATGAAACATTTTAATAACCTCATGATTTTGGGAGGACAAGTTCATAAGTGTTGAACGCTTGGGGATGGCAGTACTGAGAAACTGTTCTGCGCTTGGGCCAGTGACTGTGGTTTGAGTGTTTTGTTTTTCAGGCCCAGAAAGATCCCAGGAAAACAGAGAGGAAACCATCCAGCTATTTTTAAAACCTTGTAGTTTACTTCCTGTTGTGTATTATTTATTACCCAGTATCATTAGTATTATTCCAGGGAAACTGTCTTTAGTGGCCAACCAAGGGACCAGCAAAAATTAGTCACCTAGTGGAGCTGCATCTTTTAGTAAAGGACAAAAACAGCTAAACTGGAGCCTGGTGCATAAGGCAGGGGTCTGCCGACAGAAAGTGATGATGATGATTAGTCTGTATCGTGGTAGTGTGTAGGAGCCCTAGTCATAGACCAGACCCCATTGTGCAAGGTGCTGTACAAACACAGATCAAAATGACAGTATCTGCCCCAAAGAACTTTCAGTCTAAGGGTATGTCTACACTAGAGAACTTACAGTGGCACAGCTGTACCAACAGTGAGGAAGTGAGGTCTAGATGTCCCTTCACCACATGCCCATCCAGCTACCAGGAATTTTAGCAATCACACACATGGATGGCCAACTCCCTCTATTTAGGAGGGACACTTTCTCTGTGTTAAGCAAAATCTCTCTCTTTTTTTCTACTGAGTCCCTATAAAAAATACCCATCCAACCGATTTCAAAGGAATGCCCCTGTTCACCTCCCCATGTGTCCCTATTTATAACTTCCAGATGTTGGCAGGACTGTGTTCAAACCCAGAAAGGAGGAAAAGTCTGTTGATTGTAGGTTCAGGGTCTCTGCTGGTTTCCTGCATTTTTTCTCTTTGTTGAAGTCCCTAAATTGGAGTTTAAGAAAACAAGGAAAAATTTCTAGCCTTCCAGTGTCTGGGCTGATCACCTTTCAGAAGGTCAACTGATGCCCCATTGTCCATTTTGAGTCTGCAGATAGCTGGGACAATAGCATGGATTTCTCTCATTCATCTCAGGGGGCTGTTAACTTTCAAGTTGAATCATTATCACTTTAGTGTTGGCTTTCTTAACCCTTTCTTTCCCCATTATCCTGGCAGAAGCTTCTAACTGCTGATGTGCTAATCTAAAAATACAGCTGGATGTATTTCTCTCAGCCTGATGTTCTCCTAGGTAATATGGCTGTGGGGTTTTGAATACACAAAGCATTTAATAATCTTTCAGCCGTTCGGAAAACTCAGACATGAAAGTCCAGTTTCTGACCTTGGGATTGGGACTCCATGTTTGCAGGATTGCACCTTTTAGCAACAGTGACAGCTAATGAACAGTTTTGCCTGGTTCTCTTTGTACTTAATAATAGTTACAATATGTGGATTCAGCATCTGTTTGGGGGCTCAGAGCCCATCGGTTAAGATCCACAACCCCCTGGCATCATGAACCATGTATTGTCAAATTCAGCCCTGCTGTAACCCATTTGCATAGGAGTCTTCACCTGTAACCCCTTGATCTCTGGTACAGCAGGACTGAATTGCTTCTGCTCTCAGGCCTTCTGTACCCACAGAGGGCACCTAGGAATGGCCATTCTGGATCACACCAGTGGTCCCAGTCCTGTTACTGACTTGCTGTGAGATCTTGGGCAAGTTACTTCATCTCCTTGTATCTCAGCTTCCTCTTCTGAACAATGGTGGCACTGGCCGTGACCCGCTTCATACGTGGGCAGCCCTCGGTGGTTAATGATTGCATAATACCTCCCAACATTTCCAGTGGCTAAAGTGGGACAGGTCCTGTCCCCCGGGGGTTGGAGGTGTGTGTGTGTCAGGTGCTGCCCCCGGGGTAGGCAGTTGCAGAGCGAGCCTGTCCTGGATTCACCCTGCAGTGGCTGTGCCACGGGGCTGGCTGGGCTCGGCTCCCCACTCCAGCCATTGTGACATGGCCCCTGGCGCCACAGGGTCACAGCACTGCTCAGGTTTGGCCCAGCCCCTTGATGGCTGCAGGGCAACCTGGCCAAATCTGAGTGAGTACTGCTACCCAAATTTTGCCTGGGGGCTGCCTCCCCCCATCAGGGGGTCCAGGCCAAACCCGGACAGCACTGAAACCCTGTGCACCAGGGACCAGGTTGCAAAGCCCAGAGTGGGGAGCCAAGCCCAGCCAGCCCCACGGGACAGGAGCTGCTTCTGCTGGGCCATGGGGTTTCAAGGGTCAAAGCAGGACAGTCCCCCTGAAAGCAGGGACTGTTGGGAGTTATGTGATTGTTCAGTGCATTGAACATGCAAGGTGCTAAGGGTTAATCTCTCTCTCTGGTCTGGTCTATATTACAAAGGTTGCAATGGTGTAACTAAATCAAATTATAGTCTATCTAGACTCCCATGCAAACCACTAATGTACGTGTCCTTAAACTGAATTATGATTATTACTGTGTCACCTAGGGACCTCATTGTGCTAGGCCCTGTACAAACACATGGCAAAAAGACAGTCCCTGCCCCGAGGAGTTTATGGTCTTCGCTTACTTGGTTGAGTTTAATTTGATAATTTACCAAGATAAATTAAATCAGCATAACCCAGGCCTGAAGGGGGTTAAATCTGTCTCCAGCCGAGATCCCCACTGTTGTGACTAGACTGATTTTAAATAGATTGAGTTACAGGGGTGCAGCTTTTCTAAGGCAGACCAGCCCTGCCTCTCTCTCTGCCGGTTTCTCTTGCCATTTAAAGCTCCCTGCCAGGGTCAGGGGTTCAAGGGCTCATCATCAGGGCCAGATTTTCCCAAGAGCTGAGCTTCTTCCCTTGAGGCACCTGCATCCGTGCAGGGCCCTATTTCCAAAAGTGCTCCCCGCCGGCGCCGCGGAGCTCGTCTGAGAACCCGACGCTCCAGCTTCCGGCGGGCGGTGGTTGGTGGCGATCGACTCCCGTCCTTGCCGGGGTGTCAGATCCCGCAGATCCGCCGGGGGCGGAGGCGAGCCGCTGCCCTTCCCCTTCCAGCCAGAAGGGCGCACTCCGGCGCCTGGCTTTGCGGGCTCTCCTGTCGGCGGGGCGGGCTGACACCAGGGCTTCTCCCATGTGTGGGTGGGCTCAGGCTGCCCCGTGCATGACCAACCCGCTGCGCGCAGCGAGCCGGGAGCCGCCGGCTGCTCGGGGCGAGTTCGAGCCGCCGCCGGGCTGGGGCTGCGGCGAGGATCCCGCGGCGGCCGGAGAGCGAGCCGGAGCCGGACCCAGAGCCGCGCCGGGCCGGGCGGGCAGCGGGTCCCGATGGGGGGCTAGCGGCCCGGCGGCTCCCATGGTGAACCGAGCGCGGGCGGAGCGGCGCGATGCCGGGGCGGGCAGCCCGGAGAACATGTTCGAGAGCTCGCGGAGGATGCGGAGCCTGTGGGACGGCGTGAGGCTGGAGGTGGCCGGCGAGAGCGGCAGCCCCGTGGTCCTGCACAGCTTCACCCAGCTCGACCCCGACCTGCCCCCGCTGGAGGTGAGACGGGGCGGCGGGGCGCGGGAGCCTGGCCCCGGAGCGAGTCTCGCTTCGCCGCGGCGCGGTGCGGCAACGTTTGCGGGACCCTGGGCGGCTCTGCCGGGCCCCGGGTGGGTCACTCGTGGAACGAGTTTGTGGGTCTCAGCAGAGCTCAGGCCGGGGTAGTAAATTATTATTTTTGTCTGAATCCAGACACCAGAGAAAATAATAATCACCCCCCCCCCCCCGATAATAATAAGTCAATAAGATTTCGGTGTCTGTTCAAAAGCACCTGGTGGTTTGGCTTTGGCCCGCCGTCTGCCTATTGACCAGCCCTGGTTTAGACCCTGTGAACGGCTGCCCCAGGAGACACTTACAGCAGGGGTTGTATGTAAAGTAAATAAGGGTTTTAAAATGTTTAAGAAGCTTCATTTAAAATTAAAATGCAGAGACCCCTGGACCAGTGCCCAGGACCTGGGCAGTGTGAGTGCCACTGAAAATCAGCTCGCGTGCTGCCTTTGGCACGGTTGCCATAGGTTGTCTACCCCTGACTTACAGGCTTTGTGTTTCATTCCCCCCTTCCCCACACAACACACGCTTCATAGAAGCCCGATTCCCCCTGAGATTTGGTGCTCTGTGTTATTGACATCATGGCTAAAAAACACTTGGGGGTCCTTAGCTGCTTTACAGTGCAGGTAACCACTGGGGACTCCCAGCAAGGGCACATGTACATGTTCCCTTTTCTCAGGATAGAGATCCCTGGCTTGGTTTGCAGGTGCTATGAGTTTGCACGGTCCGTGCCTAGTGTGTTTCTGATGCTGGCT
Organism: Chrysemys picta bellii; assembly: GCF_011386835.1. Taxonomy (NCBI): domain Eukaryota; kingdom Metazoa; phylum Chordata; order Testudines; family Emydidae; genus Chrysemys; species Chrysemys picta. The sequence goes on along the minus strand of NC_088808.1, from coordinate 17,045,294 downwards.
TGTGTTGTGTATCTGATGCTCAGAAGCTGAGCCCTGGCATGGCGAGGGAGGCCGGAGCATATGGTGGCTGTTTGGGAAGGAGAGGAGCACAGCGGAAGGTATTTTGGCAGCACTTTTTGCCTTTATCTAGGAGTGGGTAAATAGCTGCCCTCTGTGATCTCTTTACTCCCCCTTATGCCATTATCCTTCTGGCAGGCCCACTGCCAAGCTGGAATATCTATTAGGAGAAACCAGAGAAATGCGTGCCATCTGATGCAGGTAGCGGAAGGGAGCAGAGAGCTAGAATCAGGGCCTTTAAATATTGTATTTGAGAGTCTGGCATCCTGCTGGAGGCTTGTGGTACATCTGTGAAGGCTTTGGGCCTGTCCAGGTTGCAAAGAAAGGACCCAAGCACCCTCCTGTGGTGAGGAAGACCATGGGGATTGGCCTAATAGGACACACAGTGGAGGGTGCAAAACTGCCATACTCTAGGGCAAGACCCTGGACCTTTCTATGTAGCACCGGCCCTTGCAGCTCTTGCTGGCTTCAGATCCAGGGTTTGCTGGTGGGAATTGTGCCTGCCCTTCTAGGGGGATGTATGACACACCAAACAGCTTGTAGAGTGGTGACTGCTTTTTGTCAACAAGGAGTTGGGTTATGAAACCTTCACGTGTGGGGAAAACATGGGGGACCCTGATCAAATGAGAAGTTCAGCTCAGGGAAGGGAGTTGGCATAGCATAACACTGGAAGGGAACAGGGGGCTCTCAGGTCAATGTTGGAGACCCACAAAGCATCCCTTGGTATGTCTCTGCAAGCCAGGGCTATGCCCATCAACCACTTCTCAGTCCTCTGGGTCAAAAAGAGCACTGTGCCATTCATTCACTAGGACAGTTTGGCTCAGAGTGGTGAGAGTTCAGGGACCTTCCACCAATTCCTGGATAACTAATGCTGTGTTTCACAGCTGGCTCATTCATTCTGTCTAGTTCCTTCCATTGGTGGGAAGGGGGAAGTTGAAGTGTGCTCGTGTGGCCCAGTGTTGGTGGTGAGATTCAAACCAGAATGGGTCAGCAAGATTCATTTCCATCAGGATTTACATCCCACCCATGCTTATCCAGCCCTGGATCTGTCTTGCTGGAGAGTGGATCACCACTAAAACTTTTGGGATTACTGCACAGATAGCTGGGGAGGGAGGGAAGACCAGATTTAAATAGGTTACAGGGCAGAGTAGTTAGCACTGGGATTAACAGCCAGTCCCCATGGCAGAGGCAACTTCCTTGAACAGCTCCCTGCCCATGTAGAGCCCTGGTCTCTCAAAATCCCAGCCAGGAAAGAGGCTTCTTGGGGCATTGGCTGAGTCACCCCAGGCCTTGCTTGGCTGGTCCTCTCGCCCCATGGCAGGATTTCTAGGGACCGGCCCTGTCAACATTGTAGAAAGTTCACAAATGTGCCATTGAGTCTGTTTTCCTTCCCTCCCCCTTCCTCTTGCTTCTCTCTCTCAGGGGTGGGCATAGTGACATTGTTTAGAGCACATCATCTGCTTCTTGTTATGTCTGGCAGATACCCCTGCGCTCACGGAGCCTGGCTCTTGGCCGGGAGAGCATTCGGCACAAGGGGGTGGGGAGGGGCGCCGTTCTGCTCATTGTGCGTCTCCTGGTGGGAAAACGGTTGAGCGTACTGAAGCCCTCGTGCACTCTGGCCCGGGTCTCGGAGTTCAGAAGTTTGGCAGGACCCCAGGACTCGCAGCAGGGGTTGGAAAAGGGGGATTGGGGGCATGGTGTTGGAACAGAGCTGGCTTGCATCACTCCCTGCTGGCAGCCTTATGGTAAAAAGACTGAAGGAAGCACTTGCTTGGATATTTGTTTGGTGTAATTGCCGCCTCCCCCTCCCCCCCCCCGGAAATAAAATCCTCTGATCAACTGGGGGGAGGGGATCTTATCTCAGTACTCCTTTTTGTTGATTGGCAGAAAGAGAGTCGTCTAGTGGTTAGAACCGTAGACTAGGCATCAGGATTCTTGGGTTCTATTCCTGACACTGCCACTCCCTCCCTCTTTGAGCATTGACAAGTCACTCCCCCTCGCTGTACCTCAGTTTCCCCATTTATAACATGGGCATATTGCTACATACCTAAGAGGGGTGTTGTGGATTAAGGCTAGTAAATGGCTTGGAGAGCCTCAGAAGGAATATGCTTTGAAATTGCTGCTATTATGATTGTATTGTATAAGGGCCTAGTCGTTCCTCTTTGAGTGTTGAGTGTTTTTGTGTTGTGACAAAACAACTGGAGAATGGCAAACTGTTAAATCCGTGCTGTTGTGGCAACTTCAGCTCTGCTTTTAGTCACACCAGGTTGCTGCTAAGGAAGTTGCTCTGTGGGACTTACCCTGGAGGAAAAACTCAGTTTATTTTTTTTTTTTTTAAAGACCTAAGAACGGCCATACTGGGTCAGACCAATGGTCCATCCAGCCCAGTAGCTTCTGACAGTGGCTGGTGCCAGATGCTTCAGCAGGAATGAACAGACCAGGCCGATTATTGAGTGATCCATCCCCTGTCGTCCAGTCCCAGCTTCTGCCAGTCAGAGGTTTAGAGACACCCAGAGCACGGGCTTGTGTCCTTGACTGTTTGGCCAATAGCCATTGATGGACCCACCCTCCATGAACTTCTCATTCTTTCTTTTTTGACTCCTGTTATACTTTTGGCCTTCACAGTCTCCCCTGGCAATGAGTTCCGCAGGTTGACTGCGAGTTCTGTGAACAAGTTCTTCCTTATGTTTGTTTTAAACCTGCTGCCTATTAATGGACTGTGAATGGAAGTTAGAAAAACATTGATAATCTGGCTCTAAATGCCTGAGGATGCATGAAGAATCCCTGTAATCAAAGACTGGGAGAGCCTAGGGTTTACCTTGACCTGCTAATATATGTTAAAACTACATCCGCCTTGTCCAAGCTAGAAGTTTACTGTGTGTTAATCAACACATGGCAAAAAAAACCTTTTTTTCCCCCAGACTTGGCTTTTTTATGCATTCCTGGCTCAAACCTTTTCTATGCATTGGGCCACAGCTTCATCGACTGGTCCAACAAAGGAACAGTGCTTATAATAGAGATTCATGAAAAGCTGTTCATCAGGCTAAGTGCATATTCTCCTCCTGGCTTCAGCTGATCTCCTACTGATGCCTATGGAGCGAGCAATTCCACACTGCTATCTGTACCATCTCCAAGGCATCATCTTGATGTCTCCATTCAGGTTCTGTTATACACACATGCTGCATCTCCTTACGTTGGGGGGAAGGTTGTACGGTTGCTACCCAGGCTGTACTTGTACTGTGGACAATAAAAAGAGGCCTGCTGTTGTTAGTTGGTCCCTCAATAACGTGACTTGCTCATGGGGCCAGTGCTTCACATGGTATTGTTTGTGGGAGAAGAGACCTCTCTTCCCCGGGCCTCCCATATTAGGTTTGGGGAGCAGAGATCCTGTCTGCATAGAGTGGTCTCCGCTGAGCTCAAGCTGCAGCGCGATATGTCTCCTGCAGCCCACAGGGCAATAATCTGCTGGTATTTCCTGGATGGGGATCTACCTTCTGGCACTGTTCCAAAAGGTGCAGCCCCGGCTGCGAAGCGGGCTGAGGTGGTGGTGATTGTGTGTGCACAAGTGCAGAAGAACATAAACAGCCGGGCTGGCAGGATTTTTTTGTTTGATACCATTAAAGCGGGATGGGGGAGAGGCTTCCAAGTATGTTTGTATAAGGATCGTGTTACCTGGAGATTGCTGTCTCTGTTTCCATAGGAGGGAGAGACCTTCCAGAGTCTGGCTCTGTTTGGGGTGTAAGTGGATTTAGTGCTGGATTGGCAGCCCTGGAAACGGAAACCTCTTCTTTATCCACAGGCTCATGCTTCCCCACCCACCCCTCCATCATGCCTCTGCCCTGCCCTAGGGGGATCACCTGGCAGGGATGAGGAAGGAGTTGTGGGTGCTCAGCCTGGCCTGGCCACTTATTCCTTGGCCTCCCAGGTGAGATTACTAGCAACGGGACTGAGTAGTTCCCGTGATATTGGGGCCTGGATACTGTCAAATTCACATCACATCTACCCAGATCAGTAGCACCCAAGTGTTGGATTTGAACTGGTAACTTAGGCTCAGAGGGCCTGATCCAAAGGCCATTGACTGCAATGGGTTTTGTGGCAAGGACCGTTTTTTAGTTCTGTTTGCACCAACCTTACCCAGCACAGTGAGCTCTTAGGCACTCCTGGAATACAGATAATAAATAGTAGCCGGCTTCCATTTGATTGAAGTATAATGTAGCTACCTTTTAGTTCTTCAGAAACCAAGCTGTGATAAAGCCCAGACCATAGTGATTGTAAGTTAATATTGAGGAGCTGGGACCGAGTAGGAGGAACCTGTGGGAGGAGAACCAAGACTCATGTCACTTGCAGAGGACTAGTTTTATGTCCCCTATTGGGGTGTGTATTACAGAAACTCCTTCGACTCATAGAAGATCAGGGTTGGAAGAGACCTCAGGAGGTCATCTAGTCCAACACCCTGCTCAAAGCAGGACCAACCCCAACTAAATCATCCTAGCCAGAGCTTTGCCAAGCGAGGTCTTAAAAACCTCTAAGGATGGAGATTCCACCACTTCCCTAGAGAACTCATTCCAGTGCTTCCTTCCTCGTGCTCAGGGCATTGCCATAGACCCATGAGGTCACACCTCAGTTAGAGAGAGGGGAAGGGCAAAGGAGTATTGGCTGTTTACTGTTCAGGGATGGAACAGGATCTGCTCACAGAGAGATTTCTTAATGGGATAACAAAGGGATGCCTGTGCTGGTTTGGTACCATTGTGTGTTAGGAAGCCTGGCTCTCCCTTTGGGAGGCCTGGGGGTTGTGATTGTAACCCACTGCCAGTGAGTTCAGGAGTGCCAGCGAATGGTACATTCCTCCATTGCACTTCAGCTGGGCTTGTCATTGAAATGGCATCTCTACGGGCAGGCCCATCCTTTCTGGCACTTTGACTAATTGCCAGTCACTGTGTCCCCATCTCTCTCCCTCCCTCCCTCCTCCCCCCCCAGCTGCACGCGGTACATATAACTGAAACAGCAATCAGGAGCTTAGTTAGATCACATTTAAAGGCCCAGCGTCCGCCTAATCTGTACTTTCTCCAGCACCATCGCAATCAGAGCTGCCCAGTGGCTCTTCTTTTCAGGCAGTTGTATATAAATACAAGGAATGTGGTTTTGCGGCGCTGTGGGGCTATTGCAGCTCACGAATATCTCTGCATCTCCCATGGACCCAGCAAGGGGGTGGGGTGGGGAACCGTTGCTAAGGAATGGGATTTGGATACAATGCCGGCTGAACTGGCTGCATGGGGAGAGAGCGTGTTACCCATGACTTCGCTTTCTGGGAGGTGGAATTCCAGCATGCGCTCGGTCTGTGGTGGACTTTGTGCATCTTTTCCGTATAATGGCATCTGCAAAGGGAGTATATGAGAATGTGTTCGTATGGGTAACTGGACCCTTCGAAGGGAATGCTGAGGGATAGGATGCATCCCATCAATGGATTAAATTGTCTGTCTGGTACTATAAATGTGCCGAGCACCTTATAGATCCAAAGATAATGTCCCTGCCCCAAAGAGCTTACAGTCCAGATAGTTTGCAGTCTACGTAAAAGTGACCTTAATTAAAAATGTTTTATATGATGCTCTATGCAGTTTATCCAAACAGCCCTGGAGAGCCATTCTTTTTGCAATGTAAACAGCAGTGCACTGCAATGTAAAATTGATTTGTTTGAGTGTCTTTCTCTCCCCCCGCCCCCCCCCCCCCAGCTTTAACTTGCTGTTGGTTATCTGGAGAATACATTCAGGGTTTTATTGCAAGGGGCAAGTTTTCTGTTTAAACCGTGTCCACAAGCCTACATTTTAACAGACGCATCCAAACTGGTCAGTGGTGAAATAGTTAAGTGGCCTTGCTGATTAAACAGTCATAGTTAGCATCTCAGGGTTAACATCCTATGGAGCTGGATGGATGCAGTTTGAACCTTTCAAGGCAGGCCCCATCCAAAACCCATTGAAAGCAGTGGAAAGATTCCCATTGACTTCAGTAGGTTTTGCATCAGGCCCTTAAATTGTGTCTTCACTGCACTGCTAATCTGGGTGACTGGCACCTGGGTCAGCCTAGCATCCTCACTGCAAGGCCCTTCTCGCGTTACTGTGACCTCACTAGTTATGTCCTTGCCCCATGTGTCTGGGGTTGTCTCCAGGGGAGAGGGATAGCTCAGTGGTTTGAGCATTTGGCCTGCTAAACCCAGGGTTGTGAGGTCAATCCTTGAGGGGGCCATTTAGGGATTTGGGGCAAAAATCTGTCTGGGGATGGTCCTGCTTTGCACAGGGGGTTGGACTAGATGACCTCCTGAGGTCCCTTCCAACTCTGATATTCTATGATTCTATCCCATGATTCTTTGGGAAAGAATCCTAGAGTGCTCAGCACAATCAATTGAGGGTGAACTTGTCTGTCTTTTGGGGGGGAACTGTGGGATTGGCGCTTTAGCAGCACTCAAGTTACTCTTGCTCCCATCCTTACTGCAAAGTGGGTAGATTGGAGCAGAGCTCAGCTCTGACCCATCCCTCCACCTGAGTAAACTAGCGTAAAGCACCTCCAAACCTGGGTCAGAGGCTTTTCTGTGTGGATGGTAGAGGGTGCTGGGCTAAAACCCAGATAAGAGCCTGGATTAACTGTGCAGTGAAGACAAAACTGTTAGAGCTGTTGTCTCAGGCTGTCTGCAAACATGGGAAGACAGCACTGCCAAGTCTAGAAACACTGTTTAAAACAATGGAAATCTGAGCCCCTTTAGAATCTCACGTAGCAGCTTCCAGAAAGTGCTGTTAAATCCTATTGTCATGTGCCTGTTCAATTCATGCCCTACCCACAATGCACTAGATTGTGCTCCCTCTGCAATAAAGATACACTTGGACATTGCTCCCAAGGTAATTAAAGAAAGAGAGACACCGCAAAAGAGAACAGTAAGACCAGCTGGTTCTGTGGAACTGTCCCATGTCTCCTGCCCTGTAAATGGATCCACCACTGCTTGATTGCTTCAGCTCAGGTTGACTATGAAGAGGAGGGGAAGTGAAAACCAAGTGCTAGGCATCAGGGCTAAATTGTGTGTTTAAATGTCATCCTCCCCTCCCCCAGGTAGGAAAGGATATGTCTCTGGGGACAGCTGGTGATCTGTGTCTCTAGCTCTTTTAATAGCTAGTTTCATTACATGCAGTTAGCAAAAATAAACATGTAAGCAGCCCCGCTGACTTTGATGGAGTTGTTCCTGTCTCTAAAGGTGTTTGCGTGCAAGGGCCCTCTAGTCTGTTCAGACCAATTTTAAACAAGGGTGAGGCTTTGCTTTCTGTGCTGTCCTGCCATGGCTTCCCTTGTGCCATAGAAATTGGAGAGAAGAGAGCTACCTTCCAGATTAATCCCTGGGTAATACTGGTAGCGGATTGTTAGCTCTCTGGGGCAGGGATTGCCTTTGTTATGTGTTTGTACAGTGCCTAGCACAACGTGGCCGGAATCCTCTGGCGCTACTGCAGCATGAGGAAATAATAACTGTAACTTGGCAATAACATGGAGCGTGTCTACGGCTCTTTCTTTTCCTTTAGTGCCATGCAAATGCTAATTAGTTAATGAACATAGTGCACGTGTTCCCAGGGCTGCAGTTTGTTTTGGTTTTAATAGGCCAGTTATTTTACATTAAATAACTACCAAACATACCTGAGGAGCGGCAGTAACGTAACAGCTGGCGTTGTCAGAGCTTTGAGCCGGCATACATGCATGTGTAATGCATATTTATCTTGCATAACTAAACAACAATGGGTTTGTTTTTATTACTCAGCTGGTCTTTTGACTGGGTTCATCTCAGAAATGTGACTGTACAGAGGGAAATGGCCTTTTCTTACTGCTCACATTGGCTGCTGGGCGGCTTTCTGAATTGTGCACTGTGACTGCAGCTGCCCAGCTAAATTCTGATTCCTCGGTCCTTGATACTGATGATACCGTAGGAAGCAGGAAAAACACAGCTTAAATTTCCAGACACCAAGGCTGAGCTTTCAGTGCCGGCATTTGGGAGAGGGGGGGAGAGAAGAAAAATTTGTTTTGACTTGCAAACGAAGCAGATTTAATAGGAAAGTCATTGGCGGTGACTTAATCTGGAATGCTAAGGTGTTATTTTTAGAGTTGCTTTTCTCTCTGTTAACCACATTTTAACAAATAACAGCTGAGCAGAATGCCGGTATGGAAATCTGGCTTTTAAAGTGTTCCCTACCCGTAATACAGAATATCTTTCTATATGACAGAGCAAAACCACTGAGATTTCCCCTCTTTACAGTGAACGGGTTTCCATAGTGACGCGAAACCTGAGAGTCAGCTCTGGGTGCCTGTTTGAGGTTGATGTTTTCAGTTTAATAGATTTGTTTGTTTGGTGGTTTGTTTGTTTTTAACCTGAATTGACTTCAAGGAACGTGTGTGTGTGTGTGTACACACAAATTCCATCTCTTAGTGAAACTGGACAAAGCCAGACTGTTTTGGTTGAGCCAAAACTATAGAGGGGAACTGAACTGAAATCCTGACTCCAAACCCCTGGAACTTTGAGGAAACTTGGATCTAGATCTGAACCTTTCAGCTCAGGCCAAAAACTTGGGGTGATTCAGCTCTAGGTTTGTTTTCTCTGAACCCTCAGAAAGTTCAAAAAGGTCTGGGTAAATGGTTCTGCCTTTGGCCCCTCTCTCTTGCAGGGTCTGGCTGCATGCACCAAATTCCGGTTGAAGTTAATGGGAAATGAACATATGGAGGATTTGCAGTGAGCAAGGCCAGGATTGACTTGATCTTTCCCTAGATGCTCTCCACGTAGCTCCCAGGGATGTCAATGAAAGCAGGGCAGGGGAAGGCTGTTGTTTGGTCAAATGACAGAACTTTCCTGCTGCTTGTCTTTATTCAGCTGCACTTTTGAAAGTGGATATTTTGGTTAAACTTTTTTTTTGCCTCTGGTGTTTAAATCACTTGGCAGGAGCCTCTGGATGGATGGTGCTGCGCCATTGCCTGTTGCTAGTCTGCAGTTCTGGGGCTGGTTGGCTGTCTCTTGACTGTCGTTTAGTGATGGTGTCCTGGTCACCACAGTGCAGCTTCGCTTAGTGTAGGCACTGGCCTCTCTCTCGCTTCTGCGAGCATCTAAATGACTCAGGACATCGCTATGGATTACCGTTGGCGGGGTAATGCAATTAAGCCCCTGTTTCCTGCAGTGTTTCTGATCATGTTGATTGTGCCACAACATTCATCTCTGGATTTTTTTATTTTTTTTAATGCCCCCAGATTTGAGTGTGTCTGGCCCTGGCGTGTTGATTCAGACCCATCTCTGCTAATGGGTAGATGGGTCTGAATGAGCCTGGGAAACTTTGGACATCCTGCAGACAAGCCCCTGAATGCTTGGCTATTGAGTTGCATCTTCTCCAAACTGTCAGAACTTCTTGGGACTTTGGATCTGGGCCATCAGTGCTGTAACAACACCCTTTTTTTGCACTGAAGTAATTCTTTCTCCAGTCCTGTCCAGGGCCTGGAGTCCGGTCCCATGCAGGTGAAGAGAGAAAGTGAGTGGGGTGCTAGAGAGTTCAGAACCTCCCCTCGAAGCTCTGAGCTAGCGAGAAGGGGCGGTTCAGGGTGGTCCTTCCTTCCACTCAGACCCTGAAACCCAAAGAGTTGCGGGTGGAAGGCAGGCACTTCTGCCTCTCTTGCACACCAACGCTTACTCAGTGACGGTGGATGTTGCCTACGGATCCCAACAGCCAGGGCCGGCTTTAGGCCAATTCCACCAATTCCCCCGAATCGGGCCCCGCGCCCAGTGGCAGAGCTGCCGGGGTGGGGGCAAGTGGCCGAGAATCCCTTCCTTGGCTAGAAGCTCCTTTTTAATTTTTACTCACCTGGCAGCACTCCGGGTCTTCGGCGACACTTCAGCAGCAGGTCCTTCACTCGCTCTGGGTCTTCGGCAGCACTTTGGCAGCAGGTCCTTCAGTGCCACCAAAGACCCGGAGCGAGTGAAGGGCAAACCGCCGAAGACTACGAGTGCCGCCCGGTGAGTACAAACCCCAGATGTTTTTTTACGTGTTTTTTCTTTCTTCAGTCATCCTTGCCGGGGCCCCGTCAAAACTGTTCGAATCGGGCCCCGCACTTCCTAAAGCCGGCTCTGCCAACAGCTGTTGTTTTGGGGCTGCTGAGGTCTCTCCAGCAGTCCTTGCTCTAGAGAAATCATTCTAAACAGGAACGTGGCTTGGAATTCAGACGAGGGGATCAGTCTCTGTGGCTGCCAGTAGCTGGTAATCCGGAGCAGGTGAATGAGGCCCCGCAAAGGGAAACCGAGTGCTAATCCAGCTCCGGAAAGTTTTTGAGTGGGAGGAGTAGACCAGTTAGCCCACCAGCATGTGTCTGCAGTGGCTTGTTAAATTGCTGTATCTAAGGATGAGTTGACTTTGCTCAGTGTTTGTTTGATTTTCTGTGCCATGGGAGCTGCAGGTGCTCTGGTAACAGGACTGAAAGGCGGTCCCTAATATCTAGAATGTGCCGCTGTCGTGCCTGGAACGTTGACGTGGCCTCAAAAGTGCTGCTCAGTGCAGGGGAAATGGCCTTCGGGCAGAAGCTGCCTCACCCCAGGATATTGATTTTAAATCTTTGTGTTACTGGGGATTTCTTGGCTGCACCTCCAAATGATCAGCCCTTTGGGTGGTGCTGGGGCAGGGTGTGCTGCAGGCTATGCATCCACAAATGCAATGCTGACCGGCCAGAGCAGGGATGAGGGGGAGCCGGGGGCTACGTTCAGGCAGGTCGCAGACAGTTCTGAAGCCCTGATGTTGTCCTAATCCTGTTCGCTGAGGGCCCAGAGCTTACTGCCTGGGTACTCTTCTCTGCCTCGCTGGGACTGCTCTCAGCAGTGTATGCAGGGTTGGGCCCTCGGACCTTTTCGGGCAGGAACCAGGGTCAGAATGTTCTGACCTGGGTGCTTAACGGTTAGGCTGCTCAGTGCACAGGTTAGGCCCTTAAATGAGAGTCACTTGATTCTCAAAGGTGCTGAGAACCTTCAGCTCCCATCATCTTCAGTAGCTCAACACCTGTGAAAATCGGGCGGCTTTAATTCCAGATTTTGATGTTAGGTTCCCAGGTGTGAACTTGCTGGCCTGTGACTCTTACCTGATTGCAAGCACCTACCAGCCTGTGGGCGCCATCTCTGCAATCCCAATAATATGAAATTTTCCTAATGACAAAACAAAAGCGCTTGGTGTCAGGTCTCCTCCCCTCCAGCTTCCCCACACACACCCAAATGGCAGAACTTGACTCTGGGGGCTGGGAGGGAACCATTCGAGAGGAAAATCTCCAGCTAGTCAACATCGCCAGGCACATTCCCATTTCACTGCGGTGGAGCCGAAGGAGATGCTGCAGCATAGGGCTCTGGCATGAAATCTGGGCAGTCAGGAGGCTGTGGGGAGCGGCTGGGGGTGGGGGAGATTAAACCCCCTCACAAGGTGCAGAACAACCCAGAAAGCATAGCAGTAACAAATGAAGGAGTCATGCATCAGCTGTGTCCGGAGTCGGGGGCGGGGAGCATGGCCAGAGAACAAAAGCCCTCGTTTTCTTTCTCCCTGCCTTTCACAAACAGCCCTGCGCTGGCCGCTCGGTTCAATGGACCTTTCCTGCATTTTCTCTGCTTCAGCTGTTTATTGGGTCACCCTAAATAACAACAACCAAAAAAAAAAGGAGAGAGAGAGAGATGGTGGTTTTTTGATTGGCTAGACTGTACAATGAGACCCTCTCTGCCTTAATGAATACAGTAGCAGCATTGAATTGGGTTACCCGAGTGCATTGACCCTGCCGTGCCATGCAGATCAGCGGTGGGGCTGGGGTTTGCAGTTTTCAGAGGACTCAGGCCATAGACTTTCTGTGGGGTGCTGGGGATTGTGGATATCTTTGCTAACCCTTCGCTAGCCACTTCAGTGCCATTACATAGTGCAGGTGCAATGGCTGATCCAGACAAGGGTGCAAACGAATCTGGGTATCTAGGGCCTTGTGAAATCCTCCTCCCTGTAAAGGGGGAAGAAGTGGAAGTAGAGAGATTCTGGCTGACTTTTCAAAACAGCCCACTCACTTTGGCTGCGGCTGTTTCTCATACACCAGCGTACCTTGCAGAGGTCTGAGAACCAGCAGCGCCCCATTGGTTTCTGCTGGAGTTGAGTGCTCCTCACTTCTGAGCAAAGTCCATGCGTGTCTCAAGTCGGGCACCTGAAATTAGTGGGTGCCTTTTTTTGGAAAATGTTTTGCTAAGTGATTTGATGACGGCCAAGAGATGCAATTGGGGTCACCAGGGCTCTTAAAATGCTGGAATTCGTAACTCTTAGGGCTTGCCTAGGCAGAGAGTTTATACCAGATTAATTAAGATCTGAATGTAATCCTATTTAAACTGGTGCACATCCCTGTGTTGACACTCCTAGGGCAGGTCTTCACTACAGGGCGGGGTCAATTTAAGATACGCAAATTCAGCTACGCGAATAGCGTAGCTGAATTCAACGTATCGCAGCCGACTTACCCCGCTGTAGGGACGGCGGCAAAATCAACCTCTGCGGCTTCCCGTCGACGGCGCTTACTCCCACCTCCGCTGGTGGAGTAACAGCGTCAATTCGGGGATCGATTGTCGCATCCCACTGGGACACGATAAATCGATCCCCAAGAGGTCGATTTCTACCCGCCGATTTGAGTTTGTGTGGCTTGCTCTGGTTTAACTTAAATCAGTTAGGAGCAGCCACTCTTAAACTGAAATAAGTGTGTCCCCACAGGGGCTTGCACCAGCTAAAGTAAACCAGTGCCAGTTTGTGTACAGGCAAGGTCAGATCCCTTGGCAGTCATCTTCATCAGCAGAGAATGTCTATGGCTTAGAGATGCTAGCACTGACACAGGGATCCTTGTTCCCTCTCCCCGGACCCAGGCCAGTCCCAGGCACTGACTTGATCTTTATTACCACTTCAGTAACCAGGTCTGCATTAAAGGCATCCAGTGGAGTGGGAGGTGGGGGCGTGTGTGGAAAAAACAGAAATGAGATTGGAATTGCACAGCTAAACCATGTTTGAACCGCAGCCAACTGATGAGTTACAAGCTAAAGCCAGTGGATTATTGAACAGGCGGCTATTTACAGAGTAGTGGAGCCGCATTGAGTGGCTGCTCTGGAAGGGGGCCTGGGATAGGAGAAGACTGGATTGGTCCCTGTGGAGAGGGCTGAGGATTAATTCCTCAAGAGGAAAGAAGCTCCCCATTCCACTCCTGTCCCAAGAGCTCAACAGGCAGCTAGAAACCAGAGTGGACTGATTTTTAAATCACAGCAATTTAAAGCACCAATTTTAATCACCATTTAAATCAACAATCAGGAAACCTTGATTTAAAGCATCAATTTTAATTGTTTTGCATTTGTACTTTAGTTATTTCCCTAAAGAGAGGTTGATTCTCATTGGTTGGTAACCATTAAAACATGTTGATTTGTAACTAATTATAACCTTTGCACTAAAATTGGTGCTTCTTTTTGCTAACCAGAAGGTTACACTATTTCTGTACACATTTATTTAAACAATTATATAGCTTAACTTTGATTTTTTTTTTCACATTCTTAACTTTTACATTTTCTTTTTATGATAGAAAATGGTGAATGATGCCTTTCATACTTGCGATTTGTGTCAAGCTCTGTTTGGATGGAAATTCAAATTCAATGCACAAAAGATGCATTTTAATTTGTTTATTAAATACAACTTCCTTAAACGTGCTGGATATATAAGGAGAAAGGTTTTTTTATCAAAATACATTTTGCATTTAAAACTAACCGGATTATTAAACAAGGAAGTAAATTGAACTGATTATTTCTGGTTACCATATCCTTCAAGATTTTAAAATGAGTAGCTCTCCTCCTTTGATACCTAGTTCTTTTTCATAGATTAAAAGAGGAGAAAAAAAACCTTTTCTGCTTTTTCAGTTCTTCGGGGCAAGGACTCTGTCTTCCCTATGTGTTTGAACACCATGTGTAGCACAAAGTGGCCCTGGTCATGTGCGTGCACTGCCATTACCTAAATAATCACATCTGCTGGACGTATTTCTATTATATTCAAGAGAGAAGGTGGGTGTGGGAATATCTGTTGTTGGACCAATTTTAGTTGGTGAAAAAGACAAGTTTTTGAGTTCATGCTTTCAATGCAGAGATTTTTCCACCCAGGTTAAACGCGGAACCTTTAATTCTCTAGTTTGTCCGAGTTGATTTTAGAGATGAGCAAAACTAAGTGGCAGATTTAGGTTTTGCAAAACAACAAAAGCATTTGATTTTTGTAAGCCCAATCCCCTTGTGCCCTCCCCACATGCCTCCAAACCAGGGTTACTGGTATTTTTTTTTTTTTTAACCTGGCTCTCATTTTAATTATACATGTTCCTAGTTTTGGGACTGAAGACGGATAAGTGGTTCTAGTTTTGGCCTATCAAGACTGCAAATAGTGATGGTCAAAAATGCAGGTAGCTTTGTCTTGGTTTTCAAATCATTGCTGGGCAGGTTTTATTTTTGCCAAACCAAACCCCCAAGGCATGGCTGGAAGAAGACAGAAAAATCATTATGGTTTTGATTCGTCTCTAAATTGTAATGATGTTGTTGCATTTCGAATGCACCCATTACTTTAGTGTCTAGACGTTTCCATCTCTGCACCTCTGTCTCTCTCCATCTCCTGCTCTGTGTCCCTGTGTTGGGGGTCAGATCTACATCATTTGAGTCCTTTGAAGTGGAGTGAGTTATCGTCAGACACTCTCTCTGTTTAATCCGATGCAGTGATACCTTTGTGTGCTAATTGCCACCCCCGGTGACATTCTGGTTCCTCTTCCTTGTGCCCTGAGCTGTGCCCGTGTGTGTGAGCAGTATGTTGCCATGTGTGGCTACCTTTATATATAGTTTGTGGAAATGCTTAAGTTAACAAGAACACAAAGGTCAAAATTGGAGCAAGGGCTGAAATTGCTGTGTTGGCTGGGTGCTTTTTGCCCCAAGCTTGGGTGGAGGGAGAAACATGCAGGGCTCAGGGTTTTTTTTTATGAATTTCATCACCGTAGAAAAGGAGCACTTCCCAGAATGCCTGTCTGTCCTCAGAAGTCCTGCCTCTGGGGAAGGTTGTCTGTATAGTTTTTCACGTAGGGTGCAACTGTCTGAGTGCACGAGTGGCCTTCATACATTCTTGTGAGCAGGGACGTGGGGTTTGGCTTAAATCCCGTGCCCCTGGTGTCTCACGCAGTCGGTGCTTTCGCACTGCAGTTCCCACTCTCCTGTGTGTTCCATTTTTAAAGGGTCTGAGTTTCAGAAGCTCTGAGCCCCTGCGGTTTCAGCTGAAGGCAGTGGGGACCTGGTGAGTGCCGAGCACCCCTTTAAATCCAGCCCACTGTTTCCAGCTGATGAAGAGACTGTGTGCAGCAAAGAGGTGTGTGTGTGGGGGGGTGTTTTAAACCCCTTTAGAAGTGAAACCAGACCAGAGGAGAACTCCGGCTCCCTGCACTGCCTCGTGTCTGGAACTAAGAGGTTTAGTTCCTAATCCCCAGCCACTGACTCACTTGTGCAAGTTGCAAAGACTCCCTTGTAACAGACCCCGGTCCCAAAACGATGAGTGTGGATTTCAGTAACTCAGGCCAAGATTTCTCCAAAGGGACTAGAGATTTGGGGTGTCTTCATAGAATCTCAGGGGTGGAAGGGACCTCAGGAGGTCATCTAGTCCAAACCCCTGCTCAAAGCAGAACCAATCCCCAGACAGATTTTTGTCCCAGATCCCTAAATGGCCCCCTCCAAGGATTGAACTCACAACCCTGGGTGTAGGAGGCCAGTGCTCAAACCACTGAGCTATCCCTCCCCCTTAACTTGAGATGCCTTAAAAAGGCCTGATTTTTTTTCCCCAGGCCTGAAAATTGGGCCCCTTAAATGTGTGTGATGTTGGGCACCCAAAATCACTGGTCACTTTGGAGAATCTTGGTCAAAATGGAGAAAGCTGTGGAATAGTTCCCCAAAGGAAGGGACGGGAGCCCCATCCCTCAAGTCACTTAAAATTAGACTGGACTTAATACTGGAGAATATGCCTGCATTGGTTCCCGACAGAGGAGGGGTACATGGGCATCTCCCAGCTCTTGATTTCAGTCAGGGGCAACTCCAGGTTTCAAAAGTCATTGAAAATACTGGTCCTTTGGGTCCAGTAGCTCAGGCTGTCTCAGCTGGGGCCATGGACTGCAATTTGCTGCTCTTAACGCCTAAAGTAAAACAAAATGTGCATTAAGTGTGTCAGGAAAACCTGACCTGCAGAGCCAAGCAGCTGATGGGGCGACTGGCTGCTCCCATGTCTTGGGGAAAACTATTCTCCTCTGCTCCCCCACCCCCATTCAAGTGTAGCTTCTGGCCCCCGTTCCATACCTTTCCTGTTTTCCCCTTTGTAGTTACTTTTTGATAGGGCTTTGGAATTGTTCCTTGACTGAAGTGGCTCAGGGACAGGAAGGAAGGAAGGCAGAGACTACAGAGTTGGAAGACTACACCTCCATCTGTTTAACTTCCTGACACTATTGTTCTAATGCTTGAGCGATTAGCTCTCGGGGATGGAGCCACTGGAGGCTACAGTGGGTTTGGTGCCGCAGAAGTATATAAGCCACAGTAAAGGATGTTGGTCCTGTCTCCCCTTCCAGTCAGTGAGACCGGAGAAGGAGACTGGGAGTCAGGATCTTTGGGTTCCTTTCACAGCTGCTTTACTTTTCTGTGCCTCAGTTTCCCTATCTGTAGAATGGGGGCGATCATGCCTGCCTTCCTCACAGTGGGATTGTGAGGCGCTGTTCAACATTTGTGCTTTGAAAACCGGGGATGAAGGGAGTTGTGGAAGTGTGTATGTGCCCTGTATTGCGCCGTGCGTCCTCTTGGCAGTGGTTGAGCACCCGCAGTTCCCATTGGACTTCAGAAGAAGTGAATGCAAACACTTCACACCACTCCGCGTGTGGTCAGCATCTTGCTGGGTCGAGCCTGTTGCTGGTCTCCCCGTCTGCTCCCACCACCCAGGGCAGATTCAGCTTCCAAAGGACTGCTCCATCTTGGCTCCAGTGACCATCAGCTCAGTGTCGCTGGGTCTCTCCAAAACTCCCTCCCCCGTTGTGTTAACAAAGATGTAGTGATTGAAACAGAGGACTGATTTAAAGCACCTCTGCCTTAGTGTTTGTGAAGGCCCCATCACTCTGCACAGTGAAACCCCACCCCTGGAGAATCGACAACAGTGGGGCCCGGGGAGCAAAGTTCTAGCTCAGTGGGCATCTGTGAGGTTTTCACTTCTTGTGGTGGTTACTCAGAAGTGGTGGCTCTACATGCTGCCCCAGGTGCAGTTGGTGCCCTACTGGTACTTTAGATTGGTGTCCTACATTCCTGGCACCTTCAGTTGCTTGTCAACCAAGGCCCATGCTAGCAGTAACCTAGACCTGGTATGTTGTTACACAGGGCATCTTTCCCGTGTCCTTGGCCCTTGGATACCATGGGGATGGGGCTGACTCAATAATCAGGGTAGGATGGTCTCTCTCCACCTCTTCCTGAGCATTGCACTTGAAAGGAAATGGCTTATCCCTGTGTGTGGATGGTGAGGGGAGGGCAATCCCGAGAGGTGGGGAAAACGAAACTCTGCTGTTTGTATTGCCGCTCTCTGGCATTGCGTGGAAATCCCCCTAAGAAAACCTCTTGTGTTGCTGATTCTTATTTTAGACAAGCAGAACAAGGCGGAGCTTCTGCTTTTGTGTCCGATTCACAGAAACAAAGCTGTTTTCCTCTCGCTAGAGAGGGGGTTTTTGTTTCCTTTCAAACAGGGCTACACGTTGTGGCTTATGCAAGAGGCTCAGAAGTAACTGCAGTTCAGCCTGATGAACCCAGGCTTCTGCTTCAGTGAATGAGTGAGACCTAACTCGGGGCTTGTGTGAACCCTGGGGGAAATGGGCATAGGTGGAACAGATTTCTAGAGGAAGCTTCCTGGCTCTCTCCAAAGGACTCCTTCCAAGTTATCAATGAGTGAGCGCCGTCTAGAACGGGGCCCCGGAAATCTTACTTTCGCTGACCTTGAAAAAGTCACCTACATTTTGATCCAAAGTCCATTGTACTACATGCAAAGACTCCCATTGACTTCAATGGACTTTGGACCAGGTCTTTAATCTTGTCTACACTAGCGTTCTCAGACTGTTAATTCTCAGCAGGTGCTGGTGGAAGGTTAATTGCAGACAGGGTTTGATGAGATGAGGGTAATACACACTTGAGTCTTGGCCTGTATGGCCTCCACCTCTACTGCCACTGGAGTAGCTGCATTTATTCAGAATTGTGGGTCCAGATCTACCCTGAGGTAGTAACAGCTCCACTCTTATTTTTTTCCTATCTGTGTAAACAGAGTGATGGTATCTCTTGGGGAAGGATGCAAGATATCATTCACTTCGGCTCAAATAATAAACAGTAATAGGCTTTAAAGCGTTTGAGTTCCCCAGCTGGAAGGTGTTAGAGAAGCAGAGTCGTCTTATTTAATCCAGATGCTGTCCAGGATGCCGCCGTGTAAAAATAGCTTCTCTAAGCACCTCTGTCTCTGTCACCCGTACTGCAGGCTGATACCCTTTTAATAACAGTTCATTATCTGTATTTCCTGAGGGCTAAGTGTGAACACATGCATTAACTCTTAGGCCTTGGTAATTGTATGTTAATTGTTTGTATCTCACCTGCAGTGGCTTTGTCATGCCCGCACTTAAATTAAGTCACACACTTCCTCTCCGCCTTCACCTTATTGACTCATCTCAAAGAAGTTTAAAAAAACCCAAACTTGTTTGGGAGGCCCTCGGTTTGGTTTTTGCATTTTGCATCATTCTCCAGGTTGGCGACAAAGTCAATTTCGCTTTTGCTCCTTGGCTGGTTTCACTGTGTGGTTCTCACTGCTTCCTTCTGTGGGTTGCAAACGCTGCAGGGGAAGGTCTGTTTATAAACAACTGTTTCCATTGGAATTAAAAAAAATTTTTTTTGGTTGGAAATCACGTTTTGTTTTTAGCTCTTACGTAACCTACATGTGGAGCTGAGCTTGAGGGCGGCCTCTCTTTTGACTATGAGGAGAACATCATTCTATCAGGATTATACCCTTGCTGCAGACTTGGAGCTGTGGCTGTTTGCTAGCCTCTTTCTTAGACCTCAGTTGGAAAACATTGGGATTGTAGATGGGGAAACTGAGGCACTGAGCGGTGAATTGGCTTTCCCAAGGTCATCCAGCAGGCTAGTGACAGAGCCAGAAATACAACCCTGGTCTCCTGAGTCCCAGTCCAGTGCTCTATCACTAAGCCACACTGCTTCTAGCATTTTGAACCATTTTTTTAAAAATGCTCCCACTTTTCCAATAGTCCAGCCAAGCCCTCTGAGGTGAATTTCTGCTTTTATGTTCCTTGTGGTGAAACTGCGGAGGAAACTTACAGATGCCTTTTCAAAAGGTCTGCCGTTTGCATAACTGTACATTCAACCCCCACCTAATTAAGCAAATGCGGGTTTTCCATATGTCTTTAAATCGGAGGTCCTTTGGAAATGTAGCCATCAGAGGAGGACAGGATTATACGCTGAACTAGATAGACTGAGGCCAACAGCCACGCACTTCAGAAGCGAGCACTGGTTTCTGAGAGCCTTCTTTTTTGCGTTCCCAACTTGCGCCACTTTGGGTTGTGTTTTCAGGGGTGCTGAGCCCTCACTGCTCCAGCTGAGGTCAGTGGGAGTTGCAGAGCTCAGGCCCACGGTCTCATGAAAATGGAGTTACTTGGGGAAAACTCAGCTGCAAATGGCTTGCCGGAAGTCACAGAGGGGGTTGGTGTGAGAGCTGGGATTAGAACTCAGGAGTTCCTGGCGCTCAGTACCACAGTCAGACTGCTAGATCTCACCTCACTCCCAGTCCAACTTCCTGTTCTGTTTCTGCTAAATTGCAGAGTAGGGGGGAAATGCACTGGGAAATATTAGTGCAGATGTTCGTTTGGGCCTTAGCTGCCTCTGTGTTTCTGCTTTGTTTTGCTTCCTTAGTTTCTGACTAATATGTGCAGAACGCACAATCAGCAGGAAAAAATGGGGAGGAAAGAGGAAGCTGATGCCAAGAATAAAGACTTAATATTTGATAGAGTCCCATCCTAGCAACCCGCCAGGCCCTCGGTGCGTGCCTGTCCTATACCCATCGGATATCCGTTTACTTTGTGCGTGATTTGTGAAGAGGGTATCGCAAAAGTCATCGGAAAAAAGTAACTGAATCAGAGGGACTCAAAGTAGGAAGGAAATGGAGTTTGCACATATATGTGACAATGCAGGGCATTCCATCTGCATGTGACACGGAACTCGTGAGCGGGATTGATTGCTGAGTCGTAACATTGCTTTCCCTTTCAGCTGCACGGCAACTCTGCAAGTGATTCATGGACTAAACATTGGAAATTTTGTACTTGCCAATATATGACTGTTTATATCTTAATTAGGTGAATTCAGTCTTTGCGATCCTTCAAAATTCTGCATCAGGAATTTATAGCGGTTGAGCCAAGTTCTGCTCTTAGTTATACTAGTTTAAGGGTCTGATCCTGACGGGTACTGATCACCTCCAGATCCCCATTACCTTTGCTGGGAGGTACAGCTGCTCAGCATCTCTTGGGATCAGGACATAAATCCATTATACCAGTGTAATTAGAGAGCAGAATTTGCTCCGCAGGTTAGATTATGGTGATTGCACCGGAGGCAAAGCAGAAACCCACCAACCCCATGGGTGTCACTGTGCAATTAGATAGGTCCTTTTGTGGGGCAGGATTTGGCTTCCTCTGAAGCATTTGGTGGTCACCACTCCTAGAGAATATGGACTAATAGGCTGATTTGGTGGGAAAATTGCATGTCTGAGGGTGTAAATTACAGGAACATTCTTTCTTTTTTGTGGAAACATCAACAATTTGGGACAAACCCATCTGGCTGAAATGGTTTTTAAAAGGCGTTTCTTAGCATTCTTTTTAAGCAGACTTGGCCTAAAAGTGGATGTGAGGATTTGACGGTATAATTAACACTATCCTAATGCTTATGCCTTGACTTCAGAGGAGCATGTGTTTCTTCCAGACGCCCGTACTTAACCACATTCTCATTTCACTGATCCCCATCTAAGGCCTTGTCTGTGTGGACGTTCTTCTTGCAGAATAAGTGTGACTTGTTCTTGTTCCTGAAGCTAAACAAGCACAACCACGTGTGGAGACTTTCAGGAATAGCTATTCCTGGATAACACTCTGCGTAGACAAGCCCTAAGCTTGGAAGCTAATGGGGGGTGGAGTGGAGGGAATAGTTCCCGCCATCTGTAGCTATGATGGAGATGGCTGCCTGCAGGGATTGGTTCAGGATGGCTTGGTTTGCTGGTTTATGACAGAAATGCTTCCTGCTGGACAGGGCCGGCTCCAGCGTTTTTGCCGCCCCAAGCGGCGGGGGGGGGGGGTAGCCCCGATCGGCGGCAGCTCTACTGCCGCCGCTTCATTCTTCGGCGGCAATTCGGCGGCAGGTCCTTCCCTCCAGGAGGGACTGAAGGACCCGCCGCCGAAGAGCCGGATGTGCCGCCCCTTTCCCTTGGCCACCCCAAGCACCTGCTTGCTGCGCTGGTGCCTGGAGCCGGCCCTGCTGCTGGAGAAG
Source organism: Chrysemys picta bellii (assembly GCF_011386835.1). NCBI lineage: Eukaryota > Metazoa > Chordata > Testudines > Emydidae > Chrysemys > Chrysemys picta. Next base: position 17,023,597 of record NC_088808.1, on the reverse strand, counting down.
CTGAAGAACTCCCATGGCTGAGAACTCCAGGTTTTGCAGAAATCCTGGAAAGGTCCTTACCCAGCAGACCCACCACTTGCATGACTTCCCCCTTCCCCATACAGAGCTCGCTCACCGGGAGCATCCACCCCAATCCAATGCCCAGGTTAAATCCATGCAGTGCCAGTGGCCACCAGCGGGGATCTGTTTGTGTCTGAGCAGGAAGGTTGGGTTCCAGCATGGGAGCAGCTGACGGGGGTTAGATCCTTCTCCTGGCTGTTCTCCCCACTGGATGGGTTTATGGAGCAGCAGAAGGTGTCTCCATCTCCTCAGCAGGTGGCTCTCGGAGACGGCTGCCTAACCCAGCTTTTCAGCTGGACACTGGGGGCCAGGCAAAAGAGCTTCGGGGGCTGCTGCAGGAGCTGGTCGCTGCCTGGCTGGCCGGGGCCAGCCCGTTTTCTTTGTGCCCTCAACCCTGGTATTGCATCAACATTGTGTTTCCCCTCTGAGGCGTGGGAAGGTGAGCGGCCGGCCCGGGTTAGATAAACGATGGTGAGGGGTCCCCGTGGCCGCTCAGGGCAGCTTTCCCGCCTTTTCGCAGGCGTGTGTTCTGGTTCATAAACCAAAGTGCAGTGTCTGACTGGGCCAAACCCACCCTTGGGGTGGCTCCATTAACGTCAGTGGCTGAGACGAGCCCGTTGTGCGTCCCCCACCGGAGCCAGGAGGGCTGTCGCTAGCCACAGTTCCTCTTGTTCTTATGCTCACTCTCTGCGGTGTCACAGCCTGGCTTTCTCTCCTTGACGATGTGCTGCATGTACTCAGGAGGGACTTGGCTGCGAGCCTCCTCCGAGCCCAGCCTGGGTAAATCTCTTCCTCAAACAGGCTTAGCCAGGTATTGGTGTCAGGTGTGTTCTCCATAGGACAAGTGGCAGGTTTATTGTATGTCAACATGTTTCACCATTTTGGGCAGGGAAAGGCAGGGAGGGAGGGAGGGATTCCCCCAGTGTTTTAAAGGGATCCGGATAAATCCTCTTAGAGGGAGCGTTGCCTCAGCAAGCCGTAGGGAGGAAGGGCCATATGCTGCTGTGGAGCTGTTGTGGGTAGTGGAGCTAAATTGGCCTCATTGGACTTGAGACCTAGAGCCCAGTTCAAGGCTGCTTTGCAGCTGCCGTGCCAGCTATGCCAGCCGGAGGGGAGCTTGGGGAAGCAGGCAGAAGTTAGAGCAACCATCAGAGCTGGATCAGGCCAGCCCTCAGGATCACTCAGGCGCAAGCTGCCACTCTGCCCCCCGCCCTCCAAACCCTTCCTCTGGGCGGGGCAGAATGGTCTTCGGGTGAGCTCTAGGGCTTGCAGTTGGGCCAGTGGATTTGATTCCCAGCAGAGCTGTAGCCCTCCTGTATGGCCTCGGTGCAAGGCACTTAGTCACTTGAAAAATTGGGGGCTGCTAATTTCGGGTGCTCTACTTGAGAAAACAAAGGCCTGATGTTCAGCCATGCCAGGGACCCGTAGCTCCTGTTGATTTCAGCTGGACTTGTGGGTCCCGAGCGCCTCTGAAAATCAGGCGCAAGGCACCTCAGGTCAGGCACTCGAGAACTGAGCCACTCAAAATGAGGGGGCACTGACATGTAGGCCAGGTCCCTCATTTGCACAAAGGGGATCCCGGCACGTATCCATCTCACGTGTGATGTCTGATCCCCTGACACTAGTATTTGCAAAAAGAACAGGAGTACTTGTGGCACCTTAGAGACTAACAAATTTATTAGAGCATAAGCTTTCGTGGACTACAGCCCACTTCTTTGGATGCATGTAGAAGTGGGCTGTAGTCCACGAAAGCTTATGCTCTAATAAATTTGTTAGTCTCTAAGGTGCCACAAGTACTCCTGTTCTTTTTGCGGATACAGACTAACACGGCTGCTACTCTGAAACCTAGTATTTGCAAAGCACTTTAGGGTCTATAGAAGGTGCCATTGAGAATGGGGCAAAATATTGGTACCTGGATGCCATGGTGATGGGCCCATTAGAAATGGGTGGGGACAAACCTGTCAGTGGCTCCTGTGGCGGCGGTAATTCAGTCTCTCCTCTCTAGAGCTTTCTCTGCTCTCCTGTCTGTATACAAAGCCCACTTTGCAGGCTCTCCCTGTGTCTGAGCTTCCCAAGGTCCCCTGCTGCAGGTGCTGTCCCTCGCTCCCAGGCAGATCGGTTTCACTGTGACTGTTTGTTACATGTGTTGTGATCGCACTGCCGAGCGGTGAGGGGCAGAGTTCTAGGTTCCCCGTGCGGTTACCAGAGAGACGAGGAAGTGCTCTGGGGGCTGGAATGGGCAGCAGCCCAGGCAGGGAAGGGAGTGTGGATGGAACAGGCCTATGTTCTGGAGCTGGGAGCACCAGCTCCCAGGTTAAAACCCACTAGGGAACGCTGCCGACCTAGCCCCAAATGCTGCAGAAGTGTTAGCTGCGGGGGGTGGGGTTCTTGCTCTGGTCAATGTCAGGTGCCTTGGGCCTGATTGGCAGAGGGGCTGAACAGGCCAAAGACAGTGGGAGCGGCTGTGTCCCAAGAGCTCGAGGCTGCGGTTTTGGCCCTTGGCCCCCCTGCGTTTTGGGGAGGAGGCAAGTTTTGGGGGTTCAGCCCTCCTACAGTTTGCAGGACGGGGGGGCTGAGTGTCCAGCGTATTGGGCTGGCTCTCCCAGTGCTTGTGCTGCTGTTGAAACACTGTGGGGCATTAGGAGGAGCCCCCCTTACCGATCCTAACTGTAGGGATGTAGAATTCCCCCCGGTACAGCACTCTGGAGCGCTCCTTACATTAGGAGGGAAGTGCCTGTAGGCTTTGCTTCACCCCCCCCCCCCCCCAAAAAAAAACTTCCTACCCCCCAGGACTGATGCCTCCTGATTTGCATATTTAAATATGCAAATGTACCCATCTTGGCCTCCCAGCCATTCCCTGGGCAAAGTCCCCCATGCCATGAAGGTAACGGCATTGTTTCCTTTCCCCATCGCAGAGCTCCACGCAGGAGATCGGAGAAGAGCTGGGAGACGGCGTGATCTACAGCATATCGCTCCGGAAGGTGCAGCTCCACCACACAGCCAACAAGGGGCAGCGATGGCTTGGGGTAAGCTGTGCCCAGCCTCCCTTTGCCCTCTGACTACAGCGGTGATGATTCCCCCCCACACACACCTTCGCTTCTCCTTGTGCCTTCCAAGCATGGCAACAGGTGGTCTTGGTGGTGTCGTGGTGCCAGCAGGGTGGGCGCGGGTGTAAGTGGACATATGCCACGTAAGCCACGGGCCCAGCTCTTAGCGTGCTGGGGCAGTGTTTCCTACGGCGGCTGGTAGATCCATTCATCCTTTCCCTCTCCGGGCCTGTCGCTGCACCCACTGTGGCATTGCTTTTGCTGCATGCAGGCGGGTGGCTGGCTTGGGGATTATGAGCATACAACAGTCAGGGCGGGGGATGAAGCACCCCAGCCAACGTGGACACAGAGGTTTTGATTTGCCAACTGCAGCTCTGGGGTGGGGGTGACCCCCTGCCCCCAATAGGACAGCTTGATGAAACATGCTCACAGGTGCCTCATCCTCTTCCTGCTTTGGGCATTAATCTGGGCATCCCCATTTTGGGGTCTCCTACCGAGATCTCACCAGCATCTGGCCCTGTGTCTGGATTGAGCATGCCTGGGAGAATTCAAATCCTTGTCTGACTCCTTGCCAGAGTTGGAAGGAGAAGGTGCCTGACCCAAGGGGCGGCAGGGGGAGCCATGTGCTTACTTGCACATCAGGAAGGAATTGGGGGAGGGGAATGCAGAATAGGGCCCCAATCTCCTGGGAAGGGCTGAGCGCACATCTCCCACTGAAATCTGTAGGAGTTGGGGAGCTCAGCGCTCCATGAGATCTGGTGTTTTGTTCCCTGAGAAGAAGGGGTTAAGAGCGGCTCCCTCTCCTGCTGAACAGCCTGTCTTGGAGGAAGCAGACATCCTTTTTGTCTGACACGGCCAACAAAAAGCCTCTCCCCTCCCCGGGAGCTGGCACAGGGCCGGGGGACCAGACAGGCCCCGCAGGAATGCAGCGCTGGGTATTATTGTTTCCGGCTGTCCAACTCCATCACATTCCAGTGGCAGAGCGGATGGGCAACCCCTGCATGGGAGCGCTGAGAGAAGGATCCCAGAGCCAGAAAGGCTCCAGGCCTGGTTTTCCCCTCTGCCCGCGGGTGGGTGTGTCTCATGCAAAGAGTCAATGTGGGAGCCCTGAAGGCTGTGGAAAGAAGAGGCATCTGCTGGAGATGCTCATTTTTCCCTTCCCCTCCTATTATTTTCTCTCTTAACTTTCTGTTTCCTGAGCTGAGCCAGGCAGGTCCAGGCCCTGGCCAATGGGAAGTCAGTGTTTGCTACTTTGTGTTGCCAGCCCTTGTGTCTGCTTGAGCAGGGATAGCAGATACAGGGGGGAGAGGGGGGCAATGGGCAGGGCACGCCAACTTGGATTGGCTTGGGCACCTCCCCACTGGGACAGATTGCTCTGTCAATAGAGGGGCGATCTGGGCATAGGGCTAGGAGCCAGCAACGCCCCAGTTCTGATCCTGGCACTGACACCCTCTGTAGCCTTGGGCATGTCACTTGGCCTCTCTGTCCCTCAGTTCCCTCCCCCTGTAAAGTTGGGGTAATCCCCACACCGCAGGAGTGTCCTGGTGAGTCTTGAGCCAGACCTGCTTGGATGCATGTGCCGGTCCAATTCTGATTCTGTCCCCCTGTGAGCAGCACAGAGCTTTCCAAGCGCCCATGCTGGGGGGAGACGCAAGGCACCTAGGATGGGGGCGGAGCTCTTGAGCCTTTTGGTTTTCAAAGGGACTTGGTTCCCCATCCCCACCCCTTGTGCTCTCCCTGTCCGTGGAGCTCATGCTTGCGATCAGGCCCATCACAGGAGCGTTGCCCTGGCCTGATTGAATGCTGCAGAAGCTCCTGGGGAAGCTACTCCGGCTTTACTGGACTCCGAGTCCCTGTCCACACCAGGGAAGCGACCCGCTGGTGACGGAATCAGTGGCATAGCAAGCGCTGGCACAACGTCCGCGTTTGTCCTGCGCCCATTCCAGCGCTGCTCTGCACCATTGGAGCTGCACTGGGACGCTGTCCCATAGCGCCCTGAAGCAGTGCTTAGCACGCTACGTGTCCTGGCGGGGAGGGCCCCTGCTGTAGGGAGAGGTGGCCCTGGGACCGTAGGGAAGTGAATGTGGGTGTCCCCCTTGGGGCCTGGCTTTTTCAGCTCTGCGCTCGCGTTCCTCTCATTCCTCCGCCTAATGCTGTCAATCATCCCCCACCCCCAGTTCGAGAACGAGTCGGCCTTGAACCTCTACGAGACGTGTAAGGTGCGGACAATAAAAGCCGGGACCCTGGAGAAGCTGGTGGAGTATCTGGTCTCAGCCTTCAAGGGCAATGACTCCACCTACGTCACCATCTTCCTGTGCACGTACCGGGCCTTCGCCACCACCAAGCAAGTGCTAGACCTGCTGCTCAACAGGTGACGCTGCCCCTCCCTCCCTCCCTGTGGTGCCCCTTGGGGGTGGAAGTCTGTGCCCTATCCATGCTGTGGTCCCTCCCATGCCCTCCCCTCCCCTCCCCCCCCACCACCCCAAGGCTCCAGACAGGCAATCCATGCAATTCTCTCCTCTGTGCCCTGCTAGCGCTGGTTCGTGCCTGGCTCTGACCATGGCTCAGTGTCCCACATCACAGCTGCTCCTTTGGGGGCCCCCTCTGGTTTTAGCGGGGAGCTGCCCCCATTCCAGCCTCAAAACTTCGCCTGGGCCGGGTCCTCTCCTCTCACGCAGACTCAGTACAGGGCTCTGTGCTGGGGTGGAGTGGGGGCTACTTCTCAGCCATGCTGCAGCCTCAGGGATGGAATAGTCCATGTATCCTGTCTTCCCCCCCCTACCCTCCAGGTAGAGGCCCACAGCTGGGAGTGGAGGTCTTTGTGTAGTCCCAGATCTACCAGCTCTGCCCTTCCCTCAGCCCCCTGTGCTCAGGGCCTTCCAAGCCTGACAGGAGGTGGAGCAGGGCGCATCCCAGCAGTGTGTGGAAAGCCAGGCTCGGAGAGCTGCTCCTGCCTTCTCCAGAGACTTTAGAATCCCCAACCTTGAGTCCTTTTTAATGCTGCTGTCTGTAATTGGAGCTGTATCGCCCCCCTCCCCCTCCGTAGGCAGCATTTCATTGTGCCCCTAGCGCAGCGCGTTTGCCAGGACGCCGGAACAATGGGGACAGTGTTAGCGGGAGCGCATACCAGGGAGCATGTGTACTCCCGGGATTGTCCAGGCATTGCACTGCGGGTGGGGGAGAGGCCTTATGGGCCATGGGATGACTACAGCAGGGGGTAGGTAGTGCGAACTCTGTTCTTCGGGCCTCTGCTGTCCCTTTCAAAGGGCCAACCAGCCCAACGAGTCTGTGAAATGCCCAGAGCTGCCTTGGTGCCATGTCCCAGCATTCCTAGATCAAAGCCAGCTCCGTCCCCCTGGTACCCTGTTCTGAGCGTGGCCAGTGCCTGCCGCTTTAGAAGGCGGCCCTCGATCTTCCATAATGCACCTGGTTGATTGTACCTTGAAATACTCTAAGAGCATCGCCGTAGGGCTGAGAACACCGATTGTAACCTCCACCAATGGCGTTCCCGGAAGTACGGCCTCTGGGAATGCTGTCCAGATGTGACAGCCCTGTAGGCTCTCAGGCAGTGCGGGTACTTCGGGGGATACCCGTGGGTGCAGTGCCCCTTAACCCTTCCCTGGCACCAGGCTCATGCCATAGAGACATGGGCTGCGCTGTCCAGCTCTGAAACTGCAGCGGTCTCGTTGAACAAGCAGGTAACTTTTGCCTGCCAGATGCAGCTTCTCTTTGCCTGTAAGGGTACGTGTGGGAAAGGGCGACCTGTCGTGGTTGCTTAGGGTAGTTGTCCCTGTTTGCCTGAGACATGGGCCAGTCCTGTCGTCTCCCACAGTTTGCAATCCAGAGTCCTATTCTAAGGCAACCCTGAGAGTCCACAGTGGGTACTAGTTGCACCAGGCTCCTGAAAGGGCCCTGGCAGGAGTGCGTGGATCTAGGTGTCATCGGAACCCTGTCCTGGCTGCAATGCCTTGTAAGCCCCCAAACTTCATGCAGAGGGTAGGGCTCATTTGGCCGGGGCGGGCGATATGCCGGGAAGAGACCCGGAGTGAAGGATGCCTGCCTGCTCCAGTAGGGGTCGCTGTGGAGAGGCAACTGCCCAGCAAGGTGTGGTTTAACTGGCTCATTGTTCTCCCCATGTCAGGTACGGCAAACTGCACGTCCAGGTGAATGGGGACCAGGCCAGACACGCTGTGGATGAGAGACTGGAGCTGAAAAAGTAAGCATACCTCTGCTGTAGTGAGCCCTCCTCTCGGCACCCGGGCAGGGAGGGAATGTCTGTCTGGCCCCTCTGCTCCCTCCAAGGAGCGCGCTCTCTTCACAGATGGCACCCTCTCCAGGTGCCAAAGGACCATCCACTCTGGGCTGTGGGCATGTGCTGTGGAACTAGGTCTAGGAGGTTACGGGCACGGAGAACGCTGGGCTGAGATGGGCCAGGACTTGGATCCAGTCACAGGCTGGGAACTCTGGCTGGGTGGGTCTTGGAAAAAAGCCAGGAATAGAATCCAGGTCTCCCGAGCCCATCTCCTGCTCTAACTGCTAACTGTCCCCACTCCTGTCAAGTCCAATTTGTTGAGCTGTAATAGCCTGTGGCAGTGAGTTCCACAGCTTAATGATGTGAAGCAGCTGCAAGTGCATTTGCAGCTCTGTTAGGACATTTGGGGATGTTGGATCTCGGCTGTTGGGCACGTGGGCTCTCAGCTGTCAGACATGTACGCATACGTACACTTTGGCACGCATACAGGTGTCACTTTATGCCCAATTTTAACAGCCAGTCTGTCCGTCTGCTTCTCCCCAGCACCATCTCCTCCATCCTGGGTGCCTGGCTGGACCAGTACTCTGAAGACTTTCGCAAGCCCCCAGACTTCGCCTGCCTCAAGCAGCTCATCTTCTATGTGCGCCACAACATCCCCGGCTCGGACCTGGAGCGGAGAGCGCGGATCTTGCTGGCCCAGTTCCAGCAGCCGGAGCACAGCGAGACAGAGCCAGACGGTGAGCGGCGCTTCCTCCCCGTGTCCCTTAGTGCTCTGTGTGGTGTGTCCTGGGCTTCCCCAGTGACTCTTGTGAGGAGAACTGCATGTGAGGGCCGTCCGCGGGGCCTGGGTGGAATGGAGGAGGGTTAACACCCGGGAGGATCTCCAGAGCCGAAAAACCTGCCACGTGACCAAAGCCAAATGAATCCACCCTTAAATGAGTCTGTTCTGCCCTGCCCTGCCCTGCCCTCTTGAGCCCCTCGGACCCCTTCCTGCCCACAACAAGGAGTCCAGGTTGTAAATTACCCTGGGGGGGATTCAGACTGGGGAAGAATGCTGGCTTTCCTTGCAGTGGGCGGGGGTTCCTGCAGGCACCTCCGTTCGCCCTCCTGGCCTGTACGAGGTGGGGTCTGGGTCTTAGGGGCATGAGCGTGTCTGTTTGTGTATGAGGAGGGGAGGGCGAGCAGTGTATCAGGATGTGGGAAGGGGAGTTGGGGGAGGGTCTGGCTGTGGTGTGGGGGTGTCTGTATTCGGGGCTAAGTGTGTAACTGAGGAATGGAGGGTTGTCTCTTACTCATTCCCCGTCTTTCTCAGCTGTGGACCAGACCAGCTGCACCTTCCGGATAGTGGAGGAGAACGGACTGGGGGAGGAGAAGCCAGACTTCCTCGCCTTCTCCCAGGAGATGGTGGCTGAGCAGTTCACGCTGATGGATGCTGTGAGTATTGGCTGCTGCCTTGGCACTGAGTGCTCTGCCCATCTGCTTGGGGGCCCTGCCCGTGCGCGCTCTGCCTGGGCCTGTGATGCTCTCGCTCTCCTGCTTGCCCGTTCCCTAGAGAGACCCGTCTCCAACCCTCTCTTCCAGGAGCTGTTTAAGAAAGTGGTGCCTTACCACTGCCTGGGCTGCATCTGGTCCCAGCGGGACAAGAAAGGCAAAGAGCACCTGGCCCCCACCATCCGCGCCACCGTCTCCCAGTTCAACAGCGTCACCAACTGCGTCATCGCAACGTGCCTTGGGGACCGCTCCCTCAAACCGCAGCAGAGAGCCAAAGTGGTGGAGCGGTGGATTGAAGTGGCTCGGGTAGGACTGTCCTCTGTGATGCCAGCTGTTCCCCAGTGGGGTCTTTCTGGGAGGTCCCCGGCTGGTGCTTGAAGCAGTGTAGCCCAGTGGGTAGGGCACTAGCTTGGGAGTGGGTTCTAATCCCTGCTCTGCGACCTTGAGCAAGTCTCAACTTCCCGTGCCTCAGTTTCCCCCTCTGTAAAGTGGGGATAATGTTACCTGTTATAAAGCCTTATGAATGGGGCTAAGAATTGTAACTAATGGCAGGAACTCTACATCCCACCTACCCTGCCCCCACTAGAAAACTAGATCCCTCTCCAAGGAGCCCATGGCTCAGGCGGTGTATGGCAGAGGGGGACCAAACTGAACCCCCTCATCCTTGGGTTTGGGTAAGTGGGGCGCAGCTCTGACATTCCCCTGCCTTGGACTTTGATTCTGCAAAATGCAAACTCGGCCAGTGCGGTTCTGGAGAGTTAGTCGCCCGTTCCTGCGCGTGTGAAGTGAGACCCTTGTTTGGGGGGCCTAAGCCTGGGCTAAGACCTGAAAAAGGTTTGCAGGGAGGGGAGGGTGACGAGGGGACTTGAGATGTTAAGGGGCCAGGTGCCCAGCTGGGCTAAATCACCATAGCTCTGACGTCAGTGGAGCTGCACTGATTTACACCAGCTGAGGATCTGGCCCTAAACATCTCCGTGGCCAAAGGGGAAAGCCAGTAACCATTGCCTGGCTGCCATCTTTTGAACGAACGTTAAACCCTGCTGTCTCCCCTCAGGAGTGTCGCATCCTGAAGAATTTCTCCTCTCTCCGAGCCATCCTCTCCGCCCTGCAGTGTAACGCAGTTCACAGGCTGAAGAAGACCTGGGACGAGGTGTCACGGTGAGCGCAGCCCTTGGGTCCCATCGCCACGGCAGGAGCGTTGGCATAGTTTGGGGGTTCCCATCTCCGCCACAAGCTATAACGCTGCCTGACTCGCATCCCAGGGCTGTAGCCGGGGCCCGGTGACTGTGCAGAAAGCCAGGGACCAATGTAAGACACTTGGCTGTCTTATCGGCATGAGTAACGTAAAGTAGATCCCACATGTGAAATATTCCTGGATACCCTCCGAAATAGCAGAGCTACCTACTAGAGCTGTGATCAGCTGGGTCCTTCCCAGGGGCATGGCCCAGCCTGGAAGGGAATGTTTCATTCAGGCAGATTCCCGGGCAAATGATGTCAATAAATCCACACGGCAAAGGGGAAGAATGGGGATTCTCCCAGGGCATGCTGGGAAAAATGTCTGCGTTGCCCAAGAAAGGATCCAGGATACAAGCCGGTGTTTTGGGGAGGTGGAAATTTGGAGAATGAAATGGACTCGTGCTCTCCCAACAGCATGGGGCTTAATGAAGATGATTCTCGAAGGGGGCGTAGGCTTGCACAAGAAGAGGGGAAGAGAGCCCCAAACGGGATGGGGAGATGGGGACACCGGTGCTGATGCCTTCTTGTTTTGCCCCCGAACAGGGAGAGCTTCCGCACTTTCCACGAGCTGTCGGAAATCTTCTCGGATGAGAACAACCACTCGCTGAGCCGGGAGCTTCTCATTAAGGTACTAGGAGCTCAGTCTCTCTCTCACATGGGCTTGTTTCTGAACAGGGGTAGGGATGGGAGTTTACCCTGATGCTGCCAAAATTGCTCCAAGCTCATCCCTTCTCTTCCCCTTCTCCCCACCCCCCACCCCCCCGCCCCGCTGCTGCCGCACTAACCCTCCTGCATTCTGCAGTGCTGCTGGCTGGGTCTGTGAGTCTGCAGTGAGGCTGTGTGGCGCAAAGGGGATGGGCAGTGAAGTCTATAGCAGCACATGCCATGAGTTGCTAGAGGTCTTGAATGATCTTTAGAGCATGGCCCGTACATGCCAACGTACAGACACGGACTAAGTGTGCGCACACAACAAACTCTTTGCACCCTCTACACCCAATAGGAATGTATCTGGGAGCGTGGGTGATTTTAAAACCCAAATGAGGGTTCCCCCTGAAATATCTGCATCTCGGATGTTGCCGCCTTTTGCTAGGACATGAGCGTCAGGAAGTGAGAGCCTTGAAACTGACTGGGCTATTTCAGCTGCCCAAGATGAAGGGAGAAAGGGGCATATGGTTTGTAGACTCTTCCCCAGTTTTAACTGTCAGGCAGTGTTTATAATACACACAGGGGAAACTAGTCTTTTCATGGGCCAGATCCTCCGTCTGCTTAAATCAATGGATCTTCAGTGGAACTACATCAGCTGAGGGTCTGGCCCAGAACTTCCAACTAGACAGTTTCCCTTTAAGTCTGAAAGGGGCAGAGCAAGGCGGCACATTGTGAATGGCTGATGCCGACAGCCTGGACTGCTGAGCGTGGCTCAGTCCGGGGGCTTGGGCTGCGCCCAGCTCTGGCAGCAAGGAAATCCCCAGTGAGGGCAGAAGATAAGGAGGGGAGAGGCTTGTCTAGGAGAGAGGAGTGTCTGCAGAGGGATTCCCTCCCCTTATCTCCCTGGAACAGCGGTAAAGGAGCTCTGGCTGTGGGAGCCTGTGCCAGATGCAGGCTGTGAGATGAACTCCTGGACTGACTCCTTACGCCTGCACACGAGCTGGTCTAGTACGTGCAGCCAGCCCTGCTGCAGCCGCCCACGCCCGTTAGCTACCTAGAAAGGAAGTAGCCGGCTTGGTGGCCAAACCAACACTGCATCTGAAAATCTCTCTAGTGGGCCTGATTCTGCGCTCGTTCACACCGCCGTGGCACAAGAGTAACCCGGCTGATGGCAGCAGCATTACACTAGTGTGCAATGGGTGTGAGAAGAGTATTAGTGCCCGCTTGTTACTGTATTGCCCAATGCTTTCATGCTGGCTCCATGTAGGGCTGGGCTTAATGGGTCTGCACTGGAATCGCCTGGCTGCCAGAGGCCACAGGTTCAAATCCCAACATCAGAGGGGTGTGTATAGGACATTGTGCACCAGGTGGCTGCTCTGCCCCAGAGGTGGCTGCATTTTAGCAGCCCTGCACATACAAAGGGCCTGTCCAGAGTCCCGCTGATTTTTAGTGTGAGTGGTGAGTGCTCAGCCGTTCTTGGGCTCAAAGCTCGTAAAATGCTGCTCTAGAAATGTCCATCTCCCTGTCAGGGCGTCCACTCAGACATTCCATCCCATCGCTGGGGCAGAGATCACAAAATCCAAAAGGGAACAAAACATCCCTTTGATGAGCTATTAATACGTGCGTGTGTGTGTGTTTGATGAGCTATTAATACGTGTGTGTGCACAGCATATTCCACCCGATACGAGTCTCCTCCTGTTTATAGCGTGCATGCTCAGCTTTGATTGTTCCCCCCGCCCACCCCCATAGAGACAGAGGACTTGTCTGCATGGGATGCTATACTGGTATAAGGTAGGGTGTGAATTTAAACCATTCTCGCCATACCAGTTTAACGCCCCTTGTGGACACTCCTGTTCCCGTAGCCTGGTTTCACTTGAGCGAATGTCGCTCTGGAAGCTGTTTAATACTAGTACCCGGCTCTTTATCTAGCGCTTTTCACCTGTAGCTCTCAAAGTGCTATACCAAGGAGGTCAGTGTCATTACCCCCGTGTACAGATGGGGAAACTGAGGCACAGAGGGGCTTGCCCGAGGTCACCTAGCAGGCCAGTGGGAGAGCTGGGAACAGAAAACCAGGTCTCTTGCGTCCCAGGCCAGTGCTCTGTGCAGTAGGCACCACTGTTTAAAATAAACCAAAAAAAGCTACTCTTAGTCTGGAATAAGCGTGTCCGCATGGGGAGTTGTGCCAATAGAACTGGAGCAGCTGAACTATACTGGTATAATTCTACACCAGAAGTGTCTCCCATGTAGACGAGCCCTTTGCCCCTCAGCAGGCGGGTGGCACGTCTGTAACCCTGCCTAGGTGTGGTCCTGTGTTCCCTGCCCTACCTGAATTTCTGACTGACCGTGTGAGCTGCGGGGCAGAGAACGGGACTTCTCCTGGCTTTGCAAAGCACTGTCTGAAATCTCTCCCCGGGAGGCCTGATCTCCACAATCAAGGATAGCCTCTAGTAGGGACGTTAGATCAATAAGCCAATTTATGTTGTTGTCTTCCCACCAATCCAGGAGGGGACGTCCAAATTCGCCACCCTGGAGATCAACCCAAAGAGGGCCCAGAAACGGCAGCAGCAGCAGCGGGAGATGGTGAGTGGCGTGGCCGTCCATTGCTGGTAGCTCGCTCAGAGCTCTGCAGCTGTCGCTAGTGTGGGACTCACCCTTGCGCTCTCTCTCCTTTTCCAGGGCGTGATGCAGGGCACCATTCCCTACCTGGGTACCTTCCTCACAGACCTAGTGATGCTGGATACCGCCATGAAAGACTTCCTGGATGTAAGTATAACCCCCCCGTCCCTCCCCTTTTCTGCCTGGCTTCCCTCACGAAGCCCTGGAGCTCCCAGGAACTGGCGGAGGGAGGCTGTGTCTGAAAACAAAGGGCTGGATCCCTGCATGGTGAGACTCCCATGGGTACCTTGCTGAACTCACGCTGCCCCCTAGCGTGATGCAAGGCCCCGCCCATCTTGCTCTGCGGGATCGGTTGCCGGGGGAGGGGTTATTGGCGGCTGCGGGGAGCGTCCCTCGCAGGTTCGCTGTAACCTTTGTTTGATTTCTGTCTTTCAGGGCGGGCTGATCAACTTCGAGAAGAGAAGGAAGGTGAGAACTGTTCACGGACAGCCGAGCTTTCAGCTTGAGCACAGCTGGGTTGGAGGAAAGGGCTGACTTTGTGTATCCTGGCAGCTGGGGTCCTGCGGATGCCCCCGCCCAGTTGGGGATGGTTTGGCTCCCTCATTCTGCAGTCTGTAGCATTGAGGCTTCAGTAGCTGGCTTGGGGTGGTTCCCCAGGGCTCTGATTCCACGTGGGGTGCCCGTCTAACCGACATCCCTCCCTCGTGGGGCGGGAGTGTGGGGGGCTGGTCAGCCAGTAGGAGTGGGCCTCATTCTGTCTCTGCCTGGGTTCCCGGCAGGAGTTTGAAGTCATCGCCCAGATCAAGCTGCTCCAGTCGGCCTGCAACAACTACAGCTTCACGCAGGAGGACCGCTTCGTGGAGTGGTTCCATGGTGTGGAGCGGCTGAGCGAGGCTGAGAGGTGAGCTGGGCCCGGAGCCAGGGGCTTTAGCTGCCAGTCCCTCCGCAGGGACCCGGCACCTTCCTCCTCCTCCTTCCTCCAGAGCGTGGGCTGTTCTGCTGCTGCTCTGCCGCCTGGACCCACCGAGGGACCCTTTGTCTCCTTCAAATCCAGGCTGCTGAAAATCCGCTGCTGAGATCTTAGGCCCGTGGTTCTGTCCCGAGCAGCCTCCCTGCAAACCCCAACGCACTGGGAAAGGGTGCAGGGCTGGGGACCCTGCAGACTGACTCCCCCAGAACAGGGGCAGTCAAAGCACCTGGAGCCTGCCCGCTCCTCGGTTGGCAGGCTGAAACCCCAGGCCTTGGCCCACGACCCCACCTTGCACCCCAACTCCTGACGCTGTCAGAAACCCGCAGTGGCCCTAATGCTGCGGGTGGGCTCCAATCCGTTCCCTCCCCGGCACTGTTAAATGGCTAGCTCTGGAGGGGGACCCCAGCCTCACCTGGCTGAACCTCTGCTCTCTTCCCCTCTCTTAGCTATAGCCTCTCGTGTGAGATCGAGCCCCTGTCCGAGTCGGCCAGCAACACGCTGAAGGCCAAGAAAAACACTGGCATCATCAAGCGATGGAGCGAGTGAGTCTCTCTGCTCTGGGCCCTGGTGAGATGGGCTGCCCAGAGCTAGCGGCCAGGCCATGGGGGGGTGGGATTGGGGTAGCTGCTGGCTGGCATGTCTCCCTCCAGCCCCCTGCTCTTGACCCAAGGGCTGCGGGTGAAACCAGACCCTGCAGCAAGCCTGAGAAGGGCCCCAGCCTCCCTCCTCGGGGCAGCAGGATCGGCTCCAAGGGGAACGAGTCGGGTGGCCCAGCCTCGTCCCAAGCGATGCCTCGGCAAAGGCCGCGCGACAGGCAGGGAGTCAGGCCCAGAGCCGGATTGGACATTGGCTGGGGTAGAGGCCGTATCTCCATGAAAACTGCTAAAGAACCAGGCCCGGCTCTGGCGCTAGCAAAGGGTGCTGTGAGCCAGGAGTAAGGGGCGATGGCTGAGCTGGAGCGGGAGGGGGATGCTGGGGGGTGCCTGGTTGCAGTGAGCCCAGATGTTGGGCCCCGGGACTGGGATAGCAGGGGTTGCTGCACTTCAGG
Organism: Chrysemys picta bellii; assembly: GCF_011386835.1. Classification (NCBI taxonomy): domain Eukaryota; kingdom Metazoa; phylum Chordata; order Testudines; family Emydidae; genus Chrysemys; species Chrysemys picta. The sequence goes on along the minus strand of NC_088808.1, from coordinate 17,008,232 downwards.
CTGGGGCTGCATTAGCACATCTTGGTTGTGGGGGCAGGGTGAGGGCTCATGCTTACAGAAGGGAGCTGATGGAGCTGGAGTGCAGGCAGGACCCTGGGATCTTTGCGCTCTTTATAGAGCAGAGGGAGCTGGGCCTGGGGCAGAAGCTGCAGGGGGGTGGGTGCTGTGGGGCAGGTGCCCCGGGGGGGGGAGGGTGCAAAGGCTGCAGGGGGGCATGGGGCAGGTGCCCTGGGGGGGGGGGGCCCGCAGAGGCTGCAGGGGGGCATGGGGCGGGGTGGGTGCCCCAGCTGCACGGTGCATGTCAGCTTTGTTCCCTCCTGACCATATCTGTCTCTGCCCCTCTCCTGCAGCCGGCAGGTGCCGAGCGCTGAGCCCTGTGCCAGCGTCAGCTCCCATTCCAAATCCTTCGACCAGCTCAAGTGCGGGCAGTACCTGTGCAGCGGGGACACGGCCGACTCGGTCAGCGTCACCTCCGCTGGCTCCAGCAGCTCCGACGTGGAGGAGATCAACATCAGCTTCAACCCCGAGTCCCCCGACTGCCAGGAGAAGAAGGTACGGGGCAACTCGCTGGGCTCTCCTCGCGCCCAGGCGATCCGGAGCCAGGTGCGCCCATTGCAGCCCCGCCTCTCCCCTGATGGCTGGGGGGTGGGGGTTCCCCACCCGCGTCTCCTAAAGGCTGGTTCTAACCTGGAGCAGATGGGAGGTCGAGCCCCTCCCCTTCCGTCCCTCCTGTCCAGGGCACGAGTGGGGGTTGTCATTGCGAATTCCCTGCCCCCCCTTCCTCGTGCCTCCAGCAGAACCCCACCTTCCCCAGCTCTCATGAGCTTCCTCGGCCCCGGGGGCGCGGTTGGGGGATAGACACCCCTTTCCTCTCTGGATCGAGGTGCTGAAGCTGGTGCTTGTCCCTCCTTTCCCCCAGTTCTGGGAATGCACCTCGCTCTCTTCCCTGGACACGTCGGGGATCGGCTCTGGCTCCAGCAGTGCCTCCTCCTCCTCTGTCTCCTCCACCCCGGTGACGGCCTCGCGCACCCACAAGCGCTCCGTCTCGGGCATCTCCAGCTATTCCTCCCTCTCCCTCCCCCTGTACAACCAGCAGATCGACGACTGCTGCATCATCCGGGTCAGCCTGGCCGTGGACAACGGCAACATGTACAAAAGCATCCTGGTGAGCACTGGGTACCGGCAGCGCATCCAGGCGGGAGGGGGCTAGTCGGGGCTGGGGAGAGCCTGCAGCGTGCCCCATCTCAGAGCCTCCTCGGGGGAGAGGGGGGGTTTGATCCTCACGGCACCTCCTGGCAGAGCTTGCAGCGGGGATTGCTGTACTAACAAGCAGGGGGGCATGGGATCCATCTTCGGCCTGGCAGCCACTTCTGGGCCCTGGTCCCTGAGCCCTGGACTGATGAGCGCTCTCCCCTCGCAGGTGACGAGCCAGGATAAGACCCCTGTGGTGATTCGCAAGGCTATGGCCAAACACAACCTGGACGGGGACCGGCCGGAAGACTACGAGCTCGTTCAGATCATCTCCGAGGAAAGAGGTACCTAGGGGTGGTTCTGGTGTCCCTCACAGCCTGAGCTGCCCGTCTTACGCTGGGGTCTGTCTACACAGCAGCTGGGAGGTGTAATTCCCAGCTCGGCGAGACGTACGTGTGCTAGTGCCCTAAAGTAAGGCCTAAATTTTAACAGGGAGAGAAACAGGAGGTCAGATTAGACGGTCTCCACAGTCCCTTCTGGCCTTGGGATCTACGAAAACAGCAGGCGGGGCTTGGGCTAGTGATGCGAGGACAGACCTCAGATCTCCGGAGGGGCTGTACTCGGGTGGCTAGCCCCACCTGCTGGGGCTACACTATTTCAGCACACTAGCCTGTGTACGTCTGCCCGCCGCTGTGTCGGCAAAACCTGAGCTGGAGCTGTCCGCAACTCCTTAGAGGGGATGTGCCCCCCAGGGAAGGAGTTACTGGAGCGGCTTCTGCCGTCACTTCCTGGGGAGAATGTTCTCCTAGAGTCCTAAAAGAAAGGATGGCCCGGGGCTCAGGGTACTGGCCCAGGGCTCAGGGTACCAGCCTGGGCGGCTGGCGACCCAGATCCTGTTCCCTCTCCACCACAGACTTCTTGTCAGGCCTTGGGCAAGTCGTGTAGTCTGTGTGCCTCAGTTTCCCCATCTGTAAAATGGGCCCTACCTCCCAGCTGCTCTGGAGCCAGAGAGATTCCCCGTGATCCCTCCCAGCGGCTGTGAGGCAGCCCCATGCTGTTCTGTCTGTCGGGGAGGTGAGCACCAGCTCTGTTATGCTGAGGCTGCAGCACTCGGCCACAGTTAAATGTGAGTCGGCGGCAGAGCTGGGGCTAGGACCCAGGGGCTCCCTCGGTCCCCACATACCCTGCACAGTCCCAGCCTTCCTGTACCTCAGCTCCCGACTGCCTGCTCCTTCCCCTTCCGCGAAGGCAGCCAGAGCCTGGCAGAACCCGTGGGTGACTTAACCGAACTCTCCTTGCAGAGCTGAAGATCCCTGACAACGCCAACGTCTTCTACGCCATGAACTCTGCCGCCAACTATGACTTTGTGCTAAAGAAGAGGGGCTTCTCCAAGGGCGTGAAGATCAAGCATGGCTCCAGCTCCACCTTGCCCAGGATGAAGCAGAAGGGCCTGAAGATTGCCAAGGGCATCTTCTAGCCATGGCCTGGCCGTGCCCCTCGCTGACTGGGCTTTGCGGGCAGCCTGCTCTGGGCCTGGCTGCTGGTCTGTCTTAACGTCACCCAGCCTGGGTGAGGGGAGCAAGTCTCGCCTGCGAGGAAGGGTGACACGCTCTCCTGGAGCTGAATGCGCGGGTGTGGCTGTGGCCTCTCGGTCGAAGCCGGCGTTCCGATCCGGTCTCTCTCCGACACGCAGGATGGGTTTTTAACGCCTTCCAACGTGCGACGCCGCTGTGGCCGTCGGGTTGCCCAGAGCTGGGACCTGCCTCTCTGCCTTAGGTGCCTTCTGTTAGAGCGGAGAAGAGGACGATTCACCAAGGGCTCCCTTCACCTCCCGCAGGAGCAACAGAGCTGAGCTATCAGCTCTCCAACGGGGTGTATCCCCTCCTGTGCTGAGTTGGGCCCTGCAGCCACTTGACCTCCTGCTCCCTCGTTCCCCTTCTGGGTAAACTGGCAGCATGACCATTTTGCATCGTCCACCTGCCCCTGGGGAGCTGCACTTTGCCTCTGGACCGTTCCCCTAGGGGAGTTAAACTGGAAAACACGCAGCTGCTGCTCCCTGGGATTTCTAATCCCATCAGTTGGGGCAGTCTGGGGGTGATGACCTGGCCAGTGGATTTGGCGGCTCAGCTCTGCAAGGCTGCTTTGTTTTTACTTTCTACTGATCCTCTGGATCCTCCGGGTTGGACTCCTGTGTCCCTCCAGCTCCATCACTTTCAAACCTGCACCAAAGATCAAATGCCAGTGTCTCTTCGTGGGCCAAAACTACCCAGCCGGAACTGCCATCTGAGCCAGGAGGGGAGGAGCCAATTTCTGTACAAACGTCTGTAAATAGAGACTTTCTTTTTGGTTGGGTGGGAGAGGAGCAGCCGAGTGGGGCTGACTGCCCCTGGCTCCATCCACCCAGCCCCCAGAAAGTGCCACTTACCTTGGGCTTTAAAAAGACTTTTTTAAACATTTGACAGTGAAAGGGGGGGGGAGGGGAGAGAGCAAACTTTTGTAAAAACAAACCCCTGATGTTTACTGAATTTTTTCAATATTTATTGGTTGTAAATAGGACCATCAAACTTGTACATTTTTACTAACCCCTCCCCACCCCCCACTTGTCTTTAAAGTTGCTGGGAGCCATCTTTGTAATGGCTGTGTTCTGTTGTGTGCAGGGGTGGACGTTTTTCCACATCCCTTTTGTTTCTTTATCACTAACAGGGAATTGCTTCAGCCGGGGAAGAGAAAAAGCCGAGTTTTTAAATCACTGAACAAAACACTCCCAATGGGGGCTCTCTGTTCCTCAAGCCCTTTCCTGATATGCACCTGCCCCTGCCCATTGTAGCAATGCTGGTGTATCCCACCCTGCCAGCTCTGGGAGCAGACAGGCCCTTTCCTGAGCAAGCCTGGAGCAGCGCTAGCCTCTGGGAGCTCCGGCTCTTAGGAGCCAGTTTTGTAGAACGCTGGTGGAAGTTGCCCCCTGAAATGCTGGTGCTGTGACTTGAGCCGCGCCGGGAGGAAAGCTAAGACACAGGGCTGTAGAGGGGGAGCAAAGCAGGGGTAGTGTCAAGGTGCAGGGAGAAAGGGGAGGGATGCTCTTATCACAGCACGACTATCCAACGCGTGCTCACCTTTCACAGGACCTGCCTGCTCTGCCCTGCCAGGAGAGACTGTTGGATGTCTTGAGCTGCTGCTTCTGGGCTGGGTGGTAATTCCTAGCAGGGGCTTTGCCTGTCACGCTGGAGGGTTGCTGCTTTGGGGTCTGGCCTGGGCACTTTGTAAAGGGTGTTTGTTCATGCATCTGCATGGGCCTAAGCTCCAGGAAGTGACCTCTCTGCTCTAAGAGCTGCTGGGTGCTTCCCCCCCCCCCCCTCTTTGCTCCTGCACATGAAGGGAGCCATGGCCTCCTTGAAGCAGGAGCCTCTCCTCTCTCCATGGCTTTCTACAGCACCTGAGCTGCTCCTGCTACCACCTGGCTGTGGCCCCTTTGCCAGGCATAGCACTTAACAAGCTGGACCTCCTCTGCTGGAAGCTGAATGAGTGACTGCACGGCTGTGCTGCAAACCGACCCCCTCCAGCCTGTCCCCTCCTTACCGGAGGAGGATTGTCGTACCACAGGAGCCTGCGCCATGCTGCCCTGTTGGCTGGGAGGAAGAGATCCTTCGCCTCCAGGCAAGATCCTTCGCCTCCACTGCAGATCAGCCAGCCTGCAAGGCTAGGGCGTTCCCTTACCCTACACTACGCTGTGGCAGAAAGTGCCTAAATGCTACCATCTTGTGGGGGCGCCCTGGCTCCAGAGATCCTACAGGGTGAACTGTCACTGTGAACTATTCCCCTTACCTCCCTAGGAGAATGTGAATTTGAACACACCCGCATGCCCACAAATTGACCCCGCCCCCACTTCCCTCTCCATTGCACAGCTGCCTGCTCAGTTTATGTACTGCTCTGTGCCTGAACACACGTGCCCACTGCTGAAATTAAAGGCAGGGCAGGGTCGACTTACCTGTCTTTCCAGGTGGGCTCCGCACGCCCCTGTAGCTGGATGTATTATATGTATGTATTTTGTAACACGACTTCAATGAAGGAGCACACGGCAATGTAATTAGTCTTTGGAATAAAACACCAATGTGCAAATGTCACAGCCCGGAGGCTGGAGGCGGTTTGTCCTCAGGGGCTGGCCTGACACGAAAATGGGAAAGGACAAAGGCCTGTGCTGCTCCTGGGAAGCCCTTGGCTTCTCACCAGCCAAAAGAGGAGCAGGGAGGGACTGGAGCCTGCAGTGATTGCTCGAGTGAGTGAGTGACATTGTATTGCTGGGGAAAGTGAGGAGCTGAGGCACTTGACAGGAGTTGAGTCACTACCCTTTTGTCTATTACTAGCAGCGCTGCTCTTTCAGAGGGGAGCAGAGATGGGCTGGTGCCAGAGAACTATCTACGTCTCACCTAACCAGTCTGGACACCAGGTTTCTGAAGTACCATGGCATTAGGCCACTGTGCCACTGAATCCAGCAGCGAGAACAAAGGAGGATGGTCAGGACCTGACAGCTGGTTGTAGCTCTACCACATTCTGGGGTAAGTCAGCAACATGCTGGGCCCCAGTTCCCCATCTGTAAAACAGGGCTAAATCTCTCGTTAATATGGTAATAGAGATTTTAGGAGGGTGAGTATCACGCCTGCTTAGGGCCAAGTAGCATTAGTGAACTGATCTCATCTGGTGTAGGGCAGTGCTAGCTCTTTCTAAACAGGGCTCTTCTGTTGCTGAGGACTGTCGGTGACACCTGCATGAAAGACCCCAATTTCAAGCAACCCCTTTAAAGTAGCTCGGTGCAAGGTTTGACCTTTACACAAAGAGCAATTTACTAGGCCAAGAACATGTTGCAGGTTTGCTGAATGGCTCCATGCAACAGGTGCCACCAGGTATATTTTTTTTCACAGAACAAAACTGCCCAGTAAATTTGACCCCAGCTCTTAATGTTCTTATGGAAAATTCTGTTGCAATAAGTAGGCTGGAAGAGGCCAGGAAGTGCAGCCAGAAACAAGCATTTAATCAGAATTTGGCTAGTTTTTTTTTTTTTTTTTTTTTTACAGAATTGGTTGATCGGTTTGTTGGCCTGTCTCTAATCCAGGAAAGTGGAAGAAACGTCAGGCAGGTTCTGGTAGACCGTATTCCAGAACTGCACGTAGGAGGCTCTCAGACTTTGCTTCACCGAATCATAGTTGATGTCACTGTTGATTTCGAGGTAGTAGCCCTCCTCCCGAGTGTAGGGTATCCACCCGATGGGCACAGTAGACTCTCCTTTGTTGGGGTCACTGAAAAAGCAGACAAAACAGCTGGTATTAAATGCAAAGCAGCCCAGCTCAGACAGGAGACGCTCCCGGTAGCTTGCACCCAGCCTCTAGGGTTTCACACAGGTCAGCCTTTCTAATGGTCCATAAACCTGGGAGAGGGAAGCACTTGCCTGCACTCACGAACGTGAACAGCAGTCTGGGAGTGAGGAACTTGAGCATAGGCACTTACGTACCTTGGGGTTAGCGGTCACAGGGCTGCTGGGCCGTGATGGGAAGAGAAATGTTGTGTACGTTGGCACAGTGAATTGCCACAGTGCACATCCAGGTTTACACAGGAACACCACTACCTCCATCACCTTCAACTGAAGACCCCAATTCAATGTGTTTGCCATTCCCCTATAGCAGGTGGACCTAGTGGCCACCTACATGTGGGTGGGTGCTGCAGGTGTGACAGCAGGGCCAGAGTTCCCCTCTCTCCCCCCTCCTGCTGGGGGTAGTGTGGGAAGATTGCTCCCTGGAATTTTGCAGCAAGCTGTGCAACTGGCAGGGGATTGCCCCCCACAGCCTGAGCGCCTTACCCGGTTCTGGCAAAATTGGTCCAATAAGCAATCAAGGCCTTTGAGACAGTCCTGTGCTTAGGCCAGTAGCCCAGCGGGGTGCTGAAGGGTTTCCCAAAGACGTATTGAATGTCATCTGCGTGGTCTGCCCCTACCCAGCTGGGGTACACAGGCATTCGAGAAGGCTGGGAGAACACATAGGAGTAAGTCTTGGCATTCCTGCACAAACCAAAATAGACTCTCAGCAAGTGAAGAGGATATGCAGCAGCATCACTCCCTATGCACAAAGCCAGACAGATAATATTGGCACTGGAAGAGGTTTGGTCTTGCAAGATACATGCAGACACTATCAGATTAAAATCTTACAAACACTTGCCCTTCTGTTTTACCATGACCACCTGGACTTGAACTATACACATTTTTTTTATCTTTTTAAATGTTTTCAGGGCAGTGAGAGTAAACGTTTATTTTTACAAACAAAACCAAATTTGACCCCAGTGTCCCTAAGAAGAGACATTCGTGGCTGAACAGAGTCACCAACCTACCAGGAGGGTGGATAAAAATCAATTATTTTTAAATAGAAAAACCTAATTTGAAAAGACAATATTAAGGCTTAAATTTACTCTATATAGTTTAAATGATTAATAGATTAAAGAATATTAAGCGGTATATATTTGCTCCCAAAGTTTTAACGGAAATCAAACCACTGCACTGCTGGAAGTCACTGGCTAAGCACCTGGAACCAGAGTCTGTTGACAGCAGTAGCCTCTTCTGCAGGTGCAGAACATTCCCCCCCCCCCCCCATTTCAGTTTATTCAACTGGCACCGCCCAAGGACTAGCTCAATCCAAGTTGAGAAACCAACTGGGAGTTGAAGCAGCAGGAATGCTTGTTTTCCTGTATGACTAAAAATGAGGTGAAAGGCTGAGGCCTAAACTTTTGAAAGACCAGCAATAATCAGTTAAATTCACTAACTACACTTGATACTTCCTTTAAAAAAAAATCAGTTTTAAATACAAAACACGTTTTAATAAACTGACATAGAAAAAAGTATCTAGCCCATTTACAGTAGCTTATTTAACTGAAAAAAATTTTAAATCCTGGTTCTGGGCATTTAATAAAGTTTCAGTTTCCATCCACATGCAGCTTGACACAGCTACAAATATTAATCACCTAGCAGATAAGAAATGCATTCGTCACCCTTTTCTAAAGTAAAAATGAAGACTCTGAATAACTGTGCATGTTAAGCTATATTATTGCTTAGAGGTACGGTGTAACCTCCTGGGAGCAAGAGAACTTTTACACTTAATTTGGTACAATTCAACGTGTTTGAATGGTTACCAAGCACTGAGAATCAACCTTTCTTTAGGAAAATAAAGAGCAAAACAGGATTCAAATGAAGGTTTGCAGTTTGCTGATTTAAACCATGAGTAAAGTAGTTGAATCACTGTACTCTGCCTCCAGGCCCACCACAACCCTCTCGGGCTCACCTGGCATTCGCATTATGCAGAGCAAGCGCCCGCTGCGTGGGAATCAGGAAGATGTAGTCGGTCTCCAGGTCTACCACTGTCCTTTTCATGACCTCCTGGTCAGGGTTGTCGTTCCACAACTGGGTGTAGAGGGAGAATGTGGCGTTTGCTGCCCGCATTCCCTTCTGCAGAGTCAGCCCCCGCACCACGTTATAGACCTCATCTCTGAAAGGTGACACAACATCTATTAACTAGGGACTGGCTCTGAGCTCAGTGCTCCTAGCAGCAGAGATATGATGCCTTCAGGCAGCAGGCTGCCAGTTCAAGTCCAGCTCAGGGGTGACTGCAGGTTACCATCATCCTGTGACTCACGACTGGTAGCTCAACCTTCGGCAAGGCTTGCAGCCTGGGAAGACAGCTGGAAGCTAACCTTGGTGTAGCCGGTGAATGTGACTGTCACTTCCAGCCCTGCCTAGGTTCAGTTCCTGGCTCAGAGGGATTCAGCTTCTCAATTTTCGATCCCTTTTCCAGTCACGAAGAGCAGGAAGGAGTCAGGGGCAGTTGGAGCCCTCTAGAATGCTACTCTCTAGAGGTCCTTGTGCCCAGTGACTTGGTACAACTGTTGCCAACTGAGGCAGCCCTGTTCTTTACACTCTACTTGTGAAGCCAAGAAACCGTCACTTTCTGGAACACAGGATGTCTGACAGGTGAAGGACCCAAAAGTCCCCACCCAGATGGTTGGGGGGAGAAGCCACGAAGTGTTTGAAAGCTGGAGGAAAAGGGGAGAGTTCTCTTTTCTAAGCCCCTGGCTAAACGGTACAAGAGGCAAAGATCCAGGCTGGCTCTTGGAAACGCCTCTCTGCCGTGCCATTGCATTCATATGCCACATCAGCCTTTGCCCATGCCTTGCACATGGCCGGAGCAAAGCTGGCCCTAAACAGGTTCTATTTTGGCCCAGGTCTGATCTACAGCGGTTCTCAACCTTCTGTATGGGTGACCCCTTTCACACAGTAAGCCTATGAGTGTGACCCCCGTCCTCCCTGCTGCTTTTTTATGTTTAACACTATTATAAATGCTGGAGGCAAAGCAGGGTTTGGGGTGGAGGCTGACAGCTCAGACCCCCCCAAGTAACCTTTTGCCCCCAGTTTGAGAAGCCCTGATCTCTGGGATTGGTGGTGTTATTGACATGGTGCCCAAGCCAGTCATTGCATTGCCAGTTCTCAGGTGCTCTACTCATTGGTTGTCCCCTTTTCTACAAAAGCCCAACTTGCTTTTCCTTTCCCTAGCTACGCCATTAAGGGCAGCTGCTACTTACGCCGTGATCTTCACAAGTGGGCGGTTGATAGCAGGCATGTCAATGCCAGCAAAGATGTGCCCGTCCATGTTATTTGTGCCCGCAATGTAGTCAATGTCTGCAGCGTTAGCGAAGAGATTCTCTGGCCGGTCTGGGAGGAAATCTCCATCAACCACAGGAGTGAAAGCCAGGTAATGGACTAGAGGATCTGCAGGAGGGAAGAGGAAACAGAAATCCACTATGCATCTGTGAGAGGAGCCAACAGCCCTCTTGCCTAGCGTGGCCTGCAGCTGCTTTGCACAGGGAGCTTCTGGATGAACAGGTTCGATGATATCCTGGCTCCACTGAAGTCAATGGGAGCCTTGCCCCTGACTTCAGAGGGGCCAGAATTTCCCCCGTTACATAGTGGAAGATAGGTATATACTATAGACCTCTCACCTAGCACACCCTGTGGCTGCCTTGCACAGGGAGCTTCAGGGTACATAGTGCAAGACAGGCTTTAGCCAAATATCACAGACACTGCATTAAGGTGGCAGAGGGGGGGGCCAAACAACAGACATCATAGGTCAGACCAGTGTCCAAAAGTCAGCTAACTCGCCCAGCCAAGGCTACAGAAGACTGGGGCTTGCTCCTGAGAAAAAGCTCCTCCAGTCGTTCCAGCCGGGTTCCCCTACTGCCAGAAGAGGCCTAGCGCAGCAGAGGATTCAGATGTGGGGCTACAGGGCAAACAGTCCTGTGAAAAGCTAGTCCTGTATTCACTGAATTGGCAAACATTTCTCCACCAGCTGTACTGGGAGTGGGTCTTGCTGGCTCATACGCCCCACCTAGTGGCCCAACTGAAAAGTGCAGCGCAGTGACAATTTTTAACATTGCTCCTGAGTTTCACCAGATATAAAGTGTAGTACAGAACTGGACAGGACAGCTGTCTCCAAGGGACACAGAGGTTGTGTTAAGCCATGCCACGACTACCTGGGTAGTGCAGCTCCACTGTGCTAAAGAGAGAAGCATCTTTTCCAGCATGATCAATCCCAGTCAGTACAAAACGTACTTTATTGGGCTAGGGGCTGACATCTTCCCTTACCGAATGATTGTCATAATGTCCCATCTGCTCCCTGACTGGGCTTTGTGGTCACGCAACACACATCCCCCTGGTTCCCATCCCGCTAGCACCCACCGACTCACATGGCAGGTTGACCATCTCCAGGTGGTAGGCCAGCGTCACAGCCTGGGGATCGGTGACCCGGAGGCAGTTGCCCAAGGCCGTGGTGTTGTCGGTAGGGCAGCCCACCTTCTCTGCAACCTGCGAGCGAGAGAAACCACCATGGAGTTACACCCAGAGCCAGTGTTGGCGCAACCAGCCAGGAAAGGGGGAGTTTCTTTTTAATCCTAGAGGATTTTGTTTGCAAATCTCTATGGAGTATTGTGCTGCTCTGAACACTTTTGGTTTTGCTCCTGCTCTTGCTTATTAAATCACCCTCAGTTGCAAGACAGACCTTTAACTGCAGGAAGTCTGGCCAGGACAGTAGGCCTCAGCTTGGTAGCATCAGTGTCTCTCTGAATCCAAAGGGCTTGGATAACTGGAGCACCATTTGTCCTCCTGGAGCTGTAACTACTGTGCAGCTGCTCCCAGGCTCAAATCTGACAAAGACCCTGGGAACCTCTTGCCTCAGGACATTGCCCTGCTTCGGGAGTCCACTTTACCTTGGTAGCCCAGAAGAGAGGGTTCTCCTGGATAGCCCAGGTGCACAGGCCGACACCGCTTTGGCTGATGGCTCGTTTGATCAGCCCCTTGTTGTACGGCGATAGCGTCTGCAACATGGAAGAGGAACAGGAAGGTTATTTGGTATCGAGTCCTGAAAAGATTCTTCCGTATTCTGGTAAGGCAGAGAGCTCCAGCCTCCACCCAGGCTTTACATGAGGCTCAGAAAAGTCATTAGCTCTTTTCAACTCTCAATGTATTTCAGGGTCTCGGGAACCCAGGACTCAATCTTCTAAACATCAGGCAGCTACGGTGCTCAGATATAGAGCCAACAGGGCAGTACAAGAACCCCTATAGGAGAATAGGACTGGGGCCGAAGATAAAGAGATGCTGTTACAGCAGGTGAACCTTAAGGTGGGACATCGCTTGGGAAAGCAGCACCCTCCAGATCTGGAGGGTTTAGAAAGGGCATTTCTAAATCAAAGCTGAGAGAGCAGTTGTGACAAAAACAATTACTTTCTCTATGCAGAGTGATCTGCTCAAAACGAGATGTTAATTAGCCCATTGCGGCTGGACCTACTGCCCTCTCAGGACAGCACCTGCACTGAGAAAAGACCAGCAGCTGTGATGGGGCAGTTTCAACCAGTCACAAAACGGAGGGGAAAAGGAACCCCACGATGGCCCCTCAGTAATTGCACACCTGTAACGAGACACTGACGGCACCAGCCGACTCCCCGAAGATGGTGATATTTTCTGGGTCACCCCCAAAGGCCTTGATGTTTCTCTTCACCCACGCGATGGCCATGTGCTGGTCCTTTAGCCCGTAGTTACCTGGCCAAGGGAAGGCATGTACATTTCAAGGGGGAGAGTTGAAGCAGTGAGGCTCAAAGCTCTCCCTGCCCCACACCCCCACCTCCACTCAGTATCAGACCTGGGGTTAGAACTCAGGAGTGCCTGGCTCCTGAGTTCATGTCTATACGTTTTGTGAAACTGCGTTCAAACAAGAGCTTTTCCCCTCTCCACCCCCACGTTTTCCTCGTGCCACACACTGAAGCGAAGCCAAGATCTTGTGCTGGCAGGCGTTCTTCCCAGCGATCACAGAAATCACTGCAGTAGCTTAACTCTGCTAACCATCTGGTCAGATAGGAGAGACAAGATGTGCTGGGGGAGAAAAGACTGTTGCCTCAAATACCCAATCCACTCGCAGCCTCTGCTCCAGGTATAAACTTGGGCCCTCTCATCCCTTGAGAGAGATCCCTTTTGCCACATTCCCCTACACGGAGTGAAGGAGGCACCTCACCGTGCGTGTGTGTGAGGGGGAGCAGGACATGAGAGAGCTCAGTATGTTGTGTGAGGGAAGCGTGGTGACAGGAAATACCCCAGCATGAGTGGAGGTGGCGGGGGTGCAGAGAGGAGGTCTCCGGAGCAAAGTGAAGCAGCTGCCATACCTGGAACACTGGCATCCCCCGTGCTGAGGAACCCCAGCGGTCCCACTCGGTAGTTGAAGGTCACCACGATGACCTTTCCTCGCACTGCGATCTCCTGGCCGTCGTAGAGGTAGTTACTGAGGAAGTTTGCGCCCTGCCCACCTCCCAGGAGGAATCCGCCTCCATAGATCCATATCATCACTGGCAGATTTGTGGACACTGCCGGGAGGGACAGACCAAACGAAGTCAGACAAAAGCCCTTCCTTGTCCAAATGAAACCCAAGCCCCTCGATGCCACATAGGCAGGATACCGCCTGTTGGGCCCATTCACCAGCAAGTATCGCCTCACTCAGGCATAAGCCAATCTCTTGGGTGAATACAGAAACATCTGCTTCCAGGTCCACCTGACCATAGACACAGGCAGATGATTCATCAGGACAATAGACTTAGGACTCAGCTACTTTGCTCGATCGGGGCTAAAGAAGCCTGGGGCAGCAATAGAGTGCGGAAGAGACACCCAGCATGGAACTCCAATCCGTACTCGCCAAGAGAAGCACAAGCTCTCTATGGAAACGGGTTCAGTGGTGTCTCTAGTATCACCATCCATCCTCCCAGAGCCTGCAGGGAGGGTCATTTCCACAGAAACAGTGCTTTGCCCGGCAGGCTGTAGCTGCCATAACCCGAGGAGTCAACTGCTGCCCGTGGAGTTGGGGAGAATACATGACTACAGACTGACAGCCCCAGGGAGTCTGTCAGAGATGGGCAGCCAAACACAGAGCTGCTCAGACCTGGCAGGCCTGCAGAGAACCTTCTCCCTAATCGCCTCATGTTACCATCACGCCTGTACCTCCTTTCTTGTCTTGAGGGATCCAGATGTTCAGATAAAGACAGTCCTCGCTCCCACGAGTACCGGTTTGGGTGAGTGTGACCTGCATGCAACGGTTTTTGTACTCCTTGGCCTTCAGCGTACCTACAAGGAGAGAGAAAATTACATCCCACTTTAGAATCCTCGGCTCCATCCTGCAGACCTGCGACTCAGGTCCTGTTCCCGCCCCTCACTCACCACCATGGCATTGTTTCCAACTAGCAAAACAGCTGTGATGAGACACCCCCTTTCCAACTGGCCGCCTCATACCCACAAGACTGCAGAAGCTACAACCACTTGAAACTTGAGGGAACCTTGGGAATTGTGGCCACAGAATCTGCAGGTGCCTAGCTCTGTCTTGGCACTTCCGCCCAGAGAATTCTTGTCTACAATCATCATCCCTTCTAACGGCCCAGACAACATCTTAGTGACATTCACTTAGTGAATGAAAGCAACACCGGCCCCAGCTCCTGCACGCAACATGCCCAGCTGATCACGCGAATGGAAGTGCCGTATGTTACCGCGAGGGTAAGGTATGCCATGGAGAAGGGCAATGACAGAAAAGGGGAACAGGACTTTGACATTCATGAGGGTGGAGCAAAATATATCCCAAAATAAAATCATTGGTAACCACCGTTGACCGGCAGGGGTATGAAAGCCAGAGCCTCTCTCAGAGGAGGCCTCTGTGATACTCAGCAAGATGGCTAATGCAGTATTGGGAAAACAAACCAGGCTTCCAAAATGGTATGAGAATTAAAATGTTCTAGGGGTGGGGGCAGAAAACAAGAGACATTCTATATATGTGTCTTACCATCCCAGCCAGGATGTTGTTGAGGGTCTTCAAAACTCTTTGGAGGAGCAGCAAAAGGGATTCCTCTGAAGATATCGATGTAGTCACCGAAGAGACCCAGTCTTTCATTGACGCCCTCAACAAAACCTCCTTCAGTGTGCACCACGCCCAGCTAAACACATGGCAAGAGGAGAGAGGGGACAGCAAACACCTTCCCGTGAACGTAGATAGGCAGAATTCACAGCAGGAACACAAATCTCCCCAATCATTCAGCCCCAAGATGCATTCGCTATGAAAACAGCATGTTTGCACAGTAGTGGTGTTCGTAACCAGACTTATTTTACATCAACTGAAATAGCATCCTCTGAAGACTTTATAAAATTAATGACCACCACATTCTATTAATGAATAACTTGCACTTGTGTTCAGGATTTTATCCAGCAAGGACTTCTACGCATTTTACAAATATTAGATGGTGATAAATCCTGACCCCATTTTACAGATGGGGATACTGAGACACAGCAAGGAAGTGACATGGAGTCAAAGGGAGTTCTAGCAAGAAAGTTTTGAACTAAATGTTCTTTTATGCACTACTGAAGATACCAGCCTGTGCAACACGAGTCTTTTATTCACAAGGGTTGGGATTTTTAATGAAGCTTAAGGGAGTCAGGCACCCAGATCCCCTTGAATATCAACACCTATTGGGATTCTCAATGGAGGCTAAGTATCAGACTTACCCCCATCTGGCCACTTCAGGGGCTACAGAAGAAGCGAGGTTGACTCATAAACAGAACTGGACCTTAAATTACTCTGCAGAGAATCTTGCAGTCATGAGATGCGAAAGGTAAATGTTTGCCACCACCTGCTGCCAAAATTATCACAATGGGCTCCCCAGTATCCAGCCAGGAGCTGTACAGAAGAATAATTCCTACCCTTCAACTTTACTGAGGCAGCATGAGCTGTTCAATGCTCAGGGAGACACAGCAGAGAGGAGAAGGCTGGGTGGCTCTTGTTTCATTGGATGAAAGCTACCCAGATCCCAGTAAGGGGACGATGAGCATTGGCAAGAGAAACAAAGGCCAGCCCCATTCAAACTCTCTGGGTACACGTTAGCTGTCTGCACTCAGTAGCTGGAATTTCCCACTTCCATTACTTACTTTATCCAAAGTTAAAAACAAAACCAGCCCCTTGCTACTTTGCCTTCCTCCTTAACCACAGCCCACCAGTACACAAGCGTCGTGGCCAGTGGATCAACAGTTTGCAGAATGCTTCCCTGTCCCTCACATCCCTTCTTGACATGCCCATTCAGACTCCTGTGGGAAGACCATAAGACAGGGCTCTGCCAGCCACAGGATGTGGAATATCCCTTGTGCAGCTACGCTGCAGGCTGCCCTGCAGTTCCATCGCTTTCCCGAATTCTCAAAACAGCACAAAGGAGGAGAGAGAACAGAAAATTTGTCCCCAACGAATGCATAACACTGAAGAATAAGTTGTAGCTTATTTTGCTTGTATTTGATTCTAGATATATCACACACAAGGTATGCTTCAACTCCGATCCCATTGTAAGCAGCCCTTTCTGTGCACTTGATCAAAATTTTCTCAAAAACGCTCTCTTTGGGTTGGAGCTTTCCACATTTCATCTCACCTGCAGCTAAGTGGTTCACTGTGCTGGAAAGTTGACTTAAGGTCTGTTCAGCTACTGACGCAGGCAATCGGTGGGAAAGAGATTCAATTTGTTTTATTAAAAAAAAAAATAAAAAAAAAATATCGGCAGCAAAATTAAATACAAAATTAAAACAGATGCTAATTAAAAACAAACCACTGTGGAATAGTTACATTGTGCCTGAACCTAAATGCCTGGCACACCCAAAATTCCCACTGATTTTCAATGAGTTTTGGATGCACCAAGAATGCATGCAGGATCAACGGTATGTTTGAGAATATATATTTTAAAGTACATTGCAAATAAAAAAAGAGTTTGTTTTGTTATATTGTTGCCTGCAACTATTGATTACTCCACAGTGCTCCAGGTATATTTTTGGTATCTCGAAAGTGGCAACATTTAAAAGATACTGAGTTGTGTAAATCAGTATTGAAAAACACTATAGCGTCACAGATAAAGTTGTTTTTGTTCTTTAAATCCTGGTCAAAAGGGGGAAAAAATGCAAAATCCATGTTAATACAACAGGGAAGTTGCAAATTTGAACTCATGAATCAGGAAGCGCAAACATTAAGGTTCTAATGGCAACAATGAATCACCCACACATACCCCTTAATAGTATTTTCAATGGCTAAATGTAGAACTCTGTATAAAATAGGCATAAAGTTTCTACTGGAATGTTAAAATGAGTATTTCCCAAATAGGTGTGCATTCAGATTTGCAAACTTTATGTTGCAGTACCAACAAGGTTTCCACACTTAATAGATTCCTCTTTCCTTACCCAGAAAAATTAAGAGGAAGAATGAAAAACCGGAAAGTGAAGTGCTGCAGACGATGGTTTATTTCGGAGAGATAGTAGGCAATGAGATATACATTAAAGAAGAACTGCAAAGGAAAGGAAAAAATGGGTTGGAGCCCTTTATATACTATAAAGTAGCAAGGGGACATAGCCCTTTCCCCCCTTTTGCAGGTCACCTTTAATAGAAGTCTTAGATAACTATCCAAAATAACTACAACAGCTGTTTTCTCATCTAGCAAAGGCCATACAAAACCTTAAAAGGTTTTCTTCTAACCAAGCAGCCTGTTTTCACTCTAACACAATTTACCTTTACATTGACTGTTATGCATCAATGAACTACCTCATACTTACTGTTGTAGCCCTTGCTACTCCAAGGTAGCAGGCTAGGGCAAAGCACAGAACCTCCCAATGACACATGATGCGTGCTGGACAAGCCTGTCCCAGCACGTATGCCTATATATACTGTATAGGAGTGCAGATACTGGCATATGCCCACGCAGCTCTGCGTAATGCCCAGCACGCTGCCGTGTGCACCACTGGAGATCGCACACACCTGCAATTCACCTGTCGGCAGCCAAATCTTTCATTTCAAGGTGGAAAATGTAGATAACTGGCACTAGCGTATGAGAGACCTCCAGCTGTTGCTGTTATGGGCTGGAAGCCAACCTTATCATGAATTCCAGGTCTATAACAGTTCTATGGGGGAAGGGGAAAGACTCCTTAAGAACGCCCATCCATGTACGTTACATTTAAAGTTAGGCTAAACCATGCATTAGCAGGCAGGCAACAATCTTGCACTGATTGGAGAATATAAGACTCAGTCGGTCCCAAGAGATCTTTAATTTCTCTGATCGAATGCCAGAAATTCAGCAAGCAACAGCATGTTCCTGGCTAGAGGTCCCAGCCTCCAAGCATCTGAAGCTTTGTGTTTCTGTCCCCCCCACTCTCTCTTGATGAACAGAATCAAAAGCTGTCTGCTGACTGCAAAGTTGTGGGAGTACATTGCCTGGCAGGGACAACATACATCATCATGGAGAAGTGAATTACTCGCTGCCATGGAAGTCTCTTCTAATTTGAGTTCCTTCCCACTGCTTTTCTTTCCAACTTCTCAAGCTGACTGAATGCAGAAGATGCAGTCAATATTTTATTCCCACTCAGAAGAGCAAAAGGCAACTGCGAGGTATGGAATGCCTTCCTGAACTTCTCTCTTGCCTTTACCCATCGAGCCGAGGATGTGAACCCACTCAGTGCATTTTACGGGGAAGAACAAACACAGAAATCCAGTTCAGGTTTTTCTCCTTACTTCAAGTGAATTCCCAGTCTGACCTAGATCTTTGTCTCAGTTTATATCTGACCACCAAGTAAAAGTCAGTTTAGATGAACTCTTTTAATCCAATTCTTAGTTAAAATTCTCAAATCAGAATCACTTACCTAATGAATGTCCAGTTTACCAACATGTTTCTGTTGACTCAAAATCATTTTGAGGATATTGGCTGTACTACGTATATCTACACAGAAATCCATGGAAGAATGTGTTACTGGAAAAAGGAAGAGTTTTATTGAAAAATAGACAAGGTGTTATGTTTCATGGGGACCTGGACTTTCCCCGAGGGAAATTATTGTTTGCTTCTCATGCATATACAAAATTATTACAGATACCTGCACATGTCCCATTGGATAGACTCCACATTTGATTTAAGCCAGCCAGAATGATACTCTACAGAGTCTCTCGATTAAGAATCAGCAATGACCTTGTTCGTGCAGTTCTCGATACAGAATTAATTTTGTTTGAAGTTTTTCCCACTGACCCAGACGCCAGGTTTAGAATTGTGTGACCTCCACACATTCCCTGAATGGTTCTAATTAAAGGTTAACACTTTGGGCTCAAGAGGCCAGTGGAACACCTGTGATCTGGGTTGGATTCAGCACTTGTTGAAGTCTCTGACATATCTGAGCTAGCAAGGATGAAGAGACTCTCAATTTCTGGTAAGAGGAGACAGTACACTAACATTCCGCCACAGTGGCTGTCGTAGGAACATCTATATTGTCTCAAAGGGAAGTATAGATCCCTTTGATGATGGGATCAGATGTTGCAGTTTGTAAGCGCAGGGCGAGAAGGGAAATTAAAGCAAGTGAAATCCCATCTAGCTCCACTCTGACCAGAAAAATGGCCACAGTAAATGCCGGCCATGCATGTTGCCTGGGATTGGCCATGGGCCAGCATCCCCACAATGGCATCTTTACAAATGCCTGTCACACCAACACTGTGAAAACGTGATCTTTAGCGCCTGCACCTTCAGAGCACTTAGCACAACTGCTAGCACCATATCCAGTGCCATGTGTCTGGTTAGCATCTTCCCGAAAGCCTGGTCATGATTCCATAGCCCCCAGGGCTCAAGGAACAAAAGTCCCATGCAGCCTCATCCTGCTCGCTCACTGTGTCACACATAGTCCAGGATCTCTGTTTCCATTTCATTCTCGCTCCCATCAGAAGGCTTGAAGTCCTCCTCTTCATCCTCCTCCTCCTCCCCAGAGTCGTACGTCAGCTGTTCTTTGCCATCTTCAGCATTCGACGTACTCGAAAACAGAGCTTAGTCAGAAAGAGAGAGAAGAAAAGATGTCAACATTACTTCCCTCCTCACTAAAACAGAGGATGTGTTTGCAGATAAGATTAACAGAGCCAGCCAGAAGATGTAAAAGTGCTGATCATAGTTACAGTCAGGCACCTTAATGAAACCAAATCAAAAATCAAACAAAAGCAGTTTTCCTGTGCCAGGAATTCTAACGGAACAAGGCCAGGAGGTTTTGCATTTAGAGCGATCGTGCATCTCATTCCAACTGAGACTAACCTAATTCCTTGGGATATTGGTTTGGCCCAGGACCATGACAAGAGAATTTCCTCTCCTGTCCTTGCTCTATTACAGTATGCTATTAAATTAAACACATTAACGAAAAGATCCAGATGCCACCAATTTGAACAACTATAAAAACATGAGCAAGAGTATCATGGAACGAAGACATTTAAAACCTAGAAACTATGCCACTGGGAAGGCAAAGCTGAGAGGTTCTTACCCCCAACTATTTCATACTCACATGCCTCCAATCACTTTGCTGGTGTTCAAATGGCAAAATCTAGTTACATTTTCCCCAGTCCCACAGAGTTTTAGGTCTTTTTCCAATGGCCTAACACGTGCTGCTTTAAGAAGAGCAGGTGTCCTGCAGGTATCCAGGTTGATGACATCACAATAACATTACATGTGAAGAACCAGGGGATCTAGCACCTACATCTAACCAGGCAGACTGAGTCTCCTACCACAAGAGAAGGGGATCTACAGCAGGAAATGAACAGATAAGTTCATTGCTCCACTGCAAAGTGCAACATTGTGACTCAACTGCTCCCAACAACATGCCCCATAGTGTCTGGAACTGTTTTTTATAACATACCCTCCAATGCTCAAAACCCCAGAGCCATCCTTACCGGGTCTTGTGGATCTGATGATCTGCTTTATCATCAGAGACATGGTATCCCTCAGATCATCATTGGTCTTTTGAAGGCACCACCCATCCCGTTCTGTGCATTCTGTCTCCATGCCATCATTCCGATGGATGATTTTCTGTAAGCTAAATAGCAGGCAAGAAAAGAGTCAGCCTCCTGCAACCAGATCTGAATCCTTCCTATGCCATCAAACATCACGTAGGGCACGAACAAAGCTCCGTCATCCCAATGAATTGTGCTGTTTGCCTGAACGACCACATTGCTGTGTTTCCATAACTCAACTTTTTACGAGGCTATGTTGTTGGCCTATTACTCAATCCCCAACCTGAGGGTCAGTGGACTGCTCTTCATCTGGTCTCTGCTCTATGACCTGTCCAGCATGAGTGGCCCTAGCAGGAGTTAAAATTCCTCCTGCTATAGTTTTCACTGGAAGGCCTGCAACCAGAAAAGTCAGAGTGATTCAGGGTTGCATTCATGAAACAGATTAAGTAATAAAGTCTGTAGTGCTTCCCTTCAAGGATCTCGTAGCATGTCACGAACATAAGACCTCTATTGTAAAGTTCATTGGGAATTTTCCAATAGAAAAAGGCAGTTTCTGCAAAACTGAAATTTTTCATTGGAAAATTTAAATTTTGCCAAAGTTTTTCAGTTTTTTATTGTGAAAAAAAAAATCAAACCAAATATTTCTTTTCAGGTTGATTCAATCCAAGTTAGAATATTTCATTTTGGTGAAATGACCCAAAACATTTTGTTTCAAATCAGTTCGATTGTTCAAATGGTTTAGACAATAGAGAATCAACATTTTTCAGAATATTTTGTTCTGTGAAAAAAATTCAGTATTTCAACATTTTGTCCCGGACTGAGATGAAAACACTTGTTAAATATCGGAATTTCCCACAAGGCAAAAATGCCGAATTTCGCTCAGCTCTACTCGCTAGCCCGCTGTAAGGTAAGAAAGTTATTTCCAATGTACAGAAGGAAAGACTAAGGCACAGACAGATTGCATGATCAGTTGCAGAACCAATAAGAGTCCCAGGCCTGTGCTTCAATCACTAGATCATGCTTTTTCTCCCAGGTAGGTTTCTCTGGCTGCTTTGTTCTACTTGTCTATCGTACCTCAACTAGCTCTACCCTATCCCTCTGTAGCATTATAAGCAGCTTATGAATGCAGAGGGGAATGATAAGACTGTAAAATGTGCTTTTCTAAATGTGATGGCGAGTTGTTGGTTACATTAAGTGTATATTTTTAAACCTATCGGGGTATATGTGTGTACATGAAAATCCAAACTAAAGTAACAATGCATTTCCCCAGAATTATGTGACAATGTGTTTTTCCTTCTGCGGGTTAAATATTTATCCAATGGGAGTAAGGCCTAACCTACTCCTGTTGAAGTCAATAGGACTTTTCCCATTGATTTCAATGGTTTCCCAAAACACATGTTGGGAAAGTATATTTTGGTAGCTCATACAACTTTACTGGGAAGGAATTTCCAATGTACATACAGTCTGTTGAGAAACTAGGAATCTCCTAAGTATCAGGGTCAAGGAGAAAGATAGGAGGTTGGGTACAAACGGCAGCCTTTGCAATCAATCCTCTGAGCATCTGCAAAATCTCCTTTGGTCAAAAGATCCAGCTATCCAGGTGAAGTACCTGTCCACGTTCAAGTCACAGAGCTGATAGAACATCTGTCGATATGGAGGCAGATCTCCTTCCTGGAAGATATAGATGGAGTCCTAGCAGGAGACAAAGACAAAGATTCAATGGGCATTGCAAATCATTTCCACGCCCAAGACATGGGGCAACAGTACAGCATAGCCACACAGTAGAGATCCTTCCTTAAGAGCTATTTCAGGATCCAGGCATTTCCTATACGAGTTCAGTTCCCTGACAGGAAGAGTGTGAGAGAGCGTGTGAGTCTGTGTGCAGTAGAGGACAAAGTCAGAGTATGGATGCAGCAGAATTGCACTGCAACCTGCCGGCCACAGCAATCAGAACTAACACAGCAAAGTTCTGTGGAGAAAAGCATTCACACCTATTAACAGTTACACGATCACTCATACTTTGTTACTTCAAAACAGTGGGGGGGGGGGGGAGAAATTGCCATAACAGGAAAATGGAGAATGGCGAAAGTATAGACTATCCCGTTTCCTTATTTCCTTTGCGTTACTGGATTCTACAGAGCAATCTGAAAATGCACCATAATGGGCCTAAGCCTTTGCTATTCATAGCACTCCACAATCTGCTTCCTGAAATGCAATGTAAGTCACATTCAAGGTAAGGGCTGAATGTATGACTTTCCATACTTAGAAAAGACACAAAAACAACAGCAAACTTTGCAGTGATGTGGATGACTACTGGCTTTCCAGGAAAACCCAGTATACCATAAGGATAGCTAGAGAGGCAATATCTTTTACTGGACCAACTTCTGTTGGTGAGAGAGAGAAGCTTTCAGGCTTACGGAGAGTTCTTTTTAGCTAGTCACTTGCAGCTCCAAGTAAAATCTGTATCTGTATCAATGTCCACAGTCCATCTGAGTCAACGCTGCCCCCAAAAGAGTGACAAACCATAACAGATCCCCCTCCTATTATACCATTCCAAGCTCTTGGTAGGAGAGAGTAATACCTACTTTAAGTTTGTACCTGCTGGAAGCAGGTTTTTTTGCCCTGGATGTACTCGATGAGTC
This sequence comes from Chrysemys picta bellii, assembly GCF_011386835.1. Classification (NCBI taxonomy): domain Eukaryota; kingdom Metazoa; phylum Chordata; order Testudines; family Emydidae; genus Chrysemys; species Chrysemys picta. Next base: position 16,985,032 of record NC_088808.1, on the reverse strand, counting down.
CAGCCCATGTTTTAGGTCCTGTACACTGACTGTGTGACTTACTGAAAGACATAAAGGAAGAAGATTCCTGAACTGCACAATATTTTGCACTTCATGGCATAGTACAGGGTTTTAGCGGCTTCTCTACTTCACTTCAACTTTGTTGGCAGCAGAAAAATAGCCAGCATAGCAAATGTTACTGTAAATGTTCATTTTTCGTTCCCTCTACCCCGTTTTTTGGCAGCTGTAGTGGCAGGCAGACCATTTCTGCAGCTACTGGGAAGTATTTCTGATATGGCCTCATTCAACTAGACTCCTTTCTAATTTCTGATCTCTCACCTCCCATTATTACCCCTGGCTCCATCAGCCAGACACGTGTTAAGACATCCCTCAAAGAGCAACACTTCCACGGGTTTTAATAGGACATACGTAGCGCAATCTGAGATAAAGGAAACCCCAATAATCAACTGAAATAAGCTGCATCAACAGCAACAAAAGGATGAAATGAAGAAGCCAAGTTAAGCTGTGCACCCTTTTCAACCCCTTTGCCTGTTCAGCATACCTGGTTTTTTGATAGTGATGGGCAGACTGTAATTGTATGTGCTGCGTTTTGCTTTCACGGGCATGTCGCTAGGGGCGTAACCTGGAGGCCAAGAAAGAAAACAGTCTTTGAACAGAGACCAGCATCCCGTAGAATATTCCAGCTTTTATAACAGGGGATATTGGATTGGGGTTTGAAAGGAGAGCCAACCAATAGCATATGTTGATTTTAATGGGACGGAGAGAGAGAGAAAGATCAGGGAAATAAAGCTATTTAACATGAAAAAGTGGGAAGATGTGCCCTGTCACTGACTTACTGCATGGTCACTTAACCTCAATTTCCCCCTTTGTAAAATAGGGATAATAATACTTAGAGATTTAGTAGTTTGTGAAGAGCTCTGCGATCCTTGAAGAACAGGCACTATCATTATTGTATTGAAACCCCCCCACACACAAAAAGAGAGACCTAAATTTGCATCTCAGATCTAAAACTATGGCAGGGAACGTATGAAACTAATGTACCAAAAAGCAATATAATGAGGTGTTTTGTACAGAGCTGAGCACTGCACTAAACTTAAATAGGCCAAATGAATTGGTAAAAACAACATACCCCAGATGTGTTACAATGGCATAAACCAAAAACTCATGCAATGGCATAAGCTAAAAAATCATAAACCCTCACTGTGTTGTCTATAGCATCTGATAGGGTACTATGGGTTTTTTTTTTTTGCAGGGCGGATGAGAATGGGTAAGAGGCAAATGCATTCTTGAGTTCATAATGCACATTCCTCCATTTTGCACAAGGCTTATGTGCTTTCCCAGCTGGTGGCACTAAATCTTTTGTTGTTTTGTTTTAAAAGAAATTGCTTCTCCAGCATTAGTTGGCCAGATGGACAAGTCATCCTTGTAACAGTCACCCAATTTGTCCCTTCTGGAAATGGAAGAAATGACAAAGAAATGAACGCTTTGGTGGCATTTTAAATGTCTCCCCCTTCTGAAATTGTAACAGTCCTGGAGTGGGAGGGAAGATAGCAAGATATCCCATTGAGGTGCATTTGTGTTTTGAACATATGGAGGAAGGAAGTTGAGTAGCTTTTTGTTAGGACTGGAATATGCCCAGTGGCCAAATAAACGTCCCTTCTGCTCCTCTAACTTGGGTTATTGGATGCCCCCATAGATTCTAGGGAAGGACACAATGACCAATATGGCCTCCACTCCTGCACCTTCCTTCAAACAAAAAGCTTGAGGAAAGAGGCTCTGAGGGTTTAAAAACAAATGGAAAGAGATGACAGAAGAGCTGCAGAGACAGACTGACGAGGAGACAGAGAGAGAGTCTGTCTTGCTTGGGCCATTTTACCATATTTCATTCCACAGCGAATTCTGAAGTCCAGAACTTGATAAATCTTTGCTTCGGGATGTTTCCTGGGGTCATACCCAAATCGAACCCACAGGCTTCTCCAGGGACCTGTGAGCTGCACGGATACAGTATGAATGGTTACAAGGGACAGTACAGAGATGCAGTGTATTAATGAGCACTACAATGTTTCCCCAAACTATTTATTTTACAGATTCTCCCTCCCTCTTTTCCCCCTTCCAACACATTCATTTCACATCTAACCTTGGGCAAAGGAAGGCTACATGCTGCAAATAGTTGGGATTTCAGAAATGAAGTCCAAAGCTCACAGCAGACTTTTTTTTGAAGGCTCCTGCTAGCATTTCCAAATGGACAGTCAATTTGACCATTTGTTACTATAACTGCAAGGCAGACCAGAACCAATAGAAGCACAAAGCCACTGCATCGCTCATTGCTTTAATTGGCAACTATGTGTGGGTTACATTTGGAAGCAAGATTTTCCTCCTCTCTCCTCCCCTCCCAAAAAAGGTTGGAACTCCTCCTTAAGGATATTTAATGCAAAGCTTTGGGTACCAGACAGTGGAATCTGAACAGTAGATAACTAGGAATTGTCCATAGACATCCAGCTGGTCCTCTCATCCCTTTGCCCCCAAGCCTGACTCAAATAAGAACAAGCTACACAGCAGGTATACAAAGAAACTCACCATATAATAGGCCAAATACGGTAGCAGAAGTTTAAGCTTGTCCGGATGAACACTGATATTGGCCTTTACAGCATTCCGAGACCAGACAGGACGAATCTCAAACAGCTAAAGAAACGCACAAAGTGGAGAGTAAGGGTTACTAATGCCAATTTTGATTTCCTAATTGGAATCTGCTTTTTATTATAGCCTCTGGCGCAGACTAAAAGCGGTCAGCAACATTTCTACAGCGCAGCATGATGGCAATGGAGAGAAAGGTAAAAATAGGCCTTATTTAAGGGCTGTTGGCACAGTGAGGGAACAAGCTTGCCTTTCATCTCTAAAGAGACAGGCTCAAATACTGACTTGGGTAGCACACGAAATGAACAGTGGTCTCAGCTTAGTCCCTAGGCAGTGACCTGTCCCATCAACAAAAACACACCAGAAAATTCAGTACAATAAATGGGCTCTGCTCCTGAATGGCCTGAGAGCTGGTCAGGCTCAGGCAAACTGAAAGATATGGTTTCACAAGAGATGCCCACATGAAAAGGATACATTTTCAGAACTATGGGTAGAGTTTCAGACACATGACATCCACTGCCTTTAACAGAGTTGCTCCTGACAAACTTTTATTCCATACATCTCACATTTATGATCACTTAATTAACTCAAAGTTTAAAATATGTGGGGAAGTGGAAGACGGTAACGGATGTACCACCTGGCTGTTCGGGTTTCAAGTAACTTAGAATAACTATAGCTTCTCCTTGATGGTTTAAGCCATGCCCTATCCTTCAGTGCATTTACTTCTGCCTCCAATAGAATTTTCATAAAACCACGAAGAACCCTAAAACTCTTGGCAATGAGAACTGTAAGCATCCTGGGGATCTAATATTTCTGTAGCACCTTACACCTCAAGATTTCCAAGTACTTGGCAAACATTTAATATTATCACCAGGTACGTCCGTGTTATCATTCCCATTTTACAAATCAAGAAACAGAGAGGGGGATAAAACACTGACAAAATTACACAGCACATATGAAGCAGAAATAGAAACAGAACCCATGAGTTCTGGCTTTCAGTTCCCTGCTCTAATGATCAGACCACACTGTATCATTCACCATCACATTTATGATACGGCACCTTGATCAGTCTTGAGAATCCTTTGTGGAGGTCTGTAAATAATGTTAAACACAGATCTATAAAATAAATCCTTGTAGACAGCAATTTTCCGGGAAGCCAAAAAATTCACTGAAGGCAGCCTGTGAAGTTTCTCCCACACACTGTGCACTGGAGTTGCTTTTGGACCAGTCCCTTCCCCCGAGATTTGGCCTGTACCTTTCTCAGCTCTTCCTCCACTTTTTTATCCACAGGATTGGTGCACACTTTCTTCCAGGTCTGCACTGCAGGCTCTAGCGGCTTAGTCGGGATGTCATCATCATCGAAGTTCACAAAGATGGCATTGTGTGGTCGACGGGCCCTGCTGAGGCCGATCAGGTTCTCACAAGACACCTGGGGATTGTTGTAGCCGTCCCTAAGAAGCAATGCAAAGTATTAGTCATACTTTCTTCCTCCTTCTCTTTTACACTTAGTAGCTTCCACTGAAACGTGGAAATTAAGTTTATTTTCTGGTCTTAGAAAAACTGGTGCTGGGGAATGACATTAGGTGGAATTGCTGAACTAGGTTTCTGAACTAGCCCTTTGCCGCTCAAGATCTAGGGTAGGAAGATATTTGGGTCCCAAGTAAATGTGGATTTGGGTAGTCCAAGCCAGGTCACCATTAAAGACTCCCTTATGGAGTGGTCCAGAGTGAAAAAATTGAGAATCACTTTTCCAATGAGAAAACTATGATCCATGTCCAATACCCCTAGGACAGAGCTTCCATGTATTTATTTTAACTGAAACAAACCTTACACCAGTGGTCCCCAAACTTTTGAGGGTCTGCATTCCCCCTCCCCCGAGCCGCCGCCCCACAGGGGACCGAGGCTGGGGCTGGGAACAAAGCCACAACCAGGGGCCATGGCTGGGGGTGGGAATGGAGCCACAGGCGCGCCTGCGGCTGGTGCAGAGCCACACTGAGGCTGGGGACGGGGCCAGGAGCCGGGGCCACAGCTGGGGGCAGGACCGGAGCAGAGCTGGGGGCGGGGTGGGGCTGGGTGGCACTTCTTACCCGCTCCCCGCCATGGGGGCTGCACGAGCCCGCTGTGCCCCTCTGAATGTTCCTCCATGCCCCCCAGGGGTGCATGCCCCAGAGTTTGGGGACCTCTGCATTACATGTTAGTCACTCAATCAGAATTTTCAATCCACAAAGGCAGGCTTAGCCTCCACGGGTCTCTATGTTCCCATTGCTACAGTCATCAAGAGTACAGAGAAACAGAGAGGTGAGGCAATGGAGCAGTTAAAAATGCAATCCCGGAGTCCGATCATATTTATTTGCACTTTTTAGCCCAAATGAAGGACAACAGTGAGAAAAATAAAGCTGTTTTTCGTGGGAGACATCACAGATTTCATTGTTATTGATGGCAAAACAAACAAAGTAACAGAAGCAAACAGTTCCAGTGAATGCCACCTCAGCAACCCTTGGCATGTGCACTTGCACCACTCTCCATCAACCTCCAGTCCACTGGAAACACATGGAAGCCAGCCAAAAGGCCTAACCAGTACAACTTCACATTACCATGCAGGGTCCAACTCCCAGTCCTAGGAGTGGGAGAAATGGGAATTTTGTCTTGTGTCTAGATGCAACAGACCTTCAACCCAAAGTTTCATTTGGGAGCCCTCCAAGGGTGTTTGATGAAACAAAAAGCTTTAAAGCAGCTATTAAAATGGGATTTCTCAGTTCACCCACCAAGATTTCTATGGCGGGGAAGAGAGAGAAAGAAGCTGCCAAATCACCTCAAGCTGCATGTCAACAGTGGGAGAAGAGTGGAAATTTAAAACAAACAAACAAACAAAAAAACCCTAAAAGATTTCTTTTGTTATAGTTTTAGTTTGGGTTTAAAGTGGACAGAAGGCTTTTAGGGAAGAGAATGCACGGGATGGAAAATGTAAACCCGGGTGAGATCATAATTCTTTATAGTTCTGAGGGAAAAACCCATCTAAGGTACTTATATGGCATTCATCAATGTAGTGACAGAGCACCTCACAGTTGGTAATGTATTTTTCCCTCACAAACATCTGTGAAGTAGGGAAGTGCTATTATCCCCCTTTTACAGATTGGAAACTGAAACACACAGACAAGTGATTTGCCCAGATCTCATAGGATGTCTGTGCCAGAGTGAGAAATTAACCCAGGTCTCTGGAGTCTTAGTCCACAACCTTGACTATGAGGCTATCCTTCCTTTTTCTCAAAACCTTGAATGCCACAAGATGGAAGTCCTCTGCCGCAATAAGATTTGAAATCATATTAATACTTTTCCAGTAAGAACCACATTTACATACAATTCTCTAGGATACTGCAGACTATTCTTGATGTTTGTTTTGAGACTGCCTGAAAGCAAAGTGAGGCGAGATTGCAGTGCTATCCACCCGTGCTATTTCCCAAAACATGATCCCATCAATGGCTCTCTCTTACACAGTGCAAGGTTTCTCCACGGGGCTCCTTTGTTCAATCCCCAGTAGGCTAGTGCAGGATTATTTCCCCACAGTATACTTTCTACCCATTTCTTCCTTTTTTTTTTAAATCTCTGTGACAATGGCATTTTTTTTCCGAATTCAAAGGAAGTCCACGAAACTCAAACCAGAAACAACTTAATAGGCCACAAGCCCCAACTAAGCAACCCCTTATCTCCACTCTGGTAAGACCTATTTTGTGCAGGTGACTATAATTATCATCTCAGTTATTTCAGAACAAAAATAAGGAAACAGAAAGAAGTGACTTGCCCAAGACCACAAGCTTGCTAGTGGAAGAGCTCTTGACTTGCAGAGCTCCATTTAGCCCATGCTACCTTCCAAGTATTTTTGTCCAGATTGTATTGAAATAAACAAAGCTAACATGGAAAGAGAGATAACAAAGGCATGTATCGGTTATAGCAGTTTGCCCTGATGAGGCATATGACTGAAATATTTTAAAATGCTGTTCTGAAAGAGCACAGATTCCACATTAAAAAAACATTCGCTCAGTGGGATATTGGTTATTTTAAATCTATTTTTTTCTCATTTCAATTACACAGATAGACTCTGGACAAAGAAACAAAACAAAAGCATCCTATGCTTTGGTCATGATCACTGCCTGATACAAACAACATGACCCCCCAAGATCATCTAACCCCTTCAATTTTTCTTATACGCCATTTTGAAAGATCCTTTACTACCAAACCATGTCTGTTATACTACAAGAGGTTTCTTCAGGTAATGAAGCAGGGATATCCTCCCAGTGAACTTGAAAATTCAGATTTTATAAGTGATATGCTGGCCCAGTAAAAGGTTTCTATTATCTATTCATTCAAGAGACAATGTAACTATTTACTACATCACAAGAAAAGGCACTGACCGGTGTTGTACATCTGGCCGATAGAAATAGTCTATAGGGGTATCCAGACGTGAAAAAATAGGTGGGGGGATGTAGAGGGGTAATTCCCTATTGAAGAATTCCTCCTTTTCTGGTTTGAGCATCAAGATCTTGTCATACATAGAGATCTGTTTGCTTTCAGGTCCAGAATGCATTGCCAGGTACTGGAAATCAGACATTCCTATGAGGAGGGAAAAGTCAAGATAAAAAGGTGTGTATCAGAGACAATAATATGCTGCACAATACCCAGTTCTCCTTTCCTCAGACACCTCTGGGAAGATGCTGTTTCCTGCACTGAGTTAAATGGGCTAGGTCAGGAATCAGCAACCTTTGGCACACGGCTCGTCAGGGAAATCCGCTGGCAGGCTGGGACGATTTGTTTATCTGCAGCGTCTGCAGGTTTAGCCAATTGCAGCTCCCACTGGCCGCGGTTTGCTGTTCCAGGCCAATGGGGGCTGCGGGAAGCGGTGGCCAGCACATCCCTCGGCCTGCGCCGCTTCCCGCAGCCCCCATTGGCCTGGAACGGCAAACCATGAACAGTGGGAGCTGCAATCAGACGAACCTACGTACGCTGCAGGTAAACAAACTGTCCCGGCCCACCAGCGGATTTCCCTGATGGGCTGCGTGCCAAAGGTTGCTGATTCCTCGGCCAGGTATTAATTCACATTCGGGAAGCTGCACCCTGGTGATAGTGCATTCATAAAAGCACTCTGGAAACCTTGTCCTACTTTCATTTTTCAAGCATAATACTTTATATTTCCCTATCTTAAACACCTGCCAAGCAGTTAACTAAAGGTTAAAAACAATAATACATTACTGTCCATGAAAATACAACTTTTCCCCTTTATCCTGCATAGGTGCATCCATTATAAAACATGTTGGATTATAGTATAATCTAATACAACACCAGAGAGGACAATGTGTTATTAAGTCACAATACAGAAGCGGGATGGTATCAAATCCAGGTCACACATTGAGTTCCCTAGATACCAATGTTGTACGGTTGACATGCACGGTTTTCTGAACACACAGTTTGTTGGACTCAAGCAAGAGGGAGCACTGCCCTTTTCCCACCAGAACTGCTAGTCACTACTCCACACACATAGGCAGATCAAATTACTACCTTGAAATTTGTAAACAGTGGAGACAACCCCAAGAACTTCCATTTCAAACTTGACTTCCTGTTGGGTTTCTCCTTCAGCTTCCAGCTGCTTCCTCCTAATCTTCCTCTTTACCTTGAACAGCATGGAAGAGGTAGGGAAGCGGTTGGCACACACAGGATGGCAGTAGGGATCCTTGGGGCGGAAGTACAACTCGAGCCTTTTTCCAGGGTCAGCATATATCTACATTACGAAGAGCATAAGCACTTTTCAACATCAAATTTGTCCCTCCAAAAAAACCAACTGAATTTTCCTCTGCATCATGCCCTCCCCATCCACCTCCAAACCAAAATGCTATCCCTTAGTGACCATCACCTCCTTTTCATGGGGCACCAGCCCAGAGCAAGTCTCTTTACCCCAGAGAACCATAGATTCTCACCCTCTTATTTAGGGCATTTCCCTCCAATTACAGTCTATCTAAGTACCCCCTAGCTGCGCCTCACTCTAATCCCAACACACACCTTATGGGATCACCCACAGCAAGAGAGCTCGCTGAACTGGATCATCCACCCTTACTCAGAACTCTAGACCCTCTTCTCAGGGCTCCCTTTATCCACGACAGACACCTTCAGCCCCCCCGCCCCGAAGTTAACATCTCCAACATCTCCCTCTATCCCTCTAAAAAAGAACAGGAGTACTTGTGGCACCTTAGAGACTAACAAATTTATTAGAGCATCCCTTGGATAGCCCCCAGCCTCCTTCCCCTTGAGGTCCCTTTAACCAGGACACCTCCCACCTTCTAAGAAATCCTAGGCGCTTCTCACTGTAACCCAGATAACTCTTACCAAGAACACCCCGCTCCCCTGCCCACCCCAACCCCCTCCCTGGGATTTACTGGGACAATCCCTCCCCCGGGAAGCCCTTAGATCCATCCCCACTTTACCCCAGATGACCCGTACCCAGGGAACCCCTCACCGAGGAAACCCGCCTGCAACCCGCTAGGAAAGCCCCCTCCCCACAGGCATCTTTTACCCAGGAAGCCTGGTTACCCGGAGCTCGCCCTCCCCCGGGGGCCCCCTTACCCGGGACACCCCCTCTTCTCCTCCCAGAGTCTGCAGCATCTTGCCCACGTCGCGCACCAGGCCCGGGTACTCCACGCACACCAGCCGCGGGCCGCGAGGCAGCTCCAGCACGGCCGAGCCCTGCTCCCCGCCTCCCCCGGCCGCCATCTCCCCCCGCCCGGCCGCGCCTCCGCCGCCTGATTCTGCGACCCCCTCGGGGTCCGCTCCCCAATACGCTCCCCCAGCCGCTGCAGCGCCAAGGTTCCGGGGAAGAACGGTTCCTGTCACAACAACCTGTCCCCAGCCAGACTGCGAGGGGGCGAGGTGGGGAACAGCGCCCCCTCGAACAACCTGCCTCTTGACATTCAATAGCTTCCCAGCCCCCTCTCCCAAGGGCTTTGTGGCTCCAACAAGGCCTGACAGCCTTTCTGTGGCTCCCACCCAAATCAGCCCATCACGCCACCAGGTTTGTGTGAGTCCTCCTGCTCCAGCCCCTTCATTGTGCCTCTTCCACTTCTCCACAGCTTTGAGACCATTAACTAGCTTCCCTCCCACAGTGCCCTTGCTTTCACCCTCAAATCCTCAGCCCGTTGCCTGAAGTCCTGCGTGCGGCTCCCACAGGCGCACCTCAGCCTGTAGCCTCCACGCCCTTGTGTGGCATCCCCCAAACCTGTACATTTTACAACTCATTCGCTGCTCTTCCATTCAGGTTCTTATTCCATCTCTATTATTGCGGTATCTGGGTGCCTTCCAATGATGCACTGAGTAACATGGCTAGCCTTCCGTGTAGTTCCTTCTCCAAGGATCCAGGAGCGGGAAAGAGGCACAGAGCAATGGAGTAACTTGCCCCAGGTCACACAGCAGATCCATGGTAGAGGACAGAACAGAACCTGTGTCTTCTGGCTATCAGGTCAGTGCCCCATTTATTGTACCACATTGTCCTCCTTTGTTTTCCTTTTAGTATTGATAATGAACCTGGATATCTGTTGTTTTGTTGTTGTTGTTGGCTTTTTTTGGGGGGGGTGTACTGGTGTAAATTATGGAGAAAGCCTAAGGTACACAGGTAGATAGAACCTATCATTTAAAAAAATGTTCTTATAGAATCATTGGGCCTGATTTTACTCTGTTTTTGCTGATTTAAATCAGAAGTAACTCCACAGCAGTGAGTGGAGTTACACATAAGACAGATGTACATGACAGCAGAATCAAGCCGATTCTATTTTAATTTATATCTAGTGTTTCATTGTTTTACACTTCTTAAATTTATTTTGTTGTTTTTTTAATTGTTTGCTTTTTTGTTGTTGCAGCTGTAGTTAATTGTTTTGTGCTACGCCCAGAGAACCTTGGTAGAGGGTGGAAGTAGTATAGCCGATTCCAAATGTTCAAAAGTCATGAATCAGGACACCCAAAATCATGAGATTATTTTACAAATCATGAGATTTATAATAAATAATTAATTTGGGGTTGTTTTTATATACTTTCTGTGTTTTGAGCTTTCAGGATATTCCAGCATCACATTTCTAAGCTTTTCTCTGCAACCATTAAGGTTAGAAACTGGCTTTTTTTTTTTTTTTTTAAATGAAAGCTCAGATTTGAAATAGTCCCTTGTTTCTGGGAACTGGGGCTTTAAGGAGTACACTAATTATCGTGAAACTCAAGATAGTATCGTGCAAGTTGGCAACATGGCAACTGATAAATAAAACAATCATCATTTCCTATTACACATTATGTATTGAAAGAGTTCTTGCAATAGTTGCCGATTAGAGAAGCAAGGTGGGTGAGGTAATATCTTTTACTGGGCCGACTTCTGTTGGTGAGAGAGACAAACTTTCGAGCTTACACAGAGCTCTTCTTCAGCTCTGGGAAATGTACACAGAATGTCACAGCTAAATAAGAGGTGGAACAGATTGTTTAGCATAAGTAGGGTTCAAGGTTAATGGTCCCTAGTAATACGTGTTAATTACTTATGATAAACAATCTGTGCCACCCTGTATTTAGCTGTGACGCTCTGTGTCGATTTCCCAGAGCTGAAGAAGAGCTCTGTGTAAGCTCGAAAGCTTGTCTCTCTCACCAAAAGAAGTTGGTTCCAATAAAAGTTATTACCTCACCTACCTTGTCTCTCCAGTATCCTGGGATCGACAGGGCAACACCATTGCATACAATTGTTGCTGATATTCATCTGACCTACAGCAGGGGGCGCACTGGGACAGAATTCAGCTGACAGCAGCACTATGGTTTGTTAATCCAACAGGGTGTTGTGATCATTTAGAATAAGATTTATATGTCAATAATTACCTGGGCACAATAAGAATTCAGCGTTCGCCATGATAGAGACACCTGTTTTTAAGTGAATATTTCAGAAAGAATTAACATCTTTCAAAAATAAAATACTCTTGAGTTGCCCCGGAGTCTCATCATCTGCACTGATTCAGATACCTGGAGACATGGAAGAACTTGCAGCCCTGTGGCTAGGTTTGGTATTTGCCACCTATCCACTTTTCCATCCTTCACTCTTATGCCAGCTCTCCCTATCTATTAGCATGGTGGCTTTCACTCCATTTGAAGGAAAAACACATGGGTGGACCATGACTCTGATCCTTTCAGGTCAGTGGGAGCTGCAACCACTTATGTCAGGGCTGAGTATCTCCTCTAAGAATACCAAGTATCAGAGGGGTAGCCGTGTTAGTCTGAATCTGTAAAAAGCAACAGAGGGTCCTGTGGCACCTTTGAGACTAACAGAAAGTCTGTTAGTCTCATAGGTGCCACAGGACCCTCTAAGAATACCAAAGATGCTGTTGATGTGACAGCCAGTAAAAGAGACTCAAGGAGCATTGGTGTTTCCCCACCTCTCTATCCCACATTTCCTCTGCTCCTCCAACCCGAGGTAGGGCAAGTACAGATGTGTCAGTTCTCTGCTAGCTGTGGGGGTGAAGAGCTTGTTGCATGAAGTACCCAGTTCAAATATTGTGAGCTGGATCAGCAGTCTCATATGGGTGACTTATTTTCTTTTGTACACATGGGTATGAGATACTTAGATTCCCACTAGTCAGTTACACTAATGTTCAGCCCTGTTCTTATCTCATTAACAGTCACCCAGGCTATAGTGTTGAAGAATGAATACTTGCCACAATAATACATTTCCAAGCTCTAAGGCAATGTGTGACTTTAACAGGTTTCTAATATGCGCTGGTGTACAGGTGAGGTATGGAGTGGATAGGACTATGGCAAGTTAGGTCAGTTGTTCCGATCAGCAGTACCCCATGACCAGTACACAGATCTTGGGTTTCCTCTTGCTTACACTGGTGTAAATAAGAAGAGTTATGTTGGTGTGAAACTGGTGTGAGAGCAGAATTAACGTTCACAGTTTTCATCCTCCAGGATACACAAACACACACACTCACAACATGACATCACAAATTCTTGAGCAACTTTTTTTAAATTAATATTAATGAATTAATGGAGATATCCCATCTCCTAGAAGTGGAAGGGACCTTGAAAGGTCATCGAGTCCAGCCCCCTGCCTTCACTAGCAGGACCAAGTACTGATTTTGCCCCAGATCCCCAAGTGGCCCCCTCAAGGATTGAACTCACAACCCTGGGTTTAGCAGGCCAGTGCTCAAACCTGGCTTTCTGGCTTTCCTGCTATGTCTTCATTTTGTGTTTGTGTTTCGGTCTTGTGTATAGCTATATCTTGGAGTGTGGCAGACCTCAGGGAGACTTGCCCATGCTGCAGGAAAGGAGGGACTTGTGAATACTAAATATGAACTGGGAAACCAGCACATCCCTCGGCCCACGCCACTTCCCGCAGCCCCCATTGGCCTGGAATGATGAACCGCGGCCAGTGGGAGCTGCAATTGGCTGAACCTGCGGATGCTGCAGGTAAACAAACAGTCTCGGCCCCCCAGCGGATATCCCTGACGGGCCGCGTGCCAAAGGTTGCCGATCCCTGTCCTAGATCATCAAATATGGGCAATATAGATCTCTTCCTATAAAAGGCACTATCCAACTGGGTCATTAAGATTCCATGGGATTTTCTGTAAAAGTAGGGGGTCTTTAACAGTTATGTCCTGGTCAAATTCCAGTTTTGGAAGTTACATTTTTTCTATCTAAACTCCTATTGCGGTTTCTTTTTCATTTTCTCTTCTGTTGTGTAGTATTGCTTTGAATTGTTAAGCAGCTGCCACATTCCACTCCAGAGGTGGCTGCCTTTTAGTGGAGGGTGAAATGGGTTGCTGAACAAGATTTTTGTAAAGTAAATAGTGATGCTCGGTGCCCAACTTGAGGTGGCTGATTTTCCAAGAACAGCTGCTCAACACTTTCTGGAAACCCAGCCCATTTTTGGTGTCTCACCTTGGGCACTCAGACTTTTGAAAATCATGGCCAGTATTTTTTTATTAGTATTAACAACAGAAAGTACTTTTGAAAATAGCTTGCATGATAGAATGGGTATCATATTATAATATTAAACAGATTGGACCAAATGCTGCTCTCACGTACAGTCATGACAATCGAGAGTAACCCCATTGACCCCAGCAGTTACACCAGCACAACTGAGAGCACCATGTGCCCCATTTCCTCCCACACTTCTGCATTGTATTTTATTGCTAGCAAGCTCAGCATTTGAAGGTATTATCAGTTTAAGTTCTTAGCGTGTTTTCATGTGGTTTTTTATTAGACAAAAACAAAATAAAAAAAGAAATTCTTCGTAAGTCCTGCCAGTCGCGGGCCACGTGACTCTGCCGCCCTTTATCTCCCTCTTTGTGCCACACTTTCCCCCGCTCATCTTTGTAATCTGACATTTTGATTTGTTCACTTATATGCTTGTTTTTCTCCTGTAAGAAGATTTGCTGAATCATCGGGGAGGAGGCAGGGGCACAGGAGGCAGCTGGCAGGCAGTGATAAAACCGCGGCCACATCCAGCCTCTAGGTTTTGCCAGTGACAACCCGTCAGTTTAAGGCCTGAGTCACATTCAATTTCTGAGCTAAGATTGCTGGGGACACTGGGATTGAAGGAGTGGGGCAAAGGAAGAAATTCCCCCAAATTTAAATGGTTGACTTTGACAGCTATTATTTATTATTGTTATTAATAATAATAATTTGTATTTTTATTACCGGGGCCCAGAGCCCCAAAGGTATTGAGGCACCTAGTTCCCATTGAAATCAATGGAACTTAAGCACCTAAATCACTTTTGAGTATCTGGGCCGAAGCGCCTAAGAATCCCAGACATGGACCAGGACCCCATTGTGCTAGCACTGTACAAACACAAAACAACCAGGAGGCCTCATGTTACCTCTCCTTGAAGCTTACAATGATTCCTATGACAAGGTGAGGATGGATTGCCATTAAAGGCTAACTCGTGCTTACTAACATGGGTGGTCCCATTGATTTCAGTGGGGTTACTTGTGTAAGGCAGACAGGATGTAGCTTAAAATTTTTAAAGATGTCAAATAGCTGTTTTTAGACAATACAGTGGCTAGGCTTATCATGTGCTGAGACTTCCAGACATTCATGTTTCTGCTTATTTTAATCTTGTATTTTGAGAGAATGCACCAAACTCAGGTGATGCAACTCCACTGACCTGAAGAGCGTTGCACATGCTCACATTACAACAAGCCTGAATGCGTCCTAGAATGTCTAATGGTGATTACCAGGGTCTGGGAGGTCGGATGCCTGGGTTCGCTGTTCAGCTGTGTTACTTAGATTGGACAAGTCACTTCATTTATCTGTGCCTCACTTTCCTTGTCTGTAAAATGGGACTAATAAAATGCATCTATCTTTGTAAAGTACTTTGAGATCTTCAGTTAGAAGGTGCTATGTAAGGGTTTTACATTGGGGTTCTTAGCCAAAAATCCCTCTGGGAGGAAAGATGATCATCTGATCAGTATGCAAGACTAGAAGTCACCAGATCTGAGGTCTAGTCTTAGCTCTGCAGCAGAGTTCCTATATGTCCTTGGGCGAGTAACTTAGGGCCAAAAATTCAAACCTGGCTGGCTAAAGTTGGGCACTGAAATAAGTGGCCTGAGTTCTAGAGGTGCTGAGCACATGACACACCAAGTGTGGCTGCATTTCAGTGGTGCTGCCTGCAATTTCAAAAGCAAGAAAGAATTTGGGAAGCTCTTTGGGATCCTTTGTGATGCCAGGTGCTATCTCAACATGAAATAATAGTGAAATAATAGTATCTAGTCTTATATAGCGTTTTTCACCCAGAGATCTCTGTAACAGGGTGGCCTGCCCCTGTAAGGGCCAGCAGGTCTTGGGTCTGCCAGTCCTGTCCCATTCACCCTGCCCTGCTACATCTGCATTGGGAGTGGGACTTAAAAGGAGCTCATGTAAGTGCCATCGAGACTCCAGCTAGGGAGTGATAGGAAGGACAGAAGCCTGGAGCTGCAGATGAGTATTGAGGGAACAAGACTGCTTTCTGCAGTGAGTAAAGGAACAGAACCCTGTTCTGGGAAGGAGGGTTGGGACGCCTGACTCAAGGGGAGGAAAAACTGCAATCTGGTGTTGGGTCCTGGAGAGTTAGTGTGTTAAGGGCTAAATAAACTGGACCTGAGAAGGGGAGAGTTTTAATTGCCATTGGACTGTGAAGTGGAGTTCTTGTGGAACTTTATAGGGAGGGAAACTGAGGCAGGGCACTGCAGAGCTACCTCAGGCCGCCAGGGGATGCTTGGGAGACAGTTGCCAAGTTACAATCTCAGAGCACTCTACAAAGGAGTATCATTGTCCTGATTTTACAGATGGGGAAACTGAGGCACAGTGGGGAAGTGATTTGCCCAAGGTCACTCAGGAGGCCAATGGTAGAGCCAGGAATAGAACCTATGTTTCTTGAGTGCCGGGCCTGTGCTCTGTGGACTAGGCTGTACTGCCTCTGAATGCAGCTGAAGTTCTTGTAACTCCCGCTTTCAAGGGTTATTGAATGGCAGCTCTTGAACCTGACTGACTTGCAGTCAGGCTGGATCAAAATAAATGGCCGGCTGCAGCAGAGGATGATTGACATGCTGACTCACCAGGCCCCCCGCCTTTCAGGATGTGGCCCCTTCAGGAATAGTATGCTCCAGTCTCTTGACTTCCTAGTCCCCATGTGAGGCAAAAGATAGCTTCTATTTTATAAAGGGAAGAAACCAGCAGGCTTCGCCACTGCCAAAAATCCTGTTAAAGTTCCTAATATAGAAGGACCTGGGAAGCGAGATAAGTCCTGTTTTTAAATGATCCAGTAGGGAGCCAAACCAAGGGGGGGGGGGGGGTTGTTTATTTGTTTGTTTTTTGTCATTTTCATTGATGAAGCCTTTGAAACTCAGAAGGGCATTGACAGAAGTTGGGAATGGATCTGAGGTGCTTTAGAACCAGCCTCAGCCTTCTAGAGGCATGAAGGGATTGGACAGTGCAGGGGGCTGGTAACGGGCTGGAGAGCAGTAGATTATGGGATGGAATAAAGAGGGCTGTGGGAATTTGATCCCAAAGTCTCTTAGTTCCCCGAGAGGAGTGAGGGTATCCTTCCCCCAAAGTGGCAGCCGCATGGCAGATGGTGGCACAGAGGACACTGGGATGCCTACCCACTGTTTCATTAGCAAAGAGTGAAGCTGAATGCAGGTTAAGTTGAACAAATGGAACTTTATTAAACCCTGTGCACTGCTCTGTCCATGTGACTGAGGTGCTTCCAGTCTAACCTAACCCATTCCATTCCAGTCAGTCCCTCCAGGAAACATAGGCCCTCAGACTCCAGTTTCACTGATCGTGATACATTCATGGTGCAACACTTCTTTTGCTGATACAATCTCATGCTGCGTGGACGCGGTGCATGGACAGAAGCAACCGAGTGTGACTGCACTTTGCCAAAAAAGTTTTATAAGTAGCATTATGCTGGCAGCACTACGCCTGCAGAACTATTGCCAGTAAAACTTTCTAGTGGAGTCTGGACAAGCCCGAGATCATCAGTTTGAATGCAGCTTAAGAGCCAGAGCATGGCTGGTTCTGATGCAGGGTGAGGGCCTGCAGGTATGCAAGGCTCTGTCACAATCACAATCCTGGCAGAAATATATAAGAACATAAGAATGGCCATACTTGGTCAGACCAACGGTCAATGCAGCCCAGTATCCTCTCTTCCAACAGTAGATGCGTCAGAGGGAGTGAACAGAATAAAATAGAGTGATCCATCCTCTGTACTCCAGTCCCCCAAAATGGGAGTGCTTCTTCTAGGTGCTTGCCCCAGTGCTGTACAGCACCCCGAAGGAGGTGAGGAGGGGTTATAATAGTTCTTTCAGTCCATGGCCTCTCTGCTGAGGCTGCCACCATCAAAGGGGCCACAATGGTGCTTATCTGTGTGTGGCACATATTATTACTTCTGTTCAATACAAACCCCACAATGGGCCAGATTTTGCATTCACTCAGCCCTCTTTACACTGTGCTGGGAGTGTAAAATGAGTGGCAATGTAATTGCTTATTGGGCCTTTGGCTTTGCTGGCTATAGGTGCCATCTACTCCTAAACTCAGGCGCCTTTATACTGCTACAGTGGTGTAAAGGGGTATCTGGCCCAATTGCTCAGCTGGGGGCTTTTTGTTTCTCTCTGATTCCCCTCCCTTATTTTCTTCTTTTATAAGTCCCTCCCCACCTCCCAAGGAAATTATACGCAAAACCCCACATTAATGCTGCATTGAAGTCTCAGATTTGACCCACAAAATGGCAGGAAAGCTAATGTCCCAAAACAAATGTTTTCTCAGCCACATTGCATAAGTAGTGTGCTCAATAACTGGCTGGGCTATATGCTGGAAATCTGAATGTACACTGCTGGCAAGGCTCCTGTTAGAGCCTTAACCTTTGCATTTCCTGGAGATTTCATGCTCAAATTTGCAACTTTCCTGTTGCATTTAACATAGTTATTTGCATGGAATAGGTCTGTCTGTTGAGGCCTGTTTGGGCTTGACAGTCTTTTCCTGCCAATCTGTCTGTTGTTCAGATGAAGTGGTTGGAAAGCACGCTCTTTCTCCAGCTCTCTTTCGTTCAGACGCTCTGATAAGGCATGGGCTGTCCTATCTCACACCAGGAGCTGTTCCTCCTCCCTAACAGGCCCGCTTTGCTGGCTGACAGTTAGCAGCCGGCAGTGCTTGATAAACTTATCAGACAAAAGCTGAGCTCGATGCATGCTAAGCTCCTCCCCAGCCTCAGATTTCCCCACTCCCGCTCTCCCTATGCTTGCTTCTCTTGCTCTCTTGCCCTTCCTGATTGGCAAGATGAATGCTTCTAGGTCACCAGTTCAAAACCAGCCTCAGGGCCAGAATAGCAGATATTTGCCTTTAAACTGCTCCTTGAAAATGAAATCGTCAGTGAAACCAGACTGTGGCAGGATGATTCTTAGGTTTAATGTCCAGCTTGGTATCTGTCCTTGGGATGTTATTCACAGTTGCACATACCGTTGATGGTCTGGTTCAGGGGTAGGCAACCTATGGTACGCGTGCCGCAGGCGGCACATGTGCTGATTTTCAGTGGCACTCACACTGCCCGGGTCCCGACCACCGGTCCGGGGGGCTCTGCATTTTAATTTAATTTTAAATGAAGCTTCTTAAACATTTTAAAAACCTAATTTACTTTACATACAACAATAGTTTAGTTATCTATTATAGACTTATAGAAAGAGACCTTCTAAAAACATTAAAATGTATTACTGGCATGCGAAACCTTAAATCAGAGTGAATAAATGAAGACTCGGCACACCACTTCTGAAAGGTTGCCGACCCCTGGTCTGGTTTGTCCTTTCTCTTTATTCTTCCTGTCTCTTGGGTGTGTTGGGGGGTTATTATAGTGCTGGGATTTGTGTGTCTGTTTAGGATGATATTCTCTTTCATCCTCTGATTGTTCTGGAATTAGATTGCTTTGCAGAGTTATTTTTCTAATTAACTATTTGTATTCCAGTAATGCCTAGAGGGCACAACTGAGATCAGAGACTCATTGTGTGGGGCGCTTTTATATAAATCAGTGGTCCCCAACGTGGTGCCTGGGGCGCCATGGCGCCCACTGGGGCATCTATGTGCGCCCGCATACTGGCCGGCGGACGCGCATCTGTCGAAATGCCGCCGACAAGCAGCGTCATCCAGAGGCATCACCGCCAAAATGCTGCCGAAAACTGGATGACGCTGCTTGTCGGCGATGCTTCTCGGCGGCATTTCGGTGGATGCTCGTCCACCGGCCACGGTCCGCGGTGGCTCGTCGTCTGGCACCCGCCAGACGAAAAAGGTTGGGGACCACTGATATAAATAATGAGAGTCAGTGTCTGCCCTGAAGATCTTACAATCTAAGTAGATAGAGCAGACAAAAGATCGGAGAAAGGAAGTATTCTCTCCATTTTACAGATGGAGAACTGAGGCTCAAGGATTAAGGGACAGGTTTTAAAATGTGGGTGCTGAGCAATTATGAAAATGTGAACTAAGTGATTTGCCCAAGGACACATAGGAAATCAGTGCCAGAACTCCTGAGCCCCAGCCTGGGCACAAGACCAATCTTTCTGAATACACTGACTCATGAGATGTTAGAGTGCCCTTGTTCAGTAACTCTGCTGTGGTCTCAGGCCTTGTCTACACAGTAAATTGACCATCATAGCTATTCTGGTATAATTTAACTATTCCACAATAATTCTCCCTTGTGGAATCTGTTCCAGAATAAAAGTAATTACTCTGTGAGTGGAGTAATTATTTCTGAATGAAAGACACTCTTATTTTGGAATAGAGTGTCCATATGTGGAGCTATTGTGGAATAGCTAAATTATACCTGAATAGCTTTTCTGGAATAGTTTATTCACAGATATGCTGGTCAACTTCCCCTCTGTAGTCAAGGCCTTAATAATAGGAAGGAATCTTTATTAAAGTAACGGAGAACATGTTTCTGCAGCTGTATTGTGAGACTGACTAATGTCCTGAGGCTTCCATTTGTGTCCTCTGCTTAGAGGGTAGAGCGGTGACATGCTGATCCCCAGAGCTGAGAGATGCTCCCAAGGGATGCAGCACTTGCAGAGAGGTAGGGATAGGGGCTGGGAAATTGGGCTTATTTGTTTTCCCTTTCAATGAAAACACTTTCTCCTAACCACAGTTCAGAAGGGAGACGACAGCACTTGGCAAACAAACTCCTCTGAAAGCTGCGCTTGCTGGACATGCTTAGGCTGTTTCTGAAGAGTGTGTGGCTTGCTTCTGCCCTGCCCTGCCCTGCCCCAGAAGCAGCCATTTTGCTTAGTGAGTGTCTGTCTGCTACTCAGAGGCCTCACCTGCACTAGGAGAACAGATGGTGCTAGAACATGTGATAACCAATACGAGTAAAATCCTAGTAGAGATAAGGCATCTTGTAGTTTTCACCTGAGTTAGCATAAATCAGGTTAAAGACATGGGGCAGCTTTTTTACACGTAAAATACTGCATCGGTACAGCTGCATGAGTGCAGCTGCGCTGCTGTAGCACTTAAGTGAAGATGCTCCTACGCTGACAGGAAAGCGTCTCTCCTCAGCGTAGTTAATCCACCTCTGCGAGAGGCGGTAGCTATGTCGACAGGAGAAGCTCTCCCCTCAACATAGCATTGTCTACACGGGGGGGTTAGGTCAGTATAACTACCTTGCTCAGGGTATGTGGATTTTTACACCCCTGAGGGACGTAGTTACACCGATATAGGTCTGTAATGTAGACCTGGCCTAGGCCTCCCCATAGTCTTTCAAGAGGCTCTGATTCAGGAGAGGACTTAAGCAAGTCTCTTTCTATTCATAGCAACACTAATCTGCTGTCCTGAACAGAGCTGCTGTCCTGAAATCGGCACAGATTTTGGTTCTCATCAACACCCTCCAACCCCACTTACTAAAGCTTTTTTTTTTTTTTGCTGGCACTCCCCTGGGAGAGCATTCCTCTCCCCTTCCCCTCCCCCCAGCTCTTCCCAGTTTTGATCATTCCGGGTCCAGGCTATGTCCAGATAGATCCATGATCAATAGCATGTTGCTGGGGTGGAGCCCTCTATGCCTGAAGGCTGCTGGGAGCATACACACACCCCTCTCTCCTTCTGGCAGCTGCCTGGGGGGATCACTTTGCATGGCCCTCATTTGCTAAACAAAACAGTCCAAATACCAAGATTTTTTCCTCCAATAAAGGAATTAAGGTGTTGGGGGAGAGACGTGGGAGGGAGGGAGGAAGGGCTCAGTGAGGAGCAAAAACAATCAGCTCTTTCTTCAGCCACAAAGATTAGTTGAGATTTTTTTGTTTTGTTATCTGGTTTCTTGATTGACTGCCCAGAATGTTTTGATGCTGGGATAGATGGTGGGAAGGGGGCTATGTTCAGAGCCGTCAAAATTGGGAAGGATTTGCATGTTTGGGGAACAAGGGGGCAAGTGTGTCCGAATCTGATGACACAAGTGGCCGGATCCTGTAGGGTACTCAGCATCACCAACTACTCGCTAAGTCAGCTCAGCACTCCCAGGTTTGGATTAAGCATGAGCCAAAGGGAAGCCCTTTACAACAAAGCCTAGCCCATAGGCTAACTGACTTCTCGAAAGAGGCTGTATTCCGCCTACAGGCCTCCTCCCTGTCTTTTGCCCATGATCTGTTCTCTGCTGACCGGTCTCCCTCCAGAATTCTGACCTGAAGGCTCTTCCACCAGCCCTGTGCAGTGTGGTGTGTGTGTAGGCACAACTGCTTCCTTCCTCCCTCCCTCCCTCCCTCCTTCAGGTGAATTTCAAAAGTTTCAGGCGTGCAGATTAAAGTGTGGAATTGTGCAAAGGAGAATCACTTAGCTCCATAGTGCTGCAGCTATGGCCCTTTTGCTTTTTTTCCTCCTTTCCCTTTCAAAAAAACCCCAGGGAAATGAAATGCAAAAAGCTCTGTAGAGTGCACTGACATAGTCAGCTCAGGTGTGTGGGAAGTGTAACAGGGCTCCCACTGGACAGAGGAGCCTTTTTGTGATGGGAAAGACGAGGACAACAGAACTGTGACTTCTGAACAAGCAGTGTAACGTGACAGGGTGCGTAGGGCTATGCCCCACACTCAGGTCTTGGATGTGCTGTGAAGCCCGGTGGGTTGGCCTGAAACGCACGGCTGTGCTTAGAACGCTGGTTATTTCGTTGTAGCTGTGACTCAAGATTCCCCACCCCCGTCCCCCTGATCTCATAACCCCATGCAGTTTGGAGACCTGGTTGGGTAACTGGATCCCTTCCTCAAGAGGAGCCATGTTATGAGATAAGAGCAACTTACATGTTGACCCCAGTCTGGGGCCTCTCAGACCCCTTCTCACAGGGATGAGCCTAGATTCTCAGGGATCTTGTGAGGAAAGACCTGCAGGGCTCTGCCCAGTTTCCTCCAGGCCTGTGATTAAGCTCTCCCCTCAAACTCCACATACCTATGAAACCTCCTTGGCCTCCACCCAAGAACAAAGGCTTTAGGGAAGTGTAGAAGCCAGGAGCACAACACGCAAAGCGGGGATGGGAACCAGTTTGGAAAAGGTCCCCTGCACTCATTGCATGGAATGGAGGCCGAACAGGAATCAGGGAATGCAGGATACGGAGGAAATGGTCAGTGTCATTAGAGCTGTCTACTGTTTGGCGACAGGGAGCAGTGCCTGGCCCTACCCCAGGTATACTGTTACCCTAGGTGAAGAATAGCTGTGGTATCTCAGCCCCCAACCCAACAAGTTCTATCTCCTCCCCCTTTCCCAGGTCACCTTCCATTTCTTCCCTTCCGTTTCTGCCAGCTGGCCTCATTCCACCACCCATGCTCCTAGAGATGTGCTCCGAGACTTCTGGGCATGGGGAGGCTTCTGGGTGAGGCGGACCCTTCTCCTGTTGCATTTGATCTGCAGCTGAGCTCTCAGTGCATCTTTCTGCAGTGAGTAAAGGAACAGAAGTGGAATCTTCTGGCCACATTGCTGCTTTCAGTAGTGGAACCCCTGAGTGTCATAGTACCCCTAAAAGGTGTTTCTCTAGAGGCTGCCTGTCCAGCCTGTGCCTAAGTCAGCCTTGTATGATATGAGACTCTAAGATATACAGGGCTCATGTGACCACATAATTAGCATAAATGTAGGGCTGCCATTGCTTACTCCAGTCTAACAACTCTTCAGTTATCCAGTCAGCTCAGTGATCCCAGGGCTCCTGCCGTCACCATGTACCCTAGGGTACAAGGCAAAAGAAATGACTGAAGCGGGTGAGTGGCTCTTTGGTTCGAAGGAAAGAAGTTGTCTGCAGAGGCAGGGATTCAGGAGAGGAGATACCGGCCCCCTCCCCCAAGCAGCGACTCTGCCATCCCATGGAAATCAGTGATAACAATGGAAATGTCCCAGACACAGCAGCTGTTGTTTGCTAGCGCTTGGAAGAACCAGCTGTCTGATTTGTTTTTATGAGTGGTTTTACAGGTGCTCTTGGTGTAGCTTCTATTCAGGCCACGCCAGCATTGCAGTGACCAGCTCTGCCCGTAACTCAGTCCTAAACACCTGCTGCCACAGAGCATAAGGACGGGAAGTTGGGAGTGGGAAGCAGTTGAGAGGTTCAGATACCTGGGAACTCGTTACATATTTTTTTATTGATTTTAGGGGTGCAAAATAAACAAACAAATCACAATCAATATTTGGATTCTTGGCAGCACTTCTAGTAATATTAAAATGACTTTTTACCCTGCAGAGAGGCGGGGGCGGGGGAGTGCACGCGCTGTGTGTCCCTGTGTATGTGTGAGTTTGTGTGCGTCCCATTCGTAATCCTGAGAGTGATTCCTCAGCCCCATTTCCCCCCACTTGTTTATACCCAACCTTTGAAGCCCTGCCATTGACCTGGATCCTAACTTGAGCTGTGATCTATTAAAAGAGTTGACGAGTCTCTCTCAGTGTATTACCTGCTGATGGTAACTGTACTCTGCCGATATGTGGCTCTCTGTATGTATCACGCTGTGAACAGGACCAAAACCTGACCCAAGCGTTCTTTGCTGGTCTGCGTGTGGGCTCTGAGTAGAGGACGCTCTGTAGCAGCTGAGTGTGTCTTAGCCACTAGGTTATGCTGGCTAAGGCACACTTATACTTTTCAGGTACCTAAAAGGGTGTCCTAAGGAGGAGGGAGAAAACTTGTTCACCTTAGCCTCTAAGGATAGAACAAGAAGCAATGGGATTAAACTACAGCAAGGGAGGTCTAGGTTGGACATTAGGAAAAAGTTCCTAACTGTCAGGGTGGTTAAACACTGGAATAAACTGCCTAGGGAGGTTGTGGAATCTCCATCTCTGGAGATATTTAAGAGTAGGTTAGATAAATGTCTATCCGGGATGGTCTAGACAGTATTTGGTCCTGCCATGCGGGCAGGGGACTGGTCTCGATGACCTCTCGAGGTCCCTTCCAGTCCTAGAATCTATGAATTTCCCCCCTAAGTGACACTTCAGTCCATGGTGTGGACTAGGCCCCTGTGATATTTAAGAGAGAGACTAGTAAATCAGACAGGCTATTGCAAATCCAGAGCTGGGCATGGCCAAACCTTTCTTGAAATGGGTGTCTTTAGTTCACAGAGCGTTGTGATAGTCTACCTCTACCTGAGAAGAAACATAGCGTTTATCTGGGAAATCTAACAGGCCTGTACAGGTTGTTACAGTCTGGTTTATTACAGTAAAAATATACATTACAATAAGTATAAATACATATGTAAATGTACACGCAAAGGAGGGGAGAGTGTTTTGAGTCACTAGATTGCATGTTAGTGGAAAGTAGCCTAGAGCCAGCACAAACACGGAGGCATTTATGCTTCACATCCTGGGCCAGAGCCATTTGGATTTACACTGGGGTAACTGAGAGCAGGATTTGGCCCTTTTCCTCCTGGCAGTAAATGAATTCTCCACTTGCATCATGTCTTTCCTATCTGTAGGAGAGTCACTGCAGGGCTTTTGTTTCATTCATCAGTGCTGGGGTAAAGAGAGGGACAAAGGAACCGATGCTGCATCCCAGCGACAGGCTAAACACAGTGATGTCACTGTTGGACACAGTGTCCGAGGCTGACTTGGTTGGGGCTTCATTGCCCCTCTCATTTAAAGGCACTTCTCTCCCTAACATAGCACTTTGCCCTTCTCTAGTGTCTTCCAGCTGAGGATCTCGAAGCACTTGACAAACCTGGTACATTAATCTTTATGACACCCCAGTGAGGTGAAGTATCATCTCCATTTTACAGATGGGGAAACTGAGTCAGAGGGAGGGGAAGTGCCCTGCCTAAGGTCACATAGTCAGGATGTAGCAGCACCAAGGAGAGAACCCATGGCTCTTGTTCTCAGCCCTGTGCTTTAACCGCTTGACCAGAGAGAGAAGGAAATACACCTCTACCCCGATATAATGCTGTCCTCGGGAGCCAAAAAATCTTACTGTGTTATAGGTGAAACCGCGTTATATCGAACTTGCTTTGATCCGCCGGAGTGTGCAGCCCCGCCCCCCCGGAGCACTGCTTTACCGCGTTCTATCCGAATTCATGTTATATCAGGTCACGTTATATCGGAGTAGAGGTGTATTGCTACTTTGCCTTGCTAATACTTGTAGGGTACTCACATACTAATGTGATGGGTGCAAGATGGATAGATCAGCTTCTTCTTTTATAAGAGTGACAGGGAAACAAAATTCCCCGTGGTCCTGAATACCACGTAGCTCAGAAGTCCACGTAGGTAGCCAGGTGGTACTAATATGGGCATGTAGGGTCTGATTTTTTACTGCCCTGCCCTCCAACTCTATTGTAAGATAAACGTGCAGTGCTACATATTTTTCACCTGATAACAAAAAGACTCCTGTTGAAAGAATGTGAGTCTAGGTGTATGTGCCCCAAATTTATGCCCTCTATGGGAACCCTGTCTTAGCTGAGCGGAGCTCATTGAATGCAAATTATTTGCATGCCCAGGCCTTATCTTCCTAACCATCGAAGTAGAGCGTGATTAGGGAGCCTGGCACAGATCGCTAGTCAGTTGGTGTCATCAACCCAGGAGTCCCTCTGTGTCGCCAGGGGATGAGATTAGCCCGATCCTGCACTCATTGTAAATCCAGAGTAATGACAACTCCAGGGGATTTACACTGGAGTAACTGAGATCAGAGCCTGGCCCAATGCCTGTGATAAAACCAGACAGTGAGTGATCCCGGCAGTGCCATTCTTGGTCACGCACAGGGGGATGTGGGGTAACACCAGGGAAGATAGTATCAGAGGGATAGCCGTGTTAGTCTGGATCTGTAAAAAGCAAGAGAGAGTCCTGTGGCACCTTTAAGACTAACAGATGTATTGGAGCATAAGCTTTCGTGGGTGAATGCCCACTTCGTCGGATGCAGGGAAGATGACGTTGCTGTGCCAGTCCCACAGGGAATCCGGGCAGAGATAAGCATTTAACAAAGTGGGTGCCCCAAGCCAAGCAGAGGGAGAAACGAGGCCAGAATACTGGTGGGATTCCATGTGGCTGGGAGTGGGGGCTCCAGGACAGAGCTGGGGGTGTGCTCTCACTTCAAGCTGTGCTGGGTCTCCCTGTGCCGCCGCAGGTCCACCTTGCGCTGGAAGCCCTTGGCGCAGAGTTCACAGCTGAAGGGCTTGAAGCCGGTGTGCTTGCGGCTGTGGGTGATGAGATTGGAGCTCTGGCTGAAGGCTTTGCCGCACACTTGGCACTTGTGGGGCTTCTCCCCTGTGGGACAGAAACAAACCATCACGGATCCAAACTGAGGCAGCTGTTTGTGCTGGGCCGACGGGCTTGGGCAGTGCGGGTCTGTTAGCCACACACTGCCCTGCTGATGTGCCACCACGCGGCCCTGGAGGGAACACCTGTAGGGCTGAGAGGGGAGCTCGGCCTGCAAAGCCCATTTAGTCCCTGGCCTCTCTGCCGCGGCTGCTCAGTCAGTGCCCCCTCTGCTCTTTTTCACCCTCTTTTTGTCACTGCATCTTTTTTCTCGTTCCCTGTCTCTGATCCCTGCACCCCTTCCCCAACTCTCCCATGCAGAACACAAACTCAAGCCCTCTACACTAGGGAAATTGGGCTCATCCCTCCCTCTTGGCATTATGGACTGGGTCACCAAGGGGAACATACAACCCCTCCAGGGGGCCAGTGGGACTTCATTGGTGCCGAGACCTTGTGCTGCCCCCCCTGCACAGGTGTGACTGCATCGATCAGACCCTCTGGCATACATGCAACATTAAAAACACATATGCTGAGCCCACAATTGGGCTCACCATCAGCATCTTCCTGTACATCATCTCGGTGCATTTGCACAAGTGTGTGCATGAACACCGGGCTCACGTGTCTGTGTGCGTGTGTGCACATGTGTGGGCATGAATGTTGTGGGCTCAGGGGCACATGTACACGTGTGCGTGTTAGTGTTGTCAGCTCAGGTGCATGTATGCATGCATATGTGTGACTGGTGTGTGTGTGAGTGCATCTGTATGCATGACTGCTGTGGGCTCAGGGGTGTGTGTGTGTGTTTCGTGTCAGAAAGGTTTCTCACCGGTATGAATGTAGGTGTGTTTCTTCATGTCTGATTTCTGGTGGAAGCGCTTGCCGCAGTACTGGCAGGGGTAGGGCCGCGTGTCTGAATGGATCAGGAGGTGGGTGGACAATGTGGACGAGCGCTTAAAAGTCTTTCCACACATCTTACACTCAAAGCTTCTCTCCTGTTGGGGGAAATGAAATTTTGGGGATCAGATTTGTCATTCACAGGTGAAGTGATGGAGTCCAAAGCTAGTAGAAAACTAGGCAGGCTAGCAAGTTAAACAAGACAAATCAGGTAATCCTCTCCTAGGAATACTATTATTATTATTCATTTGTATTGCAGTAGCACACAGGAGCAACTAGTCATGGACCAGGAGGACCCCATTGTACTAGGTGCTGTCCAAACACAGGATAAAAAAGTCTCTGCCCCAAACAGCTTACAGGAGTCTGAGCCACTAGATTGTGTCATGCAGGAGGAGGTGAATCACAGGAGGAAACTATTGCAAATGAACCTCTGACATGTAGAGGGATTTACCAAGGAGAGCATTGAGATTTGTGAGAACAGAGAGCCAAGAATGAGGTCCATTGTCCTCAGTCCTCCAGGCCGTTGTGGCTATATAAATGTACTTGGCACTGGTGTTGCTCTGTTGGTGTGTCTGCAGGAAGGCTGTTGCGTTTCCCTGTCGGGGATTCCCTCTTTGTTATAACAGATGGATGTCAGCCAAATCCCTGTATCCAAATACTCTCAAACTCTGGGGAGGCTCAGACCTGAATGTCACAGGGCGCCCGTCTTGCTATAGTGGACTGAGCCAAACCCCTGGTTATCCAGACAACCCCTTAACTCTTAGGACATTTGGATCTGGCTCCAGATCTGAATGTTGTGGCTCAGGCCCATCTCTAGTTATGTCTCTTCCCTCCCAAACTCCCTGCTATTTTTCAGGAGGGCCTGCCAATTAAAATCCAGCAAATCGTATCACGTCACGTGAGGTGTACCACCTAACCTAACAAGGAGGACTCAGCACGAGCTGTGATTTGCCCAGACTCTGCTTCGAGGTATCAGAGGAGCCAACCCCCGTGGGAATTCAGTGCCACGGGTGACTCTGCAATTCCATCGGCTCCCTGTTGGCTACCAACCTGGGAGTGGACGTTCGTGTGCTGCTCCAGGCTCACAGCATGGCCAAAGGTTTTGCCGCACACATCACAAGCAAAGGGCCGCGTCCCACTGTGAGATCTTCGGACATGGACCTCCAGCCCATGTGGGGTGGAGAATACCTAGAAGAGGAAATCTGCCAATGAGGATCCCGGGAGCCAGCCATGTCTCCAACTCTATTTTCCAGTTCCCTCTCTTTGTCAGATGTTTCCCTCCAGCTGCCCATATTAGCTGAGCCCAATCACAGAACTATTTCCCCAGCCAGGAGAGTGAATGGCCGGCTGTCTCTGCTAGTTCTACTTCTGGGCTAGTCAAAATGAGGTGCTCTTATTTACCAGCAGAGAGGGGCTCAAACCAAACCCCTACACGCCCGCTCTTCCCAAACTTTCACGCTGGCTCTGAACATGGCAGCTAGCCTTACTCTCCCAGTGGGCTGAGCCAAAACTCTAGATCCAAACTCTGATGATGTTCAGATTCAGATCCATATCCAACTCTGTGGCTTATGCCAATCTCTGCTCAGCAGAGCCAGGTTCTTGTTTACAGAGACCTTCTGCTATCATCTTGATAGTGGTTGGTAGTGTAGGTACCAGTGCAGGCGCTATATTTTTGGTGTGGCATGGGTGGGGGAGCACTGAGCACCAAGTACATATATTGCCTGCATAGGCTCCCGGTGCCCTTGGCCATATCGGACCCCTGGTATCCATCCTCCAGCTGGGTCCCTTGTACCTTAAATCAAGCCTGTGGGACACTGGTGTATGTATGTGATGAAAATCACCCCAGACTCCTCCCCAGCCCTATGGCTTCAGTGGGTGATGCACCTTGTTGCACTTCACACAGTGGTACGTCTCCATGTCCGGTGAGTAACGCATGCTGTAATCAATAGGCGGCTCAGAGCCTGGCAGGAGGTGGCTGCCATACAGACTAACTGAGCGCTCCAGGAGGGCTGACTGCATGCTGGAAGACATCTGTCTGTAGCTGTATGGAGAATGGAAGGCGTCCCAAGAGAAACTGGGCTTGTAGAAGGTGGGGGTGCTTGTGGAATTGCTGCAGCCCTTAACTTGCAGAGCTGGGACGGATGTCTCTGAGGTGGCAAAGGAGAAGGAGAACAGATTGGCAGGCTGTCTGCTTTGCCTGGGTACTCATGCAAATGCTCCCAGACCTGCTCAGCACAGTCATTTTATTACTGCTTCATATCTGTAATGAGAATACCTGACTCAGGAAAGCTACAGGGAAAGATGAGTAACCAGTGCGCTGCATTTCAAACGCTGATCTCATCTACAGATGGGCCTAAGCCACAGGACTCAGTCCCTTTCATGGATGCCCAGGCCAGGCCAGGGCTTTGGGGGAACCAGTGCAACGACACCAGTGCAGTCTGGGAGCAAGAGCCTCAGAGAGAACTGCGGGATGTGGCTGTGCCTCGGTCATAAGTCCCCTTTGCATTGGTCACTGTCTCTTCTCTCTTGTGGGGGAAACTACAGAACAAGCTCACGGTTAGGAGGGTTTGACACGTTTCTAGTCTCAGTCTGAAATTTATGGCCGTGCTGTCGGGCATGAAACACGTCTATCCCAGAAGCGCAGAGGGAAATGCTGCCTGTGGGAAATACAATAAAGCCTTCTCATAACTCTGGTAGGTGGGCAGGGCTGTCTTACTTCTGCTGTATGTGGTCTAGAAGCCACCCTAGACACAAATCTGTCCCAGCATACTCTGGCTGGATTAGCTTCATGTTGCTGATACTCCAGGCAGGGCAGTTAGTACTTCCCAACAGTTCAGCTTGTACTTCCTAGTTTGGTGCAGTGCCTGTCAATGGCCTGCTACGTACAAGCAGACTGGGCAACCTACCGCAGACCGAGAACAAAGTAGTTCGGGTACTAGTGGAGACTGTCATCATGTGGTGCTGTAAGAGTGTGGTGGTATGGACGTGTGTGCACATGTGGGGCCATATACAACCATGACAGTAATAACCTCGGTCTATCTCTCAATCACCAACATCTCTAAGGTGCCCATACTGTAGTAACCATATGCCAAGCTCATCAGATTTAAAGGCCACCAGGGCCTGTGAGCTAGGGAAGAGATGCTTCCAGCACTCATGTGACCTTGGCTGATATGAGACTTCCCTTTAACATGGGGCTAGTGGTGCTGGTGCTGATGGGCCATGACATTCCTACATTCAGATGTTGGCTGTGAAGGCGAGCTAGTGGCTGAAACCCTCTCAGAATCACTAGGCCTTTAATTGGCCAATACCTCCTATAATGTGGAAGAATATCTCTTGATCCCTATTTATTCTGAGGGCCTCGTTACCAAAGCAACAACCATCATACAATTCTTCGATTCATGAACCATTTAGGGCCAGGTTTTCAAAAGGGCTCAGCTCTGCCATAAACAGTGTGATCAGAGGTGTCACAAGGGGAGCCAGCTGGGCACTGAAGTCTTTTGAAAATCTGGCCCCAATTGTAGGTGCCGAGCATGTGACAATCAGGCCCCGAGCTCTTTGGAGAGCCTGGCCTTGTATAGCTAACCTTGAGCTGGAGGCCCTGACAATGTCCTGTTCAGATACAGGGCAGGCGCACCTTCTTCCTTCAGTCCAGCATGGTCCTTTTCTTGTTTTGGAACAAGGCATTCTGGGTACTCACTTTTGAACTCTGCGCTGAAGGGCCTGACTTCTTCTGACGACTTGTCACATGGGGCTGTGATCAGAATGGCATCAGGGTTAATTTAGTCTAGCTGGCAAAATATCAATATTGTAATGAGTTAGCGAGTGTGTATGAATGAGTGTGTCTGTGTATGTGCATGTGCAACATTGCCCTCTGGTGGATGGAATCAGAACTGCTTAACTGTGTGTCATAAGCCCTGTAGTGCTAATGGCTAATGGAGATTATTCTTAGCTTCAGAGTCAGGGCCTGTGCATGCTGGAGAAGAAGAATCTGAATTCTATCATTGCCTTGACGGTCCAAGTGGTAAACCATGGACTGGGAAGAGGGAAGCAGGGAGGAAGGAGTGGGGCACTTGGTATGCAGCAGGCTGACAGCCATGAAATCCTAAGTGCCCAGAGGTTTGTTACAGTAAGTTGCACATAAATAACATCTTTCATCCACATGCTTAACAATCATTAACAAATTCAGCCTCGCCACCCTTCCTGCAGAGAGTTCAGGATTATTATTCCCATTTTCTAGGCAGATAAACTGAGGTTAAAGGGCTTGTCACATTGTGGCAGAGCTGGAAACAGAGCCCAGAAGTCTCCTCCCTACTCCAGTGTTTAGTGACCCTCACATTTCTCTACACCTGGCCAGGCCATCTCTAAAACAGATCCACCACCTTTTGCTGGTTAGCAATAGGAGATGTAATGGGCCTGTTCCAAGTGTCTGAATTGGTCTGAAGCCCAGTATTGGTTTCACCTCTCTCCTTGCTCAGCAGTGTGTTGACCTTGGAAATGGGAGGAGTTGGACTATCTGAAAAGGGAGAGTGTCGTAGATTTCAGAAAGGGCTGGGGTTTCTTGAGGGTAATAGACATCAGAGAAAGGGCCGAACCCTTCCTTGGTACTGAACTGGACAATACGACTCTCCAAAGGATGGGGATTTACCATGCTGTCTCTTTACTTCTTCCCGTGAGGGTATGACAGGGCTAGACTATAGTTTCACAGACATGGCCAAAACAAACTGTAAATTGAGCCTGAATTTGAATAAAGTAAATTTGAATGGTGCCTGAGGGGTGCAGATAACTGCCCCATCTGTCCTGCTCCAGTGACAGCTGTAGGAGAATGCATGAGGGTGGGGATGGGTTGGTAGGAGCGGGAAATCCATCCACAAAAGAAGGCTGGGTTAAGTGCAGGCAACACACATCAGCTTGCCCCTCGAGTTCCCCACTGTGAAATAGTCAGGGGGCAATTCCTTTCACAGTCATGACTACACTGGTATCCTGTCACCCCTCCATCCTGCTGTGAAATTCCTTGCAACTCACCAGCAGTTGGTAACACACAGACAGTGGGGTATAGACATAGGGTACACTGAAGCTGGGGGTGTGATTTGCAGCTCAGGTAGACATATCTGTGCTCACTGCACCCTAGCTTAGAAGTGAGGATGCTGTGAGGCAGGCCTCAGCACCACCAGTGCAAGCTAGTGTGCACCTCAACGTGTACCTAGTCCCCACGGAAGCCCATGCCATAGTGTCCTTGCTTCTATTTTTAGTGAGCTAGCTAGTGCGGGTATATCTACTAGACATGCCCACTGCGACAGTGTATGCATGGGGCATAGACAAAGAGTGTATGTGTGGCAAATAGGTATCCAGGCAGCATGGTTAGGAGCCAAGGAAAATTCAGCCACCACCTCCAAACATTTCTGATCGCTAGTGGATGTTTGCTGGAGTCAGCTGCCTTTGCTGAACATAAGTGCAGCGAGAGCCACACCGGTTTCATTGCATGTACTAAAACTGCCCTCTGGGGGAAAATGGGAATAAATATTTATATTTAAAATGAAAGAAAGCAGAAGAAGGGAGGGTTTTTTGCAGTGATTCCCAGGCAAGCAAGGCAGAGATCTGGAAATCAATAGAAACACATTTATTCAAACTTTTAAATTCATATGTGTGAGCAAAGCCCTCCAATATAATCTAGTGTCTCTGCACTGCCCCTGGAATCACTAAACCATGAAGCCAAAGGGGAGATACAGACAGAGGCCAAATGCAGTTTCTGGGGGAAAAAAGGTGCAATTCCATTTTCAACAGGGTTGTACCTATTTATGCCAGCAGCAGATTTGGTCTAGAGGGAGTGCAAGAGAGAAAGCGTGCAGAGGGGAAGCCAATGTCTTTGTATTGGGGCCCTTCACTCACTGTTTAATCAGTTCAAACTCACTATTTACTCACGCTAAACTCCCATTCACTTCAATAGGCAAGCTACTTAAAGAGGTCCCAGCTGGTTATCACAGCTCTGTGTTATATTGCCAGCCTGGCTTTCCGACTGCTGTTTGCCTTGGTGTACTTCAGCGAGCCCAGAGGATGGATCTGACTCACCAAGGCAGAGTGATGGTATGGGATCCCATGTGGAAACAGGCAGGTTCTCTTCCACAGAGTGGTGCTGGTGGTAGGTATGGGCCTTCTTACTCTTCACCAAAAAAGAACGTGGCATTTTCCAGGCACTTCCTGGGCAGAAACACTGAAGGATGGGATAAATAATGGTGAGGGACAGAAATGTTTTCTATCACTCCCCACTTTACTACCCCCCAGCTCCTGGTGCTTTGATGACTAGAAATAAAACCCATATGTCATGTTTATGGATGAGCAAACTATACTGAGACAGAGCATTCGGTTGAAAGATTCTGCTCCCCCTATCCCTAGCCAGTCAAAGAGGAGTGGCTGCAGGGAATTAGGAGCTGGGATGGATTCCTCAACTCCAGGGCAGGAGACTGAAACCCATGGACAGGGCAAGAGGAGCACCATGTCATTTTCAGACACTGTTTGTCACTGGCTGCAGAGATGACAGCAAATCTCAAAGTGCTTTAATATAGATTTAAGGTTTATAAGCCCCTTCCTCAACCCCGCCCCCCCAAGGCAAAGAAATATTGTTATCTTTATTTTACAGAGGGAGAACGTTGAGGTTAAATGATTTGCCCAAGGCCACACAGTGAGTCAGTGGCAAAGTCAGGAACTGACCGCAGAACTCCTACTCCCCAGCTCTAGCCACTAAACAATGCTGCATCTCTGATTCTATTCTTTTGAATGTACAATGAAGTGGGAGAGCTGGCAGGAAAACATTTCTTTGGGCCAGGGGCTGGCTTTCTGTTCTGTGTCTCTACAGTGCCTAGCACAATGGGGTCCTATTCCATGACGGGACTCCTAGGTGCTGCCACAATACAAACGCTAATGATGATAATAACAACAAAACGACGTGAAAGACATTATGAATAATGGCAGAGAGGGAGCCTTGATCTGATGTGGGGTGAAGCTCTTTAATGTACATGAAATTTCTTTAACAGCGCTGCATGATGATTTGGCTTTTTAGCTGACAAATGACAGTCAAAGCAATGGCATAGCAGAAGTGCTGAGTGGGAAAGGGTTACACGCTGTCTCTGAAACAAACACTATGAGGCTGTTGAAATGCATGCGTTAGAAACAAACATAAAATGCTGAAATTTAATCATATGAAATTCCCTTGCAATGCATCTGTTATCTTTAGTACCCAGGCCTACTCCCTCCCCACTTCCCAAGGGCTAATAACCGGCCTTGTGCTAGAGAACACGGGAAAGTGTTCAACGTTAGACACTACAAGGAGATCAGCTGATCTCTTATTTGCATGCACATTTGCATTTTTTCCCTATACTTGTTCAGTACAGTGGCAGTAAAAGCAAAGCCTGGTATATTTTACCCTGGAAAGCTTGTAGTAAATCCTGGGTCTATGTTGACAGGGAAGTGTTCCTCTCCCGCTTTCCCTCTCACCCCACCCCCGCAGGAGAACAGTTGAAGCGTAATGTACATATTTACTAAAAAAAGAAAAAAGCCCAGCACCTGTAGAGCAAGAATGACCTGAAATGTCTCAGTGAGGCAGCATAAGGCAGCCAGGGAAAGTTGTGAATGGATCATGGAAACACAGCAACTAGAGATGGGAAAGATCTCTGAGTTCAGCTAGTCCATTCTCCAGGGCCCAGTGCAGAAACTGACCTTGAGTATTCGAAATACAATTGTATAGGCTAGTGCTTTGTCCAGTGTTGTCTTAAGTGTCCCAAGGGACAGGGGAACAGATTTCCAAAAGCATTTAGGTGCCAGAAGATGCAAATAGAGCGTCTAGTGTGATTTACAAAAGTGCCTATGTAGGTTAGGTGCCTACGTCCCATTTAAGTCAATGAGAGTTAGGCACCTAACTAGTTTAGGTGCTTTTGTAAATCATATTAGTCACCCCATCCTCATCTTTAGGCACCTAAATACCTTTGTAAATCTGGCCCAGGGCTCCTATCACTTGATAATCCATCTTTGGGCCAAATCTTGAACTCCCTAGTCAGGTTTTACTCTGAAATAGGTTCATCTGGTTTTCTTCATATTTTACCAAGAAAATTGCAAGTGACTTGCGATTAACATGTGAAAGTTTGTGTCACAAAGAGAATTTTTTTTATGTTAGAAAGTTAGAAGGGGGCCCAATATAGGGCTGAAAATGGACAGCGTGTTTGCAAGCAATGACTCCATATTACCTAGTTCTATTTACTTTCCCGTAACTCCCTACTGAGGCTTCTTTTAAGCACCACAATGTTACAGGGCCCAATCCTGCAAGTCAGTGTGTGTAGAACTTCCACTGAAGTCAATAGGAGTTTCCAGGTGGGGTGTTTGCCGGATTGGGCCCACAGTGTTTCATTTAGATACACTGGGCCAAATTCTGCTCTCAGTTCACTAGAGTAAATCTGGAATAGCTCCAGAGAAATCAATGGAATTACTCCAGATTTACACCAGTATAACTGACAGCCAAATTTGGCTCCGTGTCTCTATGGCAGATAATGGCCTGTGCCTAGTTCAACGATCTTTGATGCACTACTGAACGTTGCAAAAGGAAGTCCCCCTCCCCCCCCCACCCCACATTACAGAGAAAACAGGAACTGGGAACCCAGAGTGTAGTTAATTAACTGCATCAGATTATATTTGTGATTCACACGACCAAATGTGAGGAAAGCTGGAAGCACAGATTGTGAGAGAAAAATATTATCTCCCTCTGAAACAGAGATTATCAGTAGCAAGCGGTCAACTGCTACTAATATCTAACCATGATATCAAGGGAAACCAGCACTACGGACCCCACCTTTAACAGACAACACCTTGTCTTATTTTATAGAATTGCCAGCCCTCCAGGATTGTCCTGGAGTCGCCAGGAATCGAAGATTAATTTTTAATTAAAGATTGTCATTTGATGAATCCCCCAGGCATATGTACAACCAAAATTGGCAGCCCTATGTCTTAAGCAACCACTGAGTCTTCCAGACAGTTTTGTTCAACCTTTAGTTTAAAATCCATCTTTTAGGGAGCCGGTTTTTGCTGGTCTCTTTGGTGACAATCCCTTCCTTGGATGGTGATCATATAAGAAAGGTTTCACTGATTAGCCAAGGATGATTACCCAAAATGTGGCTGTTTTGGCTTCTTCTTGGTTCAAAAGAGAATGTAAAATTCAAAGTCAGACTCATCAGAGTTACTTGTTTACTGCTCAGTTACAGAACGTGCAACTGGCTACTATATTTTCCAGGCAGCCAGAGGAAGCCCCAGGGAGAGTGGCCAAGTTACAGTTTTGGCTTTCAGCATGGAAAAAATATTCTTAGATTTTTCAAAAGTGGCTAGTGATGTAGTGATTTTGGACTTTTTGATTTTTGGGTGCCTAACTGAAGACCCCTTAAAGGTCCTGATTTACAAAGGGTGGATGGTCAGCAATGTCTGAAAATCAGGCCCCGTTAATGCATCTTTGGTGCCCGCAAAACTGAGGCACCCAAAGTTACTAGCCCCTTTTGAAAATCTAGGCCAATGTTCACAATAATATCTTTGCAGCGCACCTTCCATCCCAAAGGTTCCTAGATCCTTTAGGACACTGTTGATAGGAGGTCAATAGAATGTATAGGGAACATCTCATCAAAAATGTGTAAGATGTACTACAGTCACATTGTTACACTCAATGTACAAGAACTTCTATTAGAATGTCTTATTTTCAGGGGTTTCTGGCTTCTGTTTGAGCTGAGACATAGGGCCTGATCCTGCATTCCTTGTGCATCCCTGACATGCACTGAAATGAATGGGAGTTTGCAGTGCACAAAAAATGCAGGATCAGGCCCTTTGTTGGTGCTGTAAAGGGCTCCTGTGCTTGTCAGAAGATTGCTGTTATGGAGAGACGAATATAGTCTTTATAGCTTAGACCCTGATCCTGCAAACACTTACTACCGAGTGAAGCACTTACATCTGTGAGTAGTTCCATTGACTTCAATGGGAATACTCACAACAATAAGCAAATATTTGATAGCAGGTGTTTGCAGGATTGCACCCTACGGACCTAATCCGGAACACCGTCCAGAATCAGGTCTTAAATTTGTAACATATGTTCCATTATAAGACAGACTTTCATCCCCTTGTAACTCCTGAAATTCAAATCTCTCTATCTCCGAATTTGGAAAGTGAACTCTCAAGATGAAGGAAGCTTTTTTCACTAGGTTTGAAGGAAATTCACAACAGACTTTCAGAGTTACAAATAAAATACATTTTCAGATGGGTTGATCACTGTACGAGGGCTCAGCCAGGGGGAAATATTTTCTTCTTCCTACAAACTTTATTTGCTATTATAATTTTTTTCCCAGTATTCCCGTGCAAAACAAAACAAAAACAAAAAACAAACAATCAAAACCAAACCAAAGCACAAACCTTCTAAAAATAAAGAACTCTCTGTCTTACAGAAGATTCTACATTATGAAAAAACCTCACTACCATCCGCATGTATTTTAATTTTTTTGAGTGCTAACAAAATAAGAGGTTTTACAGACTCCTGACACTGGATCTAAAGTAGCATTCAAAAAGACTTTCAGTCTTTTAAACCAAAATTTAAACTCACTAGTCCAGCCTTATAAAATTCTACTCACCAGGGATAAGTAATTTGTACTTGTTTTTAGTGGAGAGGTAAACATATAATTAGTTCTTCATTATCATGGTAAGGTTGGGCAAATGGATGTTGTGCCAGGGCTGGCAATTTTTTATCATAATTTTGCCCATGATGTGGATGGAAATACTTGCCCATCTGGAATAAATACATTTTTAAAAAATAAAGTGATTTAAAAAGTGATTTCAGGATTGTTCATTAGGAGCCGGATTCATTGACTTCAATGGGCACTGGATCGGGTGACAAAGGATAAATAGCTTTGACAAGGTACTGTAAAACAAATCCTATATTCCTTTAATTTACAGGCTCACCCATCGTGTGGGCTTGTCATTTGTCCATTCACCTGCCCAGTGCATTGAACCGATCTGGCTGTATGTCAGGCGGGAGTTCAGACTTATTCCATATGCTAAAAATTAGGCCACATTAATCAGCATATTTAAGAGGGGGGAAAACAAGTTAAATCAACTGATAAACTGGAGCCAAAAATACTAAATAATATGGGCCAAATCCTCAACTGGTGTAAACTGGCATTGCTTCATTGAAGTGAATGGAGCTTTGCAAATGTACTTAAGGTGAAGATCTGGCCCCATGAAAATATCAATTAAAAGAAAAAATATAATATGTCCTCATTGCCGAGATACAAAGGGGCACATCTGGAAATTAGTTCTGCTTATAGGTACTTGTTGTGACCTAGGTGTTGAAGGGCATAGTAATATCTTATCTGTACCTTTTTTTGCTGTTATCATTCTCTGTTACTACTTACTTTAGTGTGTGTGCATGCACATGCCCGTGTGCACGTGTTTAAGTTAAATAAATGTACAGTTTTTAAAAGGTTTGATCATTTTATCTAAGCACCTTATTATACTAAAACAATCCCCAGCACATGTAACTGACTTGTGTGGTGGAATATATCTGCAAACGCAAGAAAAGAAAAAAGAAAAGCTTATGAAGACACATCATAGGAATGAATTCAACAAAGTTAGTAAATGTGTAAAAAAAATCACCTGTTTTGGGGACTGTGGTTTGCAGGAATCAAGCTCTGCCTTGAAATCTCCCCAGACAAACCCCCCAGCAAGAGGTCTTCTCTTTCTCTTTCTGTGGCTCTTTCTTCCACTTTTTCACTTGGTAGCTGTCTTCTGAAATAGATACTTCTCCTTTTTTCTTTCTGTTTTTTGCCCCTGTTCCCCTCCCTGATTTTTCAATCAGATTATTTGTGTCAAAATCTGGCGGTGAAGAAACAACCAATGGAGAAGCAGAGCCTGGACAGTATTTGCTTATCAAAACTTTCCAGGACTTTGAAAAGTTGAAGAGAATTCATGTTGCTCAACTATGCTCCGTAGAAGCAGTGCCCTTAACACAGTGGGGCTTTCTGCTGGAATAGTCTTTTGTGATACTGACAAAGTGCATGACACAGGGAAATAATGTACCAAACAGACTTTACAAAAAAAGAAATGGCTGTTAAGGAAGCTGTATTTGTACACACACTCATTTACACATCACAGCTCTCACAGACATCTCACCACTCTCTCTCATGCACACACTCACACACTTCAGTCTCATGCACAAAACCATTTAATGCACATACACAAGATTTTTTTTATTTCAAAGTGTATTTTTACCTCTGCAGTCTACATGGAAAAAAGGATTAGATACTTCCATCTAATAGCTGCAAAAGATGCTTGTTAATGATCTTGTATTTTTGCCAAATGTATGCATGTAATGTATATACTTATTTATTTTTGTTGCATGTATGTCCAACTATAAATATGTATATAAATGCAGATTTTTGTATATGCGTGTACACAGACTTCATCATTAATGTATGTATTATATAAATATATATTTAGAAAAATGCAAGTTAATTAATAGACATCTTTCCAATATGCTTTTCAAGAGTAAAGATAAGAATTTATACTTCTGTAGCTTCCTTCACCCAAGAATCACAAAGGAATTTACCAATATGAAACAACTGAACATCACAACACCTTTGTGAGGCACTTTGCAAATGGGGAAATCTAGTCACATAGAGGTAAACTGACTTGCCCAAAACCCCACAGTGAGTCTGTAGAGAGCTGGGAACAGAATCTATGAGTTTTGAACACCAGCAACTTGCAATAATCACTAGACAGTGCTCTCACTTGCTGCACTGATAGTAATGTGATCTCCCCAAATGACATGCCAATAAAAACTTGCCCTCCACTTTCTCCTGTTCTCTCTGATCTTCCCTATCCAAGACACACTCGTATTATGGCATGTGCAAAGTGTTGTGCTCTATCAGCATGCTCAGCAATGTACAGAGCATGGAGTAGACAAGGTGTCTGCCCAAGGAGTTTACAATTTAAGAAGTGTAATCTTAGATCAGATACATAGCCATGTGTGGAGTACAGAACATGCTCATGGATGCCATCAAAGAAATGCTTTCACTTAGTGGAGTTTTGCTGCTCAGTAGGAACCTTTTCAAATATACTTTATTTTTTGGAGAACCAGTGGAGTTATACCAGGAATTAACTTGTCCCTTTGTCCTATACAGTTTGTGGTGCAGGTATAAGGAAGCAATACCATTTCTTTTGCAGTTAAATGAGATCCTGTTGCAATGTTGCAATCATCCTGAAGAAGTAAAACTACTACATACATATAAGTGACAGGTATTTTATACTCTACTCATAATATGCAGTGTTGTTATAGCCATAGTGGTCCCAGGGTATTCGAGAGACAAGATGGGTGAAGTAATATATTTTATTGGGACAACTTTTGTTGGTGCGAGAAACAAACTTTCAAGCGACACAGAGGAAGAGCTCTGTGTCGCTTGAAAACTTGTCTCTCCCACCAACAGAAGTTCCACTGAAAGATAATGTTTTCACCCCTCTGGTCACTACTACACTTGATCTTAGCTCATAGAGAGCCAACCTCATCCACCTTGTCTCTTTAGTAATGACAGTTCTTGTGAGGTTTTCTGTTTATGGTGCCACCTACTGGTGCTATCTCAAATCACAATACACAGCCAGCCCCCAGCCCTTCAGACTCCTTACTTCCCCACGATACTAGACAAGGTTAGGGCCGTTGCTACAGGTTTTGTTGCACCATTTAGCTCTAGATCTAGACTTCTCCAAAGTTCCGAAAGGTTCAGATCTTAAGTTTTTGATTCTGTCACATCTGTGATTTTGTTGAATGATAATTAACTCTTGTTGTTTATAGAAGCAGCATCTCCTCTACCTCCTCCCTCCTATTCCCCCTTTGATTTTTATTTATCTAGCAGAGTTTTGCATGAAAGAAACTGTTCACAAAGCATTGTGCTGGAAAACTGATTTGCATCCTCTTAAACACAGACATTTGTGGGATTATATTTCCCCCTACACAAACATGCATTGTGAAAGAAAACCAATAAGTGAACTGGAACTTCAGGGGTTTTATGTGAAGAAAATTGCAGAAATTAAACAAAAGGGAAAGATGACAGGCTAGTGAAAGGGCTGACATGTTATTTCATGAAACACTTGGGGCCAGAATCTGGTTCTGGGACTGCAGTTGGAGAAAAGAGCCACCCAATTGGGCCTGACTCTATTAGGCTTTGTTTGCTGGGCAAACTGTGTAGGGAACCCAACAATGTACTCAATAAAATCTCACCAAACCCAGCTGGCTGAATCAGGTGTCACAGGCTCCAAAGGGTGTAGTGCCCAGGTCTCACTAGAAGGATGACAATTAGATTTCTGGGCCTCAGTGACCAATGGGGAGGAGCACAGCTGGAAATATGACATTTATACCAGCCAATCCACTGGTATATCCAGTTTGCCATAATCTCCCAAAGCAGAGATGTCCTTGCACACAATCGGATCATTAACATAATAGGTACAGTTGTTTTATTAATTATTATTTGTAGCCCAATACAGCCTAGAGACCCCAACCAAGATCAGGGCCCCATTGTGCTAGGCACGGTACATCCAATCTAAATAGACAACACAGACAAAGGGCAGGAGGAAGGAAGGATGATTATTATCCCTATTACACCACATGGGAAGTTGAGGATCAGACCGTGACTATTACCACCTTTCCTTCGATGGAGCCACAGCTGTCTTTACTGCATAGTAACTCAAGTTTATGTACACTTGCGTTAGTCCCCCTGAGTTAGCCAACCTTGAGTGAGAGCGGTCACGCTGAAATAACACTTGAGCTGCTGTGTCCACACTAGAGCTCAATTCACTTGTGTGTGGCACTAAGAGTTCAGGGGGCACATCCCATGGGTTTTAGTGCTGCATTAAGCTGAGGCACACTATGAATTCTTTCCTTGTGAAGTATGAGAGTTGTCTGTCCTTTCTGGACACACAGGGCATTGTGGCAAGACATTGGGAGATGAGAAGCACTCAAGTGGCACTAGCCTGTGTCCATCCTACAGAGTGGTTGTGTCAGTAGCTGACGAGTTGTGATCACTTGGGTTTTACCCTATACGCTAGGGTGACCAGATGTCCCGATTTTATAGGGACAGTCTGGATTTTGGGGTCTGTTTCTTATATAGGCTCCTATTACCCCCCCCACTCCCATCCCGATTTTTCACATTTGCTGTCTGGTCACCCTACTATATGCCCTGATGGGCTGCACAACTTGTGTTGAAGGATTTTGTGCGTGGATAGGACAACTCTCCTGTCATAACTCCAGTTAACCTTGCAGTGAAGAGAAGCCCATTGAGAGAGCTCCCACAGCAGCAGCTGCCCCAGAGACACACCCTTTGCGGGGGATCCCCTCTGTGGATCAAGTTGGGGCTGTATTTTCTTTCTGCCCTGATCTCCACTGGGCTGCTGTGGGCACAATACATATCCGTCTGGCCCTGCCTCCAGCTGATTCACTCCCCATCTCATCTGTTCCCCCTTGAAATTTCCAGGATGAGTAGAGCACCCTCTGCAGGACCTAGGAGGAAGGAAGAAAGACTGCCATGGAGGGCTTAAGTGGGACTGCTTAGGCGTGTGCTGGCTCCTTGCACAAGGATGAATTTCACCCATGGTGCACAGGGAGCATACTGGAGGCAGAGCTATTTGTGCTGTCTACTGAGGACAATTTAATTCCATGTATTGCCACCTGCTCTTAATACACCTCAGATGCCTCATTAAATAAATCATTGAAGTATGTAGGTAAATAAGAATAAACAAGGTTAATTATATCACACAAAAGCCACTTTTTACGCACTATTCTTTCCTTTTTGTGTCTATCCAGCAATAAGAATCATGTGCAAACCCCTCCCAGCTTGTCTGGGTTTCCTTTTGTGCTTGTAGTACTATGGTAATTAAGTCAACGCGGAATAACACCACTAATTGCTTCCATTTCTTTTCTGAAACTCAGCCTAATTTGAGATCTTTTTTCGAGGAAGATTAAATAAACATGTCCCCAGCTCAGCAGGGAGAAAAAAAGCCCACTCAGCCCAGACTGAAATAAAAATTAATTGTAATGCACAAAGCAGGACTAGAGATGTGCTCACATCAAGAAACTCTTTCTCACCTTATAATAGGATGACCTGTTACAGGTGCAACATCAAGGGAAACAAGCTCTGAG
Source organism: Chrysemys picta bellii (assembly GCF_011386835.1). Taxonomy (NCBI): domain Eukaryota; kingdom Metazoa; phylum Chordata; order Testudines; family Emydidae; genus Chrysemys; species Chrysemys picta. The sequence goes on along the minus strand of NC_088808.1, from coordinate 16,941,113 downwards.
GGATCTCAGTTCCACAGGGAGAGCGATCAGAGCTGTGACATATGCCAGCTAGTGCTGAAGTAGTTAAAGAGCCACTGATACCTCACTGGTAGCATTTTAATCCTGCTTTTATTTTCTTTGAACCTAGGCTCTATCTTGCCATCCTTATGAGAAAATTCTCATTAGCTTCAAAGGGACTATTAGTATGAGTTGCAGAATCAGGTCAGAGGTTCACAATCTGTAGCCTGTGGCTCACCAGAGAGCCACAGAACTCTTCCTGCTAGCCCACAGAATGAAAAATTTTTGAGAACCAACCTGTATAGAGACTGGGGTGTGGGAACAAGAGATGGTTGGTGAGAGGTCCATGAATGGTCTACAAAATTAAAAGGCAGGAGAACCCCATCTTATATACTTTCATTCTTCCTCAAATTCTTCTTGCACTTTTAACTGGCTAATATATACTTAATCTCCAAACCTAAAGGGGTGAAATGTTATGCATCTTCCCACAGTTGCTGCATTTCAGCAAGGGGTGAAGTGATCCCTGTGCAAGGTTTGTACATCAGCTCATGAAGAATTTTGCAATCCATCACTATATAAATAGATCATTAAAAATATAAAGAATGGCATGAGCTTTTGCAACACCCACACACCCTGGTCCTCAGCAGGCAGGATCAAACTTGGGACCTCTGGAGCTTAGTGTATGAGCCTCTACCACATGAGCAAAAAACCACCAGGCTGTTAGCTAAGGCTGGAGAGCTGACTCATTTTCTCTCTCTAAGTGGTCTCAGTGCCACTAGATGGGCCAGAACACCACCCCCAAGAGGTGTGTGGGTTACACTTTGCTAACTCAAAGTAAAAAGTAGATCACATTTTGAGTGTACCAGACTTCAGAGTTTTCCTGTAAAGTTTCTGCAACAATGCTGCATGCCTCCATACTGTCTTGTAAATATTATTTCACATAAACGTAAATCAGTTATCCTCAGTCATTTTTTTCATGCTGTTTGGCACAACCCTGAGCCTAGAAACTTTTTTAAAATGAAAGCTTAGATTCTCACAGCATCCCATGACTCTGGCTACCGTGGCACTAATCACGTGTCTATTGTATCTTTGCCTTAATCTGGCCTGTGCAAGGATGTATCACTGCTGGTGGGGAGCTGAACTTGAGGAGTCCAGTTGAACCCATGTGATCACATTTTGAACATCTGCACAATCTGCTATGAGTCTAATCTCATTCTGGTATCTTGAGTGGGCAGAGCTTGGTGTGGCAGAACTTGATGGGACCACCACTGTTCCCACCTCCTGCAATTCAAATCCGGAGCTTGTATAACTCTGGTGAAGGCAGTGGAGTTACAGCAGTGTGGAACTTGGCCAGCTTTGTAAGGATGTTTATTTTCAGATATGCAGTACTATTATTTTTACACATGGTGGTGCTGCAACACATTTTTGGTCCCAGGTTAAAAGTACACTGACAACCTTAGTCTATAAGGTGCCACAGGACTCTTTGCTTTTTACAGATCCAGACTAACACGGCTACCCCTCTGATACTGACAACCACAGCAATCGATAGCCTAAAAGAACTGAATATTTTGATAGCTGTATGTCAGTTTTCAATAGTGCCCTCTGACATGCAGCCATATGCTTTCTTACACCTTCCACGTACTTTTACAAGTAAGGTAATTATGTTCTTTGTGCGCTATTAAGGGGCTTGTTCATTATAATGTAAATTTGAAATGGCACTCTTTCTGATAGATTCTAGGACAGCCCATTTTGTACATTTGCAATGGTAAGATTAAAAATTACAGAGCTAATTAGCTATGGCTAAAAAAAATTTCAGGAGTTTCCAGAAATGAAGTTCACCATGGCTTAGATAAGACAAAAGGAGGACAAAAATGGGGCTCTATTAGATCCCTGTTTTAAACTGGTAACAGTATGATTTGTGGATAAATGGAAAGTGCATAGGTGCGTTACACAAGAAAACTCAGAGATGTGCTGCTTGTTCGAGCAGTACTTCACCAAAACAGTACTGCCAACCTCAAGCATTCAAAAATCATGAGTCAGGGCCCCCTAAAACCACAAGTGGCAAAAATCTTCAGATTTTTAAAAATAAATAATAGTGCTGAGGTTCTTTTCATTTACTTTTCAGTTTCTGAGCCTTGCTTCATGTTTTCAAGCTTTCCTCTGCAAGCACGAGGATTAGAAATTTCCTTTTTTTAAAATGACGTCTGAGAGCCAATTGATTCCAGGAGCTGGGGCTTTCCAAAAAAGCACATATATTGCGAGACTTGTGATAAAATCTTGAGAGTTGGCAACACTGCATAGGAGCACATCCTGGTTGAGAGGATCAGGGGGAGGTCCACATGGGTCACATTTATATCTAGTGTAACTGCACTGATTTCAGTGGCATCACCATCTTATGTCACCCTGGCAACATAGTGTCAGAGTATTGCATTGAGGTGCTGCAATATTGCCGTGGTGTCGCTGGGGCTTGTCATTGCAGATGTCAACGCGAAGGTGGCTTCATGGCATGTTGCTTGGAGTAACTGTGTGTCCACCATGGCATCACGTTGCATGTCACCATGGTGGTGCCACAACCAGCTGCCGAGTGCCACTCTGTGTGGCACCTCCTGTGTGCGGCTGCGTGTGTCAGCATGCTGCACCCTTGGCAGTGTAACATGACAGCCAGACAGCCTGCCTGGGAAGCTGCCTGAGCTCAGCACTCAGACTCCCCCGGGGTGCTAGGCGCTGAGGCTGCAGCAGGTCCAGGCCCACTACAAGAGCCAGCCTGCCTCGCCCCCAGAGGCAGCAGGCCTTGTTTACCTCCCAGCCTGCCTCGCCCCGCCCACTCCCTCCCGGAGACTCCAAATCACGTGATCCTCAGCCGGCGCTTCTTGCGGCCCTCTCCAGAATCACGAGACCGCTCTGGAGCCGCATCGCTCCCGCTTGAGATAGCTCCGCGCCACTCCGGCGCGGGGCATCCCAAGCCTGGAACGCGGACCGCCGAGAGACAGAGGCCGCTCAGAGGAAACAGCGAGGACGGGGCGCGGGCAGGCGGCGGCGTATCGCGCAGACGGGGCTGGTCCCGCGCACTACTTTCTTCAGCGGAGGGATTCGAGGAGTCGCTGGTTGGACTGGAGGTGGAGAGGGGAGGAGGGAGGCAGGGCCAAGATGGCGGCGCCCTGTGGGCTAGAGGAGCCCCGAGTGGTAAACAGCTGAGTTGGAGAGAAGGAGGGGTGAGTATCCCGGACCCCCACGTATGAGGGAGATGGGGAAGAGTGAGAGAGAGAAAGGAGGGGGAGAGGATAGAAAGAAAAGGGCGTCGGGGAAACCAGGAGTGAGGAGGGGGAGTAAGAGGAGGAGGGAATAGATGGGGGAGGGGGAAGAAGGGGATGGGAGATGTTAGGAGTGAGGAGGGGGAGTGAAGAGAAGAGGGAATAGATGGGGGAGAGGAGGGGAAAGAAGGCGATGGGAGATTTAGGAGTGAGGAGGGGGAGTGAGGAGAAGAGGGAATAGATGGGGGAGAGGGAAGAAGGGGATGGGAGATTTAGGAGGGGGAGTGAGGAGAAGAGGGAATAGATGGGGGAGAGGGAAGAAGGGGATGGGAGATTTAGGAGTGAGGAGGGGGAGTGAGGAGAAGAGGGAATAGATGGGGGAGAGGAGATGAGGAGAGGGAAGAAGGGGATGGGAGATTTAGGAATGGGGAGGGAAGAGAAGAGGGAATAGATGGGGGAGAGGAGATGAGGGGGAAGAAGGGGATGGGAGATTTAGGAATGAGGAGGGGGAGTGAGGAGAAGAGAGGGAATAGATGGAGGAGAGGGAAAAGGAGGAGGAGAGGGAGGAAAGAAGCTGTGAGAGGGGAAAGAGAGAGGCTGAATAATGTGTAAACCTTCCCCCCCCCCAGTTGTTTGTGTCCCCCAGTTAAACCTGGTCTTTGTCAGCAGCTCCCCCATATGACTCTGCCCAGACATAGCTCCTCTGGGCATCTCCTTTAAGATGGTTTCTCTCTTTATTTTATTTTAATAATCTGGTGCATTGACTGTGGAAGCAGACTCTGCACCTTCCTTTCAAATGCTGAGTGTCAATTTCCAGACCTGACCCCAAGGTCTCTCTCTCATTTGCAAGGGGGATGCGTTTATTTGAAATTAATTTTAAAGCAGTTTTTAAAAGTCTCTCCCTCTGGTGATAAAGGATTTTCTCTTTCTCTTTTGGAACGGCAGTTGTGTCAAGTCAATGGAAAAATTGCTTGGATACTATTAACTTTTTTTAAAAATTACATTTTTGCTTGAAAATATTTTGTTAGTGTTACAAGTAACATCTGAAAGGACTATATATAAGAGGGCAGAGACACACATTATTTTTTTCTTTCTGTCTTTGTTTACTTTGTATGTAATTTGTACTGGGGAAGCAGAGTAATACAGTCAGTCTCTTTCTCTTACTGTTTGTGAGAGTCTCATACAAGTCAACAAGGGAGAGAAACACAGGTCTGTAAGGAGCATGTGGCTCTGAAATCACACAAATTGGTAGGGAGACTTGGGAGCAGCTGTAGCATCTAAAACCACTTCTCACTCTTGAAATTGGATGCTGAGCGCCTCCTAGTAGATGCTAGAATTGAAGATTTTCAGGATGCCATAGGATCAGACTGACAATTGTTATAACTTATCTTCTGTACAAGTCACTGTAAGCTTGTCAAAATGGAAGTGGTATTATAGTGACAATGTTAGATCAAATAACTCTTTTCAATTAGTTTGTTACTAACAATATTTTAGACATTTGAAAACAAAGAACTAAAAATTAGATCTTCCACAGTGTATGCAGTTTGTTCTTCTTTTTGTTGTGATAAGTAAGAATACACACTTTTTTTTTTGTTGTACACTAGTACAAGGCTCAGGTGTTGCATTGTAAACACTGCAGGGTAATGTTTAAATGCACACTAAAATCATTAATTAAAAAAATCTTTAAAAGAGATATATTTAGTTTTGTAACTTTTTAAACAAAACCTGCTTTCTCAATGAAGTTGTGTGGATCTCCTTGGTGGTTCAAACTAAAATATGATGGTTACACCATCTGATTTAGATAAGGTAAAATCACTTAAATTAAAGCAAATCTTAATTCTGTCTTTTTTTGACAAGGTGTCTTACACTTGAGTATAAAAACTCAGGGTTATATTGACTAAAACTATTTTGTTCTTTGTTAAAGGGCTTTAATTTGAGGTTTGTTGTCCAACTACAGATATTTTGGGTTTAATAAACAATCTTTTGGTTTCTATAGTGACTTCTGGATTAAAAACATACATATGTGATCTAGAATTTATGCTGATTAGTAGGATGCTGGTTTTTTTTTTTAATCTAACCCCAGCAGTCTTACACTATCAAAGATCTCGTTTACCTCATGTTGCAAGTGGAGTATCTGATCACTGACACTGGTCTTTACAGGAACTGAATGTTCTGCCATACAAAACAATAAGAAAATATGCCTTCAACAATGACAAGTCAGCAAGTCAAATGAGTAAACAAAACATCCTCTAATGGTGTCCTTGGGGGACTGTGGGATTTGTATGGTATGTAGCAGCCAGGTGTATGGTTTTTTTTAAAGGGGTATTATAATGGCTTAGGATAGAATTCACAATGTAGTGGCCACAAACTAGGTCATTTAGTTTAATATAGTCAGTGGGATTACCGGAACCAGAACAGCTGCATTTAGAAAGGCAAATGTTTGCCTTCAGTATGCCTTGTGCATCTGCACTGTTTTCTTTCTTACTCTCTGGGTTGCATGTTAAGGTATCCAGTATTTTCCTTAATTTCTATGGGAGTTAAAATGCTTAGTCTAACCAGACCAGTCTTGCACTATATTCAAGAGCCGCATAATTGCAGCCCAGTTCAGTGAACATTTGCCAAGAGTACTATTGTTGATAGAAATTTGTTCTCAAGATTTAGGAGAGGCTTGATGCTCATATATCGCTGTGGAGTGTAGAGCCCTTCCCTTGCCTGTTAGCTTACCTAAGAGATCTGACTACTATTTTTATTGAACAGTAAATACCTTTAGTCAAATGGATCACTCTGTTCTTCTTTTTCAGAGTAGCAGCCGTGTTAGTCTGTATCCGAAGAAGTGGGCTGTAGTCCACGAAAGCTTATGCTCTAATAAATTTGTTAGTCTCTAAGGTGCCACAAGTCCTTCTGTTCTTTTTATTACTAATCTGTTTTGAGTCTTGTAAGCAGAGCTAAAATAAAAAATTCTTTCAGGTTAGTAATGGCTTATTAGCAATAAGTCCATGGCTTCTATCAAAGGGCCAAAGAGTATCAGCCCTACCAAGCTTCATTCTCCCCCCTCCCCTTTCCTGATGTGCTTTTTAACTTTCTTCTGTCGGGTATTTGTAGGGAAGCAATTAGCATAGTATCTTGGCACAAAACACAATTTCAAGAGAAGCATAAAAAACACTGAATTGGACTCTGCTCTTACCATCCTAGGATTTGTCTGTTTAACCTTGATTTTTTTTTTCCCTTCCTTTCGGTTAAGGGTAACCTTCTGCAAAAAGGTAGATGAAAATGGACAGGCTAGGCAACTATGATTTTTAGCTCAGCAGTTAGTAACTAGGTTTAGAATTGGCAGCTTACATTGGACTTGGAAGTGAACAGGGCAGAGGAGATGTGTGATGTGTTACTAGTGGCTAAATCTATTGAAATGCAGGCTGCCATATATTAGAACATGCTGGAGTTATTGTTTGTACTGTTGTAATCCCAGCTACATAGTGGTGTTGGTTAAGACTAGACAAATGTGTACATCATAGTTGCTAGGTCTGAGAGGAAACAGTTGCTAAGTCTGGCAGTGGAAGGACATTTCTTGCTACTTTCTGCAGCCAGAGAGAAAAGATTAACTTTGTATAGCCTTAGGGTAATTACTGTTTTGACAATTGGAGAGCAGGTGTATTTTGTCGAGAGTGCGGTCAGTGCTTTGTTAGCTGTTCAGTGTTTCCCTCTCCATACAAGCATTACTCTCTTCTGAGTTGAGAGTTACTGTTTTTCATTGTCACTTATTTAATCCATTACCTTTGTGGTGGTGGTGATCGTCTTACCTGAGAAGGAAGTGTACAACTGGGCACTGTTGGCATATTTGATGGCAGTAGAGCCCATGGCGACACATAGGCTCTCTCAGAAGTCTTGTATCTCAAGTGAGAGGAGACACGATTGATCCTTTCAGGACTGTATGTGAGGACTCCTGAGGATGAGGAGCAACTGCTTATCAATGTCTGAATTCTCATTGAAAGGAATGATTACACCACCATTCACTCCTACTATGTCCAGTAATGCTGGTTAACCAGCATCTTGAGGTGTCTCCCTAAAATACTAGTTCGGTGGAGTAGTATGAGCCTTAAGATTTGTATTACCATAGCCACGTCTATTTCCTGATTGTGAAGAGTCCAGGATGTTAGTGGAGGTCATGTGCTGTTGAAGCGTATCTGTGTTTGGTAACTTAAAACATTTCCTCTCACTTATGGGGTGCATCTTGAAACAATTTGTTAGCCTCGCCTCTTCTCCCTCCCTCCCCTGCCAAACTTAAAATCATTGCAAGTGGGGTGAAATACTGATGTCAGCAATGGAAAAAGTGCCTCACTTGCTATAGTAATAGATTTAGACAAGTGGTAATACCTTTATGGAAGGAATGTGTTCCTTTCTTCTGATTGGGATAAAAGTTCACAACAGAAGGCAATATTCTCTTGACAAAAATGTGTGTGGAAGTCCTATACCTGTGAGATCCCATTATCTCTTTCACTGTGCAGATGCTTTATTTACTCTTTCCCTTCTGGCCTCAGTCTATTGTTCCTTGACTGGTTACAGTGCCTTGTAGGCAAACTGCACCTTGAAAAGAACACATCTTTTTATAGGTTCCATAATTGAGGTTTTCTGGCTTCTCTATTCTTCTCTGTGGGCCAATTCTTTAGCCCTACTGCTTTGACTCATTTAATAAGATTCTCTTTTGTGAAAGGTTTCAGAGTAGCAGCCGTGTTAGTCTGCATCCTCAAAAAGAACAGGAGTACTTGTGGCATCTTAGAGACTAACAAATTTATTAGAGCATAAGCTTTCGTGGGCTACAACCCAATGCTCTAATAAATTTGTTAGTCTCTAAGGTGCCACAAGTACTCCTGTTCTTTTGTGAAAGCTCCTGATTGTAAGATTAGGATAATTGGCTATAGCTATTTCTAATTTTTCAATGGGAGGGGATGAACTTGTGTGTGTGTGTGTGTATAAACACTTAAACAAGCTCACTTTTTCTTCTTCTTTTTTTTTTAAAATACCCAACCAAGGGGTCTTGACTTTTTTCTTGTAGAAGATATTAAAATTAGCCACAAAAAAGATATAAATCATTAGAGGCTAAAATACCTAGTGATAAACTGGAGGAAAAGTTGTTGATTCACCATTTTCATCCTGCCAACTCCAAGCATTGACAGTATCTTGCTGAATTTACTGTCGCTAATGGGACTGAGAGCATGCAAATTGGAAAATAAGGAATTTTGTTTAAAGTCTTTAAAGTCTGTCTTGTGCACAATGTAAATGGGGATGAAAGAAGTGACTGTGCTTCACGTTAGGCAAGGGTCAGATGGTTTATTACTGACAATATTCCAAATCTTAGGTGGATATAATAATATCAAACAGCTATGATATTCTTCATCTGAAGATTTCTGTGTTTTACATAATAGGGTAAGTATCTGTATTCCCCACCTTACAGAAGAGAAACTCAAGTGTTGTATGTGGGTTTTTTGGAGAAGATTATACAAGTTAAATACTTTTCCAAAATTGGCTTTAAAATGGATTTAGTTATTAGAGGACAATTTGTAGCTTAGTCTTCAAGAGTGGTGCTCTAATATGAATTCCTTCATCTTACAGTGAGCATCATAGACCAGGTTCATCAGAGAGCCACAATTGACAGCTTAAGACTAATATCGACAAATAATTCAATTTAAACCCTGTGTTGGCAAAAGTATTTAATTTGCCGTAACCGTTTTTAGTTCATGGCATTGCATTGCTCTTTTCATTTAACTTCAGCAGTATATCAAATGGGGTTGCAAGATGCTGTACAGTATAAATTTGAAACTTATGTAGAATGTTTTTACAAATGTTTCAAAAACCAGCTTATTGGAGTGAAGATGGTTAGTACTTCTATAAAAATAGAGCAGTAATAGTGTACAATCCACTGGCCACTGACTGACATGTCCTTTAGGAATATTCTGCATTTACTGGCACAAGGTCACTCCAGGTTTTAATTAGTTAGGGAACCTGAGTAAATTTTTTAGATAACTACATCTCTAATAGAACAGCCATGTTCTTTACTATCATCCTCATCTTTGTCAGCCTAAAGTTTGACATTCACTTATCTACAGAACAGGTACATCACCAGCAGTGCTTCCCCACACTCCTGTCACGTGTTGTGGAACCTTATGCTTGTGAGACTTATCTGCTTTTTCTACATGGGCATTTTTCTTAATTTCCCAGTGCTACACTAACACCAATATAGCTTCACGTGCTCTAACGATAGCAAGCACACTAGTGAAGAGCTGATGTTGGTGTTTTTACCACTGTCATCTAGACCTATTCTAAGCATTTATAGAGGATGCTTTTTTTGTTTTGTTTTTTAAATGAAAGCCTGTACTCTTGTCTACAGTAGTGTTTCCACTACTGTAGGTGCACCTGCCTTGGTGGTGTGACAGAGGGAGATCTGAAGAAAAAGGACAATGTAGACAGGTCTATAGTAGAGTAAAAGAGTAGGCTAGCACTTACGCCTCTTCTGTTTTTGGCCTCGGTCTCAAAATAGGTTTCACTTGTCACTGGTTTGATGTGGATATGTGCCCTAGTAACTAGACTTAGATCACCAATTCTGTTTGTTTAGGCAACTAAACAGTTGTGAAATTATAATAACTTTACTTCACTATTGTTCTGGAATGGATTCACCAGCATCCTATGTTTGGCAGACTCCATATCCCAAAAAACAATTGAGGCATCTTGCTCTCTAACTCTATTATATAATCTTGCAGATTGTGTCCAGGGAAATCAAGGAACAGACTGCTTGCTCGTAGACAGTGTTGCTTGCAGGCAAGCAATTTTCTCCTATACTGTTCTGCCAATGTACCTCAATCCTGATGTGTAGCATGCCTGTTAAAAATGTGGATGTCTCAGGTGAAGGTTTTAACAGACAAACTTAGAGGTGTAGATATAGTCAGAGGGCAGTTTGAGACCAACCCACTAGTCAATTTGTGATCTATTCAGGGTTTGAATGCGGTTGCTAGAGTGAAAGGCCAGTGCATTAACTCTCTGAACGTAGGCTAGAGAGAGGGCTAGCTGTTTCTTTGTTTTGCTTTTTATAAAGGATTGTGTGTTTTATTCCTTTCTCTCCTTCATATCTCAGTTGCCTTCATAAAATGCAGTCCCTTTCCCAAAGGGCTCACATTTTAACTTTGGAAAGTGTCTGGCACACTCTGGATGCTCGTGTGGTCCAATCCATATAAAAATAATGAACCACCCATCTCCTTTGGAAAACACTTGAAAACAAACTGCTGATGAGAATTTGAAACAGTTGTTAATAGTCTCCTGTTAAGTATCTTCCATAGGAAGTCTTGCTATTGATCCCAGTTGGAATTGTCAGTCAGAGCCTAACAATCAGACTGTGTGAAGGGATAGCCTTTACATTTGAAACATTTGACTATTGAAGGACTCTGACAATAACACTGCTTGTTTATAAATGGACTGTGAAATTTCACTTTGACTGTCCAGCCATGACGGCTGAAAACTGAATTAGTCTTATTGCTAAGGGGAAGAACAAAATGTCTATGCTCTAGCCATCCTAGTAACATAGGTTATTGGGAACATTGTTGGATAGTTTGTTGCGAAAGATATACCTCTTGTAAATACAACTAAGTTGCCAACTTTGAACTTGCAACCATTTTCCACACTTATTTGCTTCTGTTGGGAATGCTGGACAGCTATCACTTGGTGTAATCTTGTCTTTGTTCCTACACACGAATGTGTATTTTTCCTCACTGTCCATCCTGAGAATGACAGGCGTAAACTAAAGGAGTAATGAGACTCACTGGAAGAAGAAATGCTATTTCCAGGCCAGTTAATTGGAAAACTGAAATACAGCATACGTTAACCTACATCATTTCTACTGTATAAATTGCTCTATAAGTGCTAAGAAATAACCTCTCACCTCCCCATACAAAATCAATGCCATATGCATAATAACTTTCAAAAGCACCTCTTTGGAAGGTGTTTAAATATAACTTCTCGGCTGCCACTCTACCCAGTTAAACCAAAAACCTTTTTCTTCAGGCGTCAGCAGAGGAGCCGCCAGCCCGAGCCCTAGGGAGAGTGGGGCCGGGCAATTGGGGCCGGCAGCCCGAGCCCCAGGGAAAGCGGAACCAGGCAGTTGGAACTGGCAGCCCGAGCCTGCCCCCCGTCAGCAGGGGGGCTGGCAGCCCGAACCCCAGCACTCCGCATGGGGCTGGCAGCCTGAGCCCCAGGGAGAGCGGGGCTGGGCAGTTGGGGCCGGCAGCCCGAGTCCTGCCCCCGTCAGCGGGGGAGCCGGCAGCCCGAACCCCAGTGCTCTGTGCGGGACTGGCAGCCTGAGCCCCAGGGAAAGCAGGGCCAGGCAGTAGGGGCTGGCAGCCCGAGCCCCGCCCCCGTCAGCGGGGGAGCCGGCAGCCCAAACCCCAGCCCGAGCCCCAGGAATTTGCCAAATCTCCTCTAAAGCCAGAACCACGGCTCTCCTTGTTACCACCAGCCACAACCTCACCCGAAACTAGAGGTGGGTGAAAAATACCAAGCATTTTTCACAGAAAGTTTTGAATTTTTTTTCACATTTTTCAAAATTCCCCAAGAAAATTTTACAAAAAACTGAAACGGAAAAATGGTTCATTTTCAAAAACTGTTTTCATGAAACATTTTCTGATTTTTGAAAACCAAAAATGAATTTTTATTTTTATTAAAAACCCTTTTTTTAAAACAAAAGCCAAAAAACATTTTACAGAAACATTTTTGGTCTCTAGTTTTTCTATGTTCGTTAAAAAAAGTTTCAATTAAAAATATTTTTCAGAGGTTCATAGATTCCGGGGCCCGGCAGTTGGGGCATCCATCACACTGAGGAAATTTAAACTTAAATCCCTGAAAATATTCATTTTTAGGAGGGGGTTCATGAGATTTCACAATTTAGTGAAAGGGATTCACGGGCTGTTAAAGTTTGGGAACCACAGCTCTAGGGGAATGTTTAAATCCAAAAATCTGTGTTAATTTTTTAGTTTATATTTTTTAATTTTAATAATCTTCATAGCAGGTTTTGTAAATTCATATCATTAAGCAAAAATATGAATGTGGAGGCCAACATTTTGTTGATTCTCTTGTGCCTTTAGCCTATCAAGAACCAGAAGAAGTAACCATGCAACTTTTTTGGTTGTTACTCAAACTGGGGGCTGATGTAATGCAGGAACTACAAAACTGCAGAGAAACATAACAGCAGGCTTTTTCCACTGCTTTATAACAGTGTTAATGGTAGCATATGCTAACCTCTCTGTTCTTTTTTTCTTCTTCAAATCAGTGATCATGAAAGGTGCCAGATTGACAGCACTGGAAACTGAAGTCCTACTTGTCCACAGAACAGGTACAGCATACCCAATAGCAGTTAAGTTTCCCCTGCACACTCTGTTGTTGTATTTCAATCCTGATTTTGAGGGATGACTTCTGGGGAGGGGGGAGAATAGTTCAGGACTTGTAAAATTTATCCAAAACCTACTAGCCAGAGTTAAATACAAAGGGTAGGGCGTTCACCAGTGAGTTATTGGAGTGGGGGAAAGCCTAGTGAGAAGCCAAGGCCCTTCTACCACATCAGCTGCTGGTAAGTGTGCTGTCCCTGGACACTGCTGGAAGGAGGGAAACTCCATTATTTGCATCAGGTTGCGGCTAGTAAGCATCTTACCTGAAGCCCTTCCCTAGCTGCTAGAAGGGAGGAGTTTTCTGTCTTGTCTTCCTATTGCTGAGTTCCTGGCTGCTGTGAAAGCAGGGGTGTCACCACTGTTTCTCAACCTTTGTTTTTTCATTCCTTCTTGAATAACTCCAGTGCCTGTCTCTGTTCATAGCTTTCCCAAGCAGCGTTAGGAGTGTGAAAGTGATTTAATTCTGGATTGCTGCTCACAGCATTCTGAATATTGGCACTGAAACTGTCCAGAGTTTTGTTATCTTCGTACTGTTTCTTGGTAAAGCTATGAACAACAGTAGACACCGGAGCCATCCCAGCAGGTTTGGGAAGATGGCACTACAGCTGGTCTTATTTGCAAACATAAGAGCTAGGAATTTAACTTTTTAAAAATGAAAGCCTGCAATCTGCAGAAATTGTTGGCTTAAGCCCTTCTCTTTCCACCCTGAGGGGTTCTCGGAATTCCTGTTGAAGCTCCGAGTGTCAATCCATTTCCCCCCATGCCCTTTCCAAACACCTTTCAAAGTCCATTGTTTTTTGCCTTACTTCTGGCAAAGGATGTAGAGAGCCTGTTAGCTTCTCCTTATGCAGTCAGAGGTTGCTGTTGAGTGATGCCAAACTAGAAAGCGGGAGACTGGATCAGAAACTGAATTACACATTGCAGAACAGAACATGACTTGTTAAATAACATGCCTTTAGGCCGAGAAAATCTTTTTTTAAACTTTAAAAAGTTTGTGTGGTGGTGAAGTAATGTATTGGAATCATTCAGTTTCCATGAATCTAGGACTTTTCAAATATGAAAGTTTAAGCCTGTGTGACTGTCTTTCTGGAGCTTGGAGAGTTTGGTTTTGCTGGTTCCTGACCAATTTTTACAATGTCTATATAGCAGCACCTACCATAATGGGGGTTGTAGGCTTTACTGTATTACTATACTATATGGTGGATTGTGTTCATGTCTTGAAATTGGCATTAATATTTTTCTTTTCAGAAGAGCAGGCATAACACTGTATTGCTTGTTCCCAATGCTGGGAGCAAAGAGTGAAGAAAGATGCAACAGCAGCAGTTTGGACTTCATCCTGTTGCTGTAGACCCATGCACTCTCTCATTACCTTTGTATTTGGGAATGAGACCGGATTAAATGTTTAAGATACAGTCATTTTCCCGATGAATGTTGGAGGATTTGAATCAAAATGAAGATGACTTTGGTCTCCTTGTTCCAGTTCGTATACACTTGTGATACTTGCAGTGTAAGCCCCAGTTTTCAGACGCACTCTTTTTTACAAAAGCAAATGCACTTAATTTTCAGAATCTCTTTTAATGCAATACGATGAGTGAAACTTTAAATGCACAAATCAGGAAATTCAAGGCTATGGTTCCCACAGTGACCAGAATTCTGCTATCCTGTACTTAGTATTACTGTATGCTGTTAAATTTGTGTTTTAAAACATGCAACGTGGTCACATAGCAGCTGTTGTCAGGAAATTCAGTTGTGGTTAATACAGCTGCTGCTACTTGGCTTCATTGCACATAGTAAGTCACAGCCCAACTTAATACAAATACAGGCAGGCCAGGGAGGTTCTGGTTACTGTGGGAACCATAATTTAGGATTTTCTGATTTGTGCATTGAGTTTCACTCACAGTATTTCATTAAAGCATTTTTTTTTAAATGAAGTTTGCCTACCCTTGCTGCAAGGTAATGGTTGTATCTTTTTGTTTTTCATTGAACATATTTGAGTTAAGAATATTAGAATAATAGGTGATTAGAGGAGCTCACTGTCAGACAAGTTATTTACTTGAAAGAGATTGGAAAGTTAGTTTTCTTTATACAATGTTAGAGACTAATAAAAAATGCACATAGAAGGCTTTTATTGGGAGCTGTTTACCAAACTTTTATCAAGTTGTATTTGTCACAATTGATAACTCTGGATGCGACCCTGTTTCTTTACAATTTGAGATGTTTGCTATCCTGCCTATGTGCAGAAGATTTAAATAGTTGACACCTGTTATAACAGACACACACGGCAGGTAGACTCTAGTGCAGTGGTTCCCCAACTGGGGTTCGTGACCCCCTGGGGGTTCATGAAATGTTACTGGAGGTTCTGGGGGGAAAAATTCCATAATGGCGGACAGAGCTGTTGCTAGGGACCCTAGGCAGCACGGGGCCAGCAGCCCGGAGCCCCTGGACTTCCAAGAGCTAAGCAGATCAAAGCAAGCATAGCTATCACACTGAGGTGATTTAAACTTCAAAACTCCTTATAAGAAATGGAAAGGGAGGTGGATATTTTTTTGCTGTTTTTAAAATTAAATAGGCAGCTAGTATTTTTTAAAATTATGAAGAACAAGTTTAAGCTTTGTTGTAATGTGCATTGTTTGCCTGGACTGCTCAAGACCTGAATGCTTGTGTAGGAGGAACTCTTTGAGTTGGCTTCTTAAATACCTTCATGATCTTTCACATCTGATACTCCTTGATGAAACATAGGAGCCTTGTCTTATAACAGGCTTATTCAAAATGATACAAGCTACGAAAGTGAGATCTTGGAAGAGTGGTGCCATTTTCATAATGTAATAAAAATGCTATAATGATAAATAATAATAGTGTATAATATGCATGTCATAAAAACCAATTTTATATTTCCCAGATCACTGTTTTTATAATTTATACTCAATAAAGGAGAAAATCCCTGGAAATATTCATTTTTAGGAGGGGATTCGCGAGACTTGACTTTCTAGTGAAAGGGGTTCACAGGTTGTTGAAGTTTGGGAACCACTGCTCTAGAGTCAAATTAAGCCTCATCCTGTCTTTTTTTTTTTTTTTTTTTTTTTTTAATGGACAAACACTCCAATGTGAATGAGAGTTTTCTGTGCATACCTAGGTTAGATCAATAAGACATTGCCCTTCTTAGTTATTTGCCGAGCTGCCTCTTCACTAAATTGCATTTGTCTCTACTTTTCCGTTGACTAGCTGTTATGCATTTTTAAAAATCATTTGGTTATTCCTTTCGTGTGCTACTAGCACAACTCTTCTCAAATTAGAAATTGTACTAAATAAGTTTTCTTCTAAATAAGAAGAAATTAAGCTTTCTAAGAATGTAATGTTACTAAGCAAACATTTTCTTCAGACTTTACATTCTTTAAGGAACCTTTCACTCCTGATCTGTGTACTGAGCTTCAGGCTCTTTAAATGACATGCTCTCTAATACAGTTCAGTACCTCGGGGGAGAGCCATATCCGAGTGGTAGTATGAAGATACTTTTTTAGATCACTTCAGCTTAAACAGGAGAAGTCCTTTGCCTCCTCTGATATTGTTGTCCTTAATGTGCTATAGAGGGAGGGGATTAACCATCATTTACTTAGAGCTGCCCCTCTTATCTACACTAGCTAAAGCTCATGGAGTGTTTCAGCAAATTATCTTTGCATCTGCAAAGGCTGACCCTTTCTGATTTGAGTTAACCTTGTCTTTATTGGGCAACTAGCCCTTGTTCTAAAATAATCAAGCTAATCCATTTTAACGCTTTAATAGTGATTCTTGGAAAAAAGTACAATTTAAATAGTCTTATTTCTCTGCTCCAGATTAACCAGGTGATTTCCATGTTTGCTTTATTTTATATTAATGATATGGTATGTGATATATTCCTTGTTTAGCACAGTTCTAACTCTTATCTACTGGGATTTATTTTCTAGATTGTTCATGCTGTAAAATCAGTACAGTAGTTGCCTTTCTAATTTGGGTGTAAAAGTAGATTATAGAACTTCTAAAGTGAGACTTGTTAACACTGGTTCTCACTTGGAATTAGAAAGTTGTGATGTTTGCATTCAAAATGTCAAGCTGTCAGCACTGCAGTGTAAAGCTGACATCAGAACCAGACAATGATGGCAAGTGTCCAGTTTACTTGGCTACAGCCAAGGTAACTGGTTTCAACTATTCAGCCTAGATTTCCGTATTTTCAGAATAGAGATTATTGTAGTAAGCATAAAACTAGGCTCTCTGTGGTTACCTGATAAAGGCTTGTCTTTCTATCACAGAAAGAGATTTTAATTGGTAATAGTTGCTTATTCAGCAAGGACTGATCTGAGATTTGGTGATCTAGTAAATGTTTTAAATGGCTTTATACCATATTTTTCCTTGAAGGACCAGAAAGGAGATTGCCCAGAAGCTTGAATAACTGAAATGAAAACTTCAAGAGTTTAGTCCTTCAATGTAGAAAAAGAGGGGAGACTTGTAACTTTAAAGTTTACGTACTGCTGCTGATTTAGCATGTTGCTTGATTCACAAGTGAGATTAAAGGGACCTTCTACAGATTTTCTTTAAGAATACCTTACGCTAGAAGGCAGAGGGTGTGGGTTTTTTTGTTTTGTCCCCCGTCCCCCCCCCAAAGTGTTATGAAGCACTGCAGTTGCAAGTAGGATGTAGAGCGTATGGCCTTGTATATTTTGCATGGCGTGCTTCTGTATGAAAGATTCAAAATGTAATACAGCATTTTTCTAACTCACAGGCTTGCCCTCTATATTAAACTGAAGTAGTTTATCTTTCCTGCTTTGACTGAATCGTCTCTATTTCAGTCCTTGTTTAGAAAAACATCTCAATACATGTGAAAAGGCTAACTGTGGGTGTGAATCTGAACACTGTATCCCACCCAGTTTCTTAATCCTGGGTATTAAAGTCCTGATAAAGTTGACACTGACTGATTCTACAGCTAAACAGTCTAACAGATAAACTACAGCATCCCATTCTGCTTGACCCATAATAGGCTGTGGTCTTCTCGTTGCTGTTGATTTGGCTCTTGACTTCAAGATAACAGAACAAGGTACTTTCAGTTTGACTCATGTTAGAATTAAATGTTTCACCTTATGATGTTAGGAACTGAGATTTAACTATTTCTCAAGTGACTGGTTTGTTTTCTTGTGTTCACTTTTTCCTTTCCCATTATGCTAAATGCTTAGCCTGCTATTGTCTAGCTAAATATGAACGATGACTTTGAGGGTTCCAAACACAAGATGACTCTTTTGCTTTAGGAAAATCCTAACACAGTCTGCCATTCTTGGTGTATTCATGAGATTGTGATTTCTGCTAGTTGGGTAATAAACCAGGATCCCAGCACTATTTATTGTGCACTCGGAGCAGGGCGGTATATGTGTAAATCTGTGCTTTGACTCCTAATCTATTCAAGTTTATTTTTGCTCATTTCACTTCCTGTTTGTGATGTACTGTTAATTTTTTAAAGGGAACAAGTACAGTTAAGTGGGCAGGCTGTAGACTACTAAAGAATGTGACTTGCCATATTTTTCAGAATTTTACCTATATAGGTGATAAAATTATCCTCCCTGTAATTCATTTATCTTGTTTCATGAAACCAAGCAAGTAGTCAGAAATGTCACTGTGCTGGTTTCTGCTAGTCTAACATTTTTGTATACCTTTTGGGTAAATAAAATCACCCTGTCCCATTTAGTAAGAATTTACATGTTTTAATATGGATGTAGAATAACTGCCTAAACTTGTCAGTTTGCTGGCATTATCTGGGGAGGTTGATATTGGTTTAGATTTCCTTTGGGTAAAATAAAGAATAGAACAGTAAATTATGGAATTTTGGCTACTAGTTATGAACTCAGCAGTGGCTTATGCATCCATGTATTAAAAATAGGAATCTGAAAGGTTAATGTAGTAAAACATTACTGTCATAAAAACTGATCTGAATGCAGTTTAGTTTTGCCCTCTGTATATTAATACAAATGTGCCACTCCATATTTAGGCATCTATATGTGAACAAGATTCTGCCTATCTCAGCAAAATTATCAAAATTCTTGTCAGCAGCTGACCTGGTATACCATTTTTTGCTAATATGGTAAATATTTCTCCCTACCCCACAGAAACTACAAATTGCTAGTTTAGTCACAGGAAACCTAATGCAATTAGGCTGCAGATCATCCCTTTCCAGGTTCTAATCCAACTCCATACTACTTTTATTGGGGTCCCCTTACAGTGAATTGACAGATACCACCATGTTTCTTGGGTCATACTCTAGCACAGTTACCTTCATCTATACTTTATTACCTTTTCCCCCTCTCATTTTCCTTTCTCTACCCCTTCCCACACCAACCTTTCCACTCAGAGTTGCTCTCATTCACTAAAGGGCTATGAGCAGCTGGAAGACTGAGGAAGGGCTGTAAGTAACTCTCTGGAATGAGGCTGGATTGCAGCTGACCTGAAAATATAGGAGTAGGAAAGAGATCTTGAGCATGTAGGCTACTTCCTGAGTGTAGCCTAGTATGTGTGAACTGTTCTGAAGCCTGGCTGCATTAGGGGCCACCATGGAAGAAGGAGCATTGGTGCTTTCAGGGAGCTATTGCCACTTCGTTCACAACTGCTTTCTCTTGTCGTCATAACTGGCTGACCAGATCTACGCTGAAGATTCATAACACTCTGAGACGGGCATAATCCAGGTGTCTCAGCCGACGTATTCTCAACAAAACAGCATCTAATGTTCAAGGTTGCATATAATTTATTGGTTTTATTGAGAGTGAAGGGAAGGTTATAAACTTTCTCCCATGCATATGCATCCCTCATAGGTAAAATATCCCTAATAGCCTCTTCCATTTAACATTACAGCAGAGTGAGAGCTCTGCTATAGTTAAGATTAAGACCAATTTTTTCTGTTTAAAGCTCAATTCTAAGTGCTCTGAAATCTACATGGTTACATGGATTGACTTGAAAGTTGGCATGCCTCTTGAGGGCTTGGGTTATTTTAGTGATCCAAATTTGGGGGCATTTGACAAAAGGGTTCCAGAAATACAGCACCTAGGGAAAAAGAAGTTTTGGTTGAAATTGACAGGTTCTGGCAACCTATCTTTGCTCACTGATAGAGCTCAAACCAGGGCTCAGCTCATTGCACTGTGACCTCAAAGGTTATCCTAATAGAATGCATGGCACCCATCAGCCGTTTGGGGAACATCCAATTAAAATCTTTTTTCAAAAGGAGTTTGCTTCTCCAGTTATCAGGCACACAAACAGATGTACATGCTCACTGTAATCTATCTGGAAAACTAACCTGTGTCACAGGGGCTGGGGGCTCTGAGGATGTTTTAAGTTCATTGAGTCTGAGCACCATCCAAGGCACTGAGGGGTCAAATCCAAGCCAGGGCAGAAAAGTAGGTATGCTGCTCCAGTCTGCCTCTCTCGGGGGGCTTTGGGGGGTATTTTGGAGAAATGTAATCTGACTACAGCAGAATATTCAGAAAGTGCTGAAACTATTTTAAAACAAGAAAACGATGCAAGCAAATGCTTACTGGGAGGGGAGCGTGATTGGGTGGAAGAGTAGGTGAAGGGGGAGAGAGGAGAGTGGGAAGGGGGACAAGGGAGCGAGTGCCCGGAGAGCTGGGAGAGAATAGGGGCAGGGGCACGTCAGCCCCATATTCCCCTGCTCTGTGTTACTCCTGAGGGCATTCTGTGCCTAAAAATTCTACAACTTTTATTTGTCAAATAAATGTGGAGGCTCCAGCATGGCATTGGGGAGCACAGGCCACTGGCTGCACAGAAGTGCGAGATCATTGTGCAGCTCCCCTTTGCCCCCCCAGGACCCAGACTCAGCAGCGAGGCCGCAACCAATCCTGACACAGTGCAAGGACGACCTGCCCCAGAAACACCCCAGGGCCCTGCCTTTCTGTGCCAGGTATGAGCAGGCAGGCTCAGCAAGGCAGGATCCAAGTGTGGAGGAGCTTAGAGAGGGGGGGGGAATCTAGATGTGGGTTGAGAGGGTTCAATGGGGGGGGAGCTAGATGCACAGGGGCTTGTTGGGGGGATTCTGGGTGCAGTGGTAATGGGACTCTGCAGGGGGGTCCAGGTGAAGGTGGTTAGGGCTCAGGGGGGAAAGGGGGTCTGGGTGTGGGGAGGATAGAGCTTGGCAGAGGGCTATGGGTGTGTGTGCTGTGCTGGGAAAGAGGAAGTCCTGTCCTCCCCCACCCAGTTGGAACTAGCAACTGAGCCCGGCACCGGATAGGAGCCACCAGCTGAGTCTTTTCCCAGTCCCACCCCACAGCGATTTATCTCTCTGCCGGCTGCCTTGGACACCCGAAACGTATTGCTGGGGAGGATCGCATGACTGCTCATGTGGTTTCCCGTGGCTTCCCTGTCAAAGTCATTTTTCTGTGGGGAAGCAAAGAAAACTGCGGGGGACATAAATTCTGCATGTGCACAGTGGTGCAGAATTCCCCCAGGAGAGAGTGCATGTGTGTGCGCGCGCTGTCCTCTGGTCTGCAGTCCATCTACAGATCGCATGGTATTTGACCCCCTCCCATATGAGCCAGGTTTTGGAGGAGGCTTGCCTATAGGGGAATGTCTGAGCCCCTGCTTCCTGCCCCTTGTCTGTGCCATGCTTGGGGGGGTGGGGCTGCCCATCTATGGCAGTCTGTTCCCCGCTTCATGTGAGCCAGGTTCTGCAGGCTCCTGAGCCCCGATCTGAGATCTGCGGGGGTCCCTGCTCTGCTCCTTGCCCCATATGTGAGCTGGGATCTGGGGGACCCGTGCCCATATATGAGCTATGACTCCCCATCTCCCCCCCCCCCCCGTGAGCCAGATTCTTTGGGAGGACTTGCTTTTCTTTGGGGGGGGTCTGAGCCCCACTCCCTACACCTTATGTGAGCTAGGGGCTAGAGGCCCATGCCCTCTGGGGTTGTCTGAGCCTTCTCTCTGCCCCCCTCCCCATGCGTATGCCAGGATCTGGGGACCCCTATCCATCTATGAGGGGGCTGACCCTATCCCTGCTCCCCTTCATATGAGCCAGGTTCTGGGTGGGGCTTCCCTTGGTGGGAGTGTCTGAGCTCCTCTCCATATCCCCCTTGTGAGCCAGTATCTGGGGAAGCCCTCTATCTCTGGTTGGGGAGCTTAGAACAGACATGCTCAGAGCATGCACCAAGAACACGCTGCTGGGGTGAGGAACTGAGAGTGGGTATGCTTGGCACACATCTGGAACTTGCCAGCAGTGGGGAAGGTAGAAAGGGAACGCTCACTGATGTGAATGCAGCAGCTCTCAGTCTGAGTTATTGTTTCAGGCTGTATTCATTTCCATTAGGTACTCTCAGCTGAGAACATCTTGTTGAGATGAATGGGCCAATTAATAGCTCTGTCTATGCTACTACCTATGTTGGCAAAACTTACGTCACTCAGGGGTATGACTATTCCACCCTCTGAGCGACATAAGTTACACCTACATAAGCGCTAGTGTGCACAGTGCAATGTTGGCAGGAGAGCTTCTCCCTGCTGACAGTTTGTCGTTCACAGGCTTGTTTTTTTTAATGCCAATGGGAGAGCTCTCCCCCATTGGCGTAAAGCGTCTTCACCAGACACACTGCAGTGATGCACCTGTAGTACTGTATGTGTGGACATGGCCTAAGTTTGAAACCCACCCTGGGCAGAAATCTGAGTTTGACAGATTGCCCCCTTTCAAGGTGCCACTTGATGTGCTGATACACCACTGAGCCCACCTGTTCTGCCAGCATGGGCCCCCTTTAACCTGTCTTGCTGAGCCCGACTCTTAAGCCTTCTCTAGCACACGCACACAGGCAGGGCCACACCCCGCTGCAGACACAGACTGAAGTCAGTGCTGTGTGAGAGGATTCACCCAGCACTCACGTGTACACCCCTTTTGGAGAATAAACCCCAAATAATACTGTCTTGCGCTGTAGGGAAATGTATACAATGAGCTCATAAATTCCACCTCCCTCAATGTGGAGGAAGATCTGCACAACTTCTCCCCCCCCCCCACCCGTTAGAAATTGCACAAATGGGGTTTAATAATAAACCAAACAAATTTATTAACTATAAAAGGTGGATTTTTAAAGTGATACAGGGATAGTAAACAGAACAAAGCAGATTACTAAGCAAATAAAACAAAACATGCAAACTAAACTTGATTCACTAAAGAAATGGGTTACAAAATGTAATTTCTTGCCTTAAATGTTGAGTTAGGCAGGATGCAGAGTTTGTGTAGCTCAGAGTTCCAGATATTTCTTCTTACAGACTGGACCCCCGTCTCAGTCTTTCCCTAGAAAGTTGAATAGAAAATAAATTACACGTGTGAATGCTCACTGAAAGGGGAGGGGTAAAAGAGTAGGTGGTCGTAGGAGAGAGGATTTAGGCCTGAAGTGAGGGATAGGGGTATTATGGGGAGAAGAATAAATGGAAATGAGAGGTTGGGGAGAGAAGAGGGGTTGGGGAGGGCTCATGTTAAGGGGGAAGAAGTAGGGATTAGGAATAGGTTGGAGAATGAGGAGTAGCAGAGGAATTTGGGAGGGAGGGGGGACGGTCAGCCCTGAATTTTCCTCTTCGGTATGTGTACTTTAGGATGTAGGGAACCTCTACCCCCCTGCAGGGGTCTGAGCCCCTCACCTTGCCCCTCCATATGAGGTGTGGGGACTGAAGGTAATACATGTTTAAACATCTGAAAACACCAGAAAATAAATAGTTAAGATGCACATCATCCATGTGGGGTCAGAGGGAGCTGATCAGAATGTGTGGGGGAGGTGCTAGGTTTGGAGGAAGGGCAGATTAGGTGAATTTGCGGCCTGGGAGGGGAAGACTGGCTGAAGCAGAAGTCCCAGCTGGTAATGGGAGTGAGGGGCCCAGCTCTGTGCAGCTTGTCTACATATACAAGGCAGTTTGCCGCCCTTCAGTAAGATGCTGTCTGTGATACATGTATGCAGCAGCATACAGCAGGAGAGAGCAAGGAACGATTTTTCGTATGTATTAATGGCTTCTACAGTGTCAACTAATGGCTTAATAGGATGGGAAAGGGAGGGGGAGCTGGAAATGTTGGCGGGGGGCTACGTGTTGTGGGGGAATAATGGACCAGGGTGTGGAGAAGGAAAGAGAGAGACATCTTCTCTCAGTACTTAAAGTTACTGTAACAACCATGTAATAAAACTGTCAAGGTTTTGGGGCATAGACCATGGATGAGATTTCTCTCACCAGCTCTGTTAGCAACTATACACTGGATATATTTCAAAGCATGATCATTATCCCCATTCCACTATCACAAAATATACAGGATGAGAGAGGAGCACTGAAAAATCACATAGCAGCTATGCGGCTTCATGGAAAGACCGCTTGACTGGGACTATTCCTAGCTCTGCTATTGGCCTGCTGGATGACCTTGGGCAAGTCATTTTACCCCTCCGTGCCTCAGTTTCCCATCTGTAAAATGAGGATAATGTTGTAAAGTTGAGATTTTCTGGTGAAATACAGTATATAAAAGCTAGGGATATGTTTACGCTTAAACCACTACAGTGGTGCAGCTGCGCTGCTGTAACACTTCAGTGTTGACACTACCTATGCTGATGGGCGGAGTCTTCCATCGGTATAGTTAATCCACCTCCACAAGTGGTGATAGCTAAGTCAACAGAAGATGGCGCTAGGTTGACAGTAGAATTCTATACCTGGGGTTAGATTGGCATAGTTACGTCTCTCAGTGGTTTGTATTTTTCACACCTATGAGGGACGTACCTATGGTGATGTAAGTTCCCAGTGTAGCCCAGCCAAGGGTCTTTTGATTATTCCATAGTTACAGCAGCATATCATCTGCAAACCGTGTGAGAACTATAACTGTCTAAATGACCACTATCGCCTACCAACAAATGTTTTTCTTTCTGTTTAAAATCTTGGAAACTAAATGGCAAAAAATGTCATTAATGCAAAGTTAATGTTGCCTGGGGGTAGCTTGTGCCCTTTGAGAAAATTAAATTCAGCAAAACTCAGACTTGTGAAAACCAGGAAATATAGAGTCATGGTAAATTCCAATGCAACTTTAACTTTGCCGTCTTTCAGCGATGCAGCAATACACCCATGATACACACATTCTCATTCAGTCCACGTTACAGTGAAAAGACAATCTGCCCTTGCCCTGTGCTCAAACACTGAGCCTCTTCTCCCAACACAATATCACACTTAAAATATTTAACAACGATTTCATACCCTTTTATAATTCCTGCACTCTTGAATTCAGGACACCCCCCTAAATTTATCCTTTCCTGTACCCATCATTAAATCCACAGACTGATCTCGTATCCCACTTCACTACTAGCGGTAACCATGGCAAAGAGACCCCAGTGCCCTGCCACTGATACAACCGACACAATTCTGTATTTGAAATAATGTAGACTGAAGCTTCATGGTACATATGCACCTCTTTCCTTTGATAATATACATAGGGGACTCAGGCCCAGATCTCCTCAATCACAGCTCTCCCAAACTGCTCCAGTATATTCCTCCACCATTCAATACAGCTATACTTAACACTGTGACTAGAGGTGGAGTGCCTGCATATAATTCCCATTGGCTGTTGCCAGCTCTAGTGGGGCAGAGTTAAGGTTGCCTGAGCATTTACTTTAACTCTGTATTTCCTGATTTTCAGAAGTTTGAGTTCTGCTGAACTCCATGTTCTGGAAGGGTACAAGCTATCACTGGTCAGCCTTAACTCTGCACTAACAAACTTTTTTGGCATTTAACTGTCAAAAAGGGTAATATTGCAGCTACCAGTAGAGCAGTGATGAGGTCTTTGAGATGAGAGAGAATGAGGGAGATATGTTCTGTTATCTGTACTCTGCTCTGTCTTTCCAGTCTGGTAGGGGCACCAATGAGGAACCTGAAGAAGTTTTAACTTGCACATTCACATAACACGTGCATAAGCCTATAGTAGTAAACAGAATGGCCCAGCAAGCAAATATTGGTGAGCTCTTCTCTATGTTGGATTCTTCAGTTCTGCTTGTCCAGGAAGATATAACAGCTGTCTTCAAAGATAACCTCAACTCTGGTATGTGCCTCTTAGATGTTAAACTGGAGGGTTGGAAGAAGCTTTGTATAGAAATAAGCAAAAAGTTGGACGTTCCCTATCAAATCTACTCATTAGCTCCTGCAAATGTGACTTACTTTGAAGAAACCCTCTATGTCAGAGGCAGTGATTGCATCAAGGATTAATGCTCCTTATGTTCCTCTGGTTAAAAGAGACACTTCTTGGAAGGTCTGATAAACTGTAACTCCTGGTTCCTTGCGACTGTCTTCTTGACCCTTTTATAAGGTTACTAGGGTTTTGTGGTGTACTAAAGTAAATATGCACACCCTGGTTGTAAGTAGATATCACGCTCCCTTCCTACCAAGTATGTCCAAAAAGTGAAAGTGTTTCATCCACTTTACTCATTTCAGACAATGACTTCCTCTTGTGAAATGCCATTCTTCATTTTGCTTTAGGAATGCTTTCTGCTACCACCAAGAGCATTCCTAAGGCTATTAGTGGACCCATTTTAGTGTGGAACAGCATCATTACTCCCCTTGCCCCTAAACTTGCTTCATGTGGAGAACGGAGGAGGGAATCGAACTGATTGCCAGACTCCACCCAGCAGCGTGGAACGCTGGATGTAGACTCTCTACGAAAGTTTAGTCAGTGTCACACATCTAATCATTTAGTTTGGGACACTTTAGGAAATCCTGTTGTCAGTTTTTAGAAAGGTCTGCTTCCTCTCTCTCACCAAGCTAGACAATCAGAAAGACACTTGGGGATGGGAGAATGTAATTGGGAGGTCTCATTTTTAAAAACCTGGGTAACTTCCTAGAGGCACTTGTAAGAATGTTGTTCAATTCTGCAATTATTTTAATCTTTTACAATAGAAAATTTTTGTTCATTATAACCTGTCCTATTCCTTTTTGTTGCTGACAACAAACTGATAGACCGTGGACCGGTGCTTGTGAATATGCTAGTAGATTACTACTTGGAAAACCATTCTCAGCAGGCATTGCAGATCCTGTCCACACTGCAAGAGCCTCATGACAAGGTAAAATAACTTACAGTTTTTGGAGAACATGGAGCATGGCAGATGTTACTCTAGTATTAGAGAAGCTTCTAAATAGAAGGCCAGTTAAAATTCTTCTTTTCCCTTGATGTAGAATCAATTGATGTGTTTTATCTGTGTAGTAAGAGTAGGTTAGTTTAAAAAAAAAAAAATCTCAAACACAAAACTTCATTTTGTTTCATGGATTACTTAAACTGGGTTCATGACTGCAATCAACTTTACACCTTGATCACAAGAGATGAAATTACAAAGCTCATAGAAGATCTTTCATACAGATATTTAATATCTTTTACTTGTAATGTAATTGCTTTACAGCTCGCGGCAGCAGCTGCTTATTACTGTTACTAGATTTGTTACCCATTGAAGGGAGGGGGAAGCGCAGCTGCACAAGAATATACAGGGATTCTGCAGGCACTTGGGAATTTTTTAAATGAACACTTGGCAAAACTAACAGCTGTTTTTTCTGCAATGGCTGAATACTTTGGAGCAGAATGTGTTTCCAAGCACAATGACAAATTCTGTTTTGAACAACATTTTGTTGTCAGTATCACCACAGAGAGACTTAATCTGTATCCCTGTGTTGTACTCACAGGGTTGTATTCAATCTGGCTCCCTAGACACTTGTAAAACACATTTAATTCCTATAACTGAGAAGAGCAACTTATCAAACATACAGATTGGTGTCCTTTCCTGTTCATCAGGTACCTGTAAATATTCTGTAACATTTCATTTCATTTTCTACTCCTCTGCCCCCTCCCCCAAATTCGGTTTCAGCACCTACTGGACAAAATTAATGAATATATGGGCAAAGCTGCTACCCGTTTACATACTCTCTCACTGCTGGGTCATGTGATAAGACGACAGCCATCTTGGAAACATAAACTTTCTCAAGCACCTCTCCTGCTTTCTTTACTTAAGTGTCTTAAGGTAAGAACTATGTCAACACTGAGTATTTATTGTATGTGTTATAAGGGGTCCTTGCTGTAATATCTGGGTGCCATTTGCATAAATTGGTTAGGGGAAAGGAAAATTTTGACAAAATAGTGAGTACGTACTCCATTTCCATTGAAGCACACTGGTGGAGGAAGCTTACACTGTCACTTCCCACATAGTAGATGTTCTGTGGATCCCTGACAACCCTAGGTCTGACTGTTTCTTGTTTTATAAGCACTGAATTTCCCTAAATTGTACAACTTTGTATCCTTAGCTTTATGAAAACATGTAAAACATTAAGACACTAAAGTTAATATAGGGAGAAAACAGTGTTTTGTGATTAGCAGGAAGACTGCAAGTCAATACTCCTAGTTTCTTTTCCTTCCTGTGCCACTAACTTGCTGAGAGAACGTGAGCAAGTCACTTAACTGTCCTGTACTTTTGTTTCCCCATCTGATAAATTAGTAATTATATACCCTGTGTGTATCTCACGTGAGTGTTATGAGAATAGATTGAAGTTTGCAAAGATACATGAATACAAGGTACAGAAATTTGCATAATTAGTTATAATAGCAGATTAGCATTAGTAGAGTCACTATTCATAAAGCTTTTTTTTTTTTTTTCTTTTAAATTGGAGGCATCAGGCAGACAGAATTTACAGTTTGGGACCTCTTCAGTTACCTTAGATTTACCATGCAACAGTACCTTCAGCTAACATCAGTATTTTGTTTCAGCAGTGCTCAGTTTTTTGATGTGTATTTCAGCAATCTGACAAACTGATTGTAGCTAACCTCAAGTTTTAATACTGAAGCTTTAAACTCAAGATACAGATTATTATACTCTGGTCCAAATGGTTTCATTTTTATCATGTATTTGGCCTTGTTACTATAACAGATTTACTATTTAACTTGTGTGGCTGCACACACAGAGGCTTGTACGCATTTAAGAGATGTTAACATGAGGACAGCTGGGGCCTAGTTTTAGTCGTCTGCCAGCTATGTGGGGTTCCCATATCAAATTTCAAATCTCTTGGGCTCTGGAGTCAGAGCATGTTTAGTTCTAAACAGGCAGAGGTAGGTATATCGGTAGTGGTTCTCTCCATTCAGATAAGGAACAGGTATAAAGACTGCCTTTGAAGGAAGTCAACAAATTCTTAGGCAGCAGGTCAGTCGTTGGAAGACAGGATAGTAGCTGGAATCCCTGACTTTCTCTTGGGGATCTGCAAGATTAAAGGGGCAGGTGTGATAGTGAGCCAAAGTTTGGTAGGTTTAGATTAGGCATCCTTAAAGTAAGGAGCCTTGTCAGAGTGTAAATATGTGATGTCCATTGTGTACTAGTGCTGCGTCATGAAAAAATGACACTTCTCCATTTGAATTCTGACTAATATGACTTTTCTTCATTGCAGACTGACACAGATGTAGTAGTACTCACCACTGGTGTCCTAGTGTTAATAACCATGCTGCCAATGATTCCACAGTCTGGCAAAATGTACCTTCATGATTTCTTTGGTATATTTGGCCGTCTCTCATCCTGGTGCTTGAAGAATCCAGGTGAGAGATGTGACTTTGTTGCAAGTATGATTCAGTAGCACCATTTCTCTGACTGCTGGCGAGCACTCTATCTTGGGAGACTAGTGGTGGGCTGCAGTTCTGACTCTTGGGGTTAGTTAAATGGGGAAAATTAGATACTAAACGCAAAAGCTATTCCTTTTCTTTGACAGTTAATGTCTGGGTTTTGCTCTTGTACCATGGCGCTTATTGGTACAACACTCTGAAATGAGGGATTCTGTGATGCTTTAAGTTCAACAGTCCTGCTGCTGCCCCTACATGGCAGGAATGCAACTCTTAGCGCTCTAAGGATATGGCTGGACAGTTAGGTCTAGTAGATGGAAAGGTGAGGGAGAAAACAACTAGCTTGAACCAGGTGCCAGTTTGAAGGTTCTCAGTTATGAGTGTTAGCTATGGATGCAGGAATTTCTGACAATGCTTCTGAACCAGTAATCACTAAAGTACTGGTAGTATTCGACTTTTCATTTTAACATTGATTGGTCTTAGTCCATTCTGACAATCCATAAGCCATTTTGGGGCACAACTCTAGAAGTTGTATGTCTTCTGTCTGTGTGACCCTGTGAACAAACGCCATAGTTGAGTATATAGAGGTGTGATTTAGAAGGCCATTTTGGCATTGACTCATATCATAGCTGCTCCTACAGGCCGGAAAGACAAGCCAGTAGTTACACAATTCAAAGTTGTGATATTTTTTTCCCCTGTGGTTATCAGATTTTTATTTGACTTTGAGCTGAAAGGGGTGTCCTTATTGATTTGCTTAGTGTTCAGTCAGTCATGCAAACTACAATTGTTGAAAAATTAACTCTTCTGCAAAGGAGCCAATCTGAATAGTAAGGATTTGTTTTAAGGATTATTTATGATGTGTATTGCTGTAGCACCTAGGCTCCCTAGTTGAGGACCTTAGGTACTGTACAAACACAGGATAAAAGAGAGCCTGAATGAATACTCCATACCTGATTTTACTGTTTAGTTCAGAGCTGATTGACACTTGTGACGTGCAAGTGCGGCCTCTCCTTTCACACAGCTGATGGTCTTAAGCATTGCTAAGCTTTGGTACTTCCAAACTTTCATTTGTCTTGAATCATTACAGGCATTCTTAAAGCACTATCTCTTAACTTCTGACACTCAATTTTCTTTGAGCTCATCAGCAGAATTTCTCTTCTTTCTCTCCTCCAATTCAATCGTGTAAAAAGGCTCCAACTATTTTCCTCAGGTCATGTGGCAGAGATCTATCTCGTCCATCTCCATGCCAGTGTTTATGCTCTCTTTCACCGCCTTTATGGAATGTATCCTTGCAACTTTGTCTCCTTTCTACGCTCTCACTACAGTATGAAGGAAAACTTGGAGACTTTTGAAGAGGTGGTCAAGGTAAAATATAGCTTATGTTCATATCAGTTAAGAAAAATGTGTAGTTTATAGCTGCAAGATTGTAGTTATCTGCCAAACAGCGCTACTGCATTGATATAATTGGATTGAATACTGTGCAGTGAAACAGGATCATGACAGATTACTGGCAGAATGGAACCTTAGTGGAAGCAAGAACAGCTTTCTAAATACAAGCAAGTCTGAACAATTAATCTAGCTGTCACACTTGTGTAACTGTCCTCTAAACTTTTAGCCCTGGCCTATTGGAACTACTTGTTGGTGTTCCATTTTTTGGAGTTTAATATGGTGCAAAGCTTTTCCAGATGCACTAAATACATATTTATCTATTTTGTCCCCACTTTTCCAGCCAATGATGGAACATGTACGAATTCATCCAGAATTAGTGACTGGATCCAAGGACCATGAACTGGACCCACGAAGGTATATAAATTCACTCCTCTATTAGGAAAGGCTGTGAATGAGCAGTCTTTAGATGGTCTTTTTCAGGAGGCTCACAACAGAAATTTGTGCCTGTCAACAGAAAAGTCCTATGCCAGTGATACTCTGCAATCAATACTCTAAGGTACCCCAGATAAAACGTAAGGTTTCTGCATCCAAGGTTACAGTTGGGGGTGGGGACACACAAATTGTTGGAATAGGTCATTTTCCAGTGGTTTGTTTGGGGGTTGAACTTCATTTTGTATCTGGTGGGTGGATAATTACAATACCCAAGGAAGATATTTTAGTTATGGTAGAAACCAGTTAGTACTTCTGTGATGTAACAATGCTATCTACAACTAATTTGCTCTTTTTCCTTAACAAAATAAAGAGGAATCTGCAGTCTCACTATGAGCGTTTTGATTTGACATAAGTTACTCATGTCTGTTTTACTGGGTCAAGTTTTAAGATTGTGGTTTTTTTCCTTTGATTCATTGAAAGTGCTTGATAGGATTTAAGTATTTAAAATGGCTTCAGTGTATCTGATTTGGTGCCTAGAAAATTTGATTCGGTTAACAGATCAATTCTTTTAACAGGTGTGTTTTTATGTGGCCACAGCTGTACTAGCTTTTTTAGAAATAGGCCCATTTGCCTGCAGCAGCACCACTTGCTGCTTTTCTCTTGTCTCCACAGGCCCAGCAACTGAAGAGGAGAAATTGACTCTTGTTCCTGCATAATAGTGCTCTTCCCCTGCTTTCAGAGCCACTAGGAAAACACTACTAAATGGGAACCCATTGACTATCACAATGATCAATTTTGCAGGCTTCTCCCAGCTGTGTTTGGGTGGGGGGGCAGCATCTCTAAAGAGTTAGATTGGCACAGAATTGTCAGTTAAAGCCCTTTGGGTTAGTATCTTGCATAAACTGTCTTGCTTGAAATTTTATCTTCTGGCCAAAAGCAAAGCAGCTTCTAAATGGATAGCTTCCCGTTTTTTCTTACTATACTTTAACATGCAACGAACTTCCATCCTCTGAGGTCTTGGCCTGTTCTGATTTGACTGCTGAGTTTAGTTACTCAGTTATACAGAGAAGAGGTGTACAGAGTGAAAGAAAGAAATTAGAATATTTATGCCCAAAACTTAAAACAAGTAAAACTCCTTAATTGGCATACCAGATAGCAACTTGTAAAATAGTTTCAGATTCTGCACTGCTGGTTTGTCTAAATTTGGACTCCCAACATCTGAGGGTAGCTGATCTGATCTCTCCATGTGTTGAAGCTCAGGACCATTCAAGACTTCGTATGCTGCTCCTCCTTTCCAGAGTGCTCCACAGAAGACCCTGCTGGGTTCAAATAGATCTGTTTCAAAGCTGCTATGTTTCCAAATTGGAGTCACCTTTTATGAGTCATCTAGTTGCAATTTCTTTGTAAACTGTCTAAAACATTGCAAGGTACTCAATTGTATGGTGCCTCATCGTGTTTCAGCTGGGATTGTGCAAAGCTGGCAGGAACACAAATGAGCCATCCGACAAATCAGTCCCTAATATGTCCAGGAACCTTGATTTATAATCATAATTAGCTTATTTAAGACTAACTTACTCTTTTGGCTCCAAAAACTGTCTACAGGTGGAAAAGACTAGAAACTCATGATGTTGTGATAGAATGTGCCAAAATCTCCCTGGACCCAAAAGAAGCCTCATATGAAGACAGCTATTACTCTGTGTCACAGTCAGTCAGCATATGCTTGCAGCCTCGTCAAATTGACCCCAATGCCAGTCCTTATATTGACACACACAGCAGCTACGGTAAGAGCTAATTGGCACTTTTAATATCCACTGGAAGCAGACCAGCTATGTTACAAAAAAATCACAGTTCTTACTAATGTACCCTTCTTGGAGTCCAGTTCTATAAGGCTACTTTTGCAAAAAGAAAAGTTGTTTTTTCCCCTATTCTGTACACGCATATGAAGTCCTGATATTACTGTTCTCTAGCAATGTCACAAAGCTGTGACTATTTTTTTTTTCCTTGAATGATGAGCTAATACCATTCCTGTTGCCTGGTCTGTCATTTACTCAGAATTGACAGTAGTGATTAGCTGGTCAAGTGTTCAGCACTTTCTGAGAATAAGGCCTCTTTAAGGTTGCACACTCAAATACTGAGACACCCCAAATCATTAGCCAGTTAAAATTGTTGTTATATATTTTGCATGGATGGAAAAGGATAAATCTGCTCTCCAATAGCCAGATTGTGTATAGGAACAGATGAGTGGATTTGATTTTTTTTTTAAATAAAAACTGTTAAATATCTGCAAGAAGGACCATCAAGACCTAAATCAGATTTGATAAACTAACATGAATGTTCCTTTTTTTTAAACTCCAGGAACTTCCACTTCTACCCCTTATTCCACTCCTAGGCTAACCCTATCACAAATGCAAGGGCAGCTACCTCAGATTCTGAGCCCACAGTCTACGCGGCTGTCAACTGAGCCACAGCAGGTAACGCATCTAACCATGGCACACCAGCATGCTATTACAAAGATGTTCATTCTTCACTCCTTAAATTGGCTTCTCATTGGATTTGAATATTTTAGAAATAGGTGCATTTGCTTTCAGTTGAGCAATCATTGCAGCTTCCTAGTATAACTTCTGTACCTAGTATAGTAAAGAATTAAATGTAATCCTCATTGATACCTTTTTGGTTTTGACATTGGGCATGGGCCAGATGTTTGTATTTCATATAGGTTTTTATTAGATATTCCTAATTGATTTGCTTATATTGTGACACAGGTTACCATCTGGAGCCCCTCTGCAATTTGTGGTATGACCACTCCACCAACCTCTCCAGGAATTGTCTCGTCTGAGTCCTCACAAACTTCATCACAGCCTTATAGCAAATATTTTAGCACACCTGGTATGTACTGCATTTCAGAGTTAGCATTTTAATGGGTTTTTTAACTTGGTCTAGAAGTGATACTTTGTTAAAAAATATCTGTGTAGATACTTAGGTTTGCATACAGGCTCTTTAAAGAAGTTCCAAATACACTTAGATTCACCTTTAAACTGCTTTTCCCCTAAAAATTCTCTTACGTAGTTTGCTGTTCGTAAGTTTTGACGTCTTTAACTATATCATTACTCCACACTTGAATGGAGCATACAATTTTTTGAATGGGCATCTTAAATGGGAACAGCCAATTCTGCATTTGAGTTCTCCAAATCAGCATTTAGACATCCAAGTACTCATTTTACACAGCTAAGTTCTAATATGAACACTGATACAGAGAACTGGGTACCCCGAGTTAAGTACTGAAGTTTGAAAACTGGATGTCCCATATGAAACTGAAAATTGTGAGGTTTGAATGGCAGATCATTTGAAGTGTGTATCACTTGAACTTTATGAATGTGAAATTAACTCAGATTAAGAAGGATATGGAGTTTTAATGGTGATTAAACTTTTCTTTGCCTTTTGAGCAGGTGGAAAAGGAACCCCTCTAGGAACACCAGCCACCTCCCCTCCTCCACCCTGCATTTCAGATGACTTTGTGCATGTTTCACTCCCTTCAGCTGCTGCCACACCTCCGAAGAAGGTAAAGGCAAAATGTAACTGCCAGGCAAAACTGGCTTCAGTCTCTGGGTTAACTTTTCATGAGAACCTGTTTTTCAGTCGTGGTTGTCTGTGTGTAAATCAAAAGTATTTAATTATGAAAAGTATAGTTTGGGCCTTAACACAAACTAACAAATTGCCTGTAATTTCAGGCAATTTATATTTGGGTTAGCCTATCTCCGAAGTCCTTTATTGATGTACCACTTAAGTCATCTGTCTGGAAAAATTCCCTCTCGCTGAACATGTACTAGAGGCTGCTTTGTGATAGATGTCTGTTGCAAAGAATCCTTATTTTCTTCCAGGAGGACAAACCGGATCCCGGGAGGCCTTCGCTGTCCCGACAGCAAAATGTCATAAACAGCGAGAAAGCATTGGGTAAACTACATCCTCTTCTCCCAGCTCTCAATAGTCTTACCCCAAAGCAGTGATCTCATTTGTGGATAAATGTTTCCAGTTACAAATGACTTCTCCCCTGCCCTTTCTCCATTTTTTCCCCATCCATTCCATAGTGGTTCCAGAATCCCACTCTAATGCTACCATTCAGCTTAACGTCACACGATAAAAACTTTTGATTTGTTTCCTGTTAACTATTCACTTCCAGAAATGCTTTGCATGGACTGCCTTCTTAGCTGCCCCTTAACCCCACCCCAGTGTTCCACAATTTAAATATTTAATGTTTGGAACACAGAATTAAGTGAAGGTTGCAAAAGATTAAAAAGGAGAAACTCAAGCTTTGAGGATGATCTTTGGAAGCTCTCTTATGTTTAGATTCCTCAACTTCAAAATGACTTGCAGTGTTATGCATCTATAAGGCTGCCCATGCGTGTTCTTTCACTGTGTCAGCAGTTCAGGATAGACTCTTTCCCCTCAAATGCTTCTGGAAGCAGAACTTGGTATTTTTTCATACTCCTGCAGTGTTACTATATCACTGCATTTGAGAGAACCCTTTCTAGTTCCACGTGGAGTAGTAAAATCTGTAGAGAATGTTTGAGAAAAAAACGTATCTTCTTGGAAATGGAATTTATACTTGCATTTCCTCTATTCCCCCACCCACACATCTCTGGAAGGGGTGGGAAAGGACTTTGATGGTACCACATTTAAGGTACTAAAGAACTGCTGTAGAAATGTCTTCAGGGTGGAGAAGATACTGGAATTTAAAACTGGCTTTCCACAATGGAGTTGTCCTGCAACGCTGGTATCTGAACTTTTTGGTATTTGGCTTTTGTGCTAGACTTTCCATTGGATTCCCAACTTGTGACTGGGCTGTGAAGCTAAGGTTTCTATCCCTGCATTGCTTAGTATGTGCATCTCTGTCGTCTGTCTCAGACTTTTGATCTGTTCCTCAGTCACATATGGTTTAGTTTGTACTGCATTCATTCAGTTAAACTTTTTTTGTAGGTAAGTACTGTTCGTTGGAGCAAGATCAGTGTTTTAAGGGAGTTTAGAGCTGGCCTGGAAATCTAGCAGTGCAAACATATTTGAGACTTAAGCTTTGTCCTTCCTTTTCATGGGTAGGAGAACTGCAGACAACATACTTCTCTTCTGTGGAGGAGACTACCTCATCTCACTCTGCAGTAGCACTTCTTGTCATTTCAAAATCACATTGGCTGTCTCTGGAGGGACCAGTGACCTAACACTTCAGGACTCTTTGATTTGCGGGTGGAGCAGAAATGGGGTACGCTCCTGTTTTGGGGAGGATCTAGAGGGATGGAGAATGTTGTTTGAAGACTATTTCAGCAGAAGTGGAAGATATCGTATTGTTAAATCTTATGATGACATATAGCATCTGTACAATTACTTTTTTTTTTTTTTTTTTCTTCAGAAGTGCCTGGCAGTAAAAGTTCTGTAAATTTAAGTGATCTTCCAGAATTTTTAGGTTGCCTGGCCTCTGATGAAGATAGTGTTGAGAAGGACAGAGAAGAAGGTAATGTCTCTTGGTATCCTTATGTAGGTTTTATATGCATTTAGACCTCGAGCTAGTATGGTACTGAGTTTGATTCAGACGTTTTAATTTTATCAAGCCAGACATAAATGAGTTTTACTAATTACTGCAGACAGAAGAAAATGTGTGGATTCAGGA
This sequence comes from Chrysemys picta bellii, assembly GCF_011386835.1. Taxonomy (NCBI): domain Eukaryota; kingdom Metazoa; phylum Chordata; order Testudines; family Emydidae; genus Chrysemys; species Chrysemys picta. The sequence continues at coordinate 16,904,372 of NC_088808.1, read as the reverse complement.
AACCTATCGGGAATACCAGCTTCTTCCTGATAAGTGTTCCAAAAGTGGCATAAATGTATAGTTAGTTAATTTCACCTTGCTTCTTATCAACTCTTCCCACATAAATGAAGAGACTTCATGTTGGATGTACAGCAACTCTGCACATATTTTGGATGAGAATGAAATATCCTTAATTCCTGAAAGAAATTTTTGCTGTCAAGGTATACTGAACCACACTGCCCTGCTTAATTGTTGTAACCCTCCCTATTGGCTTTGTCTTCCTGGTCCATTTAAACATTGTTCTATTTTTGAAATCTACTCCTTTTATGCAAGAATCCTGTTAGTGATCCTTATCATTTACATATGTATCAATGTAAAAATCAGATTATTTCAGGAGTAAATGAAATACATAAATAATAGTAAACCCTTCTTTACGTGACTAGTGTTAAGGCTGTATTTCCTCTTTTTAATCTGGGAAGAATTTCTGACTTTGAGACAACCAATAAGTCCCTAGTTGACTCTTTTCTGCATTGGTTTAAAAAAAAAAAAAAACATTTACAGCCAAGTGGAAAATGTATTTATTTTAATATCAGGGATCAAACGATCTTAATTTTAGGACGTTACCATTTACATTTGGAAAGAATGAATTACTTCTGCGCACCCACCCCTGAAATACATGATGATTACATAGTCCCTTTATAAAATTTTCTGATCAAGATAATTTTGAAATAAAACTTTATAATGTTCCTTAATTAGCATGCCAGGATAGATGGCACTATTCTAGATTTTCTTCTAGTGACTTTATTTGGGGCCTGAGCCAAAGTCTGTTGAAGTCAATGGAGTGACTCCACTGACTTCAATGGATTTTAGATCAGGCACTTAAAGGAGAGTGAAAAGAGATACTATAAGATTTTATTCCAAAAATTTATATAGTTTTTAATATCTACGGGTTAACTTGCATTTTTTCCATCCCTGTTCTGTTAGTTTTCTGATATTCTGTAAAACAGCATAATATCTGTATTTTTTAGATCCATAAACAGGGATAGCCATTATTTCAAAAAAAAAAAATTGTTGCCATACCCCTAACTATTCCTTTGAAACATTATTCCATCCTAAAGTCTGTCCTCCTTATTTCAGTATTCACAACAGCCTTCTTTCCCCACAAGTAAAAATCCAGATTGTTTATTAGGAAGTAGTTAGCAGAAAAGGAAAAGGACTTCTTTCTGCTAAAATTTCTAAAAACAAACTTATAGGAGGATAAGCAAATACTTGCTTTTTGTATAAAAACAGACCCCTACTTGCTATGCGGAAAATTCACCCTTATGCAGAGGACTATTGCAAGGTTTATGTATCACTTAAAACCCTATTTTGAGTAAGACAGTGGTCCGTTTCAATGCGTCTTAACACGCATTGTGTTAATAGGGTGTCTTTCAATATTTTCTTCATATTAGCGCTTTAAGGGACGATATAGCACTTTATCCATGTTTAGTATAGTCAGTCTCCCTTTTTCTACAGATGTATATGACTTTTTAATTCAGAGGCTTTTTTTCTACGGATAAACTGAACAATATATTTACAAATTTATCGATCTTCTTTGAAACTTTAATTGACAAAGACTCAAATAAAAAAAAAATGCTAGAAACAAAGCAAATTGATTTAAATCACCAGTTTTGATCATGACTTAAATAAGGTTTCCTGCTTGCTGGATATATATAATTCATCTTTATACTTTTTAATTACTTTCCTAATGAAAGGTTGATTCTCATTGGTTGGCAGCCATTAAAACATGTTGATTTGTAACTAAATATAGTCTTTTTACATGGATTTTGGTGCTTCTTTTTGATAACCAGGAGGATACACTATATCTATATACCTATGTAGCTTAACTTACCTTTATTTGGTTTCTGAATTTTCACATTTTTTATTGTTAAAAAATGGTGAATGATGCATTTTTTTATTTACTGAATTGATTTCTTTTATTTGTGATTTGTGTAAAGCACTATTTGGATAGAAATTCAAATTCAGTTAAAATGCACAAAAATAACATTAAATTTTTTTATTCAATAAAACTACCTTAAATGTGCTGCATACATTTAAAAAAAACCTTATCAAAACATGCTTTGCATTTAAAACTAACAGTTTTATTAAATGAAGTATTATCTGTGGTTAATGAATTGAACTGATGATTTCTGGTCAGAATGTCTTTCAAGATTTTAGAATTAATAGATCTCGTTTTTTCATACCTAGTTTTTATTCATAGATTGGAAGAGGAAAACAAGCTTTCCTGCTTTATTCAACTAGTTCATTTCAGTGTTAAGAAACTGATTGGAAGCTGAAAAACTGAAATGAAGAAAAGATTCTCTCTGCTCCTGCAAAAGAGGCTACTGCTGTCAAAAGCTGGTTTAGCACTTTCACAAACTCTGGTTCCAAGTGTTTATCCAGTGACTTTCACTATTATTCAGGGGTTTGACTTCTACCTAAAACTTAGCAACAAATATGAACTGCTGAATATTTTTTGTAGTTGATTAAAGTGATTGTAATTTGTAATAAGTTTTTAGGCCTTAAAATAAGTTATCAATTTGAAATTTAATTTTAAGTATTTAAATTTAAAAAAACATCTGATTTAAATAAACCAATTTTTAAATGTATTTAATTGGTGTTTTTATCCACCCGGTATAGAAAGGCAGGTTTATTTTATTTGCTTTATTTCTAGCTTTACCCACAAGCTAGCTTTTCCAATTTAATAAAATCTACTCTTATTTGTATTATCTTAATAGTGGTAAATACTTTACATCCTATTGTGCATATTCCCAAATACTTTGTCTGGTCCATTTCAATTTGAAAAATCTTCCCAAAGTTTTAAGAACTCAAATTACACTTTGGAAAAATTCATCTCTCTGTCATAAAGCAATGAGTTAATTTGCATCCCTCAGTTTTGAAATTGTACCCTGTTCTAATTTTACATTAAGAAAGTTTACAGGATTTGTATCCCAGGTTACAAAGAGCAAGCCTGAGTGTGTAGCAGGTAAACGGATGTCTAAATGTTCACAGGAGTTGGTTTTGGGGGGGTGTTGTATAGGGGGTAAAAGGTGGATTGTCTTAACACAGCACCAAACTTATTTTTTAAAGCTTATTTGCCTACTAACTGCCTTTTCTTTTTTTCTTAGATGCAATATCAAAAGAGATCTCTGAGATCACTACAGCAGATGCTGAGCCTGTGGTGCCTAGAGGAGGATTTGACTCTCCTTTTTACCGCACAAGTGAGAGTTTACCAGCCTCTCAAAGGAAGCCCCATTCAGTAGCCTCCAGTGTTCAAGGACACAGTCTGAGCTCTGAACCGTTAGCCTCGTCTCTGGACAAATCTGGGCCTGAGGGTGCACGAGACACACCTAAACAAGCATTTACTCCCATTGACAGGCCCTGTGTAGCCTCTGATGAAAGCCCTGCTGGTAACAGGGTAGGCCAATCCTCTATGGAGACCAGTATCCTCACTCCCAGCCCTTGCAAAGTACCAGCAAAGAGAAGAATGGGGTTTGGGAGCGGGCAGCCTCCCTCATATGAGCACCTTTTTGAGGTTGCATTACCAAAGACTGCCTACCTCTTTGTTAGCAAGAAGACTGAGGAGCTGCTAAAGAAAGTCAAGGGAAACCAGGATGAAGACTGCACATCTTCCACCTCTCCAATGGAAGTACTGGATAGACTGATACAGCAAGGAGCAGATGCACATACCAAGGAGCTCAACAAGTAAGTGTCTGCAGACCTTGCTCTGCAAACACTTCGTTACCACTTTCCTTGTCAGTCCATATATCAGTAGCAGTGCCTGAAAGGCTGCTTTGCTTGGAAACCAAGAAGCTCTGCAGACATGGCTCTGTAGTCCTTATATTGAAAGTGCATAATTGCTTCATGTTAAGTCATCTCTTCAGGGGTTCCTAGCTGGACATGCATGAGTTCTTGAAAGTGAACTTTCTAGCCAGAATGGTAGCTTAACATTTAGCTGCATAAGTAAAATGTCTTTATGAAGGTAGAATTTACCACATCTGAGGTGGAAGTCAAACTCAAACAGTTTAATGGGACTAAATCAGGCAGCCCAGATAATCTCCATCCTAGAATATTAAAGGAACTGACACATGAAATTACAAGCTCAATAACAAGGATTTTTAATGAATTTGTAAACTCGGGGGTCATACTCTATGACTGGAGAATTGCTAATATAGTTCCTATTTTTAATAAAGGAAAAAAAGTGATCCAGGAAACTACAGGCCTGTTAGTTTGACCTCAATTGTATGCAAGGTCTTGTAACAAATTTTGAAAGAGAAAGTAATTAAGGACATAGAGGTGAATGGCAATTGGGATAAAATACAATATGATTATACAAAAGGTAGATCATGCCAAACTAACCTTATCTCCTCCTTTGAGAAGATAACTGAACTTTTAGACAAAGGAAATGCAGTAGATCTAATCTACCTGGATTTCTGTAGGGCATTTGATACAGTTCCACATGGGAAATTATTAGCCAAATTGGAGCAGATGGGGGTTAATTTGAGAATTGAAAGGTGGATAAAGAATTGGTTAAAAGGATGACTACAGCGGGTCATACTGGAAGGTGAACTGTCGGGATTGGTCTTGGAATCAATTTTATTAAACATTTTTATTGCTGTCTTTGGTACAAAAAGTGAGTGTGCGCTAATAAAATTTGTGGATGATACAAAGTTGGGAGGTATTGCCAATACTGAGGAGGACCCAAAATATCGTACAAAATCTGGATAATTTTGTAAACTGGAGTAATAGAAATTGGATGAAATTTAATAGAGCAAAATGCAAGGTAATGCATTTAGGGACCAACAACAAGAATTTTTGCTATAAGCTGGGGACTTATCAGTTCAAAGTGACAGAGGAAGAGAGAGACCTGGGTGTATTGATCACAGGATGACTATGAGCTGTCAGTGTGATACAGTTTTAAAAAAGGCTAATGCAGTCCTAGGATGCATAGGGCAAGGTATTTCCAGTGGAGACAGGGAAGTGTTAGTACCATTATACCAGGCACTGGTCAGATCTCATCTGGAATACTGTGTGCAATTCTAGTGTCCCATGTTTAAGAAAGATTAATTCAAATTGGAACAGGTTCAGAGAGAGGTTACTAGGATGATCTGAGGAATGGAAAACCTACCTTATAAAAGGAGACTCAAAGAGCTTGGCTTGTTTAGCCTAACCAAAAGAAGGCTGAGGGGAGATATGATTGCTCTCTATAAATACATCAGAATAATAAATATCAGGAAAGGAGAGGAGTTATTTAAGTTAAGCACCAATGTGGACACAAGAACAAATGGCTATAACCTGGCCATCAACAAGTTTTGGCTCAAAATTAGGCAAAGGTTTCTAATCATCAGAGGAGTCAAGTTCTGGAACGCTGCTGGGCAAAAAACCTACCTGGCTTCAAGACTGAGCTTGATAAAGTTTATGAAGGGGATGATATGAGGAGATTGCCTACAATGGCATGTGGCCCATTGGCTACTGACAGTAGCAAAAAACAAAAACAAAACCCCAACTGGTGGAGATGGGACACTAGATGGGGAGAGCTCTGAGTTACTACAGAGAATTCTTTCCCAGATATCTGCCTGGCGGGTCTTGCCCACATGCTCAGGGTCTAACTGATCGCCATATATGGGGTTGGGAGGTATTTCTCCCTGGGTCAGATTGGCAGAGACCCTGGGGGTTTTCTCCTTCCCCTGCAGCATGAGGCATAAGGCACTTGCTGGTTTTAAACACGTTTAAATGGTAAATTCTCTGTAACGTAAAACCATGATTTGAGGACTTCAGTAACTCAGCCAGAAGTTCTGGGTCTATTTCAGGAGGTCAGACTAGATGATCACAATGGTTCCTTCTGACTTTTAAAGTCTGAGTCTGTGAGTAACCTAAGGACTCTTGCTGCCTTTGCTGATGGAGCTCAGCTGTGTTGTTAAACCTGATGGTGAGGAAGTGGGGGCCATTGGCTGCCTGTCTCTAATGTGGCTTGGATACTTGTCTGAGTTCTGGTGGCTTGGATGCTTGTCTGAGACACAGTTAGGTCGAGATAAGTCAGCTTAGGTCGACCTAATTATATCAGTGTACACACTACAGCCTTGTCCCGCCGATATAAAAGTGCCCGTCGACACCGACATAACTCACCCTATGCCTCTCGTGGAGGTGTTTTGCCGTGTAGTTAGGGCAACACAGTGTCTGTGTAGACACTGTTATTGGCTGTCTTGTCAATTTCAGGGCTCCATGTTGGAGCCCTGAAATTGACAAGGAAGCCAGGCTGCCCATGCCTGGCTCCCCACTTAGGGAGCTGAGAAGCCCGAGCAGCTGCCCCCACTCGCAGCAGAGAGTCAAGAATCCTAGGGGGTGGCTGGTCCCCCTGCTCCTGGTGGGGAGCTGCATGGAGCTGAGAGCTTTGGCTCTCAGCCCCCGTGCCTGTCTCCCACACACTACCTTCAGTCAGTGGAAGCACTTCAGAGGAGGATGTGCACCACTGACAGAAGGAGGGTAGTGTGGACATGTGTCAATTTAAAGTCTGTAGTATAGATGTGCCCTTATATAAAGTTGTTCATGAGGGCAGAGTTAGGTGTCCAGTAACGGGGCGAAGTCTAGTGGCCAGGAGAAGCATAGCAATTCCTTCCCCCAGTATGAAAGTCAGGAACTGGAAAAACTTGTTTGGGCCAAGGTGTAAGAAGGGAGAGTCGTATATGGATACATCCATGTCTGTTTTTATTTCCTATTATGCACTCCCTTCATCTCCTTATCCTACTTCCTGCTTCTCCCCTTTCTCAAGCTGCTTTTTACACTTGGGACAGTTTCTCCCTTTCTGTCTACCAAGCACCCTTGCTGTCTTTCAAATTCCTCCTTAAAGCCCACTTTTTGTAGTGATCTTTACACCCTCTCACCTGAATTATTCTCTAGTATGATGTTTCATTTGTTAGATTACAAAGCCTTAGGGACAGGGACTGTATTTCAGTCTGTCTTGTAAAGTGTTCACTTACAATGTGTAAACTGTTAATACTGTGTTTTTATTTCTAGATTGCCTCTGCCAAGCAAATCTGCTGACTGGACTCACTTTGGAGGTAAACAAGTTTTTCTTGGTTTAGGACCATAAATGTAGTCCACAATCAGTAAAAAATGCATTTCTTTGTATCTTCTTCTACTTGGTTTACTTAAATGATGAACTGCATATTTGGCTTCTTTCTTTTCACACGCTGAAGTTGGATGGTGACCGACATTAAGATGTAGTTTATCTGTTCAGGAGATGATGCACCTTTCTGTTTCAACATTACAAGTTTTTTTTCTTTGGAAAGTGATAATTACCTTTCCTACAGAACCAAGAATATTACTATGTGCTTTTCCCCCCACTAAATTGCAGTGGTACTCATGCCCATTATCAAATCTACAGTTGCATGTACTGGCCTCCTTCAAAGGGACATTTATTCTCTTTTATGGTTTTGTTTTTATGGCCACCTATGTAGAAACGAATACTCCTGAGGTGAATGACCCTTCAGTTTTAAAGCTGAATTCCACCTGGTTTAAAGAACTATTTAAATATTCCCCCCTCTCCACCCCGAACTGATCATAACTCAGAGAGCCTAAAACTGAAATCTTTCCTCACCATTTAACATATATCTCACAGTTTTGTCATCTTAGGCTTCCTTTTAACTTCCGTGTTGGTGATCTTTACGCCTCTGGGGAGATTTAAAAAAATTAGCCAGTTTAAAAATCCATATAACTAGGAGGCAGAGGGGTTTTAGGACAGAAGTCATTTTTGGACACATTGGTCTGGTTCCCTTAATTCAAATATGTCCCTTCTCTTTCTTCACCTGAAGCATCTGGAAGCTCCACTTAAGTCATAACTGACTTAAGCACAGTTTTGTCAATCAAAAACCTACCCTGTACACTGTTAGAAAACTTTTAAATGTTGTCTGTGCTTAGGAATGCTTTTAGATAAATTTGTCTTACTAAGGTAGGATGGTGAAATAACAAAGGAGTGTGAAATTGGTCTGTCTAAAATCTTTCCAATGGCGCTTTGGAAGACATCCTCTCCTGAATATTTAAAATTGACATTTTTAAATGGCTTGAGGCTAATCCCAAACTTATCACTTTTAGCTGATGCAGTAAAAGCCATGTCCTACAATTTCTCATTACTCTTTTCCAAAAATAATCATGTAAGCCACAAGACAGCCCTCATGAGCAGGTTGCTCGTGACAAAAACATGTAATGTAGGAGAAAATGTTGGCAGGGAAACAGACTTCAGTTTCAGGCTTCAAATGGGTTGTTGTATTTTTTTTATAATTATGAAGGCTGTGTAGGTTGGAGGAATGAGCCACAGGCTTAGAAATTGGAAGGTCCTAAATTCTAATTTTAATGCTGGTTCTGTCACTGATTTGCTGTGTAACTTTGTGGAAACTAGTTCTTTCAAATTCTGTGGGTAAAACTTTCAAAAGTGTCTTAGGTAGCACTGGAAGTCAGTGGCACTTAGGTAGCTTAGGCTAGGTCTACACTGCAAAGAAAAAAACGTGGAGCCCAGTCTCAGAACCCAGGTCAGTTGGCTTGGGTTGCAGGATTAAAAATAGCAGTATAGACATTTACCCCTCAGGCTAGAGCCTGGGCTCTGAAATCTGCCTGGGGGGGGGGGGGTCTTAGAGCCTAGGCTTCAGCCTGAGTGGGTCTACACTGCAATTTTTAGTCCGGCAGCCTGAGTCCTGCAAGCCCAAGTCAGTTGACCCAGGCTCTGAGACCTGGTGCCGTGAGTGGTTTTTTTTTGTTTGTTTTTTTACTTTGTAGTGTAGACATAATCTCGGTCACATTTTCTAAAGTTTCTAAGGGTATGTCTACACTACCTGCTGGATCGGCGGGCAGAGATCGATCCAGCGGGAGTCGATTTATCGCGTCTAGTCTAGACATGATAAATGGACCCCCGAGCGCTCTCCCGTCAACTCCTGTACACCACCGCGAGAGGTGCAGGCAGAATCGATGGGGGAGCGGCAGCAGTCGACTCACCGTGATGAAGACACCACGGTAAGTCGATCTAAATACGATCTTATTCACGTAACTGAAGTTGCGTAACTTAGATCAATCCCCTTCTCTCCCCCCGCCCCCATAGACCAGGGCTAAGCCATCTAAGCATTCTAGAAAATTTTACCCCCATCTGTAAAAGGTAAATACTAAATTGGTACCTATGAACTGTGGGTATGATGAGGATTCAAGACTGTATAAAGCTTTGAACATGTAAAGTTTTGATACCTTTTATTTAAATTCCTAATTTTTTCCATTCAGTTTTGCAGTTAAAAAATAACCCTGGAAAAGTAGAGGGGGCTAGAATGAGGATGTAAATGTGAATGTATGTAATAGAATCAAATATATTTAACAGTAACCTTTGCTCTGTCATTTAACTCTGTCTAGGTTCTCCCCCTTCAGATGAGATTCACACCCTGCGTAACCAGCTGCTTTTGCTACACAACCAGTTATTGTATGAGCGCTTCAAAAGGCAACAACATGCCCTTCGGAACCGGCGACTCCTGCGGAAAGTGATCAAAGCAACAGCACTGGAGGAACATAATGCTGCCATGGTGAGCAAGGATTTAAGAGCTGTGCATGCCAAGAAGTGCTACCAATACATCACTATCAAATCTATGAATACCAGCCCCAGACAACATCTACTATAGTATCATAGAACTTTAAAATCTTTTAAAGTATTTATTATTGAAGTTTTTTTGTTGTTTTTAAAGTAACCTTCGAACACTCCAATTTTTGTGGAATGGATTGTGGATAATTTTGATGCATTGTGATTAGTTGAAACTGGAAATTTACTGTAAAGGGCATTGAACTGAACACATACATGAAGAAGCCAACTGGCTTAAATAACTGCCAAACTTAGCTTAGAAAGATGTTGTGATTTAACAGTTAATGTTGTGCTTGCTTAACATTTGGGCAGTCTTAACATTAGGCTAGTAACCTTGTTAAGTTTCCTGAAGAGGTACATGCTTTCCATTTGAGGAGGAGGAATGCTGGCGGAAAGCTAAGTATTTCAAGTGTGTTCTCTCTTTCAGAGTCTCTGAATTGGCCCTGATTAGTGATGAAAACTTAGTGGTGTGGAGTCCATGTGAAATAACTTTAATCTTGTTTGAATTCTTATGTCCACATTATAAAAGCTGTCATGTAAATTGGGATCTTTGTTGCAGTCACAGCAAAGAGGCTAAGAACGAAGTAATTATTGGAAATGGAACTACCCTCTCTTCCTTGAGGCTGTCCCTTTAGGTCACCACTGGAGCACAGGGTGATGTGGAGGAACATACATAACTGCTGACCATATTTTGTGGATGTAATTTCAGTTTCCAGTATGTTCAGCCTGGCACCTTTAACCATTTCTTTAAAAAACCAAAAAAACACTTTTTATATGAGGAACATACTAAAGTGCTGTAACATAGCCAAGTTTGAAGACTGTACTATTAGTGGGTTTTGTTTTTGATCCTTTATTTGGTGGTTGACTTGGGGTAGGGGTCTCTGATGTACTAGCTGAAATAGCAAATTTGGTCATCTGACTTTTGGTATATGGTTCCGGACAGAAAGATCAGCTGAAACTACAGGAGAAAGATATCCACTCCTTGAAGCTTAGTCTGCAGAAAGAGCAGGCCAGATACCACCAATTTCAGGAAGAGCATGATAATATAGTGGCTCAGCTTCACAGCCAGATCCGACAGCTGCAACATGACAGGGAAGAATTCTACAACCAGAGCCAGGAATTGCAGGTATGAAACATAGCATTGAAAAGCTATAGTGAACAGATAACGTAGCTTTAAAAATAACCCCCCTAATGATCTGGCACGAAATGGCTCTTAAGTATATTAAACCTCTCACTTCAATCCAGATAAGACAACATGCAGTTAAAAATTCATCTAAGTTGATTCCATTCTTTGTGGCTTTGTTTTATTTTGCTTTGAAATGGCAAATTGCATGCCTTTAACTAGTCCGTAGATGATGATCATTTTTAGTGTTTACTCTGTAACAGCTGATTATGCTGTGTGGGAGGAATGCTGGCCATCCTGCCAAATGTGTATTTTGCTAGGTTTGTAGTACAGTTTCAGAACCTTAAGCCTCTTGCTCTCTATTTGAACAGACCAAGCTGAAGGACTGTAGGAATATGATTGCAGATTTGAGGTTAGAATTAAAGAAAGCCAACAACAAGGTGTGTCACACAGAGTTGCTTCTCAGCCAAGTTTCTCAGAAGGTATGATTCCCTTTGTGGCCCTTTTGTTATGTCCTCTTTTTGCTAGTACCCATTTTCAAATTTCATTGTTCCTCATAAGGCCTTTATCACTTTGGGTAAGCTGCTCCTCATTCCACACTCAGTTCCATGGTATTGATTTTAAATGAGTGAGAACACAGAGTATGAAGAATTTTATGCTGAAGAAATTAAATTTGCTTGGTCCTAATACTTCTGAAATCTTGCTCCTCATTTTGGGTCTCTGGCCCACATTTGGAATTTCACAGATTGAGCAATATTACTCCAATATTACATTCTGTGCCAAAAAAATTAAAAATTCTGCACCAGAAATATAAAAACTCTGCACACAGTACTTTAAAATTCTGCAAATTTTATTTGTCAAATAAATGTGGAGGTTCCAGCTTGGCATTGGGGAGCACAGGCCACTGGCTGCAGAGAGGTGGGAGATCACTGTGCACCCTCCCCATGCCCCTCCGGGACACGGACTCAGCGGTGAGGCTGCACCTAACCCTGACACAGCGCAAGGACTGGGCCTGTCCCAGAAACACTCCAGGCCCCTGCCCCTCCATGCCAGGTGCACCAGGTGTGGGCAGACTGGCTCAGGAAGGCAGGACCCAAGTGTGGAGAGGCTTAATGTGGGGAGAGCCAGATGTGGGTTGAGAGGGTTCTCTGTGGGGCAATCTGGGTGCAGGTGGCTCAGTGGGAGATCTGGGTGGAGGGGAGATCTGGGTGCACAGGGGCTTGTTGGGAGGTGGATGCAACAGTTCTGGATGCAACAGTAATGGGACTCTGCAGGGGGGTCCAGGTGAAGGTGGTGGGGGTGGGGGTCCAGATGCTGGGGGAGTGGGCTCAGTGGGGTGGGGATCCAGGTGCAGCTGCTTGGGCATTGGTAGGGTGGGGATCTGGGTGCAGGTGGCTTGTCAGGGTGGTCCAGGTTCAGGGAGAGTGGGGCTCAGCAGGCAGGTTCTGAGTACGAGCAGGTGAGACTAGGCAGGAGGGTCTGGGTGTGAGGGGGATCTGGATGCACGGGGGTTGGGTGGATGGGGGAGCAGCTCCCTGTACAGCGATTCCTTCCCCTGCAGCTGAGGAGAGATGGTTGTAGGAAGTGGTGGGTGGGGGGAGAAGTTTGCAGAGCTTCCTGCAACTGGGGAAGAAATCTGGGGGTGGGTCTGAGCCAACCTAGGATGCCATGCAGAGGAAAAGGAAGTTCCATCCTCCCCAGTCCAGCCGGAAATAGCAGCTGAGCCTGGCGCAAAGTAGGAGCCACCAGCCAGGACTTCCCCAGTCCTGCCCCATGCCCCACAGTGATTTACCTCTCTGCCGGCCACCCTGGGCACTCAAAACATACTGCTGGGGAGGGTCTCATGACCCCTCTTGTGGCTTCCCTATGCTTCCCCATCAGAAAGGCATTTTACTGCAGGGAAGTAAAAAAATCTGCGGGGGACATAAATTGTTCGCATGCACAGTGGCACAGAATTCCCCCAGGAGTAATTCATAATGTGCTTGGATTAAAGCGCTCCTTGTATTTTACTGTCTGTTAAAGAGCCCCTGTCAGAAACTAAAGGGACTTCACATACAAATGGAGAAGCAGTTACCTTATTTGAAGCAAACTGAGTGGTTAAGCTAATTAAATGCTACATTTGTCTCATGGGATGCCACAATTTACCTGCAGCAACTCTGAGTAACATCCATTCACTGGATTGTCATAATTGCCTGCTACTTTCCCTAGGCATCATGGTTTGATTTTTCTTGTTCTTTACAGTAAAAAAATAACACCCAGATGTAGTGTAGGTCAGGTGTGACACTTAGATTAAACTGTTCACTGCTGACTCTGCTTTTTTTTTTTTAAAGCTTTCCAACAGCGAGTCAGTCCAGCAGCAGATGGAGTTCTTGAATAGGCAGCTTCTGGTTCTTGGGGAGGTCAATGAGCTGTACTTGGAACAGCTGCAGCACAAGCATGCAGACACTACAAAGGTACAGTATGTGGGTCACATGCAAGGCCTTTCTGGAAAGATTTGCCTTAGGATCATCATCAAGTTCAGTAGTGGCTTTTCAGTGAAGAAGGAAACTCTTTATAAATCATCAAACAAACTGACATAAATGTTTGCATCCAATTTCAAAGCAAATGAAGGAATAGTTTTCAACTAGCAATAATCACACCTCAGATTAACCTCATTGGCTATGATACTGCACTGTGTTAGTCATGCCAGGCTATCCAGTCTGTCTTCAAATAGCTTCTTGGATGGCATAGTTTGTACTAGGTAAAATGATGGTTTTTACTGCCCCAGGAAAAACTAGTTCATCACAGTTTAAGGCATTTTCTATTTTAAAAATTGTTTAATTAATGCACACCACATTACACTTAGGTTTAGTTATGCATTCAGATTGTTGTTACATAATGCAGTAAATACATAGATTAATTTAGAGTTGCACAAATATAAAGTAAAAGTGTAGTGGGTGTAATATTAATATATGTAATTATACTGAACTTTGGAATGACTGCATTTTGGTTTGGTATTTTCTCAAGGAAGTTATTCATGTCATGACTCATTTCAGTTTTCAATATTATATAAATAAAAGTCAAAAACATTCTATGAAAATGACAGTAATGCAGAGTTGTAGGCTTGAAGCATTGAGCAATCAGAAGCATGCAGAGTTGCAAGTTACCAGTCCATTTGGCCATGCAGCAAAAGACCAACTTTGATTTAGTGGATAGACCGAACTTATTCCTCAGTTTTGAATGGGTGTATTCAAAGGTTGAAAAGATTTGTTCTATGCTTGCTGAATTTACTGGACGCTGATGCAGTTATTTTTTTCAGTTTAAACTGGTTTTAACCTGGTATTTACCAGCGCCCTGGCATAAACTAGCTTTTCCTGGAAAATTGCCTACCCTTAATAGGTTCAGTAACCTTGGAAACTTACATTTGTATCACCCTGGAGCAGAAATCCATATCACATATAATTTTCTATATGAAGATAAAAAAAGAATCTGCTGCTTGAGATATTGCATGGGAAGGCGCTTAGTGTTAATACAGTAGGTCTTGCACCATGCAGAAGTAGTGCCATGTCACTTCAACAGTTGTCACTAAGAGTGCTTATCTCTTGCAACCACACATACATCTCATGTTTTTTTTTTTGTAAAACTTCTAAGGACCACATGATTTTATTACCCTGCTCAGGGAAACATTTTTGTACCAATAGGGCAAGTGACACTTAAAGACAGTGTACCTGCTTTTACATGAGAGACAGCAACCAGTAAAAGTGAACTGTAAAGCCAAAAAAAGTGCCTTTTTTAGCACTTTGAGGGCCACATTTCAAAGAAATTGAAAATTATCCATTCTAATCTGATACAAGACTGACAAGCCTTACCCCTATTGGAAAGGGCTTAAGTAAGGAACACTGATGTGCTAATAAATTCCAGTCATGTGGAGCTATATTCATGGTAATTTAGTATCCCTGATACATTTACAAGTTCTCCAGTTCTGCATCTCTTTTTTTGGACGTTTGCTTTGTTTCATCTTACATAGAAATTATGCGATCTGTAACTGTATGCACACGTATAAATACTACAAGCATTTAGGAATCCTGTCCCTATTAAAGTGCTCTTTAAAACCGTAACCCTTTCTTCCCCAGTGAAATCCTGAGAAAACAGATTTAAACTCTTCAAAGCAAAGGGGCATAGGATGGGTCCAGTGTTGTAGATGTTTTACTGTATCTGACCAAAGTTTAGCCTTTTACTTGTGTGACACTAAATGGTGTATTTCTCAGTAACGGAGAGTACCCCTCTTTTTCAGGAAGTGGAAATGATGCAGGCTGCCTTTCGGAAAGAACTGGAGAAAGCAAAATTCTGTGTTCAACAGCAAAGCCAGAGGCTTGATGCCTCCCAGAAGCGGATAGTTGAACTGGAGTCTCAGCTTTCTAAGAAAGATCACCTGTTACTGGAGCAAAAGAAATATCTGGAGGATGTCAAAATCCAAGCAAGGTTGGGATTTCACTTCAGTAACTAATACTAACTTACACTATAGATAAAGCTGTTTGCCATGTTGTTGTAGCTGTGTCGGTCCCAGGATATTAGAGAAACAAGGTGGGTGAGGTAATATCTTTTATTGGACCAACTTCTGTTGGTGCAAGAGACAAGTTGACATGGAGCTCTTCTTCAGGACCTGAAGAAGTATGTGTAAGCTCAGAAGAAAGCTCGTCTCTTTCACCAATAGAAGTTATTTTGTTATAAATAAAGTTTAAAAAAAAATGTATTGGCAGATGGGTTATACTTTGAAAAATTTTAAATTAATAGTACTGTGTTCTTTGTATGTTCAGAGACCAGCTGCAAGCGGTAGAGAGCAGATACAAAGCCCAGAAAAGAATTACACAAGCCTTTGAGCTGGAGATTTTAGATCTGTACGGCCGATGGGAGAAGGATAGCCTATTGAAAAAACTTGACGATGAAAAAACAGAAGCAGCTGAAGCAGCAGAAGAAAGGTAAGGACAATATTACAAAACTTGATGAGCTACTTGCAAGCTGCTTGAGGTAAACCTCCCGAAGTAATGTTTAGCATTCAGTGTCTGCCATCCTTAAGTATCCAAAGTACTTTACTCACCTTTGTGAAGCATCAGCTTTTCTCATTCTTGCAGGTGGTGAAACTGAGATGAGTGGCTTGTCCAAGTCACCCAGTGAGTCAATAACAGAGTTGAGAATAAACTGTAAAGGAGCTCTTTAGTAACTAAAATACTATGCAAATCAGCTACAGGTGAAAACCATTCTAGTAAAACCCTCTTTATTTCCTCTCTGAAGAATTTGAGCTCCAGTAGCTCACATCCAGGACCTGTCATTTTAATATACAACAAAACAGAATTTTCTTAACTATTTTAATTGCTGCATAATGAATCTAGTTTAGCTTGTCTGATTGGGCAGCTCTACCCTTTGTAACAATTAGTTGACTGACTGGTAGGACCTAGTGTAGGCAATGTAGACAATACAGTCTATTTAAATGGGATGTTCTCCAGGGAAATAGTTTACTCCATTGGCACTTTGTTCCTGTTGTGTTAAATAAGGACCTTTAGGTTTGCTAATATCCAAAATTGGATGTTGAGATCTAATCCAAACTGTTGCATTTACCATGAAAATTGCTGAACCTTCATTATGACTACAAAAGTCTCAGGAATTGACCATCTTTTCCGGTCTGAAACATGGTCAGTTATGAGGCATTGTTTCTCACAACTTATCTGGATTTACCATCATCACCAGCCAAAACTTGTTGGGCATAAATGGCTTGAGTAGAATATGTCCGAGGCATCCCTTTTATGCAAACGTCGTACATTTGAATTGAAGTTGGCTATCTGGAAGTCAAAGAAAAGCTGTCTATTTTATTGCTTTCATTGAAGTCTTGAGACTTCTATCTGAGTTTAAAAAGGGATTCTCCACTGGGGGAGGAAATACTAACCTTGTTTATACTCAGTTACCTTTGCCCTCTTAGGAATTTGTCTGTTCTGCTGATTAGCATCCACATATATATGATTTAAATAAATCCTTCCTACTCATGAAATGCTTCCTGCTCCTAGCTCTGTAGTAATTTCAGAATGGCTACAAAAAACAATTGATATAGTAAGAGCAGGTATTGTTCAGGCAACGGCAGGCAAAGGATAGATCTACAAATCCGTGTGGGATCTTTCCTAAAGCAGTGAGGATGCAGGTACATCCTACCCTTTGGATCTCTGCCAGTCTTGAACCTACATCCACCACTAAATCCGTGATGTTGGTTATCTTTCTGGCTACAGTATATTCAATGGTTTATGCTTTGCTGCAGGATTGATTGAAAGGAGAAACTGGTGACGGCATGTTTTAGCACATCTGTAATGGTAGACATAGAAACTAATCAAAGTAAACTGCCTTTTTCTCCAACAAGTTAATCTCTTCATGGTGTACCATTGCTACCATCATTTTGACTCTTTCTGTCTCTCATTCCAGGCTGGATTGTAGTAATGAAGGTTTTGCAGACTCTGTGGCAGGATACAGTGAAGAAGCAATTGGTAGAAATGGAGAGACCAAACCTCCGAGCACCCGGGGTAGTAGTAGCAGTAAAGGCAGCAGCAGTGAGCTGTCCACCCCAGAAAAATCCCAGAACCAGAGGATGGGTCAGTTCAGCAGTCACTGGGAAGCATCCATGTTGTTGGAGCCTTCCACTAGCGTCCCACTAACTGTAGGCTCACTCCCCAGCTCCAAGAGCTTTCTTGGAATGAAAGTGCGTGAATTATTCCGCAACAAGAGCGAGAGCCAGTGTGATGAGGAGGGTATGACCATCAACAGTCTTTCTGACACTCTAAAGAGTGAACTATGTAAAGATCCAAGCATGGTGGAGGCAAAGGCTCCTTCAAGCCCCGACAACCCCAGCCCCTCGCCCATGAACCAGGAAAGCAGTGTTGGACAGCTTCATATCATGGACTACAATGAAACTCATCATGACCACAGTTAAAAAGGAAGATAGTCAATCAGTGTTATTTTCATATTCTTGGCATAGAACAGGAGGCGCGAATGCAAGTTTAACTAAAAGCTTTTATGTTTCATTGGTCTGAGCAGCTAGCTCGAGCAGTGGAAACAGGAGTGATGTCTTTTTACATAAGATGACTGCTGAATGAATGCAAAATGGATTTAGGGTCTGGAATGGTAATGCCCAACCTAACTTTCTTCTGCTTCTCCTCTCTCAAATCCCATCATTAGCAGTGTGTACTAATTTGAAGGGGCAACTGTTAGCATTTATAAGTATTTTTTCCCTTCTCCCCTCCCCAATGAGTGGTTGCATCCTATGAACTTGAGTGCAATATGAGGCCAAATTAACCTTTGTGAATCTACCTATGAATGCTTAGTGCTTTACTTAGCTGAAATTTCTCAGCAAGCTTCCAATTTAGAACAGTTAATTGTGTTGCCCTTGCAGGTGATTTTGGTTATGTTCTTCTGGAAAAAAGCAAAACCAGAGTTTCTAGTGCATTCATCTGAAGGTCTTTATTTTGCCTGTTTGTTTTCCCCCAACTCTGGTCTTCGTAGATTGGACTATGGTCAAGTGACTGAATGGTAAAGAACAACACACATCTGCAAACTGATGTTGCATTCACCCCAATTCATAATCATTGTTTCTTTTGTCCTTAACATTTCCTGGAAAATTATATGTGAACAAACATTGTCCTTCCCCAAGGAACTGCAAACTATTTGCTGAGGTCTCGTTAAAATACTTGCTTCTGATTTTTTTTTTTTTTTTCCTCCCCTTGGGTGGGTAAGGGGGATGTTCATTGTTTGTTTGACAAACTGGTACTTGTCTGACCTTAAATTGTTGCGTGAGTGGAGGTGATGAGAACTGAATACTGAGTGCAGGGAGATCCAGACAAGGACAGTATGTAGAGATTTTGTGTAAAGTGGCGGGTTCACCAAAACTTCCAAGTGAGCATTTTGAAGAAGATTCTGCAAATGTTTCTCTAAGCTGGGAGACAATTGTGCTGCCTGGACTCTTCTTTTTTTCATTGTGATCTTTGTCCAGGCTAACCAAGACAGTCTCATTCTGGGTTGAAGAATCTCAAACATTCTTCTTCCCAGGAATAGTTTATAAGATTCCAGGCTTGAATCAAGAATCATTGGATAAACTCCCAAAGGAAGTCCTCCCCCTAATGCTATTGCTCTCTTGGATACAGAGGTCATGGCAGTTCAATTTGTGGCTACCTAGTTTTCTCTCTCTCTCTCTCTCCTTCCCCTCCATTCCACTCTCCCAAGCAGCTGAGCTTGCTGTTGGGCCAGTGTATGTAGCTCAAAATGATATACAGGACCCAATCCTGCAGCCTTCCCATCTTTATTATTCCCATTGAAGTCAATGGGGAGTCTTGCATGCTGAAGGACTTTGGGATCAGGATTTATGTCGGTCATCAAACTCTGGTTTCTTTCCTGTCAGAACAGAGCTCCATTATTAGGAAAGAGAGAGACGTTCACGTCTGTGAGATTCTGATATGTCTGGGTCCAGGATCACTTAGTCTGTAATATGACCTTTTAAAGCGTCAGAGCCACGCTGCCCCAGTGTTCATTTTGTTCCTACTTTTACAGATGTCGTCTTTTTTTTTTTCCCTTAAACAGTCTACAGGGGTGGTGGTAAGAATCTTCCGAAAGGTAACTACACTTGTACTCTGTTTTTCTAGCTTGACCTAATCTAAGTAGGGATAGAACTGATCAAAGCAGGCTGGCATTCTGCTAACCTGACAAATAGAGCTGCTGTGATTTCCTCCCCTTCCAACTCCCCCATACCCCCTGTTGCCCAACCAGACAATACCTTCCCTTCCATTCCACCTCTCCCATAACACCTATGGTCTGTATACATTTCTGCCTGTCAGCCAGTCCTGACTCTGAAAGTAAAGGTGAATTTTGGTGTTTTTTTCAAAGCTTGAACCTGCACAGAATAGGAAATAGTGTCACAAGTGACATTGACTGGTTTTGTTGACACGTCTGTAGGTTTTCTAAGACTTGGTGGTAGTTGCAATAGCAAATGAGTGAAGACTCAACGGCTTCATATCCCACTCACCCAGAAGTGAACAGTTTGCACATTGCCCCTAACAGGGCTAACTCAGCTATTGGATACAGTTCTGTTATGGGAATCAGATAGACCCTCCCTTCAGTTTGGCAATTCCTAACAGACTATCCTGCCACATGGTGACTCACTTCTTTTAGTGGAGGGACTTTTGTTGTTGTTGTTAGTAGCAAAAATGCTCTGGAGCTAATCAGAGCTCATCAGTGGGTGGCCTTTTCTCTTTTAAAAGGATGTTAGCACTGGGATGGAATCAGAAACCACTTTAGACGGTTTATCTATGGACCACAAAGATTATGGAGGAACAAATTTTGCCATTGTTCTTGTAAATCTCTAAAATTATGGATCTACTGTATGTAGTAACTTGCATTTTGTTTAAAGGGATCCCATCAATGAAGTGGAGACAGATATTTTTAACTGACTGCTTTTAGTTAAATCTAAAAACGCTGTCTTTGTCAAAAGTTAATCTGTTCCCTGCCTCGCTCTTTGTAAGCATGTTAAACAATCCACATTAAATGCCATAAATATGAAATACAAGGAAAAATGGTACAATCTAAGCTAAAGAGAACTTTAAACCAAAAGGAGGTTTTGCTGTCCTTATTAGAATGTTCTAAAATGTCAAGGCAGTTGCTTGTGTTTAACTGTGAACAAATAAACATGTATTGTTTTGCACTACTTTGCGTTGAGCTCTCTGCAAGCTGCGCCCTCAGGGTGAAGGATCTGTGCTGGTAACCTATACTGACTAAACGTGAGCTTTGCAGAAACAAGATTAGCATTAAAGCACTTTCAGAGGTCCAAGTGTTTAATAGTATTGGGTATGTTACAAAACAGATAAATGTCCTGCCCTTCTGATGTCCTGCCATTTTTATAGATAGCATGAGCAATTTTTCCCTCTTTGCAAAATAGCTTTGATGTTGTCATAGGTATGTATAATCCAGTAATTTAACTGCACATGTAGTTTTCAGTGTTTAATTCTGTGCCAGTCCTACTACACCTCTACCCCGATATAACGCTGTTCTCGGGAGCCAAAAAATCTTACCGCGTTATGGGTGAAACCATGTTGTATCGAACTTGCCTTGATCCGCATGAGTGCGCATCTCCCCACCCACCCTGGAGCACGTTATATCCAAATTTGTGTTATATCAGGGTAGAGGTGTACTTATGGTATCCAAGCATACCTACATACCCAGAGATATCTGCAAGTAGTCTGGATATTTGACTCGTCTTCTACATAGCATTGCTTGCTGGTCTGGACGGTAGGACTATGATCAGAATGCTGCTGTTCATCTTCTACCAGCAACCAATGATAGCTGAACATCACAGTGGTACAGTGAGCTATCCTTTCCAAAAAGAAAGCATTTACTGTTGTGACTTTATTCCAGATGTCAGCTTCAGATACCATACCTGAAGTTCCCAAAGAGAAGTTGTGTGTTTGAAGTCCCCCAAAGACAGCAGAAAAGTGTCTAGTTCTTGGAACACATTTACATCTACTGCAGATGGCCCAGTTAGAATCATCTTAAAGGTCTGATTTGTATTAGAATCTTGCCAGCTAGTTTTACTCTGATTAAGGTTGTGTCTACATAACAAATTCCACTTTGGGACTTTTTACATAGGAATGTATGCACAGCCTAGGGAATTGTATGCACTGAAGGACCGATCGACCCATAGAACGACTTCTCAAATGCAATGGGACAGCCATTCTTAATTACAAATTAGCAAAAGGATGTTTCAGAAGCTGACCTGTGCTCTTACAACAATTGGAATCAGAATGAAAATCTGAAAGAGCACAAATGCAACTCTTTTTAAAGTGGCTCATGAAGCATGAATATCAATGGTGCAGTTAAAGTACTTTGAGCATAAAAATTAACACTTTTAAATGCATGAACCAACTTGGACTGTTTGATGCTGTCAGAGAGATCATATTTTTGCACAGATCAACTACTTGTATGGGGACTTCATCCCCATAACGGAGGATTTATGCACACTTTAATCCCTTACTGTGAGGGTCAGGTGATGTGGGAAGTCTTGTTTGGACCCTCTGACTTGGGAGAATTTTTCCTATAGGATGTAAATGGCAGAAAAACAGCAGAAACAGAATCTTGACTTTCTTTTATTGTTACATATCTCAATACAAGTTTAACATTCAAAAACTGCTCTTACCAGCATACAAATAATTCAATATATATTTTCACAAAAGTAGAGAAATAAAGAATCTGCTTTATTTTCTAATGCTCATAAACACAACCATAAATAAGAATCATCCTTCCAGCAGCCATGGCTTTCCTCCCAGTTCTACTGCCACATAACAGACTGAAAAGCCAACTCTCCTTTTGACCTTGTTGCGTTCTTTAGTACTGCTTCCTAGACCTGACCACTAGAGGCCTCCATGACTCTGCCAGCTCACTCAGAACTAATCTTTTGAGCTGCTGAACTTCCACCACGCTCCCTGTTGTGGTTCCCTGCAAGACTTTTCAGGTCTAGCCGAATCCCTGACTTTCTAATTGCTGACTTGATCCCAGCTCTCTTCTGAATGGCCTATAAGCAGCATCCTGTTGGCTACGGTGTCTCCAGACTTAAACTTAAAAAAAAAAAAAAAAAATCTTTAACCTAAGGATATTTTGGATTTGATACAGGTTTTTGACTGATGCCATCCCCTGTCTAAATTGGACCAGAACTACAGAAGTAGTATGTAGCATACAGACAGCTGGATTTTGTTGGGATCCTGTATACTCTGCTTGTATCTGTATTTGTCTTCAGAAGAAAAAGCGGGTGATCAAGGAGACTTGAGGAACACAAAGTAAGCTAGTTTGGCTGCTTCCCAGGTTTCTTGTGTTTGTGTGTGAACTTGGAAAACAAAGTTAAAGCAAAGTTTTATTACAGAGCTATGTTTGGATAATTACATTCCAACTACCTCAATTTCTACTCAGTGTCAACTGGATTTATGGCAAGATGGTACTCTTTCCAACATTGCCACTAGGTTGCTGTTGGAAAGCTGATACTTGTCTCTTCCTACCCTACCAACCTTCTAAATTTCTCTCAAACTTCGCTCTATCTGAAGTGGTGGTCATCCACTGTGTAGAGGAAAACTTGTATAGAAACTAAAGTAATTTGGACAAACTGTTTTTGCAACTTATCTTTGAAAAAATCTTCCAAAAGACCATTGTCATGTAATTGAAAAACTATAGTTTCCCAAGAAACTTGCAATTTTTCCATTCAAGAGTCCTTGAGGAAATTTAGTGAGCAGGACTGGGTGAGAGGACTGGGGCAGTTACTTTTGGAATTATTCAGTAGTTTGCGACAGTTTAGGAACTCTTGGGTAAGACATGAGCAACAGCTGTTAGCTTGTTGGGTGGCAGGGTTGTGATATTTAATACACAAAACTGAAAGTGAACCGATACTACGTTAACCTCAAAGTTAATACAGTAGTTTGATCTGATCAGAATCCAAGTATTCCAGCTTACACTATATAAAGAATGATGTTAAAATTGGATTTTCAGATCTATACTAGTGCAATAAGACCAGGTCTGTGCACAGGACTGGGAGTCAAAGTTGGGATTAGAAATCAGGAGTTCCCACCACTTGGACTTTGGCCTTGGGCAAGTCACTTGACCCCTCACTGTGCCTCAGTTTTCCCATCTGTAAAATGGGAGACTATTTTCCCATCTCACAAAGTTGTGAATGACTTAATGTTTGTAAAATGCTTGATAGATGACACATGCCTTTCTGCCCACCCTGCAATTTTTGTTTTGTTTTTGGGAGATTCTTTGCGCTTTTCCTCTTCAGGAGTCACTTAGCTCACCTAGCATAGCAGAGATTCTTTTTTCAGACTTATATAGCCACTGGAACAACGTATTGATCAACATATGAAAATGCACAAACAAATGCTAGGACATTTATCTTCCATATAGCATAACTTTTGATTGGACTAGCAGACATTTACAGTAAGTGCAAATTCCTTATTTTCATGCTATTTTTTATTTAAATATAGATCAGAACATATGGTCATGTAACCACTATTCTCAGAAATCCTAAACTGCACTCGTTTTATGTAGCAAGAACAGATAAGTGATAAGTAACTGCTTGCCTTTGACATTTAAAATAGAAGTATTTAAAGAGATTATAACTGAATATCTGTTTTGACAATTGAATTTTTTAATTGCCATTTTAGTCACACTTATGGGCCTTTTAAAACTAAATTTAGATGGTGATTTCTGATCAACTTGTATTGCAGTAAAAAGAGTTGGTGATTTTAATGAATGGGAAATACTCTTGCTAGCTTTTCCCCCTTGCCCCCCATCAATTCTGCTGTGTAGCATAATCATAGGCAAAATAATGGAATCCTGTTACGATGAGAGTAATTAACCATTGGAACAACTTAACAAGGGTTGTGGTGGATTCTCCACCACTGGAACTGTTTAAAATCAAGATTGGATGTTTTTCTAGAAGATCTGTTCTAGTTCAACCACAGTTATTGGACTTGAAGCAGGAATTTATTCAGGGAAGTCCTGTGTTAGGTGCAGCTGTGGAAGTTCAGACTGGCTGACACACTGATACTGAAGAAGGGTTGTTTCTAACTCGCTAACACAGGTCCTGATTCTTCTCTCACTGAAATCAGTGTCAATGTTCCCTTTGACTTAAATGGCAGAAGGATGGGGTCCCTAGTTTTGCAAACTCCCTTAAAATGCCAACTCAGACATCCCCCAATGTTTGTTGTGTATGTGGATCTGGAGACACTCAGGATATTTGTTGCAGATTTACTTTCAGGGCTCTGCAAGTCTCAAATTGGGCATGCTCAACCAGCCGTCTCCACAGGGGGAGTGATATCCCTCTGGGGGTTTTCCTTTGCTGCTTGTAGGACTTACACCCACTCCCTGGGCTGACATAGCAAGGGGCTTAGAGAAACTGATTTTTAGTGGGTAAAAATTACCCTTGTTATAGCCCCTTCCATCTAAGAATTTTAAAAGGTGCTTTTACAGACAATAAGCTTCCCAGCCTCTCTGCTATGCAGTAGGTATCCTCCCCATTTTCAGATTGGGAAATTAAGCCACAGAGGTTAGATGACCTTTTATCTAAGGTTATTAAATAAGTCAGTAGCAGAGCTGGAAATAGGACCTGGAAGTTGTAACCTTCAGGCCCATGGTCTAACCAATAGCCCTCATTTCCTGCTTAACAGTTCCTGTCCCAGAGAGCATTTTATCTGTTACTTGTCTGTATGGTGCCTAGCACAATCAGGCCTGAAACTTGAAGTATTTAGATGCTATTAGTGACTTTAATTTTTCTCTGTAAAGCCACCTCCATGATACAGCTATTAAATAAAGCCTTCCACAGGAAGGGTGGCTTTTCTGCTACCCAAAATCCTGCTAGCAACTATGTCTGTTAAATAGCCCAACAATCTTAAATCTGTTTGAATTCCCCAGTAGTTTCAATTGAATAGGATCACTTAAAAATAATTATGAAGTTTACTGAAGAAATCATGTCTATCCCAGAGCTGAGGGTTAGTGCAATGATTCCTATACATCCTATGGAGACGTGTATGAGCGGTGTGGGAAGAGAATGGGAACAAATACACAGAGGGGGTAAAAGAAGGGGTGAAAGTTCACCTGTAAATACTTCCTATCCTTCTGAACTGCCATTCCCTTCTGCACTTCCTTGTTTGCGCAACTCTCCCATCTTAGTTGATACTTGTTTCAAAAACCTGGTCACCTTAAGGTAATAGCACCCCCATAATTTTAGCAAACACAGCCATGCATGCACGGGAAACATTTATTCAGGAGTGTCTTCAGGCAGGAGGCAAAAGAACAGGAGCTAACTTGCCTGTGGGAGGGGAAAAGAGCAATCAGATAAAGGGAAATACATCAGACAATCAAGATCTTGTTAAGAGCTTCCATAAAGCATCCATAAATTATACAAATCAGTTCTAAGTGATAAATATGGGAAGCGAGCCTACAGGTGGACTGGCTTTCATAACCCAGTCCTGGAAAGCTAGCTAGCTGGCTTCAGAGACTCTATAGGAAGGCAATGATTTAAAAATACGTTGCACTTTTCTATGCATGCTCCATCAGCTGATCTCAGATGCCTTACAACTGTTAATGACCTAAGCATCAAACACTTCTGTAAGGTAGGTAAGATGTACCCAAGGGAAAGCAGAGGCGTAGAGACCTTAAAGTGCAATTCTACTTTGAAAAGAGGCTGTGTCTGAAAATGGTCACCTCTTCCTCAGTAGATCTGCTCCCTGGATTGGAGTCTTGCACCCTAATAGTGGTCAGAAATAACTTTTTCCTTTTGTTAGCCCTGCAGAGCCAAAACAGCTCTGGGAGAGTGAGCTGGATTATTTTATGGGCCACACCCACCGTCAATTAAATTTCAACTACAGGACCAAATTCTGTCCTCACTTACACCTGTGCAACCCCATGGGAAGTGAAGGGGTTGAACAGCTATAAATGAAGACAGATTTTTGGCTCAGTCTTTATTACTGGTATTGGTGTAGGATGCAGTGCACCCATCTTAGATTTCAGATAGCAGGCTATTTACAGCAGTAAATTTGAGCAACCTATAACCTGAAAAAATCAGATAGGAAGTCATAGAATTGGACTTCAAGTGACTTGCCCAAGACACAGCATTGGTGAGAGACCAGAATCTGATTGGTCCTAACTCCATCTGCTGCCCTCACCACTAGACCTGTCAAGGAGGAATACATGTGACATACACTACCCGTTTCAACTCTTTTTCTGGATCTCAGTAGAAAGTTGTCTGATAAGATCTAGGTTTATCTGCTCTTGGAGACTTACAAGACTACATATATTCAGAACTTGGGTGAAGACGGGAGGGAACAACTGCAGTGAATACTGGAGACCATATTTAATAACCAGTCACATCTATGCAAAAGATGTATGAGCTTTGGTCCTTCTAAAAGGAGGGTTTCCCAGGTGGTTTCCAGGGACCATTGAGATATTTCCAAGTGTTTCTCCCTGTGCCATTCAGGTGCTCTTTTTTACCATGCTTACGGTTCTGCTCTCCTGAATAGTCTTTATAACTAACCAAGGTCTGAGTAGCAGTAGTGAGGATAGCAGGACGTGGGCCTAGGGGAGCAGATGCCTTTGCTGACACATCCTGCTGTGTTCTCTTCTGAGAGTCAGCACTTCCATCACTCACGTTATGCAGGAAGTTCCGAGGCAGCTTCTCACTGTGGGCCACCCATGCTTTCATGCAGTCCAGCACTATGGGTATGAGGCTCACCACACCTCCATAGTGGTTCTTTGCTTCATCGCAACTCAGGTGATTTACCACATCATGAGGGTACCTGTGTGGGGGTCAGGGGGAAGCAGTTATTTACCAGATGGTAAATCAAACACATGGAACCCCAAAATGCCACTTTTAGAGTCGCTGCTACAAGTACATAGGCACTTTCAATTACTTTCTCAAGACAAAGGGTCAGTGATGGTCAGAACTAGACTGTGTGGCTGAAATCGTTCCTGCCCAATAACATTCCTCACCACTGGGCCCAAATCTGGTTGCCCCCAGATTTAATTTCAATAGCATGTAAAAAATACATCTCTCCTCTGCCCAGTTGAAATAAACCATTGACAGTATGGGGTGGGGAAACCTGTACTGCCGTTGCATGTGACTTCAGTGTACTAGGCTGCCCATATGTTACATTTCACTAGCACTGAAATTCACAAACTTAAAAAAAAAAAATCTAACCATTTGTGAGTGGGGAGTGAATAGTATTGGGGGAAATTCTCCAAAGACCAATGGGATTACTGGGGCACCCTTGCTCTTTCATTGGAATTAGAAGACAGTCACATGGCTCTAATAGATCTGTGTGGTGGTCTGGAGTACAAATTTCGCTTACATCAGCAGAGAACCATGCCCCTCTCTTTCCCAGCTTTATAAATTGCTTAAGTGATGTTTGCTTTTTTTACAATGAGAAATGTATAAAAGTGAGCTGCTGATAGACGTACTTGGCTCGGATGGTGCTCAGGTCGTTGCTGGGGCTAACGAGCAGCTTGCATTTCTCCAAAATATTGTTCGTTACACTGGTACCGGGATGCAGGGCTTCTAGCTTTTGGCAGAGTTTGTTCAGTTCACTACAGATGCTCAAGAACATGAGGAGGATGCGTCTGTCGGTAGTGTTGTTACAGTGATGATCCATGTATGCCTGCACCTATGTAGTGCAACATGTGCAAGGAAGGGCAATATTTAAACTGCAGTGAAACTAGTTCAAACAAGCTGGTGCAGTTTTTATTGCTTTACGTACAAAGGGCCGTTTCGATGCAGTTTGTGTTACACTGCAGAGAAACTGCCCTCTCAGCCATGGCTCTGAAGGAAGCAATGTGCAGGGGAACCTATATGCAATAGGATTTCTGGAGCCTGCCTGGGTAAAAAGCTTCCTCCTTTCCCGTGCAATAGGATTTGGAGAGGTATGGTTGGTGGTATCCACTGATATTTGCAAATCCACAGCCGTTCTTCCCCCCTCCCCTGCTGGAACAGGAGTGCTGATGTGCTACTTCAGCCACGGGGCCAGTGTGGCTCCATTACTGCGATCTGAGGGTGCAGAAGAGGGTGCTTCCTGTCACCCTTTTTTTATACTAGTGAGTGGTGGATCAAAATTAGACAGATGAAATGGCTAGGTATAGGGTCTTCCTGCCAAGTGGCAGGAGGTGGATTAGTTTGAACCTTGGTCATTGACATTATAATAATTACCACTTACAAAGCATCTGTATTGCTCAGTTTATTATTTAATAAAATTAAGACTAAATCTCAATGCTAATTCCTGGTAGAAACTGACATTAATTCATAACACAATCTATCCAGATACTCTTCCGAATAGCGAACAAAGCCCTTGCATTATTAAAGTAGAAAAATTAAATCCTAATGAACCCTGATTTTAATGACACATGCGGTCTCCACATGTAAAGGGATTGCTCTCAGCACATCCATAATTGTCATTTTATTTAGATTTTTTTTCCCAGTGTCTCTTCCAGGCTCTGAGTTCTTCACATTATTTAAAATATTCAATATTTTTGAAAGTTCCAAGACAATTCACATACCAACTCAGAACCCCCTACTCTATAGGGACATTCAGCCCTCATTCCACCTTTGTAACAGCCATTATTTTTAATAAACACTACAGAAAAATACAGTAGCTCCAATACCGGGGGGGAGTGGCAAGTAAGCTGCTTACTACAACAAGTTAAGGTTTACAGATTCCATGTGTGACGGGGGAAGGTGGGTATGTTTGTCTTGTACTGTATATTTGTGGTTAGGAGTGTGGTAGGGAAATGGGATTGTTAGGCTAAGTTGTCTAAAGTGGTACTAAGCAGTATAGCGTTTGTATAAATGGGTAAATCATAATGTAGATACTTCTGTATCTATTTGATAATCCATTGTAGCATATAATATTGTTAATAAACAGATCTTACTAGAGGGGTTTGTATATAGCTTCCCCTAGTACAGTTATTCGCCATTGAAATATACACAAGTGCATGACAGCATTATGCTGTCCCCATCACTGCTGGCAGAGATCTTTGTGCTGATTTCTTTGTTACCTGTCCAATACTTGCTATAGGCCTGATCTTGTCATGTGCATCCTCTCGGGTGCGGTCCAGTGCTGCAATAAATGTAAACTGCTGTTGCTGGAAGATCTTGTAAGTCTGTTCTATGTTTCTCAGACATTCTTTTACCTCGTTCATTTTCCCCCCCTCCTGGATTTTGAAAAAGGAGAGGGAGGAAGTTAATTTTTTAAAGTGATACCATTTTACATGTGCAACTTTATTTTCATCTACAGCTGTAACCAGATGGGTTGAATTGCCCCCCAAAAATGAAAAAAATCAAGAAGCTGGGGAAATATATTGTGTTAAGGCTCTGCAGTCCCACAGCCCCAAACAGTAAGTCAATGAGGTAGTAATGATGCTACAGACAGAGGTAGAGAACCCAGAGGGGACCACTGACAATCAGATGCCATAAACCCTAGTGGATCTATTGTAAACATAATGTAGTAATGCATCAAACACAATGCTGTGAGAGGACCAAAGGGAGAAATATCTTCTCTTATCCAGTGTAAAGCTATTGCCCAAGCGGCTGAAAACTGTCTTCTAACATTAAATGAAGGCCAGCTTGAGAGGCAGTGTGCAGTAAAGTGCGATGGAACAAGGGAGACCTGGACTTGAGGTTAACCTCTGGCTCTTTCACAGCGAGATGAGGGCCTGGCAAGGGGTGCTGATTTCCAGTGCTGGTCTTGTCCGAATGTAGAGGCAGTGTGAGCACTGCCTAGGGCTACCAGTTTCTATACTCCCCCACCTCCCTAGTTTCACCTTAACTTGCCTTGCCCCTACCCCAGAGAAGCTCCGACTATTCTTGTCCTTTTGATCCTCCAGTTTAAAAAAAAAAAATGCATTACTATTGCTCCTAGCCCCAGCAATCTAGATGCTAAAGGGGCACTGTGGGCACCACCACCCTTTGCATATCCTTGGTTAAATCTGGCTCTCAAGTTCTGGGGTCAGAAGAAGGATTGTTATAGTGCCCATAAGTGCACACACCACTCAGCTGGGAATGGTATTAATGCTCTGAGTAGACAGTGCAGAGCCAGAAGGTGACCCAGAATGAACGGGAAAACTGTCCATGGTTCCAAATTCCATGGCTGGATTTGTCAAGTGTATAGTTACTTTTGGGTGCCTTCTCCATCAACAGATTGTGAGGCTTTCCCCTCTTACAGACAGAGCATAGGCCACCTCGTAGTTGCTAAAATCCCCCGTCTCTACACTTCTGATGATGCCCATTAGTAACAAGCATCCTGATGTCCCTATCTTCCCCCAGTACTAGTTTAAAATCTTCCTGTATCCCCATACCGATCTGTCCTACCCAGCTGCTAAACCCTCCCACTCCCAAATATGCGGTGGAGTTTATGGATGTATGCCTGAGGCCCCACGCATCCCCACATAAAAACTATAGCCGGCCCTCAGAAGCCCTCACGTTGAAGGGAAGTGAAATCTACGTTGGCACATACTCTGGGATGGGTGAGGATGGGAAACTCACTTGGGTGGGCTTAGGTTTGTCCCTCTACCAAGATCAAAATTGATCACAAAGAAGCTATTTACACTTTCTGCATGTTTAATAACTAAGTAGCAATTTGGCATTGAAAGCCACAATGTAAAAGTCTCTAATGGAGAAAATGTATTTTTTTACCCCAATCCTACTAGTTTGACACAGCAAACATTTACATTTCTGCAATAAAAAATGTTTACAATTAGAGATTAGATCAGAAATATAACAAATCTAAATGAAATACAAAATGCATGTGACTTTCCATAATAAATGGGTAATATAATGTCTTGATTCTTCCCAAAGATATTGAGCACCAGCAGCTCCCATTTGAATTCAGTGGGAGTTGGATTGCATAGCTCCTCTAAAAATCAAAGCACAGATATTCTGTCAAATGAATTTATTTGCAGGTGTCATAAATAGGCTGCAACTTTGTTAGGGAAAAAAATGTCTAAAGTGTACAAAAAAAAGTATAGGTCTGCAATGGAGTTCAGAAACAGAGCAAGTAACAGGTCTGGCTATTGACTTTTTAAAAATATAGCTTGTACTTACAAGCAAAATAATTAATTACAAGATCTATTAATGGATGTTTTTATAAGATAGTAAATAGGTTTAACCAAAATGTATATTCTTGTCTAAAGTAGCTCCCATTCCTTACCATGTGAATTGGACTGAGCCATAAAGTCTTGCACTTCATGGGAAAGTTTGAAAAACTTTTGAGATACCTTGCCTTTAAAACCACCCTCTCTAACTCTCCTATTATGATTGATTGATTTTTATGAGCAAGTTTTCATTAAAGTGGAAACTCTAGCAGCTTAGAAGATACAATAGGCCCTCAAATTGCCTTTAAGGTTTCAATGGGGGCATATAGGGCACCCAGCACTTCCCAGAATCAGTCATGTGGCAATCACTTGTTCCTGTTGCTTATTCATCATCTCTAAAGTCCTGCTTCTCCGTGACATCAAAACAGTTTGACTGTCACAAAAGTGAGACTAAACTAAGAACAGACATTAAAACTCTCAATCCCATTTTCATCCAGTAGTAAACAGACAGGAGGATGGATGGGATTTTCCTAGGAATGAGGTGACCTCACAGTTAAATTCAATTAGGCTCTTCTGAACACTCCCTGTTGCTGTGTAAAGTGCTTTTAAGTCTTTAGCAGAAAGGCCTTACACAGCCCGCAGATTGGTGAGTCCGTGTGGTCAGTCTGGACTCGGAGCTCCACTCACCTGTGTCTCCTGTCCCACTCCTGCATGTCCCGGACCTCCTGCCCCCGACACCGCCTGCTCCCCGCAGCCCTGCGGCCGCCAGCCCCAGCTGCGAGCTCCCCGCAGGGCAATTGTTACAACCGTCTCCCTAGGTAACGGTGACGTAGGGTATCCACGCCTCCTCCTGCCATAGGGCCACAGAGACCAGCGGGCGGGGGAGAGTCAGTTTGGGTCGAGTAGGAGGAGTAGACCCTGAGCTGGGCAGCATTGGCGGGGGCATTGTTGGTGGGGAGCACTGGCAGGGGCAGTGTGGGAGGGGGCAGGGGGCACTGGCATGAGGCTGTATGTGAGGGGGCAGGGGCCCTGTAGGGGAGGGGTAGGGGGATGTGTGGGAGAGGACCAGGGGATACTGGCAGGAGGCTGTATGTGAGGGGGCAGGGGCCCTGTAGGGGAGGGGCAGGGGGATGTGTGGGAGAGGACCAGGGGATACTGGCAGGAGGCTGTATGTGAGGGGGCAGGGGCCCTGTAGGGGAGGGGCAGGGGGATGTGTGGGAGGGGGCAGGGGATACTGGCAGGAGGCTGTATGGAGGGGGCAGGGGCCCTGTAGGGGAGGGGCAGGGGGATGTGTGGGAGGGGGCAGGGGATACTGGCAGGAGGCTGTATGTGAGGGGGCAGGGGCCCTGTAGGGGAGGGGTAGGGGGATGTGTGGGAGAGGACCAGGGGATACTGGCAGGAGGCTGTATGTGAGGGGGCAGGGGCCCTGTAGGGAAGGGGCAGGGGGATGTGTGGGAGGGTGCAGGGGATACTGGCAGGAGGCTGTATGTGAGGGGGCAGGGGCCCTGTAGGGGAGGGGCAGGGGGATGTGTGGGAGGGGGCAGGGGATACTGGCAGGAGGCTGTATGTGAGGGGGCAGGGGCCCTGTAGGGGAGGGGTAGGGCACAGATGGGGGCTGTTGGGACGGGTCCTGGGGTGGGGAATTGGAAAGCGCGAAGATCTGATTCAGCTTTTTTCTCCCCCGCCAGGACACTTGCCGCTCCCCCCACGTCCAGACAGCCGGGGCTGTAACGCGAAGGACTCGTGCCCACGCCCTTGGGTGAGAGGCAGAAAGGGGGGGTGTCATTGACTCGCCGGGGCACGGACAAGCCGGGCGCAGTTATTGCCCCTTTAAAGGAGTCTGTCGCTGTTTGATGAGGTCACACGCCCCATTCCGAGCCCCGGGAAGGGCGGGTCCCTGAGATGCTGATTCAGGGGTGGGCGGGGCCTCCTGCGTCGCGTGGTGATAACGTAAGCGCCTTAGCGACGAGCGGTTGCTAAGGGTGCGATGGACGCTACCTCCCGGCCGCTCCGTGTGCCCCCGGAGATAGGCATTTATGCGGAAAAGCACGAGCTCTTCCAGCTCCTGCAGGTGAGGGGCGGGGCGGGGAGGCCGCAAGTCCCTTCGCCCGCTGGTGATACTGAGGGAATAACAGTGCTCCCCCCAAGCCAGAAGTGAAGGGAGGGGGGGTGGGGGTAACAACTATAGTTCCCAGCATGCACTAGCATTGGTTGGAGGGGGGCCCCCTGTAAAGAGGACTGCCCTCAGCAGGCATTGGGGTGCCCAAGCGCATGTGGGGTGGGGTGGTACTTACAATTCCCAGCATTGGTTGGACTGCACGCACCCGGCATATGGTGGGTCCTGCCCCATGTGTGTGGGTTTAACAGTTGCTCCCACCATACGCTGGTATATTTGGACATATTGATGATTCCTAGCACACACTGGGTAACCCTGCTCCAGGCCTGGGGTTACCCAGTGCAGACTGTTCCTGAGTACCAACATGCCACAGTATATTTGAGGGCATGGAGTGTAATGACTGTTCCCAACGTGTAGTAGGGTGCTCAGAAGAGGTGTATAAACCATTCCCAGCATACAATGGGGTACCCTGAGGGTGGGGGAAAGTGTCATGACCATTCCCAGCAAGCAGTTGAGAGCTATTGGGTGGATGGGTTCAGAACCATGAAGAGTGATGCTAGCACTTGCTGGGGTGCACCTGGCAAAAAAAGAAGCAATGATTCCTAGGGTACATCGGGGCACCTCTGATATGCAGTTGGGCACTTTTGGTGCAGGCAGCACTTACAACACAAGGTATCTTACCACATCTTTCAAGATATATTTATGCCTGTATTTGTAATTTTCACTCCATGCATCTGAAGAAGTGGGTTTTTTACCCATGAAAGCTTATGCCCAAATAAATCTGTTAGTCTTTAAGGTGCCGCTGGACTTCTCATTATCTTTCACGATGGAGCACTGTTTATGTCTGCAGCATGAGGTGTTGTCAAATTAAACACAAGGAAATACTAATCTCTTTGTATCCCTCATGTATCTAGGTGTATCATTATTTATTTAAGCACTATGATTCTTTACTTTTCAAACACTATCTTTGGGCTTGCTACTCTGGAAAACTTAGATGACACTGTCCCTGTCTCAAGGAAATTGGACAAGCTATATGCTAGAAAAACATAATGCACTGGCTATCAACCAGGTTTCATTGCAATATATAATTCTGCAAAAATGTTGACTGTCTGTGGAAGAAAGGTGTTCAGTCGATCAAATGCAAAGCAGGCCTGATAAGTATGATACTTTGTGGATTAGGATGGGAAGTAGTAGGGTGGAGCAGTAGTAGAGAAACCTGTATTTAAAAATTATGTGGCGGTAACTGCTCTTTTTGAGACTAGGCTAATGAATTAATGCATAATCTAATGTATGTTTTTTTGGGGGGGGGGGGGGGAGCATTGTCTATTTTGTGTTGTTTCATCAAACATTTATGCTCTTGTTGTGCCTTTTTATGCACATGTACAACTAATGTGAAACCAATAAAAACACAGTTACAAAGAAGCCTTGTTATTTTAGTAAAGAATGAGATTGACTTTCTAGCCAAAAAGGAGGTTGTGAGTTTCTACAGTCTGTTCCTTAGGTCTAATTTACTTATATTGGGCATTGAAAAGTTTGTTGAGGGAAAAGAGTTCTAATATTGTGATGAGCATTGTTATAGTTTGTTAGAAAAAGTGGCCATAACACATACCAGTGTTAACATTTTTCACATCCTTATTTTGTGTGTTATGAAGACTGTCTCTTCTCATATCTTACCCAAAAACATACTTTTTCTCTGTCTCTGCTATTATTTGTTAGCTCTGTAACTTAACCATGTTATTCAGTGAGAATTTTGAGATCCACTTAGTATGAGCAATGCTGTATAAAATTTGTTCTTCAAAGCAAAACTTCATTCTGCATGCCAGAGAGGTGAAAAACACCAGCATGACCACACACATCTCACAGAAAATCCTTCTTGGACTGCTAAGAGTGAATCTGGATCTGCTCAGATCACAGCTTTGTTAGCCATCTGAGGGCACAAACAAACACACCTGTAAATAATAGCCCCAAGTCTTCAACATTTATGCATCTACCTAACCTTAAACATGTGAGTAAAATTAAGTTTGTGCTTAAGTGATTGCAGCACCGAGGCATAGAATCATAGAAGTAACAATCATCAACAGCTCAAAGAACCATGTGTCATTATAACTTTGCAAGTTTTCTGGGTTTGTTATTTATAATCCTTAAAGAATCACTATCAGGTAAACTTAGGTACCAAATTCGGTTTTTTTAAATAATTGTTGAAAAACGTATATTTTTCATGTATTTATACTGTAATACCAATGAAAACAATTTTATTTCCTGAGATTTAAATATTTTCCCTGTGGTGTTTGTTACTCAGACATTGCAGCATGAGAACTTGCAAGTGAAACTGGTTAGTTTATTTTCATTGTCCAAACTAGATAAAATACAAAAGGTAAACTGCATAAATAGTGAAAAGTCAGGCAAATATGCTGTAGATTCCTTTTCCCTTACACACTCAGTTTATCGAAATGGAACAGGAGATGTGGAATTTATTTGGCTAAATGGGGTTTTGGATATGAGTGTAACTGAGGCTCATTATGTTTCCTACTTTTAGATAGGAAGGTTTTGGATGTGAGATTTTTATTAGTGTAGAAATGAGTTGCACACGGAACTTTGGGAGATAAGGATTAATTGGTGGATAATACCAAGCTTGGGGGTGAGGGGTTGCAAGTGCTTTGAAGGATAGGATTATAATTCAAAATTATCTGGACAAACTGGAGAAATGGTCTGAAGTAAATAGGATGAAATTCAATAAGGACAAATGCCAAGTACTCCATTACGAAGGAACAATCAGTTGTACACACACAAAATGGGAAATGACAGCCTAAGAAGGAGTACTGCGGAAAGGGATCTGGGGGGTCATAGTGGACCACAAGCTAAATATGAGTCAACAGCGTAATGCTGTAGCAAAAAAGTGAACATAATTCTAGGATGTATTAGCAGGAGTGTTGTAAGCAAGTCATGAGAAGTAATTCTTCCGCTTTACTCCGTGCTGATTAGGCCTCAATTGGAGTATTGTGTCTAGTTCTGGGTGCCACATTTCAGAAAAGATGTGGACAAATTGGAGAAAGTCCAGAGAAGAGCAACAAAAATGATTAAAGGTCTAGAAAACACGACCTATGAGGGAAGATTGAAAAAAAAATGGGTTTGTTTAGTCAGGAAAAAAGAAGACTGAGAGGGGACATAAGTTTTCAAGTACATAGAAGGTTGTTACAAAGGAGAGAGAGGAATTGTTGTTCTTAACCTCTGAGGATAGGACAAGCTGCAATTTAAGTTCATTGCTTCAAGGGAAGTTTAGGTTGGACATTAGGAAAAACTTCCTAACTGTCAGGGTGGTTAAGCACTGGAATAAATTACCTAGGGAGGTTGTGGAATCTCCAACATTGGAGACTTTTAAGAGCAGGTTAGATAAACACTGGTCAGAAATGGTGTAGATAATACTTAATCCTGCCATGAGTGCAGGGGACTGGACTAGATGACCTCTCGAGGTCCCTTCCAGTCCTATGATTCTATGATAAGTTCCCATCATGCAACTTTCTCCATCCCATAATGCCATCCCTATGACATAATTTTCAGACCTTTTGTTAAAATCCCATAAACCCACATGGCACTTGTCGCTGCCTGCTATCTCTGACAGAAGCGTGGCGCCCGCACAGCTCTGCACTATTGTCATGAACATTGCAAACATAGGACATATGATCCTCAGGTAATTGCAGAGCCGCAGGAAGTACGGCAACTGTGGGGGACAGGATGATTTCTTTGAGGAGGGAGTGCTAATGGGCATAGCAAAACCAATTCAAGGTTGATGGTGTTCACAGAGCAGCTGCAGGTGGTGGATCACTGCTTCAGGGTCAGAGAAATGAGCACTGACTGGTGGGATCACATCACAATGCAGGTTGGGAATCACGAGCAGTGGCTGCAGAACTTCCAGATGCAAAAAGCCACATTCCTGGATCTGTCTGCCGAGCTCACACCAGCCCTCCAGAGCTTGGATACCAGAATGAGAGCTGAATTGACATTTGAGAAACGAATGGTGGTTGCACTGTGCATGCTTGCAACACTGGATTGCTACTGCTTAGTGGGAAATAATTTTGGAGTTGGTTAATTGACTATGCAGGACTGTGATTCTCAGCAATGTGCACAACATCGTGGATGGATTTGCAGCTATGGGGTGGGGTGAGAGATGGCATGCACATCCATATTTTGGCCCCATCCCACCTTGCAACACAGTACATCAGCAAAAGAGCTACTTTTCTATGGTTATGCAAGCATTGGTGAGTCACCGGGGATGCTTCTCTGATATCAGTATGGGCTGGTCAGGGAAGGTGCAGTCCTTAAAGATCCAAGCGTCATGCACCTTCCCTGACCAGCCCATACTGATATCAAAGAACACAGGACTGTTCAGAAAGCTGCAAGCAGGGACATTCTTTCTTGACTGGCAGATTACCATTTGTGGTGATGAAATGCCAATAGTGATCCTGAGGAACGCATTTCATGAAGCCTTACACTAGCCAGCTTGACAGTTCCAAGGAAAGATTCAACTACCAGCTCAGCAGGTGCAGACTGATAATTGAATGTGGTTTTGGTGGATTGAAGGGACACTGGTGATGTTTACTCACTAAATTAGCTCTCAGTGAGAAAAATATCCCAATGTTATAGCTGCCTGTTTGTCCTGCATACTATCTGTGAGGGAAAGGGGAAAGGTAGAGGTGGAGCATCTGTCTGCTGACTTTAAATTGCCAGACACCAGGGCTATACAAGAGCTCAATAGGGAGCTATGCAGCTGAAGGAGGCCTTGAAGAGCACTTTAGCAGTCAGCAAATGTTAATATGCTGTGCTGGACTGTGCTCTGTCTGGCCCTGATGTTTTGGGGGGTGTTTGCAATTGTAGAGTACATTTATGAATATCACACTGGTTACTGGACATTTATAATTATTACACTGAACCTATGAATTCTGTGATCCTGTTCAACTACAATTTGTGTGCTTCTGATAGCACTAGGTATTCTGCTGTATATGTTATGAAATAACATTAATTTATTTCCAAAAAATAAAAATGTATTGTGTAACAAAAACAGTGGAAAGAGTAATGTGCAGTTAAAAAGCAATACAGTGCAAACTTATAAAATAAATAAACAGAATAGGGCTTTAAAATTAGAAAGACATGAATGTTTTCTAGCAATTTCAATTCATTTCTGCCAAACATACATCAACCATGGTTCTCACAGGTCAGTATGTGTGACGCTGTGGTTTTTGTTATTGTCCCGGCACAGAGTGGTAATGATAGAGATGTGGCCCATGAATCATGCCATGGGGGGCGTAGGGAACTGGTGAAATGGAGCTCTCCATTGATTGCAGGGGGAGGCAAGTACTTGATTGTTGGACCTGTAGGACAACAGGAGTCTGCAGTATTTGCATTTGCTGCCTGAGATGCCCTATTCTAGCCTGGGGATCTCCCTCTCCTAGGCCTTTCTCCTGTCTGCTCTTTCCTTCTCCAGGCTGACTTCTATATTCACCCGCCAAACCCTCTGCTCGTGCTCCAAGACAGCACTGGCTTGCAGGATCTCACTGAACATGGCCTCCCAAGTCTGCTTCTTTCTTCTCATCAGGGTCAGGCATTCTGTAGGTGTGAATGGGGCACCCTTCAAGGCTGCCGTGGCAGCAGCTACGGATAAAACAGACAGGTGTATCATTGTGTTTACAGTCACAAAGGAAAGCAAAAGATAAGTTTCAGAACGCCTTTCCCCTATTCCCATAAAAGTTTTAAATCAGATACGCCTCAATCAAGACACCTCCAGCTTTGGTGCACCTCTGCACAACGCCACTGTCTAGCTGCAGCCATAGTGAGTCTGGCTTGCTGAGGGTGAGGAGAGGGTAGGGTGAAGAGTGAGTCGTTTGGTTAAGTAAACCAAAAAAAATTCAACCCCTGTTTCCACGGGTATGAGTACAGGGCAATGGCACTGTGTACAGGTGCTATTTTCCTCAGGCGGTGGTGATTTTAGCTGTTATCTCACTCCTGAGGCTAACAAAGGTACAGAGAGCACAGCTGCTGTTGGTGTCCTGAAGCTGCCCAGGCCCTTATCCTGCTAGCCTGTTTACCACAGTGGTGCCTGCTGAAGTCATTGCAGAGTGGTATAGGAAAGTGTCCTACTGAGGAGGGAGAAATAAAGCAGCCTTTCCTCATATTCTTTGGGAAAGGATTCCAGAGTACTTCCATGGAAGTTTCATTGAGATCCCTCAGAAGGGTATAAGGGACATCCCTGTATACATAAACAAACTGCTCAGCATGCCATTCCACCCCACCCAACCTAACAATACAAGGGAATGAAAAGCAGATAACTCTACCTCTGTTTGTTGTACCTCTGGGTCTTTTCGTAGGAGTGAAACAGTGAAAAGCAGATACCTGTGTCCTGCTAACTTGGGTTTGTGCTGGGTACCATCTTCACATATAAACTTTTTATGGGGGAATACATGCATGTGCTTATCCTGGTTTCTTCCCCCAGATCCGTCTTGGCTGGCAGGACTGGCTAGACTGCGGTAGAGTCTTGAATAGATCTTGGCTCACTCATAGCTGGACTCCCCCCACCATGGGACACCCCCCCCCCCTTGTTCACAGGCTTGGTCTCGGGCTCCACTGAGGAACCCAGGATGCTCTGTGGGGTGCTGGTGGGGTTTCTGCCAGGTATGGCATGCAGCTCCCTGTAAAAGCAGCAGGTCTGAAGCTCAGCACCGGATTGACTGTTGGCCTCCCTGGCCTTACGATATGCCTGTTGCAGTTCCTTTACCTCTACATGTCACTGCTGCTGATCCCTGTCATACCCTTTTGCTTTCGTCCCCTGTGCAATCTTTCTGTAGATGTCCATGTTTATACAAGTGATTTCTAGCTGTGATTGCATAGCCCCTTCTCTCCTCAAGCCCAAGAGATCCAGTACCTCCTGGATACTGGCGACACGGAGCATGTCTATAACGTATAACCAGCAGGGTCGGATGGAAAGTTGCACGCAACAAGGGAGAACTACTAGGTGTGTCTCGCCAAGCTGGCAGTCAGGAAATGGCATTTAAAAAATACGCAGAGATTGGGGGGGGTAGGGACTGGCTTCTGGTCTCCATGACCTGGGCAGTGGAGTTCACAACTGTGATCAGAGCGATCACTGTCAGGCATTGTGCGACAGCTGCTGGGGGAGTGGTAAGGTTGACATATGTCATACAATGTCTACTTTGTATTGTGTTGACCATGGTACATCAACATGAATCAATGCTATTTGGGGAGGTGGTGTTCCTGCTTCTCAAGAACGGGGTGCTTGCATCAGCGGGAGACACATTGAGTGTAGACACATGAATAAATAGTTGACGCAAGGCAACTTATGTCAAACTAACTTTGTAGGATAGACCAGTCCTTAGGCATCACAGAAAATGGAAGGAGGTTTTATTGAGTTAGGTCCTATATTCCTACAGGCTAACCTCCTGAGCGTTGTTGCCTGCTACCAGAAAAAATATGCACTATAGCACTGTAAAATTCCAGCACTGAAAAAACTAAGGAGTAATATTAGAAACATTTTTCACATGTAGGTCCAGTTATGGACTTATCTGCTGTGATGGAGTGGGGCTGTGTAGTTACAGTAAGAGTGTCTGAAAGTTAGGATTCCTGGATCTTATTCCGAAGTCAGTGGAAAGATATCCATTGATTTCAATGGGAATTGGATCAGATCCTGTATAAACCTGAGTAATGGACCTGCAAGGTGGTGTGTGTGGTGGAAAGAAGTTTGTGCTCTTTTTTTTTTTTTTTGGTTCTTTATGATGTATGAAGAAGACCTGAAAAAACATTTTTTCAAGGCAGGGTTTTTTACAACAGAAATTCAGGTCTTGTCTACCCTCGAAGCCTTATAGGCTACTGGAGAACTAATAGGATTATGACTGAAAGAGGACGTGAAAACTGATCAAAAGAGAAAGTTATTTTTATTTATATTAGTCGCAATTCCTTATTTTTTAATTTGTTTGTGTTAACACTGCCTTGACTTGGCTGTGAAACATTTGGGAGAAAGGATGTCTTTAAGCTTCAACATCCTGCCCTTTCAATGAAGGTCTGAGAGAGCTCACAATCCACATTTCTATGTTCTCCAAGAAGCCTTCCAGCAAGAACAGTGAAGATTGTGTGAAATTCTTGATACTTTTAAGGTAAATCAAGTAAGGGTGGGGTGGGAGTTTATAAATAAAATAAATAACATCCCCCAAATCTTTCAGGCCTTCTTGCTGCATCAGAAATAATAAAAGGGACCCACATCCATTTATTTTCCTTAGCAAATCATCTTTAACCTCTATGTACTTAGTTTGGCCCTCTCTAAAATGCTCTTCATATTTCCTTACCTCACAGGAACTTATGAAGATGAATGAATATCAATCTCTTTGAGGTCCTCATGTGAAAGATTGCTATAGAAATGCAAAGTATTATCATCATCATCATCGTTATTATTATTAATTTGTTATTATTACTGTGGCTGTGTTAAATTTCCTGCTGAGTCTGTCCTATTTATTTTCAGAATATGCTTGAAGGGTTGTTAATCCATAAACCTGATGAACCCATTGAGTATATGATAAGCCACTTAAAGCAAGACAATGATCATGGTAAGTGAAAATGAGAGACCATATGTAGTTCAACTTGTGATTTATAAACCATTGTTGTGAAGCTCTACTTCAGTTGGCAAATGGTGGATAAAAGTTTTCAGCCTGTCTCTCAAATGTTTTTAAGCGATTTGGAATAGTTATTGGTAAGATATTTTTAATTTCTTTTCTAGTGGATAATCTAATAAAAATGCACTTGAACAGTTATAAAAATGAAATCCTCTAAGGGAATAACAAAGAGTTCTAGTGTATCAATTATTAATGCTTTCTGTGCCCCATCTGATATTTCCTGTTGTCTTTAAACTCGCTAATTACCCCTTTTGTCAGGTGTAAAATTGGTTTCCCATTCTACCTGGGCTGGCAGCGTCTTTGTTTTTTTGAGTACTTAGTTACTTGCTACGGTTAATGAGTTCCACTGCTCAGTGGCATCTCAGCTGAAGGAACAGCAAGCATGCCTACCCATGTGTATAACAAAACCTGATAAATTGAATAGGAAGTATGTATTCTGCACAATAAAAGCATGTACACTCAATCAAATTATTTGATTTACAAACTGTTCACCCTTAGGCAGATTATATTTGGAGATGCACAACTGAACTATAATTTTGTTCCGCATGAGCTGTCAGGAGTAGCTGGTGTCATGTTGCTTTGATGTTTCTTTAAAACCATAGTAAACCATTATGAAAGTTCTGCTGCAGCATCAATGAAATCATTATCACAAGAGATGCTAAGAGCTCTTCCTACTTAGTGATCAGATGGATGTCGATTGAAATGAGGCTAAATAGCAAAAATCAAATCCTGCGAATTGTGTCCAGCCTGTTTTGATGTGGGCAGCATGAGAAATCTGATCTGTTTTACAGCCCCGTTGAAAGTACCCAGTTGAGGAGTTTCATGGGATTTTATAGAATGCTGATAAATCTCCATCACACTGAGCTAAGGCTTGTTCTTTAACCCCACGGTATTATTTGAACAGAATCAAGCAGGTTGCCATTCATGACTTCAGTAAAATAAGAGGCTAAAGATAGAACCACAGCAATTGTTTGTCAAATGAAAAACTGCTATCTGTTTGTGGTTTGAAAGAATCT
The DNA here is from genome assembly GCF_011386835.1 of Chrysemys picta bellii. Classification (NCBI taxonomy): domain Eukaryota; kingdom Metazoa; phylum Chordata; order Testudines; family Emydidae; genus Chrysemys; species Chrysemys picta. Next base: position 16,861,207 of record NC_088808.1, on the reverse strand, counting down.
ATTAAGACGTGGAAGGAACTCCAATTAAAATTAAAGCCTAAATGTTGTTTTAAAAGTAAATTTTATGGAAAACAATGTAAGAGAAATCTGTAGTAGAGCTGATATTTACTTTTTGATCATGGTGGAAGGTGCTGACTCTTTAGAAGAAAAAACCCTTATTAGAGCCATCAGTAAAGTGATGAATTTTCATGATCTTGCCTTGCTAGACAGTTTTAGCCCCAGAGAAATTTTCAAACAGAGATGTGGAAAAAAGATATTGCAGCTACCCCAGGTGTGAAGTCAGAAAATCTTTTTAATTAATAGTGGGATTTAAAGCACTCTTTAAAAAATACAAACAAACCTAATGATTATAACTTACAACAATCCTGATGAAGCTCTTGGGCCAAATATTAGGTGACTGGGCTCTCATATTCAAGGCTATGTGGTATTGTTCTTTCATGTGGTTGTTCTAAAAAGCTAGAACAATGTGATGACTAAGCTATTTTTAATGCAAAGATGTCAGTTTTGTACATTTTATCTGGGTTTGTGCTAATAAAAGGTTTCCAAAATCCAAGTAACTTTTTTTTTCTGGTGAGTACTTCCTATATAACCATGCCCATGATGAAATTTACAAAATTCTGGAAAAATGTTAGTCTTGTACTGTATACTTCTTCAGTTCGATAGAGGAGTTGCCTTATAAGCTAAGTGATTTTTTTTGCATTAATATTAATCACAGAATCATTTGGACTTGAAGGGACCCCTACTGAGTCCAGCCCATCCTTTTGCATTGTGCCAGGAATAATTCAGTTCCCCCTAAAACTGTACCTGAATGCGAAATGTTAAGACTGCTTGGAAAAGTAAATTCTGTCACATCTCAAGATTCAACACTGAGATGTGGTTTATTACCAAAGAAAAAGGTGTTGTGTAGATTTCTTGGTGTTCATTTAGCTGCCTGTGTAGACCTCAAGCATTTAATACTCACTGTGTGCTGATTTGAGGGGTTAAACGTTACATACAGTGATGCTCTGGTTGTGCCCTTGTGTCATATGTTTAGGGAAAAATGCCTTAGAAGAGTCTTACAAGTGTGCAAATGAGTAAATCAGTGCATTACACTGCCTCATCTGCTGCCAGCCACTAAGCAGAGAGAAAACCAGATTTAGTACAAAGTGAGCATTTACAGTAGCCCTGGGCAATATTAAAGCATGATATGGTGTATATAATGGTACGTTTCGTTTTTCATCAAACGTTTGTCCAAGAAAGTTGTGTATTAAAGCTTCAATACCTAAGGGTTTTCTTGTGAATTTTAAATCATGCTCCTAGTTAAACCTCAAAAGGATCTGTGGATGGAAAGGTTTTTTGATTTTCTTTGAAGTGGTTTGAAGAAGTTGATTAGTGTTGGCACCCGAGCACTCTTTTATGACGCTGTTTATAAATAATTCCTCAGTACCGGGCTGGAGTTTCAAGGTGTTAGATTTTAAGAAACTAGGATTTAATCACATTACATTTGAAAGAAATTATGTGATAAAAACAGCCGATGTATCCTTTTAAAGTATTTTTCGACATTGTGTACTAGTTCTGTTGCGCTTGCAAGAACCAATACGGGGGGAGTTTTCCTTAAACCTTCCCAGTCAAATAACTTTGTAAAGATGAAGCTGTAATTTGGGTTTTATGAATGTTTAAAAATTGCACCTGCCCAGCTGCTCCTAAGTGTTTGGAAGGTCTTTATAAAATTACATTTCCAATCCTTTCCTGTCTGCCGAGATCAGAGAGTATATTCCTTTTGGTTGTCATGACCTGGAGAGGTTTTTGGCTGGATAGATCCCCTAACTCATCATCTTTGACCCATACTACTGCCAATAAATACCTATCAGTCACTGTTCTCAAGCCTGATTCCTTCTCCCCCCACAATGGAAAGTGGGAAGAAAAACCCAAGATGTTAATGTAGCAATTCAAGGGATCACAGCCCAAAATGCACGCATGCAAAAAAGCCTCAAATCTTTCTCAAGCGATATTTCCCCTTTCTCCTTGTTTTTTGACACCGCTGATCTTTCCCTACATCACCGTAGAATGAGAATAATCATTGTGTTGTCTATATGATTGTAAATTTCTTGGGACCGGGACCTTATCCATTTTTTTTTTTTTATTCTTTAGGTCGCCCTGTACAGCTATGGCGCTATAAGAATAATAAAAACCAAACTAATAAATACTAGTAGAGATGAGACAGGAACTTGTGTGCTAAGGGAAAAGAGGTTGCTGCCATGGCAAGTAACTTTTTTTCCTTCCTTTCATCTTGCATCCCCTCCGCATGGAAGGGACACTGACATGCAGCAGATAAACACAGAAGGAGAAAAAAATGGAACTTAATGCTGACTAGAGAAATGAAGGGCAGCGGATAAAAGGATAGAGGAGAAATGTGGAGTAGCCCATTTTCTCCTGTGACTGGGAAAAATGTTAGTGTCCCACAGGCAATCTGAGAAATGTTCCGTATACATTTTTTCCCCTATTTCTACCCACGAGGTAGCTATCTGCAATAGCAAAGAAAAGTGCCCATTTTGCAATGTATAAACCTTCTTGATCCATGACATAACCTATCTAGAGAAAGGTGTGAGTTGAAATTATATTACTCATGTTTCATTTTCTAAAAATGAAAAGGAAATGCATTATTAGTACAAAGTAGTAAAATAAGAAACTATACACTTTGAAATTGGCCATCATGCTGCATATACAAAATTAAAATACTGTAAGATGCATCAGATCGAAACCATTTAACATGTTGGGAATAAAAAGCAAAGTTAGAAACATAAGTATTCAGTATTTATGCCCTGTTTATGTGAGTTGCAAATAAGCTGTCTGTGCTTAAAGCTAGATATGGGCTAAGTGCCTTGCCAAATCAGAGTCTTAAATGTGTTAACTATGGAAATTAAATTAAGACATAGTCATGACTAGCTTGGTCCCCCAATCCTGCAGTCCTTACTCAAGCAGAACTCCCAGTGAAGTAACTGTATCACAGTATAATTACATATGCTGTATATTATGTAATATGAAGAAACAATAACGGTGTCTTGCCTTTCTGTATCTTGACATTCATGTATATTTATTTTATAGTTCCAAGAATTTGTATACTTGGTCCACCCGCCTCTGGAAAAACCACTATTGTAAGTATATTACCTTAAGTGTTATAACACTGCACTGCCATATGTTTGCAAATTAGAACTTCTTGTTCAGTTATGCTAGAATAATTATGTATTTAGAAGTCAAAAGTCTTGTGACAATAGAATAAAAATAACTTTTATTCCTGTTTTGTGGGCCATAGTTTTGGCCTGTGCCTAGATACCACGGTGATAGACTGACTAGATTAGATTAGACAGAAGCACTGGCACCTTAGAACAGAGGAACTGAAAAATGTGAGAAACGAGGGGTGTTTACACAAAACAACCTGGCAGGCTTGTTACATTTATGGATTTGAGACATTTAGGTTCAAATTTTCAGAAGTGTTTTTTAAGTTTTGGGTGTACAACTTTAGATGTTCTGGGCTTGATTTTCAGAGGTGAGGGCCACCCACAGCTCCCAATTAAGTTGGAGTTCTGGGTGCTCAGCACTTCTGAAAATCAGGCTTGAGGGGTATGATTTTCATAGTGCTTATGTGACTTAGGAGCACAAATACTATTAAGAGTTACAGAGTAGCAGCCGTGTTAGTCTGAATCCGCAAAAAGAACAGGAGTACTTGTGGCACCTTAGAGACTAACAAATTTATTTGAGCATTATTAAAAGTTAGTGTTCCTTAATCACCTAGGCACTTCTGAAAATTCTACCCTGAGTGTCTAAAGTTGGGCACTCAAACTTAGAGGCCACTTTTGAAAGTGTGGTTCTTAGTATACTGCTACGTGTGTGTGTGTGTGTGTGTGTGTGTATGTATGTGTGTGTGGTGGGTGGGAGGGGATAAAGGGGGTTGAACCACATAGAATTTAAAATGTGTTAATTGCCACAACTGCTTTTGACCTAAAAGTTTTACAGTTTATAGGACTGTATAACAGTGTATTTTCAAAAAAAAATAGTTATGGCTTTTTATGCTTTCAGAATTAACATCCATTTATATTTTACGTTTTTAGAAACTTTTTTTCAGATGCAGTTAAGACTTGCCAGAGAAATGGTCTATGTACAGCTAGCACCTTTCTCAACAGCTTCCATTCTCTGTGTGTATTTAAAATCACATTTGCAAATTTCAGGGACAAAAATAAGTTTCTACCGTTTATTCCGCCCCCCTCCTTTTGGCAGTGCAGAAACAGTGCAGTTGTGAGATAGGGAGCTGGATTCTGATCTGGTTTGTGCATCATTAAGAAAATTGTTAACTGGTTCAGTCCCAGGGCCAATACTACTCATTTATGCTGGTACAAAGCCGCTGAAAATAATGAAATTGCACTGGTATTTATTTTCCATGTAATATAAATATATATTTCCATTATATGGCAGGGTACTGGTAATAATAATAATAATAATAAACTGGTATCTTCCCTTGACAAGATTATAAGAGTTTATGAAATTCCCAGCCAAAAAAACTTTGTGAAAATGGTGTTATACTTGTAAATACGTATTAAAAATGTAAAATAGGGAGGAAATAAACTTTTAAAGAACTCTGGAATTTCAAAGAAAACATTGAAAAGCTAGGAAATTAAGTTAAATTAAAATTTTAAACAATACTATGTAATTAGAGAATTAAAGTACCATACATTATCTATATTCTGTCCTGATATCCCCACCATCCAGTGCACCCTACCTGAAAGATAGGTACTTGCTCGACAGGTATTGTATATTACAGCCAGCTGCCCTATTCAACCCCATATATGCCTTTGTGGTTGGCTCCTGACCCCTGATGTCTGGGGGACATCTTAAATCCTATGTAGTCAGTGGGAGTTGGAGATGCTCAGTACTTCTCAGGTTCAGTCTTATAATTTGGTGGTTCATCTAAGAAGTCTGTAACTCCAGACACCTTTTACAAAATTCCCCCCGGAATGATATACCATGGTTTGCATAGTTGAATTGCAAGTGTATATAGGAAACAATATTGGGAAAGTGAGAAAGAGGTTAGGTGAGTTGTTCGGGCCTAGTCCAAAACCTGCTGAAGTCACTGGAAGCACTCTCTTTGATTTCAGTGGGCCTTGGATTGGAACCTTTGTGCTTATGAAGTGTAAAAGGTAAGTGTTTGGTGTTGCCATGTTGTGAATGGACAGTCTGTGACCATGGAATGGGTGGGTATTGCACAAATTATGCTGAGTATGGTCACAGCGTAATGGAAGTATTTGACTCATTTTTCAATGTCTATCTATGGTATTAGAAACCTATATAATTACTTTCTAAGCCAGGAAAGATGTCATGCAGGCATAAGGCTGTGTCATTAATTTGGATGGAGGGTTAGAGGCATGGATACAGAGTTAAGGTTGCTTTTGTGTTTCTTAACAATGCATATTCATATTTGTCTGCTTCTTTTAAGTTTTACCTTAAATTCAAATTTCTTGGCTGTTCAATATATATAGTTTTGAAAACTTCAGCATTCTTTTATTTCCCCTTAAGTTACTGATATATATTCACAACCTTAATTGCATATTAACAAAGCATCTGTTCTGCAATGTGAGTACTTATGAAGCTTACAGTTATGGATTATTTGTCTAAATTGGAGGCTAGGAAAATACTGACTTGTTTTGCTTTCTGTGGGGCTTCTGAAAACATATTTTATTTGCACCCATCTTTTTTTCCTCCCATTTCTTTCCCCAGGCAACATGGCTTTGTAAACAATTGAATACCCCTTGTATCACTCAGGAGACTTTATTGGAAGAAACATTAGAGCTGACAAAAGAAGTAAAGGCATTTCAAGAGAGAGGACAGGTACGTAGGGAGAGGTAACAGTACCAGCTCAGTGTGCTATGGAAGACAAATTATATGACACTGCCATGATTTCAAATGGTGGACAACTTGATCAGATTAAAGTACAAAGTTTTGCATCAATGGTGGTTTGAACATGGGTGTATGAATTTGTAGGTGCAGGGGTTTCCATAGGGAGAAAATAACCTTTTTGCTACATATAATAATATGAACAGAGATAAAAATATACTATGACACAGACAGGGATGGGAGAGACAGGGATTGGCAATGATTGAAAACCTTAACATTAGATTCTTCTTAGATACTAGAAATACATTTCTGGGTATGCACAGTACTGTTTAAAGAGTTATACGGTTTCACAAGAGAAAGCCTGTTCTGTTTTAGCATGTTTGATGATCTCCATTAAGTAAGCACTATTCTCTGGGGTCTGTTTCACTACAAAATACTTCCAGAAGATATGTTCCTGGAGAACACTTCTTTGATGTGACAGAGCTACTTAGCGACGTAGGGTTGATTTTTCTGTAGCATGACACAAATACGGTTCTTGGTGCACTAACTCAGAGTAGTGTGCCAATCCAGTCATGTGGTGAGTGCAAACCCAAGAGGCGCTCAGGCTGAGGAGGCAGCAGCAGGATCAGGAGGACTTTGAGGGTATGTTTATACTGCAGCGTAAGCCCAGGGTTCGAACTCAGGCTCAAGCCTAACACCCCTTCTGTCTAAACACAAATCATGCTACCCCAGGGCTCAAACCCAGGGTCCCAGGACTCCAGGAGAGTGGAATCTCTGATCCAGGACCCAGGATTCCAGCCCTATTGCTTTGTAGTGAAGATGCAGCTAGACTGGATTCACTCTCAGAGTCCACCAAAAGTATTCCACAATCCCATGGGCCGACTTTCTTTGTCCTCTGTACAGTCAAGTTTGGTGGACAGTCAAGTTTTCCCACACTGGACCTGAACAAAGAGCTAGAGTGGCCACATTTTGGGAAGGCGTTAGGAAGTCTGGGATAGGGGTGGTTGGACTCAGGTCTACATAATGCAGCGTAGACGCTGGGGTCCCAGATTGGGACCCAGGGTTCAACAGTTCCTAAACTGGGGTTACAGTTGAATGTAGTTGCTGAAGCCCTTAGTTAACAAACCCAGGATCTGGTAGGTTACTAACTCAAGTTCTACTAACCTGGGGCTTACATAGCAGTGTAGACATACCCAGTTCCTAGGCTAGCCACATTTAAATGCTTCAACCAACCTTCAGAAGAGCATTTGTTTCACTACTCGCTCTGAATTAATTAATCCTTCCACCCCTCATCTATGGCCAGTACTCTGGAGCCATTCTTTTCCCCTCCCTAACATCTTATGGAAATTTTTTTGAAATAAGTTGTTCAATGAGCATTTTTGCCAGTTGACTTGAGGTATGGTATTGACATGAGAGTTACTTGCCTTATAGGTCAGTGAAGTAAGTCCTACAGAGTTGACAGCTAGTGAAGATAGAAGAGAATGAAATGGGGGAAGGATGTCCTGAATAAATCGGGTCAGCACCCCCCTTTACCCTCCCCTCCACAAAAAAATAAAAATAAGACCCTATATTCATTACATTGAATCAAAGAATAAGGTTTGGAGATGCCTTGAGTTGAACTCCTGGTCTGAAGATTTGTGAGGAAAAAGTCCATCAAAATCACTGAGACTACCTGCAAAACATCTGCTTTTGACTGGGATGGAATAGGTTGGCGTAAAAATGGCTTTTATTGAAAAAATGAACTTTAATAATTTGAGTGAAGGATTTTTTTTTAAGATTATTTTACTAGATTCATGAAACTCAATTTAGAGAGGGGGAAATTTAAAACAAAAATTCCCTTTGGTTTAATTACTCTAATTATTAACATATTTCAGACTGAAGAGAAGCACTTTCAAGGGTGTCCTTTTGGGCTTACTTGATTTAAAAACACTGATGGTGTAGAAGATGAAAGCCAAAGATGTCAGGGCTAATCAGGTGGCAAAGAGCATCTGAAAGCTGAAATTGGTGGTGTTTTAGTGTTGTGCTGTTTATACCTTTGTTTGTAGGATGTTAGCTACTAGAGGGATGACTTTCATAAATCATTTTTCCAATTCCCTTGCATGATTTTGACTCTTCATATATGACTGTTATGACTAAGGATGAAATTCTGGCTCTATGGAAGTCAATGGGAGCTTTGCCACTGATTTAATTGTAGCCAGGACATCACCCTCAAATATATATATATATATATATATTTTTTTTTTTTTAATTTTTTTCTCCTTGTTTGCTCCTTCTTTCCATGGGTTAAACCCACTTTTGGCATAAGTGGCCATAATTCCAGTGGTGAATTTGATCTCATATGCACCCATTAGCACTAAGAGGAAAAGGGTGGGTATGCAGAGACTAGAATACAGAACGGTTCATATAGTTCAATATACAACTGGGCACTAAAAAAACTGCAGTCCTCTCCAAAGCAGTTTAATACATGAAATGAGCTTGTGTTTTGTAAAGTCCACCTTGAAGATCATTCATTGCAATTTAATTTATTTAGATGATCATTTCACTTCATGTGTATGAGGTAACCAGGGCTAAATTAACCCAAAGGCCAAAAAGCTCAGGTATTCATTAACTCAATCTACCTACGTATTGTTACTAGAGCACATACTGCAAAAAAAATTCCACAAATATTTATTCAAACTTTTTGATTAGTTCACTTTGGCCCCATTTGCTTCCTGTGAAAATTTGAGCATTTGAGTTTTACTGGCCCAGGAGTTAATGGAATGGGGATTTTAAATGTATGATTATTCTCAGAAACTAAATTTTATATTTGCACATGCAAGCATTTGCTGACCCATGGTCTGGCACTAACTAATAAGCTCAAATAGTGACAGCCAACTATCATCAATCCACATTTACAAATATTCAAAGAAGAAGTCAAATATTTTTGAATATTGGATAAATTTGAGGGAATCATGATCTGCTAACAAATATTCCATGAACGGAAGTAGAGGCTCAATTTTTAGATAAATCATTGCAAATTATTTCCTCATCTCTAGTTAGAACAATGTTAATACAGTAGAAACCATCTTCAGGTTATTCCTCTAGTGAAGTTTAATGATTAAAGCAACAGAGGGTCCTGTGGCACCTTTAAGACTAACAGAAGTATTGGGAGCATAAGCTTTCGTGGGTAAGAACCTCACTTCTTCAGATGCAAGTAATGGAAATTTCCAGACGCAGGTATAAATCAGTATGGAGATAACGAGGTTAGTTCAATCAAGGAGGGTGAGGTGCTCTGCTAGCAGTTGAGGTGTGAACACCAAGGGAGGAAAAACTGCTTCTGTAGTTGGATAGCCATTCACGGTGTTTGTTTAATCCTGATCTGATGATGTCAAATTTGCAAATGAACTGGAGCTCAGCAGTTTCTCTTTGGAGTCTGGTCCTGAAGTTTTTTTGCTGTAAGATGGCTACCTTTACATCTGCTATTGTGTGGCCAGGGAGGTTGAAGTGTTCTCCTACAGGTTTTTGTATATTGCCATTCCTGATATCTGACTTGTGTCCGTTTATCCTCTTGCGTAGTGACTGTCCAGTTTGGCCAATGTACATAGCAGAGGGGCATTGCTGGCACATGATGGCATATATAACATTGGTGGACATGCAGGTGAATGAGCCGGTGATGTTGTAGCTGATCTGGTTAGGTCTTGTGATGGTGTTGCTGGTGTAGATATGTGGGCAGAGTTGGCATCGAGGTTTGTTGCATGGGTTGGTTCCTGAGTTAGAGTTGTTATGGTGCGGTGTGTGGTTGCTGGTGAGAATATGCTTAAGGTTGGCGCGTTGTCTGTGGGCGAGGACTGGCCTGCCTCCCAAGGTCTGTGAAAGTGAGGGATCATTATCCAGGATGGGTTGTAGATCACTGATGATGCGTTGGAGAGGTTTAAGCTGAGGACTGTAGGTGATGGCCAGTGGAGTTCTGTTGGTTTCTTTTTTGGGCCTGTCTTGTAGCAGGAGGTTTCTGGGTACACGTCTGGCTCTGTTGATTTGTTTCTTTATTTCCTTGTGTGGGTATCGTAGTTTTGAGAATGCTTGGTGAAGATCTTGTAGGTGTTGGTCTCTGTCTGAGGGGTTGGAGCAGATGCGGTTGTACCTCAGCGCTTGGCTGTAGACGATGGATCGTGTGGTGTGTCCGGGGTGGAAGCTGGAGGCATGAAGGTAGGCATAGCGGTTGGTGGGTTTTCGGTATAGGGTGGTGTTAACGTGGCCATCGCTTATTTGTACTGTGGTGTCTAGGAAGTGGACCTCCCGTGTAGATTGGTCCAGGCTGAGGTTGATGGTGGGGTGGAAGTTGTTGAAATCATGGTGGAATTCTTCCAGGGTCTCCTTCCCATGGGTCCAGATGATGAAGATGTCATCAATGTAGCGTAGGTAGAGAAGGGGCGTGAGTGGACGAGAGCTGAGGAAGCGTTGTTCCAGGTCAGCCATAAAAATGTTGGCATATTGTGGGGCCATGCGGGTGCCCATAGCGGTGCCACTGGTCTGGAGGTATATATTGTCACCAAATTTGAAATAATGTGCGTGAGGATAATGTCACAGAGCTCAGCCACAAGTTGTGCTGTGTCATCATCAGGATACTGTTCCTGATGTTACAGTTTCTCCTCCCTTGGTGTTCACACCTCAACTGCTAGCAGAGCACCTCACCCTCCTTGATTGAACTAACCTCGTTATCTCCATACTGATTTATATCTGCCTCTGGAAATTTCCATTACTTGCATCTGAAGAAGTGAGGTTCTTACCCACGAAAGCTTATGCTCCCAATACTTCTGTTAGTCTTAAAGGTGCCACAGGACCCTCTGTTGCTTTTTACAGATTCAGACTAACATGGCTACCCCTCTGATATTTAATGATTAAGTATTTAAAGATTTACTTCTTTTGTCAACTGGCTAACCCAAGAAGTTGAAACAACTATTGGCTTGTGAAGGTTTGTTCTTTGGACTGTAGCAAATTGTAGTGCAGATATTTGCATACTATGTAGTTACTTAAAACTGCTCTGCTGTTGTGAGTCAGCACCGGCATAGTTTCCCTGTACTTTTAAAGAAAAAATAGAGAAGAGAAGAAAAACAGAGGCATCCTTATCTTTGCATGCCCAGTGATCTGATCTGTTCCAGGACAAGGCACTACAAAAGAACAAATAGAAAATGTTTTAATCTTTGTATGTATGTGTCGTGTGGTATGCACACCCCATCCTCCTTTGGAACAGGGTGGGGTTGTGATACCACCATGGTTACAGTCTACCTGACAGTCTTTAGGCTGAAAGTGGCACGGTCCAGAGGTCAGAGACAATATGGCTGCCCTTGGAGTCAGGGCAGTGCAGCCTGGTGGCCAGTGTCAATTACAGCGGCCCTTGCATTCAGGGCAGCACGGCCTAGTGACCAGAATCAATTACAATGGCCCTTGCATTCAGGGCAGCACGGCCTAGTGACCAGAGTCAATTACAATGGCCCTTGCATTCAGGGCAGCGCGGCCTAGCGGCCAGAGTCCATTACAGTAGCCATTGTAGTCAGGGCAATGTGACCTATCAGCCAGTACCTGGATAGGGGGGCCCGGGTGCACCTGACTCCACCGGGCCCCAACAGTGGTGGAGTGGTCCACTACTGGGTCAGCAGGGAATCCCATCAAATCACGCAGCTGTCACTCAAGTAGGAGATACCACTCGTGCACCCACCCTGGGTCATTTCCTACTGTGCTTCCAGAAGCTGCAATCCCTGGGGCATCAGGGTCTCTGGGCTCCTCAGCATGGAGGATTCCCTGGGGCTCCTTTGGCCATAGACCTCCAGTCCGACTCTCAGGATCTCCAGGTCCCGCAGGCAAGGGATGTGACGGCTCTTCAGCTGGAGTCTCTGCCAAAAGTCCTTCCCCTCCACGGCATTCAGCCTAGAATGAGCTGGGCTGCTCCCTTTTATACTGAGGCAGCAGTTGGAGCATGCCCAGAATGGTCTGAGTGGTGGGACTCCCGTGCCCATAGCATGGGATTGACCCTCTCTTGTCCTGTGTGTGATATGCACACCCCGTCACAGTGTGTAAAAACATCTGTATGTGTCTGTGTAAGGGAGAGAGAGAACAAGCTGAATTGAAACTTTTATGACTCCTAAAATACTAAATCAGTTTTCTTCAAACTTGAATGCTTTTCTTTCCTCAGGGAGAACTATAAAACAAGCCAAGTTTGAAGTTTCTAGATGCAGACATTTTTGCAATAAGAAAGCGAAGAAACTCCATTTGGAACATATGGGGAACATCCCTGTCCCCTCACTATAATCAAAAAGCATTTGTAAGGATTTTACTCAAATGCTTTTGCGGGAAGATTGTGCACAGAGTATGCATTATGATGTCATTGGACTAACATAATACTTGAAATTCATCATGAATGAGTGCAATGTATCATTAACAAGGTAGAATCATGAATAGAACTGATCAAATCCATGTATACATAATTTTTTTTTGTCTTTTAAAGGCAAAAACCACATCACAGTTTTAGGAAAGTCTAACATTCCAAATAGTGGGTTTGTCCATTGACCTCAATAGATTTTGGATCAGGCTCAGAGTGCCGTAGCAGGTAGGAATACAGATTCCCAGTTACCAACCACGCATGTGCACTAATGTCTGAGATCACATATCAGTGGGAGGATGTTTAACAACATAACAGACTTGGGGCTTTTTTTGTAATAACACCAGAGTGTTAGCTCCTACTGTAATTTTGCTGTGATGGGGCAAGGAATTGCTCTAAATAGCTATGTTCTATCGGATGCTGTCTATCAGATTTGGCCATTTTTAGTGTAGTGATCTGGTCTCAAGTGATTGAATATGCCTTATTAAAACATTAAGCAGAGTGGTGATTTTGTAGACTACTGCTTAGGGAAAACTTCACTGACCAGGAAACTAAACTGGAATTGAGCCTTTTAGTCTTCAGAAAGATCTGGCTTGAGTGCTGATAAAGTGCAGCACCCATACATATGCCCTTGATTATTTTTCTCCAGCAAATTCTGGTCAAAAGAGAGGGCTAAGATTACCACTGCAGTGAAAGAAGTTAGAATAATTTTGGTTTAAATTGGTTTGGCAGGGCTTAGCAGAGTGGACCCCCTGGCAGTTGCTAGCCTCTCTTGACGTGACACATCAAAGAAGTCAGTAAGACACTAGCTGTTTCTGATAGCAGCATGACGCACCTTTGGAAGGTGACAGACTCAAAGCCACAGACCCAGGCTCCAACAGTGAAAGGCTGCGGGAGGCTTTGACGCACCACCCTATGGGACCTGCCGACTTTCAAGAAACAGAGCAATTTCTTTCACTTTTTCTCTTTTACCTGCTTGAATGCTGCTTTGTGAATGGCTGATATTAGGAAAATGATTGAGAACTGGAGACATTAGAGATAACAAAGACCTAATTGGGTCATCTTGGCTATTCCCCAGCCAGGGCAGCATTGTTCTCTGTGGTATATTCTTAAATGCTTTGTCCATCTAATTTTAAATGTCTTGCATGATGGAGCTTTCACCATTTCCTTTGGGAATTTTTCCATGATCTAACAGAGATCATCTTTAGGGAATCTTTCCTGATGTTCAGCCAAATTTTCTGTTGTTCACTTTCATCTAGTTATACCCATTATGTCATCCTAAACCAGAAGGACAAAAAAAACCACCCCAAAACTAAACCTTCTTCAGGTTTACACCCATCAGATTGTGTGGTGAAAGCAAGGAATGGGGAAACCCACAGGTGATGTAAATGTTTGTTTGGAACAACAAACATCGAATGTACATAATCAAAGAGTTTCCTGAGTTAGGTGGAAGATAACTTTGAGTCAGAAAGTAGAATATCCAACTAGAGAAGTAATCCTGGATTTAGTTCTTATCAATAATGGGGAACTTAATGAGATTGTGAAAATTAATAGGGGAGCTTGGTACCATGGACCATGAGCTACTTCAATTTAGCAGAGTAATTAATGGTTTTGCTGAGCAGTAGAGGGTTTTAGACTTCTGCAAGGTACATTTTGGAAAACTGCAAAATTAAGGTACTTATCCTGCAATGAACTCTGTGTGAGCCTTTGGGGGTCTGCCTGTGTAAAGCTCATTGTAGGATCAGGCCCCTAGTGAATAAGAAGTGGTAGAAAGGGATTTTAAGATCCACCAGTCTGGATGACCTAAATAAGGCTTAATATGTTACTTTCCAAAGAAAAAGAAATACCCAATGTACAGTGCCTTCATGAGGATACTCAGTCCGCTAAGACTTTTAAGTAAAAAGAAAAAGAGCAATTGCCCTAGTAATTTAATAATTAATAGTTATCTTAACATTGATAGAATGATACTCGTTTATGGTGTCAGAGTAATTAGCTAATGAACTTACCAAACCATTATTCATTATTTTTGAAAAGCTACGGAGAAATGGGAGGCACTAAAATAATGGAGAAATACAGCTGTGGTACAAGCCTTCAGAAAAAGAAAGAAGGGTGTTTCTGACAATAGCTGCCCAGTAAACCTAGTAAAACAATGGAACAAATATTAGGAAAAAAAATCACTAAACATCTAGAATGATATAATCTCTTCTGCTATCGGACGTGGAAGATATTTTCTTATGAAATATTGCCAGAAAGTAAAGATACTGACAAGTTGGATAGAGTACAGAAAAGAGTAACTGAAAGGAATAGGAGGCTGAAGGGCTTTAATTATGAGGAAAGATGAAAAGCTTTTGTTAATGTTTAATTTGTCTGACTAACAACTAGAGCTTTGTGGGGTGGGACATGATAACTGTCTGCCGATATGTGGCGTACACACCACAAATTATTTAGGGAGATACAAAGAGTTATTAATTAGGAGTATTGTGATAAAATAAAGAAAGGGAAATTCTAATTGATTATCAAGAAAACTTTCCTGACAGCAAGAGGTACAAGACTGTGGAATATTCTCCTAAGGGAAGTTGTGGAACCCATATTGCTCAGAACATTAAAAATTACACTGAGTTAAGCTCTAGACAAAATATGGTAGGGAACAGTCTTGTCTTACCAGAGGATGCACTAGGTGGCCTAATAGATATTTTTTTCTATATCCAATTTCTTTGAGTAAAGGATCCTGCATTATGTTTTCCCTCTAAGTTTTAACATTTAATTGAAGAAAGCAACCATGTTTGTGTGGCATGATTTGTTTTTTATAAACCCATGCTAGTTATTGCTTGAAGTTCCATCATCCTGTAGGTGTTTACAGATTATTTTCCTCTTTGAGAGTTGTTTGGTTATTTGAACAGTGATTTAAGTTAGGTTTTTCAGTGAATAATTACCAGGATTGTCCTTTCCTCTTTTTTGGGAAAGTTAGTGTCCTATTTGTGTCCCCCAATACTCAGGTGTTTCTCCAGTTTTCCTTGGCTTCGTAACAATATCAGTAGCTCAGTACATTTGTTAGCAAATAATTCATTTAGTAATCCGCGTTGCAGACCATCCAGACCCATTGAATTGGTATAGATCATTTTTTTTAAAAGCATTCTTAATTTTTTTCTTACTGTCTGTACACTTTTCATCTTTTTTCCTTGTTATTAAAAAAATGTTCAGTAGCTTTTTAGAATCATTGTCAATTTCCTGTCTCCCACTTCTCTTATTAATGAACCTATGGTATTTGTATTTGTTTTCCTCTGATATATTTGTAAATTGTTTCCCTTAATTTAAAAGGAGAAATGCTTTGGGGAAAAATATAAAAGACTGTTTTAAGAACCCAGGAAATTAGCAGGGTATATATGTAAAAAATGCAGAGATATAAGATTATAAAACACAATATTTGAAAATCAGGTTCTCCCTGATTGCCAGTGCTGAGTTCAGGGTTCTTCGTGTCCCATATTACAGCTGATAACATCACATGCCACAGATCTTGTCCTGTAAAGCAGCACGTAGACCAGAATTCTACTGAAGTCAGTGAGACTTCTCATGAGCGTAAGGTTTTTCTTTAGTTGCAGGATTGTGGCCTAACACAATAGTAGAAGTGTGGATCTCGGGGCTGTTTACATGTTCGTGACATGTTTAAGCCTGGTAGTGGAAATGCAGATCCATGAACTCAGAGCTTGGCAAGTAAAAAGTCATTTCGTTTATTTTTAAAATTAATTTCTCTGTTCTTTTTAACTCAACATATATGTTGTGTTAATGATTTGGGGGTCTCAGTTTGATTGATTTATTTATTTTAAGAAGGCATTTCAGTCCACCTTTAGCCAGAGTGCCTTCATGATAAAATTCCTTTTGAACTCCATTGTGAATATTCAGCCTTTCTTTTTTGTTTTGTTTTTTGTTTTTTGTTCTTTCTTTAGAAAATTCCCAATGCACTGTGGGCCAATCTGATCCAGGAGCGTCTGTCAAACGTGGACTGCATCAAACAAGTAAGAATTGCTCCTCGGAGGGCCAGTGGATAAGCACTTACACGACTCGCACACAGTAGTTAGCATTCCAAGTCCTGAGCAGAGGAGGGAATGGGGGCAAATCAACAGGGGCTCGGGAGCAGATTGCTTTCTTGAACATCCATGGAGGGAGTTTGGAGCTTTACTAACAGGATAAAGGGGAGGATGAGAGTATGCATATGCTAATCGTATAGCAGCGAGATGATCAAAGGCTGAACAAGCATAGCTTTGTTGATTGCCTGGGGCAACTGGCAGAGTTATAGTGGGCAAAACAGATAAACAGAAAATACATAAAAATCAATATATTGATTTCGATTTTTAACTCCCCTTGAAGGTGAGGGAAAAGAGCCCTAATGTTTATCAGTTCATTTCAATCTCCTCTGTTTCTCATCATATCTTTTTTCCCCCTCCATGCTAGGAAATGGTGTATTTGAACATACACTCTTCTAGGTAATAATTAATAAGTTCGTTATTAGGTTGCAGAAATGGGCAAGTGAATAGGCTTGAATATGCCCATGGGTGCAAGGAATTCTTTTCTGTGGGCTTTGCATAAATGTAAGTAGGGTGTCCTAAACTGGAACTTCTGAAGTAGATTAATACTGGGTAAACTAAGTGGTTTGAATCTGGACTAAAGGAAAGCCCAATGCCCTCTTGTGTATTTCCTTTAGATCAGCAGAAGCTGTTATGGTTTAATGAGTCAATAATCAGTCCATTATTAAGATTGTTAGAGCCATAACAGTCTGTTGGGTATAAACCCTCTTTCTAAGTTATGCCATAACACAGACTATGCAGTATATGGTGCACTTTTCTAAAATGAGTGTACAAACCACAGTCTACATTAGATTCATGCCGTCTGTGGTGTATCAGCTGAACTGTGCCTCAGTTTAACCACCTGCAGATGGCACTTCCTGCCATCACAGGGATGTTGAGGTTTGCCATTTAATAAAACCTTGTCCCTTTTTGACATCACTGCCTGGCTTGTTCATTGAGTAAAGCAAAGACAGCCACTAATGTTGGGATAATGTCTTATTGAAATACTGAAAAACCCTCTCCTAAAACAGCATTAACATCAGGGACAGGAGATAATTGCAGGTGCCAAAAATGTCATGTAGCCCATGCTTCCATAGTGTTTCCATGATTTGTACTGCATTATGCAATGTTCTGCAAATTCTAGGCTTTTGTTTTAAAAGGAAAAATAGAGGCCTTGTTTATTTTACAAAACCAACCACATTTAAACACCTGGGGCTAGAATATGATTATAACATATCATGGTCCCATCGTCACAGGTGAGACCAAACCATGGGTACCACATATTTGGGCCACTACCTTGTGCTTTAAGATAGTAGATTTTTGTGGCAGAGATGGTGTTAACTTTTCTATCTATTTTTGTTGCAAATATATAGCTATGACCATGTAAGTGGTATGGTACTGTCCTGTGGCAGAAAATGCTCTCCAGCCAAGCAACAGCTAAAGTGTGCGCGGTCCCATTGGTCACCCCATTACCACTATGAAGTCTGAATTTAAGTGTTTACATACAACCATTTAAATGGTAATGTGGAAATTAAAAAAAACAAAACAAAAAGGAAATCAAATGCAAAAAATGACATTAATGCACTCTGGTTACGTATTTGCAGTTCACAAAAGGCCACATGGTGGTACCATTAATTGCATTGTGCTGTATCTTATTCCTTAAGTAATTCCATTCAAATGTAAAGAGAAGGCATCAAAGGAATAAACAGAGCATAATCTGTAATTTCCTACGTGGGGAAAAATATTTAAGAAAGCACTTTTCAATCTAATGGATAAAGATATGACACAGTCCAATGACTGGAAGTTGAAGCTAGACAAATTCAGACTGGAAAGAAGGTGTATATTTTTAACAGTGAGGGTAATTAACCACTGGAACAATTTATCAAGGGTCGTTGTGAATTCTCCACGATTGGCAATTTTAAAATCAAGATTGGATGTTTTTCTAAAAGGTGTTCAAATGGAATTATTTTGGGGAAGTTCTATGGCCTGTTATATGAGGTCAGACTAGATCAGTGTTTCCCAAACTTGGGACGCCGCTTGTGTAGGGAAAGCCCCTGGCGGGCCGGGCTGGTTCATTTACCTGCCCCGTCCGCAGATCCGGCCGATCGCAGCTCCCACTGGCCGCGGTTCGCTGCTCCAGACCAATGGGAGCTGCTGAAAGCGACACGGGGGACCGAGGGACGTACTGGCCGCCGCTTTACTCCAGATTTATGCCAGTGTAACTCCCTTGAAATCAATGGGGTTACAGCTGCATAAAACTGGAGTAGCATAATGATGAATCAGGCCCCAGATATCTAAATTAAATCATCTATAATGAAAGTCACAACTTTATGAATTCAAGCTAAATCTAGATGTTATTTCCCCTTTGAACCCTCATGCTATAGTGATATGAGTCCAGGACAGAAAAAACTATGGAATAGCTTTTCAGTTCATTATGTATAAGACTTCCCCTCCCCCGTCTTTTTTTAAATGGCCCATTTTCTTTGCCTTTTAGAATGTCATGGCACACTCTCCAACTCTCAACCACTGGGAGATGTGAAACAATCATTCTGAATAGTTAGAAAGAAATTAGTAAAGAGATTGGGAAAAAAACCTAAATGTCTGGGAAGTGGTTGTCAGTTTTCCTGTACAAAATACTGTATGCCTTAATCCATAATTTATCTGTTCATTTTGAATTTGCAAAGTAGAATTAAACTTCTGCATTGCAAATCATTATGCTTGAATTATTTGGGTCTGCCTAGTTTCTCTTAGAGCTTTTTTTAAGATGATCTGCCTTTTTTTTTAATGGTGATAGATGTTTATCCCTTCAGGCCAAATATCTGGTGGTATTTACTGTATCTGCATAAATGGACTAAATACACTCTGGAATTAAGCCTTTCTGTGTAGCTGTAGAATGTGTTTAAAAACCCAACTATAGAGTACGTTTATATGGTATTTTGAATTAAATAATTTAACTGCTGAACTCAAGTGAAACCAATATTGTCAGCTGTGGGTATAATTGAAACTGAGCAGAATGGGGGAATAGAAACAACCAAAATTTTATATTGAGGTAGTGCTATGAGACTGTCAAATATCTGGCAATTCTATGGCAAGGAATGATTCAGTTTATTGTACGATTGTTGTCCCCACGATTGGATATGAACTTTTTAATATTTCTCTAGTTGAGTAAAATCAGCATGCTTATCATGTCACTTA
Organism: Chrysemys picta bellii; assembly: GCF_011386835.1. Lineage (NCBI taxonomy): Eukaryota > Metazoa > Chordata > Testudines > Emydidae > Chrysemys > Chrysemys picta. The sequence goes on along the minus strand of NC_088808.1, from coordinate 16,841,731 downwards.
ATAATAGTGACGCAATTCTGACTTGGAAAGCAGGGAGTGTGATCTAATGGCTAGACCAGGAGACTGGGAGGTAAGACGCCTGATGGCTATAAAGTGCTAGATGGAACTGCTTGCTTGTTCTCAGAGGCCAAACCCATTGAAATAAAAATAATTACAAAACACAGCAAAGCCCAGAATGAAACCAGGAGTTCTGAGTGCTAGCCACTATACACACTGTCCTTTCATTATCAAAGAAAGGAGTGTCTATACTAGGTTTTAATTTTTACTCAGATTTGCTACCATAACTACCACTAGTGCAACTCCACTGGTGATGGAAGCGATGGGTTTGCTAGTGTAGACAAAGTTACAGGCTGCCACTAGCGTTTTAAAAAGCATGTTGTTTAACCATGGTCAATCAGACCTACTGAAATGATAGCTGCTGGTGCATTGTGTACACTAGTGCTTCCACTGTTGTCACCACTGTGGAGGTGATTGGTGGAAGAAATGGTGGGAAATTTTAGAGAAAGAGGGTGTATGCAGACAAGACCTTCAAAGCAGATTCTGTTTACTGGTGAATAATTCTTCAGTTTAGGAGTTTTTGAAAAACACCAGGGTATTTCTAAACCCGTTGTAATGTGCTCCCATCCCTCACAGAAATCATATTCTCTCTTGCTGAAGCACACGTTTTTAACAGATAAGTTTCTTACATGTTTATTGTGGTGCTATTAAGATAAGTGTTGACATTCTTCAATATGCAGACAAATTCCAATCTTCTCTACAGGTCCTGTTCACACTACACTTTTTTGCCCCATATTTTCCACAGTTGCTAATGCTGTTTAAGCTCCACTGGTGGTGGCAAAGATCGGCGCTTGAGTCAAGAAAAGGCACTTCCAGCTGCTGACTTTTAAGCATGTAGACCTGCTCCGAGTAGGACATCATGACGCTTAAAATGCCAGCAACTGCCTGGAACCCTGTCACTCCCATTGTTGTTACTGCCGGTAGAACCGAACCAGTGCTTGCAGTGATGGGACATTTGGGGCAATAAAAACTTACAGACATCTCCAAAAAAGCCAAGTTGAGCAAAAAGGGAGTGCTTGCTACTAGTTCAGTTAGATGTGAATAAGTTCACTGAGCTCTAGAAAGAATGTATAATGGTGCTGTAATCAACAGCCACTACATGTAAGGCTGTCCTCTTCTTGTGCATGCTTAATTTCCATATGAAAGAGGATCCGTGCATTTTTATTACTCTTTTTAAGTGAAATCTAATACAATTAATACTGTGGACTGTAGATTTTTGAATTCTTTGTCTAGATTTATGGTATATTGCTCATAACACAAGTCAGTATTTTATACTGAAAATGTTACTAGATTGTAGGAGCGGTGTGCTGGACCATAGTACCACCAGCTGTTTGTTTTATTTCTCCTTGTGGTGTCATTGGGCTGGCATTAATTGCACAGCTTTCATCCCACTGACAGTAGGAATACAGAATTTTTTGTGCCATTGTTTTGACACTCACAGGTTTATAGATGTCACAGGCATCCTCTAAGGAGTACAATTTTATTGATCAACAGCTCTGCTGAGACTGTGTGTTGTGTGTTGCTCTAATACAAATGTAGTTAGGACTGCAAGGGATCAGGCGGGTAGGTCTTACAGCATACACAGAAAACTTATTGCAAGCATTATGTTAGAACCAGGGACTTGTGAAGCTGATATGAGGATGTTTCATCTTATAGGGTTAGTACATGGTGTCTAAAGCTCCACTGGCTATTACCTAATTCTTGGTGCTGTTGGGATGTAATGTTGTGGAATGAATTTATAGAACTGGAGAAGTCTAGTGTAGAGGTTGCTAGGTGGCGAATCTGCACCCTTAGGAATGGCTGTCTGAGAGAGGGGCAGTTGAACCTTATGCACCAGTCTCAAGATCATTTGGGAACTAAGCCTTTGCCAGTGATTAACTTGAGTAATTGGAGTATTTCACTTGTTGAAACTAAGCAGTTCAGAAGACTGGAAGAGGCTTTCATTGATGCGAAAGAAAAGATTGCTGGTGTTTGGGTGTAAAAAGTGATGAACTCACACTTGCATTGGCTACAGGATCTTTCTTTGGTTGTTGTTTGGTGGATGAGATCATGTAATCAGTGGGCCAAATCCTGCCTCCAGTTTCATCTGTGCAACCCCATGCAAGTTGATAGTGTACTGTGTTAGACAAGTGTAACGGAGGGGAGAATTTGGCCCATTAACGTCAATTTATTTGTCTACACAGGACACGGCTTCTTATTCAGTACTGAAGCTACCAAAATGCTTTTTATGTGGGAAAAGAGTTTCCTTTCCAATAAAGAGATTGACAAAGTGTGACCTCTTCCAACCTTTAGTCCTCCTTGTGACAGGTTGCCCCCTCCCCCACCTGATGTACAGGAGTGCCACTGAGTCTGCCTGTTCCACGAGCCTGGGCTTCCTTACACTGCCCTGCTGAACCAGGCCCTCAAGCCTCCTCCAGCCCACACACAGGTAGGGACACACCCAGCTGCAGAAAGACACAGACACTGAAATCAGCTCTGCATGGGAAGGCTTCCGCTAAGGAATTGCCCAGCACTCAAGTACACACCCCCTCTGAACTGTAAACCCAAAATTGTATCGTCTTGCTCTGCACAAAGAACTGTACAGCGTAAGCTCATAAAATTCACCCCCCCCTCAATGTGGAGGAAGATCTGCACAGCTTTTTGCCCCCCCAGTTATGAATTCCACAAACTGGTTTTAGAAAAAACAAAACCAAGTTTATTAGATTTTAAAAAGATAGATTTTAAGTGATAAGGGATCGCAAACAGATCAAAGCAGATTACTGAGCAAATAAAACAAACACACAAACTAAGCTTTAATACACGAAAGAAACTGGTTACAGGTAGTAATTTCTCATCCTAAATGTTGTTTTAGGCATTTCTTTCATAGGCCAGACACCTTTTCTAGCCTGGGCTCAGCTCTTCTTCCCCCCGCCCCCCATTTCGTCGTTGTTTCTAAGACGTTTTCAGCAGTCATCCTGGGCAGGGATTCCGTGAAGAATGAACCCTGATTAACTCACTTTCCTGCCTTAAGTAGGATTTACATACGGCGGGGTTTACTTTGTTTTTCAGTGGGATTCCCACTCCCCTTAGTGGAAAATACTGGTATTCTATGATGGAGTCCAGTACCAGGTGACATGATCACGTGACCCTGCAGTGTCAAAGCAGCCATGAGTCAAAGGCCATTTGTAGCATTCCAGGAAGCTTCTCAGGAAGGTGGGAGATATCTTCAAAGTCCTATTGTTTTCCCTAATGGCCCATCCAGACTGACTGCATTCTGTCTTCTGGGCGTTCCCCAGGTACAAACACTTTTATAATTGATACATAGTCAATATTCCTAACTTCAGATACAGAAATGATACATGCATAAAAATAGGATAATCATATTCAGCAAATCATAATCTTTCCAATGATATCTCACAAGACCCATCTTGCATAAAACACATCTTAGTTATGCCATATTCATATCATAACAATATCTCTATGAAGACTATGGAGTGTAGTGTCACACTCCTAATACCAACAAATTGCAGGAATCAGCTTGTCAGTAGATACTTTCACATATACTGCCTTCCGCATAGTGATTATTGTGGCATCTTTGCTAGGTGTGTCCTCCCCTGATTCCCTTTGCTCTTGTTCCCCCTAGTTCATAGGAATGGAGAAAGAGGATGGGCACAGTACAGAATAAAGGATGGGCACAGTAAATAAAGGAGTAGATCACTGCAGAAAATATTGTGCAATGCAAGCTTATAGAGATAGCATCAAAAGGCCTGAGACAGTACATTGTATTTGCAAGAGGTAGCTCCAGTCATGGGAGAGTTTCAGTCGACAAAGGTCATGCAGCCTACATCAGTCTCGATGCTCCAATTCTTGTAAGAATTATTATGTCACCTTTAAGTCTGTCTGCTTATCTCAGTATTTATTCTGCACTCCTTGCCCCGGTATCTGACAGTCTTAGAGAACGACTTGGGTCCACAGTGGACTTTAATCATTGATAATTTTTTGTTGTTTGGTTACCTCTCCTTTCTTTGGATGGCATATAATTTTTTTTAAAAATCTGAATGTTGTGGGAAAACAGTGGTGAAGACATAAGCAGAACATAGCAGAATATACATTTTGTTCTGAAGGCAGCAAGATTGGTGATCTTTCTAATCTTTTGTGAAAGTGAATGCCAAAGCTGTAGGCCTGTGGCTGAGAATTCTTTCTCAAGTCTAATGTGACTGAGTGTTGATTTTCTTCATTTCTTCACTCTTTGCCTTGTTCTAACCCAATCTGTGTCAATAGCTTTCTATTTCTGTAATAAGTTTTGAGGATGCTCAGGCCAAACAGTAACAAAAGAAAGCCGAGTATCAGTGTAACTATTATTTGGGTGGAAGGTGTCAGTCACTGATAGGTTGATAGCAATACTGCACTGCAGCAAAGGACACCCATGTTTGAGAAATGACCTTGGGTTTCTTCCGCTCCAGATTCCTTGAATTTGAAGGAGTGAGGTGATATCCGTACAAATACCTCATTGCTGCTGATTTACACAGTGAGGTAGGTGTCCAAGGAGGACTTTACCTGATCTTAAGGCAAGAGCTGAATGCCGCCTTTATCACTGTCTTGAAGTTGGAGGGGATTTGAGGGGCCAGTTGTGGGGAGTAGATGATGGCCCCAGAATGAAGCATTATGGAATCCTCAGGACCTAGCTTTTATTCATGGCTAGACGTGAGGATATGCTGTCTATGCTTGGATTGCCTGGAGGTTATTGTTATCGAGAAGAGAAAATTGATGATTTCATAAAGAAACATATTCTTATCAAGTGAAGTTACTAATTACGCTTTAATGATAGTCAGGAGGGCAGAAAAGACCAGTGTTTGCATAAAGCATGATAGGCATATTTTAAGTCAGGTCTTGCTCTGCTGTATGTTGCTACCTCTTGCTTAGTTCCCAAGCCACACTCCCTTTTTACTGTCTTTTTTTTTTTTTTTTTTTTTATCTGTGACATCTGCTTGGAGCTTGTCCCTCCTGTGATACCATACTACTTGCAGCTGTTCAGACCTCCAGCTCTGAGCTGTGCATGGGGTGCCCTGAGCATACGGCCTTTTTGATGTGTGATAAAACAGAACCAAGCCACTGGGGGTATGGAGAGGGAATGCATCAGAATATCAATAAACCTGCTCTGAACAAAGCTGCAACTCTGTGGTAGAATAGACATTTCACTGAAGTGTCAAGTAGATGGATAATGTATTCTAATTAGGGACTACTGGTACCTCGGAATTCAGAGACCTTGGAAATAAGATCCAAAAGGCTAACTATTTATATAGGGTTTATTTATTATGTATTTGTTTAGTGCCTTAAAATATATTTGTTATAAGCAGCTATTCCCTGAGCTATGATTTCTTACTTGAACTTTTAGCCATTAAATTGTATGCTATCTGCTTTAAGGGACTTTGGCATATGTATAATTGTATGTGACTCTTATAAAGTGTGTTGCATCTTGTTAAAAAGATCATCCTCTATCTCTTGTTCATAGCCGAGTATTTGCTTTTGAGCTGTAATGCTTCTAAACTGCCCCGGCACCAGAAATCTTGTAATATGTTGTTTAGTTTAGATTCCAAAGAATATGGAACGGAGCTAGGGGGTCAGGTCCTCAACTGGTGAGAATTGGCATAGCTGTATTGATGTCAGAGATGCTATGCTTATTTACACCATCCTAGGATCTGGCCCACAGTGGGTACAGGACTCCGTTTCACATGTATGGCTGAGCAGAGCGCATTTCCAATACAATGCCTAGGTTCCTAACACACTGATAAAACACGGTGGAACCTATTTCTGTTCTCTCTTCTCTGTAACTCTCAAGGGAAAAATTGATTTTTTAGCACCTGTGTGACCTTATTCAGTAGTTCATCCTAATTTGATAAAGCAAACACTGGGAGTGGCAAAAATGGCTTGCAGTTATTGGAGTCTTCTTTTAATTGCCCTCAGATAACTGCAGGATGGCATGTTAGTGATATCGGGCTAATTAGGGAATTTTAAGTAGTCTACTCTATTTTCTTGTGTAATTGGAATGCCCTGATTTCCTCCTACAAAAATCACTGAGTTATGTTTCCCTGAAATAATTCTAAAATCTTTGTACCCCATAGTGATAGAGCTCAGATTTATCTGGGAGATGATGATGGTTGCTAGCTAATGCAATACAGTATTAAACTGTCTTTTTTTCATACAAAGATATGTTCTTTCAGCTTCCTTAGCACTTCAGAGAGTTGTTGGGAGTCCAGTGACAAGGACTTGTTCAGCTAAACAACTAACAAAGAGAAATTGAGACAAAGTTTAGCAGATTTAGACTCTGGAGCCATAAGAGAGGTAGATTTCAGATACTGCATCACATAGAAATTGAGTAATGCTGCAGCACTTCTGTGGTATTTCATAGATCTGTAAATGCTGCTTTTTTTAAGATGTTCAGTCCAACACTTATCTGGCTATAACAAGGACTTAAGGGAGCAAAAGGATTTTCTTTCTTTCTTTTGCTCTGTTGCTTCATTAGCTCTGGGAAGTAGGGTTCCATTACTATGAGTTTTCCTGTATAATTTAAGAAAATAATGAAAGAGTGCATATTTTCCTTCAGTGCTCATTGCTCTTTAGATTTGTTTAGTTTCTCTTTTTTTTAATCCATGGTGTGGCTTGGTATTCTTTTGAATATTTCAAAATTGTAGAAATAGTGGTGGGTTTGTGCTGTTCGGGGGTATTTTGGCCTTTTGTTTTGTTTTTCAAGAAAGAAGACATTTGTTTGTATCCTTTGAGGGGTTTTTAGATTAAAACTTTAAAAATAAATCATTAGTAGAATATGTAAGTGTCCATTTTATTGTGGTGATGTTATTAGTGCATGTTGCTTTCAGACACATTCAACACTGGAAATGGTCAGTTTCTTTTCTCCCAAACATCCACAGTAGAACACATCTTATGCTCTAGTTCATTGAGATGTTTTTTTCCTGCTGGATGAAATTCATTTTTGGTACTGAGGACCCAAACAAGATCTCATGCTGAGGCAAAATTTTATGTGTGCAGGCAAAGGGGCATCACATCTGTATTGTGGATGGGGTGGACTGCCCTCTGCAGAAAGCTGGAATAACTACTTTAGAGGGACTGCATTGCAACACCATGGTCTGCCTGCAGTTTGGGATGTGTAAATGGTATATCTCCTTAATGCCTGTTTAATGGTTCACATCAAATCTGATTTCTTGGGCTTTGGGTGGGTGTGGGTGTGAGTTTTACCCTAAATAAGGGAGAAGAGATGATATTGTAGCTAAAGCACAGGACAAGAAGTGAAGAGATCTGGTTCCTGTTACCTCCTCTGATTCCCAGTCTGAACTTGAGCAAGTCACTTCACTGCTCTGTTCCTCAGTTTCCCTGTCTGGCAAATGGGGATAATAATCTGACCTGTCTGGTTTCACTGTCCAAGCTGAGTGTTTCTCATGTACCAAAAACTTCAATAAATGTAATAATTTTTTTAAATTATCCAAAATTAGGGAAAAAGTTAATCACATAAATAATCTAAAATATGGCAAAATATAAATAAATTTGGATACATTCATTTGCATTTAGCAAGTCTCCAGCTCACTGCAACTAAACTTTATGTATCCTATAGAAATGTTAAGAGATCAGCTTTCTAGAAAAAGAGGAACCACCAGTCAATAAGAACTATGCATTTAGGGCCAGACCTTTGCCCATGCTATGCTTTGCCCATTGTACAACTCTACCGGCATAAAGGGGTCATAAAGCTGCCCTAAGATGACATCTGAAGATTCCCCCAGCAAAGAGGAATTCCAGACTGGTTTACAACTAGTCTGTTCTAACCTCACCCCCAACTAGGGGTTACGCCGGGGCAGTGCGCTTGGAAAGAACATGGTATACTCCAAATATCCCCATCTGGCATTTACCATAAACTAGAGCAGCGCTGAGGCTGCTCTGACACATGCAGAGGATGAACTGGCCCCCAGCTGCCTCTCCACCTTCTCGTGTCCTGTGTTGAGCATATCTCCGTCAGATCCAAGGATCCAGGCTTTATCCAGATAAATATTCAGGAGGTAAAAACTTGATGTAACTAGCAATATTACCAAAAACTCAATCCTGGGGGAGGTGTGTGTGTGTGTGCTATGTCCTTAAATCCCATTGACTAGAATGGAATGAGAATCAAGTGCTCTTGACACCTTACAGAATTGGGTCTCCAATGATCTGTAGATTGTAATTAAATCTTCTCGACACTCAAAAATCTCAAAAGTGCCCAGTACTGAAACTACCGAGCTTTCAAAACATTAAACTACCCTCCTCTCATTGCATGTGATTATGATATTCCATAGAGGAGCTCAGTGTGGAAGAGTCTTCATCAGTCATTCATTTCAGAGGTTTGTATGGATTGTACTAAACAATTTCTTGGAAGAGTACTCTGAATATGTTTTAGGGTCAGTATAAGATTATGATCCTAAATCTCTTCTAAAAAAAATTTCATAGGTTGAACTTGTCCACTAGGAAAGAATGAAATGAGGTTACAATTGTTTTTGTATGAGCAGGTGAGATAACTCAGTGTTTCAAAGAGGTAGAAGGAGATTCAAATGTTAACTGATGTTTTAGTCTGGGAAATGGGTACATTTTCTGGAAATATTTGGGAAGCCCTGGTCTAAATGCATGACTTATTCCTGATTTACACTGATATGAGATCAGAATCAGATAGTCTGTGTTCAACAAATGGGATTTTTAGTCCTAGGATTTAATTGTTAAGATTCCCTCGGTTTAGATCAATAATTCTTTCATGTTTTTTGTGCAATAGGGTTGGATTTTGGAAGGTTTTCCTGAAAACCGGGATCAAGCATGGATGCTGCAGTCAGCTGGCATCACTCCGAGACATGTTGGTAAGAAAGACAAGATTGTTTGTGTGCCAGCGGTGAAAGCCATTAGTGACCTAAACAAAAACACCTTGAAATGTTAAAACCAGTATTTCTTAAATGCGTATAACATGCCCAAGATATCAGAGCAAATCAGAAACAGTCACTGGACTGGAGGAAATGGCTAAATGGGGCCCAGGCCCTCCAAAACTTTGGGGCAGTCTGTTGAACTATTTACTTAGATGAACCTTTGTCTTCTTACCACTTCAGAGCCCACTACCTTCCTCTAGTCCAGCAAATTCAAGCCTCTTCTAGCAAGTGACTGCAAACAGCTGTGCCTCTCTGCCTCACCAGTGAGTCCAAACCTCCTCTGACCTCAGGACCCAAATCTCAAGGATTCTACTTTAATTGATCCCTGGGAGCAAAAAGGATCTAAAAGAGCCCCCAAGCATTCCCTCTGTATGATAAAATAATAAATACAATTTACTCAATACACACAAATGAAATGGATACATCCAGGCCTTAAGCCTGACCTTTCATGCCGCAGGTGGAATCTTGTGTAAGTCAAAGCAAAGATAATTCTATAGTGGCAGGGCCTTGAAGGACAAGACCCTTGCACCTGCCCTCCCCACCTTAGGACTGTCTGCATTTCCAAGTCATTATTAGATAGGGACCTATCCAAAATGCATGAGAAAAATGAAAATTGGGGTGGGGGTGGGGCAGGTGAAAATGATTTAAAAACTGCACAGCTCAAGTGTGAGTAATAAACCACCCCCAGTTGTAGTCAGCAGGGACAGGATAATTTGCTACTTTGGATTTGATTTGTACACAATTCCGCTGTTAGTAAAGGAATTCAGAATCACTGTGATAGTGTTCAGAAATATATATATATATTGGATAGTACTTGTATGTAGTGCATGTGTTTTAAATGGTCATTTCTGAAGGTAGCTAACAATATTGAAGGTCAAATTCTTCCCTCAATTTGTATCTGTATAACCAAGAACAAAACAGCACCCTTAATTAGAATATAAATGATGAAGAACCTTGCAAGATTGAATGCACATGCCTAAATTATTGAATTTAATAAGTAAATGACCATAAAAGAAGCAAGATTATTGTATCACAGAATATACTAAATTGAGCTATGTATTTATCACAAAATATATTTCTTCCTAAAAGTGCCATCTGACTGATAGTTTTGGCCAAAATTTCCCCCCAAAATCAAATGTTCATAGGTAAAATACAGGGAAATAAGGAAAAATATTACAAATGGGGAAGATGGCTAGATGTACATGAACTGCATCGATCCATCCTTACTTGCAGAGCGCACTTGGAAGCATCTCCAAGAAATGAAATCAGTAACTAACTGAAAATGCATTTCTATTCTGTTTCTTCTATGCTTAGTTGTGCTGTATGCTCCAGACATGGTGCTTATTGAGAGGAACCTTGGGAAAAGGATTGATCCATCCACGAAAGGTGTAGTATGCTTTTGTTACTGATCCCTTCTAGGAGAACGTTTTTATGTCAACCCAAGAGACACTGAAGTGTTGATGCTTTTAAAGTTGATTTGTAATGCTGTCCCTTTACGATGTGAGTAGGCAATGTAATTCTGAATCAGATTTATTTTAATTTGTTTTAAATTCAAAGTGTATCGTTTTCTGCACCAATTTAGTGGGGAATGTATTTTTTTGTGGCAAGCAGTACTGCTCTATTACAACACAGGTCACCCTAATGTGTGTAGTCATACCATAAGAATTTTACTATTTATCATGGCATCTTTGATAGACTTTGAATGTTTGCCTCTCCATAAAAGGCAGTAACACCTTTGGATAACCTCCACTGTGTGTGATGCCAAGTAGGAGAGCCAACAGGAAATGGCAATGTTGCAGATGGCACACGTTGGGTATTCCACAGGAACCCATGTCAATTGTTTTAGGAGTAGCATTGGGAAGGACATGCTGAATTAAAGAGATGGCTTTTATTGGCTTTTCTACAGAGGCCTTGGTTAAAGTTGAGGGTAGGAGCCAGGAAATCTAAGTCTTGTTCCCAGCTCTGCCACAGACTTCTTGTGTAACCGTGGGCAACCATTCTGTGCCGTCTCCCCATTTGGAAAACAGGGATAATACCCTACCTTACAGCTGTGCTATAGGAATCAATATTTTAATGCTTAAAAAGTGTTTAGAGATCATTAGGTGGAAGGTGCTAGGGAAGTGCAAAGTATTATTCTTATTCTTAATTAAAGGATTGATGGTACCAGATAGGCATAGATCTGTTCTGGAGATCCCCGTGTGTAGTGGTAGCAGGCACACTGCTGCACCCGACTAAGGGACACAAACATACCTACCCCCCACTGTCACATGGCTGGCTAGTTCTCTCTGCCACTATCTGTCTTCCTTGTGGAGCTATACGGTAGTAGTTAGGAAGGAATCACTGTGCTTCCCCTCTCCTTATGCCCCAACCTAAGGTCTTGCTACAATCTAGACCTTGATTATGGTGAGGAACCTTTTTGCAAGCTGAACAAGTTCTATCAAATTCTTTTTCCTACTGGGTCCTAATTACTGTTTAACTTCTAGAGGTGTACCATACCACCTTTGACTGGCCAAGCGACCCTCTGGTGCAACAGCGTTTGGTGGAGGCGGAAGGCATATCTGAACAGGAAACAGCAAAGCACCTGCTGGAATATCATAGAAACTTTCCCAGAGTTTTCCAGATCTATCAGCAAATATTAAAATCGATCAATGCCGACCAACCTTGTGCAGACGTCTTCTCCCAGGGTAAATATCGATTGTATACAGTTGGAAGGAAATTTGATAGCTGACAAATTCTCATCTGAAAGAGTGATTCCCAACATTTAGAGACAACTGTGCCAAGTTATAGGACTAAGATCTCACCTGTATCAGTCAATGTTGACTTGTCTCTAATTTGATTGTGTTCCCTGTGGCCTGCTGAGCTTGGGCTGTTCCAGACAGCTTCTTTGCTGGTTAGAACAGGCATGGTTGAATGGGAGGTCATCTTGATTCTGCAACCCTTACTCACAATGAAAAGCACTTCCTCATAAGAGTGGTCCCATTGGGGACGCAATGTGAGTAAGGGTTACAGAATCATTTCCTAAGTGATGGAGAAGCCTAGAACTGCAGTTATAAAAGCCTGCAGTATCAATATTGGTATACATACTGGAACCACTGCTAGTCTCCTGTACAGGTACTACCTGCACAAGTCTATTAACAAGTAGTAGTAGTTCAAGGCGGGTTGTATTTCATTATATACAAGTTGCCTGCACTGAAAGGTTTGCTACGTGGTAATCCTTTGTTTGCTTTTGTTCAACTTTGATGCATTCTGATGTTGCATGTTGATTCTTCATGGAAAAAAATGAGGAAACTGTCGGGAAGACCAAGTGATAATGTACTTTGTATCTGTCAGCCTGTTGATGGTCTATTATAGCCCTGTAATTTTGCATCTCAAAAAGGTCTTTTTTAATGACAAGAGCTGCACTTTTAAGATAAACAACTAGGAAGTTTATATTCGGAATTTACACATTAATTACCTCTAAATTACTTAATTAAATTTAAAAGTTCATATCATAATTCATAAAGAATTCATGCCTTGAATTGTAAATAAAAATGTGAGTGCCTGAATATTAATTATTATTAATTAATAATGTAGTGAGATAAATTGAAAATTGGAATGAAAAAAAAATCCTCTCTAGATCTTTTTCTGCAGTGCATCAAGCAGCCAGATATTTTTTTAAGGAATAATTAGATGTGGAGACTGTCTGGGGGATCATTACTCCTAATTAACTTGGTTATTTACTGCAAATTAAGCATCATTTGTAAGCAGGGTGGTTTGCCAGTAATGTTTGTGCTTTTGGATACCCTGGTTGTGGAAAGTGCTTAGAATAACTAGAGCCCTCCTTGGTTAGCTGACATTTGTTTTTGGATAAATTATATGATAGATTATGATTTTCAAGATTTGTATGTTTAATTTGTATGTTTAATGACAGATGTGGGTGAGAAAGGGAGTCAAGAAATTGCAACTTGATTAGATTTTTTGGAACTGAGGGTCTGATTCTGATCCCTCGCCAATTAAACACTAGTGCAACTCCAATGACTTAATTGGAATTGCTCCTGATTTACTCTGGTGTGAGATCAGACTCATATCCAATATATTCAAAGATCTCAGCTGTACAGCATTCACCATGGTTTGGGAGCAAGGAATGTATCCCATGCACTTGCAGTATGATTCAAGTGCTCCTTAGCAACTACTCCCAGTTCAGGAGCTAGAAATGTCAGAACTGGAATGTGCTATTCTGTCTTTTTTCGACAGTAGGAGGTACAAGGATCTGGAAATCAGACACAAAGGGGGATTGTGACAGGGTCGGTAGCTCACCGCTGTGGCGCCTCCTCCTGGCCGCTTCGGGGAATTAGTTTTGCGCCAGTAGAGCGCCCTCTTTGGGTGGCGTTCCGTCTGTCGTCTCGCCTCTGTGGGGTGCACGGTCTGGTGTTGCTCCCGACGTCGGCGTCCTCTTCTGGAGCACTGCCCTCCGGCAGTGTCCCTCTGTCCAACCACACCCCCTTCCGGGGGGGGGGTAAACAACAGCCCCACACCTTCAAGTCCGATCCTCTCCGTCTAGGATCCGGTGTGGTTCTGACCGGCCGCTCCCTGCGGCCCGTGGCTGTGCGTGGGGTAGCACAGCAAACAAAGGGGGAAAAAGGGGGGGGGGGACTCAGGCCCGCCCACTACTCTGAGTCCCGGTCCAGAGGCCCTCGAGTGACAGTCTCACTGTCCTCCTTCTCCTTACTCCTCTGACTATCCCTCTGGACCGCTTCCCCCAACAGCCCTTCACTACGCTAGGCCTCCTCCTCCCAGGCCTGCCGCCTAGCAGGCTATGGAGTAGGGCCTTCTCCCACTCTCTGGCTGGACTGGCCTGCACTGCGCTGTCCGAGGTGCTGGCCTCCCAGCTCTGGAGACAGACCTTCCCCTCTGAAGGCCTGGGACAGACTGACTGCTCCTGCTCTGGGCAGTCTCTTATATGGCTGAGGCGGGCCCTGATTGGCTGGCCCCAATCTGTGTTCTGATTGGCCCTCTGTAAGCCCTTCCCTGATTGGTTGGGCGGCTGCGCAGGCGCCTAGACCTGCTGTAGCCCACCCTCTCTGAGTGTGGGCAATCGCCCCACCACACACCCTCCCCCTTAAGAACCTTCCCGGGGGGGGGGTATCCTAGTCGGCCTAAGGTTCAGGAGCTCGGAACTTAGCCTTTATCCCACAGTGTCTCGGCTTACCGGCTCACAGTCCAGAAACATAGCCCTTGTCACGGAAATTAGTCTTTGCTACCAGGCAACCCGGCTTATCCGCTGCCTCAGCGGGGGGATCCCACCGAAACACGCTGAGGCTTACCAGGTCCGACGTACCAGTCTGTCGATTCCCTGAAGCTGTCTCTTATCCGTTCAGCTGTCGGAGTGTCCCACGGGTCCCCTGATTCTCCACGGGTCTCGTGGTCCACCGCCTCGGCTGGTCCCTCCCACAGTGAGGCTCCCTCTCGACCTGGAGAAGTCACAGTCCCTAGCGGTTCCAGGAGTGTGGGCTGGTCCTCCACCGGGGCTTCCCGCAAAGGTTCTTCTCCCACGACCGTCTGCCTAGGCTGGGGTATGCTCCCTCTTTTCACGCTCTCCGTGCATTTGGGACACACCCCGTACGACCGTGACGGATCCTCTGCCGTCAGGGCTGACTGTCTAGGACCTCGGCAGTTGGATGGGGGCTTGGCTGCCCCCTCGCAGACCACCCCCTTCGCTACAGATACCCCTCCCTGATCCGATTCTTCGCCCTCCTCCCCTAGCCTGGAGAAGAAATCGGCATTAGTATGGGCCTTACCCGGTCGGTGGAGCACCTGGAAGTCGTAAGGCTGAAGGGCGAGGTACCACCGCATAATTCTAGCATTTGTGTCTTTCATGCTGTGGATCCATCGCAAAGGGGCGTGATCTGTGATTAATTTAAAACTATTCCCTAGCAGATAGTAACGGAGGGCGTCGATAGCCCACCGCACCGCCAGGGCCTCTTTCTCTATTGTTGAGAAGTGTCTTTCTCGGGGGAACAGCTTCCGACTCAAATACAGTACGGGGTGTTCCTCCCCGTCTACTTCCTGGGAGAGTACTGCACCTAGGCCGACTTCTGAAGCGTCTGTTTGTAGAATAAACTCCTTCGTGAAGTCGGGGTGCCGTAGTACTGGTTCTTGAGTGAGCCGTTCCTTGAGCGTGTTAAAGGCTCGCTCGCACTGCGTAGTCCACTGTACCTGTCGAGGCTGGGAGTTCTTCGTTAGGTCTGACAGGGGGGCGGCTATAGATGCAAAGTCTGGTACGAAACGACGATAGTACCCAGCTAATCCCAAGAACTGACGCACTTGTTTCTTCGTCGTGGGGGTGGGTACATCTCTGAGGGCTTGTACCTTGCTAATCAGGGGTGTTAGTTTCCCCCCTCCTACTGTGTATCCCAGGTAGGTCACTTCTTCTTGGCCTAAGTGACATTTCGCCGGGTTAGCTGTCAGGCCGGCCGCTCTGAGGGCTTGTAGCACTGCTGCCAGGTGGTGTAAATGGCTCTCCCAGTCAAGGCTATAAACCACGATATCGTCGATGTACGCCGCCGCGTATTGGTCGTGGGGCTGGAGTACCTTGTTCATCAGACGTTGGAACGTGGCTGCTGCTCCGTGCAAGCCGAACGGCATGGTTACGAACTGGAAGAGGCCGAAGGGCGTAGGGAAGGCCGTCTTCGCTCGGGAGTTTGGCGTCAGTGGGATCTGCCAATATCCTTTAGTTAAATCTAAAGTTGACAGGTACTTGGCTCCTCCGAGGCGCTCTAACAGTTCATCCACTCTCGGCATTGGATAGGCATCAAAACGAGAGATAGCGTTGACCTTTCTGAAGTCTATGCAAAACCGGGTCGCCCCATCTGGCTTCGGTACTAAGACGATAGGGCTTCGCCACTCGCTCGTCGATTCTTCTACCACTCCCATCTCCAACATCGTCTCCACCTCCCGCCGGACGGTGTCCCACATTTTCTTGGGTAACGGTCGATGGTTGTCCGTCACTCTCTTCCCGGGGTCTGTGGCAATATGATGACTCATTAGGGTCGTCCGGCCCGGGCGGGCCGATAAGACATCTGAAAACTTCTCCAGCATCTGTTGCAGTTGCCCTCTCTGTCTGGGGTCGAGGCCTGACCCCACCACAGCCGGTCCGGGGTCGGGAAGATCTCCTGCTAGGGGTCCAAGTTCCGACTCTGGGGTGGACGGGCCGATGAACATGGCTTCCCGGGCCTTCCAGGCCTTTAGGAGATTAATATGGTAAATACGGGTCTCTTTGCGTCGACCAGGCAGTCTGACCTCGTAATCGACTGGTCCCACTCGTCGGATCACTTCGTAGGGACCCTGCCATTTGGCCAGGAGCTTCGACTCGGACGAGGGCAGCAGCAGCAACACCCTATCGCCTGGGGCGAACTTCCTCCCTCTGGCCCTTCGATTATAGAGGCGCTCCTGACCTGCCTGGGCCCGTTCCAGGTTTTCACGGGCGAAGGCCCCTAACGTTTGGAGTCGCTCCCGGAGCTGTAGTACGTAGTGTGTGGTCCCAAGTACCCGTGTTTCCTGTGCTTCCCACTCCTCTTTCAGGAGGTCCAGTATTCCTCTGGGCTGCCTGCCGTATAGGAGCTCGAAGGGCGAGAACCCCGTCGAGGCCTGTGGTACCTCTCTTATTGCGAACAACAGGGCCGGCAACAAGGTGTCCCAATGTGAGGGGTCCTCCTCCACAAACTTCCGCAACATGGCTTTTAGTGTACCGTTGAACCGCTCTACCAAGCCATCGGTCTGCGGGTGGTACACCGATGTCCGGAGGGTCCGGATATGGAGGAGGCGACATAGCTCAGCTATTAACTTGGAGGACACATTGGTGCCCTGGTCTGTCAATATTTCACCGGGTATCCCCACCCGGGCGAAAATCTTTACCAGTTCACCCGCAATGGTCGGTGCCGTCGCTGTCTTTAGGGGGACGGCTTCGGGATAGCGTGTGGCGTAGTCCACGACTACTAGTATAAAGCGGTTCCCTGTCTTGCTTCGCTCAAGGGGGCCGACGAGGTCCATCCCGATCCGTTCAAAGGGTACCCCCACGACTGGCATGGGTACCAGGGGTGCAGGAGCTACCCCTTTCGGTCCGGCTCGCTGGCATTCTGGGCACGAGGCGCAAAAGTCTGCCACTTCCCGGTGGATGCCTGGCCAGAAAAACCGGCGGGCCACCCTCTGTAGGGTCTTCTCGCGTCCGAGGTGTCCAGCCCAAGGGTTCGCGTGGGCTAAGTGGAGGAGACCGGCTCGCAGTCTCCGGGGGACCAACAGCTGACGGAACGTCTCCCGGGTCTGGGGTTCCTGCGCTATTCGGTACAGGCGATCCTGCCATACCTCAAAGCGGGGGCCCTGCGGAATCCGTTGCGTCCCGTCCCCCTCAATGACCGGGTTGGTGGCTTGCTCCCAGGCTCGGCTTAAGGTTGGGTCTTCCCGTTGCTCACGTAAGAAGTCCCCGTCGCGCTCTAACTCTACCCGGGCGTCCTCCACCGAACGGGGTCTGTCTCCCGGACAACTCGCAGGGGTCTCCGCCGTCGAGGAGGTCCCCTCGCCGGGGTCATCGCTTAGCCTGCTCCCAAGCAGCCCCGTTCCCGGTGCTATAGTCCTATCCGGTCGGGGCTTGGGTTGGGAGGCCTCGGACGCCCATGGCTGTGGCCTGCCAGTGGTTCGGAGGCTCCCGCCCCACGAGAGTTTACCTTCTCTGCACCGCCCTTGCGACCAAGGCTTCCAGCCGCTCGGGGTGGCGCCTCCGCCCCCTCTGCCGACAAGTAATCCTCCATTAAGGCCACTGCTGCGGGGAGGGTGGCCGGTCGATGCCGTCGCACCCAGGCCCTCCCTCCCGGGGGTAGGATCTGGGTGAACTGCTCTAAGGCTACCAGCTCCGCCACCTGGGGTCCCGTCAGGCCCTCTGGGTCCAACCATCTCCAGCAGTGGTCCCGGATGCGTTGGGCCACGGCGCGGGGTCGGGCTCCCGGAGGATATTGTTCTTTACGGAGACGCTGTCGGTAGGTCTCTGGGCTAATGCCGGTATGGTCTAGGATGGCCGCCTTGACTCGGGCATACTCGAGTGCTTCCCGGGGGTCGAGGCTCCGATATGCGGCCTGAGCCTGCCCCGTCAAATAAGGGGCTAGTAACGTGGCCCAATGTTCTGAGGGCCACCGGGCAGCAGTCGCCACCCGCTCGAATGTGACCAGATAGGCCTCTGGGTCATCCTCGGGCCCCATCTTGGTGAGGCGTATTGGTAGGGCCTCTGGGGTATCCCCCAGTCCGGTTCCCATGGGGGCGGCAGGGGTGCCTCCTGCCGGCCGTAACAGTGCGGCCATCTGTTGCACCAAATGTTCCTGCTGCACCCACTGCTGGGTGGCCAACTCTCGGAGGAGCTGCTGCTGATTCTCTTGGTGCTGAGTCATCAGCAGCTGCTGCTGAGTGGTCATCTGTTGCAGCATTTGCATCTGCTGCTGGTGCTGCTGGGCCGACTGCTCTTGCTGCTTCTCTAGCAGCCATTTTAATAACTTCTCAGCCTCCATGTTGGGGTTCAGCGGGTTACTCCCGGTTCAATCCCCTCACTCTGGACCCCTTTGGTGGGTCCGGGTCTGTACCCACAATCTGGGTCGACCGTCTGTCTGCGCAAGACACTGCTCTGGGCAATAGTCCGCAGTCTTGGCGCTGGCCCCTCGTATCAGGGGCGGACCGCTATGCCCGCATTCTCCACCACGTGTGACAGGGTCGGTAGCTCACCGCTGTGGCGCCTCCTCCTGGCCGCTTCGGGGAATTAGTTTTGCGCCAGTAGAGCGCCCTCTTTGGGTGGCGTTCCGTCTGTCGTCTCGCCTCTGTGGGGTGCACGGTCTGGTGTTGCTCCCGACGTCGGCGTCCTCTTCTGGAGCACTGCCCTCCGGCAGTGTCCCTCTGTCCAACCACACCCCCTTCCGGGGGGGGGTAAACAACAGCCCCACACCTTCAAGTCCGATCCTCTCCGTCTAGGATCCGGTGTGGTTCTGACCGGCCGCTCCCTGCGGCCCGTGGCTGTGCGTGGGGTAGCACAGCAAACAAAGGGGGAAAAAGGGGGGGGGGGACTCAGGCCCGCCCACTACTCTGAGTCCCGGTCCAGAGGCCCTCGAGTGACAGTCTCACTGTCCTCCTTCTCCTTACTCCTCTGACTATCCCTCTGGACCGCTTCCCCCAACAGCCCTTCACTACGCTAGGCCTCCTCCTCCCAGGCCTGCCGCCTAGCAGGCTATGGAGTAGGGCCTTCTCCCACTCTCTGGCTGGACTGGCCTGCACTGCGCTGTCCGAGGTGCTGGCCTCCCAGCTCTGGAGACAGACCTTCCCCTCTGAAGGCCTGGGACAGACTGACTGCTCCTGCTCTGGGCAGTCTCTTATATGGCTGAGGCGGGCCCTGATTGGCTGGCCCCAATCTGTGTTCTGATTGGCCCTCTGTAAGCCCTTCCCTGATTGGTTGGGCGGCTGCGCAGGCGCCTAGACCTGCTGTAGCCCACCCTCTCTGAGTGTGGGCAATCGCCCCACCACAGGGATCATTAAACAAGTGTAAGTTAGTGTCTCAAAAACGTGTAAAATGCTAGATTAAAGCACAAATCCCCTAAGTGCCAACTGAAGTGAAGGAGATCTTGTTTAGACTATGGGATTATTCTTAAAGGGAAAATCAGTGTCTAAGATTTGGATTCTTGTACCCATTTTAATAGATTTAAATGTAGTGTGTATCACAGAGACTCCATTGCATCTTCATAGAATCTATATGAATTTAAGGTTGTCTGGACTGAAATAGTCATTAAGATATTCAGTTGTGTCTTCCATAGAACATACGGTATTGTGTAACATGGGAAATTTAGAGTCTTGCTTAAGTGTCTCTATTTCTCTTTAGAGAGACAAGATAGGAGAGGTAATATCTTACCTCTCTTATATCCTGGGACTAACACGACTACAATAACACTGCATATCTACTTCTTCTTGTTCATCAAGGGCCTGATCCTGAAAGGAGTATGGGAGTTGAAGGTCTCAACACGTTGGCAGACTGTGTTCCAAATATTCTGATGATAAAATATTTTCATTATCAAGCTAAACCTTACTGTACCTTCTTGCAGACCTATCTTATAAACTCTTCTTCTAGGACTGCAGCAAAGTTGGGATCACTTGTAATGCAACAATTTGAATTATTCTTTACAAGGTCTATGGTCTTTTCAAAGTTCCCAGGAGATGGGCCCCTAGACTGATATAAAATTAATAGTTTCCTACCCAATACAAAGCAAGATTGACAAAAACAAAGCGATACCCAACAGGGAGAGTGGAGCTGGGCTGAAAATATCAAGTTGTCTTTACCCTTCATGCAAAAATGATGTGCACAAGAATAAAATCACATGTAATTATATGGCATCAATGCTATATTGTGTCGTGACTTACACTAGTGCCACAAAAATTTAAAACATACTAAATAGGAGGGCATTAATCACATATGAAGCTGGGGA
Source organism: Chrysemys picta bellii (assembly GCF_011386835.1). Classification (NCBI taxonomy): domain Eukaryota; kingdom Metazoa; phylum Chordata; order Testudines; family Emydidae; genus Chrysemys; species Chrysemys picta. The sequence continues at coordinate 16,821,264 of NC_088808.1, read as the reverse complement.
AGTGTCATGACAAATTGACATCCTGCCTCTTTCATAATTACTATATCTATTTGTTTAGAAACTACCATAACTATTAAATGTAATGATAATCCCCCTGCAGCTTGCATGGTAAGTGTAGCTAAAAAGCAAAGCTGGTTTCTGTTAAAAATTACATGGTACAAGTGCAGTTAATAATTGAATCTCTCTGTTAAAGTGCTTTGAGATCCACTGATGAAAGGCACAATAAGAGTGCTAAGTATAATTTAACTATAGGTTTCCTAAAATGCCTGTCACCATAGTATGGTAAGTTACAGATAGAGTATGTCAGTTATGTTGGAGCCCTGATCTCAATTCATGTAATACAAATAAATGATGATAATGTCATAGTCATAAATAAAGAAATTAATCAATTATTGTTTCTGTTACGAAAGCAAAAGTAAATGGATTTTAACTCTTTTTATCGACATCTGACTTTCTTATCCTTCTGTTCTCTTTCTAGCTCTGACCTATGTCCAAACCTGGTGCCGATCAGCTGCCCCCTTTACACCACGGATTCTCTTTTGTGGACCCCCAGGCAGTGGGAAGAGCCTGCAGGCAGCACTAATAGCTCAGAAATACAGCATTGTCAACAGTAAGTTCTCAGTAAATATGCACTTTGCTCCATTCCCTCTTTCTCTCCTTTTGATCATTTATCTTTTGCTGTCTTTCTTTCTTACTTGCTCGTAAAATTTCTCTGTTAGTCCATCACTGTGGATGTCAAACTTTTTGCAGGGGGGGGCTGGAAAATCTTGCAATAAAAAAATATTAACCAATAAAAACATATATCCTGTGCCAAACTAGCTCCAACATTTTTTTTAGTCATCATTTTTTATACCCTTTAGATCAGTTGTTTTTCACGTCTTATACACCAGAGGTACTCCTGTGAACAGTCTGTAGTGCTCTGAATTCTCCATCGCATCAGTGGGTCTTGCATAATGACTTTGCACTTTCACATGTCTACTCAGTATTGGGAGGCTTTTAAAAGAAAAGTGGTTCTGAAATGGGAAGAAGACTCTTAGTTTTTATGCATTTCAAATATATAATTTTAAAAAAGGGAACAAATATCAAAATGATCTTTCTCTGCCTTTTATAAGGGAGCCCCAGAAAACATCACATGCAGCTTGTTCTGGTACATGTTCATAGTATCAAGTGCATCAAAGTAGGCTAAAGTAGACCACAACTGGCAATGTAGTCAATGTAATTTGCAATCACATTGTGTAATATTATGTAATACTGGAAAAACTGCCGATATTTTGGAATTGTCACTCTAAAATTGCATAGCTGATCAGCTCTTTTCCTTCAAGTAATATTTAAGCAGATTTCATTAGTGTGCTTTAAACACACAAAACTCTACAATAATAACCAGAAATAATAAGTTTTAGGGAAAAAAGACAGCAGTAGGCCTGATCCTGTCTCCTATATTGATGTGACGAGTCCTATGGACTTAATTGAACACTTGCTGAAGTCAACAGAAAGAATTCAATGAGAGCTGGATCAGGCCCTCAGCGAAGCAATCCCGTGAGATTACTCTTGTGAATAAGAACTGATTGATCTTACCCATGTTATTACGGATCAGAAAATGCGGGGGTGTCATTAAAAATTTTGATGAAAACAAAAAAACATGTCTGTCTACATTGATGTGGAAAATTTTGGCTTTTTGTCAAAAAACAAACAAACCAACATTTTAGACAGAAAACAAATACGTTTTAGATTTTGATTTTTTTTTGACAAAAACTCAAAATGTTCTGCAGAAGGCAGACACCTTTTGCAAAAAAAAAATTATTTTGTTGAAAAACCCACTTTTCTGTCAAAACTGTTTTGACAGAAAATTTTTGACCAGCCCTACATTTACACTAGTCCTAGCCATGGGCCAATCCTGTAAGAGCTATGTGCTCAGAACCTGCAATGAGTCCGGTGTGAGTTCCCTGTATGGATTACAAGAGTGGGCTCATACGTTCCTTAAGATCATTGCAACTAAAGGAAAACATTCTCAGTCCAGATCTTTAGCAGTTATAAATTGGTGTAGCTCCATTGAAGTCGTGAAGCTATGTTGAAATTATACCAGTTGGGGATCTGGCCCTTGTATTTTTTATTTTGAACAATTATCATTTTACTTAAATGTGTCTGAAAATACACTACAAATAATTAACAAACATTATCTAATAAAATTAAAAAAGATAAGAATCCTTATTTTTTAAATCTCTATAATAAAAAAATTAAATCTGCAAATAGAATTAGTAAAACCTTACTGTACCTTGAAGTATGTTAATTCCATTATAAATTAATGGAGATATCCTGTCTCCTAGAACTGGAAGGGACTCTGAAAGGTCATCGAGTCCAGCCTCCTGCCTTCACTAGCAGGACCAAGTACTGATTTTGCCCCAGATCCCTAAGTGGTCCCCTCAAAGATTGAACTCACAACCCTGGGTTTAGCAGGCCAATGCTCAAACCACTGAGCTATCCCTCCCCCGTTACATTGTATCTTTATTTTTAAAATATTTTATTAATTTTAACAAAAGCTTTATCCTTTAATGCAGTAATGACTGTCATTTGACTAATCAAAAATAAAATTGATTATAATAATAATTAATACTTATCTAACTCCTGTAAGGGTAATGAGGTTTAATTAATTTGCTTGGATGAAATGTGCCATACAGGTACAAAGTATTGTTATTTAATATGCAGTGGTCCTGATTTGGTACCTTAATTCTAAATTTCATGATGTTCTGCTTATCTGAACTCTGAACCATCATATTGCATTAGCACAGTTTCATGAATATAATTCTTACATGATTGTTAAATGATCCAGGGGGCCACTTTCTTGAACTGCATATTATCCTGTACCTCCAGCAGAGCGGTTCAGCAAGTGTAACTTTATTCAGTAATTATAAGTTTATAAAAAGTGAAAACCCCACCAGCTATCCCTTGAGTTATTATTTTAGTAACGTATTTGATTAGTATCTTTCTCTCTGCCTCCGTTTTTAATATGTTCCTTGTCAAATGTATTCTTTTTTATTCAGTATTCTCCCTTGCTCAATCTCTTTGCTTTTGGGTTTGCTTGGCCACAAAAAAAAACCAACCCCAAAAATCCCACAACTTTTATTTTATTCAGTGACCTTTTTCCAATATGCAGCTTCTTGGGTTTTTTTCCCTTTCTTTCTTGCTTCCTTTTTAAAATTTAACCTTGTGTCTTTTTGTTCCTCCTTCCTCTCAGTTTGCTGCGGGCAACTGCTAAAGGAAGCTGTTGCAGACAAGACAAAACTTGGAGAACTCATTAAGCCTTATTTTGACAGTGGATGGCCAGGTAGGGCATGTTGTTGTCTTACTGCACTGTAGTTACAAGTTCGTGGGAGAAAATAATCTGTGGGAGAAATTCATACAGCCACTGGTTTAAATATGAAGTTACTTCATTGATGCAGTTTAGTTATTCCAGATTTACACTGGAGTGTAACTGAGATCAGAATTTTCAGTTGGTAAATCTCTTCAGGGTAACTGAGACTGACTACCTATGTGAATGAAGCCCAGACTCTTTACTTCCAGATCCCATATTTGAATTCTAATTGTTGTCCCTGAATTAAAATTAGGAATCTGGTATTATTTTTTGTCATTGGTAGTTTGTAAAACACAACAACCTTTTGATTTTCATTTGAAGCATGCTCTGATGGAGATTGTCTGTCTGGTTTGACACAAGTATTTTAACTTATGAGAAATGCTACTGTAAGATTTGTCCCATAGGATTTTTTGATGAGGGGGCACCATAAGAACTTAGCAGTTTTGCTTTTGGAAGGCTGACGAGTGATTATATTGAGAAAAATGGTAAAGATTGTAAGTTTCTCAGGGTAGCAGCCTAGTCTTATTCGGACGTTAATTGCCTTGCACACTATATATATGCAGGGCTGGCGCAACCCATTAGGTTCCCTAGGCGGTTGCCTAGGGCGCTACAATTTGGGGGGTGGTGACCGCGGCGGTATTTCGGCGGCGGGACCTTCCGCCGCCTCTGTGGGAGGCGGCATTTCGGGGCAGGACCTTCCGCCGCCTAGGGCGGCAGAAAAGCTGGCAGCACTCCTGTATATATGGCCATAACTGTGCAAGGCAATTAACAGCCGAATAAGGGTAGGCTGCTGCCCTGAGAAGCTTACAGTCTTTACCATTTATTCTTATAGATATGAAAAAGACCCCACAATTCCAAAGGGTAAGTTGTATATCAATGTGGTGCTTGTATTTTGGCGAGTATAAGAACCTAGATACTATAGGAACCTCCAGTCCTTTTTCTGGCACCATGCCAAATAGTTACCAGAGGAACAAGTATTACAGGGAAAGTCTTGCTGAAGATGGAGAAATCTCAGTTAAGCTTCAGTATTAATGGAGTTTTGAACAAACCCCCTCTGAGTGCAGGGAAATCTGCATTGTCTTTTATTTTCGGCAAGGAAAGCCATTTGGTGAATTGGAAAGCCCAGCAAGTCCCCTCTTTCATACAATAGCTTAATTCTGAGATTGAATTACATAGATCCGAAACGTGAGCCTATAAAATTAACTGATGTTCCCCAGATACCATGTCAGGAGACTCAGTACTTTTTGAAGCATTTCAAAAAGGCCTCTGGCAGCCTCCAGCTTTGGGTATTCTATCCTCTGTCAATTTGTCAAACCACATGATCATAGTTTTTAACACTTAACTTCAGCTCCACTGAATGGGTCATGTTCATTGCTGGTGCAATAACTCCGTCTGGTTCAAGATATGTAATACAGTGTGACAGTCACCATCTTGGCTGACATCAGGGATTGAACTAGGGACCTCCAGAGCAGGAAAGTATGAGCTTTTACAAGTTGAGCTGAAGAGGGTAGGTTGTATAAATGGGGTTTGCAACAGACTCATATCCTCAGTTGATCCAGCAGTGAGGGGGACACGCAAAGGACACTGACCAATTGGGTTACAATAACTTTCACACGCCTATCACCACCACCACCCTTTGGCTTGTAGCTGCCATTTTTAAGAGAAGGTTCTATACAGATCGAGTGTTAAGGTATTTTCAGTACTAAACTTGGTGGTCATATAACTCAAGGGTAGGAGACCTATGTGGGTTATTAGTAAAAAAAAAAAATCATAGATAAGACATTTATGTATGGGATTAACTTTATGCATGCAAGCAGTCCCATTGAACTCAATGGGACTCCTCATGTCTGAAGTTACTAATGCCTAAATGGTTGCAGGATCAGGGCCCGTGTATCTTTCACAGTTTATAATACTTTTAGAGACTCTTATGCATACTCCATTTTCACTTTCTCCTCAACCCACTAAACTGAAGAACAAGTGTTGTAAAGACATGCCTTCCTAAATTTCAATTATAGCTGTGTTGGGAGCCTGGGTGAATTATATCCTTATAGGATAAGCCCTTTAAGAGCTTTACCATGAATGCTTCATGTGTATTTTACAAACTTCTCCTTAACCATTAAGGTTTCTTTAATGAAGATGTTGGGAGCATTCCCAATACGTTAAAATAATTGGAAGGATATTAATAACCTAGCCAGTCCAAAAAATATGTCCTTCTTTAGTCCAAGTGAGCTGCTTTCACTTCAGCAAAATGAAATTAGAATTATAACGTCCCCAGAAAATTAGGAATTATTTCATACTATGAACATATTTTTATTGTAACATGCAAGAATGCAGCTGTCCAATTCTTATTGATGTTAATGGGAGCCATGACGATTTCTGTGCATTGTGCTAAAAAAATTTCCCATAGTTTTTGCTTATATATATTGTTCGTTTGTTTTTGTTTGTTGGTGGGGCGTACTACAGAATTAAGTACTGAATAACAATAAATATTATATAGCAGTACCAGGAATAATAAGTTCTGTCATGTCACTAATCCTTCTCTCCCAGGGATAACGAAGAATGAATTTACATTAGTAAACACTAACAAGAATTCATTAGTGCCCTCACAAAGGCCTTGAGAAAATGAAAGAGCATAGCATACTGAGGAGGGAAGATGGCAAAGAATTCCATTTAGAATGGTGCAAAAATGCAACCAGGTTAAAACAGGAGAGTAACATACATAATACTTGACCGAATTTGGTCTCGAGGTCACATGTCAACTGATTACTTAATTAGCCAGCAACTGGCAGTGTTTAAAATATGAAAGGCAATTAATATTTGACTGAACTTTTCATGGCATCCCTAGCCCTCTGAGCCAATAAACCCCACAAGATATAGACAAAGGGGCCCTATTCCTCCTTCCAAGCAAGGACTCATAAATGACATCAGCCACTACGGGGAAACCAAAGATAGCCCTCATGAAACCTAACCCCCAAGTTATTATCTCTCAGAATCACAATAGTCTTAACACGATGTGACTTCTCTGAAACTCTCATATAAAGCCAAGTTTTGAGACTGGCCTGAACCCAGCCACTCTTTTTGTGGGCACAAGTAATTGCACACATAATTAATGTCATTTAGACATTGAAGTACCAGATTGTGCCGGTAAATGAGACATTTCAATGTCTCACATTAACTGTACCCACAATATTGTACTTTCAAATTATGGGCATGAAACTGGAGGTCAGCTTTTAAAAATCTGACCCCAATACATAAACGCTGCAGCAATGTATGACAGTTTGGCACATGCCAATAAATTAACTAGCCCAGACACAGAGCATAAAAATGTAATGAAAATGCTTAAGGAAGCCAGTAACAAGCAGTAGTACTAAGATCTAAATTTAATAGTTTTATCACAGTAAGTGGAATAGCCCTGTTAAGGCATCATTGCTCCTGTTGCCTATTCAAGATTGTTCTATTATAGTACAATCCTTCAGTATTTTGTCCAACAGAGCTTCCACCACTTCCCTTGGGAAACTTTACAAAGGCCGTAAGTAGCATTATCCGTATTTTACAGATGGGGAACCGGAGATGCAGGGAGATGATGTGACTTGCCCAAGGTCACTCTGCAGTCCAGTGGCAAAGCTGGGAATAGTGCAAACTCTGGAACTTTAACTGTGCCCATAGCATCCACACTGGGGAGTTACAGTGCAACACTTTGGTGCACACTGCTGTTCACAGTCTGAACTGAGGGGCAGGGTAGACATGCCCGACAGCACTGTGGGGTTGTTTATGTTATGGCAGCCTGCCCCTGGCTGCCTATGGACAGCAACACTGCCCAGAATCTTCACAGTTGTAGGTGCTGTAGCTCCATTCTTAACACCCCCCTCCAGACCCACCCTGGCAAACCCTTTATGTCAGACCTTGCGAAAAGTCCTCAGAAGACAGACTGTGGCTGTCTTCTTCACTTCCTGTGCCAGAGGAATTCTCTCCCAAACAGTCAGGCCTTTTTGAGCCCCTTTGCATTGCTCCGGCCGTTTTACTGATGTGAAGGGGTCAGAGTGGGGGTGAGACACTCTATGCATTACGTGGTAAATTTGAGCCCTAAATCATATAGTTATGTACTACCAGAAGAATCTTGACACTCTCCTTTCCAGCAATATAGTGGCATTTATCTGGGTTCATACCAGTTCTTAAGTTCTGGTAGATAAGCACAGTTTCTCTGTTAGCTTTTAAAGATTCAAAAACAATCAGAATTATTCTTGGTATTGCCGGGGGATGTTTTCCCTGTGATTGTCCTTTCAATATATTACATGTACTACAAGAGGACCCCAATCTTCTATTCAAACAATTCTATTATTCAAGCCACTAGCAAACTCTCTACATTTCTATTCTGTGCATTTGCTTACAGTCACACTCTCCTGAAGTTCCTAACTCCTTGCTTTATCAGCCTCATCCAGGTTGTTCATGGTGACTTATTTGGCTTAATGAAGGCAGCATAAATGTCTTTGAGTCCATGAATTTGTAATTTTCCAGGACACTTATCCTACACTTTGTGCCCATTGGATAATTAAAAAATGTATTTTCACTCAAAAGTTCAGCATCCAAATTCTTTCTGGCTGTCATGTCCATAGAGTCATCCTTTGGATAACCATTCTGAAATGCACTGACTGTTCCTTAGGGGTTCTTTGATCTTGTGTTTTCACCAAGTGTTAAACATGAATTATTGCTAAATTTACTCTTGACTATGTGTGAAAAGTGACAGTATTAGAGTTTGATCCCAGTTTTCTGTAGCTAAATCCAGTTAGTCTAATTCTCCATTCCCTCTTTTAGTTAACTGTGTAACTGGGTATTAGTGGTACGGTAATGCTGACCATTCTCACTCTTTGCATGGATATCTTTGGAGGACACATTTTTTGAGCCAGATTTGCTTGCTCCATGCATTGGCTCATGCCAGAAAGCCCATAGCCAACAACAACAGCACAAGGCCCACATTAATCCAATCTATTTGATTCCCTCCAAAATATTATGGAGAGGCTGTTCTGCAGACCACCTCTCTCCCACATCCTTTTGGGATGTAGTCAAGGAATCTACGTGCATAGGGACCATTCATATACTCTCTTGACCTTTATGAACAGCTACCACCTCCTTCCTGGATTATTATTATTAGTAGTAGGGCTAGATTGCACATGGAGCAGATCTCTGCCACAATACAGGTGCACAGTGATGCTGCTTTTGCAGCATATATGTTCACCATTTTTCAGATGCCTGTCAGAATAGGATACCTTGGGAGGACATTAAAAACTGCAAAAAAGTGTATCCGATTTTTCAGTTGAAATCCTTGCTGTTTGGTAAGTGAGGAGTGTGTTTTTATTAACAAAAATAAAAGCAATAATTTCCTGGGATGTGAGGTCATCACGAGAACACCAGGGTTAATCTTCAGATGAGAAGGAATTCATGTGTCATTCTTTACCTTTCAAACATTTGCATGTGTTTATCAGAGAGATGGGATGGAAGAATCACTGCTAATTCATATACCTGTTTGGAATACTGCAATAAGCCGAGCCCAGAAAAATTAAACAGAACCATGCAAAGCAAGCACCAAAATGTAAAAAACTAGATGCCGCTTTTCAGCTGGGAAAAGTGCTGTTAGTTTGGATAATGGCTTTTCCACCAAAAGGGAAGATTCAGATGGTAAAGATAGCTAATTCGTGGAAGATAGAAAACATCCTACTGTTTGCAGCCTGTTAGAGTCAAACACAAACAATCTGTGTTGCTTTCCTCCCCCGCTTACTTTTTCTATTTATAAAATGGTAATATCTGAAGCTGTCTCCAATAGCATTCTCCATGTGGGGGAATAAAATATGGGATTCCCTAATTTCTGAAATTACAAATACAAAGTATTGCTATACAAATGTAGCTTTTTTTTTAATCGGCACGATTTTAAAGGGGTGCTTTTGGTGCAGTCTGTGAAAGTTGGGGTCCCCTGGCGATGGTGATCAGAGCCTCCCTGAAGCACTTCATTTCTTTTGACAGTAAATTAATATTCTCACCACTAAGTGTGAGCTAAAGATTTGACAATAGAACAGCTTCCTCTTTTGTTAAAAACTTGCAAAGAGCTTGAGAGTTGAAAGGAGAAGTAAATCTTGATATCTGAGGAGGTAAGCTTAGTGTTATTTCTTGTTTTTAACAGTGTTGTACTGGCAAGCTGCAAGCTGTCTGAACATTGGAGAGAGACCCTTTGGGAGCTCCATTGGTTTTCAGCAAGTCTTTGCATGCAGTGTGTTTGTACTAGCTGAAGACAGCGCATGGCTCTCTAAATAATTTACAAGTTGATTAATAGACTCACATGGGTATAATTAGAAGAGGGAGAGACAGCAGCTACAGTAACGGGTACAGTGCTTGGGGGAACTAGAGACTTTATTTTTTTTAAAGAAACTTTCTAGGGTGCTGGGCGTTTGAAGATAAGTTGGGAAGAGCTCAGTGCCTCTTCTCTTTTGAAGTGGAAATAGGACAGTTTGAATCCGTCGAGTTTAATTTTTCACAAGCTTTAGGGGCCCTGCAGTGCAACTCCCTTTTTATTATTGAAAAAAACTCTCCATTTTTCTTTCATTTTTCACACACACACACATACACATACAGTCCAAGCAGTCACTAATAAACAGATTGATTTCCTATTTTATTAAAGTTCTGTTTATACCCAGGCTGTACATTCATCCGGACCGTCTGTACACACATCTATATCACAAACAGACAGTATAAAGTTATAGAGATATTTATTAACACACCACACTTTAATTTATACATTTTTAAGAACCCTTCACCTCTGCTTGACAATGCTTTTGAAGTAGCTCCATTTTTCAAGTCAAACTTTTGACTTTTCCACTGGGACTGCTACAAAGATTTCTTTATGGAAAATAGGTAGGAGCCTTTTTTTTCCACTAGCAGAAAATTGGTGGTCAGAAGAACAAAATAACATTTTAAAATATAGATATTTTCCTTTTTAAATGCTAATGTTTCAATAAAAGAGGAGAGGTTATAGACTAGCGAGTTGTACATCAATATATGTGGGCTATAAGTTGTCCCTCTGCTTGTCTGAGTTTTGCTGTTATTTTTTTTCCTTATGTGTTTGAATTGTCTCAGTGATGAGAAATTAGTGTCCACTTTTCTTTTAATTTAATATCCTGGAATCTATTGGCTCTATTTCTGCTCAGCACAGACCAGCTAAAATTGACAAATACTGTTACCAAATATTCAGATCAGAAACGGGCCGTGGTGAGAATCACTCGGCAAAGAAATAAAAATCCGAAAGATCATCCTGTTAAAATGAAGATCGCACCTTGGAACCCAGATCAGAGGAAATAGATACTAGTGAGGGTATTTTCCAATGCAGATGTGAGCATTAATTAGTTAATGGGCCTGCTCTGATTGACATAAATGAAAGTTTTGCCATTGGCTTCAGTGAAAGTACAATCATGGCCTCAGGTCCTGATCCTCAACCTTTATTTAAAATTGTTATTTGTATTTTGGTAGCATCTATTAATGGTCCTTACTTAGATGAGAAGTGCTATCAAATTAATGGAACTATTCACATAAATAAGGGGTGCAGGATAGGACGCATGTTACAAGGTGATGAGTGTCTACAACTCCCATTGATACCAATCTGCAATTTGCTGAGTGCCCTAAATCTTGACTGACGTCAGTAAGAACTGAAGGTGCTGAGCACTTCATAGGACGGAGCCCTGTGTTCATAAAGAGCTTTGAAGAGGCTAAGTGCTATGTGTTAATCATGTAAAATTTATTTGACTCCTTCTTGTTTACAAGAATTCTTGAGAAGCTGACAAATATCTTCTTTCCCTTCCCACTACTCTCCATCCTGCCCAGCTGATTAAACCAGTAGCTCACGAGCACTAGACTGCTAACTTGGTTTCTGTTCTGTTTTTGTTTTTAATACCAAATCGTATTTTCTGGGAGGGGTTAAGTCATCACATCAATTTATAAGACCCCTATGAAGGGGAAAGCATATCACATTTTGGCAGCCACCATTTTTATTCTGTAAATGTTAAAAATGAAATTCTGTGGGTATGTTTCATTAGGAGCCATGTATATAGAATCAGGCCTTAATGCGAAACTGAAATGCCTTTTTTTTTTTTAAAGAGGTTTAAAAAACATAGTTAGCTCTTACATAACACTGTATATTTTGAAAGCATTGTATTAACATGAACAAGCCATTCTGTTCTCCAAGTGACCGTAAAAATGGCCTGGTGGGGTTCCAGATTTATTGCATTAATGACCCCTTATCTAGCTTGTTCAGTTTAGAAGTCAAAAGATAGTTTTTGCAAGTGCTGGCCTAGGTTCTTTCCTTCCTGCACATCAGCAGCAGCAGGAAAGATTCTGCAGGCCAAATTCTTCCTTCAGTTACAAACGCTATGATCTTCAGTAAGACTGCCCAGGTGTAAATGGGGAAGAATTTGTGTCTTTGGTTGGAACTGGAAAAATTCAAATAATATTTTAAAGAGAAACAGTAGCTTTTTATGTACCAGCCCTTGAGTTTGGATTTCTCTGTTTCTCCTGCGATAGCTAAGGATATCACTATTAGCTACATCAGGATAGGGAGCTGTCTTTCTTAGTTCTTCAAGCGTGAAGAATATCATAACATGTAATGGGGCAAACAAAGACTCCCAAAACTCATGCTTGGCAGCTGAGAAAAAGAATGGTTAACTCCTTTTATTTAAAATATATGTCCTGTAATTTTTAATTCTACACATGATTTTAAGATCTTAAATGTCTTTTATAAATATTTTCACTTCAACTCTAATATAGCTGCTTTCTATTTAAAAAAACCCAAAAATTAAAGCCCAAATTTATATCATATTATCTCTGTAAAACCTTAGGAATCTAAAAGCTCCACATTTGTCCCAAGAGGTAAAAAGTTGAGACTGCAGAATGGAAATATTTAGATTATTATATTTTATTTTATTATATACAAATAATTATTCTAATTCTGATGACAAGTCCTACATCAGCATAGCTAGGGATAGTGAATATGAGCATACAGTAAGAGTGTTTCTTGTTTTTTTAAAATTTTGTTTATGTTGCACAGTGCTTTGAAAATCTACATAAACACTGGTCATTATTTATTAAATTTTCTCTTAACCAGATTAAAAGTGGTTTCAGAATGAATAAATAGAAATGCTTCTAAGATCTTTGCCCTTAAAGGAGGCTAACAGAGCTATTGAGAAGTATCTCTGACAGTTCCTGTAAATTAGCCAAAATTCCATGCTGTTGATAGGCATATAATACTGTGGGACTTTATTGTCGGTTGCGGTTGTGGACAAATAAGAGTCAGTTCTATGGCAAGTCGTGTTTTCTTGTTCCAGCCTTAACCTGATGAGATTCTGCAGAAATGCATAATTTAAACTTCCACACAGGGTCGTCTCCATTTCATAATTTAACTTGCCTTTTCCCATACCTTGTCTAGAGTGATTAGCTTGTGTTGCAGTAATCTCGTTTTACCAGCAGGTGGCAGTAAATAACAAACAACAGGATAGAAAAAATCCTTGCCTAATGTGATCGCTGTTCTGTTTATTACTATCATAGGCATCTACAGTAGTCATGATTTCTGGTAATATCAGTGAGGAGCTTATGAAAGCACCAATTGAGGGGGCTCAAAACCATAAATGCAGCTTCAGTGTTAAGGAAATAACGGTTGTTTCGCTACCACCATACTATGTGTTAGCTGCCACTTGAAAAGTCCAAAGCTTAGTTTCCAATGGAAAGCCTAATTTATATAATCCTCCTTGCAATATATTGTGGCCTTTATACTGAATGTAGCTTTGGGAGTCATCTTCAAAGCTTCTTGAGTTTTCTAGAGAGTCATATCTGAGTCCATTCACATACCCCGGGAGTCGAGGTAGGCTGTATATGAGCCTCTGAATTAATAAATTCACATTCAAAGGAACAGAAGACTAGATGACTGCTGTTCACTGATGTCTGATGCCCTGTGCCCCCTGTGAGTGCAGGGAACTGAACATGTGTTACTCACCCATGTGTTCCTGCTCAGTGCTCCAGGAGAAGGTGAAAACTCCCCAATACTGGTGCGGGGAGGAAATTCCTTCTATGAACAACTCTGTGCATGTGAACAAAAATCATCCCTTGCTCCCACAGCTATTCCTTTTTGTACTGAGTTACCATTGGAATCCTGAAGAATGATATTTATTTGTATGTATTTCATTAGGTTTTCAGGGGGAGGGATAGCTCAGTGGTTTGAGAATTGGCCTGCTAAACCCAGGGTTGTGAGTTCAGTCCTTGAGGGGGCTGTATAGGGAACTGGGGTAAAAATCTGTCTGGGGATTGGTCCTGTTTTGAGCAAGGGGTTGAAACTAGATGATCTCCTGAGGTCCCTTCCAACCCTGATATTCTACGAGGTGAAACACAGCGCATAATATATGGTGAGAAAATCCTTTTAACATCATAAATCTGGTGCATTGGCAAGGCTGAATGAAGGTATTGGTCAGCCTACACCACAGTAAATAAATCACTGTTTAAATCTCTCTTTAGCACATTTAAAAAAACCCCAAATGAATATGAACTCTAACAACCCTGAGGTCAGTGAAAAAACTGAAGGCTTCCCACAAAGAACCAAATAAAATTATCCAGTGTGGGTAATCTGATGCTCTTGGAACAATACGATATTCATATCTCACACTTTGCTAAATTTACAGTTGACAGGACAATCCAAGGAAGTAGCCCTTGGCAGTGGTTTATACTCAGGGCAAGATGTTAACTGTCAAACATTGAGATCAGGCCTCAGGCATCTGAATTAACAGTGAAAGACTTTAGACCTAACTGAAAAATCTCTGTCTAAGGAAATGATAAAGGCTATATGGACAGTATTATCAAAGGGACTTTAAACTTTCTGCTGCTGCACAAAACTGACAGGACACATTCCTGCCAATGTATTTGTACTGTACTTGGAATCAATGAGTTGTAGGTTTGGAGAAGTGAGTCAGTATCTTTCAACATTGCGTTTTAAAGGAAAAGATATTGGGGAGGTATCATTTGAAATATGAGGTGTTCAGCTTGGAACATGTGAATTTTACCAGTTCTACAAAAGTATCCTTTGTGGATCCAGAGTCTTGGCTTATGCGCACCCTCTAATGCAGTGGTTTTCAACCTATTTATCATTGTGGCCCACAATGTGTTACCTGGGCTGCAGGTTGAGAACCACAGTGTCCCTGTCCCCCCTGAACCTCACAGACCTCTATGCCCAGCGCCTCCCACCCAGAGACCCCTCCACAGAGTGGGGCCATGAGTGGAACCATGGGTGGCGGGCCGGGTGGCAGGGGCCCCAGATCCCGCTGTGCAGGGCTGGCTGACAGCCCTGGCCCCGGACCCTGCCGTGCCAGGCAACCCAACGGCCTCTAGCACACAGCTAGTTGAGTTGAGTTGAGAACTACTGCTCTAGTGTTTCACTCTGGAGCTGACTGGCAAGGTGATTTAATAAAGTTTACTGTATCTCTGAAGAAGCACTTGAACTTGAATGCATAGAGGGTTAGCACTTGAATGCAGCCTCCCAAGTAATATATTTCCTTCCTTCCTGATGTGCATGAGAAATGCTTGATTGCACTGCTCCTCTGTAGGTCTTCATGAGAGAAACCTTCCACCACAACTTCACTTGCACAGCCTCTACTGAACCTCGGTGCCTCTGTCTGTGTGTTCCACTCTATGCATCTGAAGAAGTGAGCTGTACCCCATGAAAGCTTATGCTGAAATAAATTTGTTAGTCTCTAAGGTGCCACAAGTACTCCTGTTCTTTCTGTCCTTAATGTACCCCTTCTTCTTTGCTATCATAGAATATCAGGTTTGGAAGGGACCCCAGGAGGTCATCTAGTCCAACCCCCTGCTCAAAGCAGGACCAATCCCCAGACAGATTTTTGCCCCAGATCCCTAAATGGCCCCCTCAAGGATTGAATGCACAACCCTGGGTTTAGCAGGCCAATGCTCAAACCACTGAACTATCCCTCCCTCCTTTTACCTTTAGCAGCCAATAAAGATAAAATTTTGTTAACTGATCCGCACTTCTGTTCTCTTTTTGTGTGTGAAGGGAGCAAGCTTATAGGCCACGTTCCGAGGAGTTTCATCAGTGGGGACTTTGTGGGAAAGTCTGCAGTCCTTTGGGATGAATGGCAGGCTCATGACTTCCCTTGTATACCCATCAACTTTTCCTACTGTTTTGGCTACTTTATAGCAGACTGCTGCAAGTGTATGTGGTGACATGCATTAAACTTTCTATATTATGTTCTGATCATGAGTGTCTGCGCTGTACTCTAATGTCTGAAAACTAGTACTCATGAAAAGTGCTGATTGACTATCCTAGAGACTGAAGTTCTCTTGTTATTCACAGAATGGTTACAGCACAAAGAGCAGCAGTTCACACTTTACCCACACCACCCTGCCAACATGCCTCATCCTTCAATTGATTGGATCACCTGTTAGGTCAAGAGGCTGATTCAGTCTTTATGTCTAATTCAAGGAGTTCAGCTGTATGACACAGGTCATGTGTCCTCTGTGTCAATGACTGTGAGATAATGGAGACATGCTAAGTTTTCTGGCATGAAGCATTGATCCTGATTTGGCGGGAATGCACAGCAAAGCAAAGAGCATACTTCCTTAGCTAAACATCACAGGATAATGCAGATAATGCAATGTATGGTTCCGAGATGAGGGACTCCCATTGGTACTTATCATACATATCACCATATTCATAGGTTCCAAGGCCAGAAGGGACCACTGTGATCATCTAGTGTGACCTCCTGGGTAACACAGACCAAAGACCTTCCCCCAAATAATTCCTAGAGCAGATCTTTTAGAAAAAAAAATCCAATCTTGATTTTTAAATGGCCAGTGATGGAGAATCCACCACGACCCATAGTAAGTTGTTTCAATGGTTAATTACTCTCTCTCTCTCAAAAATGTATGCTTTATTTCCAGTCTGAGTTTGTCTAGCTTCAACTTCCAGCCATTGCTGGAGATCTTCTACATATGCTTTGTTGGAAGATATTAGGGATATTCCTCTATTCTTTCTTCAGGATCAGTATAAATTCTTGATCTTTGCACTTCTGTGTGGGGCCAGCCCAGCTCTGCCACGTATACAGATTATGGAGCACCCTTGGTTCCTTTTCCACAGCTACTTACCCCTGTCCCAGTGTAGAGACATCATTGTGATTCTGCTGCCTTGCAGATTCTGTGCTAGTGGCTGAACTTCATCTCTGTGTCTTGATCTCACTAGCTAATGGAGATATGTTTCCACGATACTTAATAGGGACATCCTTCTTGGCTAACAATCTCCACAAGTGGAAATCTCTAAAAGTCTCGTATATTTGAACTTCTGTAAAGATAAGAAACCTCTCTAGAGCCGCATTCGCCCAATTCTCAGAGACAGAGTTGGAAACTCACACAAGTTTAGGTTGGGGGAAAAAAAAGATTATTCAAAGCTCATGTGCTTCATAATCCCCCTAAAGCATGTAGATTGACTGCCTCATCAGAACGGCTCTAAATTCTACTTTGCTAGCAAGCGCTCTTGGTCATACGCTTGAGGCCAGCGGATCCAAGGCTAGTTATCTAGAGACTGTGTATCACTCCAATTACAGGTTAGTAATTTCCCTCGCAATCACCAGAGAGTTCCACATGAGTGAAAAGGAATTCCATACCCCACAGTTCTTCATTATCTACTACTCTGTTTGTACCACAGGGAAGTAAGAATAATATGGATTTCTTTTTCTTTCTTTTTTTTTTTTTTTGTCTGCCAAGGATGTTACAGTTTTAAAGCAGGTGCCTTAACTGTGACCATTTGTGTTCAAGGGTGGCTGATGTACTTTGTAATGCCGTTGAACAGCCCATAAGCTATCTTCCCCTAATGTATAAAAGTGATAGTTATGTTTTCTAATCAGGAGTAGAGCCTGCTGTCTGACTTCTTTATGCTTCATTTCTCACCATCAAACTTAGAGACACAAGAAAACATGTAAACATATATACTGGGGTGTGTTTATGTACATATGTACTGTACTGAATATATAAAGTGATTCATGGCTATCCATTTGTATTGCTGTTATCTAGTGACACGGCATTGAAATTAGCAATGTTTCACGATATACTTGATATATTCTTTATCATTGCAGATATGTCTAGTACATTGCACAAAAGTCCCACCATTAACTGATGGATTGTTGGTTCACCCTACAGTAGAATTTTCCCTTTTTATCTTATGGCTGCTACACTCTGGCCAAAAGAAACCATCACCTAAGAATTGGAATCTGATCATTCGCTCAAATTAAAGACTTGCGGAAGGTGGCCAGGGCCAGGAATAATTCCACAATGTTCCCTTCACAGTTTCTTTTGGATTTTTGCTTTAGGGCTTGGGGATTTTCCCTCCCACTATGCAAGAAGCAAAGACTTGGCACCTTAAATCTGAGGATCCCTGAGATCTGCTGGAGGGCTGGGGATGCTGTGTACCAGCCTGTTCCTCTGTACCATCTCCCAGGCCTTATGCTGCTCCCTCTTTTTCCCTAGTCACCTTATTGGAGCCAGCGACAGCGCTTGCCAGCTGCCGCCTCTGGAATCCTGCATGAAAGGGTGTTCTACATCAGTAATGGGGCTCTCATGAAGAGTGATACAGTATGACTTAATTCCTTTATGAAGTAGTGGTGAAACATTTTAAGGAATCTTTAAAAATTTCCATTGATATGAATTGGGCATCTGTGTAAACCCATTTTGAAGATGATTACTGCAGGCGTCATGAATATCAAGACAAAGTCCAGTCCTCGAGCCAGAGATGCAGGGAACAGGAGGAAATTTCCATCGCTTCTCTTTAGCTGATTTCTTAATTTTTGTCCTGGGCTTTTTCAGTTTTGTGTTAATCTGTAAAACTCCTGGAAAAAATAAAGAATTTACCTTTATTTCCTCCCCCCCAAAAAAGCCAACCAGTGTCTATTCCTTGTGTCTCTGGATGCAGCTCTGATCGTCCTCTTGTTATATATATCGTCAGTCTGACAATATGGCGGCTGCTTTCTTCATTCTGGCATTTTACAGAAGTACCTCTTGTGATTTTTGTCATTTTACATGGGATCAGGTGACTGGAAAATATTATATTCCATTGCAGTTTTCTTTTAGCAGATGCTTTTTAGAGAAGAGTACTATCCTTAACTTGTTAGTGTGAAGTGCGTATCCTCAATTAATACACTAATCAGTTTTCTAATTAATTCCCTGTGGTTTTCTTTCATTTTTGCTGGTACATTGAAGCCTGAGAGCAATTCTGTAAACTCAATGATTCAATTCCAAAAGGAAAAGTGGTGAATTTCATGGCTGAGGGTTGAAGACTCTGAAAAATGAGAGAATCAGCATGTACTGGTGCTGGAAATGGAGTGGCAGCTATCATAGATTTACAAGAGTCAATAGAAACAAGACTTCCCAACAACTGGGACTGAATGGATTTTTCCCTTGTGGATGATGTTGAAGTTTTGGGAATAGAAAGTGGGATGCAATGGAGATTCCGTTCTTTAAAAATTGCTAGAAACAGGGACTATTCAGTGTGTCCTGCAGTACCCAGCACTTTTGATATTATCGTGTCAATGGTAACGTACCCAACTGAAATACAGGTGTGCACCTGTCCATTTGCTGCAAAGGTGAGTCCCAGCATTACAGATCTGAAACACATACTCTGGTATGAAAACTTCCCACTGTACTGTTGTATGCAAATGCTATGGCAGGATGAATAATAAAATATCTATGTTCCATGTTATGGATTTATGTGGCAATCCATTATTCTTCTTTGTTTCCGATAGGAGCCACCCCTAATGCACTAGACACTGTGCAAATACAAGAGGAGGCACTGTCTCTGCTTTTTAAAAATTGTTTTAGATGTTTGCCCATGAAATGACTCCTAATAGGTGTTTCTGATCATGCTCCCCTCCCTAACCACTTTCATGGGGCTAGTTGGGTTATTTGCTTCTAAACCTAATACATCAGATCAGCCCTTGGAAGTTTGGCAATAGTCCTTGTTCAGCCCACTAATTTAATTCTTCAATAAATCAGTAGGAATAAGCAATGGTAATGGAGTATCTTGATTGAAGTAGTTTAGATTATGAAGGGTATAGTGAAAACTGAGCCATCCCTCCATTCTCCTCTGTCCTATAAAATTAAAACGAAGGTTTACTTTGGGTTCACAACTGCTGTTATTTAACAATCAGAGCCTTGTAAACAAAAACAGCAACAGAGGCGCTAGAACTCTGCAAGCTGAGGAAGACAACACTGCAACAGTTTACAGTTGTATCACATTTGGAAATTTATCTTTCGGTCAAAGACTAGAAAATAATAATTATTTTTACAGGAAAGCTTAAGGCCAGAATATACACTAGGCACTGCTGTAGAGGAGCCACTATGATCTGCTATGTTAAATATGTTCAAATACTATTTTTACAAAGTAGGTATTTAATCCAATTTACATCATTGCCTATGCAGGTCTTATGTGGTCATGTCACACAGTAGAAAGCTAAAATATGGATAATCTAGATATCCATAGCTAACTGTTTATAAGAAAAATTACTCTGCATGCTTATGTAGGCAGTATTTATTATTTAGATTGTGATTGTCCTGAAGCCCTCAACAAGTTTGAAGCCCCATTGTGGCACTGTACACACACAGTAAATGATTGTCCCTACTCAAAAGCTTACAGCTTTCAAACATTAATAACTTTTTTGTATCTAAATTCACTTCATAGGCTAACAAGAAGCATTCTGCTGTGTGCTTAGCGCTGAGATTTGACAAACAAAATAAGTGGTGTTTTTTTTTTTTTTTTAATCCTCTCCAGTCCCAGACAACATCGTTTTAAAGTTACTGGCAGATCGTCTCAACAGATTAGACTGCATGACTGACGGTTGGGTGCTACATGGTTTCCCAAAAGATTTGGATCAGGCAGAACAGATGGAAAGAGCAGGAATTATTCCAAACAGGTAAGACTTTAAAAAACAACATATAAACAATATGTGTTCTTGTTTATTTGTTGTTCTTACCTACCTTAAACAAATATGAGAGAGAAAAAAGTCTGATTCTCATAGACGCATTTGATTCCTTTTATCCGTTTTTTCTTGGCTCATTGAAGAGTCAGTTTTTGTATGGGTAAACGCTCCTTTAGATGATCCACTTTTTTGATTGAGCCAGGAGTCTAAGGGAAGGATTTTCAAAAGAACTCAGGTCCCACTGAAGTCAATAGGAGGAGTTTTACCATTGATTTCAGTGGGAGCAGAGTTAGGCCAATGATGAGGGCTTCAGAAAATCCCACCCTGCAAGTTTAGAGAAGATACTTATACTTAGAACTAGGTGCGTCATTATTACTTTGAGAACTTTAAACCACAGAGTCTGGCTATTATGCTCATTATAACAGACCCTAGGACTTTGTACAGGAATGAGGGCTCCCCTTTTGAGTCATCCCAAAGACAGGTGCTTGAACCCTGCATAAAGATGCAGGATAATTACTGTGGAATCTTAGTGACAGATGAATGTTGTTAACTCCAGCCAGAGTTATAAAAAGGGTTTGGAGCTTCTCTGTTAGAGAGAGAGAGGCTAGAACAGAGATGTCCTACAGGGAAACCCTGGGGACAGCCAAACTTGGGGAGCTAGCTGAGGTTGAGATTTGTTTTGTGATGGTTTATCATTCAAGCCAGACCCCAAGAAGGGGTTAAATTTGGACTATATGCAGGGCGTTTATTTTGTTAGAGCTGGATGTAAATTGCAGCTGCTTACATCTGTGTAAGTGTGATCTCCTAGAATTATATTAGTATGGCTGGGACCTCACTGTGAGATCAGTGTCTTTTTGTTTTATGTGGAATAATGAAAGACAATGTGATGTTTGTATTTGATTTTAGGTTATTAAAATAATGTTCAGGAACATAGCATAAGGGACATGAGTTCTTGGGGCAGAAACTACTCAAACATCATAAAAGAACTGTTATAACCTCTTGGGAAAATAATATATGGCACTCTCTGGGCCTGGTCCACAAAGGATGGGAGTCTGTTCCAGCTCTCAGCTAGAGTTCCTGGCTATTCAGTTCGAGCTGTTAAGATTCCTGCTTTCACCTCAGGAGGTCCATGGTTCCAGTACTTCGGTATTGACCAAGATGGTGGCCATCATAAAAGCACGTTAGAAATTCTTAGCTCCTACACTTCCAGAGCTAACCTTGAAAAAGGAAATTCACATGCAAAAATGTTTAACACAACACGAAACTGGCAAAATCTCTCCTTCCCCCAGCTGTTTTTCCATATGGCTGCTATCCAAGGCTACAGTGGAAGGAGGTGAAAGGGTAGGATTGAGTTGGGAGAGGAGGTATTGTGGATGTGGCAAGGAAAGAGAAGGGAGTGTGTTGTTTTCATATAAAGTCTTTGGTATAGAAAAATTATTGAAAACAAATATTTTTAAAGAGAAACCAGTTTCCTGATGATTTGAGATAAAGAGGAGAAGATGCTTAAACCTGTGTCAGATTAGGTTAAATAATAGCATTTCCTGGAAGGTGCATTCATAAACAAAAACAATTAAGGGACTGAGTCTGTATACATGACCATAAGTAAGGCTACAATTTAATCCTGAGTATTTTTAGTAAAAGTCATGGACAGGTCATGGGCAAGAAACAAAAATTCACGGGCTGTGACCTGTCCATGGCTTGTACTATATACCCCTGACTAAATCTTAGCTGGTAGGTGGGGTGGGGGGTAGTACTGCTCTTGGGGGCCGGGGGAGGGAGGGCTCCGCTTTGGGGGGGCCAGGGCGGCTGCTGCTCGGGGGGGGGGGGGGTTTGGTGGCCAGCATCACCAACTGCTGGAGGCCACCGAGCAGCAGCTGCTACGGCTGACCCCGGGGCTGCCCACCTGCCACTGCTCCTGTCGCCCCCAGGACCACTACTCAGCTGGACCTTGGGGCCAACTGCACAGGCCACTGCTCGGGCGGTCCCCAGGGCCAGCTGCCTGGGTCCGCCCCCTGATGCTGCTCCAGCCACCCCCCCGACCGCTGTCCCGGGGCCACTCCAGCAGCATCTTCCAGCAGCAGTTGGTGTGGCTGTCCCCGGGGCTGCCTGGGCCAGCTGCTTGGGCAGCCCTGGAGTCAGTCACGCTGACTGCTGCAGAAGTCACGGAGGTAGTGGAAAGTCACGGAATCCATGACTTCCGCGATCTCCATGACAGACACAGAGCCCTACTTATAAGTAGATGTATGCATGTGAATATTCCCATTTAATTCACTGTGCATGTTTGCAGAATCAGGGCCTAATAATGCACATAACAGTGGCTGGTGTATAAAGGCTTAGATATGAAAATTCCACTCTGATCCATGCACTCAACTCCCATCGGCTTTAATAGAAGCTGCATGTATGTATTTCAGTACAGACTTTGGCCTTTTACTGTTTTATACAAGGGTTGAAGTAAGGGACAAAAACAGATATCATGCTAACCTGATTGATTTTGGAGTTGATTTTTTTCCATGAAACTGAAGTACCAGGTATATACAGAGAGAAAGAGAGATTATAAACAAAGGACATATAGCAGCACGCAATAGAAGGGCTGTAATTTAGTTTCTCTTGTGATGCTAGTTATAAAACACTATCTGCAGTGGTGGTGTTTTTGACATCAGTAGAAAATCCGGATAGAATTATAGCCTTGAAATCAATCTGGGAATAGAATGCAGAAATCTATAAATCAGACACAAAACAACCTACAAAGTCTCATTTTAGGAGGGCTCTGTAGATGAAATTAAATTAAAATAAATTTACATATATATCAAGTTTATTATTAAAATCTAGTCACATCAGTAAACAAAATTATTTGTGAAAGGGTATGTTACTCTGTGTTTTGAACTCAAAGTAGACCTCTTTGGCTGATCAGAAAACAGAGTTATTGTCTGGTTGTCAAGTCGTAAATCTGTTCCTTAGAGCTAATAAATGGTTAGTGTTCAAATACTATGTTTTATCAGACTCCCACCACATAAACCTAGTGCACATAATACTAAATTATACACCATTGAGCGGCATCAGTCTCCTGACTCCTCCATCTTATGGAAAGAGAAACAAACCTAGTAATTGATGGAAAAAAAGAAAGAAAATAAAGTTATTTGAAAACAAACAAAATGGGCTATAAAGTTTGTTAAAATGTAATAATAAAAAAAGTGCATACAGCATCAGCCACTGCATCCAAAGAACTGCCCTAGAACAAGGAGGGAAATCATTCATTTTCACATTGCAAATCTAAGGTATTAGATTTTTTTAAAAAATTAGTATTTACCATAGAGCAAGACTAGCCTGCAGACTGGTGCAGGGAAACCTGTATTCTATCAGACAGAAATGTCCTCCTGTAGCACCAGTCTTTCTGTACTCGGAGAACACATGCGTTGCCTTCTACATTCCTCCTTATGATGCAGTTATAGCTTAAGTGGACAGGATCCTAATCGTGTTGAACTGTGGCAGCCTTTAGGGCAAATAAGAAGCTGAATCTATTAGTGGTCTCTCAGCCTCCTGGTAAAGGAAGACTGTTAACCCCTTAGAGTCTGCAGTAAATGAGAGTCCAGATATAGTTACAGGTTAGCATCAGATGCTCAGGACTGCTGGTGTTAAGGGTTCAGTGTAGTCCTTTATCAAAGCAGGTGCAAATGTCAGTTCTAGCTCTTGTTCTTTTATTACTCGAGCTAAAATAGAAAGTAGATTGTACAACTCTGGATGTTTCTAAGATACAGTAAAACCTCTATGAACTAGGTCTGGGGGGGGGGGGATTGTTCTCCAAACAATCTAGAGAAAACCACAGGCCAAATGAAAATATCAAGTTTGGATTTTCTACAAAAGTACACATTGAGTAAATCAGAGCTACAACTCTTTGCCGAACTTACAGCTGAAATAAAGTTCAATTACTGTTCTATATCTCCTGTTATTAACTTCAGCTCCCAACTGGTGCACAGCTTGTCTCAGTCAATTCTAAATATAATGACAGTGATCACAGTCACATCAACTGAGTGTATGAGAGCACATTTGTCTGTGCTTGCTAAGGAATAGAACTTCCCGTTTCACTGAAGGTGCACTGAAAAATTGCTTTGCGTCATGAATATCGTATATTGATTCAGTGTGTATGGACTCAAAAAGAAGTAGCATAAGACCCTTTAGCTCAAGACCCGATAAGCCTGTATTATATGCCTGTTATCAATGCCTTTTCCCCCACCCTTCAAAGCTGGTAAAAACAACCCCTCTTTTTGTTACCTTATTGTTATTGATCATACTGTAAATATTGAGGTGGTAAGTCAAAACCCCTGTATTCTACCATTCATAACTTTCCTAATAATTTATTTTTAGACTATATCTTTCCATGCATGGACTCAATCCAAAAATGTCTGTTTTTATTTATTTAAGTTTGAGTATAATCCATAATCCATTTGATTGATCTGAGCAAGAGGAAACAAATTTTCTGCATTAAACGCCATGCTATTTTTATGCTAAAACATGACTCCTGCTACAGTTCCTATTGGCATGTTAGCATCCTTCATTAAAGATGTGGCTTCCCTTTCATTTCTGCTGTGGATTCTGTAGGAAGCATGCAGGCCAAGCCAGGTGTAGGAATGCTCTAAATCCTGCAGCTCCTAGATTCCCTGGCCATGCCCAGCTCCCTAGTCTGGGCTGCTCACTTTTTGTGAGCTCTAGCTCTTTGTAAGTCCCTGAGAGAAAGGAGGTTGTGATCACCTTGTGCCACCGCATCCTCCCTCTGGTGGACTTTCTACCACTGGTGATCCTGTGGTCTGGTTTATGTTGGCAGTTTGTTAAAGTGGCTGAGAATGTGTGTGCCTTGATACAGTCTCTCTCTTTCTCATGCTTCCACCACCAAGATCATTTGATTCAACATACAACCTCCTTCGCTAGCATTCTCTACCTTCTCACTAGTTCTGTGATGTGGTATCTTGGACAGGAAGAAAGCTCAAACAGGTTTTCCTATCTGTCATATCCAGAGCATTCAAGAGAGAATCTGGATCTTCTAGGGAACCTGAAGAAGACCATCAAAAACGTAACTTAAAAGCACAGTATTGGATTCACATCTTTAAAATTCTGTAATCATAAGGTGTGCCAAGGAGTAAACAAACCTGCCCTAATAGATCAGCAACATTCATGCACAAGAGTTGATTGTTCTCTTTCAAACATGTTTGTTTTAAAAAGTTATCAGAGACCCACATATTCTTGTAAAAAAATTATGTAACTATACAGTACTGTAGTCTACTCACAGGCAGCAAAAGCACAGACAACCTTGTTTGTTGACCATAGTAGCCTTTGTCAAAGGACAGTTCCTCAGGAGTTCAAGTTGCTGGAGTTAATTATTGTTATTTATAGAAGTGTCCATAAAGGGCCTCTCGAATAAACAGGCAAACTGGCAGGTGGTTGAAGAGGTCTGAGTACAGAGGCAAGTTGCTGTTCTCACAGATATTGGCCAGGAGCATGATGGAAGCCCCCTCATGGCAAATATGGGGCGTTGCTGTGTTACTAAGTATTGGCAGCCATGGCAACAAGTTGCATGTAAAGTCCCGGTAACAATGTGCATAGTTTCGTTAAGTTCTGCATCAACCAGGCTCGTGTGAGATGAGTGACACCAGACAGGAGCACAGTACTCTGCCACTGAATAGCAGAGGGCAAGGGCTGATATTCTAAGCATCCAGGTGGAGCCAGCCAGTTTTCCGAGCAAATTGTTCTGAATGCTAACTTTGGCTGCTGTCTTCTTAAAGTGGTTGCGGTACATCAAATACCTATCCAATGTCATGCTGAGGTAACCCAGGTTTGGGTTGTGCTGCAAGTGTTGGCCATTTAAGAAAATATGTAACATTGTGGCTTGCGCTTACATTATGCAGATGAAATACATTAGAAACCATCTTGGAAAAGTTAGCTGCAGGTGCCATCGACTACAATAGTCTGCCATGAGCTTCATATCATCATTCAGGACCTTGTCAATTTCTGAGAAGGACTGAGCTTGCTAGCTGCAGCAGATGTTGTTGGCATAGGTAAACTTGCGCGAGAGTGTTTCTGGCAAGTCGTTGATGTACACATTGAACAGTAGGGGTGAAAGAACTGAACCTTGAGGGAGACCGTTAATCTGACACTTCCAGGAACTGCAGTGGTCACCCACGTTTACTCTGAACTGCTTGTTTTGGAGGAAGAGCTCTGCTACTTCGACCACCCAACACAGGGCAACTCCAGAGAGTTTACACAGAAAACTTCTGTGCCAAACCATGTCATAAGCAGCGGTCAAATCCGGGAAGACTGATCCTGTCTTTAGATTTTGTTGAAAACTGTTTTCGATAAAGGTGGTCAACGCCAAGATTTGATCACAGGTGCTATGTCCTTTTCTGAACCTTGCCTGCTCAATCTGCAAGATATCATCCAACTCTAGAGTAATTTGTTGGAAGATCAATTGGTCAAACACCTTAAAACACACTGACAGAAGGATATTGGGCGGTAACTCACCATGTTGTGGGGGGTCCTTGCCCGGCTTGAGAATGGTAATAATCTTTGCTTGACACCAAGTGTGTGGTAGCTTCTTTTCATTAATGACCCGTATATAGAAATTAGTGAGCCACTGTGACACCATTGGTCCAAGGTGCTTAAGGAATTCCAGCAAGATGTTATCATACACTGCTGTTGTTCCTGGTTTGCTGGAGTTAAGGGCCTTATCTAACTCAATTACTGTAAATGGTTCTGGTTGACTTCTGCCCACATTCTGACATTGAAGATGATCCCATTTGACATATACTTTGTGTCTAAATCGCTTCTCCAGAGGAACCTTTGCTACCTGCAGTAGATGACTTGCAACCTCATTGGGCTTAACCAGTGGGTGATTTTGGCCTGGAGGTCATTGGGCAGCACCCAGACAGCTGATCAGGTTCCAGCAATTCCAGCTGGCATAAGTGAAGTCAAGCTTCACCAGAAATTCCTTCCCCCGAGTGCGCCTGGCAGTGTCCAGAGACTCAATCAGATGGTCTGCAATGTCTGGGTTGCCAGATAATTCAAATTTCCTGAGCAAGGCTTGGTAATTGGCACTCAGGCAGGGAGTGTAAATTGGTCGACAGCCCCATGGTATGACTGAAAATGCGGCTTTGTAAATGGCTCCTTGGAATTGGCAGTAGGCTTCATCAACTGGGATACAATGTGACGGAATGGTAACCACACTACGTTCCAAAGCATTGGAAAACTTTTCCTAAAATGCCTTACGAAAATTCCGCTGATGCTTGATTGAACGATGGGTAGCTGGAGCCTGACATGGATGAGTGACTGTCTATGTTGGCTGTGAGGAAAGTTATCAACTACTATATGACTCACTGGTTGTGGATGGCCAACTAGTGAACTAACCCAACAAAGATCGGGTGAGTACTCTTTCGAGAGAAATGTGCCACGTTGTTTTGCATCGTGAATCAACACAAAGTTGCTAATCTCCCAGTTCATCAACCGTTTACCGTCGTCATCCAAATCAGCATACTCCCACTCAGAGTGGTGACTGTTGAAATCTCTAATGAGGATTGCTGGATGATCAAGTGTCGGGAGGTCCCAGTGCAAAGTTGGTGACTCATATATGTTGCCAATCCAAAAGCCACCAACCTGGATCACATGATAAAAACTGGAGGAAGATAGTGGAATAGCATCAGATATGTTGGAACGCACATATGTTGCATAGCCAGGTTTAACATCCGAGAAATGTGAAATGATGTTAAAGCCATCAATACATAACGTTCTGCTACACTGATAGCTGATAAATGACCTTTATGGTCACTTATGCCACCACAGGATATGACGGTGGAATCTGCTTGGCATAACAAGTGGTCTGCGTCCACAGTCATTAATCACTGTCTTGTCACCAACCCAACCATCTGCCCACCAGGTTTTGACCTGTCAAGGCACCTGTGGTTATCTCTGAACTGGTTTCGAACAGGACACAGCAATTGTGTGGCCAATCTCTTCTAATGGGGTTTCTTTAATGACCCATGATGTAGATGCGGTCAACTTAAGACTATGTTGCATATCCTTGATGGGTGCCAGCTGACTTACTTTGACAGCGGGCTACTGGCTCTTTACCTGGCTGCTGCTGCTGCTATCAAATGGCTGGGCACACTGCGCATACACACAGAGAGAGATTTATATTGCTATTCTATTTATCTGAATCAAAGATCAGAGCCCCATTGTACTACACAAGTAACAAAGTTGACCGTCCCAGTCCCTGCCCCAGAAAGGACACAATAGATGAACAAAATAGACACATGAATTGGGTGAGTTGAGAGGAGGAGCTAACAATAAAATGAATGAGGTTTATGGTATACTTCACCAAATTCCCAGTTGTCAAATCCCAAAGTTTCTTTACCAGTTCAGAAAATACTTTAAAGATGACACTAGAGAGTTTATTTTGGAGATCATATTGCTTCTTGATTGGACTTCAAAAGGATGTGGCTGTATCTCCAATTAAATCACTTTTATCTAATATTTTTAAACTTCTTTTTCATCTGATTAATAATGGCCTGTATGCCAATAACTTAGAACAAGGATAATGTTGTACTTATTTCCTAAAACAGAATCTGGGAATATATTAAGAACAAAAGAAAAAAAATAGAATGCAAAACAGGGATTTTTTTTTTTATCATTTGGTCTTTACATGGAGCTTTCATATTTCTGCAGCTGATCCCAATGTGGATTAGGGATAATAAACAGCCTATTAATGGAGGCCTGAACTAGGAAATGGAGTTTGAATCAGCAGCAAAATTCAATGGCTGGCGAAGGTTAATAACTCCATTACTACCAGCTCTATTTTTTAGCCGTTTGAAGAGCTAGGTGTTAGCCTTATCTTACTCCTCGTTAATTGAGCTAATAGAATCCCTGTGACCCTACCATGCTGCCATTATCTGAGAGTTTACCAGACATGGACTAGAATACTTATCACTGAATATGTATTCCACAGATGCATTTTCTTTATCAGAAGAAATATTTTTGTTAAAGATCAGAACTTCAAATTCTTTTTTTCTCAACATTTCCTTGCTACCCTCTGTAGTTGACATAGATATGGAAATGAAGGTAAATGACTTAATATCTTGCTTTGTTAATGAAGAAAAAGGTAAGTCCCAAAATAGCTGTATCGAGAATCCATATAATGACCCAATTATTCTGGCATGGAAAGTGTTACAAGGGCATTTTTAAAAACTTGGGTCTAATTTAAATGCTGGATTATATGTGTTTACAATAGGCATGCTTTTAAACTGATGATATACAAAAATCTGCGATGAATGACTGAGAGGTAAATGTTATAATTTCTCTTCCGATTTGCTCCTCATTTTCACAAGAAAAACACAGGAAAAAAAAATAAAAAGTTTGGTGATCAAGACATTTAAACCAATATAATAATCTTCACCAACATCAGGAATACAGAGAGAGAGAGATTGTGAGCAGGCACCTTTCCCAAACTACGTTTATAAACTCAGCCAACATAGTATACAAAGTCCAAACAGATCACTTTACTGGGCTTTGGCTTCGTTAGTAAAAAAAACCAACAATAAGAATGATAAAGATTAGCACAACCCTTTCCCCAAGTTTGGCTGCTTCCAGGGTTCCGTACTCAGCCCACACTCTAGATCCTCTTTTCCTAGAAATCTGCTTCCTCTTCCTTTATATCTGTGTTAGAGATTGAGGCATCTGTCCCACTGAGTCAGCAGACCCCGCGTAATTCTTTTCTCAGCAAGATCAACAGCTGCTGTGCGTGATATTTCAAGCAAACACCGCCAGCCTGTTACAGATATATGTAACGTATTTATATATTACTGTATACATTGCTGTCACATTCCTTTAGATAAACAGACCACGTGCGTTCACAGAGGCAGCTCAGCTGGATACTTTTTGGCACCAACTAATCCCCTATCTAGGGCCCTACCAAATTCACAGTGGATTGTGGTCAATTTCACGGTCATAGGATTTTTAAAATCATAAATTTCATGATTTCAGATATTTAAATATGAAATTTCACGGTATTGTAACTATAGGGGTCCTGACCCAAAAGGGAGTAGTGGGGGCGTCATAAGGTTATTGTAGGGAAGTCATGGTATTGCCAACCTTACTTCTGCGCTGCTGCTGGTGGCGGCGCTGCCTTCAGAGCTGGGTGGCTGGAGAGTGGCAGCTGCTGGCTGGGAGTCCAGCTCTGAAGGCAGCGCCACCGCCAGCAGCAGCGCAGCAGTAAGGATGGCATGGTATGGTACTGCTACCCTTACTTCTGTACTGCTGCCTTCAGAGCTGGGCCCTTGGCCAGCAACCATCATTCTCTGGCCGCCCATTGCCATCCTTACTTCTGCACTGCTGGTGGTGGTGGTGCTGCCTTCAGAACTGGATGCCTGGCCAACAGCTGCTGCTTTCTGGCCATCCGGGTCTGAAGGCAGTGCAGAAGTAAGGATGGCAATACCACGACCCCCCTACAATAACCTTTCAACCCCCCAGCAACCTCCTTTTGGGTCGGGACCCTCCAGTTTGAGAAACGCTGGTCTTCCCTGTGAAATCTGTATAGTATAAGGTAAAAGTACACAGAAGACCAGATTTCATGGTGGAGACCAGATTTCACGGACCATGACGTGTTTTTCACAGCCGTGAATTTGGTAGGGTTCTACCTGTATTTAGTGTGGAGAACTGCACCCAAACCCCTTAACTGGCAGAAGCCGCTCCTTGCCCAGAAAGGTGTGGATATCTGTGGCCTGGATAGCAGAGGGGAATCTTTTTTTTCCACTCCTCATCTCGCCCTGGCTTCCTGCAGACTTGGCCACCTTAGCAGGAGACAAGAGTGTGGCAAGAGTGATGCCTCACACTCCCAGTAGCAATGAGGAACACTGTCATAAAATCATGGAATTTAAGGCCTGAAAGCACCACCATATTATCTAGTCCGACGTGCTGTGTATCACAGGCCACCAGTAGCACATTAGACTAAGGTATTGCAGTCCCCAGGAGACTGTTATTTTGTGTCACAGGGAGAGAATAGGAGGGACCTAGTTACACCAATGTCTGAGGCCCCTGCAATAGCAGGGAAATATTAAATGAGATATACCCAGATGATCCTGGCAAGTGATCTGCATCTCATGCTGTAGAGGAAGGCAAAAATCCTACCAAGTCACTGCCAATCTTATGTTGGGGAAAATTACTTCCTGAGCCCACATATGGCAATCTGCTAGACCCTCAGCATGTGAGCAAGTGCCAGGCAGCCAAGCACCCGGGAGAGAGAGAATGCTCGGTGCCACCTCAGCCCACCTGCCCACCTCATCCAGTGTCCGAGGGATCTTTATTACAACAGAGATGCATGTACTTAAATGAGATGATGATGCCTTCTCTGCACCTCTAGACCTGACAAACCCCACTTTGCTTTTGACCTTTCCTTCCTTCCTCTTTCCCCATACACCGCCAAGGATCATCCTTCTTCACCAGAGAACATTTGGAATTGTCTCCCATCCTCCACAGCGTTTCCTCCTAAGAAAAAACAACAGACAAAGAGAGAGAAAGGCAGCAAGGGTAGGAAACCAGTCAGAAAGATAATGCCTCCATTCTCATAGGAAGGTAAAGTCTCCTCCTCCTCTTTGGTTCCTCTAGAGACTGCGAGACTCTTTGACTCAGGTGACTTGGACAACCTGATTTTGAAGATTGCTAAAATGCTGGAGATTGAGGAGACAAATAGCAAGTCACTTGATACTCCCCAGAGAGACCCCCCTCTAAATGAAAAAGCATAAGGGAAAACAATCGGTTCTAATTCCTGAATCTTTAAAAGATAATGTAGATTCTAAATGGTTCTCCTCAGGGAAGAAGAGACCTGCTAGCAAACTTTTCTGAAACTTTATGAAGTCACAAAGGATAAAAGGATTAAATTTTGTTCTATTGCTAAAGTAGATTCTATCACCTCTTTCCTTGGTAGAATAACACTAATCCCAGTTGAAGCTATTTCTCCTAAGGGAACCAGTGGATAAAAAAAATCTGAGCATTCCCCCCAAAAGAGATTGATGCCTTTTCTGCAGCTCTTGGTGCAGCTACTGTATGACCTGTTGTAACGGGGCTGGCGCCCAGCCCACCTCTTGCAGGTGCCTGCTCTCTGGCTGATATGTGCCTGCAATCACTCAGTCTTGAATGGGGTGGCACCCCCCTCTCGCAAGCGCCCTCCTCAAGGCCGATGGTTCTCCGGCCGAGTCACACACCCTGTCCTCTGTTCTGGGGTGTGCAGTCTGTAGTTCTTGTTCCATGGCCCTGGTATGGGGCTGTAGTGCCAAGGCTTCCTCTCCAGAGGCACTGCCTTCTTTAACAACCCAACAGGGGCTCATCTTGGTACACTCGGTTGATGTCCTTTCAGCAGCCCTTGCCTGGGCTCAGTCTTCAACCAGACCAGCAGGGCCATCATGGTACCCTCACCTGGTCTGGCTAGGATCTGGGCTCAGTCCCCTGGGCTCAGCCAGCCGCACTGACCTGTCCATGGTCCTGCTGCTCTTCTAGCTAGCCAGTCCCCCAGTCCTCCATTTTTGAGCTCCATGCAGCAACTGACTCCTCTGTCTCTGCTGCCTGGTTCCTTTTATATGGTCCATCTGGCCTCTGATTGGTCTCTCCTGCAGCCACTCTAGGCTACCTCGAGGACTTCTCCTCTGCTCTTTTCTGGGGCAAGGGTGAGGCAGGGCCAAGGAGACTCCAGACCTAACCCACCATGTCACACCTGTGCTGTCACCTTCAGGGCCTCTCTATCCTGGGATAAAGCCATTAATATGTGTTCAGAATCTAGAACCAAGCATAACAAAATCAGTAGAGAGTCCCTGAATCTTCATAATGCCCTTTCACTTTTGGAGGATGCTGCACATGTTATCACGAGATTCACCTCTTGTTCTAGGCTCTGTTCCAGTGTGGCTAGGGGACATAACTGGCTTTGGTCCTGGGAGGCAGATGCTGTTTTTGGAAACTCATCTGATACAGGCTCCCTTTGATGGTAATGGAAAAGCAATGTATTCTTATTCAACTAGTCTAATCATCTGATTTATACTTTTCCTCCCTTAACTCTCCGTGCTTAGGTCACCAGAAAATAAGGACAGACAGAGCCAGCAAGTGTACTCCTAATAGCTCCTTACCAACCCCACAGAACTTGGTTCACCAAAGTCTCCCAGTTTGCTCCACATTAATTTTAGTCTCAGTGACTTTTTGACTCAGAATCCAACGAGACGCCAGTATCCCAAGATGTTATTTTAGGCATTGTCATTTGAAACAGTAAGTCCAGGCTGCAAATTTCAGCTGAGCTTACTTGCTACTTTTAACTAGCCAGTCTCAGTTAAGTTTGCTGTATGCCCAATGTTGTCATGTAGCATCGCTCCATTTCCTGAAATGTAGCATTGCTAGAACTGACCAAGTAACATAAGATGTACTGAAGTCTTCTACTGTGACAGATCTGATCATTTCTTCTTAGAAAAACTAGGCCAGCAATTTTTAAGATTAATTTCCTCATTCCTCTAGAGTTAACAAAAATATCTGATATTTGCTAGTCTAATTGTAGATGTTTTAGGAAGCTTTCATAAGGATGCAACTGGAGGCAAGAATTGACTGAGACCAGAAATTTTTTTGGCAAATAATAATTGGGATAGAGAAACATCAAGTGTATTATGATGTAGCATTCTAATCTTCTGGGGACTGATCCTGCAAGAGACCAAATGCTCATTGACTAAGTTGATGGGAGTTTTGTCTCTGTAAGAACAGTGGGATGAAGCCCATAGTAACTGAGAAACAGTAGTAGAACAAGGAAGGCTATTCCATTAGTTTAGTATATTGGACTGTTGACATTTTACCTTTTATCTCCAGTGTTTGTGCTAGAAAAAGTCTGGTGAATATTATTCTGAGTAAATGTGGAAAGGTCATCCTTGCTTCTGGGTGGGTTAAAACTTAGTTTATGAAAGTCTGTTACTACGTTTGCTGTCTGCCTTTGAGGGCACAAGGGCAATTACTTTTGAAGCAACTACATCAAAAATGTACATTACCTTTTGAACCTCATGGCTGCCAGCTCCCAGAACTTTGGGAATAAAAACATAGGGTCAGATTCTGCCAACTGTACTTATCTTGAGTAGGACCTCGAATACTCCTTTGTAATCAGTAGGACTACTCCTAGAGGAAGGCACTACTCAAAGCGAGTAGTGCTGACAGAATCTGGGCCATAGTGAAATCCACAGACAGAGCAGGGAATTCGCTGCTTTTACTTAGGATCCTAAATTCGTCTGTTTAGAGCTGAAAATTTGGAAAGATGAATGCATCCTTCTGCAGCAAATACAATTCAGATGGGATGGTTAAAACTGTCAGGTGATACTGCATGTTGAACGGAAACTAGTTTGTTATTACCATGAGGATTAACAAGTCTAATCCACATTAAAACACCAATGGATTTACTGATGTTTGCCTTGCAACAAGATATTTGCTCAGTATTTTCTAGAAGGTAAGTGCAGGATAATTTAAGACTGAGGTCAGAAATGTAATATCGTTACAGCTATTATTGGGGGGAAGATATTGTTGGAGCATTTTTTCCCTTCTTACAGCCTCTGACTCTTGACTACTTTGCATCTCATGCGGTCATTTACACATGTAAACTGCCACCATTCTAATTTGGTACCATTTCACACACACTTTGCATAGGTGATGCAAGATTGTGGTATGTAAGTCTCAGCTTTTCTGTCCTTAAATGCATTATATTTACAAGTTCTCTATTAATGCTGTTTTTCTCTCTTAGTATGGCATAGGCTGAATTTTGAACCAGGCTTGCTTCTTTTCCATATAGACCTACTATGATCCCAATTTTTTTCTAAAACTATTTGTTTCCGAGAAGCTTATGGGCTTCTTAAAAGCAGTGTTACACATTGCACAGATCAGCAAAACAGAGATAATTAAATTACCTTTGGATTCTAATTCTTATAATATGAACTTTGATAAATATCCCACTAATGTGTGTGCTTGTAGTCTTGTTGTAGCCTTTTTGGTCCCAGGATATGAGACGGACAAGGTACGTAAGATAATATCTTTCATTGGACATACACGGACCTGAAAAAGAACTTTGTGTGTAGTTTGAAAACTTGTACTTTCCACCAACAAAAATTGGTCCAATAAAAGATATTACTTTACAAAACTTGTCCCACTGATATGTACTGAATTAATGAGTCTGAGACATCTCATGGGACATCGGGTTAATGTTTTTAGCAGAGAGAAAACCACAAAATACTTGGCATTTGATTTAAGTATTGATGAATAAATGTCACCAGTTTTAGTAAATCTAAGACTGAACAGTTAAACTAATTTCCAGGCTAAGGACAAAGGACCAACTTCCTCCCTAGTGTAACTGCAGTGAAGTCAGTGGAGTTGCAGTAGACATGAATTCAGCCCCAAAGGTTCAAAAAACAAAGAACTTAAAAGAACTGTATTTTTCCTCAACCATATCATACTTTGGGAGTCTTCAGATTTCACTTCAATTATCTATCTTTCTTAGTGCTATGTAATAAAGCACTGAAATGTTGAAGCCTGCATTACACTTAAGAATTTATGAGGTCAAATACAAGTTGCAGGTGTTTGAAAGCTTTTAGAGATTTTTTTTTTAATGCTCTTTCCCCTTCCAAAAAAAGGCAATTTTAGGACAGAATTCTTTCTCCAGTTACACCTGTGTAACCTCTGTAACCAGGGCTGCATAGACATAACTGGAGCAGAATTTAGTCATTAGTTTTTATAGCTTCGTCACAAATGTAAATACAGCTTGAAAACGCACTGTCCAGTTTTTTTAACTTCAGTTTGAGAACATTACTAGAAGTCCAATTATAGTGACATCAAAGAGCATGATGGTTTGAATTCCTGCATGTGGTATTGAGTTTTATTTATTTAAAAAAAAGAAATTGTAAATATATTTCTGGA
Source organism: Chrysemys picta bellii (assembly GCF_011386835.1). Lineage (NCBI taxonomy): Eukaryota > Metazoa > Chordata > Testudines > Emydidae > Chrysemys > Chrysemys picta. Next base: position 16,784,970 of record NC_088808.1, on the reverse strand, counting down.
ATGCATCTTGCTCACTAGCTTTTAAAGAGCATTTTATTCTGTTAGACATGCTATCTTATACGCTGAGTCTGCAATCCTTACTATTGTTGAGTAGCAGTTACTCAGGTGAATAGTCTCATAAAAGTCAAAGGAACTTGCCTGAGTTAAGGTTCCAGAATTGGGCCCCTAAACATTTTGACATGAGAATTTTTGGACCAAATCCGTTTTCAATCTCTCTTTTGTGCACCCTATTTCCATACATTTGCATTACAAACCTGTGGTGTTAAAAGGTCCAGCTTTCAAACCCTCCTTTCTAGGAGTACCTCATGTTAATTTCCTATGGTTTGTTATGCATCATGTTATTGTGTTGTTAGGGTATGAGAGCTCTATCTTTAAGCAGAATGATAATTTAAATTACTGCCTCATGGACAATTTCTGCAGCAGTTCCTATGTTTCTCATAGTGATATCTTCCTTTCCCCCCACCTGACCCTGCTATAGATTTCAACTGTTGTTTAACCTTGTTGATGTTTTGTCTATATTTGCTTTAACCAGATGCCCCTCTTTGCTTGCAGCACTGGGACTTGTCCCCTCTCTCCTATCAACAATAATTAGCCTTGTAAGACTAATGGAAGAAATCGTGTCTAATTACCCTGTTGAAGGCCCAATTATGTTATTAACATTCGTGGGCTATAAGCTAATGATGAAGAGAGCCTCTCATTTGCATAGCATTAAGGTAATTGAGCTGGAAGCTATGGGGCAGATAGTGGTGATGATAGCAGGATTCTGTTACAGAATGGATAATGATGACCGGAGCAGGACGATTCACCTGACAGGTTTATTAATTAACAGCTATCTGATTACCTAGAAGGAATGGCAAGTGGCAGCCCTTCTGAAAGGCTTGCTTTCTATTTTTTTAATGAAGGATGCTGTATCAGTGCTAATATTCTAGTGTAATTTATGGTAACGACAGAGCAAGCCCTTTATTTGAGGCCTGTATAGAAACCCATTCTGGGACCAACCAGCCCTAGCAAAAATGGCTTATGATTTTTCAGTCCTTCTAAACATACTTTATTCTGCACAAACAAATACAATGCCAGTGACGTTGCTTAAGCTATAGACCTTGGCTACACTGGCAATTCACAGCGCTGCACTTGCTGCGCTCAGGGGTGTGAAAAAACACACACACCCCCGAGCGCAGCGAGTGCAGCGCTGTAAAGCGCCAGTGTAATCAGCGCCTGCAGCACTGCACTCTACTCCCCTCGGAGAGGTGGAGCTCTCACAGCGCTGCACGCTACTCCCCTCGGAGAGGTGGAGCTCTCACAGCGCTGCGAGGGAGCTCTCGCAGTGCCGGCGGCGCGACTACACTCGTGCTTCACAGCGCTGCCGCGGCAGCGCTGTGAATCCGCAAGTGTAGCCAAGGCCTTAAAAGTGCGCAGTGCCTGTAGAATATTTAACAATTCAGTATTTTCTGGGAGTTTTACCTTTGTAAAGACTGAAGGATTTGGCTCTGTAAAAGTGTTGCCTTGATCATTGGTTTCAGAGAGAGAATTCTTGTGATTGAATTATTGTAAACCTGAGGCTCTGTGGATTGTCCTGCTTTGTATAAATTGGGAGAGGAGATGACCTTATCCTACATTTAACCATAGATACAAATGGTTTCGCAAAGATGCTGAGGCTTTAAAGCATGTGGATTTTCTCTCTTTAGAACATTATTCAGGGTGAAAATCTGCCTTTTTATTTTTTTCAGTAACTTTCAAATTCTATCCAAACATAGATTCAAAGGCCAAAAGGGATCATTTTTATCATCTAGGCTGACCTCCTGTATAACACGCAGGGCCGCCCAGAGGGGAGAGCAAGTGAGGCAATTTCCCCCAGGCCCTGGGCCCTGCAGGGCCCCCACGGAAATATGGTATTGCAACTTTTTTTTATGGAAGGGGCCCCTGACATTGCTTTGCCCAGGCCCCCTGAATCCTCTGGGCGGCCCTGATAACACAGGCCATAGAACTTCCCCAAAATAATTCCTTGAGCAGACCTTTTAAACACACATCCAATCTTGATTTAAAAATTGTTGGTGATGGAGAATCCACCATGACTCTTGGTAAATTGTTCCAGTGGTTAATTACTCTCAACTTTACAAATTTACAACTTGAATTTCCAGTCTGAATTTGGTCTAGCTTCATCATCCAGCCATTGGCTTGTGTTATACTTTTCTGTGCTAGATTGAAGAGCCTATTATTAAATATTTGTTCCCCATATAGATATTATAGGCTGTAATCAAGTCACCCATTAACCTTCCCTTTGTTAAGCTAACATAATGTCACTCGCAATAAGGACTGGAGGTAGACCAAAGAAGTAGTACTGACCACCACTAAATTAGATGGGAACTCGGAGGGCGTCCATTTTAGACTTTTTTAAAAGGAGCTGTATTCTCTAAACACAAACATTGCTCCAGATTTAAAGTTAGTCTTGTTATAGCTCTGTCTTTTATCACAACCGTATTTTCTACTTTTACCAATTGATCCCTTCCAGAGGAAGTCTTCTAATTCTCCATCTTCCCGAATGGAAAATATAAGAACCAGCCCAAACCTAACTTCAAATACCAAGTGTTCTTCTATCTGAAAACAAGATCGGTTCTGCAACCAACCAGTCCCCTATCTTTGCTGCTAGCCTTTAAAAATTAATGATGGGATCTTGTTAGTCTCCATTGGGTAGCTGATGTCTTTAAACCTGGTGAGCTCCAGGCCTTCCCCAGTGGCTGAGTTACACAATGCATCCTGAACAGCCTCTGACTGGACAAGTTTCAGAGAAGATTGAAGATTTTAAACTTTAAGCTCCAAAAAGTCCTTTTATCAGTGAAGATGGCAGTAAACTAAGACATTATATGAGGCCTGATGATTTGGGTCTCAGTAGTAATAGGATTAGGAAGAGCAGGAGATGTATTGACAAAGTATCTTCTCCTTTATTTTACTACTGCAGAACATTCTTAAATCAGAAATTATCCTTGGATTCTGGTTATGAGATTTGTTTTTGTTTGGTAAAAGGGAAACAAAAATATCCAACCATATAAATCCAATTTGGAGTAACACTGGACTTTCAAACTCATCAGGGCTGGTTCTGACATTATAAATGACCACCGAGGCTGACTAACTGGTCCACTAGATGCCTCTGTAATGGGTCTAAATCATTAGAGGAGCTCATGATGAAAAGGAGGAAAGGAAAATGCCTGGATAACTAAAGAGGAAACAAATGAGCTTGCAAAGAGCTCTTAGAAATGGCCAACAGCCTGATCATTTTATCAGTGGTTATGACCAGCAGCTGCAAGCCCAGAATAAAAGATCCAACTGTTAAAATGCATTGGGAGAAAATCCCTTTCTGTAGCTGTGCACATGTGTGGAAGATGTGAATTAAGTGTGTATGTAACATTTACAAGGTGTTTTCTCCATCTCCTCTTGCTGGCATGTGACCGTACAAATCCAAATGTCCATATTGGTGTGTAAATTACATAAAATGGTTGTTCAAGGATCACAATATAATGAGCGAGTAGTGGCTTAGCCTGAATTTAAACCCAGAATCTCTCTAGTTCTCATTGTCTTGCTTTAATCACTAACCTGCACAGCCAGTGTTGGATAGAAATATCTTTATTATATAAATTAGTTTTCTTATAAGGCATTCTGTAGCTCACTACAATGGCTTACTGTATAATGTAGACAAACATAGCATCAAGCCAAGATTTGATAGATCAGGAATTATGTATTTAATTCAGAGTTGTGTACAGAGTGCTCATAAAACCTTGATCATGATAGAGGGGCCAATAAACATTTGGGAACATAAATATTTCTGTAGGAAATGGCTTTGTGAAACATTTAGTTGTTGAGTAATAAGAAGAACAGAGAAAATCAGATGAGTAGAAATCTCTAGGTACTAATCTGATGGGTTATATATGTTGCAATGATAATAATATTGAGAGAGAAATTTTATGGGACTAGAGGCATCAAATACATAGAGCCCTGCACTTCTTACTAATCTTCATCTCCCTGAGCTTCACCCCATGTACAAGAATAGCCCTCATTGCTGCCCCAAAATTTGTCTTTAAAGGCAGGATGGTAAAGGATAAGGTGGGAGTGCTAACTAGTCACTGCTGTTTACATGACCTGGGGCAGAAAATCTGGAGTGAGGACAAAAGCCCTGTGAAAAATCTGAGCTGCCTCTGGTATTTGCACGAAGACGGGCACAGCCCTGATATCTTAGACAGGGGAAGGAAGAAGTCATGATCCAGAAATGCTGTCCTCAGTGACTGGTGAATTAAAGAACCCTCTCCTCCTCCTGACTGACATAGTTAAACTGACCTAATTTTCTAATGTAGACTAGGACTTATTCCCATAAGGGAAAGGAAATGAGCTCCACTGGTATAAGGGAGAACAGCAAAATAGAGACAATGGATTTCAGGAAGGTGGATTTTGGTAAGCTCAGAGAGCTGATAGGTAAGGTCCCATGGGAATCAAGACTGAGGGGAAAAACAACTGAGGAGAGTTGGCAGTTTTTCAAAGGGACACTATTAAGGGCCCAAAAGCAAGCTATTCCGCTGGTTAGGAAAGACAGAAAATGTGGCAAAAGACCACCTTGGCTTAACCACGAGATCTTGCATGATCTAAAAAATAAAAAGGAGTCATATAAAAAATGGAAACTAGGAGAGATTACAAAGGATGAATATAGGCAAACAACACCGGAATGCAGGGGCAAGATTAGAAAGGCAAAGGCACAAAATGAGCTCAAACTAGCTACTGGAATAAAGGGAAACAAGAAGACTTTTTAATCAATACATTAGAAGCAAGAGGAAGACCAAAGACAGGGTAGGCCCACTACTCAGTGAAGAGGGAGAAACAGTAACAGGAAACTTGGAAATGGCAGAGATGCTTAACGATTTCTTTGTTTCGGTCTTCACCGAGAAGTCTGAAGGAATGCCTAACATAGTGAATGCTAATGGGAAGGGGGTAGGTTTAGCAGATAAAATAAAAAAAGAACTAGTTAAAAATCACTTAGAAAAGTTAGATGCCTGCAAGTCACCAGGGCCTGATGAAATGCATCCTAGAATACTCAAGGAGCTAATAGAGGAGGTATCTGAGCCTCTAGCTATTATCTTTGGAAAATCATGGGAGACGGGAGAGATTCCAGAAGACTGGAAAAGGGCAAATATAGTGCCCAGCTATAAAAAGGGAAATAAAAACAACTCAGGAAACTACAGACCAGTTAGTTTAACTTCTGTGCCAGGGAAGATAATGGAGCAAGTAATTAAGGAAATCAGCTGCAAACACTTGGAAGGCGGTAAGCTGATAGGGAATAGCCAGCATGGATTTGTAAAGAACAAATCGTGTCAAACCAATCTGATAGCTTTCTTTGATAGGATAACGAGTCTTGTGGATAAGGGAGAAGCTGTGGATGTGATATACCTAGACTTTAGTAAGGCATTTGATACGGTCTCACATGATATTCTTATCGATACACTATACAAATACAATTTAGATGGGGCTACTATAAGGTGGATGCATAACTGGCTGGATAACCATACTCAGAGAGTTGTTATTAATGGTTCCCAATCCCGCTGGAAAGGCATAACAAGTGGGGTTCCGCAGGGGTCTGTTTTGGGACCGGCTCTGTTCAATATCTTCATTAACAACTTAGATATTGGCATAGAAAGTACGCTTATTAAGTTTGCGGATTATACCAAACTGGGAGGGATTGCAACTGCTTTGGAGGACAGGGTCATAATTCAAAATGATCTGGACAAATTGGAGAAATGGTCTGAGTTAAACAGGATGAAGTTTAACAAAGACAAATGCAAAGTGCTCCACTTAGGAAGAAAAAATCAGTTTCACAAATACAGAATGGGAAGAGACTGTCTAGGAAGGAGTACGGCAGAAAGGGATCTAGGGGTTATAGTGGACCACAAGCTAAATATGAGTCAACAGTGTGATGCTGTTGCAAAAAAAGCAAACACGATTCTGGGATGTATTAACAGGTGTGTTCTGAGCAAGACACGAGAAGTCATTCTTCCGCTCTACTCTGCGCTGGTTAGGCCTCAGCTGCAGTATTGTGTCCAGTTCTGGGCACCGCATTTCAAGAAAGATGTGGAGAAATTGGAGAGGGTCCAGAGAAGAGCAACAAGAATGATTAAAGGTCTTGAGAACATAACCTATGAAGGAAGGCTGAAAGAATTGGGTTTGTTTAGTTTGGAAAAGAGAAGACTGAGAGGGGACACGATGGCAGTTTTCAGGTATCTAAAAGGGTGTCATCATGAGGAGGGAGAAAACTTGTTCACCTTAGCCTCTAAGGATAGAACAAGAAGCAATGGGCTTAAACTGCAGCAAGGAAGGTCTAGGTTGGACATTAGGAAAAAGTTCCTAACTGTCAGGGTGGTTAAACACTGGAATAAATTGCCTAGGGAGGTTGTGGAATCTCCATCTCTGGAGATATTTAAGAGTAGATTAGATAAATGTCTATCGGGGATGGTCTAGACAGTATTTGGTCCTGCCATGCGGGCAGGGGACTGGACTCGATGACCTCTCGAGGTCCCTTCCAGTCCTAGAATCTATGAATAAGGCTTCTTTATGCTGGTATAAGTGCACCCACAGAAGGGCTTGTACCAGTATAATTATTTAAGTAAGGAAATCACACCCCTAACTGAAATAGTTATAACGGTACAAATACTGTGTATCATTGAGGTATAATAAATAATCCAAAATAGAAACAATGGAGGCAAAATACGGATATAGATTTGTATCTGCTGCTCATAAGAAAATCTTTTTCTTTTCTAGGAGAAATATTTCAGTGTGTATGGTTTCCTGCAATACAGCCAGATAGCAGAATATACTAGATCAGAAATAGTAAATTCCCCAGGATCCAGGCCATGAGGTGAAGTGAGTGAATTAGGATTTGGAATGAGACCTCCATCCATTAGGTGGTGCGGTGACACTGGTAGATGATATGAAGGTTCCCATGATAGAGACAGGAGAGCTGTGTATCAGTATAACCTGATCTTTCTGATTCCTAATGGAAGAAAAAGAATAAAAGGGGACGCAGACATGATCTTGTCACACTAGGGTAGCAATCTCCTCTATAATTTCTCACTATTCCATGACTTCCATTGGTGATTAGAAAGATCAGATAAGCCTAGACTAAGGTGATTTTGATCTCTCCAGGTTGGGCCAAGCAATGCTTCCAAGAAAAATTGCCCAACTCCCTCAACCCCATCCACCTCAAACTGGAAAAGGCCTGGGGCCCCAACTCGTGTTCATGGGTAACAGTCCCTTTAGTGAGGAGTCTGTCATTCTTTCTGAATTTCCTTGCTCCCAAGAGGAGGATCTAGGCTCCCTCAAGGGCTGGATATGCCTTTGAATTTCATCTCCAGTTACATACAGGACAACAAAGGTGGCACACATCAGAGCGGTGTAAGTCTCAAAAAGGAGCACTGTGTGGAAAGAGGGACCGATCCCTCCCACGGATTGGGAGGTATTATGCACAGCAGTAACCGTTCCCTAATAAAGGGACCTGAAGAAAATAACAAATGAGATTTGACTTGGCAAAATACAAGTTAATGCATGTGGGGGAAAATAATGTGAACTCCTTAGTGAGGCAAACTCTGACCGATGTCAGGCATTTGAACTATTCCGCTAGGAGACTAGCTGGCATTGCAGGGCTTCAGTTAAAGAACTGATTCTGAGTACACTGTGGAAGGCAATCTACAAACATCAGGCAGTATTTGTTACAGGGGAAGGTCTGCATGGTAAAATAATAAACACATGAGAATTTCAGGAGAAATGCTGCTTTGTCTTTCTCTCTTTCCCCTTTCTCTCAGCTTTTCTAGAATGTCCATTATGCTTGTGTATAGGTACCAATCCAGCTAAGCAACACTGAGAAAGATATTTTAAAAGAATCACTTTTAAATATTTTAAATGACCAAATCGGAGAACGAAACATTCTGGCAACACAACTAGCACTCCTGTCAGTATGTAGGCTGAAAAATAAGAAAAGAGCCAGTAATAAAACCTCAAGTTGGGAATAGCTCATTGGGATAGAAGTAATGATTTGGTTTCAGATTTTTCAGGGCTGTAGAGAAAAATAGAATAAGATTAGAAAATATTTGTCCATCTTGTCTGACAGATGTGGGGGGAAACGCGGTCGTTTGTTACATTTCTTTTTTCCTCCTAAAACAGCAGCAGGAGTGAGCTGGCAGGCACAGAGAAATGCAGTTAGCAAGAATAATGGGAGTTGAAAGCTTGACCTTTGGTGATGGAAATTTGATATGAAAAAAGGGCTTTTGATAATTTCCCCATCCAATCAGAGAAGGGTGACATCTTGATCCTGTTTCCTTATTTGCATGCTGACTGATCTCATTTGAAAACCCAATCATTCAGAAATATTGGGAAGTCAACAGAAGTGTTACAAGTAAGGAGCTGTTTTATCTGAAAGGTCTGCAGGGTGTCATCTTCTGTTTTTCACTCCAGCGGGCTGATCTCTTCTTCTTGGTTCCATGTTTTTATTGGCAGGATGAGTCGAACATATTGAAATGCAAATACCTATTTCCATACTGACCCAAAATATGGGATGTTTTTTTATGATTGATTGTATCGAGGGCACTTCAAAAACAACAAAGAAAATAATTTCTGCAGTGCTTCTGATTTCATGGCACTGTCGTATTCTGATGTCTCCTGTCAGCAATCATTGGCAGAGAGCAGTTTCTGTGTGTGTCCCACTTCCATCTTTCCCTGCTTAGGTAGGAATCTCCAGGGCTACGTGTTGATGCAGTTTCCCATTTCTGGGAATGGTGTGTCAGGTCATTTAGCTTATGTCTAAAGAGTCTTGGAAGTTCCCTTCCTTGGATGTCATAAGGCATTGAAAGAGTAAAATTGATATTTAATGTATCTTGGCAAGTTGCAGATCTGATTACCCCAGTAATGGGTTTAGTTCCAAACCTACCCATACAGCTCCTAGGTTTTATATTGTGTACTTAACTAGCCAGCTGATTACCTAGCAATTCAGATTTCAAATCTTAGGCACTGCCCACTTAAGGGAGTTTAACCCCACCTTTGTTCTCCCAAATAAACAGTTGAACCATGCATATTTTCCTAAACAGGCTATTGAATTTCCATTCTACTCAACTAGGCAATGGGGTTAATGGCAAACTTTCCTGTTGTGTAACTGGTGTCATCATTCCTTACTCCAGAGCCCACCTGCTTAGTTAATGACTTAAACCTAGGGCTTAACTTGCATCATTCGACTCACTTGAGGATAAAGTAACCACTTCGACATTGGCCTGTATTTAAATATCTCTGACTAAAACAAATGGTCTAAAGTTTTCTTTGACATATAGCCTTGCTAACTTCAGTGAGGCTATGGGTGTGCAAGCCAGCACAGAATTTGGCCCTATATACTTAAAAGAAAAGTCAGCTGTTATATTAAAGTCTGCCCTGCAGTTATTTAAATCAAAGCAGCAAATGAAATCACTAGAAGGGACACCAAACATATCTATTACAAAACAGGAGAGCTCTGTCCTTTGTCTAGTCAATGGGTTTGATTTGAGACCTCCAGATTCTAATAGGTTTCAGAGTAGCAGCCGTGTTAGTCTGTATCCGCAAAAAGAAGAACAGGAGTACTTGTGGCACCTTAGAGACTAACACATTTAAATTTGTTAGTCTCTAAGGTGCCACAAGTACTCCTGTTCTTCTTTTTCCAGATTCTAATAGCAGGTTTGCCCACAAATCCATCTGACTAAATAGTGAGTGTACAGCCCTTCCTCTCCAAACACTGATTCTGAGTGCTGCCTGCACACATCAGAACATGAATCTGGTTCGCTTTATTAATGAAGGGCTCAACATTCCACTTTTCTGAGTTGCTTTAAAAACGTATGATTTATCCAGTTGTTTTTCTGCCAGGATCTTGTTCCACCCTCTCTTACTCTTGCAGGGCCTCTTTTGAAATGCCCCTGTACGTGAGTTCTGCTTTGCCCTGCCGTGTTGGACTAGAGTCCTTTTGATTAAATAATCCATCCTGAAATACAGCTCTTGCATTTTCAATTGCAAATGTAAACTCCTGAATTCACTGGTTTTTGGCTGCTCCCCATTTCTCTAGCCCCTCTGACACTTTGATTTGTCTCTCCGTAATAGTATCTCCCTGGGGCTGGGTAATGGTTAGTGAAAATGCTTTGTAGTTTCATTGGCAAGGGGAATGAGACATTAACCCAGGAGTTCTCTATCATCCCACCCTTGCATATTTTGGCCAATATTTTGGCTTTCCAGTAGGAACATGTTCAGATCCCTCTACCAAACTCCACTGGGTGTCCTGTGTCTTGTGCCAAAGACTTAAATCCCATTTACACTGCAAAATAACCATGTTTAAACATGCTTGTGGCCAAATTGTTACAAATTTTACTTCTTTTAAGAATTAGACTAGAAATTTACAAGGGTTATAACATAATTTTTTCTGTCTGCACAAGCAAGGAAAAAGCATATTATAGCATGTCTTGGACAAAACCATGTTTAGAGGGTATTTTTGTAATATAGATGGCGCATAAGGTAGAACCTCCATCCCTATGTAGCCAGTAAAGGTAACCCGTACAGTTGGAGGAGTATCCTGAGGAATTGCAGCATTGCATTTCCCATCTCCAGCCAGCTTGGGGCGTGAAGGATTCAGTTAATGTCAAAGTCAAATTCCACCAGACATGGTATTACATTGTACAACTGCTAGACCACCAAGCAAGTCTGAGTTCATTATATCGAACACTGCATACTATGGGTCCTAGATTGATGTGACCAGATTGTAATCCCAGCAAGAACCATCATATTCTGGTGCTTTGAGCATTGGTCAGGAAACCAGGAACTCCTGTGTTCTAATCAGGCTGTGCCTCCGACTCACTGGGTAGACATGAGAAAGTCACTTAAACTCTCTTAACCATTGGTTTTTGAACTATTAAGGGCTGCGAGGTAGGGCGCAGAGCTGCGGTGCACTAGGGCAGGGCACTAGTGGAGAGAGCACACAGGGAGTACCTGAGGTGGGTGGGGGAACACAGCCCACTCAGCCCTGCCCCACCACAGCAGCAGCTTGGTCCCCTCCTGCTCTACCTCTTACAGACTGCTGGGAACTCCCTGCATGCTCTCCCTGTTGCTGCCCTGCCCAGGGCACCTGGCCAGCTGCAGCCCCGTGTATTTTAAACTCCCTGGAGCCTGCAGGAGAGAGAGACTCTCGGTGAGGTGAGGGAGGGAGAGGATCCCTGATCTGCTCTGAGCCACCCTGCCTTTGGGCTCCAGCTGGGGTCCCGTTGCGACCCCGGGTGTGAGCCACCTAGGGCCTTTAATGAGTCACTTTCTGCCTCAGACAGGCGGGAGTTGAGGGGCACAGCAAAGAAAAGGTTTGGGAACCTCTGTTCTAGACCTAATCCCAAGGTGATGTTTAAGGCAGTGTAATTTATGTTCCCTTACATTCCCTTGCAGAGCTGGCTGGCCTTGCAGGGACCAGGATCCAACCTTTCATGAGAAACTCCCTCTGCTCCACAAGATGTCTCCTCAGTGAATGGATGCAGAGGGTCTTTCTCCATTCTCTCATATACTGAATCAGTCTTCTGTTCTGTCTTTATTCACAGACAGGGCGATCCCGTCTTTTATAATGTTCTTTTCTACCTCCATGTGATGTCGATTGTTTGTAGTTGGCTTTGATGGTTTTCCATGGACTATTCTGGGATGGGGCAAGGGTAGGCAGTTGAATAATACATTACATATTCAGCTAGAGAGGGAGGGGGTGACGACTCCCTCCCACTTCAACAGGTCTCACTGAGACATGAGATTCCCTGCTAACTAACTTATACTCCAAGACCATAAAGGCATAATTTTCAATATAGGTACATTATTCCTTAAATATTACCCATAAACACATCTCACAATGATTACAGGTATTAATAAGTTACAAGCTTTCAGTAGAGACCTCACAAGTTACCCTTCATGGATAATACCAAGAAAATGCTGTATTCAGTGTAGTGAGTTCGTCAGGTCTGAGACAAGAGTTGCTTGTAGAGAACAACGATTCCTTTGCCTATTGGTACCAACAATGGGGATCTGTGTCACGGGTTGGGGTGGGGGTTGAGAGAGACCCACACTCATCTGGACATAGCAGAATGTTAGAGGAGGAGTCAGTAAGGGCTCTCTCTTGTGGGTTTGTCTGTGGGAGGAGATAATCCAGACCATAGTAGCTCACAGCGGGGTTGTAAAAATCATGTAGTTAATGTTTGCACAGCATTTTGAAAATATAAGACATTGAGAGTATGTCTATGCTACAAACCTAAGTCGACCTATATTAGGTCGACTTATAGCCACTGCAGTAATTACTGTGACATTGGGCCCATGGTTTTGAGTCCGGTGTGTGCATTTGTGTGAGAGAGTAATTACTGCGGTGGTGCATGTCCACACTACCCTCCTTGGGTCAGTGGTGCACATCCTCACCAGGAGCGCTTCCATCGACCTGAGAGAGACAGTGCAGGGAGCTGACATGCTCCTGGCAGGCTCCCGCCCCCCGCCTTCCCATTCCCCACAGGGAGCGGAGGAAGCTGCCTGAGGCTTCTCCCCTACCTGTTCCCCGCCAGAAGCCCGGGGAAGCCGCCAGGGGCTTCTCGCCCCCGGGGAGCAGGGTCCAGCTGCCCCAGCTTCTTCCGCCCACCCCCCGCTCCTGCCATGAAGTTGACAAGACAGCTCAGATGTAAGGGATGCAGGGTCTGCACAGACACTGGGTTGCCCTAACTACACCAACATAAGCCTTATGCCTCTTGTGGAGGTGGAGTTATGATGTTGGTGTAGTAGGGTACTTATATCAGTGGGAGGAAGGTTGTAATGCAGACACTGACATAATTAGGTCAACATAAACTGCCTTATGACAATCTTCCTGATTAGGGAACAGTTGACGTTAGCAATCCTTGTTATCTACTTACAATTTTGCTTATGTATTTACCTGGCGTTTTATTTAGTGGCATCAGTTAGTACCAATGATTTCCAGGCCTAGACAGCAATATAAAGTGTGTGAGATCCCAGGCTGAATGGGCAAGGGGGTGACAACGGTGACATTGGGCCCATGGTTTTGAGTCCGGTGTGTGCATTTGTGTGAGAGAGTTCCTTGACTTGCCACTTCCTTGTCTGTGATTTTATGTCCATTAACCAGAAGGATTTAAGATGGTAACCACTAATAGCTTCAGGAATATAGGGTGTATGTGTGTTTGTTGTTTTGGTTTTGTACTTTTCATTTTATCAGAGAAACGTGCCTGGTTTTGATAGAGAGAGAGAGAGAGAGTGTGTGTGTGCACGCGCACGCGTGTGCGCGCTTTGTAACAGCAGAATTGGTAAATTCCCCCTCCTTGCAGAGTAATAAACTGAAGTTGTTGGTATGACTAGCTAGCAGGACTCAGCAGCTCTCTAAATTAGACATAGAACATTCTCCCAGATGGGAAATCAGCCTCCTTCATCGCCCATGTATTTCAGAATACAGAACCATGTAAGTTAAAACATGATGTATATTATCTGTGATAACCATAGCAATTCAACTCTTTCCTGCTGGACCTTTCTTATTTATTTATTTATTTTTAAATCAAACCCTCCCTCACCCCCCAATAAATAAAAAGGATTCAAGTGTTTAGTTTCCTAATATTTTGTCTGCAGTGAAGTCAGCATAGAAAATTAGTGTCCAAAAAGTTGTAAAACAAAAGACTATCCTATGTTTCGCCTTTTAATCATGTAATTGCTGAGTGACATTTAACTCTAAGGCTTTAAATTACTCCTTTGTCAGCCAGCCTTCTCCTTCTGCCCTTTCTCATCCCTCCCACCCCCAATCAGACGGCTTTTGCGGAGTAGTGCTTTAACTACACTGAAGTTTGGCTGGGCTTCTACATATTACAGCAGCGACACGAAAGCAAACAATTGAAGTATTTGAGAACAATGAAATATGCATGGCTATCTGTGACAGCCCTATAAAGCAGGGCAATTAGCCGCGTAATCCCAGAAAGCCAAGGCGACCGGCAGCCCACGGTTCCCTATTAGTTAAATGCTTTTTGTACGTCCTCATCCCATCAAATCAACTAACACTTCCTTTAATTGGTTCATGAATTATACAGCTCTGCCGCATTATAATTTAATCACCAGTAAACATTCCTGGGGCCCACTGTAAAGTGTATAGCGCTCATTAATTCGTTAATTTCAGCAGATGGAAGGGGAGATTGGATGAACGGTGGCAGTACAGAGCGCCTTGGGCAATGGAAGAAGGAAAAAAAGGTGGGGGGCCGTTTAGGTTTTTTAAGGGCTGTCAGAAACTCAATCTGTGAGCTGTCAGCAGCTTGGACCTATTTCTTCCCCCTCCTTCCCATCCCTTCACCCCACCTACTGCTGAAAGTGACTGACGGATTCATATGGAGGCTTGTCAACCCGTCTTTAAACATCAAGCCAGCGGGTAAACCGAGCCCAATGTAAATTAATTCTTGTCTTACGGGCCCCCCTTTCTCTGTCCCCATGAATATTTCATGGCGGGAAGCATAAATATTAATTCTAATAGCTCTGCACAGTGGTTATTATTTCTGTTTTATGACAAATATTCATAAAATATTCAGGACCCTTTTTTAGAACATTTACACACTTGATTGTGAAATTTTCCAGCTTCCTGGGGACACAGTAAACATATTGGGGTTCTCTTGATGGACCTTTTTCCCTCTTAATTAATACTACTTGATATTAATATTTAATCAGATTTAGTTTTTCTTTTCCCCAGAAGTGAACCCTATTAGATTTGAGGGTTTATCTGACAGTATTTAAACAGAGAATTTTTATTCCCTACTATGAAATTAGTTTCCTTTGACACATATATAAAATGACACATGATAATCCACTCTTTTATTTTTCCCAGTACACTTTTTGGTGTCAATTCTTTTGTATTTATTTATTTAATAACTAAATACCCTACCAATAACAAAAGTTAATGTTTAATGCTCCCTCCCTTCCCCCCCCCCAAAAAATCATTCAATGTAATATTGCATAGTAGCAACAAGGCTAAAACATTATTTGTAGTAAATTTGATTGTTTAAGGGGGGGGGGGGAATATAGCTTTTCTTTGTTAAGCACAGGTGGTGCTAGTGAAAAAGGGGGAGACAAGTAACCAGGACATCAATTGTGATATGAGTTTGTTAGTCCTTAACCCTGGAATTCTTGCACTGCTCAAAATTTGCTCTGCAGAATCTAATTATTGGAGGGGAGCACGGTAAGCTTCTAAGGAAACATTAAGATTGCATTTTTGGGAATGGATTCAGATTCCTGACCTCAGGCCTTGAGGAAGCAGAGGCTTTAGAATATCTGAGAGGGGATTTGATTAACCTTACAGGTAGGGGAAACTGTGCCAGCTACACATTACTCTGAAGCAGCCCTGCTGCCATCTTACTCTGTGATTCATAAAGCACCACAGGAATGAGCTCCAGAGGGAATGCAGAGATGCTAGAATAATAGCTGAGAGTAAGGAGGAGGCAAAGAATAAAAATGAGGGGAAAATGTAAAGCAGTTTTGGATGGAGCTACTAATGCGTCCAAACCCCCTGCCTATTAAGTGTAGAAAGGGTTAAAACTGACTTCTCAAAAGAAGCTTTAAAAAGGTATTGAAGACCCCAGAATGGAAACGTTTCCTCTGTGTTTGTGAGCGCTGCTCAATGTGTGTATGGAACATTTACACAACAGATCATTCTTCAGACCACTTTTGAATTGAGTAGCTTTTCCTGATACAATCAATGGGACCAGAACCTCAGCTGGTGTAAACTGATGCAGCTCTGCTGAGTGGAGATACACCGATTTATACCAGCTGAAGATCCAACTCACTGCGTTTGTAAAATAAATCAGCACTGATGGTAATTACATAGGAAAGCTATATTATTCTCTGTATGAAAAGATGGTTTTGGTACCCACTATCAGTGATGCTGAGATAACAGAGTGGTGTGCTGTGATGTGGGTGGGACAGTGACATTTTGACTCCCTGGGCTGCTGGAGAGTGAGCACGGCTCAGAAGTGATGCTCTTGGTCTAGGAGAGGGAGAGCCATCTGACTCCGTCATGGCTCTGCCCTACTGATTCATATATAGAGCAGCATGACTGCAGCCAGAGAGAAAGTTGTTCATCTTGCGCTCCTGGCCAGAGGCCAGATACTGGGAATAGTGACCCACTTAGCTTCCTTTTGTAGCTATTTGACAGAAACGTAGCTGTTGAAAAAGTAGAACCTAGTGTCTGGAAATAGCTTGACACCAAACGAATTATTATTGATAGCTTCATTTTCGTTGATTAACCTGTGGCTTAGACGTTATACAATGTATTCTTCCCCTATGGTTAAAGCCTAGAGGCTAAGATTGCTTCCCATAATAATACCCCACATCTTTCATTGAAGGATCTGAAGGCATTAATTAATTAAACCTCACAACAGCCCTCTTACATAAGTAAGGGATAAATACTTCACCCATCACTGAGCAGGGATGCAGAAGCGACACTTAGGACAGGAAGTAAACAATACAGTATCCAGTCAGTGGTGCAAGCACATTAAAAGATGGGTTGGATGTTTAGCAGTAGTGGAAATATGTACAGCTCAACTAAGGGGAACATAAGCAAGACAGAAAAAATGGGGGGAGGGGAACATATCCCTCTTGTTCCTCCTAGCGGGTGCACCTAAGTATCCAATTGAACTTTCAGAGGAAATTTAGGGATGCAGAACGTATAAAAACTGAAATATGGCCAGCCTACTTGAGCTAGCACCCTGACTCTTGGGGATAAAAGCATCATCTGACCATTAATGACCACAAGTGGTCAGGACTTTTATATCTCAACCAGAAGATGGCATCCCATTCCAGACTACTTACTTAGCCAGACCCTACGTAGCTTCTTAGGCCTGACATGACACAACGTGGGGTGGTATGGCTGTAGGCACTTCCCACAGTTATTTCACAGTATATATTTCAAAGATCTCCTTTGAAACTTTCTTCAACTAGAAAATTAGGTCACTGGGCATTCAATTTAGCCAAATCCAGCAAAGATGGCGCAGGGAGAGAGAAAGTACATCACCCAGGGCCAACTGAGCCTATATAGCTCCAGGGTTTTTTCACCACTTTGGCTGGCCTATGGTGTTTCCATTTCTGCCCTTCAGAAATTTGTGTGAGTGCCATATCGGAGTTTTGCTGGTGGGAACTTCTTCAAAGAGCGGCTGAATCAGCACACTTTCCAATAGCCCAGCTTCACCTACTTTTTAGCCAGCACTGCCTCTTATCTGAGTGAATGGAACTGTGGCCATTACACTTCTGGAGCCACGTCCTGCAGCAGAGTTCCTATCCCCAGGGAATTCTGCCACAGCTAAAGCCAGTGTAAGCTGCTAGTGAATTTAGTCTTTGTATGTCTATCTGCATGTCCCATAAGATGTATAGTACTTCGCTAATGTCTTCCTTTTCTAACTTCCCAACACTGATTTTGACAGGCTCTATTTGTCTGACTGCCTTGGAAAAGTTGGTAAGGTTTGTTTGTTTTTCTCTGTCCTGAAGGTGCATTTCAGACTCAACTCGAGGTGTTTAAATATCTGATAGTAAAGTTTGCTATAACTTTAAGATCACACAGGAATTTGATCCTTGCATCCTCCTCCTTAAAACAGACTGATGTGGTGCATTGTAAATTGCCAGGAGCGCTTGCTAATTTAGTAGTTAATGACAGTCATAGAGAGTGTTTTTCTTGCCCCTGGAGAGGTTTTAGACACAGCTGGGGTAGATTTGCCACTATCAATTATGCACAGTTTTAAACAAGAAATGGCCAGCAGGGGCCTCTTTTTTGTGTGGAGTGCAGAGCATGCAGAATGGGAATATTGCAGCTGCTACCTGTGTGCAAGAGGGAAGATGTATAGGATTTAAAAAAAAACAAGACCAAGACGAATAGCCTGCTATTTTTAAAGTTGCTGTTTCAACTTAAAAGTTAAAATGCTGCATTAAAAGTGGCAAAGAATTTTTTAAAATCTAGGCTTTCCAACTTCATTGCAGGAGAACTTGGTCCATCACCAAGGTTGTCACAAGAACACCAATGGTCTTGTGTCATTGGTCCTAGCCTGTCTGTAAATGGTACCCAGAAAGGTAGCATTCTGCATGGATCTTTCTATCTGAGATCTTTCTTTTTATTTCTTAATAATGAAAAGTTATTTATTTATTTATTTAGATCTGTTTTTAATGTGCTGATCAACACACTCCCAGACAGTAATTAAACAAAATGGGACAGATTTGGTCTCAATTACACTGGGGTAAATCTGAAGTAACTCCATTAAAGTCAATGCATTTACACCACTGTAACAGAGATCAGAATCAGACCCATGATATATAAAATGGCACAATGCCAATAGTGGGTTCTCCAAGCCATCAGCTCCAGAACCCCATTCAACCCCTTTGTCCCAGGAAAGCCTGGTAGAACAACTAGACTTAAATCCCAGAGCCAAAGACTGCTGACTGAGGACACATTGCCAGCAGCTCCCTCTTATTTTAAAATAGGGGACTATTAGTCTCAGTGCCTCAGTTGACTGCAATGCACCATGGTATCACTCAAGAAGAGAGATGGTCTCTAGATAGGCAGGCCCAAGCTATTTAGTGTTCTGTAGGTTGAAACCAGCACTTTAAACTTCCCCCAAACACTAATTGTTAGTTAGGAAGACAGGTGTAATGTGTTCTTTGTAGGAAACACCGCTTAGCAAGCAGGCAGCTGCATTCTGCACTAGTTGCCCTTTCCAAGTGGCCTTACGAGGTAGCTTCGTGTAAACACATCACAGTCATTCAGTCCTGACTGTATCCAGGAAGAGGGAAAGGTTGCAACCTTCTTTTCAAGTCCAAGTGAAAAAAAACTTTCTTGGTAGCTGCTACTGCCTGATCATCCATCCCCAGAGAGGGATCCATCCACAGTTGGAGAGCCAACAAGATCATCAGGTTGCAAAGCTTCATAGCAAATTGGGGGGAAATCTCCTATTAGGGAGTGCTAGTAACAACTCTGTTTCCTCAGATATAAAGGAGTGGAGCAACTCAGACTATCTTCCTTTGTGAGGGTTCATAGACAAATCAGTAACACGTCATGCTCAGTAGTACTGATGGGAGTTGTTGCTAGTGCTGTGGAGTGTCACTAGTGCTGCAGTGTTGTTAATGCTGCTAGAGCTGCTGTTGTTGGAGCTCTGATGTTAGCTGCACTAGCAGAGAGTGCAGCATGTTGATTCATCATCCCTCAATGTTACTCATAAAGAAAAACCACAGGCTTGGTTTGGTGGAGAAGGCACTCGGCCAGGTTTATCATCGACAAAGCATGGTAGTAGTGCCCTGGCTCATTGGTACACTGAACACATGTATGCCCGTGACAAGGTAGAACCTCAATCAACATAACATAATGCTGTTCCGTGGGCCAATACAAAGATGCCCCTCCTTCGACTCTCCTTTTATTCATTGATACAAACAAGTTACGCGTTCCATATGTTTTTCATTATTATCCTGTACCTTGTACCTGCTAATCTGAAATAAAGTCCTCAACCATTATCCTGTCATTCCATCCTTATCTTATGAGGGGTCAGTGTGTTCCTGTACCCTCTTTTGGGAATTTGTTTACGTAGTTACTTGAGAACTCTGGGTGTTCTTGTTCCAGCCTCTCAGGTCAGGAACGTGTTTACTTGGTTAGCTAATACATGGTGTGTTACTATTCTGCTAAGGCCAGGTCTACTTTGATTCACCCTGCCAGCTATGCCTAGGGCTCCAGCAACACCTACAGTAGTTGGCAGTTAAGACAAATTTGACATGATGACCTCATTTTTGTCAGTCACCAAGAGAAGATCTACCAGCACAACCAGTGAGCCTCTAACATATGCCTAGCCTAAAACGAAAGTGACTGGGGCAAGAAGATCTGAGGACCCTAGAGGCTGCTGGAGATGTTCTGAAACGATCTTCTCAATAATCTTCCCAAAAAGAGAAGGTTTCAGACAGAACAATAATTGGAGAGAACTTCCATGTCAAGAGATATTTCCTTGAGCAAGTGATTAACCACTTATTTAAAAGAAGCCACTGGCATCTTGCCTCCTGAAGACGAGATATTCACTGTCTATACCAACGATGGTCCTATTGCTTCTCCATTTGCCTTCACTAGCTGAGAGGAACATAGATCTAACTCACAAGTTACAGCATACAGCGCCCACAGCAGATCAGCAAGTAACTCCAGTCACAATTCAAGTATAGAACATGTTTGTTTTGCCACCAGTCGTGATTGTACCATTCTAGAAACAGTTTGCTTTGGCACAGTGCAGTTTTATCCACAAAACAGCACAAAAATTCCTCATGATGAGAAAAATTTAACACCGTCACTAGATGCAAATAACTTGAATTAACCAGGTTGTTCACC
The DNA here is from genome assembly GCF_011386835.1 of Chrysemys picta bellii. Lineage (NCBI taxonomy): Eukaryota > Metazoa > Chordata > Testudines > Emydidae > Chrysemys > Chrysemys picta. The sequence continues at coordinate 16,764,557 of NC_088808.1, read as the reverse complement.
AGCCAAAACAGGTGTGTTGATCACAGTGAGGTGGATGCCATGGCGGATGTACAGAAACCTTCCTTTGCCTACTGCCTGGCTATGGCACATGTTTCCAGAAATGCTTTGTCACAGTTGATCTGGTTTGGAATGAAAATTCTGTCCCCAATGCCCTTGCCAGGTTCCTTCTTACTCCATGAGTCACCATGAAGCCGTCAAAATACCATGGTGACTTATAAGGATTCAGACAGCAAAGAGGCTGTACCAATAGCAAGAGCAAAAGATGACTGTAAGAGTCCTATCAGACAATCTATAGTAGTCTGTCACCAAAGCAGCATTCTTCCCCAGAGCCTCTGCAAAACCAATAGGTTCCCTCAATGTCCCAGAATGGAGCAACAAAAAACTCCTTTGCCTTGACAGGCAATGATGGTCACCATCCATCTTATCAGTCTGTGGGACTTAACCTTACTGCTGTGCCCTAATGCTCTAAGAGATTAGATTGGTAATGTCAGATACGGTGAGGAAGAGACAGGGTTCTGATATCTCTCTCACCTTGTTCCTTTTAACCATTTTATTTATTATTTCATTACTTGGGAAAGCTGCTAGATTGACAGCACTGGAGCCTGAAGTCTTCCTACAGTCAGTGGCATACGTACTTCCCTAATATTGCCTGCTAACATGCTTGAACTCTGACATAAGGGACCACCACTAGAGGAGAGAGAATAGTGTGGTATCCATGACCCACTCGATCCTTGGCCTGTCCACTGAGACTGCCAACAAGACTGCCAGCCAGTGGTGGTGATATGTTTGCACTGGGAACTGAACCGAGACCCTGCAAAGTTCCGTCACGTAGGACACCAGACAGCAATCGATGCTAATAACGTTTGGTCACTACTGAGCTGGATGAGATCTGAATCAATGATGTAGAGGTGAAAGATCCTATGTGCTGCTCCCCCCAAGCCATCCAATCTTCTATTAGACATCTTATGCCATCACTGTTTGATATTTTTCAATGACATACAGTTGCATAGTTAAACTAGCAGCTTGCCAGCTCTGAAATAGAAGCTGTACCGGATGCTAATCCATCACTATAATGTATTATTATTCTTTGATATTAAGCTACTTTTCCTTGCCTTCCTGCCTACCAACCACAGGGCAGATTTCCCATGGATAGTAGATACAACACATTGCAACACACACAGACATGATGATTCCTAAGGAGAGTGTATGTATAAAAGATATTACATTCTTCAAGGGTAAGGGGCCAAGGAATGGGCCCAATCCAGTGTCCATTGGGAGTCTTTCCATTGATGTCAATGAATGCTGGATCAAACGCTGTGCTTTTAATAATCTAAGGAGGACACAATGTTGTATCTGTGAAGTATTCCAGACAGAAATCTTACCAAAATATCACTCAAACAGTTGGTGGGCTTAGTTAAATTACCTAACCAAAATCATAGCCTCTTGAAGAAACTGACGCAGGGCTGGAGGTTGGTGGTGTTTTCCAGAAACACTTTCCTGAATAGAAAGAGAATGATTACACTGCTCTACAGCCAAAATGCTTCTGAAATAAATGTAGTCAAACTTTACTAATTCTGGGTCACTGACAACGAAAATGATGTTTAAAATTGTTGATTGGCTCTAGTTTTCAAGATATGCTATTGGGTCAGTATATACGACCCTTGACTTGGGAATGGCGGAGGATAAGTGAGTTATAAAGGGAAGGGATCTCAATTTAAACCAGAAATGACTAAAATACATCTTTGACTGGATCTATGAATAAATCTATGACTGGGTTTGGACAGTACTTGCTTTTTAGGCAAAACAATGAATGATGCAATCTGAAGCTGGTATTGTGTCACACATGATATGAATTGCATAATGTTATTCCTAGAAGTCATGGATGATGCAATCATAACGAAGCTTACATCACTCTGCTGAACAAATTGCCCTATACTAGAAATCATAGTGTCGTACTCTCTTATTTGTCAGTGTTCGATTTTGCAAAGGGACACATTTCTGTTTAGCCAAAGTGAGCAGAGATGCCTCGTACTTGTGTGAACAGTGCAGATAACTTCTGCTATGTTTGTGGTGAAGTGACTTTTGTATCACAAAAGCGCAGTATAACCACTATGGTTAAGAAAGCCTATCACCTTTATTTTGGCTGCAAAATTGGAGTTCAGGACAAGAAGTGGGCCCCACACATATGCTGCAACACTTGTGCAACAAATCTTTGCCAGTGGTGGAACAGGAAAAGGAAATCTATGCCTTTTGCAATGCCAATGATTTGGAGAGAGCCAACAGATCATACCAGCAATTGTTACTTCTGCATGGTGCCTCCAGTTGGGAAAGGTGTGTCAAAGAAGAAAAAGTGGACTGTGCATTATCCAAACATTCCATCAGCTATACGCCCAGTACCCCACGGAGAAGGACTGCCGGTGCCTGATGCACAAGAATCATTCTCACTTGAGTCAGACGAGGAAGAGGATGAAACTTTTGGTCCTGAACCATCAATGTCACAGGACCCACATTTTCTCCCATCCTCCTCCTCTGAACCACACCTCATAACACAAGGTGAACTGAATGACCTTGTCAGGGATTTGGAACTACCCAAGAGTAAGGCAGAGCTGTTGGGCTCCAGACTACAGCAGTGGAATCTCCTGGCAGGTGATGTTAGGGTTTCCATGTTCCGTGACCGTCAAAAGGATCTTGTCCCATTCTTCTTCATGGAAGGTGATCTTGTAGTCTGCAACAACATCGATGGTGTGATGGCAGCCCTCAACATCATTCACGATCCAAATGAGTGGAGACTGTTCATTGATTCATCGAAGACGAGTCTTAAAGCTGTTTTACTGCATAATGGCAATGTTTTGCCATCAATTCCAGTTGGTCATGCAGTCCATATGAAGGAAACCTATGACAACATGAAACAACTTTTGAGGTGCGTAAACTATGACCAACATCAGTGGCAGCTTTGTGGCGATTTGAAGGTTGTTGCTCTCTTGCTTGGTCTGCAGACTGGATACACAAAGTATTGCTGTTTTCTCTGCGAATGGGATAGTCATGCAAGAGATTCCCACTACATCAAGAAAGATTGGCCACTCTGACAGTCATTGGAGCCTGGGAGGAAAAGTTCAGCATCCACCACTTGTTGAATCAAGGAATATTTTGTTACCACCCTTACACATCAAGCTGGGTCTGATGAAGAACTTTGTCAAGGCCATTGACAAAACACAAGCAGTTTTCAAGTACCTCCATGGAAAATTTCCAAGGTTAAGTGAAGCTCAGATAAAGGAAGGTGTCTTTGTTGGTCCTCAGATTCGTGAACTTCTTCGAGAGGATGCATTTGACCATGCACTGCGTGGCAAGGAAAAGACGGCATGGAAAGCCTTCCAGTTAGTGGCAATAAATTTTCTCGGAAACAACAAGGCAGACAACTACAGGTTGTTGGTGGAAAACCTCCTCAAGGCATACAAAAGCCTTGGTTGCAACATGTCACTAAAGATACATTTTTTGCACTCTCATCTAGATTTTTTTCCACCGAACTGCGGAGCAGTGAGCGACGAGCACGGCGAGCAATTTCACCAGGACATTGCAACAATGGAGAAATGCTATCAGGGCAAATGGAGCCCATCAATGCTCGCAGACTATTGCTGGACAGTGACAAGAGATGCTCCATTTAATGAATACAAGAGACAAGCCAAGAAGCGCCGAGTAGACACTGAATAGGACTAAACTGTGTACATAATAGTTTTTTGCCTTTTGTTTCATAATAAATTTTATTTATATAACCCTTTTGCTGATTTTTAAATTGTTACATAAACAGGACAGGTGAAATATTATCATGTAAAGCAACCATAAACACATGAAAAGACCTAGGTTTACAATTTATGATTAAAACTCTACTATCTACACAATATACATAGACATAAAATGTAAAAACTTAAATATCTTAGAAACAGCAGCCAATCAGTTGTTTTGTCATATTTGAATTCAGCACATCAAAATACATACTAAATAGCACATTTTATCTCTGAAGCAGACGACTTCTCAAAAATTGTAGACCAGTGTTATGTGCCCAAGATGTGCATTATACAGTGGGTTTATTTAAAAAGTCTCTCCCGTATTCCCCATTAATGGGCTAGGTTGGACAGCCCTTAATCACATGAGTAAGCCCCATTAGGTTGCACAGGAAGACCCTGTGTGTATTGGAAATATCTCTCAAACTGGTATAATCTTTCTAGTTAGAAGCATTTTAACTGCAGTCACTAGCTGTATATATTTTCTCTTTTACATTTTTCCATTGAATATATTGCTCATGAGTGATGAGGACTAGAGATTAATATACTCCTTATCCACAGAACATGTACGGTATGTACAGTTTGGGCAGGGCAGTGCAAGCTTCTCCATACCACATGTAGGCCTAACCCCTGTTCTGAAAAGGCCATCAGATTTGATTCTGTGATGTTGTTGGGGGGAAAAACACATCTTAGAAAAGATGTCTCTAGTCTCCTACATCTTCCCCCTACACTTTTCTTTAATGGTGACACCAGACTGGATAATAAGAAGCATCTTGTATAAAAAAGATGAGTCTCAGACAAGGCTTTCAGAGTTCATTTTGTTAGCAGCTTTTTAAGTACAGTTTTTAGGCTCTTCTGTTTCAAATACTATAATATTTTTTGAGTTAGTAACTATGAATTGCGACAAGCTTTCTTGATATGCCAGGTTATAATCCTTTAACGGTTCTGTTTATTTCAGAATATAATAGGGAGCCGTATCAATTATCAGGGCTGTATAAACATTGTTCCACTCTACTAGAATATTCATCTCGAGATATATCATCAGATGTTACCTATTCTGACAATCATGTTTTTGTGCCATTGTTGGGCAACAGAAACAAAGAAAAACAAAATGTTAGAGTGTAAGGGATAAAAGAATGTTGGAACTGTGATTCTTTTCCTGTCTTTAGAATCTCGGAGATCTTGAATGTTTTATTCCAGCCTGTTATTTTGTTACCACAACGTGAATAGAAGTCATTATCTGTAAACATTTGAAGAGAGAAATGATTTTCATAACTTTAAGTCCTACAAAGGATTCTAGTAATCTGTTATATGCATGCCAAGGTAAAGCTCAGCCTTTCATCTGGTCTGATCCCACCCAGTCAGTGTAAAATGTTTCTTTGGTGAATGTCTAAAGCATACAGTGTCTTTTGTGAGGCAGACAAAAATGAAACTAGGAAGTCTGCCCTTGAAGGCAGAAGAAGTTGTTGTATTGCAAATAAATCCACATTTGAAAGCCCACAATTTTTTTTTTTTTTTTTTTTTTTAAGTTTAGTTCCACGAGTTTGGAAGGAATTTTTTTTTGTTCTTTTAAAAAATCATTAAATGTGACCCATATGAAAGATTTCCCTTTATGTGACATCAGCACAGTCTGTGGAATGTCCCACAGCCTAGTGATTTATCTCTACTCTTCATAAACCTATTTGTGAGAATTTTCTGCTTAAGAGTTTATGAGCTTGAATATAAAATTAATAAAAAAATTACATTGAGGTTAACTGATTTAGGAAGATTATTGTACGGCCGGGGCAACTGTATTTGTTTCTTTCAGTTGATCCTACAGTGTAGCTCAGGGGGTTGGTATTAGGAGCACGCCTACCAGATTGGGCCCCAGAGGTGAGATAGCTGCTCCTCCACCTATTCATGAATCACATCAGGACTTAGGCAGAAGATGGATGTCCAGGATGTCCAGAGCGAGGCAGCACTGCACGTGCCCAGAGATAGAAACTTAGGTGCCTAGGGAACTTTGACAGAGATAATTTAGATGTCAAGTGAGTTTAGGTGACCACCAAACAGAGGTTTTGTGGATCACGGTGGTGCCTAAAAGGGACTACGTTCCAAAGTCTGGGGTTTAGGTGCCTAAGTACCTTTGTGAATCTGGATCTAAGGTCCGATTTTTACAAGTGCTGAGCAACTACCTCTCCAGTTATAGTTAATGGGAGCTGCAGGTGCTCACCCTCTGAAAATCAAGCCCTCATTGTCTGCCAGGTTGGCAGTCTCAACAGAGGAACCAAGTGTTGAATGCACCATGGCAACCAAACTCCCCATAGCAGTGGTCCCTCTGGGTCAAGTCCAAGAGAAAGGACAATTCTATGCTGGCACCAAACAGTGATAATTAGTACGTGATGGATATACTGCTACAGAAGGATGGCTGTGGGAGTGGAGTAGGGAGTGGGATGTAGGGGGACTTGAATGCTGGGGCACTGTGGTTGGAAGTAGCCACACTGTGATGAACACAAAGGGAGAAAAAGACAACCTGGGCTCTACTTAAGATGTCCACTGGGACAAGCACTAACAGTCATACAATGTTGCTGGGGGGTTTTACGGAAGAAGAAAAATTGTAGAATAAGGGAGCAAACTCCATCCTGCAACTGGAGACGCTGTTACAAGCCAAGCTATTTCTCTGACCTTGAGATTCCACTGAAAGGCTAGCCATTGGAATGATCTTCCATCTGGCTCTTGCAGAATATTAATATGACTTGAACTGTGAATTGGGTTTAGTGAGTGGATTCTGAGAAAGTCCAGAGGTAGCACTGACTATTGGATGGCAAATGAAATGTGAAACCCCCAACTGATATATGCTCAGCCTGTGGAAATCAAGTATGAGTCTGCACTATATTATTTGTTATACACTGGCAATATGCTTGGTCTTGTACAGGACACGTATCAAACAGTCCGCAGCCCAAGGAGTTTATACAAGTAAGACCAAGATGCAATGGGCGAACCGAAGAAAAGTTTCTTTAAATGCATTATGCTTTTTGACATTGACCTCTGGGTTGTTCAAAATCACTTCCTTTGTCATTGTGTGTGCATTCCTGTAGTGTAAATATTAATTCATACTGTGAGTTACTATTCTGAGGATGTTAATGCTGTTCCTTACTGTTTGTCTACAAATAGGATATTTTTCCTGAATCTCCCATCTGAATCAGTCATGGAACGTCTGGCTCAGCGGATGATTGATCCAGTCACAGGAGAAAGGTTAGCACTAATGTCTCGTGTTTAACAATTTGTAAGGCTGACCAGGTGGGCGAGGTAATAACTTTTACTGGACCAATTTCGGTAACTTTGTAGGGCTGTCAGCAAGACAAAAGCTTCTGACCGGCTTTGTAGAAAACTAAAGAAAATCAAGTAGACTGTGTCTGTGCTCTTGCTTAAGGATTCCTGAAAAGGAAAAGGTCATTCATAGCCCCTCAGATACCAGCACTCCATGCAGGAAGTTCCAGACTTCAGCTCAGTGCAGTTTTAAATCTCTGATATCAAAATCCAGAGCAGCAGTTGATCTAACTTTTACATAGTCCATGAAAACTAAAATGGGTGGCCAAATGTTTAGCGATGATCATGCTGTAAACCAGATTGGAATCATGGAAGGCTTTCTGACAGAGGTACCTGGAGATCTGGCCGCATTTGATTTCCCCAGTCCCACTGGTGGCTCCTTGTGTTGTGAAATATTAATGCATTTGTGCCTCAATAGATCAAGCTTTTATCTGAGCCACTGGATATGAGCTCAAGTTTCATATGTGACAGCTCTTCGTAATGGCAGTCACTCCAGCTTGCTGGGGTCAGCGATCTTCAGGCTCTACTGATTGATCCATCCGAACTGTTCTAGGAATAAAGTAACAAGGAAAACTCCTAAATTCCTTCCAGAGCGGTGCTTGAATTGCACCTTACATTTGTGCTTTATTTTTGTAACTGGCACATCAATTTGTGAGCAATATTAAACCCCCATGCTGAGAAACAGCAAAACCATATTTTACAATCCAAATCTATTGGGAAAGTATGTCTTACTGCCTTCCCAACACTGAATCAATGACAAATGCTGGGAATCTTTTAAATCCTAGTCCTAAAGGGTTAAAGGCATAAATACTGTATTTATGTCAAATTGGTACACTATTATTCAGACATTTCACTCTAGGTGCAACATGTAATTTGCTGTAATTATTCTCCCTCCTTTTGTTCTGGTAATAAGTGACACAGTTGTTCAGCAGAAGTTAATGCTATGAAGCAAATCATTCCCACATCTTTGCATTTCTTATCATTAGGATTAGTCTGTACCGTATCTGCTCTAGTTAACACGCTTTCAGGCTTTGAGTCTTGGGTTTTAGTCTTTCCAAATTCATTGTGAATTGATGGAAATATGTTTTAGATGCTACATCTAATCCTGGGCATTATGCTAGTGCAGCACTAGATCCAATGCAGGGAAGGGAGTAGGCTAGCCCTCCATTGTATTCTAACTCGTAGGAACGTAGGATGAACACACTAGATCCAAGACAGTATCTTAACTAGACTCTGCTTTTCTTCTTGGTTTAGTATTTATCCAATCATCTTATCTACATGTAAGTCTTTTGCACATAAGACTTGCTTTCAGGGTGACACAGTGAGAGGGATGAAGTTAATTCATCTGAAATAGGACTGTGGCATCAGTTCTGAGGACCTGTTTACAAAGCAGTTTTTGTGATCTTCAGAAGGTTGCATCATAACTTTGGCAACATGGGTAAAGCACATTTTGGTTCCAGCTATACAGGCAACCCAAACTACTACAGCATTGCTCGGGGGCTCAGGTTATAAACACGTTCCTCTGACTTAATACAATTGTGGGGTAGATGATTGGGCTTTTGCTATTAATGCCAGAAAGTCAAAATCCTGTGCCTTTGGAAGGCATCGTTAGAAATATCCATAATCCAGCTCAGAAATGGGCTGACCGTCTTCCTCTCCCCTTCCCATACAAACATACGCTCTTCGAAGACAGATTGATGGTGATCCTAGAAAATCCTAACAGGATTGAATATGTTCTACGTGGTATCCTCCAGGAGAGACAGGGTCAGGAGAAGGGTGGCTTGTGTCTTCTTTAGCTCAGTGGTTATGGGCCTTGGGCCAGCAGCATTCTGTAGAGCTCTTTCCAGCACATTGTAAACTTGAAACCCTTTGAGAACCAAGCAGCAGAGTACGAGAGCATCAGATCCCAGACCTGAGCCGGCTCTTGTAGGTGACAAATCTGAGGAATTCTCACAGATTGAAGTGTCACGAGAGGAGGTTTTAGAATTAATTGATAAACTTAACAGTAACAAGTCACCGGGACCAGATGGCGTTCACCCTAGAGTTCTGAAAGAACTCAAATGTGAAATTGAGGAACTACTAACTATGGTTTGTAACCTGTCCTTTAAATCGGCTTCTGTACCCAATGACTGGAAGATAGCTAATGTAACGCCAATATTTAAAAAGGGCTCTAGAGGTGATCCCGGCAATTACAGACCGGTAAGTCTAATGTCAGTACTGGGGAAATTAGTTGAAACAATTGTAAAGAATAAAATTGTCAGACACATAGAAGAACATAAATTGTTGGGCAAAAGTCAACATGGTTTCTGTAAAGGGAAATCATGTCTTACTAATCTATTAGAGTTCATTGAAGGAGTCAACAAACATGTGGACAAGGGGGATCCAGTGGACATAGTGTACTTAGATTTCCAGAAAGCCTTTGACCTAGTACGGCCATTCTTATGTTCTTATTAGGCTCTGCAACAGGCCAAGCTCGGTATGTCCTTGAAGTCTTCATAAAAATTCAAATTCCTGCTAACAGAGCCCTCAAATGGGAGCATCTCCCTCAAATGGGAGACTCCTGTTCAGTCACCTATGGGATTGATTGTGCCAAATCAGTATTTAGGACTAGATCACTTCAAGAAAAACTTGTATCATCAAGTGTCTAGGATCCTTGACAGCAATTATATCAAATAAATCAGAAATACCAACTTGTCCTGAACTTTTCCAACATCTTTTTGACAGAGCCTAACTGCCAACTTAGTTGCCCAGCAGGGGACAGCTACTTGGATAAGCAAAAACAAACTATGTATTTAGTAACATCTGTCACGTCCCAGATTTTCATTATGAACTGAAGTGGGGTTTGTGTCTTATCTCTAGATATCACGCCATGTACAAACCAGCTCCATTACCAGATGTCCAAGCCCGTCTCATGCAGAACCCTAAAGACACTGAAGAAAATATCAGGATTTGCCTGGAGACCTATTACAGGCATGCTGGCGACTTGGAGGAGTTTTATGGAGATGCCTTCTACATCAATGCTGACCAAGACCCTTATGTTGTCTTTGAGTATATAGAAAGCTGTATTGTTAAGCCCCTTCCACATAAGTCCTGACATATTAAAAACAGCAGTTCCAGCTAGTCCAAAATGCTAGCAGGCAATGTCAATTAGTTGGTGACTTAAGACACAAATTTATTTGGCTAAATTTTTTTGCAAAAGTTAATATTAATGAAAGGGATGATTTCCCAACACCTTGTAAAATGAAAAGCTTGTTTGGATTTAAACTTTCCCCTGCAGTGCTTGCAACCCACTCAAATGGACTGGCATTGTCTGAAGTGAGTGAAGTGCAGAGAGTAAACAAACAACATAAATGGTGAAAAGTTTAGATGGTTTGAGCTCTTTGTTTTAATAATCCCAGAGGATTACAGAGGAAGGAAGTTCATTTTTTAGAAATGATGTTTAAACTGCCTCTCCTTTTCCAGGTGGGTGATTCAGTGAAAAGTGTGAAAACGTTTTCAGGAAATATGTTAGCGGCAGCTTTGTCTCATGTATCTAACACACACGTAGCATGCATGTTTGGAATATTAAACCTATTTGAAGTGTACTTGTCTGGAGTCATACTCACTGCCTCCAAACTGCAGCTAGACCACGTGTGCTCTGCGCAGCTGCAGTTCACTGTACGGCGTACAGATAGGATGATGATGTTTATCATCATGCTATTCTAGGATTTAAAAAACAGGGCACTAGGGCTTTGAAAATTAGAATCCGTGGTAGCAATCGCAGAGTCTGAAGTGTTGACAGGATGCAAGCACGGTTACCCCCATGTCACTTAAGCTTGCTCCGAGTAAGTGCAGATGAGATAGCAGTAAGAACACCTGCACGTTGTCTGCACCATAGCCTCTACTACTGCAGTGTTATAGGTCCTAAGAGAGTGACTGGCACAGGCTTCCCAAGGGATGCAGCAAGTGAAGCTAAAACAAAAGCATCTATTAACACACCCACCAAATGGGTTGCAGATTCCACTGTTTCAGAATTAAATTAAACAGATTATCTCCAGCCATTGAGACATGTACTAGAGCCCTCCTTCCTCGTGGAGTGAAAAGCCAGGCTTCTGTCCAGCAGACTTATCCTGCCCCATTCCTTGATGCCTGAGTGCAGCACCTGTGACTGCCTTAAATTAGCCACAGCTGAACTGCCAGAGCCTAATAGGAGCCATTTATCAGGAAGTAGCAGGTAATGATTCACAGCCACTCTCTTTCTGGAGCAAACTAGAGCCAAGGAGCAGCCATGCCAGGTAAGTTTGTCTTCAGTAGAAGACGCTAGACTTTAGCCAACACTAACCACACTGCACTACTGTTAACTAGATCACTCCATATCTAAGGCAACACGGATTCCCTCCTGATCCTGGAAAAGGGTTGGAGAAGCAGCAGTCTGCAGGGATTGGGGAAAAGATAGGAGGAGAGTTAGACCCTTTATCTACCATCCCTATGTGTTCTCAGTGCAGAGGAGGCACTAAAAAATGAAAGGGGAGCTTCCTCAGGGTCTTGAAGGGAGGCTCCTACCTTCTCCTTCAGGAGCTGTGTGTTCCCTACCATGCAGTCCCCCAAGAACTCCTAGTCTCCAAACAACTTCTGCCTGGTCCAGATCCAGTGCTTAATTTGCAATGAAAGAGGTGCCAGGGCTCAAGCAATTTTTTTACTTTCATAACTGATGCCCCAAGCCAAAGGTGCCAGCGCTCAACCCTAGAAAGCCCTGGCACAAATTAAGTACTAGCCAGATCACGGTAAATAAGTTTCTATGCTTGTGGCCGTCATGATCATGTTTGTCCAAGGTTACAGACCAATCCGCAGGAAAGCTCCTGTAAAATCCTCTCCCTGCAGATAGGTGAGCTTCTCCGTTAGCCAGAGGGCCCAGGGAACACTGCAATGTTTGGGTATCTGGGGTTCAGATAATCAGCCTTTAAAGCGGAGATTTTTTTTCAAAGCTTCCTAAAAGATTAAAAAATGAGACTCGGGTGTGCAAATGCCGTAGGCAATTTAGAAAATCTCAGCTTAAGTGTCTGTGTTGAAATCTAAGGGAATAAGGCTACTGGCACCAGCAGCGTGAATCACTAATGAATTTTGTGCCAAGAAATTCCAACCCACAGCACCAGGGGGCTAATGGTGAATGTGGTTTACACAGGGCTGGGGCCTGACTGCAATACACTCTCACGAGGCTGGGCTAGTGCATTTGTAACAGTCCCCCAGTTACAAATGTGCTGTTCGGTAACCAAGTTGGACAGCTGTTTTTCCCTCAATGGATAGAAAGACATGCTGTAGCCTCTATGTGTAATTGGGAGCCCTTCTATTAATAATACATAGAAGCTCATCTTGCTAATATTGCCTCCGTTTGAGTTTCCTGCTAAATATTTTGATAGTTGAAATGGATCAAGAATGCATTTAAATACTGTTTGCGCTGCAAGTAGGGTACAAAAGGGACAGTGCATCTTTAATTAGACAGGTACATCTGCTTAATTAATTTAGCTGTAAAGCTCTTTTTCCTCTCCATTCTTTCATCTACATGCAAACGCTATATTAGTTCCACTCTGCTGGTTCCATAGAAACTGAGAAAAAGAGCTCGTCTCATTGAGATGCACTTGGCATGTCTGTGCATGGAGTCTCAGGTCAATGGTCAGCCCCCAAGGGTTTGCAGCAGGCCTGAAGTGCAGCACACAAGGGTTAGCAGAACATGCTAATACTCTTGTAGAACTCTCCCTCAGAAACAACTAAAACAATTGACATTCATTTAATTACTGTAAATGAAACAGCCCCTTGCATCACTTTGCATAGTAAAGCCTGTTAATACCAAAAAGGTTCAGTGGATGGAAGAAGGAATTAGGCTTTTATAATTGGAATACGGCATTTTAAAACTCGGCTTGATTTTTATTAGCATCTTATTCTGGCCAAACAAACATTAAGCAACAAGAAAAACAAGGCAAAGAGGAGAAGGTAGCAGCACAGCAGGGAAAGAACTTCTTACTCCTTTTGCAATACTTGTCTAGCTCTAACACATACAGCTTGGATCTTCCCACTGTGCTGCAAAGCCGCTTTGCAGAGAGGGGTGTTCGGAGGTTGTATTGCACAGTGCATGTTACACTGGTAATTGTGGAGCGTGGCAAAGAATGAAGTAGTCCAATTGGTGCATAAACTTCCACATGCACCTGTTGAAAAAAGGAAGTATTTCTTCACACAACGCTTAGGCAACCCGTGGAACTCTTTGCAGAGGATGTTGTGAAGGCCAAGATAACAGGGTTAAAAAAAAAATTAGATCCATTGAGGGCTATTAGCCAGGATGGGCAGGGATGGTGTCCCTCACTTCTGTTTGCCAAAAGCTGGGAATGGGCGACGGGATAGATCGCTTGATGATTGCCTGTTTTGTTCATTCCCTCCGGGGCACCTGGCATTGGCCACTGTCTGAAGACAGGATACTAGGCTAGATGGACCTTTGGTCTGACCCAGTATGTCCATTTTTATGTTCTTATAAAATGACAGATCCTGGAGCAAATCACCCTGTAGGATGAAGTTTGAATGGCTAAAGGCAGGAATCTTGTCCATTTGATACTGTGTCAGCAGTGGACCCCCACCTCTCTTGTAAATGTGAAACTAAACCTGGAGGAGGTGGAAGGTACTTATCCCCACTAGAGGAATACCAACAGTGAATCTGCAGTGATGGGTGTCAGTGAAAACCGTAAAATAGGTAGACGTACCTTCAGAAGTAAGATGCTATGGAAGTAAGAAGATCAATGGGTGGAGGGAGAGAGACAAATGTAGTTCAAGAGATCAAATATAAACCAAAAAGCTCCCAGGAATCCTCCTGCGCTCTGAAAGCCTTGTTAGGATAGAACTTGCATGTAGTTCAATGTGTTGAGACTATACATTCTGTCTTGATACCATTTCTTGCACCCCAGGCCTGCTTCCCCTAGATGCCGCTGGAGATGGGTTAGTCTCAAGTAGGAACAAACTGAGGTCATGACCATGAATTGCCTCTGGCTGCATGGATGCAGCTACAGATACAGGGCCTAAGAGGTAATTTTTTCCTCAGTTGTAGTTTTTTTTTTTTTTTTTAATGCTGAAATTGTTTCCCATCTAGAACATGACTTGGGTTCCTCTCCCCACTCTATAGGAGAGGCAGTTTGATTGGGATGGGGTGGGTAGGAAAGAGAAACATGCATCAGCTCACTTCACTTGTATACAGAAAGGTGGTGCCTTGGTGTAACGGCTATCACTTCCTCTGCCTTCGCTTCTCCATGCAGGGATAACGGTAATTTAACCCTCAGAACCCCGCTGAGGTTGGTGCCATTTGCAAAGCATTGTAGATATGTAGATGGAAGAGTTACACAAACGTTTATTTTAAAGAATAAGTGCACCTATAAAAGGCTTTGGTGACAATAACTAGTTTTGGAGTGTTCTCTGCAGGTAGAGTTTAAGATTTCCACTAAATGGTCGGAAGTGTTCTGTTGTTTTTCTTACGTTAATTTTGTCAGAACCAAGTTGAGGGCACTGGAATTCTTTGTATTGCATCCTAGCTGTGTGATCATCCTGAGGCAGTAGCAACACCACAGAATGTGTTTGCTGTCGAGCAACTAGATGTGTTCTGAAGAAGCCCATAACCAAGAACATGGATCTAACATTCAAAAGCAGCATTTACCAGTGCAAAGAAATTCTCTCTCACATAAGGTCTTGCACCTGAGTGATCCAATCAGAGCCCCTCATCCTACAATCCGCTCAACTAGCATGGACCCCATAGCTAAGCAATGACCACACACTTACACTGTGATGAAACCAATATAGCAACCTTACTTCCATTCCTTTTTTACTTCAGTGGGGCCCCAGAACCAGAGCATGTACTCGAAGGACTGGTGATAGTGAATGAAAAGATAAGATTACAGGCTTAACTTTTTATAGAGTAAATTCTATACATAATAAAACCTAAATCCCTGCTTTAACTTAAAAAAAAATCCCCCAGTGCAACCTATAAAGCTGCTAAGAAAACCTCCATAACCATCACGTTTGTATATTTGGAAGTGGATCAAGCATAATTCATTTATATTTACTAGTTCTAGAGTTGTTAGTTCTTTATCAGTTTTAACGTGCAAACCTGCGTCCTACTCTTCTCCCCTGCCCCGCACACCCCTATTGGACCAATATGGACGTAAACCTTTCAGCAATGAGTTTTACCAAGAGGAGAATAAATATAAATCAAAGAGCACGAGTATGCTTCGCACACATGACGTGTCAACCTCAAAGCAGGTATTTACTGAGTTAGGCACAGGAAAGACGGCCAAGATTGAAGGTGGTAACATGAAGGCCTGTTTTCTTGTTGATATTCAAACTGTCTGTATATTTCAATTATTGTCACGATGACAGAATATAAAATCCAGCCATTGTTAACCATGAAGCCCCTCTGAAGAGCTATCTTCTTTAATCCCCCCCACACACGTCCCCCTCGAATCTTGGGAACCCACGTTTCTCCCCTAAAGCCATCCCCTTATAATGCACACATAATACAAGAACTAATCTGTTGATTTGGCATAAAAAAAGAGAAGGTGGGATTACAATGCTACTGTTGCAGTGTACAAAACACATCATTCAAGTTTGCTTCACATTTACAAAAAGTGCCATATATACAGCATCAATATTCACAGCAACTTTGTCAGGCTCTCTTATGAGCTGAATTTGAAATACAAGGGAAATCCAGGAATTGAAGACAGTAAATAAATAACCTTCCATTCAGCCTGGGAACTGAGTGGCCTGCCAGCTAAAATGTTCCCACCCCAGAATGCATTTCAGTGGCCTTTAGGCCTGAAAAGATCAGTGAATAAATGTAACTTCCAGCTTCATCAGTAGGTCAAAAATGCATCAAAACTTGAGAACTCCTCTTTGAACCCTTCCATAGCCCTCAACTTTTCCCTTTGCGCAGGGCCAGTTAACTGCCGTAATATTAAATAAAGAAAACACCACAGGATTGAACATGGCACCATCTGTAAGAGAGACAGCAGTGTTTTAATTCCTCTATGAAGAGGAAACTCCAATGCCATCATCTACCTTCTGGCTTATCCCACTGAAATCTAGGATAGCATAGAGAAAACCTTCACTTCTAGCCTTGACCTGCAGAGTAGTTAGCACTAGTAAGTAACCCAGGTACCACCCAAGAGGTGGCTGCATTCAGCAATGGAAGCAACACCCACTGTGTACACACAGTCAGATGCCACATCAAGGGCAGTAAGTAGATCACACATACAAAATCTACAGCAGCAGGGGCTCCGGATCTTTTGAATTAAGAGTAGAAGTTTTAGTTTTTAACGCTATAAGTAAAAATTTCCACTTGAGAATAAGAGAATGATGTACAACCGGATGCTGAGGGTCTGGGAGCATTTCCAGTGTAAAAATATTCACACCCTTTGTACAATTTAAAGCCGAACACAGAGTTTAGGAGAGGTGTTAATTTTAATTAAAACGTTTACACATAGCCCTGCTTCACTACAGTTTAATGCAGACCCCGGGTCACTGGGTATATATTAGTTTCTATGATGCATGAAAGGAACTAGCCAGGCTTGAGGTTTACACAGACTACATTCCAGACGCACTCTGTATTACAGCAGGGAACTTAGCTGAAACTTTTACTGGAAAATGCCAATTCATCAAAACCGAAATGTTGTGGAGACATACCCGTTTTGATCAAACTTTCATTAGGTCTGATATAGGCAGAGCATGGACTTGAACCTGGCTCTCCCATAGCCTAACCATTAGGGTATTGCTTGTTCTGTAGCGTCTCTGTTTGCCAGGTCAGGTATAGCATTTCTAGTCAAACAAGAGTTTGATGAAAATCAGTAGAGGGGTCTGCTGCCTGAATTCAACCCTGGCTCTTCCACATCCCAGGAGCGTACCCTAGCCACTGGGCTATAGAGTCCGTCTCTTTCTGGCCCAGTGACTAATTAGTCCATATGAAGTGGAACAGTTTCAACAGGAGATTGTGTGAGCGAGACAGACTCTCTATCTCAGTGATGAGAGCACACACCTGGGATGTGGGAAGCCCAGGATCTAGTCCCTTCTCTGAATCGGGCAAAGCAGGGCCTACAACTTTGGTCTCCCACATCCCTGGTGAGTGCACTGGACTATTGGCTATACGGCGGGGAGGGGGGGAGGGAGGGAGATCTCGTTTTCCGTGAAAAGCTTCACAAGAGCTAGATTTCATTCCCACAGGAATGAACATTCCAAACCCTCGGCTTTTCACAACATGGAAATCTTGTTTTCTTGTCAGCCCTACTCTGCATTCCAACTGGACTCTTGCATCCTTAATGGAACGTTAGATTCCTAGACTACACAGAGCTGACGGAGGCCCTATCTACACATATAAGCTGTGCTTGTTTACGTAAAATCAGAGCAACTTTACCTGTTAATGTACCAGTGTAAACCTACCAATGCAAGTTAAACCATTGGTCTGCAGCAGTTCAGCAGCATCAGTTTTTAAACTGATTCGATTAAACTGGTGCAATTTGTATGTTTCGATCAGGCCTGAAAGGGAGACTTCTTGAGATGCTTTAGAATGGGAATTTTAAAGGGTAGAAATGGGGGTGGAAAAGAAATCCAATCGCTACTCAGACCATTTCATTTTTATTAACCAAATACCTACAACTTTACATCTATTTTACTTCTAAATTATTATTTAGGTCTTACCTCTAAATCGGACTCTGAGGGTTAAAAGGATGAGTACGTTATTCCCATTCCCAGCTGCAAAAAGATAATACAAACCAGATTTAGTGCTTGAATCTAGCAAGGTTTGCATGTTTACTACCTTCCAGGAAAGATCTGACCTTTTAAAGCAGAGGGTGGCTATCAGAATGAATGGACAATTGAAACTCATAATGAAGACAGCGAAGGCTGGCAGGTAAAACAAACTAGCAGCTGTTTCTCGATTCATTACAGCAAGCACAGGCATATGGCATTGTTCCACTGAAACGCCTGGCTGCTCCAGTCACAAAAGGTCACAGGATAGTGTGGTTAGGAATGCCCTGCTCTCTGACTAAGAAGCTGACCCACACATAATTACGAGACTTGGGTTTGCTTTAGTAGACTTGCTTATAGCGTTTTTTTCTGTGCCTCTACAAGATGCAGGATTGAAGTATTGGAGCCTAAAAATCCCACTTATTGACATAAGAGCAGTAGTTAGTGCCAGTTTCCCCACCCAAAAGGATAAGGAATCCTCTTATGAAGAGAAAGGGGAGTTCACCTTCCCTGACCTTTCTGCAGAGGCTACACACAAGGGTGTCAACTGAGGATTGTACCTATAAGGAATTGAACTGTTCTTCTTCGAGTGCTTGCTCATATCCATTCCATTAGGTGTGTGCGCGCCGCGTGCACGATCGTCGGAAGATTTTTACCCTAGCAACACCGGCGGGTCGGCTGTGGAGCCCCCTAGAGTGGCGCCTTCATGGCGCTGAATATATACCCCAGCCGACCCGGCGCCCCCTCAGTTCCTTCTTACCGCCCCTGACGGTCGTTGGAACTGTGGAGCGCTGCTTAGCTGTTCTCCACTTTCCCTAGCTTTCTTGTTGTATCATAGTTGTAGTTATAGTTATAGTCTTAGAGTTTGTTGTAAGTTAGTTAAGTAGTTTTAAAGTTGTTCTAAATAGTCCAGGGGGTTAAGGGGGTCGTCTCCCCCCTTTTCTCCCCCGGCCGCGGGGCCGGGCTCATGCCCAACGCTCCCGGCTTCAAGCTGTGCGCCTCCTGCGCTAAACCTATGCCCACGAGCGACCCGCACGAATCTTGTCTGAAGTGCCTGGGAGAGTCACACCAGACAGACAAGTGTAAAATCTGTAAGGCCTTTCGTCCGAGAACGAAGAAGGAGCGGGACTTTCGGCTCAGGCAACTTCTGATGGAGGCGGCTCTTAGCCCGGACGCTCCTTCCACGAGCAAGGCCCCGGCACCTAGCACCTCGGTGCGCAGTGCCCCGGCGGCACCGGCTGCGACGACCACGCGAGTGGCGTCAGACAAGCCTCCCCGGCACCGGACCTCGTCGGCACCGCAGACACAGCAAGTGCCTCGGCGCCGGTCCTTATCCCCAGGGCATAAAAAAGCCCATAAGACGGGGACATCAGTGCCGAAGACGCCAGCTCCCCCAGTGTCGGGGGTAGAGCCGCGTCCACCGGTGGAGCAACGGAAACAGTTGCCTCCGGCACCGTCGACTCCGGCGCCGAGGCCGTTGAGTCCGGTGCAAATAGCGTCTCCCCCCAGGCCGGCGGTGATACAGTGCCTCCCGTCGACTCCAGAGACCTTCGCGGCGGCGAGAGACTTAATAGCTCTCACGGAGCCGGCACCGCCTCAGCCACCGGCACCGACTGCACCGTTGACTCGCCCGGTCCAGTCGAGGGGGAAACCTGCTTTGATGCGCCCACCATCACAAGGGCTGGAACCTCGGCACCGGTCCAGGTCCCGAAGCAGGTCCCCACGCCGCTCGCAGTCCCGGCGCCGAATATCGTCTCGGCACCGGTCGTACTCGCGGCCAAGATCTACTTCGCGGCACCGTTCTACGTCTCGGCACCGCTATGATCGTCGGCACCGATCAACGTCGAGACGTAGTTCTCGGCACCGCTACGGTCGGCGCTCGACGTCGAGGGGTCGCTCCCGGCACCGGGCATACTCCAGGTCCTCGTCGAGGTCCAGATCTGACTCCCGGCACCGACGAGGTCATCGGCACCGGTCGCGGTCCCGGCACCGATCGCCGGCACCGCGCAGAGATAGATCATCTCCGGACCGGCACCGTGCGGCACCGCAGCCCACCGGGATGGTTTCATCTCTCTCGGCACCGCCATGGCCGTCTAGATCGGTGTCCCGCTCCTCGGAGGACTTGTCGAGATCGGCATACCCCCCTCAAGGGCGCGCCGATGAACAAAATTTCGGCCACTGGCAGGAGATGGCAGAGGACCAATCTCATGGACCATCTCACTGGTCGTTTTGGACCCCGTGGGCATACCACCAAGAACAAGGGGCTCCAATACCATCGACCTCTCGCTCGGGTCACTCGGTTAGAAGGGCCCCAGAATCCACCATCTCTCGGCCTCCGCCAGGAGGCATGGAGGCTTCGGTGTCCACGCCACCCGACACCAGGGACCCAAGTGCAGGTGATGCCCCGGCCCAAGAGCAAAGGGATCAGGACCCCCCCTTGGATCCGGTACCACCGGAGGCATCCTCTTCCTCCTCTCCGGACGAGGCAGTGGCGGGCACTTCATGTACGGGTCCCCCTCCGATAGATCTTCGGGCTCACCAGGATCTCCTGCGTAGGATGGCCCGTAATATGGACCTGCAGGCGGAGGAGATAGTGGAGGTGCACGACCCGATCGTGAACATCCTTGGAGCAGATGTCCCATCGAGGGTGGCGTTACCTCTGATCCGCACGATCCAATCGAATGCGGATACGATATGGCAAACTCCTGCCTCCATTCCACCCACAGCGAGAGGGGTGGAAAGAAAATACTTTGTCCCCTCTAAGGACTATGGGTACTTGTACACCCACCCCCAACCGTGCTCACTGGTGGTGGAATCAGTGAATGCACGAGAGCGCCACGGCCAGCAGGCTGCAGCGCCTAAATCAAAAGAGGCTAAGCGGCTCGACCTGTTTGGCCGTAAGGTCTACTCAGCCGGAGGGCTACAACTGAGAGCGGCGAACCAACAGGCGTTACTGAGCCGCTACAATTTCAACTCCTGGAACTCTATGGGGAAGTTTAAGGAGTTGATTCCCCAAGAGTCCAGGGAAGAGTTTGGAGCCATGGTAGAGGAGGGCAAGAAGGTGGCTCGGACCTCCTTGCAGGCCTCCTTGGACATTGCAGACTCAGCGGCGAGGACCCTGGCTTCGGGCATCGCTATGCGCAGGATCTCCTGGCTTCAGGTTTCGGGTTTGCCTCCGGAGCTGCAGCAAACCCTACAAGATCTGCCTTTTGAGGGGCATGGATTGTTCTCGGATAAGACGGACTCCCGCCTGCAGAGCCTCAAGGACTCGAGAACAATCATGCGCTCCCTGGGGATGCATGTTGTGGGCCCCCAGCGCAGGCCATTTAGGCCGCAACCTCAGCGCTTCTACCCCCCCCCCCGCCTCGTCAGAGACAAGACTCGGCCCGGAGGCGAGGGCGAGGTGGTAGAAGAAGGTGGACCGGCCCTCAACCCGGCCAGAACCAGGGGCCACCTCGACCACCTTCAGGCCCCAGGCAGAACTTTTGAAGGTGCGGTCGAGGACGGCGCCCCAGTCATCCCCCAGGATCCAGCCCCCTCCTTTCGGGATCGCCTCTCCCACTTCCACCGTGCTTGGTCCCTTATAACTTCGGACCGTTGGGTCCTCCGCACGGTGGAGAGGGGATACGCTATCCAGTTTTCTTCTATCCCCCCCTCCTCCCCCCCTTCCCCGTCCCTCTTCAGGGACCCTTCTCACGAGCAACTTCTTATACAGGAAGTTTCTACGCTCCTCGCTATGGGGGCCATAGAGGAGGTTCCAGTGGAATTAAGGGGCAGGGGATTCTACTCCCGTTATTTCCTCATCCCCAAGTCCAAAGGAGGTCTGCGACCCATCTTGGACTTGCGCGGACTCAACAAATTCGTAGTAAAGTTGAAGTTCCGCATGGTCTCTCTGGGGGCCATTATCCCTTCCCTCGATCCTGGAGACTGGTTTGCCGCCCTCGACATGAAAGACGCATACTTTCACATTGCTATTTTCCCGCCTCACAGACGCTTCCTCCGATTCGTGGTAAACAGGGTGCACTACCAATTTGCAGTCCTTCCCTTCGGACTATCTTCGGCCCCACGGGTCTTCACGAAATGTATGGCTGTCGTGGCAGCGTACCTTCGTCGGCAAGGGATACAGGTGTTCCCGTACCTAGACGACTGGCTGGTACGCGGTCGCACCAAGGAACAAGTTCGCGATCACGTCCACATAATAGTGCGCACATTCAACAAGTTGGGTATCCTACTCAACAAGGACAAATCCACTCTAGAACCTACCCAGAGAATAGAATTCATCGGTGCGGTTCTAGACTCCAGACGCGCACAAGCCATCCTGCCAGACAATCGCTTTTGCACCATCACGAGCCTCATACAGGGACTCAAGGCCTTCCCAACTACCACGGTGAGGTCGTGCCTTACCCTCCTGGGTCACATGGCTTCATGCACGTACGTAACCAGGCATGCCAGACTTCGGCTTCGCCCACTCCAGACCTGGGTGTCATCAATATACCGCCCACATCGGGACAGCCTGAATATGGTGGTCACAATCCCGAACTCGGTCCTGACCTCCCTCACATGGTGGCTAGATCACAATGTGGTTTGCGAGGGGATGCCGTTTCACGCCCCACAACCCTCTCTGCACCTGGTCACAGACGCTTCATCTCTGGGTTGGGGCGCCCATCTCAACGAGCACCATACCCAGGGCCTGTGGACTGCACCTCAGCTAGCCCTGCACATCAATGTTCGGGAACTGATGGCGGTGCGCCTGGCGTGCCAGGCATTTCTCAATCTCCTACGTGGCCGCTGTGTGTTAGTTCTCACCGACAACACCACGGCCATGTTTTACATCAACAAGCAGGGAGGAGCACGTTCGTCAATTCTATGCCAAGAGACCATTCGCCTGTGGGACTTCTGCATCGCCCACTCAATCCATCTCACGGCATCGTTCCTCCCTGGAGTCCAGAATACTCTGGCGGACCGGCTCAGCAGGTCCTTTCAAACGCACGAGTGGTCTATCCGTCCGGACATTATACATTCCGTCTTCCAGAAGTGGGGGTTTCCCCACATAGACCTGTTTGCATCTCGAGACAACAGGAAGTGCCACGTGTTCTGCTCCCTGCAAGGTCGAGCTCCGGGCTCCCTCTCGGATGCGTTTCTCCTTCCCTGGAAAGACCACCTGTTTTATGCCTTCCCTCCGTTTCCTCTGGTCCACAAGGTACTGCTCAAATTGCGCAGAGACCAGGCACAGGTAATTCTGATCGCTCCAGCGTGGCCGAGACAACATTGGTACACCACGCTGTTGGAACTCTCGGTTCGGACACCGATCCCGCTTCCGTTGTATCCGGATCTCATCACGCAGAACCACGGCCGGCTGCGTCACCCCGACCTGCAATCACTCCACCTCACGGCGTGGCTGCTCCATGGTTCACCCAGGCAGAGCAACAGTGTTCTCACTCTGTCCAACAGATTCTGCTGAGCAGTAGGAAGCCCTCAACACGGACCACATACTTGGCCAAGTGGAAGCGGTTCTCCTGTTGGTGCGAACAGCGAGCCACGTCCCCGTTGCACGCACCTATCCCTCTCATTTTGGAATATCTCCTATCCCTAAAACAGCAAGGGTTGGCGATATCTTCAATTAAAGTTCACCTGGCCGCTATATCGGCCTTCCATCCAGGGGAACTCGCGTCCTCGGTATTCTCTAACCCGATGGTCGTTAGATTCCTCAAGGGCTTAGACCGGACGTACCCACAACAACGTCAGCCCGTTCCGACGTGGGACCTCAACCTGGTTCTCTCCAAGCTCACAGGTCCTCCATTCGAGCCACTGGCCACCTGTTCACTTCTGTACCTGTCCTGGAAGACAGCCTTCCTCGTAGCCATCACCTCAGCAAGGCGCGTTTCTGAACTCAGGGCGCTTACATCCGAGCCCCCTTACACAGTTTTCCACAAGGATAAAGTGCAGCTTCGTCCACATCCTGCCTTTCTCCCTAAGGTGGTTTCTCCTTTTCATATCAACCAGGATATATTTCTCCCGGTCTTTCATCCTAAACCACATGCTACTCGCCAGGATCAACGTTTGCATTCTCTGGACGTACGCAGGGCCCTGGCTTTCTATATTGACCGCACAAGGCACTTTAGAAAGACGACGCAACTCTTCGTTGCAGTGGCCGACCGAATGAAAGGCTCACCGGTCTCCTCACAACGCCTATCCTCCTGGATTACGTCTTGCATCCGGACTTGCTATGACCTGGCAGGTGTCTCAGCACCGCACCTCACCGCCCACTCCACGAGGGCCCAAGCTTCCTCGACGGCTTTCCTGGCGCAAGTTCCGATACAGGACATTTGTAGAGCTGCGGTTTGGTCGTCAGTCCACACATTTACAGAACACTATGCACTAGTGCAGCAGTCCAGGGACGATGCTGCCTTCGGATCAGCAGTTTTGCACACAGCAATGTCTCACTCCGACCCCACCACCTGAGTTGGGCTTGGGAGTCACCTAATGGAATGGATATGAGCAAGCACTCGAAGAAGAAAAGACGGTTACTCACCGTTGTAACTGTTGTTCTTCGAGATGTGTTGCTCATATCCATTCCAAACCCGCCCTCCGTCCCCACTGTCGGAGTAGCCGGCAAGAAGGAACTGAGGGGGCGCCGGGTCGGCTGGGGTATATATTCAGCGCCATGAAGGCGCCACTCTAGGGGGCTCCACAGCCGACCCGCCGGTGTTGCTAGGGTAAAAATCTTCCGACGATCGTGCACGCGGCGCGCACACACCTAATGGAATGGATATGAGCAACACATCTCGAAGAACAACAGTTACAACGGTGAGTAACCGTCTTTTTTATAAACTGCTGAACAGCGGACAGAGGAAGGACTGTGTGTTTAGCATGTTACTAATCTCTTGCACTAACTAGCCCTCAATTTTATTTTGGGGCATAAGGGCAGCACAAAACAGATCTGAAATTTGTAGAGGTATATAAATGAAGATGACTATCATCTAGGACCATCAAAATTTACATTGAACTCTTCTCTCAAGGAATCCTTAGCAGTAATGACAAAATAAATGGGTATCAACACACTGAGCGTAAAGTCACTCTATGACACATGAGCCACTAGGGACATTCACATTATATTCTGAGAAACTCAAGGAAATGTTTTTGTTAGAAATGAATGAACAAGCACTATCATCACCTCTGGAAAAACCAGTGCTGTACAGCACAACTGGCAGCCTGGAAGGGGGCATTTAAAAACAGGCTCTTTCTAGAATATTTTTTTATTTATATTCAATTACTATTAAATTTAAGGAAACAATGGAGAGAAGAATTAATTCTCAACCACTGGATGGGGTTGGTGTAAAAATAAGTGCTTTCCATTGCTACTGAGCCTGACATCCAAGGAGTGGTTGGCGCACTGGAGCCAGTCATTGCCACTCCAGATTTCCACCACGACCTGAGTGATGGTGCTTTGACAGCTACAAGAGAAGAAGTTTAAGCACCAAATCATCACAAATCCAGACAGTCAGTGCCTTTCCAGAGCCTGTTTGTTAATCCATCATAGCAGTTTGGATTTCTTAGCTAGCACCAATAGAAGAGGATTTAGCCACTCTGTATGCTCCCGTTAGCCTTACCACAATAAGAATACATTGTTCAATATTTAATTAGCCTTTTACACTGTTTTAATCCAATTAACCCAGTGTACTGTCTGGTATGTATTAAACTCACAGTACAACATGAATAGCCTCAAACTACAGGCAAGGCTTGGGGAAAAAGTTACACTAGTAACCACTAGCTTCTTCAGCAGTTCCAATAATTTCCAACAGTAAGAACACCTCAGTATCCTGGCATACACATCAGTTAGGTAGGAATTGCTTGAGGTCAGGATGGAAGACTGATGTCCATATGAAACTTAGTTCTTAGAGACATAAGAAGCTATTCCTTTTCAAGGATCATGACAGCTTAACTTCAGGCAGAGAGTAGGTGATATATATGTGGCTATCAATCCCCAAACACAACAGCACACAACTTAAATCTGCCTGTGCACCACCTTCTGTATTGTATTTTAAGTGCAATGCAGTAACTCTGGCTTATAGTATCTTGGCTGGTCCTGAAATATTATTTAATCCGTTTTAGATGATGGCAAGATGTATTTGAAATAGGCCTCTCAATTATAAGTCAGATTTGGGAGCTCCAAGTTTAGTGTCTTTGTAACAAACAACTGAGAGAGTCTACTAGAACCTTCAAGCATCCACTTTCATTGCAAAGGCAGATCCTCGCTTCAGCATTAGAGGTACAAATTTCAAAAGAACCTCCGCCCGTTAACTTTCAAAGGGGCTTAGGTGCTTTTCCAAATGTTAGCTTAGGACACCAAGTTTCTCTCACAACAAAAATTGGGTGCTAATACCAGACTTTACCTTTAAGGCAGTGGTTTTCAACCTGTAGTCCGCAGACATCTGGGGGGGTCTGCAGACTATCAAAGATTTCCAAAGGGGTCCACACCTCCAGCGAAAATTTTTTTTAGAGGCTAGCAAATGAAAAAAGGGTTGAAAACCACTGCTTTAAGGAACCACAGATTAGTTTAAAAAACCGAAGCCCCAAAGATAAAGCAGAATCTGTTTTGTAGAGTGGAACTACCAGCCTCATACACAATTCTGCCACGAGGAGGCAAATCCTGCCTCCCACCCTGCAAGAGAACAAGATGAGGGGATCTCTGCAAAGACACCTCGATTTCCCCCGCCCCCTCCTCCCCACAGCTTGTATAGCATTTCCTTCCCAGGAAGGACCAAGCTAGCCTTGTGAATCTACCACACTCATAACCGTGGTATCTGGGTGCTAGTCCCATGGAGTTTCTACTACATTTCATTCCACTGGTAGTTAAAGAGCTGGGTGAGTGAGTGCTGATCACTTCAGGCATGTTTCCCCACAGTCAGACTACCATGATTTCATACTCCAGCACATTTGCTCTGCTGCATACAGGTTCGTCGCATCTTACGCTGGGGTTACGTTCCGCAGTCAACGCATAAAGCGAAAATCACGTATAGTCAAAATTCCATTGAGTGTAATGGCGGGCGGAATCGCCCGCACTACAGGTACATTTTTTTTATTAGTATTAAAGTATTAACATTCTCTTTTTTGTTTTTGTTTTTGCCGACCGTGTAAAGCTGAAATTGCGCATGTTAAATGCGTGTAAGATGCGACAGACCTGTACACATGCTTTAATCACAGAATGGTTCCGGAGGAATCCTCTAGGACAACACAAGCCACAGCAAAGTGCCCCAGCCAGGGGTACAAGCCCCACACTGCTGACTGTATTTGCTACATTTCAGCACAATCACAGTATGGAGCAGAGAGATACATATGGCCTCTCCCAAGCCCCAGCTGCTTGCTCTCATCTTGCAGACTCCCAGGAAGGGCTCCTCAGACTATCGTTGAGACCATGACTGTTCCATTTTCCTGGGTCTCATTTTGGAATTCTGTAGTGCTCCCAAGAGCTGCTGGGGACAATTCCAGGTACCCTCCCAGAGGAGAGCAGCTCTTGGGCAAGACTGTTCCCTATTGAACTGGTACTCTGTCCAGTCTACTGTTAAACGTTCCAGGGAGAGAGACTATTCCACAATAACGTATTTAGGAAGAGCAATGCTTGGGCTGTTGATGTAGGTTCTGCAGCACGTTTCAATGCTCTAGAGAAACAGGACTAAACTGATTCCTAGAACGGCAAGTGATGGGCACTACTCAACAGCTACACGTTATTTCACTAGAGGGAAGTTCTGAGAAGGTAAGTGGGGGAGGGAGGAAAAAAACCCAGTGGGACTCTACTTGTCTGAAACTTGCTATTTTATTCCGCGCTCAACTAATTGCTAAAAAAATGCAATGGCTTTAAAACCCACTGTACCTCTTGACCCGTAGCAATAAGAAACAAAAGTTGTTTCCATAAGGAAATCGGAGACTCTCAGCTATTCAGTGGCATGTAAACTGCATGTTGGGGGAAGACTTTAAAATCTCATCATCCCATCTGCCACCATAGACCACCACCAAGTTAAACTAATTTGAGTGTCCGCTACCTTGACAACTTCTGAAGCTAAACAGCAATGCTGAAAGCGGCTTGGACTCTTACCTTGCAAGTGTATAAAGCATTAGGCTCTAGCTAGGGCAGTTTGAGAGAACAGCTGCTAAAATGATACCATAATGAAAGCAAGTCGGCAATCAGAATAATGAGTTTAGGTCTAATACCTTCTGGTCTGCCAGACCTAGAACCACGTCAGTGGCCCAGTAGATTTTACCACCACTAAGCCTGAAACAGATACAAAAACAAGTTTATCAGAAAAATTAATTTCATTTATAAAGCTCCTCTAACCCTCCCCAAGATTAGAATTATTTCAGAAGGGCAACAGAATATTTGACGA
Source organism: Chrysemys picta bellii (assembly GCF_011386835.1). NCBI lineage: Eukaryota > Metazoa > Chordata > Testudines > Emydidae > Chrysemys > Chrysemys picta. Next base: position 16,736,344 of record NC_088808.1, on the reverse strand, counting down.
GGACCAGTTGATGGGGACTGTTTTTACAAGAGCCTCTAAAGCTTTACTTTGCAAGTCCATTACCCACCACCAATCCTGGACTATCCCGGCATTCAGATTGGATTAAAAAGGACATTTGTTTCCCCAGAGAAGGGAGAGTTAGGTAGCATCTGAGAAGGGAGAGGAATCCTACCGGGAATAGCGAGTTCAATCCTTGAAGGGGTCATTTAGGGCAGAAATCTGTCTGGGGATTGGTCCTGCTCTGAGCAGGGGGTTGGACTAGATGACCTCCTGAGGACCCTTCCACCCCTGAGATTCTATGATTCTAACCTTGGTACTTGCCTCAAACTGAGCATACAATAGATGTCAGTGCAACGCTGAGCATTCCAACTGACAATGGTTTTCCATTGCTTGCTTTGCTAGCTGACACTGGGAGCTACAAACGCTGTTTGCAAATATACCACAAAGTTTATTTCAGTTTGTAATGCACACCAAAAAAACCCCTAAACATTTAATACAATTACAGTAATAAATAATAAAAAATATATGGAGATATACCTCTCTCATAGAACTGGAAGGGACCTCAAATGGTCATCGAGTCCATCCCCCTACCTTCACTAGCAGGACCAAGTACTGATTTTGCCCCAGATCCCCAAGTAATGAACTCACAACCCTGGGTTTAGCAGGCCAATGCTCAAACCACAGACAAGGCTATGGTTATTTTACAAATGAATCTATCTGTGCTTATGGTTTTCTAATCTTCTGAATTATTAGAATTATTGTATATTGTAGGAGCAGTATCACGCTCAACACATGAAACACTGAACTGTAAAGGCAGTTAGCTTGTTTGAATATGAAGTGAGATGTGACTGCTCCTAATAAGGGTAAAGGAACATTAAGAAAATGTGCATAGTCATTAAGTCAAGAAAACTGAAGCACCAATCCACACATGCATTTGTTGAATACTGTCTGGATAATTCCTTGCTGCTCTCAAATACCTAATCTAGTATTTGTGCTCTGTAACAGAGTCCACATAAAATGTTGATGCATGACAAGCTGATGCGCCGGAGATTCACACTCTTGCTTCCCACACAGAAGAAGCCTGGAGAAGTGAATTTTACACATCATGCATCCCACAAACAAAACAACTAAACACCTTTTTTTTCAGGGAGCATCTAGTGGACTGGCGTTTTTAAGGGTGGAAGTGGAAACAGAATTTTGGATTGCTGGAGAAAATGGTTCTTAACCAGACAAGATGGATTCTAATGACAGAAACTCGGTTTGGAAGGATTATTCCTCTAGCACTTTGTAGAAAGTTGAAGAGGAAATGTCCCCTACATACGCTGGGTCCCAGAGGCAGAAAGGACAATTATCCAGTGGGACAGTCAAAGAAAACACTGTTTCAGTGACAAACAGGGGTTCCACCCGGATAATTCAGAGGTATGTTTCCGAATACCTGATCTAATCATCTCTTTCATTTTACAACTAACACAGAACAGCTTCACCAGACTCTGAATGTTTTGGTTAGATATTTCCCATCTAATTTAATATTTCTCTTTTATTCGCAAACTGGCTTTTTATAGTAAATAAAGAAAACCAAATGATAGCAAGAAATTATTGTTTTGGGGCCAAATTATTGCAGTGCTTTGGAAGACAGTCACATTGCCTGATTGGAGAGAAGGAAAAGTGGCACTAGCTGGGTTACTGGGTTATATAGCAGGGGAGTGTGGTTCCTGTTGACAGTGTGTGAAATGAACTGAAGAGATCAGGTGTTGGCACAAGTGTGGTAAATAGTTAAAACTTATTTCAGAAAAAAACAAAGGAGATTTGAGTACTAGACATTATACATTTTAGAATTGGGTCTCTGACGTGGAATATCTAAATGCTAATATTGTTTACTTATAACCATTAGGATTTAAAAACTTCCTCTTATTGATCCATATTTGGCACAAGCTGCCGATTTTTAGCTTTCTGACTGCAATTTTTTCCCCAAACCCTGAGAAATACCAGGAATAATTTTGCTAGTTATGGAGTGAAAGATCTAATGCAGTGGCTGACTTCTATCAAGTGGCTAAAACTGACATGCAGGTCACTTAAGAAATATTAGAATCACACATTATTTCTGATAGTTTAATGTTCTGTGGTACAGCGAGTGCCAGTACTGATTAAGCAAACAAACAGGAGCACTGCAGATTGAAGCCCTCTCTTCCCACCAAGACTGTTCAAGAAGTGCCTCCTGCATTCTGCCAGATTGGGATGCTCTCACCCTTGAGAAAAGCATCCAGTTTTCACCAGAGACAGAGTTCAGGCTGCCTGCTTCTCAGATTTCTGATCTTTCAATAAAAGGAAATGTATCCAATCAAATGCTGATGCTTTAACAGGGTCCGTCCGTAGTTGCCTCAAAATCGTTCCATAAACTCCATTGTGCTAGGTACTCAGAGGATGCTCTCGTTTCTGGAGTATGAAATGGGTCACTACACTACTGAGCTTCTTGAACTTCAAGTGTTCTATTTACAGGATTAGGAACAGTGTCTTCTTCCTTCAGTACAATGGATATACTCCTGCACCTTCTGCCTCCTTCCAGGCTGAATGGAGTTTTATGCAGTAGAGAAAATGTCTTCAAGCTTCCCACAGCTTTCTCTAGAACACAGGAGAATCACAGAAAGTACAAGGTCCTTGCAATAACCTCTTGATCCATTCAGGATCTGCAAATAAGAAAACAAGTGGTTTAAAGCCTGAGTTACACAGAAGAGAGATCACAATGATGGATGAATATTTTGCTTCACATCCTTTAGCTGGACCAAACTTCTACTACAAAAAGCTCTGAAACTATGTTTTGAAATGTACATCTGACAAGATTCACTGAAGATTTAGGATGAACCCAACTCCACTAATATTAATGAATTTAAAATACTGATTTAAATGTCACTTCAGCAGAAAGAGACAAAGTTAAGGCTTTCCACATCACACTATAGCTTGCGTAGGTATTGCAGCTTGTCTTTACACACAAACAAATCTGCCATACACAGACAAAATGGGTAGAGTTTAAGGACAATTTTCTGCTATAACTTAGTGACCTTGTTTTTGTGAGTTGAAATTAGATCTCTGAATTACTGCAGTATTTAGTCTTCCATATGTAAAATGAAGCCAGCAACCCTTTCTCCAGCATTTTAGATCCATTTGTATTGTCTAATTCTCATTGATACTGGATCAGCTACAAGTTCTGGGAAGGGAATACACATGCCAGTAGAATAAAACTTCCATTGAGATCACATCAGTTCTGCAGAAAAGTGCACTGGAAAACCAGATAAGATCATATCCTCCCTGAAGAACAACACTACAAAAAAACCTTAACGAACTGAGGTTTAATATTGTGCCATCAAACACAGTAGACACATTTTAAAATGTTAAAAATGTGGACATATAAAAACACTTATTTCAAAGAACTATAAGGCATCAGCTGCAATTCAAAACAAGTTACTGCAGAATTTCTGTCTTTTTAGATATAGGAAAAGTATGGAAGTGCAAAATCAAAAGACCTGCTCCTTCACTTTGATTACATTGTCTAAACAAGATGTAATTATCACATTTCAGAGCATAAGCCTGCAAGATGCCAAGATATTTCTAAGCTTGTGCTGGGAAAACTCACCTTTCGGTGAAATCAATGGTGCTCAGCATTTTGTAGGATTGGGCTTGCAATTTGTACATGTAAAGAAATCTAATTAAATTAGTATGAATTGTCTATCTGCTGTAACACTCTAGCACGGACTGCGTATGTACTTGGCTCATATTAAAATGCAAAACATTTACACATTACTTTCTCTAATTACTATATTCTAATTAGAGCTTTAAAACTGTGACAGACTACAGCCAAACATCATGAAGAGTAGAATGTTACTACTCCACTTGATAGCTGTCTGAAATAACAGTGAGTCACTGAGCCTGATCCATGTCATTATACAGATGACAAAGCACTCGGTGAGAAAATGCAATCTTGCCCTTTCAAGCCATGGAAGTAGCTCACCTTCTGGGGTTGGATGCCGTGCAATGCTGTCATGAAGCAGACACCTTCTGTATACCAAACTCTGGCAGGACTGGTAGGTTAAAAAGCACCTGAAAGGTGGCAAATTGCATCATCAAACAGAAGTTTCTAATTGTATGCTTTATGACAGAGGGACAAATTCTGCTCTCCGCTAACAGCTGTGCTTCTGTCAGGCTGTGTAAGAGCAGCATTTGGCCCAATATCACTGATTACATCATATCAAAACCAGCAACTTTAAGAAATATGAGTTAGCATTAAAATATAAACATATTTCAGGTCTAACTTAATTAGCCAAATTATGTAGGCTAGCATGAACTAATTAACACTGCCTTGTAATAATATACATGTACAAGAGGTCAGAGGGTAAGGGAGGGAAGTATTTCCACTATTTGCTTTACAATTTTAACCAGAATACACCTGAAGAGATGAAGATTTTCAGAGCTATTTAATGGACAGAGTCACTGAATAGCAATCACCATGATTTAAAGATGCATGCAGATTTTCTGTACTATCTTAAGGGCTTACAACACTTGGAAAGGTCAAGGGACTCTTCCAGACAGTGGATTCTGTTAGCATCAGAATAATGAATTCACACCAATGGCTGTGGCCAAACCTCTTCAGCAGAGGCGGGCAAACTTTTTGGCCTGAGGGCCACATCGGGTTTCTGAAATTGTCTGGAGAGCCGGTTAGAGGAGGCTGTGCCTCCCCAATCAGCCAGGCATGGCATCGCCCCCTATCTAACCTCCCCCCCCCCTTCTCGCCCCCGACAGCCCCCCCCCGGGACTCCTGCCCTATCCAACGCCCCCGTCCCCTGCCCGCCCCCCGCTGCCCCATCCAAACTCCCCTCTCCTTCCTGACTGCCCCCCCCAGGACTCCTGCCCCCATTCAAGCCCCCTGTTCCCGACCCCATCCACACCCCCGCCCCCTGACCACCACCCTGAACTCCCCTACCCTCTGTCCAGCCCCCCTGCTCCCTGCCCCCTTACTGTGCTGCCTGGAGCACCAGTGGCTGGCGGCGCTATAGCCACGCCACCCAGAGCACCAGGACAGGCAGCCATGCCCCCCGGCTGGAGCCAGCCACGGCCGTGGCTCTGCAGCTGTGCTGCCCAGCAAGAGCTTGCAGTCCCGCCGCCCAGAGCACTGTGCCGGTGGCACAGGGAGCTGAGGCTGCAGGGGAGGGACTGGGGGCTAGCCTCCCGGGCTAGGAGGGTCCCGCGGGCCAGATGTGGCCCATGGGCTGTAGTTTGCCCACCTCTGCTCTACAGACAACCCCTATTAAATATCCAATTTCTTGGTCTTCGGTGTTAAAAGCTTTGTGAGGATTTTGCACTCTGGTCATTCTGAAATAATGTTAAAGTAACTCTGGGCCTGCACATTAACTGGTTTCATTAAGACCTAATCAGCTGACAGATTTGATTTTGGCAACCAAGTAATTGGAGATAAAGGGCATAAATAGCCAGAAATGCACAAAATGTATTTCCATACAGACTTTTTCCTCTTTCATCCTCCCATCCGAAAAGCTATAAGCCATTTGATTTCTTATTTTCCTTTGGGGGTGGGGAAAGGAGGAGAAGAGAAACAAAGGATGAATTACGAGCACTGAAGCATTAGTTTTGAAAATAAAACAATATTCAAAAGAATATAAATAAGGTCAAATTTAGTCCTACATCCCTCCCTCTAAAATATCCCTTAGATCTTCCTCACTCTTACAAAGAGAGAGTACCAGACACCTTGTCTGCTTCCTCGCTTTCCTTTTCACAGCATGGACAACATGCTCCATGCCATTAACTCATTCACAATATGAGACTATATTTTACATTAGCTACTGAAATGCCTTCGGCTCATCCAAAACAGAGCAGAGAATCAAAGCAAAAGCTCCTTAACACCTTACCTGAGCCAAATGTGGCCGTTGGAGCAGACCGCCTGTTTGCGATCTGTGAATGGCAGGATCTCTTTACACAAGCTGCAGTGCTCTGGGAAAGTCTGTTTGTTCATTTTCTTTAAGATATGTCCAATCAGCACCTGGGAACACACGGCAGTCAGCAGTGTTTATGGGAAAAGACACTGCCTGTTGAAAGGTGGAGAATCTCATGGGATGGCGTGATTTCAGAAGAAAATACAAGATGCAAAAATCCAGTCCACTCAACTGAATTCAAATGAAAGAAAATGCAACTCAAATACATAGTGCGGTAGTAGAGATGGATTGATTTGCTCTTCTCCACAGGCTAATCATGCAATCTGATAGATTTAATTGCCTAACCCCACACATCACTGAAAGGAATACAGAATTTGTTTGAAAATAACCAGGATTTTTGGTACTTACGCTAATGGTGACTGAAAAGAAAGCAACTTGCACTTGAGATCCATATATTACACCACATTAGAGATCAAGGACACTGCACAATTATTTTTTTAAAATAGTCCTATGGCTATGACAATGGAGGAGTTTAAAGTTCTGTTAATTATTTATGAATCTGATGAGTTTGTTTTAGCAATCACTATCAAATACAATATACACAGCTGTTCCACTGAAAGCCTAAGTATTCAGTCAAATGTATTACCAGTCTTGTCATTTATCATTTACCTTTGACATTTCAACTGATACAAGCCATATCCCTAAGTTATACTGAAGAAATATTTTAGGAAGTTACAGCAGTCATGACTGACAGAGGTTCATAACAAAATTCAAGAGTTATATATATTTTTAAATACCAGAAAAAGAAACTCTATTCTGTCTACAAGGTGTGAAGGGCAACCTCTCTCTCTCTCAGGCTTTCAATTCATAGTAATTTGAGGATGCCAGTAGAACATAGCTGTGTTGACAGAATACTTTGCCAATGAATTACTAAAGGCCACTCAGAATCTTCAGCTGGCACACACTGTTCTGGGCTGCTTGTTTACCCCAGTATTGGAAATTGCACTGGTTTCCTACTTGTTTCCAGATGCAATTAAAGGGGTTGATTTTGATCTTTAAAGCCTAAATGATGCAAAGCTTCAGTTACTAGAAAAAAGTGCACCTCTCTGTGCAGAACTGTAGGGATCATCTGACACCTTCTTACTCAGTCCCTAAGGGTATGTCTACACTGCAAAGAAAAACCCGTGGGTGGCTTGTACCAGCTGACTCAGGCTTGGGTTGCAGAGCTGTTCCATTGCAGTGTAGACTTCTGGGCTCGGGCTGCAGCCTGAGCTCTGGGAACCTCCCACCTCCAGCCCAAACCTAGAAATCTACATTGCAATGAAACAGCCCCACAGCCCAAGCACGGCAGGCCTGAGTCCCCACGGGTTTTTCTTTGCAGTGTAGACATACTCTACATCTGAACATCTGGTGGCAGACCATTCTCAGTAGAGGGTCTCTTGCCTCCCTTCTTGGTCTGATACAGCACACTTTTGTTAACTTCATTACCCAGCACAAGGAACATAGTTCAGGAAAAAGCATTAGTGACCAGAGTTAGTTGTGATGGGTATTTTTGTTTTCAGGATTGGTGATGGATGGTGATGTTACTCTTGTATTTAAGTTTTACTGCAGAAGGGAGAATTGTAAATTTGGGGCATGTTCTTGTTAGTGCTTGGATGCAACATCATATTCAGTTATGTTTATTTGAATATATTTAGAACATAAATGTGCCCAGAGGTTCAGGCAATGGATACATGTTTTATAAATCAAATTTTAAATTATGTCTTTAAGATACTTCAAGTCAATTGGATTTGTTTTCCATTTACATAATTTTTTGAAACACGGATTGACTTTTACAATGTTTTATTTTGTCAATTTTGAAGAATCTCAAACTTGATGCTTTCCTTGATTTCACAAGAGCACTAAGGGAAGTGAGTTTAAAATAAGCCAAATTTATTATTTAAAATGAACAGTGACAATGTTTTACATAAAACATTTGTACTCAAGAGAAAACATGACTGAAGTCTGTTGAAGAATTAAAATTTTGAAGATGTAATACAATTGATTTTGGAGGAAAAGGCCTCCTCCATTTTAGTGTAAATAGATGAAGTGATAGATAATCCTAATCACAGGGGGGAAAAAACAAGGATGTCCCCCCTTCTACCACCACATTCTTTCAGCTCACTTAAGTTATTGTGAAAGTGATTACAGGTCTGTCTTCCTCCCCAATTTAATCATACCAGCAGAAATTTAAACACGGGTTTGTTCTTTACTATGCCTGACCCAAATTCTAAGGTGTGTATTCAGATTTCCCAAACCCAGCACCACCCACCATCCACAGTTGGAAGGGCAGGCAACTAATCTCCAAAACAGATACAAGTCACTTTACAAGCAACCCTCCACCTTCTGCCCCCAAGATAGTAAAGCTGAGAATGAAGAAACCAGGACATTTTGTAGCTTGAATGCCCAGAAATATACATGTGCACTTACTCGTGCTGTTCTGTCATCATAGCCTTCATCAGACATTAAGAAATCACAGACTCCTCTGGTAGGAATGCTGGTGTTCTCTGTAATCCATGTATGCAAGTAAACTTCTCCCAACACCCGCTTCATGTGTTCCCGTGTCAAGTGCATTTCTACTGCTTCAATTCGTGCCTGTATTTCAAGGAGCTTCTCTTCCATTGGCTCATGTCCTCCTACGTCACTTGAGTGGGCAAGAGTGTCATCTGCTGGGTCATCTGGGTCTGTTCCTTTGCTCACTTCACACAAACTCTGCTTGCTGGCCTGTTTCGAAGTTCCCTCTTCTTGATGATCATCCTCAGTACTGCCCATTCCAGGGGAATCCGATATTAATACTTTTGTGTCCTCATGCGAAGGCCTCCACATCACCTCAGAGGGCGTTTTCTGCATTGACTGGTACAAAATTCTCAAAAGGAATAGCTTAAAACGCCAAAAGTAAGTGGATCCACAGCTCTCAATCTTTTTATCCAAGGCTTCTTGTAAGAATTGAGGGATATGCTTATCCTTCAAAATCTTCCAGCGCACAAGGTCTGTCAGATCCACTTGTCTAAAAAGATTTTGCACAGAAGACTCCAAGAGCTGAGCAGCTGCCTCCTCAAATGTTTTGAGAGTTACAAACTGAACTTGATAGTTTTTGTTTACAGGGTGAAGGCCATTGGTCATGCCCTCTGTTGTAATAACTGCTAGGTATGCGCCACAGGGGCTTACAGCTATCCCGTGAGTCCGCACAGAGCCAAACACTTCAGACAGCTTAATAAGCTGATGCTCAAACTTTAATGCAACATCTGTGAAGATGGGAATGAGTTGCCTTACCTTTCCGTCACTTGAGCATGTGTATACTGTGCCATTCTGTTTATCCGCAGTCATGGATACAATTGGTAAAGAGTGAAGCCCTGTCACATGGGAATTATGGACATTCAGACCTGCTTTGGATATCAAGAGAAGACACCAAAACACATAAGACCCTCTTGCAGCCACCACTAAGCTACAGCTACATTTCTGGTAAGGATGGTAGAGAGGAATACATTTGATACTGTGTACTGGCAACTGGTCCATTTCTTGCCATAAGACAACAGGTTGCCTGAGTGTGAAGTAGCCTTTAACTGCTTTTAAGTTGACAGGAAGGATTTTAACCGGTCCAAAAGCACTCCCTACAATGAGTCCACTCATCTTTCGGTTGTTGTGTTCGTATTCCCACCAAGACAAGACGCTAGGGGAATTTATTCCTGACTCTATGGTATTGCAAGAAGTGATGGATTCCTTACCCACAAAAGGAAGCTGAAATTGCCAAGCAGCAATGTTTCCGTTTTCAAAGAGTACGGCTAGGAGCACACTGCCAACATCTCGGCATTCATTGTTGTGTTTCACCTGCTGGGTGGTGCAGATACCTGACCACTCCATACGGACTGGAGTCTGCATGCTATGTCGTCTCTGAAATTCTGCAAAGTCCCCTAGTTCTCCTCTGGGGGTCTCAACCTTAGAAAGTTTGTAACTGGTTTCATACAGACGCTCCCCATACATTTCTGTCAGATCAACCAGCTGCACCCACTGTAGTCTGTTGAGATTAGCATGGATGGTTAATCGATTGTCCATAGTTAGAGCTGCTAGAAGGCATCTTCCATTAGCATCACAGCCCAGCGGAGACCAGCTGGAATATTTGAATCCTCGCATAGGTGGTAGTGACTTTCCTTCAGGGTTGAATACTCTATCTAGCATAAAGGTTTGACTAACAGTTGGATCCTTAGAGTTTGCAAACTTTTCCTTACATTCTGCAACCTCCTTTTTTGAACCAACCTGAAACAGAATAAGTACTATTAAAACACAATTTTATAAAAACATTTCCTAAAGCAGTATTTTAGTTGTACTAGAACAGAAAAATATTAATTTAATAATTTTATATGCTATGTCCAATACAGGAGAGAGAAAGGAGAGAAGGATTTTAGCTTCCATTAAAATCAATGGAAGACACGGCTGAAAGTCTGGCCCCTACTTTGAGCAAACTTAAAATGTGAACTTCAGCATGTGTGTCCAGCAGTTGAAAGGTACACACACCACTAAAGTAAAGCACTCCCTCATACTGGTCAAAAGAGGAAAACCCAACTGCAAATATGTAATTTCTGCTACACTAATCATGGCCTCTTACACTTCCAAAAACAAACAAAAACCTGAAAAGCAGCACGTAGTAATACACTCAGTTATTGTCAAAGTTTTTAAATATCATGACAGGTTTCAGAGTAGCAGCCGTGTTAGTCTGTATCCGCAAAAAGAAGAACAGGAGTACTTGTGGCACCTTAGAGACTAACAAATTTATTAGAGCATAAGCTTTCGTGGACTACAGCCCACTTCATATGCATCCGAAGAAGTGGGCTGTAGTCCACGAAAGCTTATGCTCTAATAAATTTGTTAGTCTCTAAGGTGCCACAAGTACTCCTGTTCTTCTTTTTAAATATCATGAGTATGGATACAAGAAATTTACAAATAGCTACTTCCTCAACCAACAATAGCCCCAAATTTTGAATATTCTTGTGAAATAGCATCTTCACACTCTGTATATTCTATTAAAGAGACACACTAGAAAATAGAATCAAACCAATCAGTTTATGATCAAAAACTCCGCACACGACTCTGTGCAGGTTAAACAACTTGTTACAATATTGCTTCCATAAACTTTCTTACTATAGCCCTCCCCTCGACAGTCTATTCTCTCTCTACAAATTACAATGAAGCCTCCAAACTCACTTAATCCTGTGCATCATCTAAACCGGTTTATGGGAAGGACACATACATAATTCTTGATCACATGCAAAGATTTACAATGACTGTCACTTTTGGATTGGAAGGGTCATAGTCTTAGCTTACAGGGCATGTTAACTTATGAGTTATTGCCTTTCTCCAGTGTACTGAGCCAGGATTACACATATATTAAGTATCAGAGGAGTACAACCTAAAATGTTCTAGTATTGCAGAGGAGCAGGAAATTGGGAGTCCTCATATGACATCAGAACTGTTCCAGGCTGAAACAGGCCCGGTAAGGCTGTGCTTACAATTTTCTATCAATCTGAATTATGAAGCCAAAAGATGCAAGTAAAACTCTTACTTCAAAAATATCCTCTTTATCCCTTCCCCCAATGTGCATGTATTTGGCTTTTAGTAAGTTTAGAATTAAGCTTTGAGACATCTTTTAAAAATTGCCAACTGTAACTGCATTTTGTGATTGTAAATTTCTCCTTTTTATTTGCAATGAGAACATAAAAATATTGACAAGTTCCCAAAACTGGAGTCTTCTGTTTATCCACAGAACAGATAAAGCAAAGGTGCAAGCTTCTTCAATCCTAGGGACAGATGGAGAGTTCACTCCTCTTATCCTTTTTAACTCTTGTTTCTGTGGTGGAAGAGGCAACAGTGTGTTGTGAGCCAGGAACACCAGCCCATAAACTAAGACAACTTCCAATGAGATAACTGGTTATGTCTTTGTCACGACTATCCCTTCAGCACATTTGAACTGATTGAAATGCTTTGATATTTTGAGCTATCTAATTTAATATTTCTAAACTTACTCCTATTGGTACCATGTTGCTAAATGTGATACTGGCAGTGTGGAAGATCTTAGAACAGAGTATGAGTATTTCATATCTGTATCTCTCAGACACACTCAATCAGGATTGGGGTCCCTCTGTGCTAGGTCCTATATAAAACAGATACAGTCCCTGGCTAAGAGATCTTACAGTCTAAGAAACCTACATTAATAACAACAACTGAAGTTTACTCACTGTCAATCTGCAACAACAACCACCCTGAGTTTTACAATCCATGTCTTTTCCATTTAAGTTTAACCCAGTTAGTCAAATGAGGGTTTTAAAAAGCCATTTAAGGGTTTGTTCACTTTATGGAAGTTTGCACCACTGAAGATGCACTGCATCGGTGCAACTTACCTCAGTTTGAAACTGCTGCAAATATTGGGGCAGTGCATCTTTACTGGGGGAGATCTGCACTTGTGTAGCTACACTGGTGCAAAAATCCATAATGTAGACAAGCCCTAAAATCAGCCAACGATTTCAGGCTTAAATCTTTATATGCTAGCCGTCAGCAAAAACAGGTTCAATGGACTCTTCGGTCATGCAGATATAAACACAGTTAGGACACACATACTATATTAAAAATAGTTTCAGTCAGCAAATAGCATACAATATAGGAGACTGCAATGAGACCAAACCGCAGTTTATACATCCACCCCACCAAATCCCAAAATAACATATCTGATATTAGTGTCATATTAGAGAGACAAGGTTGGCGAGGTAATATTTTTTGGGGACCAATGTCTGTTGGTGAAAGAGACCAGCTTTTGAGCTTACATTAGGCTCTTCTTAAAGTCTGGGAAAGGTACTAAGAATGTCACAGGTACAAGGTAGAACAGATTATTCAGCATAAGTACGTAGTTAACACATACCCTAAATTTAAGAGATCATTCAAGGTGAAGTGGCCCATTAACACCTTTGCAGTCAAAGAACAAAAAAGGGGGGTTGGTGAGTTACAAATTGTTGTAATGTATCGGGGGTAGCCCTGTTAGTCTGTATCCACAAAAACAACAAGGAGTCCGGTGGCACCTTAAAGACTAACAGATTTATTTGGGCATAAGCTTTCATGGGTAAAAAACCTCACTTCAGCAGTGTGTCTGTTCAGTGCATGATTTTAGTGTCTAGCAAAGTTTGAATTTAAGCTCCCAGACTTGTTTTTGGAAGGTGTTGGGGATGAGGAGTGATTGTTTTATACAACATGTATGCTCGGAGGTGATGGGGCATTTTTGTGTGTTATCATTTTCCTATGTGAGTTCATTTGAGAACATCTGGATTGTCTGGTTTCACCCATATAGTTGCTATTGAGGCATTTAGTGCACTGGATGAAGTAAACTTATTAGTGTCACATATCTGTTTGGTACATTCTTCCCCACTGCACTTCTAAATGACAATGCATTTTGCTTAAATAATCAATATTAAAATGTTTTAGTTTTCTTTTAAAGAAGAAGTGGCTCTGAAAATAAAGAATTAGGAAGGCTCAGGATATAACCAAGGTAAATGTTTTTATTTAAATAAGTATTTACATAAATAATCAATACTCTTCTAGTTAAACAAGTACTAGAGTAGAATGGAAGCTGATTTGCAGTCTCATACAAGACTGACACCAGCAAGAGTGTCAGTAAAACTTAGCTGTAATTACAGTCTTTTTCAGATGCATGCTAGTTGCACACTGAAAGTGGGCTGTAGTCCACGAAAGCTTATGCTCTAATAAATTTGTTAGTCTCTAAGGTGCCACAAGTACTCCTGTTCTTGTTACTGAAACTGAAATAATTTCACTTGGACACTCCTAAGCTAAGCACAGGTGTAGTTTTCGTTTATGCTTTAGTGCCTCGAACTTTTTTCAAGAGTTAGAAAGTCAAGTCTTTGCCTAGCCTACTTTACAAGTATACTTTAAAACTGAAAAAGCTTTAGGAAGTCTAATTTACTTATTATTATTATTATTAATGTTTTTTTTTTTTACTTTCTGTATTTAGTTCCTCTTAGGAAAGGAAAACAGATTAGAAGTTTTACTTTCTGGTTTTCATGTACTAGGAATAATGCTTTAATAGTGGTATAAACAAACTACAGGGAAATTTTAAAATCCAAAATAAAGTTTAACTTTTGCAAATTCTGTTTTAGTTTTCTTTTAAAGAAGAAGTGGCTCTGAAAATAAAGAATTAGGAAGGCTCAGGATATAACCAAGGTAAATGTTTTTATTTAAATAAGTATTTACATTTAAAGTACTATCCTGTATTACACAGTACACCAAGAACACACTGAAATGTGCCCTACACAAAATGAAAGTAGAAGAAAAAGGACATTGAGTACCTTTCCCAGACATGAAGACAAGCTCAGTGGAAGCTTGGAAGCTTCTCTCTTTCACCAACAGAAATTGGTCCAATAAAATATATTACCTCACCCACCTTCTCTCTCTAGTATAGGCAAAGATGCAGTTAGTCTACTCTAGGAGCTGTTCCAAGAAGCAAACAGAAAGCAACAACCTTTTTTAAAAAGTAACATTTAGAATGAACATTCTCCATACTATTTTTTGCATGGCCCTGATTGTGAACCAGCTATTCATAGATGGACTCAGCGAATATACAGGCAATAATTTGTATTGTCACATACAAATGGTGAGGCACAGCTCAGTGGTTTGAGCATTGACCTACTAAACCCAAGGTTGTGAGTTCAATCCTTGAGGGGGCCATTTAAGGATCTGGGGCAAAAATCTGTCAGGGACGGTATTGGGGACTGGACTCGACCTTTCAAGGTCCCTTCCAGTTGTATGAGCTAGGTACATCTCCATTTAAAAAAAAAAAAAAAAAAAAAAGTCCAGACAAAAACCTGTTCTTGCGTTTGTGTACAAGGGATATTTATCTGGTGTGTCCTATACAACGGCTGTGCTCATGGATTAAGAAATTATCTCCTAAAGTTTATCCCAGGCTAAATAATTCGTTGTCCAGTAATTAATCCTTATCTGGATTAGCCTGGATCTGAGGAACAGTGGAGGTGGAGTCAGAGTGAGAAAAACTCCACTAGTAAACAAAGCCACATGTACCTCCAACACAGGGCACCCTCAGACAATAGCAGCAGCTGTGGAAACGGGACTGGACTAGCGCTCCCTTGGGTGATGGAGCCGGGAGTGGGGCAGCCTTGGGGGGGAAGGTGGGTGTCACATCGCTGTGAATAGTCAGTGGCGTGGCCATGGGCAGGTCCAAGGGGCCTCCCTCAGGAGGCAGCTCCTGCCTCACATTTGGGGGGACGGCTGGAAAAGGCGATGGGCAAAGCCCCGAACGAGAGCGCAGGGGACCGGGAGAAGACCAGGATGACCGTGGGGAGGGAGCGGCGCTCAACCCTGCAGCCCCCAGCGGGGAGAGGGGCCCAGTCTCGCCCCGGTCCATCCCCCCCGGTCCATCCCCAGGGCAGAAGAGGAGGGTCCCCAGTCTCTCACCTTGAGCAGGCAGCCCGCGGCGGGCGCGGGCACGGCCGTGCGGTGGATGACCAGCTCCTGCCCGCCGCTGTGAATGTCGCTGAGCTGCTCCAGCACGGCGATGCTCCGGGCCGTGCTCACCGACACCCGGTGGTCCTCAGACCAGGCCAGCGGCTCCAGCCCGCTCACGCCGTGCTGCAGCCGCACGGCCGGCTCCCTCCGCACCGCCGTCAGCCGGAACCCCGCGCTCGGCCCCGCTGACACCGCCTCCTCTGCCGGCGACTCGGGGCCCGCTGGTGGCTCTTCCCCTCCCGAGGACAGCGCAGGACTCCCCCCACTTCCAGCTGCCGCCGCCGCCGCCGCCATCTTGCCGCCGCCTCACACAAGCCGCTCGCAGCGCACCGCGCATGCGCCGCGCCCAGCGAGACCGCGACCATAAAGGACCCATGCCTGGCTTGGGTTAGGGGTGGCTTACCCGCTGCCTGAATAAAATCCCTTCCTTCCAGCAATGGATGAGAGCAATAACTAGAGTGGGTAGAATCTAGAGTCACGATCATAGTGCATGAGGGAGAGTGGTATTATCCATAATAGTGTTCAATAACGATGTTGCATGGGGGCTACAATTATAATAACCCACAACAATACTTATTAATATTGCATGTGAACTAAAAGTATATTACCCTGTAATAACAATCATCCAAAATGATGCCGGGAAGAATTTACAATAATGTCAACAAGTGTTATGACATGATGGCAGAGATTTAATGAATAATCATAGAATCATAGAACTGGAAGGGACTGTGAGAGGTCATCTAGTCCAGTCCCCTGCAATAATAATAATACAATGCAGCTGTATACTAAATAATATTACTATATTCTACATATTACATTGACGGTAATTACTGTTATTACATGGAAAATGTGACATTGTAATCTTCTCGAGGCAGAGTCTTTTTGTTATGTGTTTGTGCTGCACCCAGCACAGTAGAGCCCTGCTCTATGAGTGGAGCGCTTGGGTACAAGACCAATAAAATAAATAATAATAAAACTAAAACACTATGTTCTCACTGAACCCAAGTGAAATCCAAATTAAAAGGCTTGCCTGTGGAAACTATGCGGGATTTGTAACAGTTGAATCCTCAGCCCCTGGCAAACTCACAGCCCTTACGGCAACCTATAGGTCTGCGTAGTTACATGACCTGCTGCCCATCCTCACCAAAGATACTTGGTGGCCTTATGGATTTATGCTGTATGCCAACCCATTGTCCTGGGGATACTGAAAGCTGTACACATGGATATTTACAGTGATATGCATTTTAATTCTGAAATACATGGGATTGGGAGAGATTTGGGGAAGAGTAAAGTAGGAAAATGGCAAATATTTGGAATAGGGATTGTAAAGTAATTTTAAAGCTGCTTTCGTTGGAAAGAAGCATTTTGCTCTACAAATGTAAAAGCGATATTTTAAGAATCCCATTAATCATTTATTTTGCAAAAAAGAGAGACTCCCTTCACTTTTTCCCCCACTTTGAAAGCAGCCCAAGTAGGTGAGATTTTAAATGTCTTATTGGTACTGCAAAAAGAGAGAGAGAGATTTTAAACACTGCCCTTCAAATTAAATCCTTCCTCTCTCAGTAAGAATGTAGGAGCCTGAGCTGGTTGGCTCAAAATGTAATAATCTGTCCAGAGAAGTGCTTTTGCGATTTGCTGTTTAGGGGACTTTGCAAGACAGCTATGTTTGGGGTCCTCCTTCACTGAGCTGGGAGTGGGTAGCACATGTGGGGTCTGGTGTAGCTAGCTGCAGCTAAGTTAAACTCTGCCTTGGAGCTTCTAGTTCTCTGCAGTCGCATGGGTGTCTCTGTGGAGTAATGTCCTTCAGGGCTGTGGTTTTATTGCAGATAAAGGCCCCCCTCAAAAGCTGTGTATTAAGCCATGGAGACAGATGAGGGATTGATTCTCAACGTGAGTTCTCTGCCTTCCCCAGAGTCCCACCATTCTGCAGGACACAAGAGGTTCCGCAAGCCATTGCCCGGCAAGGACAAGTGGGTATGTTTAGTTCTTCATCCGAGTCTGATAAAAACAGAAAAAACTTTGACCAAACTATTCCAGAAAAGAATTAAACTGCAATATTGTAAACCTAAACTGCTTGGGCTTGTGCTCTGCAACAAGTCATTCCCTCTTGGGGTTTTGTTTTGTTTTGAAAGATTTGAAATGAGCATTAATTATAATTCAGTTCTTTGTAACTAGGTCTGCTGCACCCCGAATCCCTCCATCCTTAATATGGGTGATGGGATCTTGGCTCAGAGAATGGGGTAGTTCAGATAAGTGAGGTTTGAATCAGGGGTCACATGCGAATTCCCCCAAGGCCAGGTGGCTCAGCAAAATACATTAGGACTTTAGTGCTGGGTCTGAGTGGTATTTCATTGTTTAATTCTGCTGAGCTAACTAGCTTTGAGGAAGCTACAGTATTTGGGTGTCTACGGTCTGGGAGAAAAGAACATCAGAAGTAGACTTTGAAGTCTGATCTTAGAGGATCTTGCTGGTTCAGCTTCCACTGATTACTCAAAGATTTTGGTCTCCCTGGTATTTTTGGATAATTGAGGTTGCACTGTAGTTAAGGTTACATATGGACTTTCATGATGAATTTCTTTTTTTCAATCGCTTGTAACTTTCTCAGAAATTTTGCTTTTGGGTTTGAGTCTTTCTATATTTGGTCTCAGTCCAAAGGTGAATTTTATATTATTTGTTTGATTCTGTGAGATTCACTAATTGAATTTGAGCACATTTTGGAAGAATGTGTAAGATGTTGGACAACATTAAATAAGATAAATCAATGGAAGAAAGGACATGGAGGGGTAATAAAAAATATTCAAAGAGAAATTGATGTACTCAAGTGCTTAAGACTTCTGTTAGCCATCTATGACATAAGGGCCAGACCCTGAACTGGTGTAAATTGACACAGTTTCATTGATGTCACTAGCATTGCATTGATTTAGACCAGATAAGGAGCATGCCCTAAGAGTTTATGTTTTGTAAAGGCTGATATAATTGAAGAAAGACTGGCCGAACATCATAAAGGGTTTGAGAGGCATGTGCAGAGAGGGCTGGGAAGATTGCAAAATGAAATCAAGAACATGAAGGATAGGGAGAAAATATAAGGACGAGTAGAGAAAGAATAGAGGATTGCTCAGAGAGTTAAGGTGATCCAGAAAGTTTTCAATTACGTAGGCAAAACAACGTGACTGATGTAGGACATGCATGAGATGGTGAAGGACATTAAGGGTATGTCTATACTACCCACCGGATCAGCAGGTAGTGTTCGATGTATCGGGGATCGATTTATTGCGTCTTGTCTGGACACGATAAAATGATCCCCGAATCGATGCCCGTACTCCACCTCGGCAGGAGGAGTAAGTGGAGTTGACGGGGGAGCTGCGGCAGTCAACTCGCCGCCGTGAGGACGGCCAGGTTAGTCAAACTAAGATACTTTGAATTCAGCTATGCGAATAACGTAGCTGAAGTTGCGTATCTTAGTTCGAAACCCCCCCCCCAGTGTAGCCCAGGCCTTAGTGATGGAAGAAAGGTTTTTTTTTTGTTTGGTTTGGTTTTTGTTTTTTTAAATGGAGATATCCCATCTCCTAGAGCTGGAAGGGACCTTGAAAGGTCATCGAGTCCAGCCCCCTGCCTTCACTAGCAGGACCAAGTACTGATTTTGCCCCAGATCCCTAAGTGGTCCCCTCAAGGATTGAACTCACAACCCTGGGTTTAACAGCCAATGCTCAAACCACTGAGCTATCCCTCCCCCCAAGTTAAATTAATTGTGTGCCTCAGTATTGACAGAGGAATATGGGGTGAGCAAAAACATTTCTCAGAGGAAGCAGAAGGAATTTCAAAAGAAATCAAGATCACTATAGAGCCAGGAATAGAGAGATCAGAATACCTGAAGCCTGATGGAAGCACAGGTCAGAATCAAGGAGGGTTCATTCCAGTAAGAAAGAAAGAAAGAAAGAAAGAAAGAAAGAAAGAAAGAAAGAAAGAAAGAGGGGTGGAGGTCTGGCTTTAATCTGATCATGAGATTCGCACAGCAATTGATTTGGATGACATATATTTTAAGGAGGGTACTGTTCAGTTACTACAGAAAATGGATCAGATACTGTAGTAACGGGCCCCAAGATAAGAATTTAGATTATTACTATTTGTATTACAGTTTCTGCTCTGAAGAATGTGATCGGGTCCAGTTGCAAAATCAAACCCTGTTCTCTATACATGGGCATGAAGGTTCCAATAGGAAGAGATGCAACTCTCTAGGGCCTTAGGAAGGTTATAATATTGCATAGTTAATCCTTACATACTAATCCATCCTGTTTATTTGCTAACACTGAAGCAATCTAAAGCTCTGAAAAGGAAGCTCCAATGGGCAGACGAAGTCACACCTTCAAAGCAGAAACCCAAGTTGTCAGTATCCCCAATCAAGAAATGCACTAAGGAGGCTGACATCTGCGTGAAAGGAAATTTGTCATCAAAATCTCCTCCGAAGAAGCACTCGACGGTCAGACAGAATGAGAGCCTAAGCAGCAGACCTTTCATTAAGACGTCGTGTCTGTTTAAAAACAACCCTAAGATTCCAGAAATTCACAGGTATTTTAAGCAAACAACGCCCCCCCCCCCAAAAAAAGCTATTGATTTCTCACCTTTATATGTACAAAGCATGAGGCTTTGTCCTTTCCCCCCCTTCGCTATGTACTTACAGTCTCATCATCCATCTAGTATGGTGGTTTTCAGCCATTTCTAGACCAGGATCCCCCATCCATGTACCTTGGTTCTAGCCAGGCTCCTTCTCCCATTTAACAATCTGAGAAGGTATAAGAACGCATGTAGAATAGAATAGGAAGGGCAGGGTAGTTGTGACCCCCATGCTGAGAGCCTCTGATCTAATAAGACAAAGATTGAATTAAGTGGCAGGTGGAAGAATTGGATTGAGGGTTGGTTGGTATTTTCAAAAGACCCATGACAGAGAGTGGTCTCAAACCACTCAAATAGACTGTACCTCTCCCTAGATTTATAACATCGTAGCATGGAGACCATCCTGGTTTAAAAGCTTTGCCCTATGGATTTAACCTGGCTCCAAATTGTTTTATTTCTTGATTGTCCTTGATGAATCCCATGCCCTTTGGTGGGTAGGCCCTCAGGAGCTGGAGTATTGTAATGGGTTCCCTAGCTGCTGTTAACAATGTACTGACTAGGTAGTTTTCCTTCATTGTCTGTTGTCGTGCTGGATTGTGCAAGTAGGCTTTAATGGGAGCCCCTGTAAAGAAAAAGCAGCATTAAGTAAGGAGTCAGATTCACTCTTGCTGTCTCCAGAAGGTGCAAATTACATTAGGATTCCACTGATAATGGGGGATTCCACTGGAGGGTGCCCCGGAGATGTGCTGAATCAGCATATTCCATGGCTGGCCTGACTATGTCCCTTCCCCAGGCAAATGTCTTGTTCCAGGCAATCTTTGCATTTCTTTCCAATTTGCATTGGAACCCAAGCTTGACTCTCCTGTGAATCTGGCCCATAGCCTGTGGGTGATTGGAACTGTCTCACGTTGCTTTGGATTATTTCCCCTAACTTGCAGAGGTGGAGTGAAACAGGTGCAGGAAAAAGTTTTCACTTCAGATTCTTTCAGCCAGCTGGATCTCCATCCCCATCTGGTGAGTGCTAGACTGGCAACAAGGTCATTGTATAGTGGTGTAAGGCTGTTTTACTGAGTTGTTTTTAATGGGTCTTTGTTTGGGAGGGTTTGTGTTTTTATACGTG
This sequence comes from Chrysemys picta bellii, assembly GCF_011386835.1. Classification (NCBI taxonomy): domain Eukaryota; kingdom Metazoa; phylum Chordata; order Testudines; family Emydidae; genus Chrysemys; species Chrysemys picta. The sequence goes on along the minus strand of NC_088808.1, from coordinate 16,715,122 downwards.
GAGATGAACTTTTGGTGGATATCCTCCTGTGAAGTGAGACACGCTCCTTGTAGAAACCGATTCTGGTGACTCAGATTAGCTCATTAGTGATGATGCCATCTGAGGGCAGCTTTTGCATCAACATCCCCATCAGTACCCTTAGCTGTGCTCCATCCAACATCAGCAACCCACATCAGCACTACATGCAGATGCCATTTCAACCCCAGTAACCCATACCCCCACCAGTCCCAGATCCATCTTTCTCAGCTAACACCAGGCCCAGCTGGCATCCGATCCCACTGCATCCAAACACCTCTCATGGTTTCATGTGGGTTGCAGACCAAAATATGTTGAGGATCACTCAGAGGCCATGATTTGGTAGCATGTCATGACCCGCCAGGATTAGGGTCTAGCAGGAATGCTTGTAAAACCAGTGAACTTTTCCAAGCACTTGCCTGGATTAGTGATCAGAAAGAGGAAGAGAGTACCAGGCTTGGGGTTTCTCCCTCTCCTGCATTGCAGAAGTCATGAAAGTGAGTAGTAGAGCATTAAAACCTTTTAACACTGTATTTATCCCTTTAGATTTCCACAATAACCACGGTCTTGAAGATGTCTAGTATGACCAGGTAAACTAACCTGTATAAAATACTTTCCACTTCTGTAGCACCTTCCATTGGATGATCTCCAAGCCCTTTACAAACGTAATTAATTCATAAGCCCCCACAATTCCTGTGAAAGTCTACGGGAGCTGTGAGTGTGCTGCACCTCCAAAAATCAAGCCATAAAGTAACTTGGTATAGAGAGTCATTGGCAGTGCTGGAAACGGAACCCAGGAGTCCTGGCTCTTTGGCTTTAACCACAAAATCATCCTTATTTCTATTTAGCATACATAATATTTTTCTGTTGCTCTATTTTCACGAATCCCCGTTTCTGAGGTAGTAATTTTCAGCAATAACCGGGAGAGCACCCAGGTTGTGTAAACCCAGGAACGTGGTTTTGAAGCAATGGAAGGGTTTTAAAACCTCACACCTTTATAAATACTTTGAGACTGAGTTGGTGCTTGTGTGTTCTTAATTTGTGTTATTTGTTACATAGTGTTCAGAAGCAAACTATTCCTGTGCTGCTAAAAGGCAAGGATGCACTGGTGAGGTCCCAGACAGGGTCAGGTCAGTATTTAATTGACAGTGTTCCTTACTCAGGCACCATATTGTTTGGATTCTGTATACTCAAATTAAGCATTACGTTCACCTGTTGTTTTTCTTACTAAGGTAAAACTCTTGCCTATGGTATCCCCCTTGTACAGTCCTTGCAGGGAATGAAATCAAAAATACAGGTATGTACCATAGAAATAAGTCTGCTCTCTTTTAATTTTCGAAGCAATAAAAATAAATTACAGCTGGTGCACTGAGGTCAGTAGCGTCTCTTCTTGTTATGATGGTTAAGCAATCTCTCCCTATTTAGTTATGACATTTCGGAATTTGGCCTACATGACCCGCGTACTCTGTAAATCTAAAAGCAATATGAGAAAAATATTAAGGGCTATATGTGCCCCTACACTTAATGTAGCAAAGAGGGTGGGTGGATGGGCCAAAATCTCAAGGTGGAGAGTAGGGGTAGGGAAATATCTGTGTAGCGGGAAAGATGGTTACATGGTAGATGTCCTCCACCACTCCGGCATAGCTACCTCTTTCCTCTCTGCAGCAATAGAGCCTGGCTCCATGTTGCTGAAGCAGGAGGAGTCAGGGAACAGCTACTTTATCCTACATGTTCCCTCTCAAGTCCATCAAGAGTTACCATGTTTAAAGCATTTGGAGGTTGTCATTTCTAGAAGGAGCAGTAGCTCCCTCTCCATGTCTTTTCAAAGTCTGGTGGGAGTGGTCAGTGTATGCCAGGAGGCTGGCTTCAGAGCATGGCAGTGGCTCAGTACTAGGGTGGAGGTCTGGAGGCTTGCAAAGGTTCCTGGTATGCTTTCTCCTCTTCATGTCCCGGCCTCCAGATACAGTATTTCAACAGCCTCTCCCCATTCAGATCAATATGTTGACCCAGGGCTGCAGATCCGTCGTCCTGTTTTGTGCCTCTTTAGGGTGTGACAAGAGGGATTTGTTCTTAAATTCTTTATGGGTTGAAATAATTGCAGAACAGCCTGGGTTGTCACTATCTGTCCCTTGTGTGTCTGATTGTTCCTGTGCATCAAATATTAGTGTATTTCTGCAGACTAAGAAATAATACGTGAAATTGTATAGATCATATATAACAGGTGTGTGTAACATAAAAAAATCTTAGCTACACAATGATCCTGGTGGATTTCAGAGTGCAAAAAAGGGAAGACCATCCTCTACTAATATTTAAAGGCTGTTAGCAGGGAGGGGAAAAAAGATTTGTTTATGATTATAAGTAGGAATAATGGAATGACACTGTGCAAAAGCTAATGTAGGTCGAATATCAGTGGCAAACTTCATAATAGAGCTCTGCTGCCCAGTAGAAATTCACTAGAAGCCTTAAGGGAAGTGATGGGATCTCTATTGCTTTGAGTCATTTCAAACTGGACTGGGCAACGCAGTGAGGGGGACAATCCTGCCTTGAATCCCAGTAGGATTGATTTCATGAGCTAATAGCCACCTCTGTCTTCTATGATTCTCTGAGTTCATGGTGCATTCTGCTCAATGGTACTCTGTCTCTTCTATTTGCAGCGCAGCGATGGGCCTTATGCACTTATATTAGTTCCAACAAGAGAGGTAAGTTAAGTCGCCTTTTTTCTAAGGTTAGTGCTGGCATTTTACGGTTGTGGTTTCTGTTACTTTCTCAGACCCTGAGTATTTGGCCGTTGACTCCAGTAGGAGCAGGTTTGGGCTATTGGCAAGCTCAAGCGTTCTCGTGAGATATCTTAGCTAGTGAGCAGTAAGCTGGGGAGAAACATCCAAGTTTCCCCTTGTGTTTAAGAATTGGTTGGCAACATGGGAAACTCCTTGGCTTAATACGTGGGAAGGGAGAAATTTGTCTAGCATGGGAAGGGAGAGTTTGTGAGCTGCAAACGCAAGAGTTTATACAGACATTCCTGTTGATGTTTAAAGCCTCTTTTCAAATCCATCAGTGAATGTCTGGCAAACTAGGAGTTGGTTTGTTCTCTGAACTCTTATTTGGTTTGTTTTATTTGCCTTACAAAGGCAATTTCAGAGCAGAGGATCAATGTTTTCCGTATCAAACGCTAATAACTTCCATGTGGAGAATTGATCACAGGTAACTAGTTTTGGGCACAACGTTTTATGCAACCTGCACTGCAGTATCTCAGCTCAACCCTGGGAAGGGAGAAGGCTCTGAAGCTATTTAAATTTTTACAGCAGTAAACTTTCTGCTTCGCCAGGATGCTCCATGAATACTAAGCATGTTCGTAAGATGGAGTCACGGGTTGCTGTTGAGCGCATTTTTAAAGTTGGTCTGTGATTACAATTGGTATTATTTTTACTTGCCAGAGTTTGTAATGGCCTCTTTGAAAGTTTGGCAAATAAATAATATTTAGCACTTGCCCATGTTTCGTCAGAGGTATTCAAATCATTTTACCTGCATAAATAAGCCTCACTCATATACATGTGCAATGTGAGCTAGGTAGATACTATCCCCACTTTGCAGGTGGGGAAATGAAGTTGCAGAAAGGTCAGATGGCATGTCCTCAGTCGCACAGTGAGTCAGTGGCAGTGCTGGGATTACAACCCACAAGTGCTGGCTGCCAGTCCACTGCTTTAACCTTTGGTTTACACTCCCTTTCGCTAACAGTTTTCTCCCGGAAGAGATTCCATGTTATCCCACACTGGTTTTAGTGAAGGAAAACCCAGCAAGCCTTGGATAGTTTCTTTCTTGTGCATCAGCATCACTGAAGATGCTAATAGAAATGTGCACAGGTCTGAGAACAGTGTTTATTAATTTGAACCAGCAGAGGGAGCACAAGACATTGTTTTTGTATAGGTCCAAAGCTAATAGAGGTTTCTTCTTTTTTTGTTGACTATTTAATTGCTAGGATACTGGGTGGGGTCTATCTATTTTTTTATTTAATAAAGATATTTAGAATTCTAATAACATACATCACCAGTTTTTAAGAGTCTGCAGAAAAATTAAAAATTTGATCTAAATTGCGCGACGCTATCCTTCTAATACAGACGAGTCAGACTTCCATAAAACTTTATTTTCATCTGTTAATATCTGCAGCTAGCCCTACAGAGCTTTGATACAGTCCAGAAATTGCTGAAGGTAAGGATTTCATTCTTTATTTCCTCCTCACTCCTTTTGCTATGAGTTGCTAAGCACCGTCACTTCCCCTAAGCGCAATAGGGAGTTGACGGGACTCAGTACCTAACAGGATTTCTGGTCCTTAAAATAAAGAATAAAACCAGTTCACTTTATTTTTAGCATTCAAGAGAAAGCCCAGCGCATTGAAGCTTGATTTTTCCTATTGGATGTTTTCAACTATTCAGTGACTGCTGTGGTGATTCATTATAATACCCTAGGGAGCTAAATACGTATTTGTTAAAGAAGAGTAATAGATATTAAAAATTAGATTTTTTTGCAATGTTTTGTTTTTAGAGATGCCTGCCACTGCTTCAGAATTTCTATGGTTCTGAATGGGAACTCTTACGGGGACAGATGCCACTGGACTCAGATTGATGTAGTAAAATAGGCCTCAGGGAATCAAATAGCCACTCGAATGTGTGGGGAAATTGGTACTTTTTTTTTCTCTTTAATTTGGTTAAATTAACCCAAAGAAAATGATGATAAGAATAATAGAACGTCCCTCACAACAGCTTTAGGCCATGGTCCTGCAAACATATGTTGAACTTTACTTCCATGAGTAGTTCCATTGATTTCAATGGGACCACGGCCAGTGGTAAAGTTAAGCCTGTGAATGAGCATTTGCAAGGTCTAGGCCTCAGTCTCTGCCTTCCCATGCATTCAAACAGCCAGCTGATTCCCCAAGTCCTACCCCATCACCCTACTGTCAAGGTTTTTTTTTTTAATTAAAAGACATTTAAAAAATATATTAGTCATTTTTTTCTGTGTAATTAGATGTCATCATTAGAAGATCTTTGATATTAAATTCAAATCTTCTTTTTAACATTGGCCAATTGTGTTCCATCAAGATCTAGAGTAGTTAAAGGTGACATTTCAACGGGCGGGTCGGGGGGAATTGGGCTTGCGCTCTTTTGTTTTCTTCTTTCTTATGTGTGACAGGTAATATCCATACAAACAAGACTAAACCTTGTTAAAATACAGTCCGGGCCACTGCTTTGTTATAGTATGATGGTCCAGTGTGGTAAAATTTGTAGTGTTGGTGAGGCCTACATTTTCTGGTATAATTAATTTGTTTGATCGGGTTTTTGGAAGGGCTTCCCATAATGATGAAGGGGTGGAAAGGCATTTCTGTAAGGGGCTGGCTGAATTCCTGTTGAAAAGATTAATGCTGCGGGGATTTTATTGTGTTTGTTAGGGCACCTAGAACGTTGGATACACTCCTTTTAAACTATTATTTATTTATTTATTATACGTTTGAATGTAATGAATTATTGGCGATGGTATGCTGGACTAGATGGTCCAATGATCCGCTCCATTAGGGCAGTTCTTATATTGCTACATGGCATGTAACGAGCTGAGCAGTGTTCTGGCCTTTAATTAACTACAAGATATGTATGTACAGTGTTAAAACTTATGTTCCATCTATCTTCCACGCCCCCTCTTGCATGAGGTGGACGGGGTGCATATTTTGTTTTCCTCTGTTATAAACTGGGCTACGCTCGATTCTGCTGGAGATTAGGACCCCATTGACGTCAATGACAGAACTCCTATTGACTTCAGTGGGGCTGATATTTCACCTTGGGAGCCTTTATTAGCCCAATAACAAACCTATATTAAGGATCTTTATTATGTTTCTTTATATTTTGCTTGGCTATTGGAAGATTTTGCTTAAAACGCAACAGAAAGAAATAGAATCGCAAATTGTCTTTGATCATATAGGTTACACAGAGAGGAGGGGGAGACTTATTATATTATTGGAAGCGATGCAAAAATGATTGTATTTCCATCTTCCCAAACAACATTAGAAGCAAGTTAAATAGCTAGAATTAAATTTACCACTGATATTTAGCTGCAGGTGGTACAGTGCATGTGGGCTGTATCTGTTAGATCAAATCAGAAGCACAGCTATAAACCTGAGTTGCCTATCTTTATGTCAAGAAAAATCAGTTTTGGATTAGTATCAGCCCTTTTCTTAAGACTACTTCATATAGGTCTTGGTTTACCCCCACTGTAGCCATTTACCTGGATTGTGCCTGGCGTGCTAATGGGGGGAGAAAAGAGGAAGTCTGAAAAAGCCAGGTAGGAAGCCAACTTCTTAAAATTATATTTGGGTTCTACTTGTATCCTTTCATCTGTTTCTATTGCTGAGAATGCCTTTTTACTGGGAGAGATGCTTGTGGCTTGATCAAGTGGTGAACTTCCCAGATCTTACACAGAACTAGTGACTGGGTCAGCAGGGAGCATTCGCCTCCCTCAGTTAGCTCTAGTTTTCAAATGTTGATGAGCCTTCTGATGAGATGATCCCTGTCGATGTCAGTGTTTTTCTTCCTCTGACAAACACCTATATTTGCTTCGTCTACAGCGCTGTCTGCAACAGGAGTGTATTTGTCATGGGGAGAACAGCGGGTTTTTTTCCCCCACTGTTAAAATCTCGCCCTTTTTATTTAATTGTAAGCAAATAATCCTAAACAGTGTTCTTGCATGAGTGGATATTACATATATAAAAGCTGTGCGGGAACCAACACTTCCATTTTGTGGGAAATTCCATGATTTTGGAATTTGTTTTAGTTCTGAATCGGAACCAAACCAAAGACTTTCTAAATATTCTGCAAAACAATTTTTGAATGTTTTTTTGTTTTGGATCAAAGTTTTATTTTGATTTTGGCTTGTTTTTTTAGTTTTATGTTGTAATTTATCACGTAAAATAGATTTCAAAACAACTTTTTGTTTTGAAACAAAAAATTGAAATGTTCCGTTATGAAAAAGTCCAAATGGAACTTTTCAGCATTATCAAAGCCTTTCATTTCAATTTGTTTTCAAAATTTCCTCAAAAATCAACCCTTTCCCACAGAAAGTTTTGAGTTAGATGAAAGGATATTTTCCAATGGAAATCCTTTCCATTGGAAATTTTTTTTTTACCAGCTCTAATATATACATGTACACCCTATGTGGTTAAAAATCAAAACTGGCTTTTTTTAAGAATTAAAAAAAATAATAATGAACCAGCTACAATTAAATTTGCTGTAAGCTATTAAAATAATTTAACATTTAAAAAATATGCTGCCTCACTGAGTCCTCCTCAACTCTGAGTGAGTTAATACTGCTTTTTAAATTATATATAAAATCAAGAACAAAATGCATTTAATTTTTTGTGGTCCACTCAAGCTTATAAATGTCACGGTCATGTTCTACATGAAGTATGTGTATTATTCGTCTTTCTAATAAGCAAGTGCTGGTATTTACATTTTTTCCAAATGGAAGTATTTGCAGTTTGTGTTTGTGCAGAAAAGCTTTTGCCTTAATTACTTTTGGTTTCAGTTTAAGTAATATGTGCAGCGGGAATGTTTTCTTTATTTGAATTAGTTCATTCAAAGTTGGGAAGCTGATTGGGAGTTGAAAAGGCAGGAAAGCTGGTTTTCTTCTCCAATCTATGAATAAAAAGCAGGTGGAAGACAAAGAAGTCTACTAATTCTAAATATCTGAAGGATTTGGTGCCAGATGTTCAAAGGTATTACATAAGAATGGCCATCCTGGGTCAGACCAGTGGTCCATCTAGCCCAGTATCCTGTCTTCTGACAGTGACCAATGCCTCTGCTCATTCAAAGGGAATGAACAGAACAGGGCAATTACTGAATGATCTATCCCCTATCATCCAGTCCCAGCATCTGGCAGTCAGAGGCTTAGCCATCTTGGTTAATAGCCATTGATGGACTTATCCTCTAGGAACTTACCTAATTCTTTTTTGAACCCAGTTATACTTTTGGCCTTAATGATGCTGATAAGTGCCTTTTTGGGGTTTTCAGAAGTACCTAAGTAGGCTGGGTGCTGATTCTCTTTATTCCCATTGATTTCAATGGGAGTTAGGTGCCCAAACTGTGTCGGCACTTTTGAAAATCCCACTATGCACCTATCTGCATCTTTAGGTGCTTTTGACAGTGCTGGAAGCTAACAGATGAGCCAGCACTCTGATCCCTTATGTACCAATCAGCCCTTCTCCCCTTCACAAGGCTGATTGGGGATATGCGAGCTAATTAGCAGATCAGGTTGGGAAGGCTGATGAACCAATTGCCCATCAGCTGAGGGGTATAAGAAAGACATAGGGAGGAAGTAGTGGAGAGAGGACCTGGGCTACCTGAGCCTGGAGTGTTCCGAGAGCTCAATAAGAGAGAGCTCTGTTCCTTTTTAGCCCTGTGGGAAAGGGCTAAAGGTGGCGAAGCGCTATAAATAATTTGCTGCACAAGACTGTATTGGTGATGGGAATGTAAATGATTCACATGAAGTTGCCTCTTATTGGACAGAGTCTGAGAAGTTTCTGGGGCATCAGAGTACGGGGACAGAGCATGCCCCGTTACAGTGCCTACATACCTTTGAAAATCTGGCCTATGCTGATCAGAAATAATCCATCAGTTCACTAACTACAGTTAATATTTCCTTTGTTTAAGAAACCAGTTTTAAAGGCAGAGCTTGTTCTGATAAACTTGCTTTTTTTTCTTATGCATCCAGCACAATTTTAAAATGCTGGTTTTGTGTAATTTTAATTGAATTCCAGTTTCCATCCAAGTGCGGCTTGAAAAAAATCACAAATTATCATCTAGTAAATAAGTAATGCATCACTCCCCATTAGCTAACATAATAAACCATGTAAAATCCAATGAAATGTATGTCCAGCTATAACATTGCTAAAGTAAATGTGTATAGAGATAGTGTATCCTCCTGGTTAGCAAAAACAAGTACCAAATTTAGTGTAAAAGCTATATTTAGTTGCAAATCAAGATATTTTAATTGTTACCAACCAGTGAGAATGAACTCTTTTTTTTGTTTGTTTTTGTTTTGTTAAGGCAAATAACTAAAAAGTACAAATGCAAGAGAAGATTTAAAATCAATTCTTAAAATTTAGGTTTCCTGCTTGCTGATTTAAGTCATGATTAACTGTGATGATTTAAATCAGTCCACCCTGATATAGGGTGTGTGTGGAGATCTGTATTTTTATATTATTGTTTATATATAAGCAAATTGTGTGTGAGTGCACATATATTTATGCTCATAATAGCCTCAAACCCCCGTTATTTAAATTTATCACTGACGTAGGAAACCCCCCTGCATTTATCAAGACTTGAGAACCAGGAATGCCTGTGTTTTAATCTCTGACATTGGCTCACTTTGTGGCCTTGGGAAAGTTATTTAACCCTGCCTGTGTAAAATGGAGATTAAAATATTGACCTATCTCGCAGGGGGTTGCATTAATTAGCTGTATTTGTACACATGTTGAAGATAGAAAGCTCCATATTAGTGCCACATATTATTTGTATTAATGATTGGAAATGAAGCGCTAGTGTAGTAGATAACCTGAAGAGCGAGGTGAGCTATGATATGATAATACACATGCTGCTGTGCAAGAATGGGAACTTCTGCAGGGTAAAGCTGAAAACTCAGATGCATCTCTTGCCAACTAGGGATGAGTCGTCCTTGGTTGCTTTTTAGCTGTGTGAAGCAGCTTCTCTTTAAAGAACTAGAGTGAAATCCTGGCCCAACTGAAGTCAATGGGAGTTCTGACATTGACTCTAGTGGGGATGGGATTTCTCCCCTGTATTCTGTGGGCTCCAGTTCCCAAATCCAGATCACTGCTATTACCAGATGAAGGATAAACTATGAACTCTTTATTTAATTTAATCTAAACAGATTACGTAAAGGAATAAATATCCTCATTTCAACTCCTGGCCGCCTGGTTGATCACATCAAGTCCACAAAGTGCATTCACTTCCGTCGTATTCAGTGGCTGATTATGGATGAGGCCGACAGGTAAACTTTTAAGTGCTTAGACATTTGATATGGATAACGAGAACCTCTACAGCTACATTAGATTATGTATTCAATATTTTAAAAATAAGAGATCTAAACCGTCATGCTCCAGGGCAGAAACCAACCACTAAGTGCCTGGGGTTTGGATGATATTTCCCCTCTGGGCAGGTTATTCTACAATTGTCTATTACAGGGATTCTTGCACCTTCTGACACATCTGGTGCTGGCCACTGTTGGAGATGGGATACGGGACTAGATAGGCCACTTGTCTAATCCACTATGGCACGTCCTATATTCCTAATTGGCTCATGTAGCCTTGAGCCTTCTCTTCCTTCTCTTTTCTTCTAGCTTCCCATAATGCCTTCTGTGGTCTCCATCTTCTTGGCAGGATCCTGGACATGGGCTTTGAGAAGGATGTGACCGTGATACTCAATGCTTTAAATGCAGAGAGCGAGAGGCGGCAGAATGTCCTGCTCTCAGCCACGCTCACAGAAGGTAAGTTATAGACATAATTGCTGGAATTAAGGGTGCTGGGGGTGCTACTGCACCCCCTGGCTTGAAGTGGTTTCCATCATAGACCAGGTTTACAGTTTGGTTCAATGGCTCTCAGCATCCCCACTATATAAATTGTTCCAGCACCTCTAGTTATAGCGCATGCCAAGACCATGCCTCTCTCTCAGATCATACATCTCTCATGTATCGAACATTGACGTTTGTCGAAACATTTTGCCAATTTCTTGAAAACGTTACACCTACATCGATTTCAAGCCAACCTCTACTGCTCCTCTAGAACAGCACGCGTTGCTCTTGAGGTGCACGTGTTTACTCTACTACGTTAATACTCAAGGAGACAAAGCGGAACGATTTCCTACAATTTACTCGCAGAGAAGCTTCTGCTTCGTGTGTAATGGATTTTGTTTGGTGCAGGAGTAACGAGGTTGGCCGATATCAGTTTGCATGATCCAGTGAGCATTGCCATTGTGGAGGAAACCTGGGACAGAACCACACCAGAGCAGGAAGCCATTGGTTCACCAGCCCGCATGGAAGAGGATGGCTTTGCCATACCGGAGAAGCTCAAGCAGCATGTGGTGGTGGTTCCCAGCAAACTGAGGCTTGTCACGCTAGCAGCTTTTATCCTGGGGAAGTGCAAGGTGAGGTTCCGTGTCTTGTATTCACGCCTGAGTAGAAGGAAGTGGCTCATGAGCGTTTCTACCTCCTGTTTTTCTGTAGGGTCAGGCAACGGAAAGTGAAAGCGAGTAGCAGTGTTCTGATGCATACAACCCAATGGCCGAAGTCATTCCGTGGTCACCTGATTTTGTCTGTGAGCCAAACCCTGAGCTCCTTCCTTGGGCTAAGCTTCCATTGAATCCAAGTTGTGTGTGTGTGTGTGTGTGTGTGTGTTTTCAAGGGATCTGGGATTGGGGGACCACACACACACACACTCACTCACTCACTCACTCTCTGTCTCCCCCCCCTCCCATTTGGAAACACGAATACCTAAATTGCATTGTGTTCTGATGATGATCAGACTTGGGCTCAATCTAACCTCCTCTGGTCAGGAGTTGTGGAACTAGGGGCCTTCCACTGAGAAATTCCTTCTTTCAGCTCCCAAAGATCTCAGCCTAGGCTCTGTCAGCTGTAGTGTACCTGTGGCATACCGCTGTCTCAGAGAGGGGCATTGCCTGGTCCGTGGCCATCAGTGGTCATGTGTATTATATCTCAGACTTGGATCTGTATTCAGAAGTGAATTAGGAGCCAGAGGAGTGTGCAGGGTGCCAACGTGGAGTGTTCTCCTCTGTCTTCCTAGGTCACTAGGGAGGCTCCTGTGTGGGATGTGAACTTTTGTTTTTAGCAGCCAGTTTATGTGCCAACATTTTTAATTTGTCCGTTTTCGGATGTATTAGTAATTGAGGTCATTTGGTGATCAGAGAATCGTCAGAGGCTTATAAACATGGCCGTGCACGTGTTCTTGTTCTCCCTGCAGTTTGAAAAACGCCACAAGATGATCGTTTTTTTCTCCAGCTGTGAGCAAGTGGAGTTCCACTACAAGCTCCTCCTGAAAGTCCTGCTGGGAGGTCAAGAGGCTGAAGAACCTGAACGTTTGCCACTCCCCTCTTCACACTTAAAGTTCCTGCGACTACACGGCAACATGGAACAGGAGGTGAGCACCGCTGAAGAGTGTATTAAAAGTGGAATGGGCTGAGGACGGTCCTCATTTGCCCCGCACCCTAATCTCCTACCCCACAGGAAAAGTGTTTTCACATCCTCTGTTTTGTTCCACAATTACTTCCAATTACCTTCCAGTTACTTGACTGGGGTAAAACTGGTACATCATAATAATACCAATACCTCGGTCTTATATCGCCCCTTTGGTCAGTGGCTCTCAAAGCACTTTACAAAGGAGGTCAGTATCATCATCCCCTCTGGTACATGATGCTAGGACTGGAAAGTTGTCACTCACTGTGCTGTTGAATCTATGCAGCTGTGCTGCTAGACATGTTATGGGTTCTTTATACCCAAGGGATCACATGGTGTGAACAGAACACTGGTGGAGGGGTCTACAGATGCTGTCTTGCAGCAGAAACTTCCTCTTCCTTCTCCTCCTTTTCTGATTGCAGCCCTGGTCAGCCCTCTTAAGTGTGGCAACATGGTCCAGCAGGTAGGGCACAGGCATGGGAGTCTGGAGACTTGGCTTCTATACCGGACTCTGCCAATGATCCATTGTGTGACTTTGGGTGAGTCGTTTCACCTTGTGGGGGCTTCGGTTTCCCCATGCATTAATACGAACAGTGATCCACACCTGCGAAGCGCTACAGAAAAGTTGTGCTGTTGTTTCAGCGTGCTGATGCAGTCACACAGTGTTTCCCAGTGGACAAACTTAAACCGTTGCCCCTTCGTGTGCCTACGTTTTTAGCTTTCTGAGGTAGGCAGGAAAGTGCTTTGATTAACAAAGGAAATAATCTTATAAATAACGTTTATTATAAATAACGTTTAGGACTCGGTCAGCCAGTGTATCGACTAACAAGTTGCTGGCCCCATTATTAGGGAGCTGAGCAGACTGGCTTTGGCTGCAAAGAACAGTCCCGTGGGAGAGAGTTGTCTGGCAGGGGATTGTATTACAACAACCCAACGAAAGATCACCTAACAAAAGCGACTGGTGTGTTGGTGGTGGACGTGCAGGGCCTGGCTGACCAGCTGATTAGAATGGGATTTGATCCAGAAGGACGCGAGAGGCCAGGAGAAGCGTGTCAGTTTCTGCTGTGAATGTTCATTCTCTCTTAGTAGGAGAGTGAAACGTGTGAGCCATTATCTTTGAAAAGTCAGCAACCCTCTTCCCTGCCCCTCTCCCAGGGGGAGAGCCACTGCCCTGCCCTGAGCAGCACGGCAGAGATGGCAAATGAACAGTGCTCATTTGATGAGGCAAGAGGTGAAGAGCCATTGTTTTTCTCACTCATTCCCATCCTGCCAAGACCAGGAACATGTGCTTCACTGTCCTGCAGTCTGGCCTTCCCTCAGCCTGCCCGCCTGAGAGTGAGCAGGCCTGGTCTGGTCCGACTCTACCCCGACCAGCTGTTAAGGCAACAGAACACCACTAAGTAGCTGGCATCAAGGGAAGGGTTTTGCCTTTTTAGTACCCAGTGTGTAATTAGTGCTTGATGTCTTCAAATTAAGAGCATTAATGGAGCTAAATTGTGGATCCCATATGGTACTGCTGAGCACGGCTGCTGTCGGTGTCAACAAGATGCAACGTGTTCTTTTCTTTCGTTTTTGTTGGGCGAAGGCTGGGCATGTCAGAGAGGCCCAGGCTTCTATTGTCCTTCCTCAGAACAGAATGATATGTCCAGCCGGGGGGCAAACGGGTAAAGATTCCATAGACGTCTCTTTCATCTAGCCCTCTGCTAGAAATAGACCTATATTCCTCGGGATCGGAGTTGGAGCAAGGCTTGGAGCGTGGGGGCAGTTTTACCTTGGGGGGAAAAAACTGCTCGCAATAGATACCAAAGAGAAGTGTGATATTCTTGAGGCTAGAGACAGTCTGAGCTAGAGAAATGGAAAGGGTGAGATCTAAGACATCTCAGGAAAGTAGATTGGGACGTGTTGACTGACTTCCCTCAGCTGAGAGGCGAGGTGGCGGAGACCAGGTGGTACATTAAATTAAAGCATTAGCCATTTGCCTCTGGAGACCTGGGTTCAAGGATTGCCTCACGTGGGTTTGATGGGGTTATGTAAGTCAAAGTCCCTGTTTATTTCACAAGAAAATACAGTGTGATTGGATGCAATAAACAGCGTCAGTTCAGGAAAGGCCCATGGCTGGAATAACAAAAGATTCTGCAGGTAGACCTGCAGGTGAATTGATAGAGCTGTGTCAGGTCTGGGCAGAGCTGTGTGAGGTGATGTCAGATGAGCCCATGTTCCAAGCTCTGTTAGGGTGAGAGACGTCTCTGGTGAGAATTCAGTTTGTATGGCCCAGGACTTGGTGACAAGGCTAAGCTGCTTCCCCACATGCGAGCCTCTTCCTGGGGATGCTGATGGGGGAATGGCAGGGAGGGTCTCGCTTTAGAGTGGGCTTGAGAAAATGTTTCATTCAGCTCAGCAGTTGATGATTCTAATACTTAAACCCCCCAAGAGGGGAGTGCTGCATGGATTGGGGGAGGGGAAAGCAGTGATTTTTTTTTTCCACTGTCACAGTGCTTTAACCCAACTTGACCAGTAGGGGGAACCTCATAGACTCTCCCAGGCAGAGTTATTTCTAAGCCAGCAACTAGACCTGCCTCCCTCTAGTCCAGTGTAAACTACTGTTTCCTTCTTTGGTGGGTCCTTTCCCCACAGATACAGGTGATCCTTTTCACCATACTAACGTCACCCCCCTGCGACTTCACAAGCCCTTGGGATGTTGGCCATCTTGAGTTGGGCGTATGCATTTGGGCCAGCACCAGACGTTGCACTTTCCTTGATGGTGTGATAGTCTTTACTGTGTGGAGTGACACCACTATTGCCATAGATTTTTTCACTTCCAAATCTCCTAGGTGCTGGGATGGAGCCATAGAATTCCACCCACTTCTCGAAGCTGGACAGAAATGATGGAAGATGAAGAGGGTTCAAACAGAAACTGTTAAATTTTCTTTATTTGCTTTACAACAGAGTATAAACATGTGCTGTGTTTCTTTTATCCTCTAGGAAAGGACAGCAGTGTTCCAGGAGTTCTTACAATGCAAGACAGGCATCTTACTTTGCACTGTAGGTAACGTAGAATGTAACATGCAAAAGACTATATGGGTCTTGATCTGGGAGGCAGTATTGTCTACTGGTTAGAGCGGATGACTGGGTGATAGAAGACCCTGATCTAATCCCGACTCTCTAGGGGAAAGTCATTTATCTGCTGTATGCTGAAGTTTCCCTCTCTTGTAGAATAGGAACTCTACCGCTCTTCGTAAATTACTTTATAATCCTTGCATGGAAGGCACCATATATAAAGTGTCTGTATACCTCCATGTCTTGGAAAATGTGTTTATCTGTGGCAGCTTGCCCGACGTGTGCAGTAAACGAAAAGCTGTCCTGACTTGATGACTATTCCAAGGTTAAAGACACAAACATGCAGGGATTAAAGGGAAGACCAACCAGAGGACTACTTCATTATAAATGTGTTTTGCTTTGTTGCTGTCCATGGCTTGCCCTTCAAGCTTCCTTCAGGGGTGGGGAGGGAAATTGCCATGCTCTACTGAAGTTTGCAGGCACCCTTGTGTAGATGTGGCACCTTCCACTTCTAGCTTCTGACCCGTCGGTGCCACAGCTAGCCTGCTGCAATGGTGCAGAAGGCTGCACGATTTGCTCTCTAATAGTGGCAGCTGTTGATCTGAAAACGTGTGAATCTTGGTGATTTCGACACACGGCAAACTTGTAAATTACAGTGATCAGGAGTAATTAGAGCTGAGAAACCCTCTCCAGCTCTGAAATTACTCTCGTTACTGTGACACATTGTTCTTAAAGGAAAAAGGTGGCAGGTTTGGGGGGTGGTGTAGTTTATTGTATGGTATGTAAAAGCCATAGTTTGCACTGGGATTACCAAGCCTGCATAGAGGAGCCTTTGACTCAGCGTGTTGCTTCTCCCAGATTGTGACAACTGCAAAATGTGCCCATCTGATGCTAGTCCACGCCCCACTTCCGTTTGCTGCTTGACCTTGATCAAGTCACAGTGCCTCGGTTTCCCCCAACAGTATCGAGAGACTGTGTATCTACCGCGACATGAGGAGGGCTGTAAATCTTATTAATTCACTGATGTTTGTAAAATACTTTGAAAGTAATACCAGGTAATGCTAAATACTATATAACTGTTATTTACTAGAATCTGTGCTCATGCTATATATTAAAAGCATTTTCAGGGAAGTAGCTCATTACAAGCCAACCGCAATTTAGAAAGCAGCATGCAAGGCTGTGTGAAGGTTCGATGGGTAGTAAATGTAGGTTTGCTAACAACATATTGCTCCATTTTTCTGCAGAAGTGCAGATGGAACATAAACACGTTGTCTTTTCTGTGTGGCATATGTTCAAAGTTATTGAGTCTGTAGTTTTGGTCCCTCCATCCCCCATCAGTGCACACATTCAGATCTGCTTTAAATGGCTGGATGAAGTGCAAGGGCAGTGAGCAGCAAAATCCACCCACAGAAGTGAGGGAGCATTATAATGAGCATGGTGCAGCTGTGCAAATGCACCTCATTGCTGAATTTCGATACATTCCCACCTCTTCTGAGCCGGTCACATGGCACAAAGGGCTGGTTTGAAAATTCCTTTTCACTTGGAACTTTGATCCAGGTTTGGAACCCAGAATCCACAGAAATGAAAGGCTGGTGGCTTAACACTCTTCCTCCTGCTAATCATTGTGCCATGGTTTTAACTGGGTGATTCTCGACATCTAAGACCTATGCTGTACCGCATCACGCGAGGGCACAGCAGTTGGTGGTGGGTGAAGCTTTCTGCTTCCTTAAAACAGCCTGTTGCTTTCTAGTTATGTGCCGCGATCATCTTTAGCACAAATCTAGGCAAAGGCAGTTGGAGAACTAGCCTGTTTTTAAACAGGTGTGGTTCCTTGGTTTGTGCCCTGCTTTGTTCCTTTGTCTCAAGCCATGACTAGGCGGCTGCAGGAGTATGTTTCTGGGCTGGTGATCTTTAGTTAAGTACATTTATACTCCGCATGGACCCTTTATAAACAGCTGGGAAGTTGGTGTTGGTTCCTGGGGCTCACAGGATCCAGCTGCAGTGGGGCTGGGTGGGAAGTGAGAGAACGGGAAGTTTCAGTTACCTTCTTCCCAGGTAGAAGTAGAGAGCAGAGACTGAGCCTTGGACAAAGAGAAGGAGATGAATCAATTTGCTGGGTACCGCAATTTGCCGGGGACCTGCTCCTGGAAGAGACAATTCAACAGGAAGCTGGACTGGGAGAGGAGACGCAGTCTACGCCAACCTCCTTTACAAGATACTCGGCGCTTGGGTGCAGGGTGGGGACAGACGGGAAGATAAATAAGAAGAAGGGGAACAGACAGAAAGATACTTGTGGGACTCTGGAGACCTGGATTCTGTTCCCTCTTCTACTACAGCCGTCCTCTGCAATCCTGAGGATGTCACAGAGGGCTTGTCTGTATGAACATTTAGTTTGTGGCAAGCCGGGGTATAAATCTACCCTACACTAGCCTGCTGAGCACTAACTGTCCACGTGGACCCTGCTGGTGCACCCTAACGGTTCCCTAGTGCGCTTTACCTACCCCGCCATGAAATGGAAGTTGGTTAAAGCACACAAAGGAACTTTTAGTGTTTAGCTGCAGGATCCACATGGATCCTTAGCATGTGCGGACTAGTGCAGGGTCAAGTCACACCCCAGCTTATCACAAAGGAAGTGTTTGCACAGACAAGCCCTTCCTCTCTCTGTGTGCCTCACTGCCCTGTCTGGAAGATGTGGGCCATATAAATACCTTAGGGAAAGAGAGACACTTAGCACTATTCCTGAACTGCAGGTGCCACCTAACACAGACGTCCCCGGGGCAGCCAGGAAATGTGCCTTCCTCCTGCCCACTAGTTCACTGCTCTATCTGACAGCCGGTGCCTTCTATACAGTTGTCATTCCCTGACTAGCAATGAAAATGTTTCACGTGGGGGAGTTCCCAGCCCCTTTACTACAAAGCCCTCTACGTGCTTTGTACCCAGAAGGTGCCAGGTCTTGCTCACTAAACCCAGACTTCTGTTACTTAACAAAGAGACGTGGGGGGAAAAAAAATCCCTCTTCTTTCTTATTTCTCTGTGACTCTGGCATCTCTCTCACTCATCTTTCCACGGTGGCAGTCCCTGTGATGCTTTGTTTCTTTTATTATTTATATAATATAATATAATTTTTTTTTTTTTTTGCCATGCAAAGTAGTCTGGCAAACAAAGAATAGAGAGGCTGTGACTCTCCAAGGGTTTCCTGCAGTTAAAGTTCTGCGCAGCTTCCTTTGGGATGTGCCTTTTAAACAAGTTCATCTCGTCCGGGGAGAGAGGAAAGATCATTTGGAGATTGTTTGCTGTTTATTCAGTCACGCTAACTCATCTTGCCAGTTTTCTGGCGGCCCCAGCCAAGAGCTTTCGCCTCTGACAGCTTCTGTGCTCTCTCCTTCCTCCTCTGATTACGCAGCCCAATCTGTCACCCTGCCGGTGGGGGTCTCTACCCTGCTGATGGCTTTCCACACTCGGCAGTAATGACTTTTGGCAGGCCGGGTAGGCACGATAGCTCCTTCCCCAGCTCGGAGAGCTGTTAGGCCCTCTCTCCCTGTTAGCTAAAGCACTTTGTGAGGTTCTTTGGTAAATAAATGAGTCATTTTAATCCAACTGACAGCCTGGCACCTGAGCAAGCTGCCTTCCATCTGTACTTCTAGGCCTCATGTAGGCAACCAATTGTCAAGCCCAGGGTCTTCAAGACCTCGCCATTGAGTGTCTTTCAAAAGCGACTTTAGTGATTTCTTTCACCGTCATTAGGTTGCACAAGAGCGACCAAGTGAACCGAGGCCCAAGAAAAAGTTTCATGTCCATCTGTAATGTTTTGTGGCAATTCACCTTATTTAGCTTCCTCAGTCACTTCCCCGACCCCTCATCCTGCCACAGGCAACTAACACAATCTGGTGACAAGAATCGGTGAGAGCAGAAATTCCACCAATTTCAGTGGTTCCCCAGGCTGGATACGTCCTGACGCCATGCCCTTCTGCGGCTTCCCGTCTAGCTGCAGATGGGATCAGATGAAACACGTGTATACGGCTTCTGCGTTTTTTTTCTTATTGCTCTATTGCTGTTCCTTTCACATCATTCCTGTAAAATAGCCTCCATGTTCCTCCCACTCCCGGCTGGAAGGCCCATCGCTGTTGAGAGCTGTGGAGGCAGTTCACTCAGGCACCAGGTGGGAGGAGGAGCTCCTGGCTTGGGCCAGCAGGGATCCCTACAGCTGATTAAGGAATGGTGTTGATAGGCTGCAAAGGGCATTTTCTCGCTTGTGTCATGTGCCTTGGAAAAACTAAGGGGAGCATTAAAAGGAAGATCCTCTGGACTTCCTCAGGGATGCAGAATAGTATTTTCTCACCTCTAATCCCTGGGTCTCTATCGTTTCCACTAAAGATGTGAAGTGAAGAGCCAGATTTTCAGCCCCAGCCTCTGTTTTTGCGGGAGCAGTTCTTGTGCCAACAAATAACTGTGGTCTCCTTTTTGCACTCACTGATTTGCAGGCCTGGCTCTTCGTAGCTAAGTGATAGCTACCTAGTTGTGTTTCAAAACAGCTGGGTAGAGATGGAATTATTGATATTTGCACCAGCAATTTCTTTGGGGCTCAAAAGCATAGGGACAGTTACTTGTGGGCACAAAACTCCACTTGCGAAATGGAGGCCACGTGCAAATCTGGCCCTAATTGTACTAGAGATGATATCAGCATGTTCATTACTGACCTGCATTGTACTGTGCCTGGTGTGCTCCAACTCATTGAGTTTGGCAGCGTATGTAGTTATAAAGTGGACCGGGGCGAGTCAGCGCTCATTCTCATACATCTGTTGAGTGTGGTAAATCCCACTTCTATTATCTGGGTCTTAAGAATGGAATCGAATAGCTGGGCGGAACTGAAGGAGTTGGTCAAATCAAATTTAAACCTCATTGACTTCACTGATGCCAGGATGGGCTGGTCTACACTTGGGAGGGGGATCGATCTGAGATACACAACTTCAGCTACGCGAATAGAGTAGCTGAAGTCGAAGTATTTTAGATCAAATTACCTGGGGTCCACGTGGCACGGGATCGATGGCCGCGGCTCCCCCGTCGACTGTGCTACCACCGCTCGCTCTGGTGGAGTTCCGGAGTCGACGGGGAGCGCGTTCGGGGATCAATATATCACGTCTTAACGAGACACGATATGTCGATCCCCGCTAGATCGATTACTACCCGCCGATCCGGCGGGTAGTGAAGACGTACCCAATGTAACCTCTGGAGCACTGAGAACAGCTAAATGTGACCATCTAGTTTAGTTAGTGCTTGTAAAATGGATCTTTATCCCCACCGTTCTGTAGCTCTGTCTGGTACCTCCCCAGTGGAGATTCCCAAAGAATATTTTATGAAGGTTTATGAAGTAAGAATCTCATCGCATATGGGGTGTCCCAGCAGCAGAAGGCGAGTAGGCTGAGAGTTCTACCTCCTAACTGTACTGTGCTGCTTTCACGTTACACCGTTTATAGGAATAGGATCCACAAGAGAGCCCCGTGGGTTGATATTGAGGAATCTTTGAAGGTTTGCGGAGCTTTCCAATTACCAGTAAATCACATGACCTAGTTTTAAAAGGCTAATATAATCCTCAAGAGAAAAATGTTAGTAATTAGCAAACTAAACTGAATCCTGCTGCTGATACCGAGAAGGCGGCATGGCCTAATGAACTGAGCAGGAGGCTGGGAGCCTGGAACTCCTGTTAAATTCTAATCCCGGCTCCTACCCCGACCCTCCGTTAGGACAAGAATTAACCTCTTCATTTTTCTCTCTGCTTTCCCAAGTGTACAAGGGGGATAATGCTATTTACAGCAGTGGTTCTCAACCTGGGGCTTGTCAGAGGAACAGGGGGTATTGGCCTCTCTGATCGTCCATACTGCTGCAAAATTGATTTCTCCTTATTTATTTGCTTTCATGTTCTTATGTGACGTTTTGCACCTCTGCTCATCTGACTGTAGGAGTGAGCCGTTTCATAATGAGCGCTTCAGAACGAAAGGATGTGTTGACTTCTAAGGGTGTGTCTACACCGCGGCTGGCCTGTGCCAACTGACTTGGGCTAAGGGGCTGTTTAATTGCAGTGTAGATGTCGGGGGTCAGGCTGGAACCCAGACTCTATGGCCCTGCAAGGTGGGAGCGTCCCAGAGCTCAGGCTGCAGCCCCAAGCCCAAACTACATCATAATTAAACAGCCCCTGAGCCCAAGCCCCATGAGCCTGCGTCTGCTGGCACAGGCCAGCCGCAGGTGTCTACATGTCCTAAGTGGGCTCTGTGCAAAGTGGCTCCTGTTTGACTTCACTTGGAGCCACAGTGTAACCTGGCTGGCGTTCATGGGAAGGCCTTTGCTGCTGCAACTTCGGCTCCCTAGTCTTTCACGTGCGTGGGAGTTGCATGAAAACACTTCAGTGGGCGGCTGACACATTTTTAGCACATTAGGCTCCTGCTTACATTCTTAATGTGTTCTATTTTGCAACGAGCTGAAAGATACATGTGTTCCAAAACATTTCCCAGCAGAGTCAAATCTGCATACCTCCACTGTACTGAGTGGGGCGATTGCTAAATCCAAGGAATGTGTAAGGATGATACTGATGCTGCAGAAAATCAGGGATGGGGATTTTGAAGCTATTTTGGGGGCAATATTGAAAGCTTAAGACCTGTTTGAAGAGGTTTGTTTGTAATCTGCACTGGCTGTGGGTATGTCAAAGGACCTCACTCAAAAGTCCTTCTGTAAGTTGGTGGGCCAGTTCACTAGACAGTGCTTCATATAACTCTCCCAGTCGCGGCAGGATTTCAGACCCTTCTCTTCAGGGTTGAGTTTTATTGCTCCAAATCAAAACCTGTTCGGTGTAAATCAAATGGCAAGATCAGGTAGCATAAATCAGCGTAACTCCATTGAAATGGGTATATTTACATCTGTTAGGGTCTGGCCCAAAATAATGAAAATATTTCTGGTTTTGTAAAAACCCTTTTTTGACTTTTGTGTTTGTTTAACTCAGAAACATTGTTTAAATGGAGACGGATAGAAAGTTTAAAAACCAAAGTATGTAAAACTCCCATAGCCTTAAACTCTGCATCTCCCCAAATATTGATCATTCTGAGTGCATTGTATCTGCCTTTATTTTTTAAGCTGTTTTTAAAAATTGTATTTTTTTAAATTACTTTTAAAGGATGTCGCAGCACGAGGATTAGACCTGCCTCAGGTCACATGGATTGTTCAGGTAGGTTTCCATGTGTGCGCGTGTAAATAAATATTATACCCTCGTGTTCAGACAAGTGAAACCTTGTATTGATACTCTTATACCTGGATACAATCCCGGAAAGCCGGGGGTCCATGCGAGGTCGAGTCCTACAGACTCTGTGTAAGTGCCATAGTCCACAGGTGCAGTAGTTCCCACAAGATCGGGGCCCAAGCTTCTTTCTGGGTCACTGGATTTCCAGGTACCCTCTTGTTCCACAGCAGGATTTGCCCTTCTTTTCAGTGGGAGCTGGATCGAGCCAAGGTTGTAAGTTCAAGGACTGAGGGAGAGAGGAGTGTATGTGAAATACTGTTTTTAACTTTAAAATAATTGTAAGTTTTACATGTTGACTTTGAAAAATACAAGGAGAAATATTGAACCCAAGATTTTCACGTACTAAGGGTCCATCTCCATTGCAGCTGGGGGGTGTAATTTGTGCACGCTCTAGCTTTGATCGAGCCAGCATGTTAAAATTAGCAATGTGGCTGTGACAGCAGCTCAAACTAGCTGCCCAAGTATAATCCTGTCCAAGATCCTAAGTACGTACCTGGGCAGCTGGCCTAAAGTGCTGCCGCCTCCCAGCAGCAGTGTAGATGGACCCTAAGTGACACTTGGGTAATAGCATGGTGTGTTCACCACCAAAACGGCTTTTTAATTTCTAGCACGTTGTGGCGGGGCGATGACTCACTGGCGCAGCGCCTCCTGCTGGTTGTCCAGGGAATTCACTCTTTTCCCGCTCCAGAGCGCCCTCTGCAGGCCGGATGATGTCTTGTCTGCCGCTGGCCCCCGTGTCCCTCCGGGACCCTGGTGCCCTTTGCACAGGGGTTCTGCCCACCTCAGCAACCCACAATCTCTGGGCCTCCCCTCCCAGGGGAACCCCCTACCCTCTATCCCCACCTTGCCTCAGTGGCTACTGTCAGTCTCCATCTAGCCCCCGCTCACTGGGGCAGACTGCAGTCTATAAACCACTCATCATCAGCAAGGGGGATTGGACTAGCTGCCTCTGCCTATTCCTAAGCCACCCCTCTGCAGCCCTAGTACCCTTTTTGTGGGCCCTTAACTCGGCCTGCAGCCTGGGGCTTTTCTAGGCTGGAGCTCACCAGCTCTTTCTGCCCTTCCGCAGCACTGCTCCACCCTAGGTACCCTCCTCAGCTTCCCAGGCAGCCAGGTCCTTCTCTCTCTAGGGAGCTAGAGAGAGTGTCTCTGTCAGTCTCTGGCTCTCAGCCCTCTTATAGGGCCAGCTGTGGCCTGACTGGGATGTAGCCCCACCTGTGGCAGCTCCCCCCAATCAGCCTAGCATTTCTCCGCCACAGCCCTCTCCAGGGCTGCTTTAACCTCCTCAGGGCAGGAGCAGGGTGTCCACCCCGCTACACACACCCCTCAATGTAATTAGTCTGATTTTAATTTTAGCTAAAAAAAAAAAAAAAAAAGATAGCCGGTCAGCGGAGGATGGGGGCCAAGTCTTTAGTTTGCAGGCCCAATTTATTTATCCAAAGATATAGTTGCCAATGCTTGAACACAGTGCAAATTATCTAAGGCCTAGGGTGACTTCTGCTTGTCCAGAAGGCGAAAGCTCCGATGTCCTGAGAGCAGTGTCCCTCAGCACTGACCTGCAGGGAGCAATTAGATTGCTCACAGCATCTTATTCACACCTCTAGCCAGTGGAGATTTTGCCAGAGGGTGCAGGTATAAACACTAAAATGGGCTTTGGTCGTTGGTTTTTTTCCAGGTAAACACAGAGGGCTTACTTCTAAGCAGTATCTCTGTGTGTTGGTTTCCAAGAAGGTTGCGGGGAGGAAGTGTCCCACTTTATAGGACCAGATCCTGCAAATTTAATGCCTGTTGAAGTAAATGGGTGTCACTGGTTTATTACTGGGCGCTTAATCAAAATGTTAATAGTGTTTGATGGGTAGAGCTGGAAAGACAATTGGTCTGTATCCCTCACCTACCTCCAACTAAAGAGCTGTGCACCGGTACTTTGCTTGTGGTTGTTTTCTGCCGAGTAACTAGCACCGATTCACTTTAAATAAACCAGAGCAATTTAGCCTGACTTTGAATTTGAATCCTTCTCCTTTCTCCTGGCAGCTTTCCTCTCAAATGTACCGCAGGCAGCTTATTGCTCTGTGTGGGCAATCTTGTTTAAAAAAAAAAAAAAAAAAGGCAAACAGATTACTGACAAGCCTGTGTAGAAATAAAATGTAAAAAGCGAAGAGAGACATTGAGACGGGGAAACTGTCCTATTATCTGAAACTTGGCCAATGTGTCACATTCTCATGTCAAAACCCTGCTATGGCTGATGAGGCTGGGTTGAGTGATGGTTCCAGGGATCAGTCCGATGGGTTCTTTATAAACAGCCCCTTTCTAAGGAAGGCAAGGCCCCCAGATCCTTTCTAGGGTAATAGACGAGGTGCCTTGTTTATAATTAACACACTGTGTTCTGTTAATTCCTCCTTTTCTCTCTCCTGTTTCCTTTTGAAGTATAACGCTCCGGCTTCGCCTGCAGAATACGTCCACCGAATTGGGAGGACGGCTCGGATTGGCTGTCACGGGAACAGCTTGCTCGTCCTGACTCCTTCGGAGGCAGAATATGTCAACTCGCTGGCTTCTCACAAGATTAAGTGAGTCAGAAACCTGAACAAAAGTTTCAGCTCATCTCAGCTAATTAACCTTCCATGGCACTTGCAGAGGGACTGGGTCTTGTACGGGTTTTAATAAGAGTTATTAATTCTTGTGCTTCAGGACTAGCCACAGAATGGCAAAAAGAGAGAACTAACACCTATAAAATCATCAGTATGACACATTTACTGTGGGGGGGATGGCAAGGAAGGGATCTATTGTGCACAATTGTTACCTTTAAAGCCGTGCATTCAGACCTTGCCTACTGGAGGTCACAAGTCAAGTGAGCATCTCTAATGGCTACTGGACACTTGCCCATGTTGTCAGAGTTCATGCAGAAATCCAGGACTGGCATAACTGGGGAGTTAGAGGTCACAGTTGAGAGAGAGTTGACCAAGCTGTGCCATATGTTTAGGCCCAGGACTGCAATAGTAGAGACTGTTGCAAGTCCTATTTACGAGAGTCTGGTAGAACTGTACAGGGCCCCGGCACTGGCATGACATGAGTGTTGCAGGCGCAGAGTGAGGTGTATTTGCAAAGCCCGGGGAGGAGGCTTCAGCAGCACTTGCCAGCTCTGGCTAGTCAAAGAATGTGGGAGTAGGGCTGAGGAAGGCCAGACAGGATGCCCAGAGCCTACATATGGATGGCTGTTCGGCAGTCTGCATGAAATGCGGTCTTAGTTCTCAATGGACAAGCATCCACATCATAAAACCCACCACCCTGTTAGTCCCTCTCTCAGCTCCCTCCTGAATAAAACCAAGGATGAACGTGTCTTGAAGCCTGAATTGCCTTCTGACCCTTAGAGGTGACCCAACATGAGGTCCATAGAGATGTGGGAGAAGTTTGTACTGCCTCTGCCTGCGTTGTGTATAAATAGGAGTTCTGTGTCTGGGAGCCATCAGTCCTGAAGTTGTTGTGAACACTAAAGTCTTCCTCACAATTTAGGAGAGAAAGAGCCTACCTCTAACCAGGGCTGTGCATCCTAGCGTGAATCCTCCCCATCCTTGCTAATCACTGCTGCTTTGGAGCGCTCTTTACTCTACCACCCTGTCCCAACCGCCTCACCAGCCATTTGGACATTCACGCCTTCCTGTGCTTCTCGTATCAATGTCTCTTGTCGTTCAGAACAACAGCCAACTCAAATCACTGCAGTGCAGACCCGTAAACGACAATACACAAACGAACTGGCTTTTATTTTGTGGGTGTATAAATGGGGTGGAGCCGCCCAGATTCTAGTTTGGTTTTGAATTCTTGAAATAAACTAACATTGGCAACAAATAGCGGATTCTTCTAGGCGGTGAGCCATTTAGTGGTCTAACAAAGAGCCATCCATCATCCCAGGAAACAATCTATTAAGCAGACACCAGCAAGACATGGAGGTCTAAGCTGACAGATTTTTCTCCCTCTCCCCCCCCATGTAACAAGTTGCACTGACATTTTAAAGGTGAAATCCCACATTATTGTGAGTTTTTAACTCCAGATGGAAAGTTTATTTTTGTTTCTTTGACGGGAAGGGGTAAAGAGGTAAAACTGCCTGTTTTTATTTTACTTTAATTTTAATTAGCAAAGTTTCATCCTTTGGGGTATTTTTGACACGTTTAAGGAGCGGTATCTCCTGAGCAGTTATACCAGCTAAGGAGACCTGTTGTTGAGCTAGTCGCGGCTCATTGGGTGTCCTTAGATGTTGCGTGCCACAGCTTGCCCGGAGGAGTTGTATGTGAATGTATTTTAGCCGTTCTGAAATCAGTACAGCCAAATTACACTGAGTATATTGTCTGATTTTTTTCAATGTAATCCTCGTAATAAAACTTGCTTGCCATAAGATTACGGGCCTCTAGAAGAGTGGAGTGTAATTCACCCACAGTTACCTGATCGGAAAAATGTGTGTCTAATTGGGGCAGGCGGGTGGCTTGGCTTGTATGTAGTGGCATATCTTGTTCTCTTCCAAATCATCGTGCCAGTGTATGTGAGGGGGCAACAGACTAGAGAGGAGTGCTGATGAATTACCAGAAAGATTCGGAAAGGCAGCTTGAAGCTCAGGGCAGCAAGTGCCATCCATGCAAATTGCCCCCACACTTCATAAACTGAGCATTACGGTGATAATCCTGACAATTTAAATTAGGGTAGAGGGCAAAAGACAGCAGGCGCTGGACTGCCATGATAACTTTTGTTCCCGGATCTTCTTTGTATCTTTCTGTGAAGCCTGCATAAGTTGTTTGGGTTTGTATTTTGTTTCTTTGCTTAGCTTAAAATATGCTTTAAATTAAGTCCTGATGGGTTTATCGATATGTAAAATACTAGGTAAAATGTGTGTTTCTAGGAAGACAAAGCGCAAGACAGGTTGCTGGAGTTTTGTTGTAAATTAACAGAGCTATGCTGATTTATGCCAGCTGAGGATCTGGTCAGGCGGATTTTTTCCTCCCCCAGTGGGCATTGGGTTTAGGTTCAGAACTGTTGACAATCATAAATAATCAGAGCAGCCGCGGCTTGTTCCTGAATGAAAATCTATTTCAGAATTAGGAATGACTACCTTTGAAATCGGCAATCACTCTCAGTTAATTTTCATCTATACCTAAAGTCGTTATTTGACTTCTAAGATCTCAGAGCAGGGTTAGGCTTTGCCAAAACCATTCCATTTTGGCTTTGCTGAGAATGGTAATACCCAGTGGGTTCAGGAATGCTGTATGGTTTCCTTTGCAACTTTGTTTTCTTGCTGTGCGTAATTTAATGTTACGTTTTCCCTCCCTAGCCAGAAATTCTCTCTCTCCCTGTCATTTCATATGTATTTCCCTCTTCTTTTTAAGGTTAGATTCCGCAATGGTCTGCCTCAGCCCTGTTTGTAACTAAAAGCTTTTCCTTCAAAGGAAGGAAGCAAGAAGCAGAAGAAAGTCGGCGAGATATGGATATATATATTTTTTGCTTATGTATCTTTTAGTTCCTAATAATCTAGCGGCGCCTGCTTCGACAGCCATCAGATAATTTCTTTATCTCCTAACGGCTGCCTAACTAATTTATGAAGGAAAGCGTATCCACGTGAAGGCACGAGTCATTCCCCCCCTTACATATCCCCCATTCCCCCTTTGCATGATGCTCCCTGCTGTGAACTGAGTTCGCATATCTATAAGGCTGTGAGCTGGCACCACGCCAGGAGAGAGGAGAAGGGGGTGACATATCTCAGGCAAATCACTGTCAAAGGCTTGACATGTTCATTCATAGCTCTGTCAAAGCAACCTTTGGGGGTATGGGGAGAAATGCCTTTCTCTTGGTTAAGTGGTTGCCATTTATGTTTTAATTTACAGTTATGCTTTTCAAAAACAAACAGAAAAATCCTCAGTTGTCTTTTTATGCTCCATTTCCCTTCCTTCCATTCCCTCCCTCCCCTTTCCTTTCTCTACCTCTACATTCTCTGTGAAGGAATCTTCTCTGTGCAGTATTTCCTAGCCGCATAAGAGCGGATGCTTGCGTTCCACATAGGCTGGAATCTTGGCCAATGCAGAACCATAACTCACAACCTTTTGGACCGAATCATAACTTCTCTGGACTGGCTCTGCTCCTTCCTTGGCATGTCATGAACTTGATGTTGCAAGAAGTTGTGTTCACTTTGGTTCCTTTAACTGGGTAGGACTGAAACAGCAGAGATGGTGTGGTACTGCAGGTCACGATCAAGGTTCGTAAGCAGAACGGTAGGGGGAAGCTTTCCCATGTGCCATGCTTGCATTTAGTAGTGTGATTTAGCGAATAAATTGTGGAGCTGTCAGTATTTACTCTTGGGTTCCGTTCCTGGTTCTGCCATTGATTCCCTGTGTGACCTGGGAAAAGTTATTTAACCTGTCTGTGCCTCTTTTTCCATAGCTGCAAAATAGGTCACTATTGTTCTCCCTGTCTTGCAGGGTATTGTGAGGATCGAGATCAGTTCCTATTGTAAAGTGCTTTGAGATCCTCAGATGCAGACACTGAAGTGCAGAGTATTATTATTAATCTCTGAATTCACCAAATTTAAGAAAACAAAAATAATACCTTTCAGAATCCTTACATTCCTATGACACCTTTGATCCAGAAAGATTCCTAAACACTGGTCCAAACTCTGCTCTTCTGTAAACAGGTATAAATCCATAGTAACTCCGTTGACTTTGGTGGAGCAACTTTGGCTTTACATGAAAATAAACACCTCTTGTGACACTTGGCTATGACACCAGATTGTCTCCTTTATTGCAAAAGGCTCCATGGGATTTTTAATGATCACAAACAGGCAGGGCATTGGTTTTACACGTAACCAGGAAGAGATGTTGAAGTTTCACTTTTTTGACTGTGATCCCAGAAAGGAAAGAAAATGAAGTCTTAGGGCTGGCATTGAAAATGGCCGTTGAGGCTATGTCAGACTTGGTGAGTGAGCTTATCCAACAGGGAGTCTGTGTCTAATCAGCCCTAACCCGAGTAACATTGCAGTCAGTTGTAATGATTGCAAGATCTAGTGGGAAAGAGGAATAACTTGGCTGGGAAATGGATGCTGCAAGCTAGTAAAACAAAGTCCTTTACAGTGTTTTGTTTTGGGGGATGGTGAGGCATGGAAAAATCCTGCTGATCCCACTCTTTTCCCCTAGCCTCTCAGTCCTTTGTTGCTGTCACCATCTTTCTGGATGAGAATAGACTGATCCTAGGAGCTCCTTAATCACATGAAGAGCATCATCGTTGAGTGACAATGAGGCTGCTTGGTACCTGCAGCAGGGCTGTATAGGCTGCCTTTATAGAATCATTGAAATGTAGGACTGGAAGGAACCTTGAGAGGTCATCTAGTCTAGTCCCCTGCACTCAAGGCCACACTAAGTATTAACTAGACCATCCCTGACAGATGTTTGTCCAACCTGCTCTGAAAAATCTCCAACAATGGAAATTCCACAACCTCCCTAGGTAATTTATTCCAGTGCTTAACCACCCTGACGGTTAGGAAGTTTTTCCTAATGTCCAGCCTAAACTGCCCTTGCTGCAATTTAAACCCACTGATTCTTGTCCTATCCTCAGAGGCTAAGGAGAACAGTTTTTCTCCCTCCTCCTTGTAACAACCTTTTATGTACTTGAAAACTGTTATCATGACCCCTCTCAGTCTTCTCTTCTCCAGACTAAACACACCCATTTTTTTCAATCTTCCCTCATACGTCATGTTTTCCCTTTAATCATTTTTGCTGCTCTTCTCTGGACTTACTCCAATCAGTCCACATCTTTCCTGAAATATGGCGCTCAGAACTGGACACAATATTCCAGTTGAGGCCTAATCAGCACGGAGTAGAGCAGAAGAATTATTTCTCATGTCTTTCTTACGACACTCCTGCTAATACATCCCAGAACGATATTTGCTTTTTTTTACGACAGTGTTACACTGTTGACTCATATTTAGATTGTGATCCACTCTGACCCCCAGACCTCTTTCCGCAATACTCTTTCCTAGACAGTCATTTCCCGTTTTGTATGTGTGCAACTGATTATTCCTTCCTAAGTGGAGTACTTTGGATTTGTCCTTATTGAATTTCATCCTATTTACTTCAGACCATTTCTCCAGTTTGTCCAGATCATTTTGAATTTTAATCCTGTCCTCCAAAGCACTTGCAACTCCTCCCACCTTGGTCTCGTCTGCAAACTTTATAAGTGTACTCTCTATGCCATTATCTAAATAATTGATGAAGATATTGAACAGAACCGGACCCAGAACTGATCCCTGCAAGACCCCACTCAATATGTCCTTCTAGCTTGACTGTGAACCACTGATAACTACTCTCTGGGAATGGTTTTCCAACCAGTTATGCACCCACCCAATAGTAGCTCCATGTAAATTGTATCTAGGTTGACTTGCCTGCCTGGAAGTAAACTTTGTGTGTTCCAGTGGAGACTTGGATGCACTCCATGCCTTGTTGAGCTGCGGAATGATATGATGGGTCTGTGTGTTGACCCGGAGTCTTCCACATGGCAGCATTAAGCAAAAGCACTTGGCCAAAAAATTCTGTTTGTTACATTTAGAATGCTGTGATTTAAAAATAAGGGCCTCTCTATGCTTTCACATAGGCACAGAGTTTGCTAAGGTAGAAAAATGTGGACAAGCAACCGCATAATGTGCCAGGAAAAAAAAGTATATTTGGCCCTCAAATTTTCACAGAACGTTGGTTTAATTCTTAATACAGTACTGTTCATACAGCCAAATATTGGTCGTATTGAAGCCAATGGCAAACTTTCCATTGGCACATGATATGACCTATGAATGCTTATACCTGCTTTTCACCATTTGTTTTTCAACACAATATTTTTTTTGGGGGGGGGGGAGGGATTGTTAACATGTGGGAGAAAACCTTTCCTATGCTAGAGTCAAAAACACTCGGCCCATGAAGGCTGAATGACTTGGAAGAAAGCATAAAATCATCACTGATAAAGTTTGCAGATGACACAAAAATTGGCAGTGGTAAATAATGAAGAGGACAGGCCACTGATACAGAGCAGTAAGGATCACTAAATAAACTGGGTGCCAGCAGAGAATATGCATTTTAATGCGTCTAAATGTATACATCTAGGAACAAAGAATATCGGCCATACTTACGGGATGGGGGCTCTGCCCTGGGAAGCAGTGATTCTGAAAAGGATTTGGGGGTTGTTTTGGATAATCAGCTGAACATGAGTTTCCAGTCTGACTCTGTGGCCAAAAGAGCTAATGCAATTCTGGGATATATAAAGACGGGAATCGAGCAGGAGAAGAGAGGCTATTTTACCTCTATATTGGGCATAAATGTGACTGCTGCTGGAATACTGCGTCCAATTCTGGTGTCCACAATTCAAGAAGGATGTTGATAAATTGGAGAGGGTTCAGAGAAGAGCCATGAGAATGATTAAAGATTTAGACATTAGAAAACATGCCTTATAGTCATAGACTCAAAGAGAAGGTTAAGGGGTGACTTGATTACAGTCTATGAGTATCTACCTGGGGAACAAATATTTAATGATGGGCTCTTCAATACTACATGATCCAACGGCTGAAAGTTGAAGCTAGACAATATCAGACTGGAAATAAGACATAAATGTTTAATGGTGAGAGTAATTCACCATTAGAACAATTTACCAAAGGTATTGGTAGATTCTCCAGCACTGACCGTTTTTAAATCAAGCTGGGATGTTTTTCTGAAAGATACTCTTTTGGAATTATTTTGCAGAAGGTCTGTGGCCTGTGTTATACAGGGGTCAGACTAGATGATCAGAATGGTCCCTTCTGGCCTTGAATCTGTGAATTTCTCTCTCTCATATATATGCACACACAAGTACACAAACTCAATTCTTTTCAGGTCACCTTAATGTTTATTAAAGTCCTTTGAGATCGTCCAGGTGTGTGAGAGGTTCATTGTCTTATTAATTATTACTGTAAAACTGACCAGTTCAAAATTACTGAGGATAGGAACCATATGAAAACTTTATCTGGTACTTTTTTCATAATACACTAATATTTCCCATTTTCTCTAGAGCTAAATTAATAATTTTCAGTTAAACCTTAAAATTGGAAGTACTAATTATTGAAGACTTTATGGTAGGTGAGAGCCAAGAATCTTCCAATGGACTATATTGTTCTTCTTCACTTCCCACCCCTGGCTACTATTCTGTTACATCCTACACCACTAAAATATGTGTTAGTTTTGCCCTTCAGTTTAATGGGAGCAAGATTATGGGTGAAATCGTGGCCTTCTTGAAATCAATATAAAAGACTCCCATTGACTTCCGTAGGACAAAGATTTCACTCCAGGTCTTCAGACATCTCCCGGGTTCCGTGTCAGTTATGGTGATGTAAATTGTGGCTGAAGTGAGACTCGTTGGGAGTGAGAAACACTAAGAAAACATATAGGGCATCATGTCAGAGCCTGGATTCTCAGGCTGAAATTTTAGGCATTGGTTCCCTCTGCCCCGCTTTACCATTCTGTGGGGTTTTGGGGATCACTGGTTATATCTGATCCCCTTGGTGAGGAAGTGAGTCAGCTTCTGTAGGCTATGTCTCCACTACACAGCTTTTAGTGACAGGGCTGTGTTGCCACAACCATGCCCCTAAAAGTCGCACAGTGTAGCTGCAGTTTGTTGGCTCCCCTGCCGACAAAAGATGTCTACTCCCAGCGAGCAGCACTGTTCACACTGGCACTTGTCGCGGCAAAACTTTTGTCTTTTGAGGGGGGGTGGGGGTAACACCTCTGAAAGACAAAAGTTTTGTCGTTCAATTGCCAGTGTAGACATAGCCATAGAGAAAGCTGTGCATCGTCTTTGGGAAAAGAGGAGACATTACCATTTTTTTGTTTCCTTTTCTGCTGCGTCAGTGTCTCCGAAATGAAGATGGAGGATATTCTGTCCAGCCTGATGAAAGACGATCGTTTCCAGGGGCGCCGGTGGGGAACCAAGGTGAGCAAATGTTCGATTCAGAATTGCTTAAATTTACGTTTCCTAACCAAGCGTGACAAATAAGCCTTTCCTTGGCTCTGTTTCTTCAAGACAAGGTATTAGCAAACCTATGATCTGGGCAGTGCAAAATGACAGTTGAACCTTGCTATTCCACACTTCCCTAATCTATGTTCCTTGAAAGTTTTGCTCCAAAAGGTCCCTTTACAATGCTCAGCAAAGATTTCACAGCGGGCTGTGCTGTAGTGAGGGCTTTTATGGCAAAGAAACTGCATTGCTTTTTTTACAAACCTACTGCAGTCCATTAGCTAGCAGATTCTGAAATATTTTAAGTGATTACAAACTACACAACAGTCCTCCAAGTAAATAAACATTTTTGTGACGCATTCTCCAGGGTTTTTTAATTTTCACCTTTGTTTGCTTAGGGCCTGCTCCAAAGCCCATTGCCGCAGATGGGAGTCTTTCCACTGACATTGGTGGGCTTTGGATAAGCTCCTTCCTTGCTAATTCACCGAATGCAGACACTTGCAATGGATCTCCCTGTCATTAGAGCAAATTGGAGAGTACTGCTGTTTAAGGGCCCAGTTCTTAGATAGAATGTGAGTGAAAGTCAAGCATTATCCAGGTTTATTTTTCCACTTGCTCATTATTTTGCCAGTTCACTCGTTTCCTTACACCAGCCCACAGTCTTCAACTTGTGCACTGTCTTCCAGTTTCCTACTGACGGCAACTGTGGGTGTTCCCGTGCCTTTGAAAAATAGTCATCCTTCTGTTATGCCATACATCATCTTCCATGGAGATCTGTGGACCATCTGACATTTCTATTCAAAACCCCCATGTATTTCCGGCCCTTTCCTCAAGTCAATATACAGTATATACGGGGTTTTTTATTTTCTGTTGTATGTTGACTGGAACAAATCCTTATTGTTCAGGAGTGTGGTCTGTAAAGTAGTCTAACAAATACATAGTTTAATAATCGTGTGTGTTAGGATAAAGGATTCGTGGGTGTGAGTTTGGGATTGCTGCATTCTCTAAAAATGACCTAGCGTACCTTTTCTATGCATCAAAGTAGTGACATTTTTAAGTCCAGTATCCCTGGAAGCAGGGGCATGCCCCTCCCCCCAGTAATCGGCGGGGCGCAGAACTCCTCTGGCCCCAGGTTTGTGGGGGGAGCTGACAGCTCCTCCAGCCCTGGGACCACAGCAGGGGCACAGAATGCGCCGCTCCAAAAGTGCTCATATTTTATTCCTGTGCATGCTCCTGCCTGGAAGTAAGCTTTGTGTGTACCCTTGGAGACTTGGAATCCCCTTTTAAGGATTACAAAACTCCAATTTCTGGCCCTGCTGGTTCTAAAGATATCCCACTTAAAATCTGGCACTGGCCCAGGGCAGAATATAACCCATCTTGGGCCAGTGTAATTGTGTTGGCTGGGAAGAGAAAATATTTCTCTGGAAGGTTTTGGTTTGGCTTTTCAATTGCAGCTCTTTTGAAGCTTATGACAATCAGGCCCATGGTGCATTGAATTGAGAACCCAACGACTGAGGGTTCTCAAATCAGTGGCCACTTTTGAAAACATTGGCCTTAACAAACTCTTTGTGCCTCATTTTCCCCATCTGTAGAATAAGGCTAACCCCTAACCACACCAAAATAAACCAATATTTGGAAACCAGTTAGTATTTCCATTCATTACTTGTGGTAGCGTCTAGAGAACCCATTATGCTAGGTGCGGTACGTATAACAAAAAGATGATCTCTTCCCCAAGGAGCTTGCCAATCTAAAGTTGAACTCCTGGCCCCATTTAATACAATGGGAAGTTTGCCATTGAATTCAGTGGAGCTGGGATTCACCCTAGTTGTGGGAAGTTGGTGGTGCTGCCTGACACAGGTTTAAAAGACAGTGGCCAAGAGAAGAAATATCTTGTTACGGGAATGTCCTGAAAAATTGAATAGGGATGAAACCAATATAGTTCTGTGGACATTAAATAGGATTCTATAGACATTACTCTTCAAAAGCCTATAAAATGTAATAGAAGATGCAATCCTTTCTATGGCAGCCTGTAGCCTTCTATATCAGGGATCTAATTCTCTCTCAAATTCTATAGGGTGATTTCTAAAAGGTCTATGGAAGGTTATCATCTCCTACTAAATGCTATAGGACTTTTCCATAGAGCCAGTACAGTGAACGAGGAACAGAATAGACTGTGTGTGGAACAGACTGCGATTGCAACTTTTAATTTCCGCTTGTTATGAAGGATCTAACCTAACCCAGTCATGGCTTTGCAACTTGCAAGTTACAGAGTTCTCTTTACCTTATCAGCTCTCCACACATGGAGTCACGTATATGTGATACTCATGCCCATAGAGTCCCCATTACAATGCTTTTCGTCTCTCACCGCCTTGACTGAAGTCTATTATAAATACCCCTTTGGAACACACATTTTTGGGCTCCTGTGAGCAACTGGGGAGTGAGCTGAAGTGCCTGTAAAATGTATATTTTATATTTAGACACATAAAATATATATGTGGCTACATCTGGGTGAGTGACTGTTCACCCACCTACAAAGAGAATACATTTGATCTTTCAACTTTTACGGGGGGAGGGATAGAAAAAAATACCTTGGTGAGTTCTAGGGACTGTGCAAGAGGGTCAGAATCAGCCAAGCAAAAAAAAAGTTATTAAAACAACATCCTTCATTTTGTTTTCAAGTATCACAGAAGCAGGACGTATTATGACCTCCCCCTTCTTTTTTAACCATAAAAAAATCCCTCCTGTTCTAGTTTGTATGAACCGTTTTCCTTAATGAACTTGGAGATTTCCAGTATCCTTCCCAAAAAAACCCCATCTTAATAGACAAACGTTTCTCTCTTATGAAATAGAGAATCTCTTGGTTTTTTTAGCATGGTTGCTTTTTTTCTGTGATGTCATGAAATGCGCAAATAAAATTAGTTGCTCTTTGTGTATATTATTATTTATTAATTATGTTTATTATGGCAGTGCCTATGGACCAACCAAGAATGTGGCCCCATTGTGCAAGGCACTGTACAAACACAGAGTAATAGAAGCTTTCGTAAATGAGGCAGAGTGTGTAACATAGTACATACATACACGCAACACACAGTTTAGCATCCATGAGTTACAAGGGTTAGTTCCACTAACAGAGGCAGTAAAAATATCTAGAAGGAGAAACAGCCAAGCAAACCAATACGTTATCTTTTGGGCCTTGGCATATGGTAGAAGGGCCTCAGGTGTATTGTCTCTCTGACTTGAACAGGGATACTCTCAGGAATGAGATTTACTTGGGTGTGTAAAGGATGCAGACTTGCTTGTAGCTGCCAATCTCCTTGTTTTATCTGTCCACAGCCTCAGACAGTGGTGTATGGTGGGTTTTTTTTACACTGCTCGACTCTGAGTCAGTTTTAAATTTAGAATTTTTTTTTTTATTATTTTTTTTAAGACCAACCTCCCTGGAAGGCAGGAATCAAAACCCAGATTTCTTCATACCCATTAGGGGGCAACTTTAAAATGAAATCTTTCTGGCGGGGTTGAGGGGATAGAAGAGAAGGAAGGAGAGGAGGGGGGAAGCTGTTTTCTAAGAACGTTATGTTTTCTTCCATTTCCTTTTTTTGATTTATTTTTCTTGGGCTGACCTCACACTTTGGAAATTATGCACCTAGTTTTTATCCCTCGTTTTAGTCTTACTCCCGCCCCCCCCCCCTTCCACCAGCAAGAAGAGATGCCTCATTTTGAAGCCTAAAGGGGGAAATAAGAAAAGTCCTTTGTAATATATTGCCATATTATCACTAAATCCCCTGACAGTTGTGACACAGAAGCAAGTCACCTGTCACTTAAGCTTGAGGTCTCTTTAATTTTCTCCTGGAATTCGCACCAGGCTGTCTTTAATTTGAGGCCTTTATTGGAATTCTGAAACCTTTCTGCCTCCCCAGCGCTCAGATCTATTCTGAGTGCTGTTACAGAATGTATACAATAACCAACAGAGGGATTCGGAGAGGGCTGAAGCACTGTTTATTTAACACTCTGGAGGGATTTTCGTGCTTATTCGGTCCTGGCTACCCGGCTTTCAATATCGCTTTGACAACTGTTATGCCCTTCTCATTAATTTTAAACAGTTAAAACACAGGAAAAAGAGAAAAAGTTTTCATTATTAAAGTGCTTTACTTTTTAATAACAGAGGATTCTGTCCGCCAGGGGAAAGGGCAACCTCGCTAATTTCACATTCATATTAAAAAACGCTGGGAAGGTGACACTCGATGCCGCCTGTGAGGCTTAACAAAAGAAAAAGTGGAGAGGGTGGGGAGGGGAGAGAAAAAAAGTTTTATGTTTCACGTCAGTAGAAACTTGATAATGACAATGACAAATGTCCGCTTTGGTGAGGTGGCTCCACTTCTGGCATATTAAATCCTTGCATGGACCCTCGACTGCGAAATAGCTCATCAGATTAGTTATTGTTAATAATTCAGTTCTCCACGGGTGTAAGCAGACATGACGGCATTTAAGTCAGCCTTGCACCCTGTATCACCAGGAGTGAATTTGGTCTGCTGTGCTTTGTAGCTTGGAGATTATATAGAGATCTTTTCCCCCCAAAATCCAGTAAAATGACTAGAGCCCCTTGTCTACCGTGCACAGATGCAATACATGGGACAATGGTTCACGCATGGGAAAATGCAGAGACGTCATTGCATAAAGGGGCTCTCTGGAAGGAAGTGGAGAGGGCGCTTAGGGTGCAGGAAGGAAAAGATTGTTCATGGTCTAGGAAGGCGGAAGGCCAAGAGTGGAAGAAAGAAGTGGAGAGAGCAGCTTGGATGGAGGCTCCTGGGAAGTAGATGGGAATGAAAAAGGAAGTGTAGGGAGAGGAAGATCAGTGAAGATGAGAATAAGGAGCAGGAAGTTGATAGGGAATGAGAGAGAATGAATGTAGGTGGTTTAATTCATTGTCCTAGGGCAGGACTGGTTTTATGGATTGATTGATTGATTTACTCCCTGTCTTACTTAGAATAACATCATTCTAAAACACAAGAGAAAACTGGGCCCAGTGGTGTCAGTCTGGAGTAACTCCACTGATCTGAATGGAGTTTCTCCAGACTGACTCTGCTGTAATCAAGATTGGAAGCTGAATCGGTGAATCCAAAGTGGCTGCTAGCAGGAGAGGGGGGAAAATATATGTGATAGGTGTTAGAAAACACAAAATTAAACCTGATTTGCTCCCTTCACGAAGCAGTGCTCACTGGTTGCTTTGACTTTAACATCTTTATCTATACATATTTTTTTCCCTAGTAATATTGAGAGGATTACCCTCGTTGGCCCTGGGGTGGTTACTGTGTGATTTTACTGTTATTAAATCTATTCTAAACTGCTTCATTATTCCTGACTCAAACTCTGTCTTTCCTCTAATCCTCCCACCGCCCTCCTAGAAATCCCGTGGCACGAACCCCCAGGAAGTGCGGGAACGGGCGACGGTCTTGCAGACGGAATTTGAAAATTATGTGCACTCCGGTGAGGGAACTGTCCAGTGGGCAAAGAAAGGTCAGTAGGTTTCTTTAAACTTATTACTGAATGGCTGATACAAACGGCAAGGGTTCCCCTCTGATGGGGTGGGCTTTGGGGGAAAGGCCTAGCAGAAGCATTCCCTAGCGGAAGTGTCTCTAAGGGGGGTTGAAATGGACGCAGAAGGCTTTATAATGATATTAAATGTTAATTTCTTGCTTTCATGTATTTCGCACAAATGAAGTTCAGTCTTGGCTTTCATTAGGATTTGCATCTAGGGAGCTCTGACCCAGTCACGTGAGTGTCTAGGTTATGTGTTACAAGGGGAAGGTCAGAGGCAAGAGGCTAACCTCATCCTGGTTGTAACTGCATTGAATCCATTGTTTACACCAGGGATACATTTGACCCATTGAGACAATGTCTTGGAAGAGATGCCTAGCAGCCCTCAGCCAAGGATATATTTCCATTTGGGGTGTGTGTGTGTGTGTGTGTGTGTGTGTGTGTGTGTGTGTGTGTGTGTGTGTGTGTGTGTGTGTGTGTGTGTGTGTGTGTGTGTGTGTGTAGGGAAGCCGCAGTAGCAGAGGAAGCACAATTGCTGATAACTACAATTATTATTTAATCTTTATGTACAAATCTGCAGTTTCATCTTCTGTCTTTGCCAGGTAGGATCTGTAAAGTGTGGCACAGAGCAATACAGTGAGTTTTTACCATCTCTTCTTAGATTTGAGAATATGGCAGTGGGACAGGAGGCAAGAGATTGCATCTGCTCTGGGGGGAAATTACCATGAGAGTGGCCAGAGATCCTGTACTGATGCACTGCCTCCTGGCAGAAACCAAAGGGATGGGACAATATGAACTGATACAGCCCTCCTATTCTACAAGGCTGATCTGGGGCACAGGGAATGTACATGGAAAAACAAAATACCTGTTGTGAAAACAGTGTCCAAGGCAAATTACTAACTGTTACCCAAACTTAATATTGGATGCCCTTTCGAGGACCCCAGTCCTGCACCCAAGGAACTGAACCATCTATGCTCTAGGGTAATATAGAACTAGATTATTTTCCTTTGAACCTTCTTCCTTCCATCTCACTTCACCTCCTGGTCAATTTCTTCCCATCCCACTCAGTTACGAGCTAAATACTGCTGTCCTAACTTCAGTAGAATTCCCATTGACTTCAGTGCAGAACTTCCCATTGACTTCTAAGAGAGCAGGGTTCTTTATGAATTCACTGTATATTGAATTATTAACAA
Organism: Chrysemys picta bellii; assembly: GCF_011386835.1. Taxonomy (NCBI): domain Eukaryota; kingdom Metazoa; phylum Chordata; order Testudines; family Emydidae; genus Chrysemys; species Chrysemys picta. The sequence continues at coordinate 16,674,802 of NC_088808.1, read as the reverse complement.
TCTGAATCATTCTTACCAAAACAAAAAACCCACAATAAAAGTGAAATACTTTCCTTGTGGATGGTAATGTCTGCCAGAAAAGATCATTCCATTTCAAGGTACAAATAAAGAAAGTGATCAGAGAGCACCATCTTGTAACGGTACATGCTGGGGAGGGAGAAGATGCTCCCGATATATAATGTAAATTCAGGATTCAAGGCTGTTGTATTAAATTTAAGACAAATGGCTAGGTCTGTTGCCAAGAGAGCAGAGGTGCTATTTTCTGAATGTCGTGCTAGCTTCTTGAGTAAGGACATAGTGAAGGAATCGTGTTTAGTAATAGATCTTCCTGCCCTAATCTAATCTGTACATTTCAAATGGCATGCATCAAGATGATGATGAGCAAGGAACTGGGAGTTGGAATTCTAGGGTTCTGGTCCTAGCTTTGACCTTGGGCATGTCATAGAATAGCTCTCTGCCTCGTTTTCACCTTTAAATTCTTGCATCACTCCTCTGGAGGCCTGGGAGGCTCAATTCAGTCATGTTTTAAAGCGTTTTGAGCTCTTTGGATGGAAGGTGCTAGAGACTTGCGAAATATAATAGCCAAACCTCGCTGTTGTGGACGTTGCTATGAACTGCTTGATTGATGCTATAGTACTTTTATGGTTTTTAACCAAGTATCTCAAAGCTCATTACAAACACAAGGGCCAAACCTTCCTCCCTGATCAAATTCTTGCTCCTAACCCACTAGGCTTCTTGACACTCCAGTGAGTGTCCCCTGTTATCCCCATTTTACAGTGGAGGAAACTCCGAGGCCGAGAGCCATTCCATGACTTAGGCCTGGTCTACACTGGGGGGGTGTCGATGTAAGATACGCAATTTCAGCTACGGGAATACCGTAGCTGAAGTCGACGTATCTTATTCCGACTTACCTCCCATCCTCACAGCGCGGGATTGATAGCCGCAGCTCCCCCGTCTACTCCGCTGCCGCCGCTCGCTCCGGTGGAGTTCCGGAGTCGACAGGGAGCGTGTCTCGACGAGACGCGATATATCGATCCCCGATAAATCGATTGCTACCCGCCGATACGGCGGGTAGTCTGGACATACCCTTACAAGTGGTCATGCAGAGTCAGCAGAAGGGCTGGGAATAGAATCCAATAGTCCTGGGGCCTAGTGCCCTGCTCACGTCTCCAGACCATGCTACCTGTAATACGCTGTGACAAAAGGAAACAACTGAATGGACTTGAGTCTTGTTCAAAACAGATCCATGTCTGTGCCGGCACAGTGTAACTCTATACACACACTCTTGTTGCTGAGCTACATGCTGAGGACTTTTGATGGCTGCTGTGGGGAAATGCGTCCAGAATGTCATGAAATGTTGAAACATGATGCAGCCACTGTTTGTCTTGAACCAGGGCTGCCCGCCCCCCTTCTCCTGTTCCACTATCTGCATATGCAAATTTTCCATCACCGACTGGCTTCCATAGACTCCCTTCTTCCTCCCCTTCCAAGCCAAGAATCATGAATAATTAACATTGCAGCTGGCTTTTGCCTTCATGGCAGACAGTCCGTTGGAAGCCATGCCAGCAGTGCATTTGTTTCCCTTTTCTGACCTAGTCAGTGGTAACGTCCAGTATTTGAGTACACAGGCTGCTTCCAAAAACATTGGCTTCCCAAGGTCCTTGGGATCCAAGCATTTTGAGTGCTGTGAGGGGCTTTATAGCTTTGATGGGAGTGAAATAGCCAGCGGACCAGATCCTGAGCTCATGTAAGTGGGTGCAGCTGCCGTAGAATTTTTCATGGGAGTTGCACCTTACAGCAGGAGTGAATTTAACCCAATAGCTTTAGAGAGAGCGAGAGAGCGAGCAGGAGCATTTGGATTTTGAGAGCATTCAAGCTGGGTCCTTATTGCTCTTGGTGTCTTATCGAGGGCCCCTGCAGCAGACTGGGCATTTGAAATGTTAAGCATCCTCTCCGAAAATACTGATCCTTCGTTCAGCTATCCCTAAAAGACTCCCACTAGGAAATCAGGGGAGGGGTGCGAAGGATTCACCTGAGTTTCTTCTCATCGATTGGGAAAAGGCGTTCGCTTTACTCAGTAAACAGAGCTTTGATGGATTCCCAGGGTCCTTCCAGGAGCTGAGCTGTTAAAATGACATTTTTATTACTGTTCATAAACTCCAAGCTCCTGCTGCTGCTGAGAGATTAGATTTAAGCTGTGGGCAAACTTGCTGGTCCAGTGGCTCAACAAGCAAGGGCATGGGAGGTTCGAGTTTAGAGCTTGCTGCTGTCGGGGCTGTGAGAGGGGGGCTGTAGGTGCAGGTCTGAATGGGAGCAGCGAATGGGAGATTTAGTGAGCCGAGCAGGGGATTTTGGGAGACGAGGGTGAGCCTCAGTCAAAGAGTGTCCCAATAGCGGAGAGGAAAGCTGCAGCCTGAAGTGTGGGTGCGGTTAGCATTCTGGGATGGCCACAGGTGTGGTTCGCAGTGTTGCCATTCATGAGGCTTGTCCTTAGAGCAGTAAGATCTGAGGAAGGCATTAGAGGGGTAAAGACTCTAAGGAAATGTACATGCTACTGAGTTTTTTTTTCCCTTTTAAAAGGTGAGCTCTGTTCTCAGCCTGGTGATGAAACAGAAAATCCATGTGTCTCTCAGGTATTTCTAAGGGACTAGGTGGTGACTGGCAAAGAATTTATTGGTTGCTGGGATTGTGGTACCGGAGGAGTCTGCCCCCGACCCTCCTCACAACCCCTTCTCTGCCTCTCTTCATCCCACTGTCTTCCTCTTTCTACCTCCCCTTTTTCCCCTCTCTAAGCTTCTACCGGACAAAGTCACCAGCTCAGTTCCTAATCAGGTTGAAGACCACCATCCTGTCGGACAAGGGGGCAGTGTTTAGAAGAGGCAGACCTGTATCTTCATGTCGCTTCTTTTCTGCTCCTGACCTCTCTCCTCACAACTTTCCTCCTCCCACAGGATTGCACTAATACTTCACGTATTTTTAATATCCCAACCATTCCTAGAGCTGATATCCAGGGTATCACAAATGGCTAGGCAACGTCCTTTCAGCTGAAACAGGCAGGATGGAGCAGGTTTAAAAAAAATCCATAATGCGGTGGAAAGAATAACTCTTTCTCTGTCCTTCGCAGCACTGCAGTCTTTCCTTCGCTCCTACACCACCTACCCCAAGACCCTGAAGCACATCTTCCACATCAAATCCCTCCACCTGGGCCATGTGGCCAAGAGCTTTGGGCTGAGAGACGCCCCTCAGAACCTCAGCGCCTCCATGGCTGCCAGTCCGGGAAAGAAAACCAAACTGAAATCAAAAAGGTAGGAAGGTGCACCTCTCGGGAGCCAGGGCCACGTCATGAGCATGTTGTTTTGACCCCTGGTTTGAATGTTTTCTACCAATGGGGCTGCAAAATAATGGGAGAAAACTGGGATTAATTTGAGGAACAGAAAGATGGAGATGAGGACGCAAAAACCACCTGCCCCTCTGGGTCCACTCTTTCTACTGTCAACACAATATCCCACCATCCAATCAGTCAGGAGCCTCCCCCAGGAGAGAGAAAAGAAAAAAGCCTGATAGCTTCTGTTTGCAGTGGAAAGAGCTACTTCAAGAGGGCTAGCATTTTTTGTTTGCCCTATTGACTTCTGCTTTAATAACAGCCATCTTCCTCTTTACACGCTGTGCTGGGGTCTGGGGTCATGGAGAGGCCCTAGGGTTTTGAATGACTTGCTACCCAAAAGTCACTCGCGAGACTGTGGGATATAGTGGGTGGCTCTTAGGAAAAGCATTACCTGCTCTGAAAGGAGGGCGACTCGTCTGAGGACTTCATTTGGCCATTAGATAACCTGACAGTGCTACTGAGTGCCCACATTGAGTAGACTATACACTGTGCCTCTGGCCAGTTGTTAAGAGGCAGAATTTCTGTGCCAAGCATCTTTGGGGACACATACACACACCCACACACTGTACAGTGACACCACACACACCTGCCTACAAGGCTTAACCGTGTCACATCTGCCCGGCGCTGAGCTGCATTGAGACGTGGCTGTGTGGCATGTTTCCCCATGAATCTGCTAATGAGCATGCAAGGGGGGAGAGGTGCTGTTTCATTTGGCCTGTTAAGGTCTCTGCCTCTCTGATCCATTTCTTTAAATGAACACGCTTCCCCCTTTCAGATTAACAGATTGTATTCCAAAATAAATCCTTGTGTGTTCACTGCGCAAAGCTATTCGTGTCTGCTGCGTGATCCAAAGGGCATTGGCAAAACTGGAGTTGGTCTATGGATGTGTATCAATGTAGCCTGGCCTTCTGTAATGTCACTGCTGCACATGAGACCTGGACAAGAGAGCGACCTTGAAACCTGATGTGGGAGAGTGGGCATGCCACCGAGGTGAACTGCCTGGAAGGTGGACAGATAAGAGAGAGCAGTGTTTGACCAAACGAACCTCATAAATACAAACAGTGCTTCTGGCTCATCTAATGATCCTGAACATAGGACTGGGACACAGGAAATTCTGGCTGTGATACTGGTTTGTTTGATTAGGCAAGGTATGTGATTTCTCTGTGCCTCAGTTTTCCGCCATGCTAATTGCAGTGTATACTTAATTAGTTTATTTTCCCAAAGCCTTGATTAGTCCTAAGTGTTATTTTGATTAGCTTTATTACTATCACGGCTGAACTGGGTGTTTGAGTGGGAGCTCAGTCTTTTTTTTTTTTAATTACCTTGTATTTTGGCTTCCAGTAAATATCAACTTTTCTGAGTTCAGTTTAGAAGCATGAAGATGCTCCTGTGTGGATCAGCAACTCTGCACCTGGTAGCTCTGAGTTTGCTGCAGTTGTTCTATTTCTATTTTCTGGGCACTTGTTACCTCTGTGAAAACACCATCTCCAGTTGGCCTTTTAAACAGGAAGGTTGTGGTTTGATTGGGAGTTTTTTCTCCCCCCTTTGAAGAATTCATGTGAGGAGGAAATCAACCTGCCAAAAGTGTGTGTGTCAGGGGTTGGAGGGGCGGGCAGGCAGGGGGAACGGGATACAAAGGATGCTGTGAACATTCCAGGACACAGTGCAGAACGTGACAAATTTCACAACTTGGAATCTTTCTCTCCCATTGACAGTTATTTGGTCTCCCACCGCTGCCATGCTCTGGCACCTCCTAGAGCAGTGGTTCTCAACTTCTTTACCATTGCGGGCCACATCCAATACTACCTGTATGGCCCTGAGGATGTCACATGGGAGGCATGCTCTGTGCTGATTGGGCTGCAAACAGCCCATGGGCCGCAGGCTGAGAACCACTGTTCCAGAGGCTCACTACCCCCTTCTCCCTCCCTAAGGTATGTTCTCTGGGACACGGCCCTTCACTCTAAATGTTTGCAAGAGATAATAGTTTTCACTTGAACTGATTCCTGAAGAGTATCCCCAAGTCAGCGAGGTGCTTAGAGCAATTGCTTTGCTTTGCATGTTACTTTTTATACAGTGCAAATACTACGTTCCACAATAGACCTTCCCAGGCTGGCCTCTGGGCATTCAGAAGCTGAGACCATGGCTTTCCCACATGTTCAGAAATAATTCTCCTGTAGCATCTCCCCAACCTACTTTAATGTAGTCTCTCCTGGCTGGTATTCTACGTTGGATGGGGAAGCACTGGCATCGAAGGCATGGTGAGGAGATGAACGCTTTCACTTTCCATTTTTTATGAAGTGACTCTCCTGTTCATTAGCAGTGAGGCTGCATTAGCAAACAGTTATATCCCGGCTCAGCCCCTGCAACCTCCTCCTCTCTGGCCTCGGCAAATGCAGCCTCCTCTCCCCCAGTTGCTGCTGCAGAAAGGGTCTTCCTGGCTCACTTTGAGACCATAGCACTCCCTCTTTGCGCCCTCCACTGGCTCCCCCTTTTCCACCGCATCAAGCACAAACGACTGGTCTTCACTTTTAAGGCCTTTCATGGCATATTCCCATCCCATTTCTCCTTTATTCTGTCCTACAGAAATGTAAACTCCCACCTCCATTCTGCCAGAGATGCCTACACTGATTGCCTATTTTTCAGATTTCCCAGCAAGCGGTGTCGGTGTTTTCCCCCATGCACTGTCCCTGACACATTCAAGGAGCTCCCTGAATCTGCAGGGCATTATCCTCCCTGGCACCTCTCCGTAGAACCCATCGAGACCTACAAAACACTTGACGGTGGTTAGGCAGCGGGTGTGCTGCGACCGTTGCTTATCACTATCGTCGCACTGTTACCTTGCGTTCCTCTCATCTGTTTGTCATATCCGCTTCTCATCTTAAACCTAGACTGTAACCTCTTCTGGGCAGGGGCCATCTGCTTGCTAGATGTTTGCATAGCACCTAGCATTACTGGCCTCTCAGCACTACTGCAGTGTAAGTAACACATCGTCATCGTCAAAGCAGAGGAATGGAATTCAGAACTCCTAGAAGTTCTGTTCCCTTATCTGCTACTGTGCAGCCTTGGGTGTGTCACCAAACTCACATTTCCAACGTTTGGCACATAAACAACAGGTCTGATTGTCCAAGGTTCTGAGTACTCCCAATACCCAGTGACTTCAGCTGTGAAAATCAGGCCGCTGAAGTGGTTTCATACGAATTTAGGTGTCTGACTTTAGGCACCCAGGACCAGACGCCTAGCTGGTGTAAATAGGCCCAGCAACATAGGAAGCCTTAGGAGTTATGCCCAGTTACACCAGCTGAGAATCTAACCCACCAGATTTGAAAATGTTGACCTTCGCGTCTCCGTTTCACAGCTGGTAAAATGAGGATGATGCTGGTGAGACGGTTGTGAGGCTTAATTAATATTGGTAAAGTTCTTTAGAAATCTGATGATCGCAAAATGTTACTTGTCACTTACAGCTCACAATGTTCTTGGGCCAGATCCCCAGAGGTGGCCTGCATTTGCACTTCCTCCGTTCATCTTCTTTCTGGATTTGCTCCTTTACCATTACACTAGCAATCCCACTGTTCCTACCCTGGGCAGTGCCTCACTGGTGCTAGTGCAACTGCAGGAAATGAAGGCAAATCCTGGTATAGACAAGGCTTAGTGATTAAACTACAACCAGGGCTTTAAACACTCCAGACTTTCAGCGAGTTAGAATCAATAACTAAACCAATAGTTGTTTGTCAGCAAATCCAGAGTTGCACAGACCTATTGCATTGCCTCTGGGTTTAGTTACGGGCTCATCCTGTAAGGCAGACTGGGCTGATGAAGCCTCTCCTGGGTTTGCTGGTGAAGGTTGAATTTGTCTGCCAGACTGGGGAAGAATGGATCAGCCACCACTGGCTGCAATTTGTGTTTGATCAGACCCAGACAGCTCTGGCTCATCCAATGCTTCATGCATTCCCACCCCTGCCGTCTGCCGCACACAAAGCCCGTTCTTCCCAAAAAGGTCTGCAAAGGCCTGGTCTGTACACAGGTCTTGTATGGTATATTTAGGTTGGTTAGGGGAGTGATTTTTTTTTCCCAAACTGTTTTATGGTTCTACTTATGCAACCCCTTCTGAGCACTTAAGTTACACTGGTGTAAAGGTGCCTTTAATAGCTTATTCCCCTTCCCTTACAGACATAAGCTATAAGCTCCTTTATACCAGTATTGCTGCATCCACACTAGGGCCTGGTCTACACTGGGGGGGAGTGAGGACTGACCTAAGATACGCAAGTTCAGCTACGAGAATAGTGTAGCTGAAGTCGACGTATCTTAGATCGACTTATTTCGCGTCCTCACAGCGCGGAGTCGACGGCCGCCACTCCCCCATCAACTCCGCTTCCGTGGAGTACAGGAGTTGACGGCAGAGAGATCAGGGATCGATATATCGCGTCTACACTAGACGCGATAAATCGATCTCCGATAGATCGATCACTACCTGCCGATCCAGCGGGTAGTGTAGACGTACCCTTAGGGATTCATACCACTATAGTTGAAGTGGTACAACTTTTGTGTGTAGACAGGGCCTAATTTGGGCTGTCTCGGTTCTTGTATGACCAACCTGAGACACAGTGGGCTTGGTTTTCAGCAGCGCGGAGCCCCCATAGCTCTCATTAACTTGCAGTGTTGTGGGGGCTCAGCACCTCTGAAAATCAGACTGTTGGTGTTTCCAGTTGATCCCACACAAATGAAGGCCCTTCCGCTTGGAAAGGAGGCAATATTGGCGCCATGGTCCTGCTCAGGAGCCACAGCAGAGGACTCGCTCCCAGTAATCGCTTGCCACTAAAATGTAGCTGTGTTTAAAAGGCAGAAAGTCTCTCTTCGTTAATAAACGTCTGTTGGACTCTTTCTGTGTAATGGTTGCTGCAGACTCATATTAGCAAGCGTTGGCCGTGCATTTCAAGTACTACTCCACATAATGGTTTGTAGGCCTGTGACATCTCCAGCTCATGCACAGACACTGCAAAAAGCAAGGGGGGGAGGGGAAGGAGATGCTGGGGAGAGAAGAAGAAGGGGGAAAAAAAAAAAAGTTGGAGACAGCATTGTCCTTGCTTTGAGAAGCCACCGGGGATAGGCCGGGGCTCTGCCTCCTGCTTCAGCTGACCCTCGCCAGCAGATGGGCAACAGGACGGGAATGCCCTTGTGAGCCAGGGATTTAACAGGGCTTTATTTAGGGAAGAATAGCCTGCTTAGCCGATAAAGAGCATGTAAGATGGTATGGGGCGGGCTTTGATGTCTTGCTGGCCCAGTGGGGAGCCAAGTGATGACTGACAGCAGTGTGTCACAGGATTACTCGGCCCCTGACAATGCCTCTCTCTGTTCCTGTGATGTTGCTACTCTGTTACAGCTACTTTTTCTGTTGTTATGTGCCTCTTTAGGTGGCATTCCTCCTCCCCAAGCCTCCCATCCCATTAGAGTACAGACAGGCTGAAGATACAGTAGGTAGCATGAGGCAGTGGGGAGGCGTTAGAACAAATGGCCTAAGAGTGGCTTGAATGCTCATGTGCACATGGATTTGTATAATTGCAGGTCAGGGAAAGTGAGCAGGCTTTGCACAGGCCGGTCACGGCTCAGACTCCAGATTTCAAAACTTGGGGCAGCTGGAAAATAAAGACTCCATAAAATAACCCAGAGTTGCCGTGTACAATAATTGTTGTTCTGTGCAGAATCTTGTTTTATAATTAACTTTCTCTCTGTGTGTATGAGAGAGAGAGAGAGAGAGGCTATATTAGAATTCATAGTGAAAAGAATAGTGAATATAGGTTCAAATTCTGCTCTCAGTTACATCAATGTAAATCCAGAGAAACTCTTTTAATTTCTGTAGCATTATTCTGGATTTACACTGGTGTAACTGAAATCAGAATTTGGCCTTTGATTTTTTTTTTTAATTACTTGTAAAATCCAGGCTTGAAATAATAGCAGCACAGTCATTGAACAGACTTTCTTTTTCATAGTGTTTATCATGTGATACTGCAAGCATTGGTTGTCATATGGTAATTACACATTGTGTCCAAACACCCGATATCTTTTTAGTAGTCTGCAAACCAAAGCCCCATCTCTCACCACCTGCGTGGAGAATAAAGAACAAACAGCCCAGAGAAAAAGAAAGAAAGAGAAATAAAATGCAGGGGAGAGGGTCATTAAACGGACAAAGACAAGGTTTTTTTTTTTTCATTTTTTTCAAATATCCTTCCTTAATCACCCTTAGAGAGACCAGGTAGAAAAGCCAAAAACTGACAACATGGCAGCCAGATGTTTGTATTGTTGTAAATGCTGAAATGTTGTATCACACTCTTTTTATCCTGAATACACACATTTGTTTTCTCTGTCTCTTACGCTTGCTAGTACTCTTCATAGATTGTTTGGTATAAACTGAATAGCCCCTTAACAATACCATTCTTTTCAAGACTTCTTTCTGAAGATAGCATGTTGTATTAAAATAATCACTCAGGATCTTCTTGGAAGGTGAAATGCAACATTTATTTAGCAGTTGTATAGGAGGAAATGGCGGTTTTCTCTCCTGTCAAAGACGGTGGAACTCTGTGACCTCAATGACATCATGTGGCAAAAACTTACCGAGATTGAAAAAAGGATTGGATGTTTATATGGTTAATAGGAATAGCTAGAGTTGTTATAATTAATGCATCCCCTCCACCCACCAAAAAAAAAAAAGTTTTGGAAGGGGAAAATACCTAACACTTTAAGGTTTAAGCCAGTCTCTGTTAGGGATCTGATGAGACCTTTATGGGGGGAGGGAGGGCAGATTACATCCCATCTGTCTATTGAGGGGTCCTTACACCTTCCTCTGAAGCAGCTGGTGCTGGCCACTGTCTGAGACAGTACACTGAACTAGATGGACCTCGGGTCTGATCCACTCTGGCAGTTCCCATGTTCCTTTGTTCCTGAATGCTGTTCCAGATCCATCCAGTTATTTTCTCTGTGTGAGGGACTGTACGTGGGATAATCAGGATGGGGAGTGCTGCTGCTTGATTGCCAAGCTGGACTGGGAATTCTCTGCTCCTCTGAAGTCATTTTTCAGTTACAAAAGCACAAAGAAATCTTGGGAACCACCAACTTCTAAGTCAATTACAATGATTCCATTTCACATTAAAGGCTGATATTTGAATATTGTCTCTTTTCTGGGAGGGGAGGAAAGGGGATGTTAAAATAAGGAATAGAACATAAAGTAACAAATGAAGAGTTATAAAGAACATAGGACTTATCCGATCAGCCCACTAGTCTGTGTTGCCTGCCTCACAGGGTCTTTATGAGGCTTAATTTAATTAATGGTTCTAAAACACCTTGAGCAAAGTGTCATCACCAAGGCCTTTGGCAGTGTCCATTAATTGTTGCTTCAGGGAAAGGGAAGAGGTATCACCTTGTAGTTAAGGCACTGGGCTGTGGTTCCAGAGATCAAAGTTCAGTTTGCAGATTTCCTATATGGCCTTGCTAAGTCAAGTCACATCATCTCTCTGTGCCCCCGTTCCCCATCAGTAAAATGAAGATGATAATCCCTCACAGAGGTGATGTGAGGATAAATGCATTCATGAATTTGATGCACCCAGGTATTACAGTGGGGCTATCTAAGTAGCTAGCTAGGTAGAAAGGTTTAAAAGCTCTTCTTTAGATGACAAGCTTTTTAGTGCAGAGGTCAGCCTTGCACTAAAAAGTTCCCTCCACTCCCATTGACTTCAAAGTGAGCTATGGGTGTTCAGCATCTCAGTGGTTCGGGCCATATGGCTTTGTCTACATTAGGAGAATGAGTACCTGTTTCTCAGCAATTCTGCATCTGTACCTATGCTACCAGAGATGAAAGCATTAGCACAGACCAGGCTCAGGTGTTCTGTACGACAGGGTCATGAAACCCTTCTCAGAATTAGATGAGACAGTGGTGAAAATGCCTGTGCCCATGTACATCACTGTTGCTGTGGAACATTGATCAGCTGGTCTCTCCTCTAGCTCCCCTCCTCTAAGTAGTGACGTTGCTACGCTTGTTCATCTGATGAGCACTTTGACATGGACTACTTTGTGGTCAGTTATACTAACTCTCCTTGGAGTGATGCATTATACCCCAAGTCATATCCTTCTCCGGATTGCTAGACAGTGCGCTCTCATGACCACCCCACACCCAAGCATTGGGGAGCAGAATGGGATGCAAACAGGTCCCCTTTTTTTTTTTTTTGGTATTGTTGGTGTGACACCTTGAACTTTTCCTTGGCATTGACAACCTTGAAAAGACTGACTCCTCTAACAAAAGGGCTCTCACAGCAAGGCTGCAGCTGTATCTTCCTACGAAGCAATAATCTAATCATTAGAAGCAGCTTGCCTGCCAATTTTTGTGTGGCATTTACAGCTTCCTTAATATCACTTAATTAGTCAAAGGCAAATCTGGAGTTTTGCCCATTGAGGGATTTCTCTCAGTTTGGTTGATCAACTGTCTGCTCTGCAGAAAGGCAAACAGGACCAAATGTAAGATACAAGAGAAGGGCTGGAACCACACTCAGAAATTCAACGTTGATCCAAAAAATGCAGGAGGAATGGCCGGTAGGAGAGGAGCTAATCAATAGAGACAAATGCACAGTAGTTCCACATGGTATTTCAAGCAAAACAGGCAAGTCCTTCTTACCAGCATCACGATGCTACCAGAAGGTTTGTCCTGAAAGCAGAGTATGCTTTATAATCATCATACGCATGCGAGGCAGAGGAGGTGCTCTTTGAATCCCTGTCCTATCCCACCAACGCCACAGTACAGAATCTTTGCTCCATCTTTTGGCTTTGCAATGTCCTCAGGTGGAGCCAGAAAATTGCAATGACCGGTGCTGGAATTGAACACTTCTCTCTATTTGAAGAGTGTCTTCTGCCTGTTAGGCCAAGGGACAGAGGGCAGGGTTCTGTGGGGTGAACAGCTCTCCAGTGGCATTTTTCATCCTGTCTCCATAAGGAGAAGAATAGGGAATGGTTGATAAGTGAGGGATCTGTCAGTTCTCTTATGTATAGCTGTAGTGTGATCGACTTAGATAATTCTAAGGTTGGGTTCTTTATTGGTTAACGTTTTCTGCAGCAGAGCGACAGTCGATGCTCAGTGTGATCCAATGATATTTTCCCTTTATCTTACCAAGCTTGTTTGCATCAGCTGATGACGTTGTACGTAGGCCATCTGTTGACTTGTCGAAAGGAGCGCAGCATCATTGATGAATTCTTTGCCCAAAAAAACCTGGGTTGCGTTGGCTGCAGATGGCTCATCCAACACGATAGGTAGAAAAAACAGGTGTTGCAACAGCCTTGGCCCAGAGGTATCCCAGCCCTGTTGCCTGGCAGAAGTTCAGCCGCAGGATGGAATTAGCTGTTGGAGATCCTGTCAAGCAGATTGATGGCATGATCCACATTGAAATGTTCTCTGATAAATTATACAGTCCGCTCAGTTCTTCTCCAAAGACACACCATGAGTTCTAGGTCTGTGCGTCAGAACTCGATACTCTTTCTAAACCTGGAGCAATTCTGGGAAGTCCTTAGGTTGCTACACCCTACATGTGTTGATTAAAGGTCATTGGGACTTGTTGCATTGCGTTGCACCAGGATTTCACCCAGCTGAAAACAAAGAAAGAGCAGGCAGTGCTAAAAAAAGTTGAAGGAAGATCACTGAGAGTGAGCTTGTTCATAGAGGTGATAAAGCCATTATCAGAAGGATTTCTTGGAGTTATCAGATTTCTCATTATGGCCCAGAAACAAGAGTATTCTCCCAAATATGTGCCCTTGAACTAATCCAGCATATAGGAATTTTTGAATCAGAGATGAGCATTCTGCACAGTTCTTCAATTAAATAAAAGTATCAGTGAAACATAGCATGTTAAAATTTTAGTGTGAAAATTAAGGATAGCTTCAGATTTTTTTTCTCTGTCTCTTAGTCCTTTCCAACGATGAATGTTTGATATTCTCAAACCATGAGCGTATTTTGCATATTCTAGCAAATTGAATCTGACAGAAGTAGCCTTCTCTGTTGGATATTCAGGACTTTGCTGCACAAGTTTTAGAGCCAAATAGGGAACACTAGAGTCACTACAGAATTTACTACTCCATGGTTCAGTGAGAGCAAAGCAAACTGTGGAGTTAATGTTCCACTGAGTTCATGGTACCAGAAGACGGCTGTAGAAAGCGACAGTGGGATTTTCAGAAATGCCTACGAGGTTTGGGAGCACAAGTCTCATTCAGTGCCATGGGACTTGTGCTTCATTTTAGCTCTTTCGAAAATCGCACCCCAAAAGTATAATCTTAGATTATAAATTTATTTATAGATTAGTAAATATTTTGGGAGCAGGAATTGTGTGTTCCAGTGAGTAAATGGACAGCAGTAGTAGCGTCTAGCATTCTCTGTCAAGAATCAGGGCCCGGTTGTGCTAGATACGCCTAGACTAATGGTTCTCAACCCATGGCTTGCGGTCCATTTGCAACCCAATCATCACATAGCTGCGGCCCATGTGACATCCTCAGGGCCATACAGGTAGCATAAATATATATTGTGTGAATGTACCCCATATAACACATGGAGAACTTTGTGTATGGCCCACAACGGTAAATAGGTTGAGAACCACTGCTCTAGTGAAGAAGACAATTGAGCATATTGTTGATGCTACCATAATAAAAAAAATAAACAATACAATGGCAACCCTTTGCAAACCTCTCTGTCTTTTTCCCTCTCTTATTTTAATTTTATCCATCCATTACTGTGTTTCCAATAGGACCCCAATTATCAGAACTTTGAACCACCAAAATGTTCTCCTATCTGCATCACAGTCATGTCCCCCAGACACCAGCATTTGGACTTCAGCTCCTCTGTCATTTCTCTAAATGTTTTACATCCCCTGAATGCTTCTTGAATAAAGAGGGTTGCACTGTAAATCAGAAGGTTCTAAACCCAAAAGAGGTGTGCATGTTGTCATGGTGTTCCAGGTGACTCCATCTTGGCGGATGTCTCTCAGGGAGCACAGTGGCAGCTCTACTGAGAATTGTTCTCTCTGTTGTGCAAAACAATAATGATTCTTTAAACTGAGGGCGGGAGGAAGAGAATCTGTAGAACAGTAGCTGTGAAATCTCTGTTCAGTTTGGTTTTCCCTTTTTATCTTGTGTTTGAAACAGCCAAAGCCTTGATTGGGAATGAGAAACAACGCATCATGGAGAACATTGAGGGGAAAAAACATTCTTCTTTAGACTCGCATCATCTTAGTTCTCTTGTTGAATTCCCAAGACTGACTGACTTGATTACATATTTTTTCTACTTTGTGATGTCACAGGTGGATCTTATGACTTGGAGACTGAGAACAAATCTCAGGAGCAGATGATTGCTTCAAATGGGCAGATAAAAGCAGAAATTATAGAGAAGCAGAACAGTTTCTGGGTGTTCTCCCCACTCTCCTGTGCCCATCTCATTCCTGTTTCTTCCTCTCACTTGTCCAGAAGGTCTCAGCAGCTGCTGAAATGTTCTGAAACTCGGTTTGGTGCAAAGCATCAGCAGCACTAGTCTTGTTTTGGATCTTGGCTGTGTCACAACTCATTTCTGTTGGATGTTTTCCTTTCCCTCTGCCTTTTACCATCAGTGGCCTTGGAGTCCAGAAGGTGATAAACATTTGAGTCCATTGCATTTGCAAAGCCATCAAGTACCCAAGACAGTGTGAAAGTGATGATTCATGCCTGGTACGGTCTGCTGGGGTTCTCAAAGTGTGGATTATATTTCTTGCACCAAGCAATGGTGCTACAGGCTTCAGAGCAGCCAGGCTGAAGAATGGTGCTTGGAAGATATGAGTCCAAGAACAGGCATTGGATTTTGCTTTGAGGGGAGGAGAGGTTGTTGGGAAAGGCACCACCGTCCCTTTCTGGTCAGTCTGCATTTAGGAGCTACTTGACCTCCTGCATGGAGGTAGCATTCTGGGGTGGTGACTCTCGGATTATGGGGCCAGGTGGGGATGGGAGGAAACTGTTATTTTTAAGAGTGATGAATACTGGGAAGAAAAAAAGCAAATTACCTCATTTTTTTCCACTCTAGTATGTTGTTTTCTCTTGTCTTTTTTTCCTCTCAGGCCCCACCACTTTTCCATTTATTTTCTATTGTCAGTTCTACATTGTCTGTCTCTCTTTTGGAAAGAGAAACCAAGAGGTAGGGATGGGGGTGTCCTCCTGAATTCACACTTCAGCACTTGGCACTTTACAGAGACCTCAGAAATGTCGGGGTGGGGTCGGGGGCGGTGTTTGAGGTTGACCTGTCTGCCAGCTTCTTACACTGACAGGCCCCTCTGGATACTAGCCTGGTTTTGTATTCAGAGTGATGTGGGAATCGCCTATTATACTTCGTGTGAGTCAAATGACTCCGGGTTATGGTTTCCCCTGGAGTGCTGAGCTTTTTTCCTCTTTTGAAAACGGGCCGCATCCGGCCACCTTCATCTTTGCTCAGGATAAAACAAACCATTTTAGGCCATTTCCTCTGCTCCCGTAATTGTCTCTCTTCAGAGGCTCCTGGTGCCCTGTTCTCCAAGGCTGCAATTTAATTACAGGTATGCACAGGCAGCTTTTAAGTGTGGTCTCTTATTCTTACCAGTGTGGAGGCTTATTCCCCAAATGACACCATGCAATTACTGGCTTCTCTCTCTCTCCCCTCCTTGTCCCCCCACCCCTGCCCCACTGCACAAACACAGCTTTGTCCCCACCCTCTTAATGAAGTGATTAGAGGGACTCCAGAGGGACTTTGATCTTACCTGTCACCTGGCAACACTAAAAGCATCTTCTAGATGTCTGACAAGAAAGAACAGGAACCAGGGCTGTCTCTGGGTAGAGGGTGCCAAGTTCCTAGCTGTGTAGCCCAGAGCAATGCCTAGACCTTTAATGGGCCTGGCACTGGAAATCAGGGGGTAACTATGCCCCTGAAATTTGGCGGAACACGCTCTTGACATCTGTCCCAGTTAGTGCCTCTGATCCAATATTGCTTTAGGTAATTCTTGGCTGGAGACCAGACGCCGCAAAGATCAGATCCAGTAGGAACATAGCAATTGCCAGACTGGACCAGGCCCACGGTCCATCTTGAACAGCATCCTGCCTCTGCCAGCAGCCAGGTCCAAATGCTTCAGAAGACAGTACAAGGAACCCCATCATGAACAGTTAATGGAATGACTTGCTTCTACGGGAAGTTTCTTCCTAACCCCCGACACTTACTGTCTATCTTGTGCCCTGAACGATGACGTTTTCTGACCCTTTCACATTTTACCCCATCTAATGAAAGAGAGGATGGGGTTTTTTTAATCCATTTAAATGTTTGCTCCTCCCCTGAACTGTGCTAAAATCTTGGCATTTCGGAGAGTCGGGATAGGTCTGTGTGTTGAGAAACCTTTTTCCTACCAGTGCCCCTAAGTGACCTGGGTTTGCAGAACTCTACCTCAAACGTGGATGGCTGCTTTTGGAATAGCTCTTCTGGAAGGAGGAATTTAACAGGCTGTGGATTTCTCTGCCCATCGTGACATGTCCTAGTTAGGACTCAAGCGCTTGTCATGTCTGGGTGCTAGATCACAGAAAGAAACCGTGGACAGTCCCCCAGTTATGGGAACACGGGTTCTATCTGTACTACAGCTGGGTTATGCATTTGTAAGCCTTTCTGCAGAACCCCTCACCATAGTATCTGGGGGCCCCCACAAACCTTCGTGAATGTAGCTGTACAACAGGGTGTGGAGTGACGGGGGGGCGTATTACCATCCCTGTTTTGCAGCTAGGGGAGATGAGGGACAGTGAAATTAAGTGATTTGCCCAGCATTGCACAGGGAGTCTGTGGCAGAGTCAAGGACTGAATCCAGGTCTGAGTCGACAGCCCAGTGTCATAACCACGAAGCCATCCTTCCTCACTGTGGTCATCTGGATGCTGCTATTCTTGTAGACAAGACGCTAGCGAGCGACAGTACCTCGGAAGTCAGTGGAGTTTCTGGATTTACTCTGGTGTAACTGAGATCAGAATCTGGCCCGGTGATCCTGACCTTCCAAATTTACTATTGCTATAGACTATTACTACTGCCTATGGCCCTTGCACCTCTTGTTTAAATAGGGTCCCGACAACAGCAGTGCTGTATTTTTCTTAATGATTAGTGTAGGTTCTACAGCACAGCTCCATCGATTTGTGGCACTGGTTACAGGAAGCAGCCTTTCCTCTCCTGCATTCTCATTCCCCGCCTCTCCCTCTACAGCTGATCACTGTAGCAGAGGGTATTGATTTACTAATTGGGCAGTGATTTCACCTGATTGATAATAAAGTGCTGTACAACCTCCCTGCTGAGCTGAAATTCAGCCTCGTGGCTACTGGTAGATACTTGTCCTCAGCAGCAAATAGTTCTGTGTTGTTTATGTAAACTTATTTGTTGCCCGGTAACCCTCAAATTACTGTAGTAAGTGCTTGGAGACTCAATGAAAGTGTCAGTCAGAAACTTCATCATAGGTTGAGAAACTCACCTAAATAAGTAAATGGTGACTAAAATTACTACCTAAGTAGAAGTAGGTGACTGCGTGTCAAGACTCCTAGGTTCTATTCCTGGTTTCTCCCCAACTATGTGACTTTTGTGACTTTGGGCGAGTCATTTCACCTCTGTACCTCAGTTTCCCCCTCTGCTAAATGACTTGGCACTTGGTAAATAGTATAACACAAAATGCAAGACAGAAAGCCTTTGGTTTTAAGGCTCTAGTCTTAACGTATACCCATGTATATAAATGAATATCACTGCTAGAGCATGCACAGGATTTCTGTTGTATACCATCACCTCCTGTAGAGGAGCAGATACATTCTTATCTGCTTTGCAATGGGCTTTGAGATCTATTATTACTATTTATTACTTATATCACTATAGCACCTACAGGCACCTACCACAGCAGGGACTCCTCTGTGCTAGGCACTGTCCAGATACATAGTGAGTGATAGCTCCTGCCCTGATGAACTTACTCTCTAAACAGACAAGACAGCTAAAGGCTGGGAGGATAAACAGAAGCCCCAAGAGGGAAGGTGACTTGCCCAAGGTCACAGAGCAGGACAGTGGCAGAGCCTATAGAACCACTAGAAGATCCATTTTGGAATGTAGCAGCCAGTCAGAATACAGTTGCCTTTGCAACAGTCTCTGGTGTGGAAGCTGTCAGAGTTCCAGGCAACTGTACCTGTCTTACCCCTCAGTGGTCCGGCTCATCAGCCATCACCTCTCTTGGGTAGAGACCTGCATCTCTCTTCTTCCTGACTGGGGTTTTTCCAGGCTGCACAATTCCATGACTACACCATGTTATTGCCCGCAAGCCAGAGTGCCTAAACAGGCCAGCGTCGGTGGCTCTCTCTTCAGAGGCTACAAGTGGCATAATTGCCCGCATGTATAAGTTACCACACAGGTCTTTCTAAGCAAGCACATGTATTCTTAAGGTGAAAGAATCAGAGAGAAAACATATTAAAAGAATAAGAGAGCCTAATAAACTTATCACATGCTAATAAACTTACTCAAGATCACCCTGCCCGCCAACTCCTGTGGGTGCTCTGGTAAGAATCAATTCTTCAAACCCTTGTGTTTACAGGTTCATAACAGCAGTAGCTCCGAACAAGCACACCCATGCGTACTTTTCCCTTATGCAACTTGATCTTCCAATTCCAGGAATTGATAATCAGTATGGTCCCTTCCTCGGGGCATAGCTTCAAAAGGGTGGGTTTTGGCATACCTGGGGACGAGGCCAGGAATTTGTATTCACCTCCCCCTAGATATTTCTCAGGAAACCCACTTTATACATACTGCCCCAAAAGACCATTCTTGTCTGCTATATTGTTCAGTGTGGTCCTTTGATCAGCCAGGCCCCCAATAATACAGAACCTTTGTATTTCATACAGTGGACTCCAAAGATACTCAAACTTCGTTCAATAAGGTTTTTCCAGGAAATTGCCGTATCCGCCACAAAAGCCTACAAGATGTGTGAGTTGTTGGCGGGCTCCTGGCAGAAGATTGTCTTGGGTTGGGTTTTTATTTTTATTTTTTTAGCACAGGGTTTAGTTCTGTTATAAAATGTTTTCATTGCTCAGTGTCTTAAGGCTGGGTTTTTTATTTGCAAACTGCTGTCTCACACACTTCAGCCGTCAGCGCCCACCCTCCCACCAGAGCATTTGTTCAGAACAAAGGCTCCCTTTTAAAAATGGCATGCTATTTTGCCACTTTTTTGAAAAACTGTCACAACAATATCTAATTCTGCATGAGACAGAATTTCAAAACAGGCATCAAGGAGAGGAAGCTGTACTTGTGCTAATGCGCAAATGTCACTTCCACAGCTGTAGAATAAGTAACCCACCAAACTGGATTTCAAAAGGAAAGAAATCTAAACCCCTTCTCTTTGCTCTCTTCTTTCCAGGCCTGACCTTCGCAGGAAAACCCAAGGCAAACGCCGTCTTGCTGAAATCTTGCGATCTGAATACTCTAGTGGGATGGACTCTGGTGTATCCAAGGTCAAGAGAAAGAAAAGACACGGAAAACCTGGCAACCAGAAAATGCTGAGCTGAACTGGGAGTTTCCAACCCTTTACTGCAGAAACTAGTTCTGGAGAACGCATGGGGCAGAAGGCAAGGGGACATGCAACGCAAACTGAGGTGCGCCAGAATTTAACAGAGAATTTTTAAAAGGCTAAACCCTCAGAGAGCTGAGCCCCCAGAAGACCTGAATGGAACTGAAATCAAACATGGTCTGTTTTCAGTCAAGATTGCTCCATTGCAAATAAATGCAGTTTCAGTAAGATGCACAAAGTTTCTAAGTTTTGCCGTTTTAAACCATTGTTTTTGTAAAGAAAACTTGGAGCAGTCAAATGAAGTGTAGAGGGAAACATGCAACCACCAAAAAATAAAGTGACCATCAAATGGGTTATGCTAGGAGCTTATTGAGTTCATTGGGGCGATTTAGGATGTTTAAAAGGCCTATAGGAACCAATTGTTTAATTTTTTTAATAGAGAAAGCTGAAGTAGTGCGATGGACGTTACTGTCTTAGTTGTTTATTCTGTGATTAGCTAGTATGCAAGCCTTAGCCTGACCTGAACAAACTGTGGCGTTTGGGCCAGATCCAAATGGCATTGAAGTGAATGGTAAAACTCCCAGTCGCTTGGGAACAAGATTGTATGTAAATAGACAAAGGACCAAATGCTCCATTCCCTACTCCTCTCTCGAGCAAAATTTAGAGGAAAGATTTGTCCCCGAATCCTTCAGGATTTAGCAACATGTAATATGTCTTGCTTCTCAGCACAGAAAAGTTTATGAGGAGCATTTGTAACACTTAATGATACCTTCATTTTGTAGCGCGCTTTATTGGTCATTCTGAAAAGCACATTGACTTTAGCTGTCCCTTGCATCGGTCAAGCTTTTCTTCTCCTTTTCAGGAGCATATTCTAGGCTAATTGATTTGTCTCCTTGTGTTCCCCTGTTTGCCTTTGAAGTGGAAAGACCCAACAGCTGGAATTTCTTCCTTCCTTTATTTATTTTATTCCTCATCAGAACTCAGGAGGGAGGGGACTCCTGGGAGTTCTTTGTGGTGTGATCGGAGAGAGGCTGTGATTGGGCCCGTTCATGATTGCCTTGCACTTGAAATGAAATCCTAGCCCTTTTGAAGTCAATGGCAAAACTCCCAGTGATGTCAGTCGGGCCAGGATTCCATTGGGTCATCATTCTGTGCAGGGGATGGCGCTTTCTCAAGGCCTGGTCTGAGATTGTAGAATGAGTTCCCCACTGGAACTACGGACCTTCACAAACTTCACCACCTTCCACTCTGAGTGCAAGGCTCACTTTGTCAGTCTGCCTTCTCTAAGAAAAATACAGAGCAAACACACACACTAAAAAACAAAATAAACCCCCACCAAAACACAAACCCTACCAAAACAGCGCTCCACTGCACACACAATTCTCCTCCGGGGAGAGGATGAGAGAGAAAGAACAAACTACACATGACAGATGTTAGTCATGTCGCCTAATGCACTACCGTAAGGGGATCAGATAGAACAGCAAGGAGGGTGGTATAAGAATGTATATGAAACAGAATTCACAGCAGTGCAAAGTGGGCTTAAAATGTACCCGAATCAGCATGGTATCCACTTGGCACTGAGATAACTGATAACACACGATGCAGAGTAACAGTGAGTTGTGTCCCATGTTGCAGAAGAGGAGCAATCAGTCCAAAAGTGTTTATTTTGTCAAGTGAGTGTAACTCTTGAGAATCAGAACAATTCTTCCCTTCTCCCTTCCAGGCGGTCACTGAACAGCAACTAACTTCCTGACTTCCTGGTTTTAAAGCAGTAGTTTTTGAGAAAGAAGGATTTGAAAAAAATGCTCTGATGTAAAATAAAGTGAAGGGCAGAGAGTAGGAGGGTAATCAGGATTTATTAGATCAAAATTAAATAAAGAAACCACCCTCCTGGTATTTGGGGGAGGGGAAGGGGATGGGTAATCAGGATTAAAAAATAACCTGAGGCTGAAAATTACTCATAGTGTGATGCAAGAAGTGTAAGCTTGGGGAGAATTGATCCTGTGCACGAAGGAGGGAGCGGGGGGAATATAACCTTCTCCAAGCAATACTAATACCAAAGACCTGACAGCACATGTCAGTCAGACCTTAGGAAATCTCGTCACTCTCTGTGTTTTTGGGGGCGTGTCCTGGGCTTGATGGAACAGTGAGCGATTAAGCTTTTTTACCTGTATATCTTTCTCTGTGAGCCTCACCGTCTTTTAGTTGGGAGCTGTGGATTAACGCTGAGTGATTCTGGGAGGGAAGGTGGGAGAGATCATCAGAAAAAATGGTAAAGGAAATAGATGTGTATTTAAAGAAAAGTCAAACATACTTATCTGATCATGATCTTGAGGTCCCTTCTGCAAACCTCTGGATTTATGAGTGGGTTTATATGTAGCTAAATTCTGCTCTCAGTTACATCTATGCACCCCAACTGATTGCATTGTCTGTCCCAGAATCTGGATTCCGATCTAGTTTATCACTTTACTGCCCAGATAATACAGGAAGGAAGAAGTAGCAGCGTTAGCTAATTTTAGCTACATTTAAACCACATTTAATATAAATCAGTATCTGAGTGTTGCTCTTCGTATAGATATTCTATCGCGGTTGTGTGAAAACCTCAGCATAATTCTACTGTATATTTGTCTGTTTTTTAAATTTTAAAGGGCGCCTTTATTGTCCCATTGACTTTTAGTTTGATTTCAGAGCAGAGTTTGGTTTTAAAAGTGCTAAAGCCTCTTGTTTTTAATTTTCAGTTAATCCCACCTGTTCTGATATGCTGCACTTCACATTTCCATTCATATATACCCTTTACAATCAAGAAGTTCTATTCCTGGTGTGTGGATGGAGTCTGGATTTCTCACTCTAAAAAACGCGCCTGCATCTTCTCGCTTATATCTTTGGACTCATGTTTATTTCGAGTGTAAGATCCATGGGGCAGTGACCATATCTTTGTCTGTCTGGCATAGGGCCAAGACTACTGTTTGTGCTTTACCAATAATAAGGGGCCAGATCCTACTCTCCTTTCAAAGTCAGAAAGGGCCCTGCCTGGGTGGGACTGATATGATTGTGCTGCACAATTGGAGCAGACTTGCAATTCTTGCTCTCCCCGAGGCTAAGTGGAACCATCCCAAGAAAGCTGAAGTTGGTGCATCATCCCGTGGGTACTTTTGATCTCCACTGACTCCCCATTCGCTTCAGAAGAGAATTCAAGGTTCTGCTCCTAATGTACCTTTGGGTTGGGGCCTGGTTCCGGCAGAGACTGCCTTTGAGACCCTCCAAGACAGCTACACTGCACAGGTATTTGAAATGCCCCAGATTTCACCTCAGATGCTGGCAGGGTGGGGAAGTGGTGGTGGTAGGGCTCCACTCGGGGCTTCCTTTCTAGAAGAGATCAGGCTAAGCATGTTCAGATCCAAGTTGAAGACACACCTTTGCCTTAAAACCTTTCCCCAGGGACAATGCCTGTAATGAAAAACAAAACAGCAAAACTTCCCTGCCCATCCAAATTCTCATTCCTCTGTAACCCAGGGGAGCAGAGAGAAAAACACCATTTGTTCTGGACTCGTGCTTCAGCATAATTTTGTTCAGTGCTTAGATGCTAAGGTAATAGTGCCTTATAAATACCTTTGATGGAGAGATGCTGCACAGGCATGATTCTGCTGATCTGTGATATGGAGGGGTGGGGAGGGGGGTATTCCTTCAGCCTCTGCAGAGAACCCCAGGCTGCTGCCTGATCACTCAGGCTGTGTGACCTTGTTCCAGCATTTGACACAATGGTTGCACCTGTTTACACCTGAAGTCAACTGTTAGAAGGGATCATTGACAGTCCCTGCATTGAGAAAGGAACAGACTAGCAATCCACTGGCATGTATATGCCGTTAACTGAATCACTGCTGATACAATATAAACATAGACTGGCTGGAATGCAGAGTAATTCTACTGACTTGAATGGAGTTGCGTCAGATTTACTATGTTCTAAATGAAAGCTGGGGCTAGCCCCCTTGTCCATTCCTACTGCAGACAGCTCCCTTAAAACCAAAAGAGCAAAGAATAAAGATGGACCACAAAGTTGGACAAAAGATCCTTTCGGTGTTTGGAACCTAAATTGCATTTTATAGTGGGCCTGGCAATTGTACTAATTTATTGATGTTTCAGAACCCAAACTGTGAACAGAAAGCAAAATATTAATGAAATGTTTGTCAAGGAAAATCTTGACCCTTGGGGAAAAATAATCCGTGGGCTAGAACAGTTGTTGTCTTGTAGATGGTTTCTTTCACATGACTGATACGTGTCATCCAGCACCTGATTTCAATAGTTTTTCGTTTTAAAGCCATTGCACCAGGTTTAATTCCACTAAGAATTCTCCAGGGTTTTTATTCTTTGCTTTAAAATAGAGCCCAGGATCACAGCTGCACTTGGCAAGACGTACAGACGGCTAGTAATAAAACAGGCCCTGTTCTGAGGACCGTGGCATTCCAATTTTCAGTATATTGGGGAAAAATAGTCTTGTGGCTAAAGCACAGAACTAAGACTTAAAGCTGCTGAATTCTATGTCCACCTCTGTCACAAACTTGCTCTATGACTCCTTTGGACAATCTCGTCCCCTGCCCAGTGCCTCAGTTTCCCCATTTGTAAAATGATAATACCCTACCTCAGCAGGGTAGAGTGAGGTTAAATGTTTTAATAGTTTCAAATTACTTTGGGATCCTCTTACAGAAGGTATTATTTACATTGGAAATATACTTCATTATTATAAAGGGCATATACTCAGTGTGATGTTTTCACTAAATTGTGATTTTAAAAAATAAACTCTTTCTTTTACTGTGATGATTAAAGCTCCTGTAAAGAAACAGCTCTAAACTTCAACAACTCTCCACTTTCTTTACCAGAAGGACTCTAGTTTGGTCAGTTCCTATTTGCTAAGCTTGAAATTTCTTTTGGACTGTAGCCTTGGTTTCTTCTACTGCAGTAATTTTACCACAAACACGTGCTAGTTAATATTTTAAAATGCTGGTTAAAATTCACTTTACCATGGAGGTTTCCAGCTTCTTCCAGGTGTGAATTAGCAAAACAAATTTAAATATTGCCATTCTAAACTTGTCGGGAAGCGTTGTACTTCATTAATGTAAGAGCTGGAATCTGCTAGGAGGTACAAGGACAATTAAATATTAGAGAATGTCTTTGATTTACATTCCTGCTGTGTAAATGTAAGGAAGGTTGCTGTATTCTCTCTGCCTTCACTCTCACAAAATGAAAAGCACACCCAGTGCAAGTTGTCCTTTGATAGATTTTTAATATGATTTTAAAGAGTGTTGTTTGGCCTCATTCTTATTCAATGAGATTAATTTAAAGCACTTATCCCCTGGGTTTAAGTCAATCCATGTAGGATTTTGGACTGGGTTTGTTGCATGGGGGGGTTTTGTTTGCATGCTGCTCTGAGAGACTCCTTTCCCACTTCATTAACCCTGAGCTGGGGACATCCCTCCCAGCCAGAGCCGAGGATTTACCAAACCCCACCATTCAGATGCAAAGAAACAGCACCCTCCACAAAGGCAAGGGGGCTGCTTGACTTAATTAGTTGCTGTGCATTTTGCAAAATGACAACAATGCCCACATACTGTCAGGAAGAATAAAAAAACGACTAGGAACAGGGTCAGCTCTTGATCTGGTTTTCCTTAGGCCTGTGAGATACTGGGGGTTGTTTCTTCGAAGGCTTTTTTTCCACCACCCCATCCTCCCCTAGAGCTCTCCAGTTGTCTATTGTTGCCATTTACATGTAGATCCCTGGCCTAGCCGGGTCCCCCCTTTCCCAGCGTCCCTTGCTGTGGTCACCACTCCTGCTGCAGGGGCTGGTTGTTCTCGATCGGCAGCCGTTCACCCTGCCCGAGGTAGGGGCCCGTCACGCTGCCCCCCAATCCCCGGGCGCGGTGCTAGCGGCTGGGGGAAGGCGGGTGGGTTTGGATTGGAGCCTCCCCCGCGCCACGCTGCAGCCGTGGGGACACCGGGGTGGGGGGTGACAGATGATGGGTGCTAGACTTCGCCTGGGCTCTGTGCTGAGAAGTTTGCAGAGCTGGGGTGGGGGAGGGGATGGCGGGGAGCTAGGACTTGCTGCAGACTAGGGTCTCCCCCCATGTGCCTCTCATCTCACCACCCCCCCTTTGCACGGGAAGGGCCGCGTGCGCTCGGACGGGAACGGTGCAAGGAGCCTGGCCCACAGGTTGGCGCGGGGAGGGCGGGGGGGAGAGGGGGCGGCCCAGGGCTAAGCCTCGCAGCCCATCTGTCAGGTCCCCGGGACGGGTAGCCGCTCCCAGCCTGTCCCGGTGACCAGCTGCTGGGCTAGCTGGCTGCAGCCAGATGAGCGACACTTTTAAAGGGTGGAAACAATCCATTTTCCAAAGCGATCATTTAAAGCACTTAGGCAATTACACACTTAAGATTAGCGTTAATAATTCACCAGGACCGCGGCTAGCCCTGCGCCAGGACTCCTCCACCCACCACCCCGCAAAGTGCGGGGACAATGGGGCTGCCAGGGATGGATCGGGGCTGGCGGCTCTGCTCTGCTCCCCACATGCCAGCACTGTGGCGCTGCTTGGGTTTCCTGTGTCTCCTGGGCTGATCCGGCTTCAGTAGAAATCCGGAGTGGCTCTGGAGTAAGAGGGCCTGATTCCCTCTGCCCATGGGTAGAAATCAGGAGTGACTCCCTTGAGGTCAGGGATGAGTCTCGTTTCTCTGACACGGGTATAAATCAGCGGTGATTTCTCTTGAGCGGCTGGAGTTACAACCCAGCAGAATCAGGCCCCCTCTTTGAGTGGCCAAAATACGTTTGCCTGTGGGTGAGAATCGTGGAACCGGCCTCCCCCCCCCCCCCCGCCCCCTTTCCTTTTTCTCCTCTTTGGCTTCTTTGATCAGCCAGAATAAACAGCATACAAAAGCCCGCGAATGATCTGCTTGTTTGTAAAGAAGTTTATTTCCACATTTAAAAAAAGAGAGAGAGAGAGTTTTGTTTTGTTTTTCTTTTCTGATCTCTTTAAAGCCGAATTTTTCCTCGCAAAGTCCAGACAGGAGAACCCGGGAATACAGACTTACAAGAATCACTTACACAAATACGTCCTCGGGGTTCACAAATAAATAATTCATATACATTTTGCACACAAGTATTTACAATTTTTTTCTTAGTTACATACTTTTAAGAACTCTTGGGTTAGCATGAAAGGGCGCCTCTTACGCTACGTAACGCTGCGATCCGATAGGTGAGTTCCGAGCGGTTCATTATGGATCTGATTAGGGTACAGCTGTTGTATGTTTCATGTCAGCACATCCGGGACATCCCCCTACCTACCCCGATTCCTGCACAAGTAGAATTGTTACTTACAAAGGCCAGGACCGGATGCCCTAGCGCAAAGCCGGGCAAGGGGATGGCAGAAAGGAGAATGGATAATACGCCTTTGGGAACAAACAAACAACAATTAGAAGCCATGCTCAGGTGAGCTAGTTTATGTGCAAATACCTTTGCCTCATCCTCCCCAGTCCTTGTTCAGGCAAAAACCACTGAAAGCAGGTGTGTGTTTAGCATGAGGGAAGTCTTTTCTTCTTTCCGGGGAGTGTGTTTGTGACAGACACACGGATGGGTCACAGGTCATTTTTCAAATTATGTTCATTAAAAATAATAATCAGATTTATAACTAGCGATCGCCGTTCTGTACATAAGCCATCTCCCATCCCATGCATTGGGCTCATTGTTGGTCAAGTGGAAAGGGTTAATTAATCGTGAGCACGGTGCTAAAAGCTACTGCAAGGAACTGGAAACTCCAGCCTGCCCTGAAGTTGGCAAGGAGCTAGTCCTGTTGGTGAAATAAATCTTCAAGCCGCTATATAATTGGAACGCAGTAAATTTTTTGAGTGGAAACAAAACCTGGGATATTTTTAACTGCGTGTCTCTTGCACACAGAATCCTCAGGCATAACCCTCGTTTTGTAATTGATCCTTTAAAATGCAATGCGTCTTTTTTTTTTTAATGGCTTAGATTAATTCAGTTCCTCTCTTCAAACTAACTCCGTCTGAAAGAGGAACGTTTCTGAATTCTGCAACTTGGGGAGATTCCTTATTTATTCGATCTTTGTGTATTCTCTGACCCGAAGTCGCCTTTGTGTGTGTGGCAAACTTTAGTGCTAGAAAGCGGGGGAGGAGGTAGAAAGGCCTCAATGGGCAAAAAGATTTTTTAAAAGGCCGAAACAACTGTGTGTGTGCGGGGGGGGGGGGGGAATTATACACCGCGGAGCGGTTTAATTCTGCCCCTCTATGTTTTTAAGGAGGATGATATTCTGCAATATTGAAGTGAGCTAATAGTCTCTGTGTCTGGGCCATCACAAAGACTCGTCTATTTGTGTGTTTCCTCATCCCGTGTCCCGTCCACTCACATCCCCGGTCCTCCTCCCCCAGTTTGAACATGAAGTTTGAATTGTTGTTTGTTGGGTTCCCTTTCTCCATTGCTAGGAAGGCGAGCTCTCACCCCCTTCCCGGTTAGGTAGCGCTGACCACTAACCGCATCGAAAGAGCGCGCGCGCAGGATTTTAGCGCAAAATGAGAGCGAGAGCGCGCAAGATTTTAGCGCAAGAGGTTTTCGTTTGATGTGTTTTTCCTTTCCAAGTTTCTCTTGCTCCTTTAGGGTGAACGATGGTTTTGTGTGGTGGCTAGGCGGGTGTTGAAGTGCCAAGGATCTGGCCCGCCTCTCCCCCAGCTCGGTGTACAGTTTCTGATGGTCAGGACGGTCTACGCAAGGGAGCAGAGGGGGCCTCTTGGCTTCCTTGGCAGCGGACTTTGCTGCGGAGTCGGCGCTTCACCGCGGTTGAGCCGCTCGCGGAAGGACGCCTGCCAGGGGGGGCAAAGGTGGGGGCGGCTCGCTACCCCCCTGCAGTCCGTGAATGAGGATCCTGGGTACCAAAGGTCTCTGCAAAGCCGGGGGAGGGGCGCTGGGGCCCCGGTACAGATAGAGGGCCGCTCCTGGATCCAGGTTGGAGACCAAGCTCTGCGGGTAGAAATAGGGAGATGGGAACATTCGCTGGAGGGCCGAATAATTCCCAGCTTCGGCCAGTAGCTCCAGTCCCACCGCTGTCTGCCTCTTCCACTTGGTCCTGGGGAGGGAAGCCAAGATACGCGGGTCAGGAGAGAGCCAACATGTACAGAAAAAAACAGCCCTGCGGGCCTCGTGCAGAGCCGGGGGTGCACCCGCGCTCCTCCGGCTGAGCAGAAGTGGCCAAACCGCTGGCCTTCCACGGGCAAGAAACCTGAGCAACTCTCCAGCCCCGGTTCTCTCAGGAGCAGCCAAGCCCCTTGAGACCCATGCCACCTGTCCTGCAGTCCCAGGTGGGAGAGAGTTGCAGCGCGCACCCCTGAAATAGTTTGGGTGAAAGCTGTGGAATCTCTCACACACTCCCACGCCTGTGCTGAACCGCAGGACAACACAATCCTTGATTTGACGATTGTTTCCAGAACCCAAATCCTCTTCCCGCAGCGATTTCTTTTCCCAGCGGCCAGGAACCAGGGTGGACTCCCTGGATGTTAACTTTGCGAATGTTAACGTGAAGTGTGGGGGACAGGGCAACTGACAAGAGTATTAATTGCTCTCTATTTATGCAAGCCCAGGGTGCTATATTAGACTAGTATGTTAGCAGTAGCATGCGAACTATGCAGTACGCGCATGTGTCTATTTTATCACATCTTGTGATCATGAGGTATTATTATTATTATTATTTTATTATATTTTATTAAGCGACAAAGAGTCCTGCGGCACCTTATAGACTAACAGAAGTATTGGAGCATAAGTTTTCGTGGGTGAATACCCACTTCATCAGACGCACCATTATATATAATATAATAATTATTTTATTAGTTACTCACAAGTATATAATGTATCAGATAGTATGCCTGATACCATTTGCCTTAGCTGGAAAAATATATTCAGGCAACTGGTATCCGACATACTCTCTGCTATATTGCGTGTGCAATAATAATATGTGATCACAACACATGATAACATGTAACTGCACATACGCTGATCTATAGTGATTGGAAACATCCATCTCTAATTTGCCAGCTCAGGCAGGTGATGATCTATCTATCTATCTATCTATCTATCTATCTATCTATCTATCTATCTATCGGATGTTAGCATATGTGATGATCACATGCTAAGATAGAATTATACACACTCCTGAATAGTTCGGCACTATCTGCACTCTGATATTTGAATTCTTATTGGTTTCTAATCAGGGCGCTGTGTTATTAAAACTTTCACACAAGTACCTGAAAATCACTTAAACACAAATTAAAGCTGTGTTTAAAAAGTTCAGATTTCAGGTAAAGCTAGAAAGAAGATTGAATTCGTGCAAGGTCTTTTGGAAATCTGGAGAGAGAAATAGCACCTGAAATGTTTATAGCAGCATTAGGAGTTTAATTGAAACCAAATAAATAACCCTAAACGGGGAAAATAAACTCCCACAAGATTTGTTCTTGTCCCCCCCAAAAAAATATAAAAAACAAATGTTGTGATCGATTTCTAAATGGCAATATTAAAGCATTGATCAGAACTGCCCTGAGAAATACCCACATCACTTTCTCTTTGGGGATGGGAAATAGTTGGCTAGTTGGGAGATTTTATGTAAGAACAGAGCAGCCCCTCCAAGGAACACGCGACGCAAGGGTGAAGGCGGGACGCACTTTGACTAGGCAGCGGGTCATGCTGAAACCCAGGCGTGTTTGCTGCTGGTTGTGTGGCGATGACGCTTATGCTCCAAGCAATGACCAGGGCCGGGGTCGGAGGCCGGGACGCGCACGCCGGGGCGGGCGGCGCGGGATCAGCTGAGCGCATCAAACGTCTCGCGCCTTTGGCAGTTTTGTCGCTGATGCGCTAGACCTATTTCCACCCTTAAATTATTCATCATAATAATAATTGTGTAATTACTGTAACGGGCGTTAATTATTGATGCCCGGGATTTATTATTCATGGGCCGATGTGTTGTGCTGTTGTGTTGATCGAAAAGTGCGTTTCTTCCTTTTTTCCTGGACGGTTGTTTGCGGGGGGGATTCTTTGGCTGCCTGAATGGGGGGGCTGGGAACAGGACCCACCAGGATAGCACCCGGGGGGGGGGGGGGGCACAGGAGGCAATTGTTGTTGGTGTTTTGTTTTTTAAGCAAGTAACTATCACAAGGAGACTAGGAAGGCACGTGTTGCTTCCCTAGACCGCGGCGTCGCCTGGTGTGAAGGTTGCTCAGGGCTCTCTGCCTTTCCAGCCCCGTGTGCCCCTGGCAGGGCGGTTCATCTTCATCCTTATTATCCAGCCGAGGGGGGGGGGGGGTTTCTGCTTTCACGCAGACCCAGGTATTGTCACCCATTGCACCCCCACCTATGTAGTCACCCGGCTGGTATTTGGGGCCAGGGCTTCCGGGGCTCGCGTTTTTCATTGTGATTTTATGAGGAGTCCGTTCTAGGAGCGGCTTCCAAACTGCCTCCTACTGTTGGGTCGGGCCCGATCCTGCGCTGCTTTGGAGACCCCTTGAAATCAAGGGGAGGGGGGTTCATGCAGGGTTACCCTTGGGCTACCCTTCGGGGGCAGAGTTCTTGAGTAGCAAAGTGACCCAGGAAGTTTGTCTGTCTGCACGTGGGTCAGATTCGGTCCAGGCCAACCCCCTTTTCTTGGCGCCCAGCCAGGCTGCTGGTCGGTCCACGGGTGGATTTCCTTGGCTCTCGCTCGGAGAGGTTTTGTTTGAAAGATAAGGGTCTGTCTGTCTTCTGTGGCTGCTATTTTTAAACCTGCCAAAGTGGAGGCGTCCGGCGGCGTCCGCAAATCTCCGCTGTTCACTGCCACGCCGCGGCA
Source organism: Chrysemys picta bellii (assembly GCF_011386835.1). Taxonomy (NCBI): domain Eukaryota; kingdom Metazoa; phylum Chordata; order Testudines; family Emydidae; genus Chrysemys; species Chrysemys picta. Next base: position 16,642,990 of record NC_088808.1, on the reverse strand, counting down.
AGGAGCGGGCCGCTTTCCCCCGCCCACCCCCTCGGGCCTGGCCTTTGCAGCCTGCATTCAAACCCATCCTTTTACCTTTACCCAATAAAACCGCGCTGCAGCCTCTGGGCCTCGCTCAGCACCGCTGTCTTAGCTGCTCTAGCCCGGGCCCTGGCACCCCAGCTAACTGTGTGTCCCCTCCCCAGCCTTTCAAAACTTCCCGTTCGGATGCGCTGGGAAACCTGGGGGCTTTCAGGGACTCTCTTCCAAGCCACTTCCTAGTGGGTGGGTTTGGGAAAGCCCTGGTGCATCTCTGCGGGAGCTGCTGTGGGCCCAGAGGCTGCCCCCAGAACTCCCCTGGGCGGGTGGGTGGGGGAATCCGGGAGATTTGCACTGTGTTGCCTTTACCTTCTGTTCTGGTACCACGTTTTCACTTGGGTGTCAGTGAGGTTGAGGGAGGCCGCCAGCTCCATCCTGTCCTGCACGCTCAGGTATTTCTGCCTCTCAAAGCTCCGCTCCAGCTGCGCGAGCTGGTGATCGGTGAAGGCGGTGCGAGCTTTGCGGGGCTTTTTCAGCCTCACCGGGGGGCTGTCCCTGGAGCTGGAGATTTCTCGGTCCCCTTCTTCTTTCACTAGAGGGGGAGAAAAAATGCACGTCGTGTCAGGACAGAAAGAGAGGGGATACAAAGCGGCGCAGGGTTGCTTCCTTGCAGGAGCAGAGAGGCTCAGGCAGAGAAAGAAATAAGTCTCACACCCACACCCACACCATTGTTTTGCAAATGCAAGCGGGCGAGTCTGCCCTGAGTTTTGCCTTTTCTCCTAGGCCCTGGTTGTTCTGTGATCACTGCCGCAGTTTGGCTCTGGGAGGTTGGTGATGGGATTCGAATGTGATGGCGCTCGGAAGGAAGGTAATGCAGAAGAAGTTGGAAAAATAAGAGCAAATGCTGGGCATGACCGGATATGAGAATAGTAACCAATGGTACATGTTTCGTTTGAATACCAGAGATGCAGTTCGAAGAGAGAGAGAGAGAAAATTCCTGGGGGAAAGGCTGATATAGATATAGATATATAGATACATCCCGGATTGACCCGTATTTTGTCTTTTAGTAGAAATCCTAATTTTTTAAAAAATAATTCTCTTTGATTGAGTTCCTTTACATTTCCTCCTCCGCTGTCATGTCTGACAACGGAGTTTCCCCATCCCCTCTAGATTTCCCCCAGTCAATCCAACCAATGTTATTGCAATGATGGATTGGTTTATTCTTGTACAGGAAAAATCAAGTGTGGGAGGGAATCTGGATTGGCTGACCATAAAGTTGAGGCGCTGTAGATTCTTTGTTAGTGTGGAGCTTGTTAGCGCTGCCTACTTTTTAATTCGTGTAATGCGTAAAAAGAGCCACTTTTCACTGACAAATTATTGTTAATATACTGCAAAGAAATGCATCTGTATCTGCATAGGGCAGATGGCGCACAGACATAAGACAAATGGAATTCTTAAAGGGGTAGAAGGAAATATTTGAGAAGTGGTGCTGTGAGGCCGTGCTTTTGCGATGATTTAACTTTTAAAATGCCTAATGAGATGTTTTCTTGATGGTTCATTAATGCAGGAAAGTCTCTGTTTCTATAATATACATACAAGCAGATCAATATATTACAGAGACGCTGATGGCTAGAAAGAATGATTTACACCAGAAAACATCTGTACTAGATTGGAAAATCTAAGCAAGAAAAGCTCTGGTTTTTTCCCCCCCTCCTTAAAGAGATTATGTAACAAAAAGCTTCAGTTTATATAAATTGGCTGCATTAGGTTTTTACAGGGGTTTATGGTAAATTTCATTGTGAAAGGTTTTAGAAGTGACAGGGCTGTAGTTGAATGCGAGTTGATTTCTCTCTGTAGGAAGACAATAATCCGGTTAATTGAGCCACCAGGGAACGAAACCCTTCAACCAGAAATCCAGAATCTAGCAGACCAGCTAGAGACCAAACCCACTGAATAGCTCTTAAACATGAGTTTCTGTTTCATTTATTGGCGAAACAAACACCTACCCCCCCCATCTTCGCCCCCTCCAAAAATAAAATAAAATATGGGCTGTGGAACCAGTAGCCTGTGACTTCTGCAAAGATGATAGTTTGGAAAACACCCTTTCAATGGAATCTTCACGATGTTTATTTCAGGTCTCAGGGTGAAGCGATCGGGGAGAAACTTTGGGGATTATTTGATTGGTCATTAAAGTTATTGCAGAGGTAGCTGGATTTCCTTAGACGTCCATTGGAATTTGGGGGGCAGGATCTGAGCCAAACATTATTAAAGTTTGGACTTCGAAAAAAGTTAATTGGTAGAAAGAGAGAGAGAGAAAAACGACAGTTTGGAATCGATTGTTCTCCCGGCTTCCCAGAAAGCCCTGTTTAGCCACTGAACTTCCCTTTGGATGTCAGTCCAACTGAATACAAAACAGTTTCTCTGATTTCCTCTACGACTAGTCAACACAGCTTCAAAAAAGGTTTAGCCCATTATTTAGATGAGGTGAGGAAGGTAAAATAAAACACCTTTCTTAACAGCTATTTCTTTGAAAAGCTGGCTCGGTTATTAAGGGCGTTTTTCTTATACATATCAGGGTTTTTTTCCACCTCACTTTAAAAAGCTTATGGTTTGGCTACATAGAAACTCATGGGAAGCGTTTGTTTTTCATCTGGGCTCAATCCTGAAACCCTAAGGAGCAAAGTGTGCCCGCACTTTTTAAACAAAAATCTCCCATTGAAGTCGGTAAACTCTGCCTGTAAAGCTATGGCATAATAGAGCCCTCAGTCCTTATTCAGGCTTATTTAAATCCATGGGAAAGACTGACTTAAAAACGGAGTAAGGGGCCCTATCTTTGGCAGCGGGCCTTATATTTTTAAACAATTAAACAACTAGTTGCTTGTTACCATTTGATGCATTAAATGTATTTCCGTCCAGCTGTACTTTATTCGAATGTGAACAGGCTACGAGTTTCTCCTGGTAGGGAAGGGGAAAGCCGGCCTTGACTGCGGACTTCGCCTTGCACTGAGGAATGGCTGGTTAGTGCTGGTTGCCTTTTATTAATTATTATTATTGTTAATTATTATATATGATTTAATCGCTTACTATGAAATGCAATTTGTCAGCTCCCGCTTGCAGGCAGCCTGGCTTTGATAAGAAATATTTCGTGGTAAAAATTGGTTTGAAACATTTCCTGTTGAGGATCAAATCTCTCTCTCTAGTTCATATTTACTGCTTTAGGGGAGTTACAAGAGTGCCCTTATTTTTCTACCTAGTTTCTTTCGCAGCTTGGCAGTTTTGAAAAGAGAGACAGGATTTACAAATAAAGAAAAAAAAGCTGGTAATGTCGACTTCCATTTGATCACCTTCCTTCAAAAGACTGGAATCAATTTCTGTTCCTTCCCAGCCCAATTTCTGTTCCTTCCCATTTCGCTTCGGCTTATTGTGCGAGGAATGAGAATATAAAACGCAGCTTCATTTGGGCATATTCAAAAAGTTTCTGCCTAAAATATATTTTTAAAGAGGCACATTTCCCTTACTTCTCCATGAATGAATTGAATGTTTAGTTGTTGCTGTTGGTTTTTTTTTATCTGATGTAAAATAGAGGATGGGAATGAATGATAATTAAAATGGTAAGGTCAATGGGTAAAACATTTATGAAGAAAGATACAAATAAAGAAGCAGCCAAGCAAAGAAGATCAAAGTTCTCCACTTCCAAGGAAATTCAGGCCTATTTTTACCACCTTCCTTTTTCTTTCTTTCAATCACCCATAAATACAATATGCAGAAATTAGGAATGTCTGCAGCAGAAATCTTATTCTGCCTGATGTGCCAGTGTGCATTATTGCAATCAGAGCGGCGCAGACTTCAAACGGCCGCTTTGAAATGATTTGATCCCTGGTGGACGTTGTGCAGAGGTTAGAACTAGCTATTCGTAATGTTTCCGCGTTAAAAGTTTTAAAAGAAAGTGCGAGAGACCGAATACACTTGCAAGGATGCACCACCATCAGACACCCCCACAGGGGTTATACAATGTCCCTCTCAATAACGTGAAGTTAAAATCCCAGGCTCCTGCTCGTGTTTTTCACTAAGGATTAGAAGAATCTCTTTCTCTTTTCATGGTGGAGTTTACCCACATTTGTACAGCTTGGTAATATAGCTGATCCGCCCCGAACGGATTGGAGGTGAAATTAATTCTGATCACCCTGAAGTTATTTAAATAATGCCGTTATTTAAAAAAAACGCACAGCTCCCCTGCATATCTAAAAGCGAACGGATACATCTAAACGGCGGGGCAACCATTTCTTTCGGGCTCTTTTAATCTGGAAGTCGTTGGAAAGCAAAATTCCAAGAGTCTAAAGGTTAATTCTCTATGCGCGATGTACTAGTCAATTACCCTCTGAAATACAGACTGAAATTGCTAAAATAAAATATATAAATGGAGTCCTTGGGCATATACCGCTCGTGTGATTCATAATTATTCAGATCTTGACGGGGCAAGGAAATTCTGCGGGTTTAATCTAAGGAGCGGGTTCATTTGTATTTTTTTCTCCCCAAGTAATTGTAATATTCCTCAATCCGATGCTATAAATCCCCATCCTCACCCCACTAATTAAAGTTCCGCCTGATTGTTTTAAACTCAAGCTTTGTGACGTTTTCATTATTTATCCCTGATTTCTGGACTGTCGCAGGTGTAAAGAATCCACCCAGACACAACCTACGGGAGCACTAGCAAATCGAGATTCACCCCCGCCAGAAATAACAGGGAACCAAATCTCACTCCCCCCCCCCCCCGATTCTTTTCCCAGGGACAGAGGGCAAACGCTTTCTTGGATGGGAAGGGGGAGTGCAGGAAATGTCAGGCTCTTTAAAATGCCTTCACAGCAGAGCAAGGAGTGGAAAGAAAGGCTGGAGGGATGTTTTGAAAGCAAGGCATGTGGCAGCGCTAATCGCTGGCTGGGGGCAGCTGGTCAGTAGCTGGGGCTCTCGCCTCCCCTCGGTTCTTACCTTTGTACTCCGAGTCCGACGAGGCGTTGCTGTTACTTTTGTCCATTTTCTCTCGAAAGTCCTCCCCGGGTTTGGCGGGGATTCGCCCCGCCGGCTCCGGGCCGCTCTGTGCATTGGTGCTAGAGTAAGGCGCGCAGGCTGCCAGGGGCTTGCAATCGGCTAGGATGTCCCTGATTAGGAAAGACGAGGTCACTGTTCTGGATTGGGAAGGAGCCGAGCCCTGCCCCGGCTGGAGGTGAGATTCCAAGCCCACGGCCACCCCTTGCCTGGGGGCCACCGCCTCCAGGCATTCCTTCCCCGGCGAGTGGGGAGACGGGCACCCGCTGCTGACTTCGGAGCCGGGGCTTAGTTCCAGGGGGGACCTGCATTCCCCCATCAGAGGGTCTCCTTTGGGCACCGCCGGGCTCCCCGCTCGGTGGGACAGGATGGAGTCGATCCCAAATCCGTTGGAGCCTTCCATAGCCAGGCTCGTCCCCCAGCCCGAGCCGTTCGCTCACACCCGGCACCTTTCAGGCGGACATGGGCCGGCAGTCCGGACCTGGCGGGGGAGGGTGGGGCTGGGACAAGGCAAAGTTCAGCCTGGGATCCAGGGGGCCAGTTGACCAACAATTCCCGGGGGCGCGGTGCATTAAATCCACGGCTCAGCCCTTCTGCTTCAGCATCCCAGCCAGCTGCGTTCAGGGGAGAGACAGACAGACAGGCAGAAAGAGGAAAAGGATTAAAAAGTCAAAGTTTGCTTGGGGGACCCCCCCTCGATTTAATCCTAACTCTACCCTCCCTCCCCCAATACATGATCAGTTCTGAACTCCAGCGCCCGCAGGTTGGAGGGGGAGGGGGGAAAATCGATCCAAGGGGGTTTTCAGCGCCGTAACTAGGTAATAATTCAAAAATCAATGTGGGGGGAAGGGGAGGTGGGTGTTAAGGGAGGGGGGTACCCTGCCAGCACCTCGGCCGGATCCTGCTTGGGAGATCAATAATCGGGCTGGTCCAACGACGCAAGGCTGGATGGAGATTTCAGCACCTCTGAAAGCGCCTGGCTGAGCGGCTGGGAGCGGCTGCACCCATGGTGTCGAAGCGGTTGGGTCGCCCGCCTGGAGACGGACGGGGCGGTCTGAGCGCGGCTCGGTTTCAGCACCTTGGACAGAGGCACCGGCAGGCTCGACCCGCCGGCTCCGCTGGTGACACGTTCCCCTTTTAAAAAAACGAACTAGTGTCACTTAACTTTGGGTTGTTTCTTCTTCTTCTTTTTTAAGGTGCCGGGGCCACGTGTCTGAGCATCCGCGCTTCTCATTGGCTGGGGTGCTTTTTGGGTGATGTCACACACTGACTAAGGAACCTGATCTCCTTTCAGTTTGATTAAAAGAGACACTGAATTAATTACAGCCCAGATCCAACTGTTTACAGGCAATTTCCACCCTGTTTGCTTTCATTACACCATTGATGAAGCTCTTAATGGGGTTATTACCAATAGGGGGTAGGCCTGGGTTGATGTGTGGGGGGTTGTGGGTTTTTTTAACTTTTGCTTTTTCCACAATTAACTGAATCATTAGTTCCCCTCACGCTGAGAAAGTTTTTCTGCATGTTTAAAAACAAAAAACCCCGGACGAATGATTTAAATGTGCTCTCAATGCCGAAGCCGACAGGAATAGTAAGAACCCCCCCTTCTTCCCATTTAAATAGCTTCTAACAAGGACGAAGTTGTAATGTTTTAGTGATTTATTTGTAGATTTATCAGACTCTCTTTCCTTCAAACCGATTTTCGTTCTTTTTTTATTTAAAAATTCTTGCTCCGTTGCCGGGCTCTGTCTAGCGAAATGTTTATTTGCTTTTGATGGGTTTTTTTTTTAAGTAAGATAGTGCTAAAGGTTGAAAAGTTAGAAATAAAGCCAGAACTGTAATAGACCCGTAAATCGAGCAAAGGGCAGTAGAGGAAATAATAATCAAGTAGGAAACAGATCCAGATCAGGATTATCTAGCTTTTAATGAGACACGTGTCCCATCCATCAGGTAGGAAGAAATAACATACAAAGGCAGGTTTATCCTACTATGGAGTAAATGTAACAATCGATAGAATCGCGCGTGGGTGGTTCTCCTCACTGTCCATGCTAAAGAATTCGGCTGGCTTGGCTTTTCCTGCCCGTCTCAACCCTTCCACAAAAACCCACGAGGGAATGGGGCCCCATTTCTGGTTGAAATGATCTCCACGGCGGAGCGCTCACCAGCGCTCACTCTTTCCTCGCCCGAGTTTTCGGTTCAGGGGAGGCGAAGATGCTGTATCTCAGCCTCTCAAACTTCCAGAAATGCAGATGAAATAAAGGGATGGGGGGGGGGGGGGGGTTGCATTTAGGTGAGAACTCTCAGGGGGTTCCCTCCACCCCTTTCCTGGAACCACTTCCCTTCCTATTTCCCCAAGAGAAACGAACGATTTTTTTTCTTAGTTTTTGGAGCTCTTTAAAAAAAAATCTCCAGATTTCCGAAGATTTGTAAATCGCTGTCTCTAGTTTAAGGGGCTAAGGATACCAATCGGAACGGAGTTTGTAATTAATTCAAGTTACTCCCTGGCAATGCAACTGGGAGAGCTTCCAAGCCCCTTGACAGGTATACACCCTTCAAAGGTTTGTAGACAAAGCTGGCTGGCTGTCCGTTCATCCAGGTACTTATATGTAGAAGGTTTTGTCGTTTCTGACGGGTCTTTTGCCCCAGCCTGGTATGTTACACTGAGTGATGAACAGCCCCTCGCCACAATGGCAGGGAACTGCGTGGATCTGTCTGTACAAAGTTTTGTTATTTCTAAAAATCTCCCCCCCCCACCTCTCATTTTTTATTTATTTTCCTCCTCTTCGCCTTTCGCCCCTTCCATCCAGGCGGCTGCTGGCTCTTGTCCCTCTTCCAAAGATCCCCTTGGCCAGCAGCTTGGAAGCGGGCAATGCACCGAGCTTCGGGACTGCAGAAGTTGCGCCTTGTCCCCAGAGAGGCCCGAACGCGGCTGCCAGCTGTCACAGAGGGGCAGACCCTGCCAGCACTTCCAGGACTTGCCCCTGGAGTCCTGGGTCGGACTTTGAGCCTAGTCCTCCCCCCAGCACACGCTCCCCCCATTTCCAGGCTAAAGATTTTCCTTCTCCTCCGCTTTCAAGAACAAAACCAAAGCAAACAAACAAAAAATCTAGGGACGATTCTTAGCGCATCCTTCCCCTGCAGGGAGGCCTTACCCCTTTTAACTGTGCTGTTCAACGTCGCTTCAGCGAGGCTCAGCCCGGATCCCCCCTGACCCGGGTTAGTAGTAAGCACAGACTTAATGCTGCCCATCCCTGCCACCTCTGAAATTGACTCATGCTATGAAATGGTCAGCTAAAACCCAGGCACCTTATGCCAGCTCCCGAGAGGAGGTAACTGTCCCCTTCTGTTTGCATATGGAGTTCTGCTTTGGGGCTGGCGAACCGCTGCCTTTAGCCTCCACCTTGAAATCGAGATTCCTCTGCCAACAAGCGCCAGGATTTTAGATACGTACATGTTCTCTTTTATTATTGTTTTTCCCCCCACCCCAGTTTCCTCCCTCCCAGACAGACTCAGCACACCAGCCTGGGGGGAACGAAAGCACTCTCTTGAAGTTAGTTAAGGAAATCTTGCTGTTAATCTGGTTAATTTCTTTCCCCCTCGTTTTTAACAGAAAGGTGTTAGTGCTCTCTGCGCAAAGTCCATAAGAGCCTTGTTTTAAGTGGCATATCATTCCATTAGCATCTTCCTGCCTTTGCCCCGTTTTAACCAGAGCCAGGCCACGTTGCAGTCACTCAGCCCAAAGTCCTTACAAAGGTGTGTGTGGCGGGGTTAGGGCTTCATTTGACACGTTTCAGTTCTAACTGTACATCTGAAGTTGCCTTTTTGAACCGCCGCTAGATTCATGGGGCTGATCGAAAGCCCAGGAAAAGACTCCAGTTGACTATCAGGCGTCTGGCTCCATCCCAACCCCTTGGATCATTGCAAAAATCTCTCTGCCGGGGGGAGTTTAGCGTTGATACAAGTTTGGGAATGTGCAGGGCCTCTCCCAGCAGAACTCAGCTCCTCATCAGAGCCCCGACCCCACTGCTTTCTCCCTGGCGGCTCTAAAGGTGGGTTTGAGTCGGTTGCCCTTTTTAACACGGGGCAGGGCACAAGTTTGGGAAAGCTTCCGCCGGGTTCCACCTGCCCCGAGGAGACAGGATTTTAAAAGGTATAACTAACTAATTAAATAAGAACAATGGGGTCCAAGGGAAGAGGCAGTTTTGTGTAGTTTAAAACCGGGGGAAATAGACAGAGGCGGCTCATAAAAGCTCTTTGCATTTCTGGGTAATCGCCCATGATTAGCTGTGCTAGTGTCTCTCTCCCACGGCACTGGTATCCAAGCACAATAAGTAGCCAGGACTTTAGCCTCCCCCAGACAGAATCGGGTTAAGCAGATTTTTTTTGATTTAGTGACCGCGTTCACTGGATCGGGTTGATCAGAAACATCCTAATCGCCTCGTGGCTTAATTCTTTAGCTAAACCACGCAGCCTCCAGAGTGGCTGGAAACATTTTCACTTTCCTCTGATTATTTTCCATTTGCTCAATTCCCCCTTAGACAGAATAACTCGGGCTCCGGGAGCTCTCCCTAGCAGCCTAAACCCAACAGCCTTTCGGAGGCAGTTTTGTTTTTGCTTCAGGTTAGCTGTCAGGACAATGCAGTAGGTAATTGTCTTTTCAGATGTGACAGGGCACTTTACAAAGCAGTTCCCCAAGGGCTCTACATCTAATGTTGCTAACAACAACAACAACAACAACATACCATTAATATTTTTGTATTAATTAATGCTCAGTTTAGGGCGGGAGGGAGGGAGGAAATTAATTATAGGGAACGTTGTGAAATTGGAGCCTCAAGTTGTCACGTTGTATTTACTGGTAAAATACCAACGTTAAACTGCTTTGGTAAGGTTCCCAGGTAATGCAAGCTCGGAGGCTTTCAAAGTCCATCATAATCTGTCATCTACATTTCATTATTTTTTGGGAGGAAATGACTACATGTAGATTTATGTTCATGCTTTTCAGAGTTTTTAAACAGTACACTAGGAAAACGACTATTCTGCAGTCTCACTGGAATGAGGAGAGTTGATTTTAAGCTCTGTGGAGCAGGTTGTGTCTAAGGTTTTGAAAGGAGGGATTAGATTTCTGTCTGGGTTTGGAACCTCTTCCTTTAACCTTCTACTAACCAGTCACTTATGGTAAATGGTACTGGCTGTAAATCAGTTCTGTGGGGCAGGGACTGGCTTTTGGTTGTGTGTTTGTACAGTACCAATCACAATGGGGTCCTGCTCCATTGCTAGATCTGCTGGGTGCTACCTCATTAATAAATACATACATATAATTAATGCATTAATATACATAAAGAATCCATGTTATGTTATGTTATGCCAGATTTAGTCTCCCAAAGATTTGAACACATGCCTAGCTTTGCCCATGTGAGTAGTCCTATTGACTTCAATTAAGTATTAATTAATTAGGATTTTGACTTCAATGAAACTAATCAGTGTAGGCATGTGCTTACGTTTTTGGAGGATCTAGACTTTTCACTGGCTCTACCTTCTAGCTGAATCTGGCACTGGGGGAGCCAATGCTGTGAAATAGATTTAGAAGAACTGAACACTGGATGGAAGAAGAATATAATAAATATAATATAATATGATATACTTTGCCCTTCTTATTCCTCTTCCATCTGAGGATCTCAAAGCACGTTCCAAGCAATGAGTGTGGTACTCAATCCTCCCTTTGTGAGTTAGGTGGACTTCAGTTAGATTTGCCATATAGAAGGGTAGTTAAGCATGTAATCGCATGAAGTACTGAGCACCTCTTACTGGACTGCCTTCATTTCCCATTGACATCAGTAGATGTTGAGATTACTCAGCATTTCGCAGGCCTGGGTCCCAGATGATTTGTTCTAGGTCTCACTGCTAGTTAGTGGACAATCCAGGACTAGAACCCCAGTCAGTAGACCCCTAGGCCTGTGCTTTGACCACACGCTGTATTTATCATATTCAAGTTCCCTTGGCCTATGTTAGATTAATTGCACTAGAAACAGAGGGTCCCTATTTATCCATAGCCACAGCAACAACCTGTGCAGTAGAAGCAATGCAAGCTTTCCCATTGCTCCACCAACATAGAATCGTAGACATGTGGGGCTGGAAGGGACCTTGAGAAATCATCAAGACTAAACATGCCCAGGTTTTTTTTAATCTTTCCTCATAGCTCAATTTTCTAAATATTTTATCATGTTAGTTGCTCTCCTCTGGACTTTCTCAGTTTGTCCATGTCTTCCCTAAAGTGTGATTCCCCAGAATGGGACACAGTTCTCCAGCAGAGGCCTCACCAGTGCCATGTGAAGCAGGACAATTACCTTTCATGTCTGACATATCATTCTGGGGTCTATTTACAGGAGTGTTATATTAGCCTTTTTCGCAGCTGCATCACATGGTTGATGCATATTCAATTTTGCATTTGAATCCTGTCCTCTAAAGTGCGTGTAGCCCCTCCCCGCTTGGCGTCATCTGCAAATTTTATAAGCATCCTCTCCACTCCAGTATCCAAGTCATGAATGAAAACAGCGAATAGTACCAGGATTTACCCCTGTGTGACCACCCTCGATCTGTCCTCCCAGTTTGACAGCAAATCATTGATAACTATGCTTCCAGTTTGAGCTTTCAACCAGTTGTGCACCCACCTTATATTAATTTTATCTAGACCACATTTCCCCAGTTTGTCATGTGGGACTGCGTCAAAAGCCTTACTAAAATCAAGCGATAACACTTTTACGGCTTCCTCCCTACCATAAATATGTCCAGTAATTTTTTCAAAGAGGAAATTAAGTTGGTTTGGCATGATTTGTTCTTGACAAATCTATGCAGGCTATTCCTTATAACCCTATTATCCTCCAGGCGCTTAGAACCCGTCTCAAACCTGAGCAAAGGACCCCATTCTAGGGGAGAGGAAGTCCAGTAGTTCAGCGTCCATGGCCCATTTGCTCATTGGTCTTTCTTTTAATAATGTCAGGAGGTCAATTTGCATTCCTTGCACACACCAGTTGCTCACTGATTTCATCAGGAGTTTTGTCTGCATATAGCGTGTGAGGTTGGATCTCCAGTGTCGAATGTGCAGGTTCTTTTTGATGTACACACTTGTCCAGGAGCAAGTGGAACGAGCCCCATCAACTCCTTTCACAGCATGCCACCATGCAGCCAGCAGCAACTCTGGGACACTACTCGTCTGTGGTGGTGTTGGACTATGGATCAAGAAATGAAAATCTGTGTGTTCTAGGTACTACAGCCCTCAAAGGTATTTTGGTGCCTAGCTCACATGGAGTTATCTTTGAGGATCTGGGCCTAAATCCTTTAGTTAATGAGTGCCTTATTACAGCTTTTAGAGCCTGATCCTGTGAGGAGCTGCGTGTCCTCCAACGCCCATTGACTGAAGCAGGAGTTGGGGGCACCCAACACCTTTGCAGGATCTGGTCCTTATGATAGGCTTGTTGTCCAGTGATTTTATACAACACAAGCATAGCTGCTGTTAAAACCCATATTCCTGAGGCATTTCTGTTCATAAAACACCAAGCATGTACTACACAAGCACAAAACCCCACTGAGTTTGAACCGTGCCTCCTGCAGTGTCCTCATATGCTGATGCCACACACCCAGGGCCACTGCTAGGAGTTGTGATGTCTTGTGCAACTGACAAACATCCATTCCTTCCTCCGAAGCAAACTCCTCCTTATCTGTTAGAGCCACGTCGTCAGAGGCACAAGGCATCTAAAACTCCCATGGGTGTTGTAAGAGTTCATCCGTTCTGAGGATTTAGCTCTTACTGCCCTGTAGGTGACTGCCTGTCCTGTTTACATGGTAGAACCAGCCCTCATGCCCCCGAGCGTGTGTGAGCTGGCAAAGAGAGCCCCTAAATCGGGGCAGGGGCTGTGAACTGTAAATGATCTCAGTCAGTTAGGGTGGGTGCATGCAGATATTTAAGGCAAGGAGATTTCAGGTCAGTCTGGTACTGTTATAAATGGAAGCGATACCGGTTTTTTTTTTTAATTAGCACCTATTTCTTGTATAACTCTTGCCACAAAAAGTCTTTAAACCACACCTGGAATTATTAAGAGGCTAACCTATAAAAATATCCCAGTAGATTCTATTATGCTAAATTCATAGTTATATGATGACATGTAAACTCTGCATTTACTGCAAGGGGCATATAGTTCCAGCAGACGAGGGAATGCAGCAGGGTTGATGTGCTGTACTCAGGATATTCTAATAACTAAATGAACATCTTATTAGCTAGTAGGAAGGCCTGCAGAGCACAGATCGAAGGGAAGAGAGGGTTCTGGGAAGATGATAACACGGGAAAGGGGAATCAGAGTTAACCCGCAGCTTTGTGCTTTGCAGAAATCATTAACTAGGAGGTGTTTTCAAAGAGGGCCCAGCTGTGGGGAACCTGCAAGAGCATCAAAATCTTAGAGTTACCAGTGGGTGTCACTGCAGGACAAGCAGCATCCTATAAGGAAGGGCTGGGGAAGGGGTGGGGGAAGAAAGCGGATCTGAAAAACAGGATGCAGACCTGGAAATACCATATGAATAGGTGAGACATCTGCATATTCTGTTACCCCCCCCCCCCCATTTGTGCAGTGCCAAGGCTCCCTTTGCAACAAATTAACAGATAAATAAAACAGCTTTTAGAACTAGCTGACACAGCACTTTGCATCATGATGTACAGATGAGAGGACCCTAATTTTCTTCTTCTTAGTGAATTTGGTGCTAAGATGGGCAGCAGCAGCGTGTGCGTCTCCTGCCAATGTGCCACAACTTGCAGCGTGAATGGAGTTCAGGCTCCATGGCCCGTTCAGTCCTTGGCCTCTCTGCAGCAACTGACAATAAAGGCAGGAGGGTGGGAATTGGTTCAAACTGAAGTGATGTGGATGTGTGTCCAGGAGGACCTGGAGTGAGGTGCACCAACTTTCTTTCGAGCAGGCCACCAGATTGCAGCAACTTTTTGCCCTTGGATTCAACCTGGCAATCTAGAGGTAAAACACTCCACAGTCCATTACCCATCCCCTGAGCCAGCCAGTCCCCTTTAACACTCTTTTATTTGACTCAACCATTACTTCTTCTTACCCTCATATTCTATGTTTGGCAGCTGATACCCACCACTGTAACAAGCTCAGTATTCCAGTTGGTAGGGACCCATAGTATAGTATAATATAGTAGGGAGAGGTAGCTAAACCCCTTTCTTTTCACAATTTCATATGGCCCAGCCTTGCAAGGTGTAGAGATTGCCTAAACCCTATTAACTTCTATAGGAGTTGAGGGCACCCAGCATGTGGGATCAGATCCCTGGAGCTTAGTTCTAGTCTCCTTTTCACCATACTGACTTTCTGTAAGCCCACAGCACTCAAAGAGCATTCGTTAGGGCCATAGAAAGTTTTTTTTTTTTAGCCCGGCTCTAATGAAGCCCTTCTAGGGAGAGAGATGTTATTACCATGGTCCTTTCCCCTTTCACCCAGCCTTCCAATGAGCTGACAGGTCACTTTACGTGGCCAGGGAAGTTGTTTTCCTGTTGTTGAATGGCAGGTTGTGTATGAACCTAATCATAGTGTATAGATGAGAGCCTGTTGCTAGGGTTTATTAGATGCACCGTTGCTTGGCTCCAGGATTCAGGTTATAAGCCAAGTCACTTTTTAGCCAAACAAGACATTTAAGGCCCAGCCTTCTTCCTCCCCAGCGTGATGGGAAAGATCTCTTGTTACACCCAACTTCTCTCAGCACATCACATCTTGCTATTAGCCAGCCAGCTACTTCAAATCTGCTCTATTAAGAGACCCACACTAGACAGAGGGAAATATATAGAGCACCTAGCTCAGGAACTGGCCTTTTATCTCTCTTTCCAGGCTTAGCTGGGCTCAGGTGTGCTCAGGGTGGAGCCGTGAGGCAGACACTCCCTTATATGAATGGGTAGTTAAGCAGCAGCTGCCCCTAGGGGCAGGACCACTTAGAAATCTCAGACACAACACACCAGGCCTAGCTCACCCCAGGGAGCTGCCAGCGTAATGGACTCATCCCTCCAAGGTAAGAAAAGTGCTTGTTTATCCCAGTGTCCAGATCAAAAATGCTCACTATTCATGCAGGACTCTGTCCCATTACGCATAGGTTCAAGAGGTCAGTCTGGAAAGCCTGATATTCTTAGGTGGAAGTCCTGTGCTGGGCACCAGTTCTGGAACCATCCATTTGATTTCTTGGCTGGCTTCACGCCCACCCAGTTCTCTATTAGAATTGTACATGGGGCTCGGTGCTGTGAGGATAAAACATTTGAATGATTGTGAGATGCTAAGGGACTACAATGATAGGACCTAGTTTGATAGGGCCACTCAGTGAGAAAAGAATGATGCAAACAGATGTTTAAAACATTGTATTTAAATATATCTGGTACAACATGAGACATGTTAATAGAGCTGAGAAGCAGAAAACACAGGAGTAATTCATTATTCAGGGAACAGTTTTTCAGAAGAGCAATTAATAAGAGCATTATTCAGAGGCACTTTCTTAAGGTGATACATCCCACTGGGAGTGGCCTTTTTTTAACTTGCCAGTGTAAATGCTGCTCTTTAGGGGCAGGTCTGGGTCTTCATATGTGTTTGCACAGTGTCTAGCACGATGGGGCATCTAAGTGCGTTACTGTAATGTGTATAGGAAATAATAATAATAGTCATTACTTGTACTGAGGTTGGGTGAGCTTGTAAATTCATTTGGCAGGCCTGTGGAAAACAGACAGGCCTGATTGCTACAAAGAGCCAAGAGTTAATCATGTACAAATGTCATCATTGTCTGGCTTCAAGTAAAGAGTGACTTTGCACTAAGGCCCCAATTCAGCAAAGTATTTAAGCACGTACTCAAATCCCATTGAAGTTAAACACACCATTAAGTGCTTTTCTGAGGTTGGGCCTACCAGAGGACTTATTTTCCAATATGTTCCAATTGATAAATATTATATAAATGATGATATAAATCAGGGAACCCGGGACTGTCTAATGTACTATGAAGGAAAGAAGAGCTATCTTGAGTGTAGTCATGCTATATAATCAAGCTGGTAAGGGTGGCTGTGCTACCATTTTGAATCCAAGGGAGAAATGCACTGTAGCATTATTAACCTGACCACAGTAATGGATTTTTTTCCTGTTTGCCAAAAGCTGGGAATGGGCGACAGGGGATGGATCTCTTGATGATTACCTGTTCTGTTCATTCCCTCTGGGCCACCTGGCATTGGCCACTGTCGGAAGACAGGCTACTGGGCTAGATGGACCTTTGGTCTGACCCAGTATGGCCATTCTTATGTTCTTATTTGATATGATAAGATTGGTTAAAATGCTTGCATATGCTCCTAGTGACGAAATGTATATGGAAGCCGGAAACTGGTAAATGTTCTGATTTATTCAGTTACATCAACATGAATGTAGCCTTTCTAAACTTGAAAAAATAATTGTACACTAGAATAAAAATCTATCTTATATTGCTAACATAGTACTCTAACATGTTACATTGTTCAGTAATTGACTTCTGTAGAGCTTTCAGGCGGCTGTATATATGCCCTGGGCAAGGGGACCACATCTCACAGGTATTTCTGAGTGGTAGACACTGAACGCCTTTTTATGAGCGTCACGGTCTGGAAAGGTACTGAGATGAGGACCAACCTACAATGAAAGAAGCAGATATATGATTGGTTACAGCGAGCAGAAATTCAAAGAGAAGAAACTTGTAATATAAATTGAAAACAGATTACAGTTTAGCTCATCGGCTTCAGTCTTTTTCAGAACATTATTCCGCACTCTAAAGAAAGTTGCATCTGAAGAAGTGGGTTTTTTACCCACAAAAGCTTATGCCCAAATAAATCTGTTAGTCTTTAAAAGGTACCACCGGAATCCTCATTCTTTTTACTCTAAAGAAAGTCAATTAACAACTTTAAAATTAAGACTAACTCTCTGGTTGGCTGATGAATATTTAATCATGGAGATAATCTTGTTAACATTCCAGAAACAAGTCCTATAACCTCATTACAACAAATCACTCATTTAAGCTGACATTTTCAAATGTCCCTGGCTAAAGGTTGGCACCTACATAAGTGGGCTCATGGTCAGAGGTGTGGCATGCATTCCACTCCTCACACTGAAGACAAGAGGAAATACTGTTGTTGTTATGGTAGCACCTAGAAGATCCAGTCAGGATCAGAGCCTCCTTGTGCTAGGTGCTGTACAAACATACTTAAGAGACAGCTGTTGCCATGAAGAGGTTACAGCCTAAATGGGCAAGAAGACATAGAGTGGGGGAAAGGGATGGAACAGATAAGAAGAGTGATCAGGGTGATAGTTGGCAGATGACATATTAGTTCCCATGACTTTTTTGAGAGTGGTGGTGGTGTTTGTACATATACATACACAGCAAATATATACAATATCTATGCATGTATGTGTGTGTATGAGATTGCCTATTTAGATTGTAAATCCTTCCGGGCAGAGACTAAGGCAGACAAAGGGTGGGTTTAGATTATCAGCAGCTCTGAAAATATGGCATTTAAGTGCTTTCGTATGGATTTAAGTGTCTAAGTGTAGACACTCAAATTTGAAAAATTTGGCTATACTAAGTGTCTCAGTATCACAGTTGTAACACAATAAATCTCTCTATGAGAAGAAAATGTGTCTGAGAGAGATATCCAAGAAGCTAATGTGTTTTCTCTTAAAATATTTGATCATTTTTTCAGTTTCTTTCAAGAGTCAGAGCTTGGGATTCTCGAACGTGTTTATTGTTGGGCTAACTCTGCTCCTTTGGAAAACCACGAGAGTTTTACCCCTGCCTTGAACTGAAGTAGAACTGAACCAGGGCTGTGTGCTTTTTGAAAATTCCTCTCAAATACTTTAGGGACAATGACATCGCTTTAATGTACTTGTTATTTCACATACAATGGTATTCATTTTCCATTGGACTGTGTGAAACTGGACGGAAGTGCTACATTTTGCAACAATTCTAGTTTATATATAAATACTCGTTGTATTTCTCTACCACCGCACTTCAAGTCCAGAAGCTCAGACGCCTGACTTGACTTCCTCCACTCCAGCTCTTTATTCCCCAGCTGAAGTCATGCTATAATGTGTGACGTTGGCATTGCATGCTGTGAGAATGGCTACCACTAGCAGAACACAGAAGCAGGGGAATGCATAAGGGAGGGAAAAATCCCTCTTTTCATGCAGGGTCCTTTGTTCATAAATATAAAGATGACAGAAGAGAAATAAAGTGTTATTTAAGCAGATTTGTTCCTAGGTTTGTAAGGATCTCCTACAAGTGAACAGCAGTACGCTGGTGTCCAGTGTATAAACTACAATAAAAGTGGATGCATTCTATTAGCATTACCCAGGGTAAATGCTGATTATGGTTGAATGCGACTAGTCCTAGAGTCAAAATTCCTACATTAGCTTCCTGGCACAGGCTGACACCCTAAACTTGGACGGCTACTTTTCACAGGGGTAATAGTTCAAGTTTAGCAGCTTCCAGAGCATCAGAACATGTTGCAGTTAGGTGGACCTGGAACTAGCCCTCCTGACCTGTAACACATTAACTCCTGGTTGCGTTTGAGGCCCTAATGAGAGAGGCGGGCTGCTCATTCACTAGCTCACCTGGGAACTTTGCACTGAGATTGCGCCCTAACACCACCCAAATGTAGGAACAATGGGCAATAAGAACAGTTAGAGCCCTCCACAAACTTATGAACAGCCTAAGGCGTCTGACCTCAGCATGTATAAGTGGGGAAGCACCAGGTGTAAGTTAAAGCAAAATTTGCCCCTAAAAAATGAGAAGTCCTCTGATAACAAGGGTCATTTGAGAAGTATGGATTAGTCCCAGGACAGTAATTATAGTCAAGACTGGGATGGCTTTATGTCAGAGGTCATAATATGACAGAGGTTGGAACAAGAAGTCAATGCTAAACTGGTGAATCCTAATCTCTGGCTGTTCCACTTCTAATTCTCATTTTAAACGATGGACCAAATAACATTTTCTCTAGAGAACTCTGATAATCTAAACCAATATTCTGATGGTGTTTGAACTGTAATACCGAAGTCTCACATCTGATACACAAATTGAAGCAAGTCATGTGAGCAGGTGCTAATGTACAAAGTGCTTTTTTAAATGTCATATGTTGTAGGGTTTTATAGTTGTAATTACTTTCAACTCAGCTCATTAAAAGCAACTTTTAACTGAAACCATATTTTAATGTCAGATCACACCAAGAATCCATACAAGCCTTTTGTAGCTGGATTGTATTTAACATCTGACCTCACATCCAAGAATTACAGGGGAAAACCCTTGTTATGAAAAATCAGAGATGCATATGTGTGGGTTACTTCCACATACATTTCTCAATTACACAAAGTCCTTTTAGTTGAGAAAGGAGAAAAATATAAAGAATCACCTACCGAGCATTAGCATTGTTGTGCAAAAGTCATTGCAAGTAAAGGCCGATCCATCTTTTTAATGGAGGGTGGATAAATAGTACGAAAGACACAAAAAGGCAATAAATACTGAGTGAGGGCCTGATCCTCAGCTGGTGAAAATTGGCAGAGCTCCACTGGTGTCAATGGAGTGACGCTGAGGATCTGCCCCGAGACTTTTATTTTGCTCCAAGTATATAGGAACTAAATTTGTTTGTTTACTAGAAATCTACATTTATATTACCACTTTAGCCCTTTGCATGTATAAAGTGATTAGTAGTATTTATTAATGAACAGGGCTGCATGGGAGACTGGCAGAATATTTGATTGACATAACTGGATTACATTATTTGATATGATTTGCTTTTGAGAATGAACCTGTCAAGGGATGCTAGGTGGGGAATGAATGGGGTCATGGCTTTTCTTGCCTCAGTGAAAGGACCTGCATCCAGTTGCAAAGAAATGTAGTTTTACCTATTCCTTTTGTAAGCTCTAGCCTCCTTGTATGACTCTTCATTTTAACAACAGGGATGCCCCCAGAC
This sequence comes from Chrysemys picta bellii, assembly GCF_011386835.1. Taxonomy (NCBI): domain Eukaryota; kingdom Metazoa; phylum Chordata; order Testudines; family Emydidae; genus Chrysemys; species Chrysemys picta. The sequence continues at coordinate 16,622,925 of NC_088808.1, read as the reverse complement.
TCCCCCTCGTTTCCCCATCACCCACTTGATTTAATCCCTTTAGCAGGTGACAAACCCCTTTTTTAAGTTTCCATCACAGGAAAACAATCTTTACTCCCTTTCCAAAGCATCGCTCATTTACAGGATCCTAACAAAGGCAGGCCCTTTTAAGTTTTCTTAAAAAAATAATATAAAAAAAAAACTACACAAGATCACACTGTCATATTTATAGATTTCTTTCCAGTGGAGAATAACACACAATATGGGAGACAAGTAAACACGTGCACTCTCACCTATATATACAATATCCCCATGCAGACAAACACACACACACACACACACACATATATATATATATATGGATGCAAATGATTTCCGTGAAGCCATCACTTGTGAAGCTTGACAGAAAATAATGAGAAACACTAAATCTTTTATAAGGTCAACACTCGAGCAGCTGTCAAACAAGAAAAGAATTTAGCGAAAGAGCCGCAAAAACTTCCATCGCCTCATTAAACCCAACAGGGCCCGGGCCTGGCGTGGTGAGGAGACGCCGGGGCGCCTCCGTTTTGTGTCAGTAATTTGCGGCGGAGGAGGAGTGAAGACTAAACAGCCAGCGCCGAAGGGGCCTAGGGGGAGGCTGGGGAATCGTTAGCACGCCAGGAGCGGCCTCGGTTCCTAATTGGAAGCATTGGGCATTATCAACGGAGGATTTGCCTCAGCTCCCTGACAGCTATCTGGGCCTGGAATGATAGCCCACTTGTCAGTGTAAAAGACCATTAAAAACAAACCATTTTGATTTAATTGGAGGCGGTGCGCTGGGGGCCCAGGTGAGGCACCTCATCAGCCGATGCTGGCTGCTGATGCCTTTTTCCCCCTGTATTGATGGTTCCCCCCCCCCCCACTTCCCTTTCAAAAACTGTCTGGGAAAGAGAGAGAGGTACTGAAAGATCCTTCACAGTCACATTGAGAGCTGCTTTCAATAGGGTTGTCAACAAATGCCATGACATGTTACAGAGCAGGAGATATTTTTAAAGCAGATGTTATTCTGTCCACAGCTGAACCAAACTCAGAGGGTTTTGCATCTAGATTATTAGGGTTATAAATACTGTGGCTATTACTGTAGGTAGAGTGGTTAGCAAGTTAAATAAATGGAGGGTTATTTCCCTCCTCACACTCCACATTTTCTTTTCTAATGAAAAGGAAAATAAAGAGATTAAAATGGCGTGTGTATGTGCGGGGGAATAATTCTTATTTTGCTTCAAAACATGAAGATATTCAAAAGTGCCTAGTGATTTGTTTGTCTTGAGACACTTTAAAAGGGGCTGATTGGCCGAATGCAGGTGCTGAGCACTTTCTGAACATTAGAGCCCTTTAAGATGTCTTAAGTTGAGCACCAAAAGTCACTTGGCCTTGGGAGGGTATAGGGCAGTGGTTTTCAACCTTTTTTCATTTGTGGACCCCTAAACATTTTCAAATGGAGGTGTGGACCCCTTTGGATATCTTAGATACAGTCTGCAGACCCCAAAGGTCTGTGGACCAAAGATCGAAAACCCACTGGTCTAGAGGAATTCACCCATTTGGACCTTCATCCAGCTCACCTTGACAAATGATCCCACTGGATTCATATAACTTTTACGTTGGCTGTCAGAGCATACTGGGGAGTTAGCACGCGTGAGGTCCTGGGCTTAACTGGGAGCCTATTCTCTAGACCAACAAACCTGTTGGTTAATGTGTCCTGTGTTGAAAGTAGAAAGGGACCCATGGTATGAAATGTCAGGTGATTTTTAAAAAGCATTTGCATGTGCTTAGTTCATAGTGAAAGTAGTGGTGGAGGTACCCTGCAGTGCATGCTGAGGACACAATTTGTATTACATTTGCAAAAAGATGTTGAAAGCAAACTGGTCTGAGTCCATTTGCTCATGGATAAGTGTCCCCAGCACGGGAAACACCAGCAGAACAGGCACCAGCTGCCAACCCTTGTTGGTAGCCAATGAGGGGGACAAGAATTGGAATGAACATGGATACTGAGTTTAGTCTCTCAGCCCTGGAGGTGTTAGTATGGGGAAGATTACACATTGCCTGTGCTCTACCTTATCCTATGGACACTTTGAGGCCTTCAGTCTCCAGGGCTGTCAATCTGGGATCTTCCACCAGCACTAAAATCACTCAATTTATTTTTAACAAAATGTGGAGGAAAAGCAATTTAAAACATAGATTCCCCCCCCCCCCCGCCCCATCAAAAACAAGAGCTGGTCTGAGCTGCAAAGTTCAGTGTGTATGTCTGGATCTCAGATTTTGGCTTGGTTCATTGAACGTATAGTGGAAGTGGACCAGTTGCAAATCAACTTCCAAATGGTTCTGAGGTATTTGGGTTTAGGTTTTGGATTGGGCCTATCTCTGATCAGAAGGTAACCCCTTTTAACAGAGAACTTCAGGACCCGATCCGGCTTTCCCTTACATCAGTGTCAATCAGGAGAAGTGGAAGGAGTTGGAAGAGTAGTGGAGGAGGTCAGAGGGAAAAGCACCGAGGGCCATCAGTTCACTGGGAAGGAAGGGTAAACTGAGGATTGCTGAAGAGGGCTTAGAGACGCAAGGGGAGAAGTTACTAATTACACTGTAGACATGGAAAGGGATACTGGTGAAAATAGGATTACTGAGGTTATTAAATATATGGGAAGGGGAGTACCAGAGGCTGTGATCAGAGCTGCCATGCTGAGTGAGGTATCGGCCACCATTATGCAAAAGTGTTAGCAGAAACCAAAGTGATTTTAGTGCTGGTGCCAACACTGGAGACTGAAGTCCTCAATTTAGCCATAAAACAAGGATTGCGCAGGCAGTAGTAAGATTCCCTCATGTTGCCCCAACCCAGATCTGGAAGGATCACCTCTAAGGGTAAAATAATAGTTCCATTTTCCATAGCCCATTCAATCTTTGGTGTCTCTGCTGAGATTATCTGCTTTAGGATTTTATATAGCGTCTATTACCATGGCATCTAAATTGCCTACAAGGTGCCAATTGCTCTGTCCACTAGGAACTGGACTGAGACCCACCAATTCATTTCACATAGGCCACAGAACAACCCTCAGATGATATTGACTCTTGGTCAGTCAATATTCTGACCTGAGCTAGATTTCAACTGGCAATTTAGCATGGAAAACTCTCTTGGCCATTACTCTATTCTCTAAGCATGATCTAGATCTCCAGGAGATAAATTTTATAACACCCTGAATGTGTGAAGTTCTTTGCTGTCCTCCTCAAACTTCTGAAGATAAATGCCATATCTAAACAGCTAGCCCAGTGTGTATTACATGTATCCAACCCTGGTTATTTAAGCTCTGGCTAAGGCTTTTCTGACAAGACAACAATTGCAGGATTACATGAGCTGTGCTTGTCAGTTCAGTTCCTTAGACAGAAATAGAGGTGCAGCATAAAAAAACAAACTCTACTCTTTTTTTTTTTTTTATTAAACCGCAACTGTTAATTTTTGCGAAGGATCAGGCTGTGAGCAGATATCAGATCCCTGGTGAGAATCAAATACTGGAGCCCAGAATTTTGCTGCAAAATTTATACAGTGGGGATTCCTTAATTACTTTCACTGGAAATTTACCTGACAGTGCTTTCTCAGGTAATGCAAGGCATATTCAAGGAGAGCTGCTCATCCGTTGACAGTGTCTTTGATTTTGTGCTAGGTTGCAAATTAAGTCTTTTGCCAAGGTATCCTAACACTTGCTTGTCAATTGCTTATCGCTTATTCATATAGCGTATTGAGTGCAGCTTATTTCCTCTGTTTGGGAAAGCAGTGTATGTTGACAAATGTTTTGTCCAAAGTTGTTGTGGGATTTCTCTTTTTTCTTTTTCTTTTGTGCCCAAGTGAACAAGAATATTTTCCCTGGAAAGCGAGCCTGCATTCCTATGCGAGTTTAAACTTCTAATGAGTAAAGAGACACTAATGCGTGTCAATGACAGTGTGTAGGTTTATTTATTCTGACAGGGACCAATTCTTCTCTTTTATATCAGTGCAATCTGGAGTAACTCCACTCAAGTTGACAGCCATTCTGGATTTATACCAGTACAACTGAGACTAGAAGCTAGTCCGGACTGTCCAATTTTGGCTTACTGACATGCTAGATTATTATTATTATTAAACATTTATGTTTGAATAGAGCCAAAAGGCCCCAATCAGGACTGGCGCTCACTGTGTTTGGTGCTGTACAAATGCTACATTTCAACAGCAGCTTCTTGCCAGAATCCGAATTGACACCTAGGACTAAATTCTGGTTAAACCAAAACAGGCAAATTGTGACCCTTAAACAGATAAAGGGTCAGATACATCCGTGATTGAGCTATGAGGTCAGAAGCCAAGCTGGCCCAGTGCATTGTAGAGAGCTAGTCATCTTTGGAGTTGTCACTGACTAGATTGCTGTGGGTAAAAATTTACCCCTTTCATAGGGTTTGGTTTTAGTTGCAAAAGAAACTCAAAATGAAACACAAAAATCAAAGCCAAATCCTTCTCCCTGGTTCTGGGTGTTCCAGGGTTCCTCCCCCAGGACTGCTCAGCCTGCATCCTGGGTCTTCTTTCTAGAAAGCCACTTCCTCCTTCCTTATATCCAGTGCATATCAGGAAAACACAATTCTTTCCAGCAGGATCCTTGCCTGTTAACAAGGTGATGTTTTAAGCAACCACTGTCAGATTATGCCAGCATGATTAATCAACTCACATGGTAATATTCAAGGAGGTGAGTCCAATTTATTTAGGTCTCTAAAATTACCTTAACCTCTTTTCTTCTTCTGGAGTTCAAGATTTTCATGACCTCTTCCTTTTCAAACTATTCCATATAGCAGCACAGTATTAAAACAATAAAAGGTATTAAAACAATAAAAAAGGCTTTGTGAGCAGCCCCTACAGCATAAATACAGAGATGTCATTGTGTGCTCCTAACGTGGGAGCACAAGGTTCGTTTGTATATGAGGGACACACAAGAACTGTGTGGTTCTGTTTGCTTTGACTTGCAGTTCATTAGCACTGCAAAGGGTGGACTGGTGCTGAACTTCTTTAAAGCTTGGGAATGTTTGGATCTGGGATTTTGGTTTGGGCCCCAAATTTCCTCCTTATACATTTAATTATCTGGCTGCTGCACGGCGTGTTTGCAAAAAGGGCATTGCTGGAATCCTGACCTTCAGGCCCACAAGGAAAAACATCCCTTATAAAATAATCTGAATTTGGTTGATTTAAAGGCAAAACAAATTTATGGCCAAATTCTGGGCATATATGTGCTAGCCAGTGAAACAGCTCACATCACCCCCAGTCCCGGCTCCTCTGATAAGTTACAGAAGAACTCATTCTGCACATCCTGTACGATCAGCATTGCAGCGGAGCATAGCGGATGCTACCAATGGGTAAGGGAGATGGTCTGCGAATTTATGCACGTGCCCCTTCTGAGTGGCTGGCCACTGTTTACAATCCCCTGTGTATTTAGTCCCATGTCTAGAAGGGACAGATTGTCTAAAGGGGGCAACGTGCATTTCTCTGGGCTGTACATAGCTGGAATTCCCCTGCGTTCTGCAGCATATGTATGTAGCTATATCTACTAATCACACACAGGTTTGTTTCTCCCTGCACTCCCTAGAATGTGGTCCCTCAAGGCTAAGTTTTAGCAAGGAGAAATAAAATGGGTCACAGAGGAATTCTTGGACACACGAGAGCTACATTAGCAAAACCGGAACCCAGGAACTGAACCGAAACTAAAACAAATCAACTGAAAAGTGTCCTTTCCCTTCTTTGGGTGGGTGGGTAGAGGCTTCCTGTTGGGATAAACAAGGGGTTAACCCTAGAGCAACTGCCTGTTGTGTCTTGTAAAAATACCACAAATCAGCAACTTTCACTAATGAACTGCACCTTGGTGTGTCACTGGCTCCCCACTACCCTGTTATATCAGCGAGCTGGGCAGCGACTGCCGAGCTGGGGGGCCCAGGAGACAGGAATCAGGGTTAGTCTTCCACAAAGAGCTGTTAAGTAAGAACAAACTGTACAGTGCATGAAAGCTTGTAAATCAAATGGTTAGCTTAATAGCATGTGCCATTATTCTAAAGCAGTGGGGCTGAAACCTAAATCCAAATGAAAATATAGTCAATTTGTCTATACTTTAGTGACTGAATGACTATGTAATGTCAAGGAACCGTGGAGCTGTGGAGAATGGACAGAGGCAATTAGTGGAAAAGAGCAAAGCTCCTTCATTTTCTCCTCCTCCCTCCCTCTCACCAGGCACTCGTTTGAGGTCAGGTGAAAGTCCTAGGTGGATTCAGTGTTGACTCCAGTCTCAGGGCTGCTGAAGATCTGTGTGCCCAATTTCTGCAGCTCTCTGCATGAGACCAGGGCAAAACATATAAGAAATTTTCCTCTCGTTTTCAAAGGCTTAAAAGAAGAATGTCATTACCATAGGGTTTATTCTTCCATTACAAGGATGTGGCGCTACAGGGCGCTCAGAACTCTCATTTCCCATGGAAATCAATGAGACATCATGCCCGATGTTTGTAAAGCACCTGGAAGATGACGTGCAATGACAAAGTCTGATCATTAAGAGAGAGGAAGCTTCACACCACTTGCTCTCCCACTGCCACTGTCGAATATCCTCTTCTCTGTCCCAGCTTTGCCGCAGGAATAATATCCACCTCCTAGCAGTGCTGAGGCCTGATTAATGCTTGTCAAACTCTATGTGAGAGCTAAGTATTAATACAATATCGGTGTCCACTCAGGGTGCCTTCCAAAGGAGGGTCTCAAAATATTTTACAAACATCAGTTAAACCTTACAACCCTTCCACCCTCCTTCCTCCCCTCACTGAGATGAGAAAGCATTATTGTCCCCATTTTACAGATGGGGAAACTGAAGCATAGAATTTGCCCACGTGTCTCGGCAAGGTTGTGGCAGACCTGGAGTGGAACCAGGATCTCCTGCCTTCCAGTCTTGTATCATAGCAACCCTTCTCCTGAATCCCAAATTACCATTCACAGTTAAATAACACAAGACAATATATTAAGTGCCCTGTGTGTTATGGGGCACATTAGACCAAAACATTATGCTCCAAGGCCGAGAACCATTTGCTGCACTGCCATCACCCTCTTTCCTTGCCATTCCCTGGGCTAGTGTGGCTGAGAAGAATACGCCTTACCCGTACGCTCTAGACAGCTGCCATAAACTGGCTTTAAATGCTCCTCCTTCCTTGGGGGAAATGTAGCAGTGGCCAGGAGGTGTAGGGGGTTCTTTTGAGTTTCCCCTGGGTAATGCAGAAGCCCCCAAGAACTGAGGGTGGAGCTGGAGAGCCATTATAGTTAAAATCCAGCTGTGGGCTGTCTGATTCGTGGAACTCCTTATCTCTGCTGGAGCACCTCCCTGCTCAGCTGGACCTTAGGAACCATGCAGGGCTGGCTTCTGCTCCAGAGGCAGAATTCTGAAGCTGTGCGGGAGTGGGGCATGGCGAGACCAGGGTGGGCTGGCTAAGGAGCAGTAACGAAGATTGCAGGAAGTGGTGCTTGGGAGAGGGTTTCTTGAGAGAAGTAGGAAGCCTGGGAGAAGGGGGTTGGTCCAGGGGAGCCATTAGAGTTTAAACAGGTCTACAAACAGTTGCACTAACTGATAGGATCCAGTCTAGATGCCGCTTAAGCCTTATGAGAAGATTCTCCTAACCTCTTATGGGTTAGAAATCTAATGAGAAGAGACTCTTGAGATTTACATTGTTTATTAACTGATTTTTTTATTAACCCCATCACCGAAGCATTGGGACATATGTATAGATTAAAGGTAGCGTCATGTTAAACTGCCTACAGTGGACAGCACTATCCGCTCCCCTCCCTGTGCCATCATATTCAGTTTTCACTAAGACCGGAGCCAGTTAACCACAACCAAGAAAGTGCTTGAGTAAAAGATATCTTGCACCATGCCCAACAAACGCTTAGGTTCAGTGTGGTTCAACTGTTGGACCAGTTCATATTTTAATGGAACTGTTTCACCACCCCTTATCTGAAGTTATAACTAAGGGAGATATGTATGAAGGCCAGGGATTGGAAACCATTGAGTAGAGGTACCTGGCCATGGAACTGTCAGCCGTAGGACCATGCATCTCCTTTGTTTTATTATTATTGCTGTATTAACTAGGTAAATAGTTTCATGGCCGCACAATGGAAATATTTAATTTCCCTTTATAGGTACCATGCTCTGAAGCCCTGTTGAGCATTGCCTTTCCCAATCTAAGTTCTCATATGGACTGATAGCAAATCATATCTCCAGCTGGGGAGAAGCAACACTTTCCAGATGAATGTAGTAAGGAATAGAAGGATGATGAGATCGATGGGCCTCTGTAGAAAACTGGCTAAGGCCTGGATCCCACAGATGAAACAGTCCCAGCGGACCAAGGGAAGAGCGGAGAGAGAAGAGCTGGGAAACGAGAATGCATGAGACTGCCTGTGTGGGCAATATATAAAAACCCAACTACTCTCACAGCCCAAACAAAAGGGAGCGAGTGAAAAAGAAAAACAGAGAGAGACTGAAAAATGAATAGTGATGGAAAGGTCCAGGGTGAGAGGAGCTATAAAGCAAAGGCTTGCCCCAGTATCTCGTGTGACTTACACAATCTGTTTAACAGCGATCGGTCATGTTCTTTCCCTGACATTAGCTGCAGCAGCAGCTCTGTGCTGACAGGCAGCTGGGATAAATGATTACTGACATATGCTAATAGGACAGACTTAGGCAGGACGTAAGAGGCATACATCAAGGTGGTGCAAAACATATTTCCTGGTCGAAACTCTGCAACTTGTTCAAGTAGATTAGCTTCAGGAAGCCACGAATCCTCTTCGTTGTTTAACCTGCAGTTTAAATCAACGTAGAGGCAAAAACTACCCCTCCCCACCCAAAAATGTTGGCCCATGATGAGGGGTTCTTTATAATAGTATCTATCAATGCCAGATGTGATTTGGGCCATGTAAACTCCCCACAGGTTTTGGATGTTCAGTCTTTCAGTTGTTTTCCCCCTTCAGCCTAGCTCCCTTCTTCCCTTTCTTTGTAAAATGCCCCCTGGCTCTGTACTTGCAGTTTCTCTATAATTTACACCACAAACAAAGATCCCAGAATTCAAAAAAGCACCCAAGAGTGCAACAGGGTGCATAGATTAATACAGCGAGGTGTTTAGATCCCATGCTAGGACATGAAACCTTAACCTTGACTCTTACCTGGATCAATTAGGTAAGTGTCATGTGGTTCTATAAACCTCAGCAGACCCTTCATTCAATCTCAAGGAGACTATTGTCAATCAGGCAGTTTAGAGAAATACCAAGAGTGCAGACTTTCTGGAAACCTGTGATTCTCAGGGTAACAATACTTCTTGAACCAAATTAACCCCGTGTGATATGAATTATTTATAGAACAAAGCAACAAAATGGCGCGCTTTGTAAATGCCTGTTTTCTGTACAGTATTGCATGCTCCTTTCAGGGGTACGTTTGAAGTTCAGATATTAATGAAGAATAAAAGATCAGTCTCGTATTAAGAGTGAGGCATAAAAAGATGTGTTTCTAATCTGGCGAAGCTGTTGAAAGCGTTCACAAGAATTTGGCAAACAAATAGGAACCTCCAGGTCACTCCTTCCTTCCAGCTGTCTCCTCTGTATCTGTCTTCTAGGCCCCTATGCTGCAAACATGCACATTCTTAACTTTACCCATGTGAGTGGTACAACTGAAGCCAATGGGGCAATTCACATGCTTATCTTAAAATGAAATATGTGGCAGTGTTTGCAAAACTGGGGCTTTAGATTGCAAGCTCGTCAGGGCAAGGGCTGTCTTCATTGCTTGCTTTGTACAATAATACCAAGGACACTGTTGTATAGTGTTAAATGGGGTACACATGTATCTGTGCAGGTGCCCAATCATACCTTCTGAAAGTGGGGCATGTGCCAAAGGGAATCCAATTTCACAGGCGGTTGTTGTTTTCTGAGAAGCGTGGTCCGAGTTTCATAGACTTTCCTTTTCTGCAACTAAAGGCAAATAAGATGTGGGAAATAACCACCTAGGAACAAGTTTACTCCAGTGAATAGATGCCTTCCTGGATAAGGTGATCTCCAATGTGAAATGGCAATTTAGACCTCATCCCAACAGAATTATAATTGTGTGAATTAGACATTTCTTGATAAATCATTTTTGGATCGATGGTAGATGAGGCAGCCTTTGGGTAAAGGGGATACTCATATTTAATTGATCTGGGTCTTCCTCTCATATTAACTTTTAACTCTAGCTGGCATTTATACAGAGAACATTTTGCTCAAGAAAACCTCAATGTTCCACAAATGTAATAAGCTGATAAAACTATGCAGAAGCATAATTTCCGTTCTCACTATGATGCAGCCACCTCTGGAGTGAAACAGGGCAGCTGTTCCAAAGAGGAAGGAGAAAATTATCCATATTTAATTGAATTTCAGAGGGATTTTAGATAAGCAGATGATGTAGTTCTGATCTCAGCAGGGCAAAAAGGTTAATGGGCCTACTTTTGCAAAACCGGTTATGGGATTCTTAGTGACCAAAACCTCTATTTTATACTCCATCCCAAAGGGACCAGCACAGAGCCCGATACTCCATGCTAGAGCAATGGTTCAATACTGACCCAGGAGAAGAGTCCACCCTGCAGGGTGGGGATTTCTTGACTCTTGCCCATTCAAGTACTATGCTAGCATGACCGTGCTTAGCTTGTAGCACCTGATAGACTCATCACACAAAGTGCTACAGGTTTTGTGAACATTTTTGGCTCTATGGTGAAACTGGGATTCTGTATCACCTAAGTGCCGTCTAGTATTTAGGTTTGCATTCCTTAATACAATAGGAGATGTCTACAGATTTCAGGAACTCTTGATAAAATGGAGGGAAACACAACAGTCTCTCTCTGATTAAAAAAAAAAATCAGTCATTAATAGATCAGGTAAGTGTATTTTCCAACATTCCAGACAGTGCAGCCGTAAAATAGCTGCTAATTAAAAACACTGTATTCTTGCACTTCAGCTATAAAACATGCTTTGTAATGGCAATAATACCAATGAAATTGGTCATTACCATATTAACTCAACTCTTCCTTGAGCCATTAACTAATAAACCAGTCATTGGCTGCTTTTAAATGTTATTACAATATTGCTGCATATAATGGTGCTGTGTTTCACACTCACACTACCACTCTGACTGCTGGAGACAGACAAGCAATGCCTAGATCAGGGCTGGTGCCTTTACTCATTTTAATGTATGTTAGGATGGTCACTGGTCCCAAGTAACTTGCAGAGAGTCCATCTCTGGGGGTGACATTGTTCTGAGATCTTTCACTGGGACTCCCGGGGTGAAGATAAAATTCCTTGGAGGACTCTTGAACCTCAGAAGACTTTGGGCCCAATTGTCATTTACAAAAAGGCCGCTTCACACAGCAGCGGCAAAAAAGAGGCCTTACTGTTAAGGACAATCAAGCCCATTCACCTTAATTGATATAAGGGTTTTAAATCAAAGTGGGAACCTTGAGCTTGATTTTAAATGGTATTTAGGCAACTAAAGATGCAGATTGGTACATAGTAGGCTTTTCAAAACTGCCTAGGTAGGTTAGATTCCTAATTCCTATTGAGTCATTGGGAGTTAGGTGCCAAGGGGCTTTTGAAAATCCCATGAAGCATCTATCTGCTTCTTTTGGTGCCTAAATACCTCTAAAAATCTGGCCCCCCATCCCTAAAATATATACTCAGTTGTACAAATCTTGAGATTTGCACTATAGTGGTGTAAGATGACATAGAACAATGCTCTAGATACCTGCTAGCTGAAGCCAAGCTGACTTTAATGGAAAGGAAAAAAGAGAAATACAGACATTTCTGCAGAGGGAAAATGCTTTGCCGCAGAAAATGCAGTACTTTAAGATCTTTTTGCTTTGTTTTGATGGCGCTATTAGCAGCCAGGGAACCAAAGCTTCCTCTTTAAACTTATCATTGATTTTATAGCAACTGACATTTAGGGCATTGCCTTTTTCCCTGAAAAATTCTGCAGGTATTTATAAAAATAAAAAGGGGATGTAGGGGCTCTTGTTCTCCAAATGCATTGCCTACATGAAGTTGCTCTGTAGGAAGAGTCCAGGCCCAACCATGGAATCGTTTTGAGCCGCTAGGGGCTGAGGCATATCCCTCAAGCCCTACATTCTTAGGGAGTGAGGTATAAAAGCCCTGTGCCCTCCAGCCAGTATCATCTCACCCTTACTGAAATGTTTCCAACTCTGGGGAGGAACAAAGCCGTGGCTTAACAGCGGTCAGCAAAGCCACACAACTTTATGACAGCAAGTGAGGGACACTACGTCCAAAGTGCTGTTACCTTTTTTTTTTCCACTTGCTTGGCCATGGCAACTGCCCTCTGTTGCTCCATCCACACCTCCTTGTACCTGTGCTGGAGAAGGTCGAAGAAGGGAGTGGAAGGCCTACAAAACATTCAGAAGATAACGTCACAATGGGCCAAAGCACCCCCCCCGGTACACCCATTCGGTCCCTCTAATAAAAACTTTGATTTATATCCGTAGAGGATGGAAAATGCGACTGGTGAGAATACTACGGCTCTATCATCTCTGCTGGAAACACGAAAATCTGTTTTGATGAGCGGGCCCTGCTGCAGAAAGAAACAGTATCATGTCCACTCACACAGCACTAAGTGCCCCAAGTATAGTATTTGCTCAAGATAACCACGCAATATATAGTGTAAGCTTCCCTAGTGCATTCACTACACTCCGAACACCAAATATGCCTTTCTTCACAATATTGGGACTGCTTGATCTCCAGCAATAAAGGTCTCTAGTATGATGGAAGGATCGCAGCAGCACCTTGCATGACAACTTAGTCTGGGACCCAGCTAAGACTTAGAGACAACACATTCTAGCCTTCTGGACTTGGGGCATCCATTTTGGAAACCAAGTAGCTCAGGGGAAAATGACCAAAGGCTGTGCTGAGCCTTCACATCAATATCTGAGAGCTCTGAACTGTGATTCTGGCCCTGACAAGCCTCCAGAAGTCCTCCCTTTGTCAGTATGTTCCCCATGCAACTGAGTGGTATTTGCCTCTGAATTAACAAGGGGGCACAAAGAGTGAGGTGGTGTGACGAGAGGATCTGAAGTCCATCAGAGCTCCCATGTGCCAAAGAGGCTTGAACAGGCAACAGCAGGGCTGGCAGACTGGGCCTGGGAGGGGCTTCCAGGTGTAGCGGGACAAAGGGAAGATGCTGATAAACACCTTGCCCATTAAGCAACTTAAATGAGAGTTGAAATGTTCCATCAGAAAAATGACCCATTTGTGCTCAGAGAGGAAGATCTCGAAAAGCAAAACCAACAGACTCCTCCTCACTGATGAAGAAAATAGACATTCAGGCCAAGGTCCCCCAATCTCATCGTTCACTGACCTCGATCCCTGCAATCCGTATACAGAGGAGCCAGAACTCATCACACAAGCTGCACAAAGATTCACAGATTCCAAGGCCAGAAGGAACCACTGTGGTCATCTGGCCTGACCTGCTGTATAACAGGCCATGGGGCTGCCCACGTTTAATTCCTCTTTGAACTAGCTCAGATCTTTTAGAAAAACCTCCAATCTTGATTTTAAAATTTCTAACGATGGCAAAGCGACCCCACCCCCACCCCATGAATCCAATCACAGGCCTTGCATAGAGTTTCACACCCTGATTCCTTGCATGGTAGGTGCTCTTTTAGTTCTTTGTTTTTCTTTGTTTTGTTTTGTTTTTGTTGTTGTTCTCTCTCTCTCTTTTTTTTTTTTTTTTTTTTACCTCCTCCCCCCACTTCATACAAAACGACGACAACTATATCAGGGAAGGAAATACAATTAAAACAAAAGAGAGAGAGATTCCGGTATCCCTGACACTGCGGTTTAGTGATCATTACAAGTGATGATGGCTGAAGTGGTGGTGTACTCAGGCCTAAGTTTTAAGCCCGACCCAGACCTAAACTGGATCCAAGCCCACATGAGCCAAGCCCAAAAGAGTCGAGTTGTTTTCTGACCTGACTCCGACTTTTCCACCTAAACTTAAGTCAGTGCAGCTGCCACCTCTGGCCTATGGGGTTGGCCCAGCGGTGGCTCCATGCTCTGCTCCTGCCAGCCGCTGCCCCCGCCTGGGCTGTGTGTGTTGTGAAGTGAGAGGTGCTGTGACTCCTTGGCGCGCACACTCTGCAGTGCAAACAGCAAGATGGTGCTGGCTGGCAGGAGCAAGGCATGAAGCCGCCCCGGCACCAACCCCATGGGCAGAAGGAGAAGAGCTGACCCGAACCCAGCCCTTGTAGTTGGGTCCTGTTGGGTTTGGGTTGGGTTGCAGGGCTCTGCTCTGAAGCTCATACAGGATTTTAATTTGTATAACTACTGACGATAGGCCCTAACTGAAATCAGGGCCCCATTGTGCTAGGCCCTGTACAGACATAAATAAAAGAGCTTAATAGATAAGACAAAATGTGGGAGCAGGGAAGGATTATTATCCCCATTTAACAAAGGAGGAACTGAGGCACCGAGATTAAACGAACTTGTTCAAGGTCATGTAGGGAGTCCGTAGCAGAGCTGGCAACTGAGCCCAGATCTCCTGGGTCCCAGTCCAATGCCTTCTCCAAGTGCATCAAATACATCCTGCCTCTTAAAATAAAGTTTTTAAAATTGGCAAATAAATTGGAGAACCTTTTTTTGGGCGGTGGGGGGAAAGGGAGGGATGGAGTCTTACTAGTAAAAGTCTGACTTTAATATCGCACTAAATAGATCTCTTTTGATGTGGCTTCCCAACGGGCTCCAATACACTAGCTGTGTGTGACTGGATACAATGGTGAAATGCTCCAGCCAGGAGACGTGTACACTGCCGGTATGAGGCCAGAGGTAACATGCTCAGCTAAGCCTCGAGGAACAGAAGATAAAGAGAGTAAAAAGGCATCTGCTTCTCAGCTAGTCTCCGGGCTAACCAAATCGAGCTGATAATAGCCAGAGAGGCAAGCTGTTAGAATCAGAACCGTGTGTGTGCGTCCGTCCTTCTTTGTGCCTTTGGCCCGAGGTGGCAGGGCAGGTTTAATTTCACCAGCCAATATGAAAGACGGGGACAGCCAGAGCAACAGCAATAAAGCAGAAAACGTCCTTACTGTGAATACAGCTCGTTTCCTCAGGGTGAGTTTCATGATGGAGAAATGGTCAGAAGTAAACAGGATGAAATTCAATAAGGACAAATGCAAAGTACTTCACTTAACACGGAACAATCAGTTGCACAAATGCAAAATGGGAAATGGCTGCCTAGGAAGGCGTACTGCAGAAAGGGATCTGGGGGTCATAGTGGATCACAAGTTAAATATGAGTCAACAGTGTAACACTGTTGCAAAAAAGAGAAACATCATTCTGGGATGTATTAGCAGGAGTGTTGTGAGCAAGATATGAGAAGTAATTCTTCCGCTCCACTCTGTGGTGATTAGGCCTCAGCTGGAGTATTGTGTCCAGTTCTGGGCGCCATATTTCAGGAAAGATGTGGACTGATTGGAGAGAGTCTGGAGAAGAGCATCAAAAATGATTAAAGGTCTAGAAAACATGATGTATGAGGGAAGATTGAAAAAACTGGGTTTGTTTAGTCTGGAGAAGAGAAGACTGAGAGGGGACATAACAGTTTACAAGGTGGTTACAAGGAGGAGGGAGAAAATTTTTCTTTAACCTCCGAGTATAGGACAAGAAGCAATGGGCTTAAATTGCAGTAAGGACGGATTAGTTTGGACATTTGGAAAAACTTCCAAACTGTCAGGGTGGTTAAGCACTGGAATAAATTGCCTAGGGAGGTTGTGGAATCTCCATGATTGGAGGGTTGTTGTTTTTTTTTTAATTATTTTTTTTTAAGAGCAGGTTAGATAAACACCTGTCAGGGACGGTCTAGATAATCTTAGTCCTGCCTTGAGTGCAGGGAACTGGCCTAAATGCCCTCTTAAGGTCCCTTCCAGTTCTACGATTCCATGATGGTTTTTCCAGCAGCAAATGTTAAACTATAAAAACCCTAAATGATGAGTAAGTGAAGGGATCTTGATCTAAATATTTGTATAAATTCTCCTCCCCACACACCCTTCCGATGAGGAACTCTTCCATTGCAGCAGTAGTAGCCTATTACAATATGTAGCTACCAGACACCCTGCTCTGCCTACACCTGTAGCATAGCCTTAGTTGCCACTACTACAACAGGAATGCTCTCTTCCCTGCCTGTCCAGGCCAACTGCTAGGTGGCATTAACAGCAAGAAACTACCACCACTGGCTAGCAATCAGGGCTACTACTGCATTCTCCTGCACCAGGAGATTGTCTTCTGTGGAGAGAGCATGTCCTCTGGTCCATAAAGCCACACCCTTCTTGTGCTTCTAAGCTTCCAGCAGGACTCGGTCTGAAACCAGTAGCAACCAGCTTTTAAATGCCACTCGTGCTTGGAGAATCTTTTAATAGTGCAGAAGGATGCCAGCAGTGCATATGCAAATAGTAACTCTTCTGTTTCGTTTTCCTTCACCCCTGCGGTGACTTTTATTACTTAATTATTGCACGCCACATGGTTCAGAACAGCCTAATCTATGGTCGTGTTTTCTAATGATGCTGGATGCCCCATCTAGCAATATACACCCCCAGAGGCCATTTGTATGAGAAGAGACATCTTTCTACAAATCTACCATTTCATAGATCACATGCTGCCGGGGTCGGTCTTTTCAAGCATTTGCTTACAAACCAGCTGCTGACTCCAACCATTCACCAGCTGGCTAGCAAGGGGACACCATGACACAAAAGATTACACTGACTTGTCCCTGGTTTCCTTTTCTCCCTCGGATTTGAATCTACATTCTGCTCAAGGAACATGGCAAATTAGATAATTTTTTCACATCTTAGCTCATAGAGCCGAGAAGCGATAAAATAATTTACTAAAAGAAAATGCAAAACGGAGGTCTCATTGTGTGAAGTGCTGAGTGCCCTTTATCCAGAGAGAGGGCCCCCAGGGGAAAACTGGCAACTCTTAAGCAGGTAACTTCAGTTAGACAGCCTGGTTTAGTAACTCAGTCTATCTGGGTACATCTGTTTCGTCTTGGCAAAAACACAATACAAAGTCACACCCATTAACTTGTTTGCTGCTTGGCTGATCACCCTTTATTTACTGTTTGGATGGTATATAGTGCAAGCCACTGTCCCACTGGTGCGGTGCTTGCATATTGTGTCATCAGAAAGCGGCTAATACAGTGCCCTCCAGTATGACAACAGGAACAGAAAGCATCACTGATCACATTGGCTTGCAGTGTGCAGAAAGATACATTTGGAACATAGAAATGATCAAACTGGGGACAGAGCAATGACCCATCTAATCCACTCCCACGGGTGTGTCACTTCATGGCCACCATCTTCCTGGTTGACTGGGATTCCTTCCCCGCATTCATTGTTCAGAAGGGTTGCTGCTGTGTGATGTCCCTACCCACCCTGCCCCTGCTCCCCATCGGACAGAGGGTGCTGCCCCACTGTATATTCAGCTCCTCTCAGCCTGGATATGAAATCCAGGAAAGGGTCAAAGCACAAGACTGAGGGTGGGAAGAGGCTTGTGCTGCCAGTGCCACTGCTCTACGTGTTAAGAAACAGAGGGATTTAGTCTCCGAAGGCTGTCAAGACTTCACCTTCTACCAGCACTAATTTCACTTCCACATGGTACATAGGGGATAAAGGTGTAAGTGTGGTAGGTATTCAACTAATACAGAGGGTGGTTATTCATTTTGCAATAGAGGCATATCTCATAGCTCCATGGAGGTGACTATTTAACTGTGTTGAACGGAGTGGTTGAAAGATGAATTTGGGTTTGATCCTCTTCTTCAGAGATCCTTCCCTCTTGTGATTGATTACACTGGGGTCCTGATCCTGCAAGGCTCTTAAGCACATGTGTAACTTTAAATCTTTAATGGGATGACTCCCGTGTTCAAAGTTACACCCATGCTCAAGTGCTTGGCTGGAGCAGGGGCTTTACGATATCTTTTCATTGTGGATGCTCCACCTTGTTTCTCCAAGATCCTCTATGAGCTAAATGTGGAAAAGGGAGTGGAGGAGAGGGGGAAAAAGAACAGTTCTGCAACAATAACTTTAATCAGAGACACTTTAGAGGGAAACCCACTCTTTGTGGGTCAAATCCTGGTCCCACCAAAGTTGATAGGAGTTTTGCCATTGATTTCAATGGGCCCAGGATTGGCACTAATGCAGTAACTCTCATCTGCAGCAGACCCAAGGGGCAATTCATTCTCATATTAGTGTTACTGAAGAAGAGGCATCTCTCTTCCTGTAGCCCTGCCTAAATGTCTGGAAACAGATGCTATCGTTCTAAATCAGGCAGACTTTTCTGTTGTTGTTTTGCAGATGCTTGTGCAGGGTGGGGGAGCAGCCAGTTAAAACATTTATTATGGATTAAAACAAAGCTCCTTCACAACAAGCGAGATCTTCTTTGTTTTGGCACAAGGGCCCTGCCATGGGAAGGAGAGGAAAGAAAAGTTTTGATATGATGTAACAAATTATTTATACCTGTGGAAAAAACCCAGCCTCTTCCGTTTATAGTCACCTTGTTCGAGCCATTTCCAATGTTGACATTTCCTACAGAGTTTAAAATTTATTTATGCACATTTTCAAAACTATTACCCTTGGAACATTTTCTGTATCTTTAATAGACTCTTCTGCTAAATTATTTTCAAGAGACAGGATTTAGAACTACATTCAATAGAAATGACAGGTTCCTGCTAACTTGGTTATATGATGTGGTAGACTCTCCTGCCAGAAATCTCTTGGAAAAGAAACTTTCAGCCTTTTAATGGGTTCTTTTTACTGTACAAATAATGCTAAATATAATAAAGTATTAACACACATTAAAATAAAATGGTGTAGACCTTAAATGAGCTACAAACTAGTTAAATCTATTCCACTCAATGCGATCCTTCAGTGCTTTGCAATTGATACCATGGAGCTGGGATTTATCTAAAATGAAGGCACAGGGGACATGCAAGAGAAATGGTAATTATAATTTGCAAATATTAGTCTGACACTTTCTTTGTGTATGTGTGTATAAATCCTGACAGCTATGATTCGTGCGTTCTGCCCAATAGTGCTCTACCGAGATTAGACGGGATCCTTTTACGGCAGGCCATCATCATATCTGCAGCTCATTAAAACTTTGTGGAGAACGAGAAGTTGCAGAAAATAGGGAGCCGTCAGAACCTTCTGAGGGACTTTTGGTACACGCTTGTTGAAAGGTGTTTGAGAAGGGAGCCTTGGGTCTGACAAACTGGAATTTTAGTACGCCTCTCCGTTCACAGTGGGGCAAAATAATTGGTCATCAGTGACTACTAATTTGGTTTAGTAGCCAGAGGCATTTTTTTTCTTCCCAGAAAATCAATGACAGCGCAGAGGTCTGTTCAACGTGATTCAGCTCAAGACGGGTCCTCATTTAGCTCTTGATGCACCTTCCAGTGGAGACAGCGATTTTGTTACGATGAAATTTAAATCTATCCACTATACTCGACTCTGAGAGTGGCACCACTGTAGTCAAGGTTGTGTCAGTTTCCCCTCAAACTTATTTTCAAAGATTTAAACATTGTCCATAAAAAAAAAAATCACATTTGGCAAAAAGTTGGTCTAAAGGACTCTGCTCAGGAGGAATTTTTTAAGGCCCAAGTGGTTTGATCACTGCTGTAAAAGGGTAAAAGCTATACTTGTAGATGCTTTTCTGTGCCTAGTGCAAGTCAAAAACAGATCAGATATAAACATTTAGGGCAAAATTGAGCTCTTAAATTGTCCTGGTCTACCTGAGCTCCAATATACTGCTTCTCCTACATTACAGGTCACCCACTGATAATCAATCAGATAAATTGGCAGGCAGAGCAGAATGACAGAATTTGCCACGGGATTCACCCATAGTTAGGATGCAGCTGATAGGGCCTATTGCAAAAACTGTACATGACAAATGGGGCTTTAATAGGAGCAGGAACTAGCCCTACATGGAATTTATGCTATAGACCATAATAGTGCCAAACAAGTAGATGAGTTATGGTGTCACCCACCTTCCTGATGGCTTAATCAATTAATTTTTTAAAAATGGAAATGTCTACAGAACAGATTCTATAAGATTAACACGGAGTTTAGCTGAGTTCTTTTGGGGACTGGATTGCTGCTGTTATTCATAGACTTCCCATCAGTACAACTGACTTAGGATGTCAAGGAGTTAAATGCACCAAAAGCCAGGAAAACTTAGATTTACAAATGACCGTTGCAGGACAAGAGCTACATAAAACCACATCCCGTTTAGATGCAACAGGGGGCAGGCAAAAAATGCAGGCCCAGTCCTATTATTTTTGGTTTGTGTTGGTTTGTCAGACCCTAGCTGCTGTTTTGCTGCAGTAGATCAGTGCATGAGTAGATGACTTTTTCAGCTTGACACTCATTGGAAAAATCTTTCAAACCAGTTCCTCTTGCTTTAGAACTGAGCATTGCATTTCCTCATTCACAGTCCAATTGGCAACGATCACAGTAAAGGCCACATTTCCAAACATTGCTACAAATGCAAACTTGGCAAGTACAAACTCAGGCTTTTTTTTTTATGCCTATGATGTGCAAAATGCTTTGCAATGGAGGGTGCGCTCACCGATTTGCAGATTTTCTGAAAATTCAGCCCTAAGGGGACTGGCTTGATAAAACCAAAGCCCAAGATAAGAGTTAGGGTTGAAACTTTATCCATAAGCTCATGTCAGTGGGTGATTTCATTTGCTGTACCATATGTGCTATACTGGAGCTTCTGAAGGACAATATATAACTCCTGCCCTAGAGTATACACTGGTTTCTGGGAGCAATCAATGTTTACATTAAGATCTTGCTTTTTACTGTTAAAATTTGGCATGGCTTAGGCCCCTTGTACATCCAAGATGCACTAGATCCGTTTATTCTTAACCCCACTTTTTGCGATTCTCTGACCTGAGGCTGCCGTTAATCCTATATGTAGGAGTCTGATGGAGCCATTTTCTTGATGTTGCCCCCATTTTGTGGAATTTGTTTCCTGTTGATATCAGGAACTCTGAATTTCTCACTGCCTTTGTAGACAAAGTCTAAGAAGACTGAGGTCTTATTTTTATTGGACAGGCTTTGGGTTACTGTTTGTTTAGCTTTCGGCTTTGTTGTTTTTGTCGTAAAGTGCCGTGAGACATTATGTGTGGATAGCACCATATAGGCCTTTTATTGTGTCTTTTCTGTGACTATTCTCCTTGTTGTGGGGAGAGTTTGTTTGCATTGTGGTGAGATGAGTTACCTTCCATGTTGATGCAGTGTAAATATCTGGTGGCAATTGGTTTTTGGGAAACAGTCATTTCTGGTTACATGGTGGGACATGACATGTTAAAAATTTGCTGCATCACATCAGCCAGGAAAACGTCCTGGTCACAACAGTGCAACCAATACTGCAGGCCCATGGTATGATCGGATTGGCTTAAATATCAACCTCCATTCTTGTAGTATGACTCTCAGGGGGCTAATTGCTGGAATCGTCACACTGCAGAGAAGTAGCTGCTCCTCCCAGTGGGAGAGAAAGTAACACATTTATAGAATGACCTCTTAGCAAGATGCCTGGATTTACTTCTTTATCCTCGTATTATTATTATCCATCTGGATACCCACTGAACAACTTTCTCCCTACTGAACTTGTCTGTGTGTCCCATTAACTGACCAAGAACTTGTGATCTGTAGCTGGCTTCAGAATGTTAACTGGGGAACTGGTGCTATGATGGATTTCTCATCGGGAAATCCATCATTTCCTGGAACTCTCCAAAGCAAAAGTTTCCTTAGCAAGGCCATAGACGGCAGCAAATTGTTTTAAGCAAATGGTTTTCTGTTTATCTCCTCATTCCATTTTTCTTTTCTGAAAATAGATGGAACTTTATTTTCTTGCCATTAGGGTGAGCCTAGACCAGTGGTTCCCAAACTTGTTCCGCCGCTAGTGCAGGGAAAGCCGCTGGCGGGCCGGGCCGGTTTGTGTACCTGCCGCGTCCGCAGGTTCGGCCGATCGCGGCTCCCAGTGGCCGCGGTTTGCTGCTCCAGGTCAATGGGAGCTGCTGGAAGCGGCGCGGGCAGAGGGACGTACTGAAATCAGGAGATGGGGAAGGGACACAGAGACAGACATTTGCTCTCTAACAGTCTGGACATGGAGATGTAAAAATGTGATCTGACATTGACAGTTATCACAATTTAATGACTACAGTTCATCATATGATGGGCCCTGGCCACAGACACGCTGTGGGTCTGTACAGCACCTAGCACAATGGGGTTCTGGTCCTATCGAGGTCCCGGGTGCGACCGCAATTTAAATAATAGTAGAGAGCTAATGCTTTATCCCAGGCTGCCCGGGCAGGTGTACAGCACAGGAAAATGCCGACTACACTAGCTGTATTCTTATGCTGTCTCCCTACCCTTCCTTGTTACTGATGAGCTAGAACTAGCTATCTGTCCACCATTAATCTGTCTCTCTGTATAGCCCAGCAGGAATCTGGGGCATGATTACAGCTATGGCCCTTTCTTGGGAGGCAGGCAGAGCCCAGCCATCCCCCTGCACGCCGCCTGCCTTTCGCTTGCCTTAATTGTTCCCCTTTGGCCAGCAGACCTGTCTGTTCTAACAAGGACAGTCAAGAGGAGGGGGAAGTAATTGAGGCACTTAACCACACTCACAAGCGTTGACTTCTGCAGCTAATTAGGAAAGAGGGCCGTTGGGCTTTTTGTTATTTTTTAATTGTGGTTTATGCATAAAAGCTAACGGCAGAGGAGGGACGTACATTTAACAGCAAATTCTTGACTTCTAAATTTGTATAAAAGGTCATTTACAATTTGTTAACATTTTCACAAGGGTGAATTCAATTAGCCGCTCCAAAAGTCCCTACACACGTGCACACGTATTCCTAACGAGAGAGATGGAAAAACTAGTAGGGCATTAATGTCCTGCCTCTTTATTTTCCTAAGGAGCTTGCAGAGCATACAGTAAAGTTACGCTTACAGCTTCATAGGACTCTAAATGGGCCCTGGCAATAAACCCATAGAGAAGCCTGAAAGATCATTTTGAAATGCTCTCCACTTATCCTCACTTTTCATTAACCACTGAAGTAAATAAGGGGAGACAAATTGGTTAAAAATTAAAAAATGGGGACCAATTTTTTGCTGTCCTTATGCTGGCAAAACTCCCAGTGAAATCCGTGGGTATTTTGCCTACACAGGGACTGCTGGATGTGTGCTGCTGCAGATCACTCGGAATTTCCGATGTTTCTCTACTATTTTTTGGAATCTGGATGAGGAAATAACATATATTATTTCACCGTGGGCAGCCAATGAGAGAACCACTTTTTTTAAGTGTTGGAGGATCTGTTATTTTGCTCAGAGGGCTCGTACGTATAGGACAGTAAAAAGAATAAAATCCATTGTAAACATACACTTTAAAAGATTTATCAGATGCTCATAGCTGTACTTAGGAGTACACGTAGTTACAAGAGCACCAATTTGCTTTACTGTTCTCTCCCAAGCTAAGAATATGAGAGACGCCCTCATAACAGTCATAAGCGCGCACACAAGCACATATCTTATATACAGGAGACTAAGTCCAGCTCTTACTGTCCATTAAATAACTGACTTCACATGTTGAAAGTTGCGCATTGGCTGTTAGGCAGTTCAGCTGTAATTCAGGCCAATTTAACCTTTTGAGCTTTACAGCGGGTCAGAAAACGAAATATCTATATTTTCCCGTCATAGTTGTTTGAAAGCCTCCGTGTCATGCGCTCTGAAAAACGAAGGCAGGAAATGGTCATTATGGAAGCTGGCCATTACAAACCCGCTGGCCCTGTTCCTAAAGCACAGTTTGAAATGCAGGTTGGAGTGCTCTGCTCTGGCTGAGTTCTAGCCAGCTCCAGCATTCGATGGGCAACCATCAACATCAACTAGTGACAGAAGAGTTGAGGAAATCAGTCGGAGGGTCCTTTACTTTCACTCATTGTTGAAAGAATAGTTACAGCAAAAGGAAAGTGCTTGAATATCTATATTAGAGCTGGTAGGGACTTTTTGTTGTGAAACAGTTTAACAAAAAAGGTTTCCATCCAATTTTATCTTCTAAAATTTTCAGGTTTTCATTGTAAAGTCATAATTTTTTGACAAAAAACAAATTTTTTGGTGAAAATTTTCATTTAATCCAAAAAGCCATTTTCTGTTTAAAAAAAAAATCAGTAGAATTTTTTCAACCAGCTCTAATCTATGTACAATCAAAGCCCACCCAAACCACATGAGGGGATTACATACGTGTGAGGGCAAATTCTTTTCCCTTTCTTTTGCTATTCAGGATGACCTATTTGATAAGAAGCAATCTAGATCTTAAGTTTAACACTAAGGCCATATGCTGTTCCCCTTACTCATCATGCCTTCCATAATAAGTAAGATAAGCAAGACTTGGTTGTATGTTAACAATGATATGACAGCTCATTTCCTCTTAAAAAGAAAAATATCCATGAGCCTGAAGAAGTTGAGTAGAAACCATAACAACTACAGCAAATATCCATATTTTACCAGAACCAATGTTTGCATGAGAACACTCAAAATTATTTAAAAACAATAACAATACTTAGCTTTTACAGAGCACTTTGAATGTTCAAAGCACTGTGCAGACAATTAGGAGAACTGCCGTGTGCTATAAAAGAGATTCAGCCTCTAGCTACACTACTGCTAGTTAGAAGGAAATGTAAATTGGTATAAAAAAATTAAAATATCTCCAGTATAATAAAAGAATTATTCTTCAAACAGAAGTTTCTCTCTTGACAACATGAGGATGGTGGTCAGGACACATGTTGCCTTTGGACTGGATTGGAAAGCTGATTGTCCAGTTGGGGTTAGTCCTGATTTTTTTTTTTTTTTTAAGGTTAATTTCACAATAGCAAACCAGAGTAATCATGTTTATCTTACAACAACTCTAGAAATGCCTAATTTCCTATTCGGTCCAATAGTGAAATGCATTGCTTGTGTCTCAATCTACTCAACAGTAACGTTGAGGCTAGTGGAGCACTGGTGAAGTGTGAGACGCTAACACCAGTCACAGTGATGGTCACAGAAACACTTGTCACTAAAACCTGTGGAAATGTGGCCATGTGGTTAGGACCCTGGCCGGGACTTGAGAATTGAACCCGTCTTCCTGCTCTCCCACGAACTTCTTGCATGACCTTGGGCAAGTCACTTAGTCCGATTTTTAAAGGCATTTAGGCACCTAAAAATGCAGATAGATGCCTAGTGGGATTTTCAACAGCAACTACATGCCCCTCCTATTGATTTAAACAACAATCACCCTAGATCCTATCTGTATCTTCAGGGGCTTAAATTCCTTTAAAAATCTGCCCTCTGTCCCCTGTAATGTGGGGATAGCAGCATTTTCTTACCACACAGGGGTGCTGAGGATAAATATATGAAAGATTTGTGAGGTGCTCAGATACTACAGGAAAAGGGGCAAGATAAGTACCATGGTTGGACAGAGATGTTAGACCCATTTTTCAGTGCTGACACCACAGAGCGAGGTTTTACTTAAAGTGAAGGTGCCAAGGGAATAAATGCAAAGGAAACGGTAACCGTAATTTGCAAACATTATGTAGGTAGGTTACACTCTGTGTAGGAGATTCTCATCCCGCAAGGGTGTATTTAGCTGTTGCAGGAGGTAACGCTGATGACTGCCATTTTCCTTCTGAGAAAGCATAGAAACCTGTTTACAATTCAGAGGGGCCTGAGCATGTGCACAGGCAGAGCCCAGCCATTACTCCAGCGCTCGTACTCAGCGGATACACGCTCTGTTGCAAACCCTGGTTCACACAAGGTAGCTCTTGTAAAGATCAGAAGCTGGAGCATGAATCCAAGAAATCTGATTGGAGGATGCCCCATGGGGGAGGCCGGGACCCTACCACATCCTCGTTAGTGCTGACCTTGGCACAAGCACTGCCTGCTGATGGATAGGCTACGGAGCTGGACAAGACCCTGGGGAACCACTGTATTATCTATTATTGTCCCATCAGCGCCTCCCCTGACCCCTCCCAGCTCTGAATGCCACAGGCATCAGGGAGAGAATAAATCTATGTCTGATACTAAAAGAGAGAGAGAGAAAAGGAAAAAGGAGATGAAAAATGTCCTTTTTATGACTCTTACAACAAAGCTGGCCACATGGTTTGTAGAAAACAATTCTCTGGGTGGGGGAGGGGTGGAATCAGCAAAAAGCAGAGTGGCTAATCAACCCAGCCCCCAGTAAACTAGTCTAAAGCACTCATGACCTTCCAAGGTAACATCCATTGGAACAAACAGGCCCCATAACTTCAGCCTGGCCCTAATGCTCGCAACTCTGTGCGTACAAAACGAACTGTGGAATATGCATCCACCAAGATTGGAAAGTGCCATTTTCAAAAGCATAAGACGATCTGCCTTACTATGGAGAATGTACAGATTGGGACAAGATTAATAAGACCTGGATAGCAACCAAAGCATTATGTTCACATTTATTTTTATTCTGGATGAGCCAAAATGGTAGGTCTGCTGTCGGTGTCCGTGGAGAATGCCTGACATTAGTGGCTGGGGGAGACATGTAGCCCTGGGTCATGGCAGTGGGGCTGACACCTGAAATGTAGAGAAGCACGTCTCTAGTTTGAAAAGGAGTCTGTGCATTATCCATAGGCAGCAATATCATAATATAGAATATGTGCAAGTGACAGTAAAATTGCTTCCCCCGCATGAATTTGCCCTTATAACTCCTGCTGCTGTACTGAAATGGGAACGAGAGAGCTGGATTCTGGCCCCTCTGGGCAACCGTGGTGGCGTAACGTGACCACAACAGGCCATAGGAGATTACCCCAGTCCGGATGCAGAGCAGGGCCAGCAGAAGTGTCCCTCTGCTGCCTCCTCTCACAGTCTACAAGTGCTCATAGTCAGTCAGCCCTACGTGGGATTCTGGGGTGCTGTGCAGCCTATAACTGTGCACCAATTTAAGCAGAGGTCCTCCATAGGGTTGCCAACTTCAGCAGGAGTGCCGGAATCTCTCCTGCCCCACCTATTCCCCCCAAGGCCCTGCCGCTGCCCCACCAATTCCCCCCACAAGCCCTGCCCCGCCTCTTCCCATGAGGCCCCACCCCTGTCTACTCTTCCCCTCTTCCCCCTGTTGCTTGCTGTTTTTCTCCTCCCACCCCCCGCCACCTAGGTCAGAAAGGACTTGCCTGCGGAGCCAGGGGCAGGGGGTCCTGGCTGAGTAGGGTCCGGAGTGGGTGATGACCTGGTGCCTCCCTGCCTACCCCACTCACAGTAATTGGACTTTGGGTGTCTGGTCAGTTGATCTGACCGGACACTGTCAGGTCCCCCTTTCAACCGAACTTTCCAGTTGAAAACCAGGCACCTGGCCACCCTAGGAGTCCTGGAGCATCCCAGAAAAGAGGCAAGGGTGACATAAAGTCATCTTTGCCCCTACTCCTCCTGAGTTGTGCTGTCTGCTGTACCTCAGAGGACGAGGCACAGAGTATGTCCTAAATAGTCTGATGTAACTTTGCTTTATTTGAATATGATGTTCACCAAAGCAGCTTTTTTCTAAAGGCATTTGAGTTCCCAGCTCCTGGAGTCCATGAAGGTACCATATGTTGCAATTCTCTCTGCCCTTTCACCTCCAAACTCCTGCCCCCCCTTAGCTGAGAGTGCTCTCCCAATGATCAGCAGCCACAGCTGAGATGTATTGGTAAGGCCCTACCAAATTCATGGCCATGAAAAACACGTTACAGACCATGAAATCTGGTCTCCCCCCATGAAATCTTGTCTTCTGTGTGCTTTTACCCTATACTATACAGATTTCATGGGGGAGATCAGCTTTTCTCAAATTGGGGGTCCTGACCCAAAAAGGAGTTGCAGGAGGGTCAAAGGGTTATTTTAGGGGGGTCGCGGTATTGCCACCCTGATTTCTGTGGTGCCTTCAGAGCTGGGCTCCCGGCATGCAGCTGCCGCTCTCCGGGCACCGAGCTCTGAGTAGTACCACAACCCCCCTACAATAACCATGTGACATCCCCCCCAACTCCTTTTTGGGTCAGGACCCCTACAATTACAACACCGTGAAATTTCAGATTTAAATAGCTGAAATCATGAAATTGATGATTTTAAAAATCCTCTGACCATGAAATTGACGAAAATGGACCATGAATTTGGTAGGGCCCGATGTATTGGGCAATAGCTTTGAATCTGCAAATGGAAATTATTTAAATGTACCAATAATTAAGTGACTTTTTAAAATGTGTAGTTTTGGCTGCCTGACGAATCAAGGCGTAGAAATCTCCAGCATGCATGAACTAGGCTGTGCATTTTGGAACTGCTTAGAGCCTTCTGACTGGGGTCTGTAAATAAACATTAACAGACATTACAAATACAATTTAGCATGGCTAGAATAATTTTCCAAGCCATAATCCACTAAACCAGGAGGAAGCTAAAGCAGAATCTCCAGACCTAGAATAAACTAATGACAGGCCAAATTCCACCTTGATTTACAACCTCGGTAGCCCTGCTGAAATTAATATAATTGAGATAGAATCCGACCCAATAGCTTTTGCCCTTGCTGGTGGTATCTTTAACTCACTAGTTGTGAGAAGTGAGTTAAATACCCCACTTTTATCGAAGTGGCCATAACAACTCCTTAATAATCCTAGTAATTTGATTTTGTCTATAACCTGCTTTTAAAGTAAGGGGATAAATACAATCAGTCTGCATAAAAGGTGGCTATTAAAGAAGAGGCAAGATGTGTTACAATAACTTTAAATTAAAAGACTGGTGCCTCTTTCCCTGATGCTGTGGGGCCTGTGGATTTTCAGTAAAACTTTTGAACCAGGCCTAGATCTCTCTCAGGCAGCCATTTAACCTCCCGTTTATGAAGAAATAAAGCAAAATTGATGTTGATTTTGGTCTGCGTTAGGGGATACTTTTGCAACATAAAAGCCCTTTTGCCTGCAATTTGCTGAGCAGCCCTGTCACATCAGCAAGGGCTGGTACTGATAAAGATAAAGCTTTATAGCTGGGGCATTTGCTACTAACAGCAAGCTAATGCTGCATTTTCATTTTGATGCAATTAATGTTAATGTCTGCTACGAAAATTGTCATTAAATACCATTTTAAAATCCATTCAATTTGCATATGCAAAGCCCATTTACTATCACGTAAAATACACACCACGGCTCATCATGTCTTTTCCCTTGAATTTGTAGCTGCTATTTATTTCTTTGGTTAGTGATTAGATTTCATTTTAAAAGCTAGATAGTAATGTTTAGCCCAGCCCCTGGCAGAGCACAAAAAACCTACAAGATACAACAACAGAGGCAGTTCTGTGCCAGGTTCAGAAAGTGCACCTGAATGCTTGTGATTTACAAACTCTTACTGGCTCTTAGAGGCTCCCCTCTTCCCACCCCTCCAGGGGAGAGACATGTGGGGAAGGCCACAGCAGGACAGGGCTGAAGGCAAAGGGTGCTAAGCAGGATACTTTCTACTCTTCCTTGTGGCTGACTAACTCCCCGCTGCAAAAAGTGGAAGGGGAAATTATCCTGGTCAAGATGCAAAGGGAAGAGCCCCGTGAAGCTGTGGGGCTTGCCCCGCCCACACAACTTTACCCCCTCAACTCCCGTACAGTAAAACAGGTGCAAGTTAAGGCAGCATTTATGCCTGCTGTGTGTTTCGTAAAATCTTTTTGAAGGTGTCACAAAGTGCAACAGACAAGCTCTTCCGCCCACGGCAGCACAGCTGGGGACTGAATAAGATGATCGGGGTCCCGTGTGGCTCCAACTGGAGCCATGCCATGGCTCTGTGCCACAACTGGAGTGGCAATGTCAAAATAGACCTCTCCCCTCCTGTAGAAGCAGAGGTACAAGCCCCTTTCTCTCCCCAAGGAGTGGCTGCAGGGAGAGCAACAAAGGTCCACTTCCCCTCTGGAGAAGCAGGAGTACAGCAAGGGGTCACCTTAATATTTACCCCAGCAACCAGCATGTGTCTGCTTGGGTAGGTGGGCCCACTACACTCATCTCCTCCTGCCACATTCAGAACTCTCCTACGTCAGGTTAGTGGGTCTCAGTGTTAACTCCCCAGTGAGAGGCAGGGCCCAGTTTGTACCTGACAGAGCTATTGTTTCAGGCTGTCTGCAGACTCAGGCAGGAATTATTGCATTGGTCACACTTAGGTCTCGTTTTCAAAGTCTGCTTTGCATCCATGAGGGCTAGATGTTTACTTTTTTTAAATGCAAGATGAGATTCTGATGTAATCACATGATTCAGGGAGCTGGGGCTGTAGGCATGAGCTTATTGGGCCTATGCTTTAAGGCATTCCTGGGCCTAGCCATGCTGATGTGGATGAGCAGGGTCCAGGGAAAGCATACAGGGAGGGTCCCTGCATGCAGCTGGCCAGGATCCCTAGAGTTGGGGCACTGCTGTCCTGCAGATTTCTGGCTTTCTGCACATTTGTGAGCCAGCTGCTCCATACAACCTTATCCCGTGGTGGAGAATATGCTGACTCCGCAGCTCTTTCTGGGCCACGTAGTTCTGGTGTGCCTCCCGTATTTTTGCAGAGGAGAAACACATGGATCATAGTCTTCTAATTACTGACAAATATACGGGTATTAAACTCCTGCTCTAAGGTCTGGATTTGACTGAAACAACCAGTAGGCTGCGGGTGTAGAAGCATCATGTCACAGTGCAGGGAGGTATTTATCCCTCTCTGTTCACCTCTGATGCACCTGCCCCGAGATAGTGCAGTAAAAATACTAATGAATTGGAGACTGGAGAAGAGTCACAAAAGGGATCAGGGAGTGAAGGGGCTGCATGAGAGCTACATTTGCATAGCTTAGCTAAGAGATGGCTAAGGAGGGACATAAATACCGAGGAGGAAGAGGAATGATTTAGGGTAGTTCATGGAAGTATAATAGAGGCATGGGATGAAAGTAAGACAGAGACAAGTTAGGATGAATAATAGGAAAAAATTGACGGCAGTGAGTTGTGTTGGGTTGTTGAATAGTCTCATCAGGGAAATGATGGATGCCCCACTGGTGGGAACAAACTGCACAAATGCACTAGAAAATAGGAACAATCCTAAATTGAAAGGGAGAGGAACTGGCTGACCAACAGGGTACCCCCATCCCCATCATACAGTATTGCCAGCCTCAAGCATCCAGAAACCATGAGTCACCCCCACCCCACCCCCAAATCATGAGACTGGTTTAAATATGAGCGTTTTAAAATGTTGGGTTCTTTTTGTTTGCCCTCTGGTGCTGGAGCCTTTCAGAGTCACGTTTTCAAGCTTTTCTCCAACTACAAGGGCTAGAAACTTTTTTTTTTTTTTTAAATGTTAGCTGAGAGTCTCACACATTCACATGATTCTGGGAGCCGGCACTTGAAGAAAAACACCCCATATTGCTAGACTTGTGATAAAATCATGGGTAGAAGAGTTGCTTTGGAGACAAAAAGGAATTTTAAAGTATTAGTAGCATAGTAATATGGAAGTCAAGTGGAGAGACCGCAACCAAAAACATTAGCATCCAAGTCACCAAAGACAAAACACAAATTTTAAAACAAGCCACTCCAGGTACTAAATAGAAGACTCTACATGTACTAAATGAATAAACAAAGAGGCATATGTGAAAGGGATGAAAAGCGAATATTCTGTGCTGCTCCATACATTATTGTTTGCATGATTTTATTGTTCATTAAAAAACCTAATAAATTAAACCCCTCTGCAATAGGCTGTTATGATTTGTATGTTAGTAGAGGCTGACCCAGTCTGCAGCTGCTTTGTCTCCCTCCCTGGATGACTTTTAAATTGAGCTTTCTAATCTCTCAGCCCTCTTCACTGAGACCCTGAGTTATTTTGCTTTGTTGTTAAACCTCTGAAGAGTATACGTTTTATTCCTGATTATATTTATATACATATATGGTTACACAGGTGCAGAGAAATGGAGATTCAGGCCCTATGTTCTTTACTCATGAATATACGAAGACTATTTGATGACCTATCTATTTGGATGTATATCTCCAAACACAGAGGTCATCACATATGCATGAATAAAGTATGTAGGGCCTGATCCTCTAATGCTCTGCACCTGTGTAATCATTTATACCTGTAGAAAATAGGTAGTTAGACATCTAATGCTAGCCTGCATGCCTGCAATTAGCCATGCCTCTAATTCACTGCTGGTGCAAAATTGCATCCACAAAATGAGTGGCTCGACTGAAGCGCCTTTAAAAAATACATTTTAGCACTAAGCCTTTAACTCCTATAACTGAGTCCATCTAATTGAGGCTCTTTGAGATTATGGGCTAGATTCTCCATTGCCCAGCACCTCATGTTGTCATTTACCTCAGTGCAAAGTGGATGCCAAATGCTACCAAATCTGAATTTTATACGTATTTTGTACTCGTGTAAATGGTTACACGGCTGCCGGGTGATAGAGAATCAGGCCCTATGTACTATGCTGTGAACCGAAGTGCTCCGGCCTAGGAGTCTCCTTCAACATACTGACCTTCATCATGCACATCTCCAGCATTTCAGATATCAGAATCCCAAAAAGGGCAGTGGCCTGAGCCTAGACTGGGGTGGGCAAACTTTTTGGCCTGAGGGCCCCTTCTGGGGATTCAGGAGATGCGCATGCTGGAGTTGAATATGTTTTAGGAGACTCCTACGCTACAGCACTTCAACTCACAGCAAACTTCCCTTAAGTCACTGTTTGGAGACACAGAGAGGAGAATCTAGCCCTTAGAGAAGCCCGGGTTTTCTCCCTCTTACCGTGCTAGAATTCCGTAGGTCATATCTGGAGGTACTTTTGGGGGGGCTCTCTTAAAACGACTGTCGTTATCTTCATTGCAGCGGATGTCCTTGAGCTGGCGGTACAGGTTGTATTCATGTGCTGTGACATAACCAGCCTTAAGAGCCTCACGGTTCATGGCAATGTAATTCCGAGGCATCTCCCTTGGGGAAGGGGGCCTGGGTTTCATTGAATGCCAGTGGCCTATCGCTAAGGACAGAAAGGAAGACAAGAGCCAGAACAAAGGAAGTTACTAGGATTTCATTTTGAATAACCCAGCCTGGGTGAATCTCATTCTGGTGCAGAGGGCCAGCTCAAGGCCTATGTACTACATAGGGGGAATTAAGCGATGCATAGGCCTTTTGCTAGTCCTCTACTCGGAGTGAAATTCAAACTGCATTCACATCAGTGCGGTTCAAACAGAGACCAGCAAGAAAATCCATCAATCTTAAGCACAGAGTTTCTCAAGTAAATTGTTCCTGTTTCCCACAATTTCCCCACCTCCAATTTGTAATGCTCAGCAATTTTGACAAAGCCGTCCATTTTTTTTTCCTCACTGAAACTTATGTGAATTTTCACAAGTGTCCAATGCAAAAGCCAGCTCTGCTCATGAATGTGGGCCAATTCGTGCCCATCTTTGCTTGGATTTGGGCCCATCTCTGCTCAGTTTTCACATACATGAGCAAAAGTTTCTGCAAAGGTAGGTCAGCTTCAAAAGTTGTAAGCTGTAACCGCGACAAACCTTGAGTTTGTGAGTAGCTGTGCATTTCCTTAGAAAAACTTTGTACACTCTTAGGAAGGCCTCTGCTACAGGACAGAAGGGTCACAACAACCTGACTTGGTCTTGATTGAAGCACATGGTTATTTTCATACATTCCACACTATCTATGCGAAGCAGGGTTTTTCATGTGTTTGAGTACCAGGCTCAGCAATTGGGTACAGGTCAAAGCAAAGGCCGTTGATATTTGGAATTAGCCCTGATTCAATCATCGGAGCCCGGCCACAGGTGTAACTGCACTAATACGAGCCCCGAGTGTAGAAAAGGAAAGCTGCGACTTGCACCAGTTGACCTTACACTGATTTCAAACAGGAGTAAGCTCACCTGGAGCATGTTACAACTTTCCTGGTCTACGCTTTTGGGGCTTGCACTGGTGCAGCTACGCCGGCTGCTGGCCATATATAGACAAGGCCAGGGACTCTTGCACACAACAGTTACCAAATGCCACAGATGGTGTTCACGTGAGCAGGTAAAATGCTAGAGTTCTTACTCTCCCCCTTCAGCTCAATGAGAGTGTTTTCTCCCCCACCCTCCTCCATTGGTATTAAGACTTTAATAGGTACAAGGCATGTTGTTACACTCAAACCTGCAGGTCGTTTGGTGACATCCAGGTGGGGGGGAACCTTTTAATAGCCTCTAATGGCATCTCTAATCTTTACTTGCATTGTCATACCTTCAGGTACTCCTCCGTCAGCCCCATGAAGGTATAACCCATATGCAAAGTCATAGCCTGGAAGAGTGTAGCAGCTTCTCCGAGGTTTTCCTAGTTCTGCCTGCAAGGGAAAGGATTGGGAGTAAGAGGGTCAGAAAAGTAAAGATTTTGCTTAACACGTTAAACCCTCTCAAAATAGGGATTTGTAATAAAAGCTCGGACAGTTAAGCCCTGTTTACAGCAGGGAAACTTCTCAAAAAGTCCCTCATGTTGCTAACACCAGTTTGGTTCCACTAGTGTCAGCAATGCTGGGAGTTCTAGCATAGCTGAGTTGCTGGTGTCGTTTTAAGCACTGTGTCAATTTGACTTACTCTGAGGAGAGTTAGGCAACACAGTTCTTAAAATGGCAGCACCTGTTTGGAACCTTGTCTTCATATTGCTAACAAAGGTGGAGCTCGATTGGTCTTAACGAGACGTATTACACCCTCAGGAATGGTATGGAAACAAGTTTGTCCCATCTACATCAGCACCTAAATTGTTGTCATCTCCAGATGAGGCTGGGCTAGCAGAGCCTGTTGGGGTCATTTCCTAGTGTAGACAGTGTGATGGGATCCCTGGGGTGCAGCCTGGGACTGTGGGACTCCTGTGCCCCCTTAACTCTCCAGCCTGGGCTGTCTCACAATGCCTTGCTAGTGACCGGCAGCAAGCCCCTCCTGGCGCTGTTATAACTCAGCACAACAGCATGTGGAGCCCCACACCCAGCTAGTTTGCATGAATGCTCCCAGAGCCACTCATGAATCACACAGAGTAAGACACCAGCCAAATCCCCCCAGCTCCCAGCACTGTACCTCAGGAATATACTGCTCAAGATGAGCAATGCAGATTTATTAATTGGCTCACTGCTTCATCAATGGAAAGTGAATATACACGAGGCTTTGCAAACCTGAGCACATTTACCACACACTTCAGGCAAACTCTCTGGGAAAGATAAACAGTAAAACAAATTTATTAACTACAAAAGATCGATTTTAAGTGATTATAAGTGATAGGCAAAAAGTTAGTTAGTTATCAAAATAAAATAAAATATAAGCACACAGTCTAAACTCTCAACCCTATTAGACTGGGCAAGATCTAGATTAAGCAGTTTTTCCTCACCCCACTGGATACTGCAGTTCATAATATACAGGTTTGTCCCTTAAACCTGGGCCAGTCCCCTCTGTTGGAGTCTTCAGTCTTCTTCTGAGTAGTGTTGTTGCTTGCAGCATTGGTGGGGTCAGGAGAAAGGCGAAGCATGGCCCCCCTCTGTTCTGTTTTATACCCTTAGCCCATGTGCTTGGAGAACACAAGTCCAGGCGTGTCTGGTGGGCATTGCTGAGTCCCCAGGCAAGGTTGAGCAATTCCCCTGGTGTGGCCTTATGCAGGCGAGTCATTGAATTGTAGCTCCCTTGCTGGACAATGGCTGCCGATGGTTGTTTGACACCCCACCCGGACATTGGTTACTTTCCTTGCTGTTGTCTCTGGGGAGCTAATATCCGGCTGATTCCCCAACTTACAGCATGTTTTAGTGACCACCATACAACACAATTCTCATAACTTCATATGCACTAAAGATATACATATTTAGATAGAACAGTGACTTTCAGCCGATTATAACATCTCCTCTGATACCTCACATGGCATGCTTTATCTGCAATATCACAATTATATACAGATGAGGAAGATGGAGGTTACAAGCCACTCCCCCAAGGTATAGCAAGTCACAGATGCGTCCCTTGAAGTGTGGCTATTGTCTGAAAAGCAACTCTATAAAAATGGCACCTTCAGAAGGAGAGGCTCTTGTTTTATTGAAGGAGGCAGGAGCAGAACTTCTGCACATGGAAACGCTTCATATTTTCACACTTTAATTTTTCATCTATGCAACATTATTCTGTATTGCACCAATAAGGGGTTTTCTTCAGCCCTTGTTTATGAAAATTACCTAGACTCTCCAGGTCCTTCATTACTTTCAACCCCTCTTCTTCAAGTATTGCTTGCAGCTGTAAACCAGTTTGGACTGGTGGATGGGAATGAGGCGGGGATGTGGTGGGGGTGGGGAAGCAAACTGACCATTCTTACATTGTGTCAGAGAAAAACCATACTCAGCAGGTTTGTCCACAGGGGTTTGTGCCAACATTTGCTTTAGGTTTTTTTGATCCATATGCGTTTGAATCCCCCTCTCCCAGATTCAAATGAACTCCAAATATCAAAACAAAACTCAGTCAAAACCATCAAGGTTCACCAGAATTTTGCATGGGTTTGTCCCAAAATCGTAAACCAACCTAGATTTACTGGAAAAGTGGGGTGAGGCTTGCTTAAGAATACATGGATTTGAAATATTAAAATAGTATATGTTCAAATCTGCTTGGTTAACTCTGAGTAAATCCATCTGTTTGAACAAGGTTATTGGAGGGCTACTTCTGCAGATTATACCTTTGTAGTGTTTAAAAGTCCTTAAATTTCCTTCAGCTCTGGGTGTCTTTCATTTACAAGTTGTGCATCCCTTTTGAAATTTGGAACTAACCCCAGAAGAGTCTGTCATGTTCTCACTCATGCCCAGAATGATCAATAATCTCTGAGAAGCCAAATCTAAGCAACCAAAGGGGGAAAGAAAACGAAAAATATTACTGACTGGTGTTCACGGCTCGGAAAAGAAAGAGCATGAACACAATCACTTTGTTTTTATTTAGTTTTAAAATTAACTCCCCTTTGCTCTCCTGTGTGTGTCCCAGCTTTGTGGAATCTGTGGGATTAACTGACCTCACTTCCCTCCTTTATATTTGGACCATGATCTCCATGGTGAAGTCACTCTGAGATTTGTGTGTCTTGAAACCTTATTGGCTTTTGAAAGGGAGGGGGCAAAGGGGTGATGACCGGCTGCCCGAAAGCTTATGTCTAGTGAGGTTCTGCTCTTGGATGGCTGGAGCAAGATTAAGCAGTGAGCTACCAAACCCTCTGCAGTGGACCTTGTTCTTTCTGTGGGGCTTGGGACAGGATATTTTTCAGTCCAGAGAGGGTATAAATATGAAGTTGCCAGGTCGTGTGTATCATAGGGTCAGGCAGGGCCGCCCGGGGCGGAGGAGGGGGGGCAAGTGGGGCAATTTGCCCCAGGCCCCACAGGGGCCCCCACGAGAATATAGTATTCTATCGTATTGCAACTTTTTTTTATGAAAGGGGCCCCCAAAATTGCTTTGCCCCAGGCCCCCTGAATCCTCTGGGCGGCCCTGGGGTCAGGTTGGTAGGATGGGTGTGGAAATTCTTAGCTCTAGCCACATGTGGATGTTTCAAAATCATCAGCAGTGAGACAGTGATATTGAAATGCCTGTTGTTACACTCCAGGGTCAACACCCTTTTGAGATACAGTAGGAAATTCACACCTCTCTGGACCAACCGCTGCCCTATCTGCAAAGCCTGAGGCACCAGGATGAAAGAGTTCTTTGGGGGGGGGGCAATAAAACCATCCCCACTCTAACCTGACACCTCGGTGAGCAGCAGCTGTATAGACATTCCAGTGCTTCTACAATAGCTCAGTAGCCGCTGTGCACCCTTATGATGAGGATTTAGCCCTTGGATTGGTGCAGTGGCAAATACCTTGCGCCATGCCAACAAACCCATCCTTCTGTGTGCAGCCTCTCTCCTGCTCAGTGGAACAAGAAGGGCTGTGATGCATTGAGAGCAGGTGTGTCAAACGGGTGGGCTGCATCCGGCCCGCAGAACGGTTTAATTCTGCCTGCAGACTTCCTATGAATCTTCGGGCTTGTCTACACAGCCCTAGAGAATGCACTAGAGGGTTGTGTTGCATTCTAACTCCCCTGTGTAGACCCTGCCAACATGCACTGATATAGTCCCGTTCCAAACAGGGCTACATCAGCTTGCATTAAGGAGCACATAGCGTGCGGCAGCAGGGTCAGCCTGCGCGTGCGCTCTATAAATCACCCCTCTGTAGTCCAGACTCCAGCACAGCAATCCAGTAAAACCTTGCGTATAGGTGTCAAACCACTTGGTTGCATTTAAGAGGTGCTGGAGAGGCATAAGACTGGTGGAAGCTGGTATGTGTCCAGGCGAGGGGAAATGGCACAGAATAGTGCTTACCTGCAGGCTGGAGAGCCCCCTCCTCCCCCCCCCCCCCCCCCGCAACCTGGCAAGTCAAAGAAAAGGAAACTTAACATAAGTCAAAGGGTGAATGCTGACTGTAGCCACAAGACCAGCAGACGCCCCTTTAAATGAAAATAATAAAAAAAAAACATCCTTTCTTCTACCCTTCCCTTTCTTCACTTCTTTATTCAGCTTGTGACAGGTGGCCACCATGTCTTTATTGGGGAGCAGCCGTCACTAAAATCTAAAACAAATGTAAGTCATTACTGCTGGGGTTTATTTTTATCTCCCTATTTTACAGGCGGGGGAAACTAAAGCACTGAGAGGTGAAATGACTTGCCCAAGTTCACACGGTGCATCAGTTACAGGGTTGGGAATAGAACCCAGGTTTCCTGTTACCCAGCCTTGAGCTTTAACTGCAAGATAAGCCTCCCCTTTATCTATTGTTCCATATGTTAGTGATTTTAGGTATATTTCTAGTAAATGACCAGGACTAGTGATTAGTTACAGTGAAAGGAAGGAGGAGAAAATGTTAGCAATGAATAAGGCTGGAGCTCGTACCAATTTTCCTTGCTATTATAGAATCACAGGACTGGAAGGGACCTCAAGAGGTTATCTAGTCCAGTCCCCTGCATTCATGGCAAGACTCTGTATTATAACAGGTCTTTATCTAACCTGCTCTTAAAAATCTCCAATGTTGGGAGATTCCACATCCTTCCTAGGCAATTTATTCCAGTGCTTAATCACCCTAACGGTTAGGAATTTTTTCCTAATGTCCAACCTAAACCTCCCTTGCTGCAATTTAAGCCCATTGCTTCTTGTCCTATCTGCAGTTAAGAAGAACAATTTTTCTCCCTCCTCCTTGTAACAAACTTTTATGTACTTGAAAACTGTTATCATGTCCCTTCTCAGTTGTCTATTCTCCAGACTAAACAAACCCAATTTTTTCAATCTTCCCTCATAGGTCATGTTTTCTAGACCTTAATCATTTTTGTTGCTCTTCTCTGGACTCTCTCCAATTTGTCCATATCTTTCCTGAAATGTGGCACCCAGAAGTGGACTCAATACTGCAGTTGAGGCCTAATGAGCACAGAGTAGAGTGGAAGAATTACTTCTCGTGACTTCTTACAACACTCCTGCTAATACATCCCAGAATGATGTTTGCGTTTTTTGCAACCGTGTTACACTGTTGACTCATATTTAGCTTGTGGTCCACTATGACCCCCCCAGATCCCTTTCTGCCGTACTCCTTGCTAGGCAGTCATTTCCCATTTTGTAATCCTTGAAAATGTCCCCACAAAAGCAATGTGTCTACCTTTTATAAAAACGCCAGATTAATAGCAGCAATAGAGAGAGGCTGCATTAGATACTGCAGATTACTGCAAGGTTTAATAATACACATCCTGGTTCCAGAGACTGCCTGTTCAAAGGGTCTGCAGGGAGTCTGTACGTGATGCCACCTCCATGCGATTACATATAACCCAGAACCAATAAACAGCCGCCTCCTGAGCAGCAGGAAAAATTTGACGTAGAGGCAAATTGTGGTTTTATAGCATTTTTCAAATACACGAGCACAGGCTTTTCCCTGGGATCCTATCCTGATATCCTGATGATTTGCTGTCAGAAATTAGTTATTAAAAGGAAAGAGATGTGTTGTGCGGGAGAAACCCCATCGCAAGCCCAGCAAAGGCAGAGGCCTGTAACACTCTTGCAAATCTGTTTGAGAAAGCTTAAGTGAGATTTTTAGTGGGTAGGGTTTGAATTTTTCCACAAACGGAGCTCATTTATTTCATAGTTAAGAGGCCTGATTCTCTTTTGCGTTGCACCTTGTGCAGTCATGTACACCACTGCTCGGTGAGAGCTCAGTTGCGTCTGGTTGCATTTTACAGCCCCATGGTGTAAGTGACAACACAAGATACAGGGCAACGGAGAATCTGGCCCAATAGGCCAAACCCTGAGAGAACCCATGACTGCCACTGAAATCAGTGGAACTGGGAGGTTCTGAACACCTCCCAGAACTTCGTCGTATGCGTCCTTCCACCCAAGGGGTCACTTATGTAAGGAAGTCTCTTATCGGCTATAGAAGGAAGGCAATCTTTGTAACAGACATTAAGGATTAAAGTTTGCCTAGTTCATAAATTAGCAAAAAACTATTATAACTTTATCAGTCAGTTTAAGTTGTTTGTCATCAAGTGATTAGATGTGCTGCATTACTAAATGCTTCAGAGAGGCACCCAAAGTTGATGCAAAGCCTCCTGTCTGTTCCCCCCACTCCACCAGCATTGCCTCCTTCCAGGTTTAGCCTGTCACAAAGCTTCTTGGCTGGAATACAGATCTGTCTGACAGCTGTCCCCATCAGCAGACAACTTCATTAAACCTCATTAAGATGTCATCTCTCCGCCTTATTTCCCACCTCTCCGCTCTAATTAAAACCATCTCGCTCTGCATCCCAGGCGGTCCTAATTTTCTCTTGGTACCTTCTGCAAGTTTTTTCCCTTTATGATGTTAGCAAGGAAAATCAGGCATCTTAAATATTGTTTATACAGCCCATTCAGAAAAGACGACCCTGTTTTTTCCCTCCTGAAACATTCCCAATGCATTTAATCATCCTGCAGAGATCACCTTGAGACCCAAGCTATAACTAACTCTTTCCATATATTCATTGAGGATGCAGTTAGAAGGGTGGTAAATGTTCTATTTCCTATAAGAAACAATGAATTCCATTTAAATCTGAGTACACGTGTCCATTTTTTTGTTTTGTTTTGTTAATAAGACTCAAATAGGGGTTGTGCTTTGGAGGGCGGGGGTTGGTTTTATTTTGAAAATGGCGATTGTGTATGTGCCCCACTGCCCTCTGCTGGGTAGAATCAGAACTGCTCAGTTACATGTCATAAGCCATATACTCCTAATAGCGCAAGGTGATCGCCAAATCTCACTCGGTGGCAAAGAAAAGAAATCTCCTTGGAAATGGGCCTCTTTCAGTGTGGAAATGGGACTGAGTTCAAATTTTCACCGAAATGCAAACATTTCAAGCATTTCCTATTTTGTTGCAAATATGTTGTGCACCTCCCATTTCATATATATACTTATAGCGTATCAACCCCCCACCTCCTACGTTCACTCATCCAGGGAGATTTAGAATGTGAGAGGGATAGAAAAGGCCTGCAAAGAGAGCTACAGAGAGAGAGACAGAGGCATGTATTTTTAATCCCTGTATCTAACACAACTCTTCACTGGGCGGGGGTGCTCTGGAAATTCATGAATTCTCTCTGTGTTTTTATTCAGCTGGGCATACCCAGCTCCTTCCCAGATGATTCTGTGGTCTTTGGAAGCCTCAAACCCCATGCCTGTGCCTTTTCAATCCATATGACCCTGTTCCTTTCCCTACCTTCTGTTCTACTTTTCATTACACCCCCTTGTACAGTAAAGCCTCCCATCACGCTGCCATTACTATTATTACTGCTGATTTACTGCACTTACAGAGTGAAGTGATTGCAGTGACACGGCCCAGCATTTTTCCCCCCTTCCCCCCGCGACAGCTTGAAATCAAGCCCCTCATTTGCATTTACATGATCTTGCTGTGCAGCTTATGAGATCGGGAGATTTATTTGCTACTTAGCTTGATGTTTGATTACACTCTAAGAAGGCGGTGAGCTACAAAGTGCAGGGATACATCAGATCTGAGCTACTGAGAGCCTCTGGGGGACGGTAACTCAACATCAGGTTTAGGTAGATGAGAACAGGAATGTTTGGTGTTTTGAAGGAGGCAAATTTGATGAGCTTAAAAAAAAAAGGTGTGGGGGGAGGGAACTTGTTTGCTCCCCTCCTGCCCAAAAATGATTAGTAAAATGTGGATGCTGTTTTCTAAAGACAGCTCCAGGTTTGTTAGCTCTGGAGAAATGCTACCTGGCAGCTAGTTACAAGGAGTTTGCTCCATAGAACTTCCATTCTCGAGCAGAGGAGTAATAACACTCAGCGCTTACCATCCTCAAAGCTTTTCATAAACATGAAAGGTCAAATTCAATGGCAGTTTTGCTTGCTGAAAGACCACAAAATTTGACCCTAATTTATTAATCCTCACAACACGTCCTTAAGTAATAATCCCTATATTACAGCTGGGGGAAGAGAGACAGAGAAGCTCATTATCTTGTGCAAGACTGCAGAGGAAATCAGGGACATAGCAGGAAATAGAATTTATTGGTTCCTGGCTCATGGGTCTTGTAGTCAAATCACCAGACCACAGACTACTGCCACAGAAGTAAGTCAGAAAGAGTGAAACTGCACGGGGCTGTATATCAATGGGTGTTGCATCCTGTCTGAAAAGGACTGCTTGGATGTGATATAATGTCTATGAACCTGTTATTCATAATATGATGCCAGTGGGAGAATGAGCTATGTATTTTGGTACATTAGACACAATACAATGTCAAATTAATGTTAAATGCAGAAACCTACTTACGCTCAACATCAAAGACCGCATGTTAGGGACCCAACCTTGCATTTACACAGGACAATAAAGCTACTTACGTGAGTAGTCCAGTGAATTCAATTAAACTACTCTGGT
The DNA here is from genome assembly GCF_011386835.1 of Chrysemys picta bellii. Lineage (NCBI taxonomy): Eukaryota > Metazoa > Chordata > Testudines > Emydidae > Chrysemys > Chrysemys picta. Next base: position 16,579,937 of record NC_088808.1, on the reverse strand, counting down.
GAATAAAGTGACTCACGTGCATAAGTGTAACATATTCAAAATCAAAAAATGCAATGGCTAATACTCTCATAATAAGCTTAAACTCACCCACGTTGCACATATTCTAGATAAAGCTATTACACTCAGTGGAATAGCTGCTAATCCAATAATGTGCAAATCCTAATTTTTGCACTTCCTGATTTCCGAGTGCTCAAAACCATAATCTTAATGTTACACAAGGTAAGATTTTTTTGTATTTAATTTCTCTCCCTTTAAAAAAAAAGTTACTAAATGCTCCTCTGGGCCAGGATGCATCCGTCATTCTATAGCAGGGGTGGGCAAACTTTTTGGCCCGAGAGCCACATCTGGGTGTGGAAAATTGTATGGCGGGCCATGAATGCTCCTGAAATTGAGAGGTGGGATGCAGGAGGGGGTGCGGGCTCTGGGGTGGAGCCAGAAATGAGGAATTCAGTGTGCAGGAGGGGGCTCCAGGCTGGAGCAGGGGTTTGGGGTGCGGGTGGGGGGGGTGAGGGCTCCAGCTGGCGGTGCGGGCTCTGGGGTGCAGGAGGATGGGACTGAGGGGTTTGGAGGGCGGGAGGGGGATCAGGGCTGGGGCTGTGTCAGGGGCGCAGGCTCCGGGCGGTGCTTACCTCAAACAGCTCCTGAAAGCAGCAGCATGTCCCCTCTCCAGCTCCTACATGGAGGCGCGGCCAGGCGGCTCTGCGTGCTGCCCTGTCCACTAGTGCCACCCCTGCAGCTCCCATTGGCCACTGTTCCCGGGGGCGGGGGCAGCATGTGGAGCCCCCTGGCTGCCCCTATGCGTAAGAGCCAGTGCGGGGACATGCTGCTGCTTCCGGAAGCTGTTCAGAGCCACGGCACGGGCAGAGTGGGGCCAGCCCTGGACCCTGTTCCCCAGCAGGAGCTGAAGGGCTGTAGTTTGCCCACCCTGATCTAGATTAATACAACAGGGGTTAGGGTGAGGAGTTTTTAGATACAAGTATTACAGCATCTGAGAATAATCTGTTTTTCTCAGACACTGGGCCAAATTCATCCTGGTGTAACTCCACTCTTCTCATCGAAGTTACTCTAGGGATGAATTTGAAGATGCAGCACATAAACATGGGGGGAGGGGTGGCTTTCTGCCACCTTTGTCCTTCCTGAAGTTCCAGGCTATTGTAGGGGCCAGCATGCCACCCGATGTAAGTTAGAGCAGCCCCAGGGACTATCCCCACAGCTGCCAATGGGCTGCTCTGCAGTCCAAAATAGCTGTAGTGCAAAGCACACTGACCATTTCTCCTCCTATCAGTGCACTTCTGTGCCAGGGTCTGCATGGGTTGGGCTGCCTACATTGGCCTTGTTCTAGGTGAATTCCCCAGAAGGCCTTTCCAGGCCTTTTGGGCTGCTAGAGCGAGGACAGAATCTGGCCCCTAGTTTACAAAGTGTGGGGCGGGGGAAGAGGTATTGCTCATTAGATTTCAATAGCGTTTCTATACTGTAACAATTGGCCCTAGCATCAATACGTTTTGTGCTAAATCTTGCCATTGTGGTCATGCAATGTACTTCATTGGGTTGCATGGGGGATGGGACTGTGATAAGAATTCATGACATGACATGATGCTTTTGTAGCACTGAAAATGAGTAAAAAAGTCGATCTCCAAGTGACTTACAAAGATCGGTGGGCATCATAACCCCCATTGTACAGATGGGGGCGCTGTGCCTGAGAAAAGTGACTTGTTCAAGGTCACCCTGCAAGTCAGTGGCAGAGGAGAGACTAGCGCTCCATTTGGTGCCATATCCCCTGGCTTCTGCTGTACAGGTGATATTTTGGATATAAAAATGGGATGAAATAATAAATAGCCAGCATATGTGTGGCACGCTCATTTGGCAGGCTGATCAGTGAAGGGTCGAACATACTGGGCAGCGGAGTTAGCAAGTTTTGGAGTGAATCTTGAGTAAATAAAACAGTGACAGGAGTGCTTCAAAAATAGAAATCAAAGCTACTGAACTGTTTTAAGTTTTGACGAGTGCAGGGGTCATTCTCTGTGCATTTGTTTTCATTTCTTTATGGATTCATTGAAAATCCCTCCATGTAAGATGGAAGTGAACATGATTAATGTGCTAGTTCCTGTGCATACTCCTGGCTCTTCCCTACCAAAGACCAGATGAAAACATTGGCTCTAATGACTTGTACTTTGACATATTTCATTATGGTGGTTGGCTTTTTTAATTGTTGTTGCAGTGTCATGTTATGGTTATTAGTCACAGGCAGAGCACTAGTGGTGTAAGTCCTGGACCGGGAGTCAGCCACTTTTGAGTACTGGCTCTGACAGAGACGCCGCCTGTAACAGTCAAAGGTGAGAGACATAACCCCCGCCCCCCGCCTTAATTGCCCAATTGGTAAAGTAAGGATAATATTTAGCAACTTCACAGGTGGGGGTTGCAAGTTTAACTGAGGTGTGTAGAACTTGAAAGTGATACTGAAGTGCTAAGTGTCATTATTTCATTTGAAAGATTTCCCCCATTTAAGATGCTGTTTAAGAAATGAAAGTAGCAGAGGCTGGTGAGGGTAAGCAGGACGCAGGGCTGGCGCAACCCATTAGGTGACCTAGGCGGTCGCCTAGGGCGCTACAATTTGGGGGGCGGCAACCGTGGCGGTATTTCGGCGGCGGGACCTTCCACCGCCTCTGTGGGGGGTGGCATTTCGGGGCGGGACCTTCCGCCACCTAGGGCGGCAGAAAAGCTGACTGCACTCCTGGCAGGATGGGCATCATCTGCTCTCTGGCACGGTCTTTACCCACTGCTATAAACTGGCTTTCGTGCCTCAGTTTTCCTTACAGTGTCAGATGTCACCGGCCTCCACTGAGCAAAGGGTCTCTGCCTCACACTAAGGATGGTGTGCTGGCAAAACGTCAACATTTAAGATGATGTTGAGTCAATCCAAACGTGCAATCACCCGACACCCTAGTGGATTGACCTTGCTGAAAAATAACTGATCTGGTTTAAAAGACTTATACGCTCGGGTTGCATTAGCTTTTGGGGCAGATTTTAAAATAGGTGGCCAAGTGAGGGGGCACGGAGAGAGATAACGCTTGCCCCAACTCGTGAGGGAATAATCTCCAAGCTTGGATAGTGACTGAGAAATGCAACCCTGGCTCCTTGTATGGCAAAGTCCACATTTAACCAGGTTGGGCAGAAGCACAGTTAGAACTATTTTTCTGAAACAAAAATCCCTCTTTATGGTGACGTGCTTTATGCTACAGCTCATCCTTCTATGCTCTCAGATGATAGCTAGAAAGTGAATTTAATAACACGTGGCAACTGACCGTTTGGTATAGCAGAGTTGGGGCAAAGGGCCTTAATATGTGATCGAAGAGGTCTACAATTAGAAAACAATGCTCTCTCTTAGCTGCTGTAGAGTATGGAAGAGGCTCAGTTGGAAACTTATTTCAGTTGCCCTTTCTGAAGGGAAAAATACTGTGGCTCGCAAGCCTCCCTTTGAATATAAGCAAGTAAAATTTCTGAATAGAGCCCTGAGATAGGATGCAAACTAGTCAACAGGTGACTGAGTTTGCTGGGTAAAGTGTAGTTATGAACTATCCACTACCAGGGGATAAAAAGGTAGGATGTTCCTGTGGTTAAGCTATTGGATTGGGGCTCAGAAAAGCTGGGTTCAATCCTCCGTTCTGCATCATACTGCCTGCATGTCCTCAGACACGGAGCTTGAAATCCTGACTCAGCTGAAGATAACGGGAGTTTTGCTATCAACTTCACTGGGGCCAGGATTTCACTGAGAGAGATTACCATCTGTAATAGTGGGGATGATAATACTTTCCTTCCCACACCTTTTGTCTGTCTTGTCTATTTAGTTGTAAATTCTTCAGGGCAAGGAGTGTCTCTTACTATGGATATGTACAGCGCCTAGCGCCCTTACTGCCACTGGTGCCACTGAGCACTACTGTAATACAAATAACAATGAAAGATTGAATGGGAGTTTTCTTAGATGGACTATGAGTGCATCTCCAAGGGAAAGAAATGCACTGTCTGGTACAAGAGCTAGACCATGCGAGATGCTAGTACACGCAAGAACTGTTTGTACTTAGCTTTTAGTCTTGAAAATTACCATGAGATATGCTATTACAATTAATTATTAAAGACTTAAGAAAGAGGCTACCCTATTATATAAAAGACTCCAGTGATGATCTTTATCCAACTTGTAAAATGGGCGGACTTGGTGGGACTGAATAATTTTCTTCTCTTCTGCACAAATCATGAATGCTAGTCATACTTCGAGTCTGAAGCGAATACTGTGAGGCTGGTATAGACCAGCTTATAATTACCAAACTAGAGAAAAAGAACAGCATTTCCTAATGAATGACAAGCCACTAGGTGGAAATCTAATTTGGTCTAATTAAGCAGCCTTTGTGAGGATTTGTCTTTAGATGAAAAGAGGGAGCCAAAGAGATCTAAATGCAAATGAACTCTATCTTTTTGGTTTTAAAGGGCCAGTCAGATATGAAAGTATTTACGCACACATTATTTTCATTCTTCTTCATGGGAGTATTTACCAGCCTTTTAGTTTTCACTTGACAGCTACATTTTGCTCCCAACTTCTGGCAATTTGTAAATGCTTATTGTACTGTTTCTTGACTTAGCAGATATTGCGTTCTAAGTATTCTAGGTGGACAGTTCTAGCACCAGAATAGCACAAACACAAAATTGGTTTTCCATATAACAAGGAAAGAAGAGGCGGTTTGCTAGGGAATGAAATTCCAAGTTTGGTATGCTCCAGTCTGTTCATGGTGTCAGGTAACCCTGGAGATTTGTGGGGGTTCCTTAATGGATTCTGGGCTCTTCATCAGTATTTATATCTTTATCTTTCTGTCCCCAATATGAATTATTTTATCACTGATAAATCAACAACATCTTGTCCAGTTTTGCTCTTTCTGCTAAGATGGCATTAAGTCTATCAGGTACACACCTGAAAATTGAAAGTTCTTAAGTGTTTAATTTAGATCAAAAGGAAATATTGAAAATGAGTTTCCCTCTGTTATTAAATCTGCTCTTGACTTTAGGCCAAATATGAGTCTTGTGCCAATGTACAGGGCCAAAAAAGCAAATCTGTTCTCTATGAGGGAGGTATAGTTGGTGACGTGCACACCAGAGCAATTCTGCCCCAGAGCTAGCACACAAGCAAGAAAAGGTAGAGAAATTGGATTGTCCATATTATGCAAGGCTGCTAGGCAGGAAGAAAAGGGGGCACATGGTCAGAGCAAAAGTGGGGGTGGATAGAAGTGGGTCTGAGCGGCGAAGTTCAGATCTCAATTTTCCAAATTTTGAGGGGTGTTCAGATCCAGGGCTTTGGCTTGAGCCCATCTCTAAACAGGGATGCCCAAATTCATGCTCCTCACATGCATGACTCCTAAAGCAACATAGACACTGTGGGTGGAATTTTCAAGGGTCTAAAGTGGACTTAGGAATATAAGTCCCTATTGGTTTTCAATAGGATTTATGCTCCTAAGTCACTTACTCTTTTGAAAATCCCACCCATACACCAGCTACACCAACCACTCATTCCTACGAAGTGAAATAAGACTGTCAAAGGTGGAAGGTGAGCAGAGGAAACAGCATGGAGGCGTTGATGGAGGGGTGCCTCTGCTCTGCTGGCTTTGGAGTGGTTCCCAGAGCAGCCTCTATTGATGTCGGGTAACCCTCTGAATTGTATACTCATGTGAGTCATCTAGACCGTGTGGCAGAGCAGAGCACAGAGATGCCTTTAGAAGGGCGCAAGGGGAAAGTAGAATGAACTGTTCTGTCTTTCCAGCATATTATCAGACCCTAGAACGAACAGGCAAGAATGTGGGCAAAATACTGTACATCCGTTCCGACAGTGGGAGCAACTAGTATCAATATCTGCATTTGGCACCCAGGAAACTTTGACCCCTTAAAGTAGAAAAGAGAGGATGGAAAGGTTAGCAGTAACTGGGTCATTGTTCCCAAAACAACAAGAGCTTTGAGAATATTCATCTGATTAAACCAGAATCTGCCCTCAGATACTTGTGCTCAACTCCCATTGCTTTCAAAAGGAATTTTGAGTGCCTATTTGAAGGTAAAAAGAACAGGAGTACTTGTGGCACCTTAGAGAGTAACAAATTTATTTGAGCATAAGCTTTTGTGGGCTACAGCCCACTTCGTCGGATGCATAGACGATGAAGTGGGCTGTAGCCCACGAAAACTTATGCTCAAATAAAATGTGTTAGTCTCTAAGGTGCCACAAGGACTCCTGTTCTTTTTGCGGCTACAGACTAACACGGCTGCTACTCTGAAACCTATCTGAAGGTAGAATATGACTCATTATTTGGGGTTCTTGGTGGGGAGAACATTGTCTAGTGGTTAGCGCATGGGACTGGATGTCAAGAGTTCTGAGTTTTATTCTTGCTCTGAGATTTCCCATATGCAAGATGGGGATAATACTTACCTACTTCGTCACTCCTCATGAACCTCGCTGGTACCACTTTCTAGAATCCTTCTAGAACATTGAGGCCAAATTGTGTCGAGATTTACATCCACTGTGAGCCCAATGAGTCGGGGGAGAATTAAGCCCTTGGTATTCACACCCTGCAGACACTTTTGTAACCTGTCCCCTGCTTTAGCCGTGCTACGCGTATTTTGCATTTTCGGTCCTTCCTCATAAATCAGCTGGGGGTCAGTAGAACACAGTGGACCCCGTGCTCTCAGTGAGATCCATGCAACGACCGTGATGTCAAGGGAGCTGAAAATTTGGCTCAATGCCTTTCTGTGGAGGCAATGTTACTAGGCCATGGATACGGTCCAAAGCAGACTTCCGTTGGCATAGAACTCAGTCTTGGGGACCAAAAGTTGACCCTCTGATACGGATCTGTTGGCTGCATTGAGGGCTGCACACATTAATTCAAGGGAATTGGTATTTGTTGTATACATATTCGTCAATACGATCACAGTAACGTCCAGAGCCAAACAATCAAATATCAGAGACTGGCAAGCAGTGTGTTACATTCAGGCAACCCCTCCTTATTTACGGTACTCAGACCTCCCATAGGAAGACACAGGGCTGTGATAATTGCAACAAGAAGTTACCAACTTCTGTACTACTTGGACTGAATAATCTCCATTTTCATCATAGAACAGTTAAAAGTTTTTGCTACTAAAAAGGATGCTGTTTCTTTAATGTAATAAAACCTCAGCAGGACAGAACATCTTTACTAGACTATCCCTCACAATTCCCATAAGAAATCAAATATAATCCTATTTAAGAAGCTTTAAATAATTTTGAGCTTTCATATTGACTTATTAAAATGCAGCTTAAAAAACGCCTTCACTGCAATCCCTTTACAAGGGTCAGGGATATAAAATTTGCAGAAATATGATTATTAGATCAGTTGGAAAGACATAGGCAGCAGGTTCCAATTTTACCATGTAAAGTGCCATTCTGCATCAGAAAGAGACTGTAAAAATGGCACCTTCTTACTAAATGGATCTGGTCCCTGTGTCTCTTTAGTCAGATCAGCTCCCTTTAGTGCTTTAAGCTTTTACACTTAGACCTGCAGAGCCAACACAGCTAAGGAGGAAAGAGCTAGATTCTACTCCTTGTGCACCACCAGAATATATGTTCACTAACTTCCAGTTATGGGACAAATCAGTTACACTTGGGCAAACACATTGGATGTCACGCAGAACATAATCTGAAGATAGAGGGGATGCAACTATGTCATGGGGTTTCCCAGATGTCAATGAGGATACAGTTTGGCCCACAGTCAGCTTGGCCTGCTGGTGGTGAGTGAGAAGACAAGAACCCATCCTGACTTTCAGATTCTGAGGCGTGGGGAGGGGAACAACAAACATCTTTTTATTTGTAAATGGAGCACAGTTGCTATGGAAATTATTAGGAGACGATCATGGGATCCCACAACACACTTTCTACAGAATTACATTTCACACTGAACCTTAACTTTAAAGCAAAGGCTGAAATGGGCTCCTCAAAAGGTCTAGGAAGAAATTCTAGCCCCACTGATGATTTCAGTCCCAGAATTTGAAATGTATTTGATGTTGCAGCTGCCTGAAAGAAGAAATGCCATAGGATGCACTTACGCTATTTGTAAAGTCAGGAATATAAAGCTTAAACCCTTCAGGTGCATCACAAATTGACTTGGTAGCACTCAATCTAGAGAGAGTTGTGTCAGAAAACATGCAGTGAAATATCTTCACTAATATTCACCCTTTGTCTGTGCATATGAGCTTCAAGTGTGGGCTTCTCTCTCCTTCCTAATGATGCCCTGAACCAGTAAATATGTCTGTCTTGTCAGCGTCCAAGTTTGGCTTTTTCCACTAATATGTTTTCATGATTTGAACAGGGCAGGATTTGCTGTTTTGAAGTGTATCACAAGACTCACTTCACTTTTTCTCATATGAGAACGGCAATATCACTCCAGGGAGAAATATATGCTATAATAATTGCATGCTTCATTATCACCATGTGAATGCAGGGGTGTGTATCTGTGTATACGATGGGCCATATTCAGCTCTATTACACATGTGCAACTCCCACAGACATCAAAATCTTTGCATGTGTAACTGAGAGCACTTTTCAACCCAGGCTGTTAGAAAAATTAAATAAAAATTACTAACCAAACATAGGGGAAAGCAAGTTGGTTAAATGTCTCTCTTCAGGAAAAATTTTGTCCTGAGTTACATCTGTGCAATTCCATTGAAATCAGTAGGCTTGCAGGGATGTAAATGACAGAATTTGTCCCCACACCTTTGAGTATATAACATATAATGGACCCAAATTGTTCAGCCAGTGATAAGTAAACTCAGTGGGGCTTGCACATGTGTAACTGAGAGAAGATACTGGCCCATATTGTTTACTCCGTCCCACAGCAAAATGTACTTGGCACATAGAAATTTAATAGCAAAACCAGGCAAGCAGAAATCACACCCTCCTCATTACATAATGGCAGTTACTCTGAAAGCTTAATGTGTCAAACTGTTTCTCCAGGCAATAATATGACTAATAACTTTACTCCTGCCTAAGGTTGGACTTTGGTCATGGCTGTCTCAGATTCTATGATTTTTGTTGTGTTTCTTTTTTTCAAAAATATCCATGATTTTGACATGTTGGGACTCATGCGTGTGTGTGAGCGAGTGGGTTGGGAGATGTAATGGGTCAACAAACTGCATGGAGAGCTGTGGTGTTAAACCTGGGGCTGTACGGGAGGCAAACAGAGAGAGGCTGATGCCACGAGGGACCAAGTGCCTTCAGTTCCCAACTGAGGTCAGTCAATGGGAGCAGAGTAGAGCATGCTTGATACCTTGCACAATCTCACCCAGGAGTTCATGCAGAAAAACTGCAGTGACACCAAGGACCAGAACAGTGATCACTTGGTGAGATCTTCAATTCCCTCCTGAGTTTTCTTCCTGTCCTGCTTTACCCTGCTAAATTTTTACACTTAACCTGGCTTTCCAATTATTGCTTTGGGTTTACTAAGGTAGTTCTGGTATGGTCAAAACTGCAATTGAAGAGCACAGACTGAGAACATAACTTATTTTTTCCCCATATTTTTAGTTTAAGTAATTTGGGGTACCTATTAATGCTAGTTATTTTTGACTTTATTACTATATTTCCTTTAGTCTTGCTAGTGATTTCCTTGTTCCTTTCTTCACCAAATCGTTACAATAAAATACCAGCCCTACTCATGTTTATCACTTTGTCTTTATTCATGGTTTTTGTTGAAAGTCTAAAACACCGTGGGTCATGCTGCTTGTCTAACATACACGAGTAATGCCATTGATTTCCAAAAGGGCTAATTGTGTGAGTAAGACCAGCAAGACTTGGCCCTAAAAGGCCAGTATTTGCTACATCAGATGTTTTATATGCTTCAAACTTCTGTATGTTCCCTTATTACTCAACTCTTACAAAAGGATTCTGCTCTGTTGGAGTTCTGACCCATATTTTCAGTGCAGCAGCCCAAATTTGGTTGCTAAAAGGTAAAGATATATGCGGCTCCTCATCTCTCTCCCAACCCCTGTTCAGCTGCTGTGGTATTTTCCTTCATTATTCTGGTGCCTCAGACAGTAAACCTCTCTAATTTCCTACATCGCAGCTATTTATTTAAATGCTAACTCACATTATGAAGTGATAATCCACAAGCGCAGGAGATAATTTATGAAGCATTTAAATTAAGAGGAGCAGCTAATTGGGAGCATGTGTCTTATAAGCCCTGCTAACACCAGAAAACTACAAATTAGGGGGAAATGGAAGATATTTTTATCTTGCCTTTTTCTTTTGATAATGCACTAAGGAAAAATATTACCATGCATCACACAAATACTACTGCTCACAGAAGTCTACTATTCCTTTTCTGTCTGCCTTATAGCCAGTCAAACACGCAATGCTTTCATTATTATAAATACCTCATTATAACACACACAATAATCTTTGTTCCTGAACAAGGTGGGAAGAGGTTTTTTTCCCTTCTAAATAAGGTGGAATAAATTTTCCCATAGAGGTTCCCTTCTCAGCCACACACAGTAATTTAAAGACCAAAGACTCACTGGTTATATAGGGATGCTGAAATGCATTTAATTTAGGGCTGCATTGTGTTGTATGAATTTTATAGGTTTCTGCTGAAATTAGAATATAAATGGCCATGAATCAGAGAAGAGTAAATTTACTATGACCACAAAATTCTGCAGAATGGTGGCTCAACATATTTGGAAGCAGACTGTATTTGGGAAGCTCCATTTGGGTTTTGATACCAAAGCTGAAAAATGTAAATCTCAGCAAGGTTGAGTGGTGGCTTTGTTCTGAAGGGCCACGTTGTCCAGATTAAAATACTTATGCACCCCAAGTACATGCAGTTCCCAGTGGGACAGCTGTACAGTAACTGTTTCAGTGTTTCAAGTTACCGTGACCATCAATCACCTGTAATAGTACATAAAATACTGTTGGGCTAGAGCTGAATGCACAGGACAGGGCTCAACACAGCTGCTCTGAAAGACTGTGAATATCAAGATACTTGCCAAAGCTCCAAACACAGATACCCGAAATTTTCAAAAGTAATTTATTACCACAAACAGGAGGCTGGAATACTCAGTGTATTTACAAAGTTAGTTCCTGTTTTCATGGAGCGCAACCTACCTTTGGCCACAAAAGGACTGACTGTTACTTGCTGAGGTTAGGAATTTCAGCCTCTTTGGTTGCTGGTGCTTTGATCGCAAAAAGGGCTGCAACACGCTCCATTACTACACGAGGGGGATTGCTTTGCATCACTCCCTTAGCGACCACCTCTGGCTAACAATGGAATCTAGAAGAAGTGACATGGGTACATAGATAATGAAACCTGCACTAAGGACCACACTCAGATGCAACCACTAGTAGTTAACAGTACCATTTTGTTTGATCCGTAGTTAAAAGACCACCTGTATTAAGCAACCAATTCTTGTTAGGTCCCTAGTGTGGTTACTTGAGAAAGGTTTCACTGGTTGTGTAAAATATTACACACACATCCCTACCTGTCTCAGGAATGTTTGTAAAGCGCATTATGATCCTTGGAAGGAAGGTGCTATGGAAAGGTATGTGAATTAAACACACGTGTGTGTCCATACTGTAGATTATAAAATATAGTTTTAATCTTTGCATTCCTATTTCTGCTCTTACACATCCCCCTCCCTATACCTTGTCAAATGAAGTCACAAAACAGGCTGTGGCATTACCAGTGTTCCACTTCAATCCAGAGGAAGCCATAAATCTGAAACTTCAATCATGTCTTTATGATCATTCAGCAAACACAGATGGAGGATTTATTCAACGTGGGACAGCAAAGAGGAAACTGCAGGGGGTTATTGCAGGAGATATTGGTTTAGCTAAGGCAGAACTGCTCCCATGGGCCTCTCTAGGGGCCAGCCGATGAACAATGACAATAACAAGGCAATTACGGGGAAGAGGGTGGGGAGGGTCAAGTGCTTTGGTAACGATAGGTAAGTTTCCAGCATGGCAGCCAATCCAAGGCTGTTTCTGCTCTTCAATACTAAAAGATTTTGTGTGTGTGTGTGTGTGTGTGTGTGTGTGTGTAATTTTATCAGTAGCCAGGGTCCTAAGAACCCAGCAAGTGTTTACAAAGCTAGGTGGGTTTCCTTTAGGACAACCCTCCCCCATATTATATTAATAGCTAAAAGTCACATAGCTAAGGAGGATGTGGTTTACTCTATCGGTTTTCATGCATTTAGGACTAAATCCCTTGTTCCCAGCAGCCAGGCTCAGGGGATCCCAGCTTGGGCTGGGGACGTGGAAACCTCTGTCTTGTGCTGCAGAATGGCTACGGAGCAGCACCATGGCTGCTACTGCAGCCTTGGATGTGCAGGAACCCCTGTGACTCGTGCATGCCACCTCTGTAGGGGAGAACGGCTGGTGATCTATGCACTCAAGGGGATGCTGGTCCTACACCACGGACGATAGGGACCCCCCCACAGAAAAAGCTTCACAGCACACATGGGTGTGGGTGAGGGTACTGACCTCCCTCCCTCCCTCTGGAGGAGAACAGAACCATGTCCAGTAGGTTAGGGTCTGCCATGGCTGCAGAGGAGGGCGAAGGGTTTGGCCAACACAGGTTATACCAGTAATAATGGGGCGGGGTGGTGGTGGAGAGAGTGAGTGGAAATGCAGGAAGAAGCAGATAAACTGGAAAACGTTCTTTGTCTCTGTCTCCTATCTGGTATAACCAGAGCTCTGCTGTGAGAAAATCTGCAGTAGCTCTTGAACCAGCTTGACCCTGTGGGTCCTCCTGAGATTGCTCACTGAACTGGTGTCCAGCCATCGCAGAGCTAACTAGCAGCACGGCTGGTAGGGGAGCATCATTTTCTAATCTTACAAACAGGACAGAGAAGAGCTTGCGTCCTGCATTATGTGAACTATAGACAGAGGCCCAAATCCTGCTTCCCTTACTCAGGCAAGTAGGCCCACTGAAATCAGGGACACTGTACACATAAGTAAGGCCAGCAGGATTTGGCCTGGAATAATTCACCTCAATTCACTAGTGGGCGTGAGCATGTTGCTGATTGATAAATGTTAGGTCCCTGGCTATTACTAGTATTCTCAGCCCCTCCGCTTTTCCTTTTCTTTTTTAACAGCAATGGCCATTTTCAAAAGCCAGAGTAGAAAACAAAAAAAGCAAAAGAGCAGCATTCTTAGTTCTGAAATACAAAGCACAAGAGGTGAGCTAGACAAATAAGCAGGCACCACTCCACTGAAGTGAATGGGATTGTGCCTGCTGTCACAGGGGCGGAATGTGACCCGGACTTAGATGGGGGCTATTTAGTCAAGTCCTAAATCTTGGTGTAGGGCCTGCTTTTTCATTACTCAGTTTCATGTAACAGCCAGGACTGAGACCAGGAGGAAGCATGGACCTTCCTCAGCAAGATCCCGATACAGAGGATAAGAATCATAAGGGGGGACATTGATTATTTATTTGCATTACCGTAGCACCTAGGAGCCCCAGTCATAGGCCAGGACCCCACCGTGCTAGGGGCTGTACAAACACAGAACAAAAATGAGGCATCAAAGATTTGGCTGGAAGGGATCAAAGCTGTTAGGCCCCTGGGAGAGCTGGACCCTACTATCTGCATGTTTCCAGCATGTATTAGAGATGCGATGAAACATTTTTCTTTTTAAAAAGAGGCAGTATCACAAAAGCAAGAACGAAAACGATTCATCCCCACCTGTCCTACCTTCCCTCCCACGGTACTGCTGGCTTCCCTTCCCGTTCCAGCCCACGAGCTGTTTGTGTTAGCCTGCAGACGGAGGTTTGAAATATTACAAAGGGGGTGCAGGCAGTGCTCCCTGCGGCCTTGCCCCCGATGGCACGAATGCAGACATAAAATAACCAAGCAACATCAGTAACCTGTCGCGAAAGCCCTGCTCCGAGGCGAGAGTTTTCCTCCCCGCCGTGGCTGTTAGCTGCAATGTATTTCTCCCTGCACTAAGCACCGTCTTTCCCTGGGCTGCATTACGATGATTTATAAACCCCATTTCTGTGGAAAACTAATAGATCAAAGTGAGGAGAAGGCAAAGGAGACACAAGCAGCTGGAGGAAGATATTGAACCATGAAACAAAAACACAAATGAAAAAATAGTTTGTGGCACAAGCGAACTGGTCCGTGTTGCACTTTTACTATAGAAAAACAAGAGGGGCATCTGTATTTTAATCTGCTCTTTGAAAGACATTCCGTTCTGTAAATCTCATTCTAAGGCTTGCTTATGTTTGTACTCACACATCTATATTATTAAATCAAACATTTATTCCAACATTTTAGCCCCTCTAGACATTTAGCTCCATATTTTTGATACCTTCCACATTTTGATCAACATCCGGTTTTCAGTTCTCTAGGACCAGATTTTCAGTGAATCCTAATTCACTCTGAATCTGAACTTTAAAAATGTTTGTTCGCAGATGGAAGGTTGGGACTGCATTTTGCAAGGGGCATAGTTTAGTGATCTGAGGCTAGGTCTACACTACCCGCCTGAATCGGCGGGTAGAAATCGACCTCTCGGGGATCGATTTATCACGTCCCGTTGGGACGCGACAATTGATCCCCGAATCGACGCTCTTACTCCACCAGCGGAGGTGGGAGTAAGCGCCGTCGACAGAAAGCCGCAGAAGTCGATTTTGCCGCCGTCCTCACAGCGGGGTAAGTCGGCTGCGATACGTCGAATTCAGCTACGCTATTCACGTAGCTGAATTTGCGTATCTTAAATCGACTCCCCCCTGTAGTGTAGATGTACCCTGAGTGCAGGCCTGGGATCCAGGAATGGCTGAGTGTCAAATCCTAGCTCTGTTACTAATTTGCTCTGTGGCATGGCTTGTCACGTACCCTCTCTACTTCAGTCTCCTCCCCATTTTACAGATTTGGAGAATGGACTAGATTCATTGATAGTGCAACTATCAATTTCTAGCAAGATACATTAGGAATTAATTTGAGCCAATAATACATACCAGTACTCACTCCGTGTTGCAATGATTATTTAGTGCATTAATATTTGTAAGAGCTTTGGAGATGTAAAACTAATTGGGGCTTTCTGTGTGTTCTGCTTGACTGGTTCAACCATCTGTACTCACCAGACATCCTTTCTTTCAAACAGAGGTAACTGTAGAGAATTATTATCAAAATAACCATCATCCTCAGCACTTTGAACATACAAAGTGCTGTATAAGTGCTGCACAAACATTAACTGATACCTACAATTTCCCCACGTGGAGCATGCATAAGTGCAAATGGTAGGACAATGGATTAAATGGAGTGAACTAGGGCAAACAGCAGCATTGATGTGAAACCGACATATGTAGGAAGGCTTTAAGGGGGTTGTAAATAAGTGTAGAGACGCTCAAGGCGGAATTTCGCTGTATTATGTGGGTGTGTATTTGTCATTTTTGAATGTTTGCATTTATAATTTTAACATTTTTTGTGTATTTAATTTTTTGTGGGGGGTTTTTTGGTGGCAATTTCCGGTTGCTAATTAATATTGCTGCCTAGTATCACAGTAACTCCAGGGGGGCTATCTTGTTCAAGCTCCTATGTTGCTGTTGCAGTCTCTAGGGTGCCTTGGTTTCCCCATTTCCAAGGAGGCCTTGGTATCAGTCACACTCCGAGAGACAGGCCACTCATGCTACTTCACATAGATATGTACATTGTTGAATTAAGGAAGTGCCTGTGAAAGGTGCCAGCCCTGGAGAGTGACGTCCTATGTTCAGTAACAGGACAGGAACAGCATGGGCAGCAGAAGAGTTCATTTCCCTCACACACTGATTTGCAAAACTTTGGCTTGGAGGGCCCACCTCTAGGGATGTGGGGGAGTTGACTGCCCATGACACACTTGGTTCTGTGTTGAGAGGCTGCCAACGAGGGGGGGCTAAATAGTGCCATTTGTGATGTGGACAATTGCCCATTAAGGACCAAACCAACTTCATTTCACATAGTCCTCCAAAGAGCCATGCGGTGGGAGTAATTTGCAGCTATTACTGACCTGGACCAGATCTGAATCAGTATCAGAAGCAAAAGTCCATCCCCGCTTTTTCCCATGCCCTGAGCAATCCGGTCTCCTCTCAATCCGCTGGAGAGGTAACGTTAATGACATAAGACAATCACCTGTTTTCTCTCCCTGCCCCATCTATAGCGCTTCCACCATGTGTTGTCTACTGAGCACAAGACCAGCAGTAATATAATTAATATTTTAGGTGGTTTGCTGCACGATAGAAAGATTCAGCAAACACATTCTTTTATTTCTATAGATACCTATAAGATTGCTATATATATATCTGCACCACTGGATGGAATCTGAACTGCTCAATTGTCATAGGCTCTATGCTGAGAGCAACTAAAGGAGATTCTTCTTTAGCTGAAAGGACCTCAGCTTTGAAGCAAGAGGATCTGAATTCTCTCCTTCCTGTCACCATGAAGTTTGGAATGACCGTAGTGTGCAGCGTGGTGACAACTGTGAAGTCCCCCCCTGCTCTAGTCATTTGACCACACTCCCTATTACAGCAAGAGAAGATAGTCATCTCTGCACAGTTTGTTGTTACCTAGCAGGTATTTTAAAAGTTCCAGGACTCTGAACAATATTCTTCTCCCAGATCCCTGTGGCCTGACAGAACTTGATCCTGTTGTTCTGCTCCCTGAACATGCAGAGAACTGTCACCTTCATCTATGGCTGTACAATGGATGTAGGGAGAACAGAATCTCAGAGCTGAGATCTGCCAGGTAATGTGAGAGGAGTATTTTGTCCTATAACTTTAACAAGGTGGTAGGTTAAGAGAAATGCAGCTAGGGAAAAATATGGGGAATGTTCTCTCTCCAAACAGGCAGTGCTCCACTTTGCAAAAGCACCAGGGATTCCCCATGTGGCTTAATTTATTATTTTCCCAGTCGTTAAATGCCAAAACAATAAAGCAAAATCTATTGTTAGCTTTAAAAGGCAGGTGATTTGCATACGGTTGTGTTAGCCCTACGGCTGCCTTCATTTAAACTCAGTAAGCTGAGGCACCTTTATAAATTACGACTTGTTTTACATTTAATATACTGAACTATATTAACATAATATTAAGGGGCTGACTTCACAGCTTAATTGCTGATCACGTAGAAGGCTGGTTTAGCAAAAGCATTAGTCTAGCACTGCTGTTGAGGTCTGAGGTGACATCAAATCGAATGGCATGCTGCACAAAGGGACTGTGAAATGCTCGTTGTCTAGCATGGTCAGATGCTCCCCCTGAGAGAGCTCTTGAAAGCCTGGGTGATTTTTATTCCACTGTTGGTTCACCCCATTGTGCTAGAAGTTACCAGCCTACTTGGACCTCTGTCACAGAGCATCAGCAAGACAGCACAGCAAGTGTATGACACTAGCTGTACAAAATCCCACTGACAAAATCAATCCTTCTTTTTATTTCAGGAAGATTTTGCATAGTTAAAATAATACGTCGTGCGATATCACTGTCTGGCAGAGCCATGCTCTAATCATGCAAGCCACCCCAGCAACTGGACCACCAAAATTGCCTTACAGAGTTACCTTCTGATGTCACTATCACCATAGTACCTCATCTTCCCTGCTCGCTCTCCCCCTTTTTTTCTGTTTGGCCCTCACTTGTGTCATGTTGAATTTAGACAGTACATGTATTTGGGCAGGGACAGTAATTGATACTGATAATATTGGTCTGATCCTCAGCTACATTCAAAGACCGTATGTTGCAGCTGAAGAAGGGTTTATGCAAATCTTGCTGGTCCACCCCCTGGATCCTAGGCTAGCTGAAGGCTGCTCTAAGTTACTCTGTCACCCAATAGCACCAAGAAGATGACGTGGCAGCTGGGCACTAGGTAGGCCTGAGGATGTATCGGCCTCTGATCTCTGTGTTGCTTTCAGGCAGGTGGGTTTGTGTGGGAACTGTTGTCAGCTCTGCAGCACTAGAGAATCACGCTATCTTGGGGAATCGTGAGTGGCTGAACCATCTTTGCCGCAGAATCCACCAGATGTGTGGTGGAAAGTGGCATACTGCATGGGTAAATCAGGCCTTGCATATCAATGGTGCAGTAGCATATTACAAAAATCTAACATTTTCAGGATGTCTTGAGTTGTGTTCAAGACAAGAGGCCCTCAGCTACTGTCTGGCAGCCACAAATACAGAAGAGCAGACTGAAGGGGTATAAATTCTCTCACGCACACACACTTGCATATACCTCTGAGCACCACATATAGCTCTACATTCCATGGGAGTTTTAGACTCTGAAAGACTTTCGGGCTGGGGCCAGATTTTAGTTTTTTAAAATGTATCTGGGTTGACAAAGTTGTATGTCAAGTTTCAGGCCAATGAGATTTAAAAGAGCGGAGTTATAGACCCCTGAAAATTGCGGTTTATAGTGGAAATACTGTCAAATTCTTAACTTCAGAGAAGCTACCAGGCGGCATTGCTACAATAACTGGAAAGGGAGGGGAAAAATCATAGTGTTTTTCAGTGCTTAGCTAAGAAATACAACAAGAGAGTTTATTGCTTACAAAACACAGCTGCACCACCTCAAATTGGATGAAAAAATGAACTCTGATAATTTATTACACCCCTAAAGTCACAAGAATGTACCCATAAATTAGTTTTTGGAGGGTGGGGAATGGTACCACTGTTACCATTCTGTACAACTTACTTATTAGTATCATAATTTATTATTATTATTATGCCCTGCTGCAAATACAGAGGCAGATAAAATTCAAATCTATTAAAACAACAGCTCCACTTTCTCTGAGCCACTGAGGGACACCATTCCAAAGGAAATGAGATAAATTACTAAGATGAATGTATGCATCTTGTATTACAGTATGTTGCTTGTATATATGCAAGTGTAGAACTAGAAAGATAATTTAACCCAAAAAGACGGAATTATGTTAAGTTTTACCATTCAGAATTCAGCACGGAGGACTTGATTAAGTGTCAAATGGTCAATTAGGTATTTTTTAAATGGACTGATTATTTGTGGAAGAGCATATATGTTAACTTTGCATAAATGAATGTACATAATTGTTGAAATACCTACCTTGTTTGTAGTTCAAATGTGCCATGATTCTACGTGTATTTTAAAATAACTTTTAGCCAGGTGTTGCAGGGAGGTGAAGATTATACTGATATGACTGGCTATTATACTGATGGAATATGTATCCCAATGTGAAAGAAAGATGGGAGGAATAGTAACAGGCCAATATAGCTCCATCAGGAGCTCTTTAATGACCTAAAAATCAAAAAGAAATTTTACAAAAAGTGGAAACATGAACAAATTTCTAAGGATGAATACAAAAGAAGAGCACAAGCATGTAGGGACAACATCCAAAAGGCTATGGCACAAAATAAGTTACACCTAGCAAGGGACATAAGAGATGTTCTATAAATACAGTACATTAGAAGCACGAGATACAAAAAGCAAAGTGTAGGTCCTCTGCTTAGTGGGGAAGGAGAGCTAATAACAGATGTCATTGAGAAGGCTGAGGTGTTTAATGCCTATTCTGCTTCAGTCTTCACTAGAAGGTTGACTGTGATCTTGCTCCCACTGAAGTCAATGGGAGTTTCCTATCCTCTTTCCTCCTCTTAATTACCTTTTTAGGTAGTTAGCTGAGCTGACAAACAAAACTGTTAATATACTTTATATACAGAAACAACTAAGGAACCGAAGGGGGATTTTCCTTTCTTAAGATTCTAAATGAAATTCTCTCCTTCCCTGATGCACAGATGGCTTAGCACAGGTGAAAACTATGCAGAATGGTTTATTGTGCAATACCCACTGTCCACTTCTGGAGTCATAGGGCTTGTCTCCACTCACTGGAATGAAAAGCGTAAGGTAAGTCGACAGGAGAGTTTCTCCCGTCGACCCAGCATGGTGTAGACACTGCAAAAGGTCGACCTAAGCTACGTTGACTCCAGCTATGTTATTCACAAAGCTGGAGTTGCGTAACTTAGGTCGACTGAGCCCCATAGTGTAGACCTGCCCATAGGTTCAAATCCTTGTTAGGTCACGACAGAGTCAGTGAGTTTGGTGGTCATGGCCTAATGGATATATGTCCCCATCACTATTCTGCTATACAGTTGGACACGGCTGATATTCTCTGCTCAGAAAAGGCCTGGAACCCAGACATAAAGGGGTGTATCAGCTCAGGACTAGAGCGCGTTGAGAGGCCTGTGTGTTGAAGTTTGCACTGCACCTACCCTAAAATCTTAGGTGTATCTTTAGCCTTCTATTCAGCCAATTGTGGTTGGGTTTTTTTTGTTTTTTTTTTTAAGAATTTTGTGTTTGTGATACAAAATTCACATTATAGCTTTCAAAGTAATCTAAGAGTCATGTGGGTTTAGACAGCTTCACTTTTATGAATGTTGGGGGTCTTCTCACAGCAGAGTACATGAAATAGAAATCCAGCTAAATCTCAGTGGTCCAAGATGTAAACAAACTTAATAAGAAGAAAAGAGTTGGCAATCATTTCATCTTGCCTACAAAGTCTGCCACTCTGATCTTGAAAACAACATCCAAGTCATACAGTAGGACAACAAGATGTCACCAGCTCACTAAAGAAGCAGTGGAAAAAAGGGTAGATTGGTTAAGCCAGGAGATGATGCCACAAACTAGCTATGATCCTGCAGATTCAGATAGATCCATGGGTGGAATGCATCCGTCTAGGGATCGGATTTTTACTCCTGTACTTGCACATTGATAGTAACGTGTATTACTGTATATATATCTAACAATTTGGCACATGCTTTTGTACTACATGCATTTCCCTTTTTTTGTGTGGGGATTAGGTTTCATGTAAATTAGTTGTAAATTCTGTTCTTAAAGTAAAAACTGAGAAACAATTTAAAAACAAACCCTATAGAATAGGGACCTGCTGCCTTGAGATTTGTAAGATGTATGAAATGCAACTGCATATGCACAGGTGTGGATTCATAAAGCTCCATTTAACACTCTACCAAATCTGGGCTCATACATTAATTACCTCTCCTCCCTTCTTAAAATAAAACACTAAAGTCAACTGTGGGGGATAGGAGAGAAGGATGGTTGCAACTTGTTCCTCCTTCATTTGAATGTCAGTTGCCAAATCCAACTATTTTAATGGATTTTCTTCTTTTTTTTACTGGCATTTGTTCAAACCATAATTAGCAAAATTCTCGGAGGAGACTGAATTTTCACTCTCCAAATGACAAACTGGATTACATGGATATTCCTCCAGATGTGGCATTTCCCTTCTTGGCAGAGAGTAAAACAGTTGTTCAGGTGGCTTTGGATATCGGCCTTTGTTCAGTGTATGGTAAAACTCCTCCTGAGTTGTTGTATTTTCTAACACCCCATTCTTCCATTGAATCCTCTTGATTGTAGCATTCGGCTCCCCTTTTCACATGCGAGAGGAATTTAAGGAAGTTTCTTGTAAGATTTTGGTGTAGTGAGTTAACTAGATGTAGGAGACGAGATTAGGAAAAGACACCCCTTCCCATATTCAAATAAACGCTCATTACACTGGGCTGTCTCACTTACACGTTGATATTAGTCTCTTGGATGAGGGTCTCAGCCTGCTGTTTTCCATTTAATGAAATGGGAAAAGTGCAGACAAATTCTGTAAATCAGAGAGACAACCTAGTCTCCCCACAGCATTAAAAATGTGCATTTTTCTGGTGGCAGGACATGGGCAACATTACTGCAAAACTCGGGGTCTTGTAGTTCATTGACTATGGCTGAATTACAAAATTATGATGTCTGTACAGAAATAATTCATTATGATCACCAGTGTTAAATGAAAACTAGGGGCCCATTGCATTCCGCTGCTTTTTTGCATGGAGAGGATGACAGACCCCCATAAGCAAGTGCGGGAGAGAACTCCAAGTGACACTTCTCCTTCTTCCTGATATACCACAGATGCCCTGCTAAATAAACTGTTCAGGATTGGGATTCCAAGAGGACATGGGGTAAAGCATTCAGTGGCAGAGTTGGCAGTATGGCTGCTTTACATGGCATTATCCCTCTTCAACCTCAAAGAAATTCTGAGTCATTAATTCTGGTTACAGCAACTGAATTTCCTCATTTATTAACCCTGCACCTTCTACACCCAGCCTCTGGTGATTTTGGTGATCTCATGTTCTGGCATGGCTGACTCTTTAGGATCAAAAGAAGAGCCTCAGAGTAGCATGCAGGGATGGAGGGAACTGCCTCTACATATAAACGCCCTGAGATCCTCATGTATCCTGGGATATCCCATGCACTGGAGAGCCATACCCCCATCTTCTACATGGGAAGGAAATGCCTTCCTGTGAATAGGAGGACACCTGGCAGTCACACAAGTTTAACTTCAGGGAGCCCTTATGTCCTGCTGCAGGTTACGGGCAGCTCCATTGAAGCCAGTGTTTTTCAGGCACCTTTCCCTTTCAATGTGGGAGAGGATGATGTGAGCCTAAGTAAAGTCATGATAGTGAAACTCAAAGTATAATGACCACGCTTATCTTTAGTGTTACATCACATATAAGGGAACAAACACAGATAATCCCAGTATTACAAGATGAACACTGATCACACATGTTAAAAGAAGTCACCTCTTTTAATGCTTTGTGATCGCTGGTCCTTTGTTTACAGTTTTGGTTCTGCTTTGTTTTTGAGGGATAAAGACCCTACCAGCTGGAAGAAACATGTAACTTTCCATTTTTTATTTTCTAGCATGTAATTTCTTTTGATTCACAGCTAATAAATAGGTCATCTTGTACTTTAAAAATGCCAACATGCCGTATTTCAGTGAAATAGCGACTCTACATTAAAAAGCTGTCAACTTCACTGCAATTTTCCTGCACCCTGCACTGTGGAAAGATGTCTTGTCATTCATGGTTCAATGCTGTGTTCCTGAAATATCTCCGCTTCTGCATAAATAATGAATGTTGCATGAAAATATCTGGCACAAAGTCTGATTTTCATTCCACTCTAAGGAGCTGCTGTACATACTCTGTATTTATTGGTTGATCTTCTTACAAATCTTATTGAAATCACAGCTGTGGTGATAGCACAGTCCCTGCTAACAGCTGCATGCAGGTGTTCTTACTGACTGTAACCCATATTGTCTGTTTTAAGTCACCATAATTGCTGCCTGAAAAGGACCCTGTTCCATTTAGTGCTGGAAATGTAAAGACAAGCTGGGTAAAGAATAATTTAGAACATTGGTTTCCTTTGAATATTCTTTCATTTTTACTACATGATGGAGTTCTGTTTTCCCTCACACGGTATAGGCCGATCTTGCTTTCTTGAGTAGTTCTTAAAATGGCGTCTACTCTGAAAAGTGAGAAAAGCATCTTCTTACTCAGCTGTTCTTCGGTGTAGCCAGATCTGCTTACTTGCCTAAGGTTTTGCTCCTGTCAGCGCTCCAGAGACAACACAAAGATGGGGGGACCTGGATTCTACTCCAGATCTTGTATTACCAAGAGAATTGTTAACTTAGGTTCCAACTGCAGAATTTTTATTGCTGGTGGTGCTCAAACAGCAAAGAGCCCAGCTCAACCTTCAGATTCCTGAGTTTATTCATAGATGCATAGATTGTAAGGCCAGAAGGGATCACTGTGATCATCTAATCTGTCCTCCTGCACAACACAGCCCATAGGACTTTCATGAATTAATTCCTGCTTCAAGTCTAAGAGCTGTGGGTAAACTAGAGCATCTCTTTTAGTAAAACATCCAATCTTGATTCAAATATTTCCAGTAACAGAGAATCCACCACAACTGTTGGTAAATTGTCCCAATTACCCTCACGGTTAAAAATGTGCACCTTATTTCTAGTCTGTATTTGTCTAGCTTCAACTTCCAGCCATCGGATCTTGTTATATCTTTAGCTGCTAGACTGAAGAGCCCTCCATTAGATTTCTGACCTTGCAGTATAGCAAGTATATTACACCAATAATATTACCTTTATCAAAAAACCCATGCAATCTCAGAAAAAATACCAAAGTTAGACAACATCTATTTTCAATAAACTCATGCTGATTAGCATAAATCATGTTCTCCTCCATAAATTCTTTATTAATAGGGTCCCTTATCAGTCATTCCATTATTTTGCCTGAGATCGATGTCAGGCTGACAGGCCTATAATTATCCAGGGTCATCCATTAACCCTTTAAAAATACTGGCACAATATTAGCTTTCTTTCCGTACTTGTTCAGAGAGCTGGTTTTTAGAAAAAATGGGCCATATCCTCAGCGGATGTAAATTGGCATAACTACATTCACTTCAATACAGCTATCCTCAATTTACACCTGCTGAGGATGTGATACCTCTTTCACAGAGTCGATTTTCAAAGTAGAAGCATGCTTGAAGCTTGAACAGATGATCCTGATACTGTTTGGTATTGGTTTCATTCTGTTAAACTTTTGCCCACATTAAAACTGGGTAACATGAGCATGCTGGAAGAGAGATATAATGTAGGTACACTTTAAAACAGTGACTTCCAGTTGATATACAAATGTAAGTAGCTTTAAACCCACCATCCGGCTAAACTGCCTGAGTTCCAAACTAAAGATCTGATTTTGTAAACAGTTACTTAGGTGTGTACGCTTTATGCACATTAATAATCCCATTGAGTGAGCAGTCCCTATTTCTGAGTGAGTTTTAGGTGCCAGAGAGAAGATAAATGGTTTCATGTGGAAATCACTGGCCCACAACTATGCAAAATTTGGCAGTTTCAGTTCTCTCTGTTTTTGGGTGCATCTGGACATGAAACTCAGGGGATGCAAGCCCCATACAAGCTGAAAAATGGGGTGTGGGGAAGGAGTTTGCACAGAAATCCCCGTGAACCAAATTGCTGAGTTTAGCAAGAGTTGAAAGTTGGTGAGTTTACATATTGTACAAAAATCCGGATCCATTAGGTTCCACAGTAATTAAATTTTTAGTGTGTGCGGGCTAATTTCCCCATGCCTGTTATTGCTAGAAGCATTAGCTGGGGCAAGAAGTCAGCGGACTGACCCTAACAAGGAAGAGGCCTGGGACACGCTAATAGTATTAAAAGGTTAGGGCAGGGAGAGTTCTATTAAATGGAATATTAATTGAATTCCTGACATCTTAGCTGACCCTGTGACACATTCATGGGATAAACATTGCATTTAATAGAGCATCATGACTAAAGCCTCTAAATACCATCAAGCATCAGTACCAATTCTTCAAGATATATTACAGGTTCAGCCCTTGGGGCGAGGATGCATTGAAAATAGCCCCCCTGGAAGTCTTGGAAGCAGCGCATTAAAATATGTTTCAAATGTCTTTATTCTCATGTCAGTTCAAATTCAAAACCTGTCCCCCCATGCACCACCAACAACACACACAATGTTTGTTGTTGGCACTTAATATATACAGAAACACACACTTTAAAGGCCAGACATTAAGATTTTAAACCTATCAGCACTGTACAAAAAAGATTTAAAGAAAATTCTTCTCAATCCTCCCCCCGCAAAAGGAGATTAAAACATTAAAAAGACCAATTAAAGAAAGGAATCTCATGGCAACATTTTCATTAACCCTCCCTAGTTCTTCTTTCTGTCTCATTAGCCATTAGAGAGAGGAAGGATCATTTTAATTAGCAGCATTGTAAAGCTTTATTTAAGGCAGCCGTCCCTCCTGCTGCTCTCTGGATTACCCTGTCGGCTTATAAATACAATACCAAATCATTACAGCCAAAAACAACATCACTGAAGGGTTTAGAAGAAAGGGGATCCACTACGGTCAGTGTTTAGGGCTCTTTAACAATGTCCTTTCTCCTTATTCAGGCATAATTCAAACGTAATATTGGGCTTTATAAAAAAAAAAACCCTCACTATCCTCTTACAGCAAAGCCCTTTCTAGTTTGAGACTGCCATGTGTTCTCTTTCTTTCCTTTTGTTTTCAATGCAGTGAAAGCACAGAGCCACATCTGATAGGATCGACATGCTAGATAGGATCACAGGTTTTCCAAAGTCCCAAATTAGAATTACTTGTTAAATTCTCAACTCAAAAGGACTGATGCACACAAACAGCCCTGCGGGGAGAAGAAAAGAAAACAGTGCAGGTTTGTATTGCGTGGCACAGTTTCATAAATAGGCTCTTATGAATTTTGGTGGCATAAAAATAAACAATTTACGCAGATCTTATGAAAAGGCAATTCTCTTTTTCTAGTCATCGCTTGGTGGATTTCATTTTTGCACAGAAATGACCCCAGGTAACACAGCTGGTCATGAAATCATATGGTAACGTTTCACCAATACTGAAACAGCTAACTGAAATGTGGTTTCAGAGCTAATACAAGCATAAAAGGACAAATTCTGCTCTCCGGTACACTCATGTGATGCTAATGGAGTTGCGCAGCCGTAATTAACCCACAGACTATTATTTGTAAACAAGAGATGGGTCCAAATCATTAGGTTCTGACCTGGAATCAGATCGAAATCCAAATGTCCTCATGCTCTGGGGAATGTTGTTCAGCACATTATAAACAGACCTGAGCAGTGATGTCTGGATCCATATCTAAACTTCCCGAAAGTTGGGGGGAATTCAGTTGCTATGTTCCAGCTCAGGACCATCTCTAATTTTTACTAACCAACGCAGTCCCTCTTCCTTTGGGCCATATTGTTGCAATTTGTCTCTTGCATCAATGTCCTGTACATTACAAACAATTCATTTCTTGAAATGGAAACTGCACAAAAACCTCATCCATATTGAAGAAATTGTATTAAACTATTAAGATTCATCATTCAGACCGGTGTCCTACTTTACT
Source organism: Chrysemys picta bellii (assembly GCF_011386835.1). Taxonomy (NCBI): domain Eukaryota; kingdom Metazoa; phylum Chordata; order Testudines; family Emydidae; genus Chrysemys; species Chrysemys picta. The sequence goes on along the minus strand of NC_088808.1, from coordinate 16,553,149 downwards.
TGACCTGAATAGCTAAATATAGATTCTTCTGTTTGAATTAACATTATCTCTGTTCATCATTGAACAATGGAGTTGCCCAACATTTTCCTTAAAGAAACATATTGTTTGCTTATGGACACTTAAGCAATTCTTAATATGTCATTGTGGAGTTTTAGGCACCAATGCCTGTTTGTTTTGGAGTCTGTTTAGTTTAGATTCTCAGCAATATAACATCAAACAGGTGAACTAAATTGGAAAGTTTCACAAGTGTTTTTGCCAGACCTTGTAATGGTTACATCTTACGGTAAGATGAACAAAAATTATTGGACTTCATCTAGTGGCCTCAAATATTTAAGAATGTTGATGACCGAAAACATGCAGTCCAAAGCTGCTCCTTCTGAAGTCAATAGCCAAACTCCCATTGACTTCAGTCAGCATGAGTAGACCAATAATTTTAATGAGGAGTGAGACTGAAGACAAGGATGTGTGAAATACCCAGTTCCCTTAAAATGGTGATTCATTTTACTACACTGATGCTAAGGAAAATGAATACAGTTAAACCTTAGCTAGCCAAATCATGAGAATCCACAAAACTAATTTATTTTAACCAAAGTCAAGTTTGTTGTGTACAACATATGCTGAAAAATGACTTGCTTATCAGAAATTCTGTTACCTGAATTATTTCATATCCCGCATCTTATTTGGATAAATGAGGTTTGACTGTACATACATAATGATATGTAATCTAAGAGTCTCAGAAAAACAACTGAAGCAATTTCACTGTGATGCAGAAGAATACAGGTGAAAATTAAATACACTGAAGCATTAGCTCCAGAACGACACTAGTGGAATAGCCATCGATAATCTGTATCCTGGAATTTTGGTTTGGCATTTCCCATGATGCCTTGCCTTTGTCTACCGCAGTTCTCGCTATTGACACTGCTTTGCGTATTTCAGGTGCTTCAAAATGGCATCCTGGTCCTGGAAAGGGATGCGCTGGAGTGGCAGAAGGAATAATTGACACTGGGCACTTAGATTTTTTTGCCCAAGCTTTGGCATGCTTTTGGTTTATCTCTAGAAAATCTGCTCTAATTAACATGATCTAACTAGACGTGTCACTGGGAAATATATACCAGCTTCCTTCTTGTTTGATATTCCTTGCCAGTCTACAATGGACCCTCTTCAAATGTTAAAGAGATACCGACAGCCTGGTTAGGTATGAAAAAGTACCTCCCTGTAAGGAGGATAAATCCTAGACAACCTATGTAGCATTTCTAGAGGCTGTATATACGTTTACTGTATTGGGAACTGTACCTCTACATTAACTATAAGGTTTGTCCTGAGCCTACATAAGATACTCTGCTTAATCTGGGTGTGATTAATTGGGAAATCTGTTTAACTGGGTCAGTCCCACAGGGAGCATATTTAAGAGAATGCTAGTAAATGGCAGTGACTGCTGTTTAAATGGGACAGTTACCAAAAATTCTGCTTAATGGGGACACCTTCAGTTAGACTATGTTGACGCTACAAGGCCTATGCCCGCAGAGCCCCCTAGCGTAGATGCAGTGTATGCTGACAGGAGTTCTTCTGCCTGTGTACGAATACCATCGCCCTGCGACACTAGCTGTGTTGACAGCCGCACTCTTCTATTGGCATAGCTGTGTCTACACTGGGGTTTTGTCGGCAGAAGTGGGGCTTAGCAGATTTACATTTGTTAACTATAGGGGAAATACATTTCACCCACGTATAGCTCAGCCAGTCAGCCTTTGTGCACTGCTCTGCGTGGGGGCTGAAGAGATATCTACCTCCTCAACTCAGGGAAACCACATGGGCCCCTATGGCGGCTGCGGTGTTCCATATACAAGATTCCTGGCCACTGATTTGCATATGTCCTTCCCACAACACTTTCCTGTGTGGTGACACAGACGCAATGTACACTGACAGAAGGAGGGATTCTGCTAACATACCACCACCACCCCGCCCCAAACAACGCTAGCTATGCTGACAGGAGCACTCTACACTGGGGATTCTGTCGGCATAGCAATGTCACTGGGGTGTGGCTCTTCCACATCACTAACCAGGGTTCTGGCACACTTTTTATAATGGGGGTACTGATGATGGAAACCAGGTATTTGGTGCTTATTATTACTTCAAGCCAGGGGGTGCAGCATCACCCCTATTTCCAGCACCACTGCTCCTGACTGACATAGCTGTGCCAGTATAAATTTTAAATGTAGACCAGGCCAAAGAACCAACTTCCCTGAAGTGGCGGGGGGTCTGTGAAGGCATCTTCTCACAAAGGGACACTGTGGAGTTTACAAGACACAAGGAATGAGCATTGCCAGCCATGAGTTACACCCAGAAGAGATTTTGTCAAGTGAATTTGGTGTATTTGAACCCAATTCTGCTCGCACTTTTGTCACTGGGAGCAGGACCAGTATTTTGAAGTTGATTTGTTATATATAAACTCAGTACTTTTTCCAGAGGACATGATGGCTCAAGAGGTTGGGCGTGGGATAATAGAACCTTTCCGCTCAAATCAAGCCTAGATCAGTAGTGGCTGAAAAAGGTGACCCTCTGATGGTTCTTCAGCAGCCTCTGTGAAATGATCTTGGGCAGTCAAGAAGGGCACACAAAGAGGAAAACTGAATTATATCCCCTTCTTCCTCTAATTTTCCACTCTTTCTATCTCCCAAGACTCTACCCCAACCCCAGAAAATGTTTAGCTTCCCAATAAAGATTTTAAAAAGTGAATCAGAATGGTTAAAATAAATCAAGCTATGGTTTTGTTTAAATAATTTGAAAAAGGGCAACAAATAATGATACAGCAATGTACAGGCAATATACAATATGCTGTTAAATATTCATGCTGTAATAAGATAGGTATTTATACATGTCAAGACACTGTAATTGAAATATTTTATTGTAAATGAGCTGAAATCAATAAATAAAATATTTTCCTTAAAAAAAGTGAGCTTGGTGTCAGTCTGCTTCCCAGTGGTCAGTGATCGCATCACAAACATCCCCACCCCAGCTTGCACTAATTGGCAATCTCTGGAGACAGACCACGGACTGAATGGGTCACAACCTGAACTATTGTCACTAGAGGTTGATCATCAAAATTAAGGTATATTTGCAGAGGCCAATGTGAGGGAAGCTTGCACTGCTGATGCCCAAGCTGCAAGCCTCCAATTTCAAGGGCTGTCAATTTCCAATGAGTACAAGTGCTAAATTCACCTAAAAACTGAGGGTGGTGATAAATAATAACTTTGTGTAAAAACTTTAAATTAAAAATTAGATACATCCACTCAGTAATTTTCCTATAGCATCTTTTAAAACATTATATGGCCTATTTATTTTCATAGAGTCAAATGCTTTCCTACCCCCATAACCTGAGTAAATGAGCCTCACACAGAGGAATTACATACGAGCTGGAAGAGACAAAATCCTCTCCCTGGCAGCAGGACGTGAGAGAGCTGTTTTGCAGCCACTACTATAGTACATGGATATCCTATCTCCTAGAACTGGAGGGGACCTTGAAAGGTCATTGAGTCCAGCCCCCTGCCTTCACTAGCAGGACCAAGTACTGATTTTGCCCCAGATCCCTAAGTGGCCCCCTCAAGGATTGAACTCATAACCCTGGGTTTAGCAGGCCAATGCTCAAACCACTGAGCTATGCTCAGCTAATTGAGAGAGAGGTGCCTTAGAGTAACAGCTCCTGAATGCCCCTTTGTACAGAGTACACTGGACAGACAAATTATGGAGATCCACTGGCCACACAATTTGGCCCCTTTTCCTCAGTGGGTGACATCACAGATTCACTCTTGCATGGCTCTTCTCTGATCTGCCTCTCTCCCTGTGCAACTAAAGAGGCTGTGCTTTCGGGACCGTTCATACCAGGGGGGAAACAGTGGGTGGCATTTGACTCATGGCATATATTAGAGAGACAAGATGGGTGAGTTAATATCTTTTATTGGACCAACTTCTGTTGGTGAGAGAGACAGGTTTGTCTTTCCAAACTTCCAAGTTTGTGTGTCTCACCAACAGAAGTTGGTCCAATAAAAGATATTACCTCACCCACCTTGTCTCTCTAATATCCTGGGACCGACATGGCTATCACATCATGGAATATATTACAGATGCGACTGTTACAAAATGACTAGTAACGGCAGCACACGTTTATACTTAGTATCTCCATTTGCTGTTACTGTGTTCTAATTTGTTTAAAACACAAAATTAACAAAACTTTTTTGAAGTCAACAAATCTGCAGATGCCACCTTAAACTCAGTTATTAGAAAGTTATAGTACAGCGACACAAACAATAGAGCTAAACAAAAGTAGGGGCCGGTTATCCTCTGAAGTGGCAGTTTTTCACATAAAATATAATTAATGTGCTAAGACATCATCCATTTTATATACACAGGCTGATTGCTTTATGATGACTAGAACCAGAGTGGATACTAACTCTACTATATTTTAAAATTGTTATGTACCCAATATTTGTTCTGACTCTGCTTTATATTGAGATTAATAACTATGTAATCACTTCATTAGTTTATTTAGATTATGTCATTTTAGGAAATTATTGTTTAGATCAGTCTTGTCTTTCCCTTCCATCCCCCTTTCTCTGAATTAAGTAATATCTGAGGAAACCAATTAATTGCAACTCAACCACTGTAATGGGGTCTGCAGTACAATTTGGCAACATCTAATGGAGTTTTAATTCCCCCATGGTGAGTCAACATTTGCTTAAAGAGAGGAAAATGTCATTGCAAACTATTGCCCCAAATGAGGTTGGTAACTGAGAGGCTAAGTGAGGCGCTCTTTCAGGTACATAGTGACTAGGATCCATGGGCCACTTCCTGTTTTATTATGGGCGAAATTCATTAAGGGCCCTATGCCGAGTGCTCTCAACTCTCATTGAGCACTGTGGGAGGTGTGGCACTTGGGATTTCCCGGGAGCAAAATCAAACCTTAAAGGCTTACAGGTGCAGAGGGCCTAGCATGGAGGAATCTACAGTTGCATGCATGTCTCCATTGGAGAAAATTCTGTACAACAGGAGAGATTGGAATCCCAAAGAGTGACATTTGCCCTGGTATGGAAAGCCCATGTTGGGGGTGGGTCACTGGATCAGCAATTACAAGGATCCAGCAGCCCTAACCTCCTCTCACAAGAAAACACTGGAAAGCTGAAAGATTGAAGCTTGTTGTAAGATATGTTCTTTAATGTTTTTTAAATAAGTACATTGGTTCATTTACAAACTTACTTTGCAATAGCATTGAATCTTTCCAATTTCTGCTACTTTCTAAAGGGTAAGCAGGGTCCTTCCTTCCTGCATCAAATGGGGCTTTGCTGGGAAGTCTCTTTTATAATGACAATCACCTCAGTGGCAGAGATGACAGACCTATTTACAGGGGGTGAAATTCACCATCTGCGGAGGGCTCATTTGAGGCCCTCCACAACATAGATTCATAGATTCATAGATTCTAGGACTGGAAGGGACCTCGAGAGGTCATCGAGTCCAGTCCCCTGCCCGCATGGCAGGACCAAATACTGTCTAGACCATCCCTGATAGACATTTATCTAACCTACTCTTAAATATCTCCAGAGATGGAGATTCCACAACCTCCCTAGGCAATTTATTCCAGTGTTTAACCACCCTGACAGTTAGGAACTTTTTCCTAATGTCCAACCTAGACCTCCCTTGCTGCAGTTTAAACCCATTGCTTCTGGTTCTATCCTTAGAGGCTAAGGTGAACAAGTTTTCTCCCTCCTCCTTATGACACCCTTTTAAATACCTGAAAACTGCTATCATGTCCCCTCTCAGTCTTCTCTTTTCCAAACTAAACAAACCCAATTCTTTCAGCCTTCCTTCATAGGTCATGTTCTCAAGATCTTTAATCATTCTTGTTGCTCTTCTCTGGACCCGCTCCAATTTCTCCACATCTTTTTTAAAATGCGGTGCCCAGAACTGGACACAATACTCCAGCTGAGGCCTAACCAGAGCAGAGTAGAGTGGAAGAATGACTTCTCGTGTCTTGCTCACAAGACACCTGTTAATACATCCCAGAATCATGTTTGCTTTTTTTGCAACAGCATCACACTGTTGACTCATATTTAGCTTGTGATCCACTATAACACCTAGATCCCTTTCTGCCGTACTCCTTCCTAGACAGTCTCTTCCCATTCTGTATGTGTGAAACTGATTTTTCCTTCCTAGGTGGAGCACTTTGCATTTCTCTTTGTTAAACTTCATCCTGTTTACCTCCAAACATCCAAAGGTGGACTCCTGTGGCGACACGTAGCTCATGCACGATGTGGTCCTAAGCTGTTGAATTTGGTACTTAAATGGCAGGTAGGACCTGGTGTGGGCCCTGTGCACTGGGATGAATCCAAACCTCAATGGAGATATTTAAACTCTGATAGGTGTTTCTAAAATATGGTTCTGACCATTCCTTTTTAAATACACATTTGTCTTTAGTAAATATTTAGCTATCTAATCTCTTATTATTTATGATTCCTATTGCGGTAGCAACTAGGAATCCCAGTCCTGGACCCCATTGGTGCTAAGTGCTGTACAAACACAGACCAATAAGACAGTCCCTGCCCCATAGAGCTTACAGTCTAAATTACAACAAGTGGATACATACAGTTGGGGGAGCACATGGAAACAATGAGACAATAGAATTTACCACTAGACTTTTCCTCTTATGGGATTGTTCATAGTTCTTACTACAGCCAGAAATTACAGTTGGGATTCTCAAAGGATCCTAAGAGGGTCAAGCACCCAGATTCCATTGCAATTCTATGGGACATGGCACCTAATTTCCTCAGGCACCTTTGAATCTCTCATCTTTTACTGCTATTGATTAATGAACATTCTTCTTGGTGAATGCTGACACATTTCTGAAGTCAATCTGCCTTTCCCAACCTTTTGACAGTTTAAAAGATTTGAAACAAAGCCACATTATCTATGATGCAACCAATTTCAGCAGCATCTGATTAGCACAGAGGGGCTGCACTTTCCTGACTACGTTTTGGGGTGATTTTTTATTTCTAAAACAAATTGATGGCCTCAAGAAACAATGGTACATTTTTTACAAAATGTATTATTTCCAGGATTTTCAGGATCGTGTAGGGAAATAAAGTTTTGCAATCCTTCCCCTCATAATAAGTCTGTCCAAAAATGATGTTGCTCATTCTGTTGAAAGATGGTTTCATTTTCTACTCAAAATTGGTATGAAAAATTTGCCTTGCCAAATGAACATTGTGTACTGAACTTGTCAAATCCTCTCTCCTGACACAAATAAAAGATAACATTGGGTGGCAGCATGTAAAACAGTTCTGACAAGACAGCTGGGATGGAAGCAAAGAAATACATGTTTCTCTTTTCCTTTTCTTAAGAAAGGTAGGGGAAAGAGCTGTAGGAGTGAATGGCCACTTGTTACAACTAAAAATACATTAATAATTTAATAAGCCATTTCTGTGTGGGTTTTAAGGAAGATCATAGTGATCCTATTTCCAACTAACAAAAACATGATGAACTTCAACTTTTTCCAGGTAGCAAAAAGCTGCCAAAGTGCAGAGTATAGCTGAATGAAAGGGCTATTCATTCAAAAGTTTAGAGCAGCACAATGTAGGCTGTAATTACTAGTTATAACACTGTGGAAAATTATTCAAAGTATGTTTAAAAATAAATAAGGTAAATTATAGCACTTTCATTAGATCTGTAGTCATACTATGTGAGTGACTTTTTTTCCTATTAAAATTGTTGATTGAAGGCCGTTAGCTGTTTATAAGCTCAAAATTACATTTCTTCTCTCTTAGGGGTTGCCTCCGTTAAAAATCACAACAACTGCCTAGTTAGTAACAAGAAAAGACTCCTAAAACTGCAATTTTAGGGGGGGAAAAACACAAGCATGAAACACAGATTGCACCTTCAAATCCCCAAAGGCATCACGCTTCTTTGTTCTGCTAAGAAAAATTAACCTCAATCTTGGCTCAAGGTCCCCCGATTGATTATCATAGTCATTTAAATACTGTAATCTCATTTTCAGCATCAGGGAAGGGGAGCGAAAAGAAGAAAAAGAGAGAGAGGGGGAGAGCGGGGGGGGGGGGGAAGAGAGAACAGAATAAATTATCTGACAAAAGGAAAAAGGGCCTTTCTGCTTACGGAGCCTATTTCAGATCCTTCCACTTGATTGGAAAAGTTGATGAAGTTTAAATGAAGCAGAATTAGAGGCTCAGGCCACTGAGTATTGACGGGGGCCCATGGAAGAATGTGCAATTCAATAGGCCTGATTTCTGTGGAAAACAGGGGAAAGGCCTAAATGGTATAATCTTCAATCAAATCTAACATCGACACTGACAAGGCAGGGTAATGAGATAGGCCAGATCAGGCATGTTGGTTAAAGAAATTAATCCCTCTTGCTGCACCAAGAGTTCAGCTTTGATGCCTATTGTACAGACCCCTGTCCCAGCCTATCTAAATGCTAACTAACTGTGAGTGTGATCTGGGACTGTGCTTTTCATTGCTGGGGCTAATCTGATAACAATTTTATGTCTCTGATTATGGAAGCACAGATAGTGAGGGAGCCCATAACAGTGGCTCTGGGTGGAAAAGGAAAGGAAGAGAGGGGTGGAGACAGACAGAGAGAATAAGATACATTTTTTTTTTTTGGATGTGAGAGGAAACTTACATTTCAGTGTGTATTAGTGCTTTAACACACAATAATACATGGTAATTATTGGCCTTACAATCGCCTCCTGGCCAGCTGATCGGTGTCTCATGGGACTATGGAAGGGGACACGTAGCAACCATGGAGGAAAGCTGAATGAATCATACGAAAGCAAACTTAAAAGGGACATTGCCAGCTTAAAAATCATACTGCAAACACAGAAATCTCTTTATCTGTGTTACACAATAAGCATAATGAAAGCAGATTTAAAAAAAAAAATCCAAATTGCTCTTCACTAAATAGTCTTTAGTTCACTTTGAACAGTCGCCGTTCTCTTAGCTTGAGAACTTGGTGAAGGCAGTTTCACTTTTCCTTTTAATCAAGTTTCACTTGCAGGTTCCAAGTGCTCTGATTTTGGGTTGCAATCACAGAAGGGGATGTCTGTTTAAAAATAAATATTTCCACTGGTATTAAAATATATGTATATATAAAATAAACATGGTATGGAATATATATTTCTACTGATTTATTTATCTAAAATTTTGGTCCAAGTTTCATTTGACAGGGTTGCTTTAAATCAATTCTAAATCAAAACAAATGCAAACAAAAAGTTACAATGCAATGTACTTTATTTTAAAGAATTGTAAAAGTTAAAGTCAGAACATCCTTGAAAATTCAGGACTTTGTCTAATCTATATAGAGTGAGTGGCCAAGGTGAGAACTAAATCATTACTGCAAGATTACAAAGATTTTAGATACAATAAATAAACATAATACCTAGCCTAAGGGAATTGGTATGGTAAGGGGTTTTTGCCTTTTAAGAAAGTGTGACTCACTCTCAAAATGTTGAAATAAAAAATTGGTCCCTAAGACCTTTGTAATGGCATTTGGTTTGATCTATCTTCTGCCATCCAGTACATGGAAAGATGGACAAATTATTTTCACTGTAGTAAATCCTCTAAAAATAAAGAGATGCTCTTATGACTTTCCTCCAGGAAACTAGAAATATACCTGTGTGCTTGAGAATTTTTCTTGCCTTCCCTATTGTGTAGTTCTTATTTCTTCTGGATGTTGCAATTCCTTATTTGAGCCTCTTCAGGTTTTTTTTACTGTATGCTCAGCTTGCTTTCTTCCGGCTCTTCCAGAGGTGCTGGGTTTTTTTGTTCCAGTAGGTAGGGCTGTTATTGTGTTCTTATGAGTTTCTTTTAGTGGAGTCTAAGGTGTTGCTCTCAAGCTGCTGGGTTCTCTGCCTCTGGAGAAAGGCATGTGAATGAGGTGGTATCATCAAGTATTTGGTTGAACTAGCAGAGGGGAATATACTTTAAAAAGAACTGTGAGAAACTGAGTGGTGCTGGCCGATTTTGAAGACCTCTCTCCTCTATTTAAAAGGGGCTCACTCCCTCTGAGTTTCACTTGGAATTTGAATTAATCTGAGAACACCAAGAAAACAACAATCACCCTGGTTTGGCATGGTTTTGGGTCCACGCCATAAACTGGTTGCTAGCCCAAAAGCTTCTTCAATCTTTCAAACGACACAGTCCAAGTCTTAGGTTTGTCACAAAACGTTACAGCTTGACACCGCTCCAGCTGCACTTAGTGGCATTACAGCCTCATTTTATGCATGGCTCCATTTGTGACCTTTTTTCTCTTCCAGCTACGTTCTGTCCTCCTTTAGCTTAATTTCTTTGAGATTTCCCAGCACTGAAGGTTCTCACAAGAGGCAGTGTAGATGTTCTCTGCTATGACAACACTGCCATTATGATTACACTATTACAACAATCCAGTCTAATGGTTATTATTGTACTGCCTAATTTTAATACTGCATCTTTAAATCAAAGCATCTTTGAGTCTTTATTTCCATTGTATTAGACAGAAAAACAAAAGAGATTTTCATCAACATAAAGGCTTTCACCTTGTGATGTCTATGGGTTTATTGGTCTCACCAATTTGTATTGTTTGGTTCACATAAAGGATCAAAACTCCCTCTTGCTCATTCTTTTATATACTCTATGCCAGTGATTCTCAAACTTTTGTACTGGTGACCCCTTTCACATAGCAAGCCTCTGAGTGCGGACCCCCCCACCATCAATTAAAAACACTGTTTAATATATTTAACACCATTATAAATGCAGGAAGCAAAGTGGGGTTTGGGGTGGAGGCTGACACCCCATGTAAGAACCTCACAACGCCCTGAGGGGTCCCGACCCCCAGTTTGAGAACCCCTGCTCTATGCAATCCTTTTGGGTGAGCAACTTTCCATTTAATGTGCTACTAGTAACTAACTCCTCTGACCACTGACCCACATTTGTCAGTTTCTAGCCTGAACCCTGATGTGCCTTTAAATTATTGTGAGAAAAATGCAGCATTTTCATTTGTAAAGAATATTTATTTACTACTTTGAAATGCCTTATTAATCTCAACAGTGACCATGTAAGATGTGGGATGGCACTGAAGCACACTGGGAGTTTAACTTCTTGGGTACCAAATAATTTATGTTTTAAAACTGAGATCAGTTCATGCTGAGAAGAGAACCCTTAGAAGTCAGTGAACTGGTGAAACAAAGCTCAGAAACCAGTCAAATGATTACTCAACGACCCAGCCCTACATTAATGTATTTATCTAATTAATTATTGAGCTACACTCTATAGATTTCTTGGAACACACTTTTAAAAATATAATGTTGGCCTTGGATGGCAATAATATAATCATAATATTTAGGACTCAAAATGCCGCACAAACACTAATTAATCCTCAGTGTCCCTGAGTGGTAGGTACAGAAGGCACTACATGCAGAGAATTTGGGTAAATAGAATAATTAACATCAAATAAACAAAGACTTTGGGCCAAACCCTGCTCACTCCACTCATGCGTGTAGTCTGATTTAGATAAGTGGGAATACTCACATTACTAAGGCAAGCTAAGATTTGGCCCCTTAAGATGTTTTGAACAGGAGATTTCTTGGTTCTGAATAACTGAGTCAATACAGAAATTGGGAAAGAGAACAATAACTTAATCCAACAAAACTGATAATTAAGGGGAAGTTACTTAGAGTGCCTCTGGATTCCAGGTCATGACAGATAAACAACCGCCACGTCACATTTGGCCCTCTCCCTGGCAGCCACCACAGAGAGGTCAAAGGCTGAATGGGCTCTGAAGTCTTGAACATCTTCCCAATGTGCAGCGGCAGTCAAAAAAGCTAACAATGTTAGGAACCATTAAGAAACTGATAGATAATAAGACAGAAAATATCATCAGGCCACTACACAAACCATAGTACACCCTTGAATACTGCACAAAGTTCCAGTTGCCCCATCTCAAAAACACATATATTAGAATTGGAAATGGTACAGAGAAGGGCAACAAAAATTATTAGGGTATGGAACAGCTTCCCTATGAGAGATTAAAAAGACTGGGACTGTTCAGCTTGGAAAAGAAACAACTACGGAGGGAACTGATAGACATCCATAAAATCATGAATGGTTTGGAGAAAGGGAGTATGGAAGTGTTATTTAGCCCTTCACATAACACAAGAACCAGGGGTCACCCAATGAAATTAATAGGCAACAGGTTTAAAACAACCATAAAGAAGTACTTTTTCACATAACGCACAGTCAAGTGTGGAACTCGTCACCAGGAGATGTTGTAAAGGCCAAAAGTATAACTGGGTTCAAAAAAGAACTAGATAAATTCATGGAGGACAGATCCATCAATGGCTACTAGCCAAGATGGTCAGGGACACAATCCCATGTGGCCGGATGTCCCTAAACCTCTGACTGACAGAAGCTGGGACTGGACGACAGGGGATGCATCCCTTGATAATTGCCCTGTTCTATTCGTTCCTTCTGAAGCATCTGGCACCAGCCACTGTTAGAAGACAGGATACTGGGCTAGATGGACCATTGGTCTGACCCAGTGTGGCCATTCTTATGTTCCTATGTTAACTATCATTTCACTCCTAGATTTGGTCACTCCAGGTCACAGGGGAGGCATGTATATGAGGCAGTGTGTAAAACCTTGAACGGTTGCTGAATATGCTATATCTGTTCGGTGGTTAGAGTGATGATTTTACTGTATGTCAATCTGTCACCTTTCACAAAGACACTATGTTCACACCATTTTTTAACATGCATATGAACATTAATGTGCTGTGTTATTGTTTATGAACATGTTGGTAAATTTCAGTAGCGTTGATCCTTTCTAAAAGGAAGCCCTTATTTTAGTAACTTAAGGTCCAATCCTCCAACTCACATAAAGCTGTGTACGGATTCCCTACATGAGTTAAAATTGCAGGATTCCACCCTAGGTTAGTCTGAGAAGGAGGAGGAGCAGGGATCTGGTTATTTTACCAGTTACTAGCAATCATGTTTTATAATTTTTGTAAATGTGCCCTGATACAATTATGGAGAAATGTCTAAAATAAACAATAGTGTGAAGGTGTAAATCTAGTAGTGTCACAAGGCACAGCAATGCAGTTTTAAATCTCAGTGCACTAAATAGGCATGACTTACTTATTAGGGTGATTGAAGCAGAGCATCTTGGCTTTGTAACACTGGCTCATGCAAAGACAGAGGGGTTGGTGAGACTAGTTGACAGTTGCAGTTTTACCGTGGCACATGGATATAACTATGCCGTGAGTGCTTAAGAAAAGAGAATGATTAGGGAAGAAGGTTGAAGATATGAAATCGGATTTAACTATAGGTACAAGAAACTAATTCATGATTAGTTACATTACAGTACATACAAAAAACTGTTAAGAGGACGATGCTGGATGCACGTGTGCCAACAGAGGCCCAAACTGCAAATGAAGGTGGGTAACCCAACAATAACTCATGGGTGTGCTTAGAGATAGCCTTGATTAGTGCATTTTATAAGTTGAAATAAATAGCCTTTCCCACTCGCAACACATATTTATAGCTAATGTCTTTCCTTAACCTAGTTTCCTGGGTTTCTGCAGGGTGTACTATAACTTGATGCAATATGCTTTTCTTTCTTGTCCTCTTCCTCCCTATCCCTTATGCCCCTGAAAACAACATTACTTCTGTGAGTGACTTTCCATGTTGCCTTAGTTTGTAACCAATCAGATTGTTCAGGAGTATCTGATAGCAATATTACTGAGGCTTTTTGAAAAAATAAATCTGAATGCCATGTTGGGGAAAGGTTCCGGCCTGTTCTATACCTACTGACCAGGTGGAGCCCCTGCGAAAGATTCTGGACTGATGATCCTCGAAATTGAAGTACTCTGTGTATCCACAGAATTGCCAGACCAAGGGCAGCAGCCGAGTTAGCTTTACCCACCCTATCTCACTTTGACTTGGAAGGACTGGAAGTTCAGTCTCCCTGCCCCACGTAATCCATTATTTCTCTGCTGCGACTGCAGGGCTAATGGTGATGGGATCAGCATTGTCATCGCTCACGATTTTATCAGGAGTTTCGTGATATATTTTACTTGTTTTTAAAGCCTCAGCTCACATACTTAAGTTATTGCCTGAATATCCTAGCTTGCATTTTTTTGTTTAAAGGCAGTTTCTAGCCTTTGTGGCTATGGATAAAAGCTTAAAAATGTGACCTCCCCCTGCCCCCCCAATGCTACAACAGAAGGCAAATAAAAAGAACCTGAGATCTGTTGCTTTTAAAATGTCATGTTTTTTAAGCCAATCTGATGATCGTAGGGAGGTTGACTCATGATTCTGGTACACGTAGAGGGTTAGCAAACCTCTGGTGTTTTTTTTTTGTGGTGAGGAAGCCTGAGCTCTGGGACCCCGACAGACCTGCCCATTCATGTAGGCCAGCATATTTAGACATTTTTAAAGTAGCTCTGTCAAGGCTAGTAGGCCCTAGCTCCACAGGGCTCCTGTGTGGCAACTCTGACCTATCAACTGAGCGATAGTGACACATGTAACTCTAAGCCCAGTTCTGTAGTTCTTAAATTGACTTCAGTGGAAGCTTTGTCTCTATAATAATGTTGTGTACAGGGTAACAAATGCATATCAGTTATGATATATGATACATAAGTGGCAGGATTATCCCAATTTATATTTTTTTGTAAACATACAATTTATCCAGCAGATTGGTTGTTTATACCTGTTTTGATGGAAAACAGGTGCATTAATTGTGAGAAGTGCTTTTACCCAATACACGGTAGCTACTCCTTAACTGAGCATGACCTTAACTCTCAAATAAATACATAATTATTTAACATCTTTTTTAATAAAGGGGGAAAATATTGACTCATTTTAGTTACAGAAAAATCATAGTGATCTGTTAACATCTGTCCTTATAAAAATCCTTCTAAAATTTTAGTTGGAGAGAGGGAAGGAATGTAGTACAAGCTTGTCCCAGGCAAATTCCACTTATAACAAAAGGAACTGTCATTTGATAACATAGCTGAAGGATCCGGTGAGTTAACGGCCTTCAGATTTTCAGGTTATAAAATGAAGTTGGTTTTGAGATACAAGCAAAAAAAAAAAAAAACCTACTTTTTTCTTTGTACTCCCATTTTATAATCACCAAGTTGATTTTTAAAGAAAAAAATGTAATTGCTGAAAGGCTGGAAGTTTTTATATCATGTTTAAAACTCTGAATTTTTACGGCTAAACTATAAACCCCATGGAATTGGGGTGGGCGAGATTATAAAAGGAACTCAAGCCCTAACTACAGTGACACAACCTGAACTATATTGGTGCCAATGGCAGCACTGTATGGTGTAGTAAAATGTGGAAATTAAGCAGGAGAGGCTGCCCCCAAGAGGAGAGAGGGAAAAAACACAGACACAGTCAAACTGCTTGCAATTTGCTCAATGCTGCTGACTCAAGAGAGGCTTGGCATTGACTGAGGTAGACCTTGCTTCTCCTCTTCATCCTCTAACAAGAAGCAATCACAGCCCCACAGTACTGCAGGGAAGAACACTAATAGGTCAGCATTTTTTCCCCAGCCCTTGGCTGAGGATTGGAAATCGAGGAGTTGGTTGATCCTTGAGGCTATTCTGCGAGTGCCATCAAGAGGACAAAAGCTGTAATTCAAGTGGCTGCCAGGGGGAAAAGCAAATCAGTTACTCTTTCATACCTACAAAACTGAGGTCTGCTCAGGGCTGAGCTTATGATGTGCAGGGCCCCAAAGTTCCAGAAAGGCTGCGGAGGAGAAATCAGGCTAAAAAACCCCAGTGCTGAAGTGTGCGTGGGCATTTGGTGGTGAGTGGTTTCCTTCAGCTCTGAATCCACTGCCAAAGGGGTGATATTGCTAAATTCATACAGGCTGCGGAAGCCCCTCAAGAGTAGGGTCCCAGAGCTGCTGTTTGCTTATGTTTATGACAAGCCCTCAATTTATTCATACCGCTTTGATGATATTAAATATAACTTCCATTTAAATTAGATGCAAAACAGGAGGAGAAATGGAGCAGACACTCACTGAAATCACTTTAAAAAAAAGGCATAAACAGTAATTCAAACAGTGTTTATGAAAATGCTGAAAGACTTGGAATGCCCCCCAAAAGTCAGGCTTTGGTGATTTCTGTGCAGAAGCAGAATTTTACTGGCATGAATATGACTGAAGAAAAAGGTGACAGAAAAAGGCTAGTCTGAAATGTCTCATTCAAAAGAAGAGATATACAAGAAGGTTTACAAGGTGCTCAGATCCGGCAGCGATGAGTGTGTATAAATATATGCAAACATATATTTAGCAAGAGATTACTATATTACAGCAGTAACATGAGAGGAATTTAAAACAGCCCCAAGTCCCTCTGAATACTCAATGGATGAAGTCTGGTTACCAAACTCTTCCTGAGTATTGCACTAAAAGGAAAGCCTAGAAGCCAGAGACTAGAAAAACATCACAAACACCATTTTTAATCATTTCAAATTGCAGTGAATTTAGTAACCAGGAAGCAAGAGCCTAACTGTACAGTCATCCTGCCAGAGGACGCTAAGCATCCCTGTTTATTGTTGCTAGGTGTTGATAAACAGCTACCAAATCCAGTGGCTGCATCTTAGCAGTGTGATCTCTGTCACTCTTTGAGCTAACTCCCAGGGGTGTTGTACCTCAGTCCTGAGGTGCAGTCAGCACCCATTGTTATTCTAGTCTTGATCTTGAGAGCATGCCAGCCATGCACAACATTGTGGTAACTTATGTGGATATGTAAGTAAGATGTAATCAGCAATTCATTTTTCACTTGTAACTAGGGAAAAGCTGAGCTTGGGGAGTGCTCTGCTCTGGAATTTTGATTTGGGCCCATTTCCACTTGTGACGTAGGCTGTGCCCTTCTCCATTCTATTGTTTTTAAATGAGAAGTAACAGTTCACAACCCCTTCTTTCCATAAGCACATTCCTACCTTACAAGTCCCAGATTAAGACGTTGCTACACTGTTTGATATTTACTGCGGGATTCCCCTCTCCACTGCCCCACAAGCCCTGAAAAGCTGCAAACTTGCCACGTTTTCATTTTCTAACACCTCCCACTCCCAACTGATTATTCCCCTCCCTGAAATCCTTTTCCTGCTATCATTGGCGACGTTAAATTGCTTTTTAAATGAACGATCTCTCTCTTTTTACAATTGCTGTAAAGAGATGCCTGAGGCACAGTGTAGGATCTGATCATTGAGACAAGCTTTGTGGATGTCCTTCTGACTTATTTCTATTTTAAGATACTGGGGGGGGACGGGACCCAAAGCACAAATTATGTATGTACAAGAGTACTGAAATGCAGCCAATTCTAGGATGTAAGGTAAGTAACAGACACACAACACAAGGCACAAAAGGAGAGGGAAATGATACTTTACCCAAGGACACTGGGGCAAACCTTGCCACGAAGAGTACCATAGGATATTTAGTGTCCACACAGAACCTCCATTTCTAAGGTCTAGTCTGAAAGGCACTCACAGGAAACTGCATGAAGTTCAATTTATCCACCTCAGAAAGACATAAGCTGAGCTGATATGGCCAAGAAGACTGGAGGTCTCAGAAGTGGTTTTAACCCTTGTTCTCTGGCTAAAATGTCAACTTAGGGCTTATACCAGGCTAAGCTAAATCCATCCTCTAAATTTACAACGGGATGCAGGATTTTTCTTCACCTCTTGCCCTCCATTATTGTTTAGTGTTGCTAGGTGCTGATAAACAGCTACCACATCCGGCACCTGCATTTCAGTAGTTTACGATCTCTGTATGTCCCGTAACTACCTTCCACGGATGTTGAGGCTCAGTTAATATTTGTAAAATGCTTTGAGATCCTGAGATGAAAGGTATTATAGAAAGGCAAACTATTATTGCATTACTATTTTTGGACCACTAAGCCCTGTTCCTGATTATTAATGAAAAGATACTAATCTCCTTGAGTGAGAGAGAGAGAATTAACATTTTCTGTCACTAATATATAGAGATGGGGGTTTCTTTTCTTTTAGTCTCCCCCTTTCCCAATATTTCATTTTGAAAACTGTGTTTGTTTTACTAGTACTCTTGTAATTGTTATTGTTATAGTGTAAATTCTGTTTATTGTTGAAAAATTAACAGATCTAAAAGTGTTTACCCCAATGGAAAGCTTGTTTCAAAATACCAACATATATTAGTAGGTAATTGTATTTTAACAAGTATTTTCACAACTCCTCTCTGCCTGGAAAGTTTATTTTCAGAGATCACTTGCATCTCAGCATTAGTAAGAGGAGGACACCATTGCATGATATAAATGTATTAAATGCTGCTCTCTAGTGTTTAAAACTGCACCAGCAAACACTGCTCTTCAATACTTACAAACATGCTGTCACTGCTCAACAACTTTACTATGTCAGGGAGATCAAGGTCACTGGTCTTTATCATAGTAATATAGTAAACTTACCCTGCTACTACATAATCTGGCATTTCTATTTACCCTTTCTTGGCAGCGGGGGGAGAGGAAGAGGTTACTTTGGTTGTGGTGTAATCTGGACCATTTTCTGCTGGGCGGGGGGACTCCTTAGTAGGACTTGGGAACCATGGAGCCTCCCCTCCAGTAATGGAAGTTCAGGAACTAGCTCTGTGTTCCCCTGGGAGAGGTGTGTGACTCTTTCTTTTTCATGAGGCTCTTTCTTATCCTTGGGGGACATGGATGGAGTGTCTTCCAAGGAGGTGGGCTCCCAAGTACCTTGAAAACAAGTTGATTCTGCACCATACTGTCCCCGGAAGTGTGAAATCTACTGGAGGAGGGGTTGCTCACTTAGGGTGGAGGATGGAGTGAGGAGGGTCCTGGAGGGCTCTATGATGGGGGAGGGTTGTATCTAGGGGCTCCTAGGGAGGGTTGCCCCTCTCCTTGGCTCTGAGTGGGGTCTTCACTGTGCAGTCTGGGGGAAGGTGGGTATTTGGGACAGGGGTTCACCCCAGGCTGGGTGGGGTTTCCCTCTGCCCCGGCGGGGGGTGTCTATGGGGGATCTCTGCCGGGGGTGCCTCTCACCTTCGCTATGAGCGAGTTCTGCACCATGCTGTCTGGGGGAAGGTGGATGTTTGGGGTAGGGGTTATCCCCAGGCTGGGTGGGGTCACCCTCTGCCCAGGCGGGGGGTGCCTCTCTCACCTTGGCTATGAGCAGGTTCTGCACTATGCTGTCTGGGGGAAGGTGGGTGTTTGGGGTTGAGGTTACCCAGGCGGGGGGTGTCTATGGGGGATCTCTGCCGGGGGTGCCCCTCACCTTGGCTATAAGCGGGTTCTGCACCATGCTGTCTGGGGGAAGGTGGGTGTTTGGGGTTGAGGTTACCCAGGCGGGGGGTGTCTATGGGGGATCTCTGCCGGGGGTGCCCCTCACCTTGGCTATAAGCGGGTTCTGCACCATGCTGTCTCGGGCCACCCCCAGCCGCTCGTTCTCGCTGCCCGGCTGCACTTCGGCCAGGGTCCTGGGCCGCCGCGGCGGAGGACAGATCTGGCTGGCGCTGCGGCGCCGGGGGAGCTCCTTGGGGCCGCTGGTGGCCGCCGCCATGGCCGGGGTTCTGCTTCGGCGCTCGGGAACGCGGGGCCGCTGGCTCCCGGCGCCCTAGACCGCACCAGGCGCGGGGGGGCAGGTTCGGGAGAGGGAAAGCGGAGACACCCCCCACACACACACCGGGGGCAGGGGCACCCTGCGGGCGCAGAGACAGAAGAGAGGCAGAGACCCCGGCCCTGAGACCCACCCCACCGGGGCTACAACTCGAGGGGGGGGCAATAGGGATCGCTATGAGACACCCCCCCCCGCAGTGATGGAGCGGCCCGTTGCCAGGACAACGAAGGACGCTAACCGGCTCTGTAAAGGCTATAGTAAGGAAGGACTTGGGGGCGGGGAAAATTACTAAGGGGGGTGTGTGTGTCCCCAGGCACACCCGGCCTCCTCCCTCCCGAGCAAGTTTTGACCCCGGTGCCTGCCCTGCTGGGGAACTGGCCCTTTCACGAGCCTTTTGCTGTTCCAAAGCAGCAGCAGATAGAGGAGGAAACCTGGGTCATCAAAGTACATAAGAACGGACACACTGGGTCAGACCAAAGATCCATCTAGACCAGTATCCTGTCTTCTGACAGTGGCCAATGCCAGGTGCCACAGAGGGAGTGAACAGAACAGGTAATCATCAAGTGATACATCCCCTGTCGCTCCTGCCCAGCTTCTGGCAAACAGAGGCTAGGGACTCCATCCCTGCCCATCCTGGCTAATTGCCACTGATGGACCTGAACTCCATGAACTTATTTAGTTCTTTTTTGAACCCTGTTATGGTCTTGGCCTTTACAACATCCTCTGGCAAAGAGTTCCACAGGTTGACTGTGCGTTGTGTGAAGAAATACTTCCTTTTATTTGTTTTAAACCTGCTGCCTATTAATTTCATTTGGTGACCCCTAGTTCTTGTGTTGTAAGAAGTAGTAAATAACACTTCCTTATCTACTTTCTCTACACCCGTCATGATTTTATAGACCGCAATCATATCTCCCCTTAGCCGTCTCTTTTCCAAGCTGAAAAGTCCCAGTCTTATTAATCTCTCCTCATACAGAAGCCGTTCTATACCCCTAATAATTTTTGTTGCCCTTTTCTGAACCTTTTCCAATTCCAATATATCTTTTTTGAGATGGCGTGACCACATCTGTACACAGTATTCGAGATGTGGGAGTACTATGGATTTATATAGAGGCAACATATTTTCTGTCCTATTATTTATCCCTTTCTTAATTATTCCCAGCATTTTGTTCGCTTTTTTGACTGCCGCTGCACATTGAGTGGATGTTTTCAGAGAACTATCCACAGTGACTCCAAGATCTCTTTCTTGAGTGGTAACAACTAATTTAGACCCCATCATTTTATATGTATAGTTGGGATTGTGCTTTCCAACGTTCATTACTTTGCATTTATCAACATTAAATTTCATCTGCCATTTTGTTACCCAATCACCCAGTTTTGAGAGATCCTTTTATAGCTCTTCACAGTCTGCCTGGGTCTTAACTATCTTTAGTAATTTTGTATCATCTGCAAATTTTGCCACCTCCCTGTTTACCCCCTTTTCCAGATCATTTATGAATATGTTGAATAGGACTGGTCCCAGAACAGACCCCTGGGGGACACCACTATTTACCTCTCCATTCTGAAAACTTACAATTTGCTTCCCCCAAAACCATGCAGAGATTAAAGGGCTGCCTTAGCTCAATGTTACAAGGGACACTGTCCCCCAGAAACCTAGCCAATTATGGGGGGAAACGTATCATGTAGTACCTGGATCCTGTAATATAGCTGATTCCCCTCCACCCCCAGCCAACTTTGGTATTTTTATAATCCTCTTTTTTCAGTGCTTTCTTTTCCATGTGAATGCCTCAACAAATGACAGGGGAAACTGATTAAATCCCAACCTGACAATACAAAGTGCTAACAGAGAGACAAGGTGTATGAGGTAATATCTTTTATTGGACCAACTTCTGTTGGTGAGAGAGACAAGCTGCTTTCCAGCAAGCTTGTCTCTCTCACCAACAGAAGTTGGTCCAGTAAAAGGTATTACCTTATCTCTCTAATATCCCAGGACCAACAAGGCTACAACAACATTAACAAGTTTGAAATACAGGAGCTGAAAATATCTTTTTTCAGAGTAAGAATTTATATTTTACTTTTAATCTGAAATTATCTTCTGTCAATATATTACTGGGGATTGAGTCAGGGAGAGTTACAAGACAGGAACACACATGTTTAATGTTTTAAATCACATAGTAGAGAGGGAGACACATACTTCATTATAATTGCCAAAGTTGATCTTCCTTTATCAAGAGTGATTTTATGTTCCCTTTGCTAAAAATGCCAAGGAAAGCTTGAATTCTTTTTCTTCAGTTTCATCCAGACTGAATCATCTTGTCCCTCCTCTGAACTCTATTTTGAACCCCTAGACAAATGGGAAGCTGTTAAAGTAGACTCATCAGGATTTGCTGGAATTCTGTCTGCTGTTAGCTTGCAGCCAGACTGTCAGAGAGGGAGGGACAAGAGGAGAGCCATCTGATGCCTGAGTTGAAGTTGTAACTAGTAAAAGAAGCACATGTGGATGATTATATTGAGGAACTGCTCATCTTACCACTCTCCTTGAGCTGGACTCATACTATGATCTATTGTTAATATCTGGTTAAATATTGTTGGGTGGAAAAACATGGTCCACACCAATTTAGCAAGCTTAATCAATTTCAAAGCTTTATTAAGAGAATTTTAGGACAATATACTACCACCTTAAAGCACAAAATATAAGTGCATAAGTAAAACAGGAAAGGATAATGATCAGTTACCAATCCTGCTGCACCTCAACTGTGCAAGTTCTTTTTTTTAAAAATCAAGTCTTTGAAACTTCTATACTGCATTAATAGTCGTGTAGGAAAAAAAATGCATGTTACAATGCACAACCAAGATCCCTGATCCTTAGAGCCCTGTGCAGATACAAAATCTGTAACTCTTCCCATGCATGGACATCCACAGATTTTCAGGGCTCTACTGATCCTCTAATTTACTGCAGGCAGGTGCACTGTGTCCGGGTAAAGTGATTTGCAGGATCAGGCCTTCCCACCAGCTAATTACATGGTCGCTTTAAAACATTTTCTCACCTGTGTTGCTCACACAAACCTAGAATTGGAATATTTAAAGCACAGTTTCTGGCCACGTTTTTACTTTTGACCTTCCTGCCAACCAAAGCAGCTTCCCAGGCAGGTTTCCAGGAAGCTGTAGGCAGGGTCCCAGGCCGGTTGTACAGTGAGGTACAATCGGGGGCGGGCATGTGTACTGAAGGCGCAGTGGGCCGTGTCGGGCTGTGCAGGTTTCCCCTTGAACGAAGCCGATGGGCTCGGCAGCGCCCCGTGCGGGACAAGGTGGGCTTGGCCTGGCCGGGAGAGGAGGGGATTGGCCGGGCTCACCACAGCCCCGAGGCTGCGGGGGTCGGGGGAAGGGCCCAGGGGGAGCCCAGGCCTAGTCGGAAGATGCGAACCAGCCCAGGCCCAGCCCGCTGAGGAGCAGGCGCGACGAGGCGCCGCCTTCTCCCCTCCCGAGCGGAAGCAGCGCAGCCGCTAGCCAGTCACAGAAGGACTCAGGTCCGTTCCTCCTCAGGTCCGGCAGGGGACACTTCCGGTCCATGGGGCAGCGGAACTCGGCTGAGACATTTCCGGCCCGGCCGCCTGGGGGAAGCGGGATGGGGACGGACACTTCCGGGAGCGAGGCGTGCGCGCTGGTGGTGCTGCTGTGTCCTGCGGAAAGCTGAGTCAGACAGGTATGGGGCGGGGGGAGCGGCCTGAAATCGGAGTAGGGGGGTGGTGGTTGGTAGGAGGAGTGACGGCGATGCGGGACGGAAAGCGGAATGATTTTGGAGAGAACGAGAGGGTGGGGGAGGAAAGGATGGATGAAGGGTTGGGGGAGTGGAGGCGAGGGATGGGTTAGTGAGCGGTGAGTGGGGGGAGGAGGGAGGATTGGGGCAGTGAGGGGGCGAGTGGTGGGAGGGTTGGGGGCAGTGAGGGGGCGAGTGGAGATGGATGGAGTATTAGGGATGGGAGTGTGGGGGGGAGGGATGGAGGATTGGGGCAGTGAGGGGGCGAGTGGTGGGAGGGTTGGGAAGTGAGGGGGCAAGTGGGGATGGATGGAGGATTAGGGTTGGGAAAGGGAGAGTGATGGGAGGGTTAGGGGCGGGGAGGGAGGGAAGGAGGGTTGGGGGCAGTGAGGAGTCAAGTGGAAGGAAAACGGGGCTAGTGGTGGTGGGGAGGATTATGGGCAGAATGTTATTGGGACACCAGAACCAAGCTCCTTTGTGCGTGAGTAAGTGCGGCTGGGGATGGTATTATGGGAAGAATCGCAACACTAGCGTTAACTTGCCTCCCTGGGGTGGGCAGGTAGTTCAGCCCTACCATTCTCTTATAACTACTGTCTGGTCACGGAATGGCTATCGGTGTGAAATTAATTTAGGGGTATCTGTCAGGTAATGAGATGACAAAAACTATTACTGACTAATCAGTTCCCTTGTTGGCAGACTCAGTAGAGAGGCCAGAGAGTCAATGGTTCATGGCAGCATGCTTGATTTCTTCATGTAGTTAATGTACCTGCAGCTATAAATGGTGTACTGTGTGGCTCGAAATTTGTCTCTCTCTCCAACAGAAGTTGGTCCAATAAAAGATATTATCTCACCCACCTTGTCTCTCTCAAATAAAAAAGGGGGCAGGAATAGGGGAAGCCCTCAGAGGGTTTGTCCCTACTGAAGATTTTTAACTGATGGCTAATTAACTCAAGAGCTTTAACACTTTTGTACGCTAGTCTTGATGCTCTCCAAAACATTTTCTCAGCTACACTAGGAACAAACCTTTGGAATGTGTCTAGACAAGCCTTAACCTTTACAAAGATGTCTTGGGTTTAATTGATCAAGGTATGTGGGATTGGAAAGGAATTTCCCCCCAGGTCAGATTGGCACTGGCCTTTGGGGAGCTCTGCCTTCCTCTGCAGCATGGTGGTTTGCCAGGTTCATCTGGGTACATCTCATGTAATCAGCTTCCTGCTATTGCAGGGTCCTCAGGTATTGGTGCACCTCAGTGCCTCCTGTTCTCTGCCTGTGGCACATAATAGTTTAGTCTCCTGAGGACTGTAATACTTTGGTCTAATTTCAGATGTTGGGTTTAGTGTGTGGCTGCAGGGTGGTGTTGGTGGCCTGTGATGTACAGGAGGTGACAATAGATTGTCTAGTGGTCCTTTCTGGCCTTAAATTCTATGACAGTAACATCTCTAAAAATCACGCTACTTTTATGTAGGTCCCTAAAAATGGCTTTAGGTGTTGATCTTTAAGTATCTTTTTTGAAAAAGTGGTCCTCTTTGATTTTATATAAGGGTCGTGTTCTAGTCTTAATCTTTGTATGATCTCCTGTTAGTATTAGTAGGAAGTCCATTGTGGACTAACTTTGTAGTTTCATCCTAGTTGCTGCTGTTGTCCTCCATGACTGAAGATGACGCTGATGACGGTTTTACCTATTGCACGTATGGCTGTGGCTAAAAAGGCTGGCAGTCCTTTCCACACGAAATGCATAAGTAGCTCGATGATAAGGAAGGGATTACAGTCTGTGTCTGCTGAGTCCGATGCTGTTTACTACTCAGCCTCTGTGCTTTAAAATCCATATGGTGGTTAATCTTGAACTGGGTAACCCCATTGTTGACTTCTGCTTGCCAGCATGATCTATCTGTTGCTGACGACTCCCAGCTGTCAATTTCAATGTTGTACTGTTTCAAGTTATGCTTTAAATGTGTCCTTGAAGTGTTTCTTCTAGCCACCTCATGTGCAGTTGCCCACTTACAATTGGTCATACAGCAACTGGTTTGACATTCTGGTGTCACCCCTCCGAAACGCATGACCAGCCCAGCTTAACTGTGATGCGATAAGCATACCTTCAATCCCTGTAGAGTGACTACATTCCAGAACCTTATTATTGGTAACTTATTCTGCCATTTGATGCCCAGTATAGCACACAGATATAGTAAATGGAACTTATCTAGAAGCTTAATGTGATGCCTGTAGCATTTCCAGGTCTCACAACCATACAGCAAGTTGGACAGCACAACTGTTTTTATACCTTGTTGCTGCCAGACTCTGATAGTCTGCCAGATGATGAACTGGCTTTGTTAATATGACTTGTCAGCCCCTTGTCTATGGTAATATCATTAGACAATATACTGTCAAGGTAACAGAAGTTTGTACCAGCATCCAGCTTTAGTTTTGAGTTGGGTTTCCCTCGCGCAGATTGATAAATTACCTCCGTCTTTTTTAGATTGATTGTCAGCCTGTACCTTTCTGCAGACGCTGCAAATCTGTCCATAATCAGTGTACATCTTCTAGAGCACTGGTTCTCAATTTTTTTTTTTCATGGACTCACTTGAAAATTGCTGAGGGTCTTGGCGCACCACTTAATGATCTTTCCAAATGTTGTTTGTGCCGTAAGCTAACTATTGTAAAGTGCTTTGCATAAAAGCGCTATATAAAAAAACCCTTAATAATAATACACTTTTTTTGTTCTACAAATAAAAGCAAACAACTCCTATTTTAATATCAGTAGTCTTATCTTTCTAATGCAATAGATGTGCCCTCTCTCCCCCACCGCAGCAGCCCCCGAGCCTGGGCTAGGAAGGAGGGGGGTCTCTCCCCTGCCACATTGCTGAGGCTGGGAGGGAGGGCCATCTCTCCCCAGCAGTCGCAGCCCTGGAGCTGGGGAAAGTCGCCTCTTTCTCTGGCAGCCGCAGCCCTGCACATCCCAATTCCCCCCACCCCCTTTTTCTCCCCCCACTTCCCCCTCCCCCCTACTTTCCCCAAGGCCACCACCTCACCTTACATGTGCATCTTCTCCAGGGTCCAGGCACCTAATTAGTGGAGCCACACGGGCGAGGTCCACTACTTAGGTGAGTGGCCCTTCATTCTCTTGTGTGCGGCCGCCCAGGTGCGCACCTTAGAGGGAACTAACTGCGGACCCCCTGAATGGAGCTCGCAGATTCCTGGTGGTCCACAGACCACAGTTTGAGAACCTCTGTTCTAGAGTATGATACTTGAGCCAGGATAGAAGTCAGCTCTTTTCCGTAACTCTGTTGGTCTTAGGCAAGTTAGAGCTGATAGTAAATGATCAATAAAAAAATGTTTTTGTCACTATAGTAAGGAGATATAACATGAAATGAATAGAACCTGGGAGGCCTCTTTTGAGTAAGAATGTGCTACTTTTATCTAGAGAGAGACAAGGTGGGTGAAGTAATATATTTTATTGGACCAACTTTTACCTAGTCACTTTTCAACGTAAAATTGCATTTGAAAGCACAACAGCTTAAATGTTTTGGGTCTTTAGGAAAACTGGATGACTCTGAAGTAGTGCCAGTGGTAATTTTAAATATCCTTGTTTTTCCTCCATGTAAGTCTATTTAATGGTGTTAATGTAGAGATTATCAAGATAGTATCCAATTGTATGTTGTTGACTTTCATGAAGTTTACTTATGTAAATTATGACACTTGAGTAAAACTTCTTTTCTTTTTATTATTCCAGGAAAGTGAAGCAGACATAAGAAGCAAGTACAAATTATTTGCATATCCTGCACTTTATAAAGATGAAGAAGAAAAACAGAGAACATAGCGAGAGCCTTGAAAGCAACAAAAAGAAATGTATGCAGAGTGTGGAAGTTTGCCCTCATTCTCCTTTGCTCTTTGAAGATCAATCTTCCCAGGACATTTATGTTCATAAAAAGAAATCGAAAAAAAAGAAAATCAAGCAAGAGAAACCAGACTCTTGGCTAGATAATTCTTGTATTGGTGGGACATGTGAAGTTAATAATGAAACTGTAACAGATGCTTCCAAAAAGAAAATGAAAAAAAAGAAACGGAAACACAGTGATAGTGAGCAGGAGCAAAATAATGTACTCTGTATCCATGTGAACCAAGAGATGGACACGACTTTGGAGAGAGTTGATTACACTTATGTAAATGCATCTGCTAAGAAGAAAAAAAGAAAAAAGTATGTGTCAGAAGAGCAGGATGAGGTAAACAAACTGCCTGGCTTGTATGCATTTGGAAATGATTGCAGAAGCCAAAAAAAGAAAAAAAGAAAACAGTCCAGCCCCTGTGAGACACAAGAAGCCAGTGATGAAACCTTTGCATCATCGTCTTTGTCATATTCAGGACAAAATTCTACGTCCTCTCAAGAAAGAAATGATGAGGTTATGATGTCAGGGTCATCTTCTAAAATGAGCATTCCCGTAGTGCCCAAAAAACGCCACAAAACTCATAAAGGTGGAAAATCCTCCAAAAAAGACAAGACTGATATGAGAGAGATTTCTTCAGTATTTGATGAAAATCCTCTGGATGTGACTGCTGACATTTCTATGATTACTTCAGAGGGTAATAATGGCTGTTCTGAAGAAACCATAGTACCAGTTAGAAATATTGATTTCCCTTTCCAATCACACTCTGAACAAGCAACCTCAGAAGCTAAGAGAACGTAAGGCTTGAATTTTCTCTTTCATCATTTCTATTGCATCCATCACATAGTTATCTGAGCTACTGCATTTGGTGAAGTAAAGTATGTTCTAAAAATTATTTCACTTTGAATAATCAAAGGTATTAGTAACCGAGAGAAAGGGAAATGTTATAAGTCAACAGCTTCTCTCTTACTAGTGTCCTCCATCAAAACATCTATGGATATAAGCTACATTTACATGTTGGGGATTTTGATGACCTTGACAAACCATTTGATCAGGATTTGGTATCAGAATTCCTTAATGGAATTACAGCTATATTGTAAGGGTTAGAAATAGGTTGGGACGAGGCAAGGAACATAGTTCCTTACCCTTTAATCATCTACACCATTGAGCTATATAATTCTTCTCTTTACCAGGTTACCAGAGTCTGTGGTATCTGACACTGAGGAACACCAGGATGTTGGATTTACAGAATTTGAAAACTCTACCATGTTAAATAATGAAGAGTTCCTTGAAAGTTCCATGTGTTCAGCAATGGATTTGGAGACTGTCAAAAGGAAATTGGAGGAGTTCATTCCTCAAGTGTGGACATTGTCAGAAACATCAATCCTAAAGATGGCTGGGAGAGACCTGATCAGGTTTAAAAAGTTTAAAGAACAAGGTGAGCCCCCAGGAGGACACTGTACTGATTGGGGGACTGAAAGTAATTGGATAAAGGAGAATAAAAAAGAGATTTTATATAGTGCCTTTCATGTCCAAAATATCTGGCTTCTAGCGATTGAAATGCAGGAGACTCTATCACAGCTTCCAATTCCAGTGGAATAGCAGCCGGTTTAAATTATTTAACAGAAAGACAAAACATCTGACTTAGCTCCAGCTAGAGTGTTTCTTTAGAACAGTGATCCCCAAACTTTTTGCCCCCCCACCCCAGAGCCAGGAGCGGGGCTGTGGCTCTGAGTGGGGGATCGCGGACAGGGATAAGGAGGCCGAGGCAGGGGCCACAGCTGTGGGTGGGGGCAGGAGCAGACCCGAGGTCTGCAGTGATGACTGGACACAGAACCCTGGGCGCAGAGTGGGCAGTGGGGACCCCAGTCTGGCAGCTGCAGGTGGGACCCTAGGCGCGGGACCGGCAGCCAGGACCCCAGGCACGGATCCCCGGGAGCGGAGTGGCAGCCAAGGCAGCAGTCATGAGCAGAGCTGGGCAGCACTCCCTCCCCACCCCCTGTAGGGGGCTGGTCCAGGTTCCAGTCCCCCCACCTCCAAACATTACTCCGTGCCCCCCTCGGGGGGCGCCCCCCACAGATTGAAGGCCTCTGCTTTAGGATGTAAAACATTTACTGGCTGAATATTGTTTCCTTGTTCTGTGTTATATTCTATTGAAAATGATTGTTGCATTCCATCTGTGAACAGCTCTATTATGTCCTTATTTCCAATTCCATTTTTCTCTTATTTCAGTCTTTGTTGGTGCACATTATCCTGGCACCCAAATTATAATCACGAGGGTACCTCTGAATCATTCATCATTGCTCCCTTTCTCTGTTAATTGCTATCTTATCATCTGTTTGCCAAAATTTCCTGTAAACTTGTCTTTTCAAGATGTAATGCAAATGACATGTTTGAGTTTTTGTTTTCCTAAACCTAACTTATTGTATATTCCAGGTATGCCTATCAAGTTTGGCAGGTTTTCTCAGAAGGAAAATACTCAAATACAGAAGAACGTTGAAGACTTTTTATCGCTTACAGAAATAGAGAATGCAGAGAAACTCTTATTTACCTACCGGTACCCAGAAGAGCAACAAGCCATCACCAAATTGAAAACAAAATATGCTTTTGGTATGAAGATTGGTGAGTATTAATTATAGTTCCACTTTAGGTAGACGGATCCTGCCCTCCAGTATATGGTGGCATCATTTGCATGTCTTGTAAAATGATCTGTTGTTTAAAAATGTTCAATTGTAAATCTTACTAAAATGAAAGAAACACAGTTTCGAGATTACATATAGTTGGTAAAATATCTTTTATGCTGTTGTGAATAGCTGTGTTCATTTGTGATGGGGTTGGAGGTTGGGATTCAACTTCATCCCACCTAGCAAGATTAATTGATTTTTAAGGCCTTTATGATCAAAGGTGCAATTTATGCCATTTCTTACGGGCTGGGCAATAAGTAAACTGACTGGCTGAAATTTTCAAAGCAACCTAGGAGGCTTATTAATGAGTCTAAATCCCTTAGGCTGCTTTGCAAATCTTAACCATTGTTCTCAGTGTACATAAGCTGGCAAATTCCGTGCACAGTGTTGGCCTAAACCAAAGGAAATTAGATTACTAAAAGAGGCAGTTAGTCAAAATGTTTGTGTGTAAAATTCTATTTGCTTTGTTCCTATCTTGGAAAATTAACTATTGAACTTGTGATAATTTCCGAAATTACTTGCTAGGTCCCTTTTTCATGTGTGCTAGAAAACAGGATCAAACCATTTTTTCTCTTCAAAAAGCAGAATGTTTCAAATAACATACTTGTTCCTCTGTGTCTTTTATCTATTTATTTAATGCACTTTCAAAATTACTTTTCATACTATCTTTATTTTGTGTTGTACTAACTGTTTGACAAAACTGTTCAGGAGATTCAATTCAAATTGGTCCCAACTCCTTTTTTTTCCATTTTCTTCAGCACCATAGAATGTATTTTTACACTGATTATATAAAATCACTGATCTTTTTCCCATTACTATGTTATGTTACTTTCTTCAGTATCCTTTCCTCTGTGTCTAATATATTTTAAAACTGTATTATTTGTCTGTCTTGTAGCTGAGGGGATTCCACGGCCCTGGAAACAGGTATATTTTCGGGCAAGAAAGATGTTTGACCCAAACAACTATAAAGGGAGGTAAGAAAATAATTCAGGCAGCATCTGAATTCACAAATTGTCTCAGATGCTCACACATTAATTTATTTCAGTTTTAAAAACATATATACTAAGAGGACCACTCCCCTCCCCTGATGTGAGAGAACTTTCCAATTATTAAAACAAAATAATGAATTTACACTGTTCTGCTGACCAGTCCTAATTGATTCCAATTCCATTGCTGTTACTTTGCAACTCCCACGTAATGAAACACCCTGTCCTGCCCTCAATCTAACCCTTACACAAATATCTGAGCAAAAAGTTGGACCTTGTAGCATGTCTGGAAGGTTAAAATCTGGGTTTTGGCAGAATGGGAAGAAGTGCATTTCAGAACTGAGGCTCTCTCAGAGAATGCTCGTTGGTGAGTTTTGACTCCAGAGTTTCTGTTGTGATAGCCCCTCCCTCCTTGTTCACACAAAGAGTAGCAATCTTAAACAGCACACATATCTTGATGAGTTTGACACTGCATTAGAAAAAGCTCTCTTATGGTTGCAGTCAACTTGGGTTCATTTTAAAAACAAAATGTGGCATGTATAATTAATTGCTGATTGTTTTTTTCCTTTTAAAACATAAATTGTTGAGCCCCGTAGTCTGAAAATTCCATGACTGAATGAATAAAGTTTAGTACTCTCCAAGTACTGCCTATGTCAGAGTTCCTCTGACAAGTCTATGGGTTTACAATCACATTTTTCTACTCTAAAATATTTTTCTCTACCTTGTTGCGTCATCCATGTAAACAGGGAGACTGACTGTACAGGGAAAATGTGCATTTGACAGTGAATAAAGCCAAAGTAAATAAACTAATATTCCTGTAAGTATAAATAAATAAATAAAATAAATTAATGGAGATATCCATTGTAAGACTAGAGAGAGGAAAAGATCTGTTTCAAAGTACTACTTATAACAGGAGCGGGTATCTTTTCAGACGTTTTAAAGGTGATGTTCATCTATAGCAACCTGGGTTTTTTTTGGATTTGCAATTGAAGCTACTTACTTTTTGCTATCTTAGGTATTCTGAGGACGAAAAAGAAAAATTAAAGAAGTTTTATGCTATACATGGCAACAACTGGAAGAAAATTTCTGAGATGATGTCTCGCAGTACCCACTCAGTTGCTATGAAGTATTCTCAGATTAAGTCCCGTAAGGCATAATATGCATCATTTAAAAATAACAATTCACATTTTAAGTTACTACTCTATAAAGTATTTTTAGTATCGTTTTTGGATGTTATGAATTAAACAGTTCAGAGGGTTGATTTCTTCTGGGGGTTGCATGGGTTCTTGCTTTTCCAAATCACTGTTTTAGGTGCATAGAATTTTAGAAATGTAGGTCCAGAGGGTATCTTGAAAGGTCATCAAGTGCAGCTCCCTGCACTGATGCAGGACATGTAAACCTTAGACCATGCCAAAACATTTCCCGGACCTAAAGAAGAGTTCTGTGTAAGCTCAAAAGCTTGTCTCTCTCACTGACAGAAGTTGGTCCTATAAAAGATATTACCTCACCCAACTTGTCTCTCTAATATCCTGGGACCAAGGCTACAACAACACTGTATGGACCATTCCTGACAGGTGTTTGTTCAACCTATTTTAAATCCTCCAGTGATGGGAATTTCACAACCTTTTTTGGAAGCCACAGCCTGACTGAACAGATTTTCCTAATATCTAACCTAAATCTCCCTTGCTACAGATTAAACTCTTAACTTCTTGTCCTACCTTCACTGGATATGGAGAATGGTTGATCACCACTCTCCTTATAACAGCCCTTGACATATCTGAAGACCGTTATCAGGTCCCCACTCAGTCTTTTCTCAAGACTAAACATGCCCAGTTTTTTGGTTTTTAAACCTTTCCTCATTGGTCACCTTTTCTAAACCTTTTTAACATTTTTTGTTGCTCTCTTCTATACTCTCTGCAATTTGTCCACATCTTTCCTGAAATGTGGTTCCCAGAATTAGACACAGTACTCCAGCTGAGGCCTCACCAGCGCTGAGTAGAGCGGACAGTTACTTCCCTTGTCTTACATATGACACTCTTGTTAATACACTCCAGAATGATAATTAGCCTTTTTCACAACTGCATCATATCATTGACTCTTATTCAATTTTAGATCCATAGCCAGCCATTCCTCATTTTGTAGTTGATTTTGTAGGGAAATATACCCTTTGCAAATTCATATTATATTTAAGACAGGTTCAGTTGGCTGCAGTCCCTTTAGCCAAAGAAATGGCTAAGTATACTTTTTTGGTTTGCTGTTTCTCAAAAATGAAAAGGCTTTTTTTTTTTTTGGTAACTCTAATCTGCAGAGAGGAAAGATTTTCCCTGCTTCATGGAATGGCAGTAAAAATATTCACTGGGAGGCTTATGTAACACAGTGGCTGGTGTTAAAAAGTAGACGTATTAGTATGGGTCACTTCCCCATGCTCCTCCATTGCAAAAATAGGAACATATCTCCAGTTAGCACAAATAAGTAATGCACATACACTAGCTACTGTACAAGTATTCCTGTTACATTTTCAATTTCGTTCTTATGGAAAGTCAAGTAAACTTGTTGTTGTCTGGAGAAATTAACTTGGAGATTGAAGCCCAAACAGTGCATTAATCTAATCTCTCTCCCCTTCCACCCACACACACACACTCACTCACTCTCTCTCATTCCCATATTCTCATATAGAATGTTTGAAAAGTTGCCATTGTTTGAAACGGCATTGTAATTTAAGGTGAGCTATATTTCATCAGCAAATATTGAGAAAAAAATCACTGTTCTCTAAGGGGTCCATTTCTATTTTTCCAGCTGTTACTACAAGAAACAGATGGCATTAGCTTGTAACAGTTTTTTCTTGTTTTCCTAATTAGTTCTTTGCAGTGCACTTTGAAAATATAATGTGCTATATAAACAATAAGTGAATATCACAACACTCCTGTGTGATGTAGGCAAGTATGATTTGCATTTGTCAGACACGGAAATTGGTACAGAAGCCAGTTATCAAAAATGGATGCCTAAAGTTAGGCGCCTAAGTCCATATTTAGGCATGCAACTAAGAGGCTCAACTTTTCAAAAATGCCAAGTACCCAGCAATGTTTACTCAAGTCAGTGGGCATTGCTGGGGTGCTTGGCACTTTTGAAAATCAGGCCACTTATTTGTATGCCTGGATATGGATTTAGGCTTCTTATTTTTGGTATCCTTTTTGAAAACTTCAGCCAGAGAGGTTAGATAACTTAGCCAAAGTCTACTGAAGGACTTAGTGATAGGTGTGGGAATGGAGCTCTGGAGTTCCTGGCTCCTGATATTGTCCTTTGTTCACTTGTGATGCAGGATCAGACACTTCTTTTTCTCTTTTCTCTACTCACTTGTGAGAAGTGCTATATAAATCAATAACTTTATTTAATAATATAGAGGTTAATTCTGGTCCTTGGAGTAAGGAAGAGACACAGAAGCTAGTTCAAGCAGTGAAGGAGACCATTCAGAAGAGGGCTGATTTGGAAGACATACAATTCTTGCTACAGGCACAGAACTCAGATGGAACTCTCTCAGTTGAACGTGAACAACTATACAAGAACATATCTTGGACCGAGATAGAAGCTAAAGTGGGAACCAGATATTGGAGACAGTGTAAACAGAAATGGTAAGGTTTATTTTGGGTCTGGCTACTAATACACACTTCTGGAGTTACCTCTGTTACCTTCTTGTTCCCTTTCCTCAAACTAGATGTACTGTGGCATATGTTTGCATGATTAAACATCTGGTCATAATAGATACGTGTCACATCAGTTGGTTTTAAAAGACCTCCTTCTTTTTCAGTTCCAAAACTTGCGTTTACCTGTACACAGACTATGGCCCCAATTCTACAAAGACATAAGAATGTGCATAACTGGAAGTGGGGCTACTTTCACGGGTGAAGTTACACATATGCTTAAGTCTTTGCACGGTCTGGGCCTGTTCTATTGTTGTCTGTGACAGTGTGGTGTTACATATTATGAATTATTTTTTGAAAGAAAAGAGGCAACTTCATAGGCACAGTTGGTGGCTTTCATCATAGTAATGAAAAGAAATGGTTAGGGAAATGATGGAAAAGTAAAAGTTTTAAGAAATAGGAGATCTAGAACCAAAGTTTGCCCTTACACTGGTGCAAATCTGGAGTAATTCCACTATAGTGAGTGGAATTACACTGATGTAAGTGACAAGAGATTCAAGCCCCTAGATTTGAATCTTGCATTAGACTGAGCCTCTTGGATCTGAACAGTTTCACTTACAAAACATGTTAGCAAGCTCATAAGAGAGGTAAAACCATTGGAAGGTAGGGGAGAAAGGGTCTTAGAGGGAAAAGCAAAGCTATAGAGCCATATAAGACAATTAACAAAACACATAACTCTCTACTTTAGTGGGGAACAAAAATAGATCTTTTTTTAAACCCTAACCCTGATCCTCCTCCCACCCCACCCCCCTACCCCCAGACATGGTGGGAAAATGCTCTTTTCTTATCTTTGTTTTCCCCAGGATTTCAATTGTAACAAAGAAAATGTCCAATGGGCAGAATGTATATGGTGGGACTAAAGGTTTACAGGCCAAAATCAATCTTATTAAAAGGTATGGATCATATTTGTGCAATGTTCTGTGTTTTTTGTCTAGGGATCATGGGTTATGCTATGAAAGTGTCCTGATTGATAAGAACCTGCTAGTAAAGTAAAAATCTGGAGTACATGTAGGGGGAAAGTGAAGAGTGGGAGGTTTCTGGATTATTAAACTCCAAGGACAGTAACCTCCATGGTGTTATATTCCACACTTAGGTTTCTGTAATGTTTATACAGGCGTTTTGTAACAGAAAAACAGTTATAAAGCACCCTAATAATTATCCTGGGGACTTAGACTGTGGCTTGACTATGTAAAAACAGTACTTTCGTACTCCACGGAGCTGCTCCTTGTGTATGTTCAGATTCATATTTGTTCTCCATTTCTTTTTATTCTTGTTAGTCCTACAGAGCCAACATAGCTGATATTGAGCAAGTACTATGTTCTTTTCCATCTTGTGCATCATCAAGAAAATTACTTAAATTCCAATCAGTAACAACTGTGTAATCCTGTTGCCTTCAGTGGTTTTGCCACAGGTGAATGAGAGCATGATCTGAAGACAGGCAGTTGCATGCATGTATTATTGAGGACCTAATTTGGCTTTCAGCACCTTTATCTACTGGTAATGAAGCATGAGATGGAAAGAGCATAGGCTGAATCTTCATGGCTGTCACTTGGAAAAAAATGTTTTTACTCTTGTAATCAGAGCACACACAATCTGGAAAATTTTAGTGCAAATAGATTAAACTTTCAGAAAGATAGGAGCAGTTCAATATAAGGACTTTAACTAAATGTTTCTACTTTAGCACCTTAACTTACTATTATTATTATTATTTTATTATTGTAATTTATTATTCGTATTATCATAGTACCTAAGAGCCATAGTCATAGATCATGACCACATTGTGCTAGGCACTGTAGAAACACAGAACAAAAAGGAGGTCCCTGCCCCATGGAGCCTAAAATGTATAATACAATAGACTAGACAACAGATGGATATAGACAGTGTAAGCCTTGTCAGTGCGCATGAAACAATATTTGAAAATGCTGTTGTGAGTACAAGGAGTAGAAGATATTTTTATATAGCTTTGTTTTAATTTGCAACCTTAATGTTTATGCACTTAACACACAAGCACACTTACACGCAGATTTTACCAGCCCAAAATGTGCTGTGTCTTGTAATGGGGAGAAGGAACATAGACTCAGGGGTTTAGTTAATTGCCGTCTCAGATCTCCCTATAAGTTCCTTCTGTATTTTGATTCTCAGATTGTATGAAATGAAGGTGGAAGACGCTAATGAAGTGAACTGGGAAGAGCTCTGTGAGATAATTGGGTAAAAACATTTGTTTATTATATGGCCACAAACAAGTAGCATTTATCATACAACTTATCTGGCTTGTGCTACAAAGGAATCCACAGGTTTGGACCCATACAGCCTCATGTTGTCCTGTTAAATGCAATAGGATTCTGCACTTGCAGAGATCTCCGCAAGATTAGAACCTAAAACTTTGGGAATCAGTGTTGAAATTTAAGATGCCGGAAAGCTATTTCTTCTACCCACCTCATCTTATAGCCATACAAATACTGCCTACATTTTGAGGCTGAGTTGCTGTTCCCTATATGAAAGCCTGTGATGAATAACACTGGGGACATTTTTATTTCATCATTATAGTATAATTATTGGATAATTGAACTGTAATTTTGCAGTCTTTTCTTAGAACAGAATGGATGCTGTATGTAAAATTACCCAGTACTGTTGACTTCGTGTACTGAATTTTCCGGATCATACAATAGAGGTGATTTGAAGGGAAAATATTTTCCACTGTAAACTCCACTTACTGTTTAGTGCACATTCATAACATACAGTGTTTGCCTTGATGTACTAATGCTAAAGGGACAAGAGTGTCTTGGCCAATATTTTTTATTTATTTGGGATATGTATTCAGTGGTCTAAAGACCAAAAAGATTATAGCTAACACTGTGAGAGGTTGGTTAATTGGAGCAAAAAGTGCCATTCCCATGAATGGATGCCATTCTAATAGTGAAAGTGAAACTTCCCGATAGTATGTTGTATCACTAATTTTGAACTTTTCTCTTTTCAGAGATGTCCCTGAAGCCTATGTTCAAGCCAAATTTTACAAGTTAAAAGCTACCAGCGTCCCTTCTTGGCAAACAAAGACTTTTCCCGGTTAGTGTATTTATGGTTGCATTGTGTGTCATTCTGTCAGGTTTGTCCCTATATAATTAGACTAAGATCATACACATTCTATCATCGTTTAATATTTTTGATGTATAGTTACGCAATAGCACCCAATCACTGATGCAGTTCACAGTGTCAGTCTGCATTGCCCAACCACCCTAGACTTGGAACTTTTAGTACTACTTTTGTTAGAAAGCATTTATGTGTGTGTGTATTGATAGGATTATCAGTCCAAGCTCTACCCATTGGAGATGCTGCTCCTAGTAGATATTCAAAATATGATCATTCATGGTCTCTATGCTTGGCTTCCTCTCGGTGAGACCAAATATGCCCATGGGCTCTGCTGGGAAACTTGGACCTGACTTGCCCTGTATTAGACATGTATGTCCCACTGGGCTTCTTGAACGTGGCTCCCATAAAGGGTGGCAATGTGGTTTATATGCCTCGTAGAGCTCTGCTAGTCAATCTGGGCTTGGCTCTTTCTTGATTTGAGGTGGGAAGAAGTGGTGCTTTTTCCAAGTCAACTTGCTCCTAGTGCCAAAATGATCTGTCATTATACATTGTGCAGGTCTTCATATATTCTCTCCCCATTCCTTTCTGGCATGCTTTGAGGAGCCATGAAACTGTTAACAATATTGACATTTAAAGTATTATCACTGGGTGTCTGAATTAGCACCTACTGTATGAGATGAATAGGGCAGGTCACACCAATCAGAGCTATTGTTTTGGGTACCGCAAATGCAGTCAGACGTCAGTGTATCAGTTATATGCTCAGTTCACATTTTCAGTGCTATCTCAGCAACCATAACAGCTAGAACATTAATTTAAAAATAAAAAGCCTAGGTTCTGGAGAACAAGGAGGCAGCATGAAAAAGACATTGGTAACCAATTTGAGCCCTGAAGGGTATAAACAGAGTACAGTGGTGGAATACCAAGCTGTGAAGGGTGTAGGGCATTGAGGTTTCCCATTAAAAGATTATATTAAATTATTCCTTTTTAAACCATCAGACATTTAAGTGGAGATTGTTGCAACATTTTTATAGTACTGTGTTATACATATCCATCGCACCTTTAAACCAAGGTTCTTAAAGCACTTCCAACTAATTAAGACATACCAATCACTTCGTAAGATTGTATTATCATCCCCATTTGACATGTGGTTAAGGGATTTACTCAAGTTCACAAAGTGAATTATTGACAACAAGTAAGACGACTCAGGAGTCTGAGCTCCTAGTCCCCTAATCTGCCACTCAACAGCGTCCATCACATAATACCTTTCTGATATTAAACCAGAAAAACTTCCTTTTTGAATCTGTGATTAAGACCATGCAGAACAAATTCATGGTTAGAGCAGAAGACCAAGAGACTCAGGATTCCTGGGTTCTATTTCCAACTTGTTGACTTGCTCCCTAAGCTTAGTCAATTCACTTCTCTTTGTCAAAGTTCTGATATCAGTAAAACAGACCTTATGCTTATGGGGGTACATTGCAAACATTAATGTTAATATGGTGCCTTGAGATAGTCTGTCTGGAAAAAGTGCACCATATACTCTTAGCACATAAATGCAATTGTTAATTTAATCAGCAAAAAAAAAGTAACAATACCTTTAGTTTTGCAAACCTTTCTGAGAGAACACAGTTTGCTAATGAAAAGACCAAGATGAGATTAAAACTAAACTGAGTATTGTTCATTTTTAAAGAAATAATCGATTACCTTTATGATGAGACACTTCCATTGCTTGAGAAAAGATTAGAAAAAAGGCAGAAGAGGCCTCAGAGTTGTGACATGTCGCCTTCCAGCTGCGAGAGAAAGGTTTTCCAGTTCAGCGATATCTTTGACTACAATGAAGATGATGCTGATGACAATGACTGATTATCCTCCAAAATGTTCCCTCTTTGCACACCCCCAATATGAAAAATGGATTTTGATTAAACTGGGTTAAATCAGAAACTGAATGTATATG
This sequence comes from Chrysemys picta bellii, assembly GCF_011386835.1. NCBI lineage: Eukaryota > Metazoa > Chordata > Testudines > Emydidae > Chrysemys > Chrysemys picta. The sequence goes on along the minus strand of NC_088808.1, from coordinate 16,513,467 downwards.
GCCATGAAATAATGGGAAGAATGAAGACACGCAAGTCTGCTTCTATTGTTTTGTATTGAACAGAGAAGTAAATACAGATTATTTTTTGCAGTATCTTTGTTATTAGAGACTTTTAACCTTATCTTCAGATTGTTTGAGGAAGCTAAAGGTCACTTTGTATTGGACTTGTGGAAACACTGAAAAACAATATTTTTTTCTTAATATTTCATTCATTACAAATTTGCTTAAAGTCCTGGGTAAGCCTGTCTGAATGAATTTAGGTTTTCAGCATTCTAATGTCAAGTTAGGATCTTCTTTTTAAAAAAAAATTGCCTTACCAAAAAAAAAAAAAGTCTGTGTAAGGAGAATTTTTTTTAATTTGCTGTGTTCAGTATGTATTTAAAAAAATGCAACAAACTGTTTAGGTAAGTAGAGGGTACCACCAGTCTTCAGAGATAATAACAACTGTGGATAAATCAACTTGAAATGACTAAGATTTTGTAGATTCTGTCAAACATTTTCCACCTAATTGAAACATTGGAATATTAATGAAGCCAGTGTACTGTTAGCCAGACTGCAGAGAATTGATTGCTATATGGCTAATTTAAGCTGTTACACTGGTGAGTCAGTAACTGCACAGTTGCCCCCTTTCTCCTTGCGCTCCCCTTTGCTCTGACTGGCTAAGACAAATCCATTTCAGTATAATCACTTATACGACCAAACTGATTTTGATACTGTAAAAATGGTCAAATAACTGAAGTTTATAAACAGACTATTGATCTGAAGAATTTTTTCAGAAAAGTATGCTTAAGAATCTTTATTACATAGCCCACATTGGGCACTGTAGAAGTATTAGAGTAATAAATTTTTGAAGAATTATGGAGCATTTCTGGGCCTCTGGTTAAATAGTATCCGTTTATAAAATGTCCAAATTCATAGAGGAGCCATAGTGAGGTCTCTTAGGTGCATCATGTGTTTTTATTGGCCTGTGCATTTTATATTTTTCTTTTTAATCAAAAATATTAACTTTTATGAGTAAAAACTTTTAGGTTTGTTTCCTAAGGGCTTGTCTACAGCTGAAAACTGTTCCAGAATAAGGAAGGGAACAAGTTTAGTTCAGAAAACTGTATTACTAAGACTGCTTATTCTAGTGTCAAACTCTGCATTTATGCTTCGTGTATGCTCAGTGTGGTGGTATGTTGCCAGTTCTTCAATATTAGAATGATCTATTCATAGTTGTTAAAACCAAACAATACCACTGTAGTCATCTACTCAGACCTCTAGCAAACACAGGCCATAGGACTTCCATGAATTCAGAATTTAGAAAGCTATTCATCTGCTGAGACCTGAAATTCGGTTATTTCTCCAGCAACAGTTGATGACCCAATAACAACTAAAAAAAATCCAGGAGCTGCACTGTTTTAGATGATTGTGACATCTTGTGTTGCTGCAGGGGAATCGCAAAAGCCTGAATTGTAGTTTTGGCAGTTATTTTGTTTTAAAAACAGCTGTAATATGTCCTGCATAAACTGTTAGTAGTTTTGGAGCTCGGGTTACTCTGTTTTAATCTTTTATACAACAAAAAAGGGCATATGTGCCTTTTCCTTTGACTACTTTTTTACTGTTTCTATTAAAACTGAAGTGATACACTTAAGATTTTCTTATTCTTTTTTAATATAATGCAGAGAGAAAATTGTCAATAGATCATATATTCCTTTTTTTGTAGGGAAATATTTCTATGTAAATATTACAATAATAAGAATATTGATGGACAAGATGAAAATTGTACATATGTCTTCATTTTATGATTTCATTGTTGTAAGATAATGGCAATTTTCTGTAAATAGATAAAGAGAATGTAAATAATTTGGTGTGACTGCAAGTAAAGTTTGTCTTTGTATAGGGTTTGTTCATTGCATTTTCTATAAAGACTCATCAGAAAATGAGGATACAAGCAGTATTGCAACCTGTTATGATATTTAGTGTATTACTTAAACTTCCACCTCCTGGAGTCAGGTTGTTAGGTGAGAATCTTATCTCTCACTTTTTAAAAAACTTTCCCGTTTGAAAACTGTAAACCCTAAAGGCTCAAATACCAGAAGGCAAATAAAAAGAATCCAAAATTTATTATTTTTAAAGTCTCATTTTTAAGCCAATCATGATTTTTTGGGAGTCTGACTCATGATTTTTGAATGTGTGGGATTAGTAATACTGTACAAGTGGATGCTGGCTAATCCTGGCCTACAAAGATCACATTTTAGCATCTGAAAAACTGAGATGCTTGTTCTGATTGTATGCACTCAGCCAGACACACAAGTAGTGATGTCAGTTGTTGGTTCTGTGTGTGTTCTTTCTGTGTGATGCACCGGCTCTATCCAGATAGCCAGTATAGCAGACTCTGATCAGACTGCCCAAGAAGACAACAGACTCAGATCAGTGGTGAAGGCACTCAGCCAGGTTTATTGCCAACAAAGCACAATACTAATGCCCCGGCTCAAAATACACTAATACATGTATGCCTGTGACAATGGACCAGCTCAGTGAGCAGTAGGACTTTCCACTCCCCCTCGGCCAGACAAAGACACCCCTTCTGGGACCCCCTTCTTATACATTGATACAAACAAGTTACGTATTGCTCCTCTGATGTGGTTAGTTACCACCCTTTACCTTGTATTTGTTGATCCAATCAAAACATCTCTATCCATCAGGGCTGGCTTTAGGCCGATTCCCCCCAATCGGGCCCCGCGCCTAAGAGGGCCCTGCGCCCTAAAGAAGAGCGCCTAACTTAGGCACCTTTTTAATTTTTTTTACTCACCCGGCATCGGTCCGGGTCTTCAGCGGCACATTGGCAGCGGGTCCTTCACTCGCTCTGGGTCTTCGGCGGCATTTTGGCGGCATGTCCTTCAGTGCCGCGGAAGACCTGGAGTGACGGAAGGACCCACCGCTGAAGACCCAGACCACCGCCAGGTATTCGAATCGGGCCCTGCCCTTCCTAAAGCCAGCCCTGCTATCCATCACTGTGTCATCCTGACCTTATCCTTAGGAGGGGTCAGTGTGCCCCTGTATCATCTTTGGGGAGTGTATTTACACCATAACCTTGTATCGAGGTGTTCTGGCACAATCCTTCTGGAATGTGTTTACGTGAATACTTAGTGCCTAACAGTGCTTGTGTTTTTGCAGTGCCAGGCCTGTTCTTGCCAAGTTCATGTATTGGATAGTGAACTTGCAAGCAAGCATCTGCTTTTGCTTGTAGCTTGATTCTTGCTAACTTTGCTTTATATCAGCAGGGCCTGACTTTTGCTCACTTTAGTTCAGCCCTTAGGCCTTGTACCAGGCCCCATGTTTCAGGCTCTTTCTTTCTACTACATTCCACCACTTTTTATCCTTTTATGGGGAGAATGTTTTACCCACCATCTTGGAAAAGCACAGTGCATGGACTGAAGATTACCCAGTGGGCTAAACACTGTTGTATGACCACCTGACATTACTATCCACACATTCATGCCTCTCTGTCCCTTGGTCTGAACATTCCCTTGTATGACCCTTGGACAGATTTTATTTTCCAAGTGTTTTTAGTCTCTAATGGTGGGCCTGGAAATGTCAGATTCGGGACTTTGATTGAGGAATGTAGTTTTATAGTTCTGAAATACTGGGTTAGGCACTGTTACAGTATGTTCCACAATGCTATGAATATGAGGAGTAAAACAAAAATTCACACATGAGGCCTCCATATATAAATTTCTTGTGATTAGTTACTACACAGTAGGTCCATCCATGTTACAGATTATCCTTACTGCTGGTTGTTACCATCTGGTAAGCTTTGCTGAGCAGGAGACTAGCCTGTGTGGCTAGCTTCTCTGTTCCAATGGATTGGCCTGAATTATTCTGGCCACACGTTGGAGTTGCGAAGTCAATAACATTCCTGGCATAACAAGCCATGGTCAAAGCTCTTTAGGTTTGCTTTGCTCTATGACAGCGGTTCTCAAACTGTGAGTCAGGGCCCCATTTATGGAGTTGCCAGGGCTAGCTTAGACTTGCTGGGGCCTGAGGCTGAAGCCTGAGCCCCACTGCCTGGGGCCAAAGCCGAAGCTCGAGGGCTTCAGCCCTGGACAGCGGGGCTCAGGTTACAGGCCCCCTGCCTGGGGCTGAAGCCCTTGGCTTCGACTTCACCCCTGAGCCCCGCTGCCCCTGGGTAGCGGGGCTTGGGCAGGCTCAGGCTTCATTCCTTCCTCCTGGGGTTGGATAGTAATCTTTATTGTTGGGAAGTGGTTGCAGTGCAATGAAGTTTGAGAACCCCTGCTCTATGATACATGAGTAGTGGATGTTGATCCAGTTGTTTCTTGAAGATGCTGTCTTCCAGATAACCTACTGAATGGACAGTAACCAATTTATCAAATATTGCTATGCTGGGATTCACTATTGTTAACCAGATACTGAACAAAATTGTTTTAAATAACATGTGCCTCAGTTAGGATGCACTATCTCTATATTAGAGACTAACAAATTTATTAGAGCATAAGCTTTCGTGGACTACAGCCCACTTCTTCAGATGCTGTAGTCCACGAAAGCTTATGCTCTAATAAATTTGTTAGTCTCTAAGGTGCCACAAGTACTCCTGTTCTTTTTGCGGATACAGACTAACACGGCTGCTACTCTGAAACCTATCTCTATATTATGACTGGTACTAACAGGGAATTTGTCTACACAATTTGACATATTGCCCATTTACCATTGTTTTTGTTATACACTGAGGACAATACCAGTTAGCTGTTTATTACTAATAAGATCAGTATCAGGGGGTAGCCGTGTTAGTCTGTATCTACAAAAACAACAAGGAGTCTGGTGGCACCTTAAAGACTAACAGATTTATTTGGGCATAAGCTTTCGTGAGTTAAAACCTCACTTCTTCGGATGCATAGAGTGAAAGTTACAGATGCAGGCATTATATACTGACACATGGAGAGCAGGGAGTTACTTCACAAGTGGAGAACCAGTGTTGACAGGGCCAATTCAATCAGGGTGGATGTAGTCCACTCCCAATAATAGATGAGGAGGTGTCAATTCCAGGAGAGGAAAAGCTGCTTCTGTAGTGAGCCAGCCACTCCCAGTCCCTATTCAAGCCCAGATTAATGGTGTTGAATTTGCAAATGAATTTTATTGTTTCTCTTTGAAGTCTGTTTCTGAAGTTTTTTTGTTCAATGATAGTGACTTTTAAATCTGTAATAGAATGACCAGGGAGATGTCTCAGGGATGGGAGATAGGATTGTGAGAAAGGCTCTGAGTTGCTGGAGTGGCAGAGGCTAGAAACAGGCTAAGTAGGAGATAATGGCAGTGGTGTTATAAGCAACAGAGGGTCCTGTGGCACCTTTGAGACTAACAGAAGTACTGGGAGCATAAGCTTTCGTGGGTAAGAACCTCACTTCTTCAGATGCAAGAAGATGCATCTGAAGAAGTGAGGTTCTTACCCACGAAAGCTTATGCTCCCAGTACTTCTGTTAGTCTCAAAGGTGCCACAGGACCCTCTGTTGCTTTTTACAGATTCAGACTAACACGGCTACCCCTCTGATAGTGGTGTTATAATCACCCTGAGTGTAGGACAGGTGGTACCTGCCCTGCCAAACTCCTGTCAACCCTCCCCTTCCTTTCCAATTACTCCCCCAATATGTTTTTAATTCTCCTGCCCCACTTCCCCTTCATCCCCCTTTCCCTTGTACCTTCCCCTGTAGCCTCATCCACTTCTTCCTGCCTACCTAGGGTGGCCGCTCACCTGTTCCCAGAATAGTGGTCATTCTGGGAATAGTGTGGGCCCACCCCTGGCCAGCGTGAGCTTGTACATAGGGTGCATGCAAGGTCACACCACAAGGGCAGCACCTGCACTGGCATGACCTCATATGCACTGTGCGCATGAGGTCACACTGGTGGGGGTGGAGTGGTATGTTCAAAATGGCATATTCCCTGTCTGCTGCCGGATAAAACTATGTCTGGATTTGTCCCAGTTCAGGAGGGGGGGGACACCGTCAGTTAGCAGCTGTCAGTGTTGCTAACTCTCCTGATTTTGTCACGAATCTTCCCCTTAAAGCCCCAGCTCCGGGAGTCCCGTGGATATGTGACGGTTGCAGGCTTCATTTGAAGATTTGGGGCTGGCAAGAGCGGGGACAAACTTGCCCAAAAGAGGCACCATTTATGCTCCTCATTTTCAGGGACTGGCCCAGGTTCACCCAGGCAGGCTGGTGCCAACCTCAATTGAAACCAAGTCCTCCTCCTAGGCTAGTGCCTTGGACCACTCCTCCCTGGCCGCTTCTACGTCCCTCCCGCTTTCCCCTGCTCTCTGCTCCTCCCGACACACCTGCCGCTGGCCCTTTAAGACGCCCCACCCCCCCGGGGCGGGGCCCCTCCAGGTTAGAGTTGGGCGCTCCGGGCCCCGCCCCGCCCCGGAGGAAAAACAAACTCACTTCCGGCTGAGACACCCGGCTGGGCCGGAAGTGAGGAGAACGTGGGGTGGGGGTTGCGCCGGGGGCTGGCCTGAGCGGGGAAGCGTTGGCTGGATGCCCACCGGAGCCATGGTGGCGGAGTAGCGCTGAGGCCCGCGCCCAGAGGCTGGCGGTGGGAGGAGGTGAGGGGGCAGCCGAGGGGGAGGGAAAGAGGAGAAGCCCCCGAGCCTGGAAACGTCGTTCCTCCCCCGCTCCCCCACCCGAGCCTGGAGCCTGCTCCAGCCCCCCCCCGCCAGTGCCCCCCCTGGGCCTGAAGACTGCTCCAGTTCCCCCTCCGGCCAGTGCCCCCCCCCGAACCTGGAGACTGCTCCAGCCCCCCCCCCCTCCGCCAGTGCCCCCCCCCCCCGAGCCTGGAGAATGCTCCAGCCCCCCGCCCTGGCCAGTGCCCCCCTCCCGAATCTGGGGACTACTCCAGCCCCCCCCCCTCCCCGCCAGAGCCCGTCCCGAATCTGGGGACTGCTCCAGCCCCCTCCCCTCCGCCAGTGCCCCCCCCCCCCCGAACCTGTGGACTGCTCCAGCCCCCCCTTCCGCCAGTGCCCGCCCCCCCCCCGACCCTGGAGACTGCTCCAGCCTTCTCCCCCCTCCCCCCGGCCAGTGCCTTCCCCGAGGCTGGAGACTGCTCCAGCCTGCCCCCCCCCCCCCCCAGGCTGGAGACTGCCCCTGCCCACACCCCCCCCCGCCAGTGCCCCCCTGAGCCTGGAGACTGCCCCCCCTCCCACCTGCCCTGTGCCCTCCTGAACCTGGAGACTGCCTCCATCCTGGCCAGTGCCTTCCGAGCATGGAGACTGCTCCTACCTCAGCCCCCTGTTCCCTTCTCCCCTGAGTATGGAGACAAGTCTTGTGCCAGTGACCCCAGAACGTGGAGACTGCTCCCTTGCCAGTCTTCTCAGCCAGTGTCACCCGCAGTATGGAAATTGCCCCCTCCTCTGTTATTCTCCAACCTCTTCCCTACAGACATGCAGAGCTAGGAAGTAAATTCTTCTGCTTCCCCAGATCCCCATCACACTCTGTTTAGGAGCTCAACTCAAATCCTTACCCCTAGCAGAATTCCTCCTTTTGTAGAAAACATGTGTATACTCCACCCCCATAGGAATTGGGCCCCAGTTGCCAAAAAATCCCTCCCTGTTCTTCCACCACTCTCTTCCTGTCTTCCCTGCCATGGAATAGATGAGTCCCCCTCTGGGATGTCTTCACCTGTAGCTGGCATCAGGTATCACTCTCCCCATGACCAGACCTTTCATTTCTTCCTGAACTGGCTGACACTTACTAGGCATTCCAGAGGCAACACTCCTAGAAAACACACACTTACTCTGTTCATGCCCTAACATTTTTTTAAAAACATTTAACGTTTTTTAAAACACTAATGGTCCTGTCCTGCCCTGTCCTGTCCCACAGAAGTTGTCTTAAGACTGTGGAAGGCTTAAAATGTTAAAGGGAGGCATCTAGTTATTTTGAAGTATATTGTACAGATGTTGCTGAAGTGCCTTTAATCACTCATAGGCAGCATCTCCTGGTTTGTCCAGTGATGTGGAGCAGTTCCTTACACTGTAAGGAAGCCACTTGCATGTTAACAACTTGCAAGGAGGTAACATCTGTCTTACTGGATAATTAATTAGCCAGTACTTATAGTGACTGGAACATGCAGTGCACTATATGTGTTAAGTTTTTGTATATAGTTATGGTTGAATTCTATTTTCTATTCTAATCCTTTTTGTTTGGTTGCTCATAATTTTAAAACTAATTCCTGAGGTGCTGAAATTTTCATGGCTTGCTCTCAATCTGGAGGTGATTTAATCTGTTTTTGGAAAAACTGAACAAAATTGGGTGCATTATTTTTAAGTTTTTAATCAAAAAGTTTGTATATGGGCTAATTCAATGACTAAAAATATAACAAACTTAGCTTGGTTTGTAGATCTCATTGAGATAGAAGGAACAGAACAAGTTTGAAGAATATTGGTTCAGTAATTTTAAAGTTAAAAGCATGTAAATAGGGAAACTTTGTGCATGCTTAGTAGAATTTTGCTGTACATCTTGACAGATGGCTCCAAAAAGATACAGCTCTTAAATGTTGGCGTGCTGAAGCACTTTCAAAAGTCAAAATTACTTCTCAATAATACATTAATTTTGGCTAACTATGCACCTGTGCTTAATGTATTGCTTTCAGCATGCTTTGTGCTGGAAATGTATTAAAAATTGTGTAAGATTTTATTTTTGGCATTTGTAGAGATCATCAAGGACAAGATAGTGTTCTTGCTTATTACTTAAAGATCAAGCAAAACCAACTATTGTAATTGTTGGAAGATTGTTAAATTAACTGGATACAGATATCTAAGAACCTTGGATGGTAGGTGCAACCTTTATGGAAAAGGAAGACTGGGGTATGTCATGAAATAAAGGAATTTGGGGCATTTTCCTGTCCATGATAAACAGCGATATAAATATAAGTAGAAGTGAGGTAATGCTTTGGAACAGAATGAAGATGTAACTTATGCAAAACCTGTTCTTCAGATAGGTAAAGTATTAACTCATTCCTTTCTGTATATGCTGCTGAATCTTTGACTAATAATCTTTTGATTACTAAGCTTGCATAAGCTTTGGTTATTTGACCTATCATAACACTGATCATCTAAAACTGAACCCTAACAGAAACTATTTAAAGCCTGAGAATGTGTAGTGTTAGAGATGGTGGAGAGTTTGAGATGGCCTTGTTTTGATTTTCACATTTGAAAAGCAGTTGGGGCTAAGACATCTGAGTTCAGAAGGCATTGTACAGCACGTAACAGAGGGCTTGGGGATTGGAGCTTCTGGGCACTACTGTAATAACAATATTATTAAATATTTATTAATGTGTCTAGCAAATTACGTTTTCAACAGTCAATGATGTGCCCTTGTCTCATTGAATAAGGTATCCAGTGAATGAAGCAAGACTCCATAGGAGGCCTTGCTTTAATGATTGTGCACCTTGTGCAGGATAAGACATTCTGATTGTGCTTAGACAAATAGTTTCAGATTATAATTTAAAAAAAACTAGGTAATTCCTTTAACAAAATCTTGGTGAGAGTGTTAAAGGTTGCAGGTAAATTCTCAGAAGTCAGGAAATGCTGGTTCTTGTTTGGATTATTTAGTGCAAAAACTAACTTGGGAGTGAGAATATTTGTAAAAATATACTTGGCCTGGTCTTCCTTTGTTGTTGTTGAAGATGGTTTTTATTTTTTTACTCTGCCAAGCTGTTTGGCATCCTTATATTGCTATGGAAAATATTTTGATGATGTCATAAACAAAACCATATGACTTAATTGCAACATCAAATAGGAGAAGATGAGTTGAGAGAATTGCCCCTTGTTTAGACATAACTCTTGTATTATTAACAAGCCAGTGATGCAAATGATAGAAAAATGTGATAAGTAGATTTATAGTTAAGATAATTAAAACTTTCTCCAGTATGCATATTAATTAATGTTCATAAGGAATGGCATAAAATGAAGGAAACTAATTCATTTTTAAGCCAATAGACTTCCCTGGCTAAGTCAGCAAGATACAAAACACGCATGCATAGCAGTTTTGTTTGTTATCTGGGGAATCTTACTAAGTTTTTCTTTTTCACTCACACTTCATGTTCTCTCAAAGTCCATATCAGTGCTGGGCTTCACTGTTACGGAACCATGTTCAAACATATTTCAGCAAAGCCCACAGAAATGAACTTGTCAGAGTTCAGTAGTGTTGTTCTTTGGCCCAGTTACAGCCCAATTCCATTTTGTAGTGGAGACCTATGCAACGACTTAACCTGGTAATGGAATTCAGATAACTGAAATTTAAGGTCTTGTCTAAGTTACATAACCAAGACAAGCTGTAAACTGGTCCCCAGATGTGGTGAGATTGACGGTGTAGACTGGCCCTGAATTAATTTCTGTCATGATTTGGTCACCATTATGACTCTTCACGTGGTGGTGGTGGCTCTTTAATCTTAGGTTTTCTAAAAACTTAAATAGTAAGTTAAGTATTTAACATATACATCATATTCTCTCACCTGTCCTCTTACTTAACATATACATCATATTCTTATTTAACATATACATAACTTATTTAACATATACATCATATTCTCTCACCTGAGTGATCTCTTACTCTGTACTTAGTCCCATTAATTTCAATAGGGCTGCTTGACAAGCAAGGTACACCCCAATGTGTGGACAGTGGTGGCAGAATCTGACTTACAGTTTACATAGTCTAATACAAGGGATCCTGAAACTTTTCAGTGTGGCCTATATCCTATTAGAAAAATTCTCATAGACCACCACTTCCTTTCCATTTATGGTTATGTAAGGTCACAGTGTCAAGTACAGAAACTGGTATCAGGAAAAAAAAATAGAAAAAAGTTTTTAATTGCGTTGTAATGCAGTTTAGCATCTGGAAGCAAGGCATGGACCACCAGCAAATGCTTCAGGGAAAAGCAGTGGTACGGTGACTACAATTTGGGCACCAGTGAAGGCACAGGGATGTTAAAGTTGTTGAAGATTTAAGATCCCTGTAATATTCAAATTAACTTGTGATATTTCAGCCAGTTTTTAAGAATAGGTGGGCTATCTTAAAATTCATAATTAAGAAAAGTCTACTACTTTTAAATATAGCTGATTTATTGTATGGTATTAGTGAGGATATATGTTAATCCAGCTGTAGGCCAGTATTATGCAGATGTATGTTTAGTAGTCGACATTAACCAAATGATTTATTGGAATATTTGGTCAGGAAGAATAAGTCAATGTCTGGTCCTCGAATGTTTAGAATACTGTGGATTTGTGAAAATATTTAGAAATGCTGACAAGAATTGCCCATTTTGGAGACTTTTATTATTTTAATTATAGTGACAGAATATGAACTTTGATTAGACTGTTACTCCAAGCTGTGCACTACGTTGTTTCATTAGGGGAGTCTCATAAACGCAATAGAAATTATCTGGATCTTATCCTCAATTTCAAGGCCATTAATATTTAGACTATTGCTTATGGAGTGCTAGTTCACCAAGTCCTCCTTTCCAAATGTCAGTGGTCATATGATAGCTAATTGCTCCTCACACAACAGATATTACTGATGCAGTTTAGGATAAACCCATAACAATTGAAACTGACACAGTTTTAGGTGATTGCTTACTAAATATTTCTCAAGGCATTAAATATGCATGTACCTCCACTTTCATAGCTTCATAAAGCAGTATAATACACCTCTACCCCAATATAACGCTGTCCTCGGGAGCCAAAAAATCTTGCCGTGTTATATCGAACTTGCTTTGATCTGCCGGAGCGCGCAGCCCCGCCACACACACCCCCTCCCCCCCCCGAAGCGCTGCTTTACTGCGTTCTATCCGAATTTGTGTTATATTGGGTCGCGCTATATTGGGGTAGAGGTGTATTTGCCTAATTCAAGACTATCCAGCAAATTGAGGAACTGTCCTTTTCAGTACCATTCCTGTGTGGGTTAAGTAACAATAAAAACCATGTGCACAAACCCCTTTTCATGAAAGTGAGTACCTTTTAGGAAGTAATACTAATAAATTAGGTTGTCACCCTAACTGATGCAAAGTGAGGAGAATGAAAATGTTTGATTCATAGCCAGTGTATATAGAATTGGCATTAATAAAGCTGAGCACCTGTAGTTACACAATTGTTATATAGAATCTATTCTTGTTTGTTTATTATTAGCTTGGTAGAAGTGATAGAATTTATCTTAAACTGCTCTTATTCTGAATGTAGGGGTAGCCACTTGTGGAAATTTCAGGGATGACTAATAAACTGAAAAATCTTAAATCCATTTTCTTAAATTTAAGCGACAGCTTCATTGAACTATGAGAATCTTAAGGAGGTGAAGCAGAACTAATCAAACTTTGTATCGATAAACCCTTGTTTTCACAAACAACTGTTCTGATGCATACGTATATTAATGTTGTATATGTTGAAAGAGTTGATTAAAGTTGTATTGTGGGCTAGTTATGGATTCTTCAGTTAAATGCAAGGTGAAATTTTGCATATCAATGTTATCCAAATGTATTAATTGTAAGAGAAATAAAATACTTTTTAATTATTAGTTTTTAAATTTTGTTTTGTAGTTCACTGGGAACTGTAGGTGTTCAAATGCTCTGAAAATGAGGCCACTTTTATTAGGTCCATAAATATGGATATAAATGCTTAAACTTGGTCACTTACATTTGATTGTTTTGGACTTCATGTTTTAAAAATCATATATACACACTGCAGCTGCACATTACAGAAATCTTTAGCCCTTAGCATTGAAGAGATCTTGGTGAAATTGGATCTTATTTCTACTTTCAGTGTTTTGATGTCTAATAACTCCCTCCCTCTTTCTATGTGTGTGTCTGAAGAATGAGCACATGTCGTTGGTGTACGCCTGGTGGTTCCTCCACCACCCAGTTCCTAAGAACTTATGCTTCCAAGACTTTGTCCCCTGAAGATCGTGCAGCAGCCAATGATGATCTGTGTTACTGCCTGGAATGTGTGGTTGAATATCACAAGGCAAGGGACGAATTGCCTGGCTTACTGCAGGAGGTAATTGTCTCCTACTGAGCTGCACAGAATAAAAGGTTTAGTTGAGTTACCTCAGAGGGTGGGATTTGATGGTGGTTAGGTCTGACTGAGGGAGAGGAATTTTGTGAGGGCTCTGTGTTTAGCTAACTATTGCAGGAAGCGTATGCTGCCATTTAATTGTAAGTTCTTGTAATGTGCTCTATTCCTGTATTTAAATATAGAACTTTGTCCCAGTTATCAGTCTTCTGTCTAAAATAATGATGAAGCTATTAACTTTATTCAGAAATGAATAAATTATTCAAAACCTTATTCATTATGTACCTACAATTTCTGACTGCCACTAAAGTTACTTTAATGATTCTATAATCAGTCAATTCCAAATTGAAAATGTTGCTGATGATCTGTGTCACCTGAGTTCCACACCCAACTGTTAATATTTTCTTACAATGTCTGGAAAGTAACTTTCCAAAACAAAGTAATGAGCTCTTAGAATCTCATCAGGAGTTCCACATGATGTTAAACATCCTCAGTCTCAGCAACTGTACAAACTATTGTTTCCTTGTTTCCTTTTCCCTGAATAGATCTTATGGGAGTTGGAAACCTCCCGTCTCATTGACCACTTTGAGAAATCCATGAAGACAGATATTGAAGAGGATGATGAATTATTTATAGTGGATGACAATGGGGAAACTAAACTGTCTGGTTACACAGGCCCAGATTTTGAGAACCACCTGCGTGTACCTCTTCTAGAAATACTGAAATACCCGTACCTGCTGCTACATGCACGAATCAGTGAGTATCTCATGGCTTACACTTGAAAGGATCCAGTATTCTCACTATTGCAGAAGGTGAAAATAATTATTTTAAACGAGCATTAGTGAAATGTTTAGTTGCCCTAGTAATATTTCTTTAAGCAGTAAAATAACTTCGCTTGTCTTGGTTTTGGTTAATCTCTACCATTTATGTCTCCTCTTGTTTAGGTGAGCTCTGTGTTGAGGCTCTTTGTAAAATGGAACAAGTTAACTTCTCCTTTCAGGTCTTTGACAAACATCCAGGCATTTATCTGTTGTTGGTACACCCCAATGAAGTGGTGAGTTATTTCTCCTACAATGAGACTACAATCAGAAAAATGAACTCACTTTAAGCTTTTACTGGGCACTTCTGTTTCAGGGATTTGATTGTGTATGTCTATCCTTGTTCACATTTGGCAAGAGTAATAAGCCTATTGTTTCAAAGTTTAAACGTTTCTGCTGTATCCTCCTCATATAAACAATCCATAGAAGCATGTAACCTTGATTAATATGTCTTGGCACATAATATTCCTATCCATGATAATAAGTGGTTGTTTTGCAAGAACAACTGTTCTTGCAAAACAAGAGCATGCAAGAAAAAAGTCAGTGAAAAGGCATATTAAAGTCTGCAGACTAATCAATGTTTACTGTTTAATTTGAGCCATTTGTAACATTAACATTTTGGGTGTTATGTGGCTTTTCTCAAGGTGGATAATAGGAGCACCTAACAGTTTAAAGCATTTAATTTCTATTGAGTCTTCTCCTAATTTCACCTGTTCTGGAGATTGAGCCTCATACTGAATTGAGAACCTAAAGAAGCATGTGTTTTTCAAAATAAAAATGTACCCAAAGGAAATTCCACTACATAGTCTGAGTTTAAATAACATTCAGATTGTTTTTCCAAATTCTTGTGATTAAAAATAAAATCAGAGTTAAGATTCAAAATTCAGCATGATTCTTCATTCTCCTTTTTTGGCACAGGAAGTTGTTCAATTAGAATTTGGATAGGAATACAATTATACTGTCAATTCAAAGAAAATGGAATTCTTTTGACTGTAAAGAAAAGAATTGACTGAGAATGCGGGGTGGGGGGTCAGAAGTGAAGGAGTGGAGGGCAATGCATCATGTATTGTGCAAATGAAGTTCATAAAGTGGAAATTGTGGTGCAGAAGCTCACAATGTGTAACTCTGAATCACTGATTCCTGTCAAGGAACAAAAGTTATGGGGCTTTGTTTTCAGAAGTGTTGATAACTTAAAAGTTCAGTTAAAGTCAATAGGAGTTGCAGGTGTTCAGCATCTCTGAAAATAAAGATCTAGGCTTTCAGGCTGAGTCCAAGTATATTTTGTATGCCACTCTTTCCAAGGTAGCCAAATACAATGTTCATACTCCAGCCTTTTTTGTGCTGGGATGTTGAGTCTCTCCATCTCGGTATCATTTGTTTTTAGTCACTAAAAGCTATATCCTTGGGTAGTCTGAGGTTCAGTAATCTTGGAATTGCCTCCAATGTGAAATAGAAGTGGTGAGAGTGGCACTGTCAGTTGGAATAAGAGACAGTCCGGAACACTCTTCCTCCCCAAATCCTTTAATTACAGAGCATTACCATAGCATATATAGTGACATAGCACGCAGAGTTTGACATTACCAGCAGGCACAGTTGTCCTTTATTTTATTAGTCTTCATTCTGAGACCAGTGGAGGCTAGATGGTATTTTTAATTGTATGTATCTGAATGAGATTCAGAGAGGGTATTTTAATTAGGCCAATCCTAGACCACAATGGGAGGTCTCTGTGCCATATGTTCTTGTTTGAAGCAGACCTTGAGGGCATTCATAATGTAGTAGATGACAGTAGCTTATCTCTTTTTGAATCCAGTCCCTTAAGGAATGGTAACAAAGTGGAAATTTCTTGGGATACCCAAGTGCATCTGGGTTGAAAGTCACAGGTATTATCAAAATTGTGACATTTTGCAGGCCAAATAGCATGGGAAGGCCAGAAAAAGACCTAAGCAAGTAATTGGTACAGAGTTGGATAAGTGTGAGAATGCCCCTTGTCATTCACTCCCTTGACATATGTTTAACTCTACAGGCAGACTTAGATTATCCTATAAAACTGCCTCTGTATACAGCATAGTGTGAAACTGTAGGACCACAACTAGATCTGCCTTGATCTTCCTGGTAGCTTCAATAGCTGGGGAAAGGATTGAGTGGTGGTGGTTATATAGAGTCCACAGAACACCTGGATCTTAGGATGTAAGCCCATTGAAGGTACCATTGAAGGGCCTGCTATGTATCTTGAAGGATTCATAGTACACCTTAAGACTAAGGAGGGACAGAATGTCCTTCTTAGCTCACCTCCGAGAAAGTCAGTGAATAGTTTGATATGAGCAACTTTGGGTGTGTAGATCAGGAGGAATATAAGGGTTATAGTAATCTAGGCAGGATATTCATCTTAATATTTTATTTCACAGGAAGAGGTGAGTATTTGTAATTTTTTCAAGTTATTTGATATTGTGTCTAACTGTGGATCCAGACTTTACTTGACAGAGTTTGAGAGCTGGTATGGATGTGGATCTGTAGGCATTTTAGGGAGGCTACCCATTGAAAATTCTGCCATTCAAATTGATGCATAAGCTGGTCCTGAGAAATGCATGGGAGATATATTACCCTATTTTATAATCTGACAATATACTGTATATAACATTAGAACGGCCATACTGGGTCAGACCAAAGGTCCATCCAGCCCAGTATCCTGTCTTCCGACAGTGGCCAATGTCAGGTGCTCCAGGGGGAATGAACAGAACAGGTAATCATCAAGTGATCCTCCCATCACCCATTCCCAGCTTCTGGCAAACAGAGGCCAGGGACACCGTCCCCGTCCATGTTGGCTAATAGTCATTGATGGACCTATCCTCCATGAACTTATCTGTAGTCCTTCAAATGTGTCAAAAGATGGATTCTGCTCGGTAATAAGTAGACAGGCATCCTTCACATACAGCATTAACGTATGGTTGCTGTTCCTTAATTGCACTTATGTCTGTGTTAAATGTTGATCAATAAAGTTTCAAGGATATCAAACAAGTCTAGAGATAAAGGGTGCCTCTATCTTGTGCCTCCAGTGAGTTTTTGCCCTTGAATGTATGCTTTCTAACTCTTTTGGATTTTTTAGATTGCACTGCACACAGTTTGTAATATTCATGGGGAAATGTTTGTTTATGTTGGAAGAATACTTGAGTCTCACTTCCAAGAGCTTGCCCTCAGTACAAATGTATTTGACCACATTTTATTAGGAATATGGCTGCTAAACTTACAGCTTTTTCTGTGATTGCTGTTTGTTGTATTCCTTCTAGTAATATTTAAGTTTTTTTTTAATATATAGATTCGTCGATGGGCCATCCTGACAGCAAGAAATTTAGGGAAAGTCGACAGGGATGATTACTATGACTTACAGGAAGTGTTGACTTGCTTGTTTAAAGTCATTGAGTTGGGACTGTTTGACAGTCCTGATATTTATAGTTCTTCAATGATTGAGAAGGGGAAACTCATTCTTCTGCCATCCCATTTGTATGATACCACCAACTACAAAAACTACTGGCTTGGTGAGTGTTCGTTCAGTAGTGAGCTGTATCTGTGCTTGCTCTCCACCCCCCATCCCGGAGGAGGGTGGTGACATTTCTTTCAAGTGGCAGGCCAACCCCTATGAGTGGAATCCTGTGATTCACCCCATTTCTAACTGAACCCCAAGGTTACAATGCCTCTTGTTTCCCAAACATTTTACCTCCAAGAAGTCCAACTGGATTTTGCCCTTGCTACAGAATCCTCTCCAGGAATTGGACCAGCTGGTAAATGCAGTAACAGAGAACAGCTTTTTCAAAACAGAGTATGATTTATTTACTCTTAGGAACATTACAAGCAGAAAGAAAAGGGTTAAAAAAACACCTAAATGCATATTGCCTTACCTAAACATAGCCTTTCCTTGCTAGTTTAAGTAGGTTCCACTTGACCCAGACACCCCTCAAGCATTGAAGCTTGGTGAAACAGGTTGTACCTCTGTAGCTGCTGCTGCCTCTTTGACAGTCTGAACCCCATACAGTGTCTCCCCCTCAGGACACAAGCTGTCTTTTATTCATCTCAAAGGTTTCTTTGAAAGTTCCCACCTGAAGATCTCCTAAGGTTTCAAGTAGGGCTCCTGAACCTGACCAAACTGGCTTGTTCACTTCTCTAGATGGGGTTTGGAGGTGCCTTCATCCATTAGATTCTTTGTATTGTCCAGACAATTGAATTCTGTTTACAGCTATTGTTTTGGGTTCATGCAGGATTTAACCTTTAGTCACCTTTTAGCCGGCAATACAGTAACCACCAAACCCACAGGTATATCCACGTTCTTCAGAGGAATATTCATTCTGCAAAGTTAGAGTTGTTGAAATTTCAGTTAATTCTCTTTGGATCTTGTCTCAGTCCCTATGAGGTCAGTACAATCAAAGTTCTTGAAATGTGGAATGCATTTTGGGAGTTGTCAAATAGAAGAATACTAACTTCTCTGTCCAGGAGACTCAGTAGCTTATTTAAATTCATCTGCTTCAGGTTCCTCTGATGCTGATCATTTCCTCTGAGAGCTTTCATTGCAGTGAGCTTTGGAAAACAGTACTATTTAGGTTTGCCAAAACTTGAAGGGGGAAAAAAAAGGATCTCGTACACAAACGTAAAGACAGATTGCTTTCATTGCAGGTATCTGTATGTTGCTAACAGTGCTGGAGGAACAAGCTATGGATTCTTTGTTGCTGGGTCCAGATAAACAGAATGATTTCATGCAGTCTATACTTCACACCATGGAGAAACAAACAGATGGTAACTAATTTTAACTGATGAGGCAATGATAAATGGAGATTAAAAATGGATTATGAACAGTCACATTCTGGTTGTGATATAATTCCTAATAGAACTTACTACTTTTGTCGAACAAATTATTTTTGGTATAGAAGTATAATGCCAAAGACAGGGTTTCTCAGACTTTGACATTTCATTCCTTCCCTGATGTGAAGAACAATATTTGGACATACCTTGAGACAAACACTGAAAAACAAGGTTCAGAGGGACTTAGATAAGTGGAGAAAAGCCCCTTATGGCTTTATGGAGCCATATGTAAAGCGTTAGGTAAGGGCAAACTTTTTTCCCCAATTACTGGGTGATTTCCACTTAGAAGAGATGGTACAGTTTTTTCCATGTGGTATGTATTCTGGCTCTTGCATCCTAAAAGGGAAGAAGTCGCTCTTCCTGGATTATGTTTTTACCTTTCCTGGAAGCTGAATTTCCATATCCTCCTGATTAGTGGTGTGAGAGACAATTCAGTGAAAACGGAAAGTTCATAGTTGTGTAGTAACTCTTTTAATTTGCAAAGGTAACATTTCAAACTTTGTAGTTCCTGCTAATTATTTTTCAGATCCTTTTTCTGAGACTTGGACGTTTTTAATTATTTATAAGTTTCTTTTTGTAATATGAGAAGAAAAAGATTGGATCTTTATAAGTGCAATTTTCATTAAACAAAAAGTTTATAATCTTACATGAAGAAGGAAGAACACATGTACAAGAAAACTGTATAATATCATTATCTCAGATCTGAAGGAGCTTTAAAAGGAAATACCCCTTCAGTAGTTGATAGATTATTCTATTTTAATTAGCATCTAGATGAAGAAGCAACAAAAACAAAGGAAAAGAGGAGGAGGAGAAAAAGTTAAAATTACTCAAATTGTGGTAAGAGTCTTCTGTATATACGAGGATCCTCTCCTTTTTTATCCTTTTCCTGAGCTAATTGCATCTAAACATCTAAGAATTTTTGCTTTGTCAGTCATAAAAATTCAGCCTTTTACCATCAAAAATTAGTGCTAGTCTTCTGGGGTAAAAAAAAAAGCTTAAATACCAATATAATTTAATTACTTTTTAAATTGTGTTCTGCCCCCCTCGTTAGTGTTACGTGAGCTACAACTCGAAAAATAGAGACTCTGTCCTGAGTATAAAATTTTCTTTTACTTTAACCACTTCAGGGAAATTGAGCTATAGCATTATCAGAACTAAAGGTGATAATTAAGGTCTGGGATTTCTGCCGACAAAGAATCTTGTTTACGGTCAGTTTTTTTATTGGCAGAGTAATTTATATCCCAGTACTCTAGTTTTTAATGCAAGAGTTTTTTAAAAAACTCAGAATTCTTCTACAGAAGCATATGTTTTCTTGAGTCAGTGAACTTCTAGCAAATGTGCATTTATCTATAGCAGATTGAAGCTTCATTTTTTTTAGCTGATGTCTGTACTTTATACTGTTTACAAATTCCTCAGTTTCAGTTACTGTGGGAAAAGAATTCCAAAATATGATCTAGAGATATCGGATTCTGACTCTTAACTGCTTTCTTAGTGAAACCAGAATGGAATGCTGAGAATGAGTTACTCTGTGCTGGCCACTCAAAATGCTGTCATTTTCTGTACCAGAAGAGAAGATGCCGATTTAAAAACACCACCACCACCCTATATATCTTTGTAGCTGAATCTTCTTAGGTACTTTTCTCCATTGAACCATTAAAAATTTTCCAACTGCAGAAGTCTAAACAGAAGATTCTTTTGAACAAATCAGTTGACAAAGCTGTAAGATTGAGAGATTCTTCCCTGCCTAGCCCTGTGCTCTCCACACAAATACCCGTAAATAACAATAATAAACACTTCTACCAAATCTTTTTATCTTTTCAGATTTTATTGTGTTTAAAGGCAAGAGGGGAAAAATTAAATTTCTCATCTTGTTCACTTCCTCTAGGGAGGGGGCGCCTAGCCACACTAATAGTTAGGCAGGGGAAGCCGGCACAACAGAAGGACACAGTTGCTGCAAAAGCTGAAATGTGAAATAATTGAAGAAAAATAGAGCTCTTTTTCAGACATAACTCTCCTTCCCTGGGCAGCTATACGAGGCATAATAACTCGTCTCAATAATATACCTCTTACCCGTGCCCACTAAAATATCAGCAGCCAAAACAAAAAGGGCGAAAGGTAGGAATGACATAGCTTTGCAGTGAGGG
Source organism: Chrysemys picta bellii (assembly GCF_011386835.1). NCBI lineage: Eukaryota > Metazoa > Chordata > Testudines > Emydidae > Chrysemys > Chrysemys picta. The sequence continues at coordinate 16,492,615 of NC_088808.1, read as the reverse complement.
GAAACTTTAAAAATGATCATCCATTTTACACCTTCCTGTCTCTTGCTCCTCCAGGTTACTACTACTTATAGAGGGAAAGCGTGACTGGTCTCAGACCTTAGGAGCCACACTGGCTTTGCAGATGAGGGGAATTTTTAAATTATTCCCCTCCTCTTTTCCTCTGGGTCTTTAAAAAATGCCTTTTTTTTTTAAGGCTTAAACATTTTTTTAAAAGTTATAATTCACCTTTGTTTCAATGTTTAAACTAATAAAAGCACTGAAATGCAGAATTAAATTCACTTTGTATTCAGCTAGCAGTAGGAAAGCGTAGGACACTTCCCCCTCAACTCCTCGTGATCTTAGACTGTTCTATTTCAGATGAAAGCATTGATCCCTTCTGGCCAGCGCTGCACTGTTTCATGGTGATTTTGGATCAGCTCGGGTCTAAAGTGTGGGGTCAACTCATCGATCCAGTCCAGGCCTTTCAAACCATTATCAACAATGTCAGCTACAACAATGAAATAAAAAATATACGCAATAGTTCAAGGAGGTGAGTTCAAGTTTTAAAAATATAGCTTCGGTAGCTTCTAGCCCTGACCTCAATGCTATAATAGATGTTGGGGAAATGGCCAGGAGCAAAATAAAATAAGTGCAGCATTACCAACTCTAAGTGATCAAAACTCATGATGCAGCCCCCCACCACCCAAATCATAAAATTTGAATTAAAACTTGGGAGTTTTTACAAAATAATAAATGCTGTGTTCTCTTTATTTGCATTCTGTTTTTTTAACCTTTTGGATTCATGTTTTCAAGACTTTCTCTGCAGCCATGAGAGCTAGAAACTTTGTTTTTAAAAATAACAGGAGTACTTGTGGCACCTTAGAGACTAACATTTATTAGAGCATAAGCTTTCGTGGATGCATATAGCTATATGCATATATAGGTGTATATATATATAGGTATAGGTATATGCATCCGAAGAAGTGGGCTGTAGTCCACGAAAGCTTATGCTCTAATAAATTTGTTAGTCTCTAAGGTGCCACAAGTACTCCTGTTCTTCTTTTTGCGGATACAGACTAACACGGCTGCTACTCTGAAACCTTTGTTTTTAAAGTAATGCTGAGACTTGCATGTAATCACATGACTTGAGCTGCAGCTTTCATAAAAACAGCCAGTTATCCTGAGGGTTGGCAAGCCCGCAAATGAGACATTACAACTACAACTTTTAATTGTGTTTTCGGTTAACTTTTAACTTACTGGCAAATCATATATACAGTCTTCTGAATATTTATCGACATCAAGAAAATCTCATCAAGGGTCTTCCCATGTTTTATTCCTTTTCTGGATATAATGCTTCCACTAGAGATGGTAAAACAAGAGAAAAAATTATGTTTAAAAACGTAACGTATGTCAGACTTCTTAGAGGAAGTGTTTCAAAGCAGATAGGCATCAAATGGCTTCTGGAAGCTTTTGGTATTCCCAAATTTACAATTGAAATTTAACATCGTGTTTGAGACACATCTTTTAAGAGTAACCATATATTAGACATTCAAAATTAAGCAACCAGCAGACTAGCTAAGTCACTCATTCAATGGAAAAGTAATCTGTTAGTAAACAGCTATCCGGTTGTGGAAGTGGATTCTCTGTGCAGAGTTGGACTCCACCTTTTAAACAGTCTTTTTTACGGTACACAGTTGTTTTAAGAGGATACTAGCAGGTCCTTCAGCCCCAGATTTAGGCTTTGTAAACCTTTTTCTCTTAATTACAAAACCTTAAATTAAACCTTTCCATAAAAACATTCTTCAAAAAGTGGCAATTGGGTGGGGGATGTAGGACTTAAACATTCTTCTGGGATGGTCTACAGGCCAAATTGCCACATTATCCTATTGAAGGAAAACTAGTCAGTAGAAACTTCAGTCTTTTTTCATTATCCTTAATGAGTGAAGTGAAAAAGTAAATGGCATAAATAGGTAAATTCAATTATTAAAACTGAGAATTTTTAAACACCGAAGCAGCTGTTAGTAATACTGCGGACAATCACAGTTGTTAAACAAGGTGTTTATGCAAATACTTATTACGTTATATTTCTTCCTAGTATATGTTAAATCCTCAACTCATTAGTCAAATCTGTCACTTAGTAGTAAGATCTCTCTGAAGCTGGTACCTTTCTTTTATGCAGTTTCTTTAAAGCACCTACTTGGGTTGCCAACCCTCCAGGATTGTTCTGGAATTTCCAGGAATTAAAGATTAATCTTTAATTAAAGATTGTCATTGTGATGAAACTTCCAGGAATACGTCCAAGCAAAATTGACAACCCTATTTACCACACTTGTGGGCACCATAAAATGATAGAACTAGAACAAACTTACACATTCTCACGTACCATATTAATGTTTTCAGACACATTTGATCACTTGCATCAGTTAGTAGTAAAATGTGGCATCTGAAACTGTGAAATCTTCTGACTTTTATTTCACTTAGTTCATGAATAATTTGCATGTCTTGGATCAACTTGTATTTCTTTTCTTTAGGACTAAATCTGAACCAGAGTCAAACTATGAGGAGGAAATGGTTTCTTGCAGCCAGATTGTGTATAATTACAATACAGAAAAGCCCAAAAAGGTAAATAATAAAAAAAAAGCTTTGCATTTATTTTCTCTGCTAGTTTTCTGATTCATTTATTAAAGCACACTCAACTTAAATCATACTTAGTGTTCTTGGGTAGGTTTCTTTTCAGATAAATTATTTTTCTCTATTTGTAATTTGTGTGCACTGGATAAAAGTTGGTCTCTAGTCACATTCACTGTTTACCCTGTATAGTGGGTCATTTTTCTTCCTGTTTGTGTGGATCTTTCGTGGAGCAATGGAGGAGAGAGAAACATTTTATAAAATGGGCATGTGTTGTGGTAAAACAAAAATTGGCAGAGGAACCAGGAGACAGGTGTTTGTACCTGAAAATACTTTTAACCCATTTTTAAGTTTCCTAGATTTTTATTTGACAGTGTCCCTTTTATATCCTTTTTGTTGGTTTATGGATATTTTTAAACTACTGTGCTAACTATGTAATATTGAAGTGACATGCCATTAAACGTTTGATCTACTGAATACTTTGGACCCATACATAACTTACGTTTTTTTAACTGTTTCTGTTTATAAGAAACACACTTGCATCATAACTGTCTCTCAACTTTTGTCTTTTAAGCAAACGTGCTATGTCTATCTGATGATACCAAAATAGTGCAGAGTCTCTAAACATTTAAAATAAAATACATTTGACCCTTTGACATGGAAACTGCTACATGCTACATACCGTGACTGGTGCTTCGGTTTCTTAAATGACTAAGTGAACTGTTTTCAATATTTTAATCTCATGGTTTATTCTTTGGGACTAGGAGAAGTTCCTTATGTATGGTAGAGTTTGGTCTTGTTTAGACTGTAGAGGTAAACTGGTTAGTAACGGATTTCTAGGATGCAACTGAACTGCTGTATCAAATCAGTGCCCGTAAATAATAAACAAGCACTATTTGTAGGGGTGGAAGCTAAAAAACTTTTGACTGAGAATATTGTTTGGTAAATCAAAGAAATCCAAATGAATAATAAGAGTGATATTGTGCAAAATACCTAATGAATAGTTGATTTGTCTTTTTCTATTTCAGGATACTGGATGGAAGACAGCCATTTGTCCAGATTATTGTCCCAACATGTATGAAGATATGCAGACATTGGCTAATGTGCTTCAATCAGATATTGGCCAAGATATGCGTGTCCATAATAGCACATTTCTATGGTTTATTCCTTTTGTTCAGTCCCTAATGGACCTCAAGGACTTGGGCGTGGCTTATATAGTAGAGGTCATTCACCATCTGTGCTCGGAAATCAAAGGCTTTCTCAGTGAAAGAGTCCAGCAATGTGACAAAGTTTCTGAATTTTTCATCCTGATTCTGGTGTCAGTTGTTGAACTACACAGAAATAAAAAGTGCCTTCATTTGCTGTGGATTAGCTCTCAGGAATGGGTGGAAGCAGTAGTGAAATGTGCTAACCTTCCAACCATAGCATTTACGCGCTGCTCTGAAAAAGCACCTGGAAACTGTCCTAAAGTTACATCAGCAATATCTTCACAGGCTTCTAACTCTGTACAGCATGCTTGCGTGCAGTTGATACGCAGCCTTCTTCGAGAAGGCTACCAGTTAGGGCAACAAACTGTTTGCAAGCAGTTTCTAGATAAACTCAATCTGCTTTTGCGGGGAAATTTACCTCTGGGTTGGCAGCTGAAGAACCGGGAAACTCAGGAATTGCAAATGTGTTTAAAGCAGGTAATAAGAAGTATAAAGGACAGATCATCAAATGCTTCCATACCTGTGGAAAATAGCGTGATTTATACAAATTTGTCCACCATTCCTATAAAGCAAGAAAAAGGGACAGCCAGTGATAAGTGTCAGATGAATATACAACACGGAGATAGCCTCAGTCCCCCATTTTCTTTAGCATCTGGGAGCGATGAGGCTTGTCAAGAGAGTTCTTCCCCTAGAAGAAGAGGCATCGGGGAAGAGGAATATACGGAAATGTCTTTTAACAATAGAAAATTATGTGTAACTGCAGAATGCCTTTTGACAGATATTAAAAAAGAACCTCATGATAGGTCATTTCAGGAATGTGAACATCCCGATAGCTCTGGAGCAACAAAAATACACAAGAATACCCATAAAAATGGAAACAACTACCAAGTGCAGGGGAACCAAAATAAGAATAACTCCTTACTTAAACAGTGCTTCAATACAAGTCCTCAAGTCTCTGATTTCAAAAGTCATGCTATATTGGAAAGAGACGAAACAGAAGTGAGGATGCCAGAGTGTCTGAGTGCTCAGTCTTGTTCCAGTTCTCATGAAGACACTCACAGCTCAAATGGAAAAGATGGAAATGGCTCCCCTAATTCCTGTTCAAAGTTTAAGATAGATCCTAATAAAATCACAAATTTGAAAACCCAGAATGCTGATTGGACCACAAAACTACTACAGTTAATGAAGCAATCCGCTTCAAATTCAGAAATAGACCAACAACAGTCTCACTCTGAGTCTCTCTGTGCAAGTAAAGATGGCAGCAGAGATCAGGAAGTGAATATTTTGAGTGAAGGTGAAACCTCAGTTAACTTTAATACTTCAAATGGTTCTGAAAATAAACAGGAGAACAGCATGAACAGTACTTTTCAAATCAAGCTGCTCTCTCTTAAGCAGGAATCAAATGATACCAAGGCAGATTATTCAAATTCCTTTAAAAAAGAGGCTGGCTTGGAAGAAAGTGAAAGTGGCGATGAAGACGACAATATTCCACTTGCTACGTTTAAACGTTATTTAAAGAAAAAGAGATCCTTTTCAAGAAGATCGAGTTCTTTGCCAAAGCCTTTACTGAATAAAGACCTTAACACGGAGATACCAGATCAAGGGCAGTCTAATTCTGGCAGTTTATGCCCAAAGAGAAGTGACCTCAAAGATCAAAAAGTGAGCATGCAACGTACGGATGAAACTTCAGCAAATTTTAACATTCCATCTAGTTCTGAAAATAAAGGGGAGGTACCTAGGAATGCTCCTCTAATCAGTCCGCTCTTGATTAAGCACGAATCAACTGACAGACTGTTAGATTTTTCAAGATATTATAAAGGAGAAGGTGATTCAGAGGAAAAAATAAATATTAAAGATAATGCAGAAATTGCAGGTGATTTGGTAAAAAAGAAATCTGGAGCTAGCCCCTTAACAGACTCTCAGATTGATAGAGACCTTGATAAATTATCCTTAGCTGCTTATGCCAAAGGTGTCAATTTTCCTGTTGCTTCAAGCCAAGAACACTCAATACATCGGTGTGACATTAAAAGGAAAGTAAAAGGTGCTGTTAGATCATCCACAAAGGACCAAAGTAATGAGTCCTCTTCTGATACAGATTGTCCCAACAATGAAGTCATTGTCATTTCAGATTCCTCTTCTGATGAGGAAAAAAAGTTGGGTATTAAGAAGCCAGGAAAAAAAGAGGTGTGTGTATGTCCAGAAAAACAACCTTTAACATCTGGCTATGTTTCTGATAGTGCAAACAAAAAAGAGCAATTGAAGACTCATAGCTCCCCGTTGCCGTGTGAGGAACATAATTCTCAGTTTTTTGAGTTTGAAACTGAAGATGATGTCTTTTCAGTCTGGCAAGATTCTCAGATAAACGATGAAGAAGTGAATCAGGCACAGGAACAAGACTCTAACTTGACATCAACAAGTACTCCAGATAGTTTTGAGTTGGCAGATCGTATAAATGACTGGGGTTATGATACAGATTACATCAGTGATGATGTCATTGAAAAAGCAGAAGAGATTGTTGAAAGGCAGGTAGATTCTCTCTCTCATAAGAAAGTTAGTAAAACTGGCACAAAATCTGAGGCACCTTTTCAAGAGCCTGCTATCAAGGGAAATGCAACTGCTCAGTCTGAGAATTTTACTCAGCCAGATGCTGTTGCTAAAGACCATGCCAAAAACACAGGCTTGATGGAGCCCAGAGCATCTACATCTAGTGTATCATTAGCTTCAAAGTTGACTATTAAAAAAAGCACTTTAAGCCCAGGCAAAAGTTTAGCAAAATCCAAGATTGTAAGAACTGCTCTTAGAAGTCCCAGAAAAATGAGCCTTAAAACTGTACAAAACAAAAAACCTGCTCAAACTAGTTCTAGAAATACTGAGCTTCGCAGGTCAACCCCTGCTGTAGTTCCTCCAAAGAAAGTTCGCCAATGTCCTGAGCCAACTTTAACTGTGGAAAAACTTGGCCTAAAAAAGGCCCCCCGCAAAGCATTTGAGTTATCCCAGCGATCCTTAGATAGTCTGGCTGAATTGCGCAGCTATGGGAAAGCTGCTGGGGCAGTTCAGACTCCACAGAAACAAAAAACTAAATTAATTGCTCCACAGAATCTAGTTATAAAACATAATAGAAAAATGTTAGCCTGCCAAGATCTTCAGTTTTTAAGGCAGATAAGACCCACACAAGTGGGGAGAGGGAAAAATCAGGTAGGAAGTTCTGAGGACAGAAGCAAAAAAATAACTAAAAAGTCTGATCCAAGGCATCCTATACAACAGCCTGTGGCTTTTGACCCAGTATCTGCTGCAGGAACTAGTGAAAAACAAAAAGAGAGGAGAGCAGAGCAGATATGCTATCCCTCAAGCAATGGTGGAAAAAAGGTGAGAAAAAGCTTCTCATCTGAGAGAGAGGAAGTCCAAACCACACATATGGATAAAATGACGCCACATGCTTCTAAGGAATCTAACATGAAAATAGAAGAAAACAATATGGCAGGTCCTGCATTACAGATCGAATCATGTTTTTCTTCATCTTTAACTGGAGACTACAAAAATGAACCTGCAGAGAGAGAATATGTTGTCCCTCTGGTTTCCCCATCTACGCCTCACTTTGAGGGGGCATCTCTGAAAGAGAGCAAGCCTACATTAAATGAAAACAGTGATGAAGATGATTTATTTTTAACTCAGTTAGATCCTGTGGATATGGAAATGTGTTCACAGATGGAAAATATTGGCGATATTATAATAGCTAGTGAAAAAGAGCCACTAGACACGAAAGTTGATGCTGCTGAAAGTCTGCTGCAGAATGAGCCCTTAGGTATTTTGAAGTGTAAATACAAAGATTGTACAGAACAGGTGGAAAAGGCAGGGGAGTACTGTAGTAAGCATTCTGCCACCAGTGCTTCAGATCATCTCTTTATCAAGCCAAGTTTACCACCACCTAAGCCTGAAAAACCTTCCACTACTAAACATTTCAGCTCAAATAGCTCTTCACGGAGTGACATCCTCACCAAGGATTTTGAAAATAATTCAAAGCGCTCATTGCCGTCAAAAGCCAAGTCAAAAGTGGTAAAATCCAGTGTCTCCAAGACAGGGAATCCAAAAGCTGTATCATCAGAGAACCAGATATTCAAGATCCCAAGTTTCAGCAGTAGTCTTCAGTCCCAGAGTTCCAGCAATGTTCTCCGGCCCCAGAACATGCAGACAAACAGTACTTCACGTTTTCCCAACAGGTCTGCCTCGGGGGCTCATTCAGGGCAAGAAAGAGGTCTCCCTTCCTTTCCACAAGCAAATGCTCTTGTCACTCAACAGCGTGATCATAGTATTTTTGTTACAGAGGTCCTGAAATGGAACTATGAAATGTTTGTCAACTTGAGCCAGTTTGGACTTCCATATAATCTTCAATCCATTATGGTCTCTGTTCCTGTCAAATTTCATGGATACAATGACTATTTTAATACATTTTTCCCCTTGATGATGCTAAACGCCTTTGAAACAGTAAGTAACGTACCTGCTTTTTTTATGAAACTGTTACCATTTTAAGTTTCTGTTTTCATCAAGCATAGAAAATTTTAGGAAGAGCTAAAAAGTGCTAGGTACCTGCTCATCTTAACTTCTGAAAATGTTATTGTGCCTTGATTTAAAAAAAAAAATCTTAATATTTGTACATCTCTGGGAAGGACAGGGTTAGAGGTTAAAATGGTATAGATTAATTTAGTGCTCAAAACAATGACAGCCCATGAGCACTGTTGCCATGCCTTCTTCGCTCCCATCCACTACAACTGAGCTCTTTCAGTGCACTTTAAAAAGGCCACCTGCAAAGGGGAAAAATTGGGTTTGTGCTCCTTTTTCTTCATAGTGTATAAAGAAGGCCTAAAAGGGAAAATCTCAATGTCTTTTTACAATAAAAAGTCAGGTCTTGGCTATTTTGTTTTCCAAAATATATTAAGAATGAATAGATCTGACATCAAGAAACTTCGCAAAAAAGATCCAATTGATATGGGAAATGATCTTATTTCAAACTGCTTAAAACTTTAACCTCAGTGTAACATGAACACTTGCTGGAAAAGTGTTCTGCTAAAGGTACAATATCCCTGCCCCTTCAATTAAGGAAGAGCTCTGTGTAAGCTTGAAAGCTTGTCTCTTTCACCAACAAAAGTTAGTCCAATAAAAATTATTACCTCACTCACCTTGTCCCTTCACTTAGTCTGAGAGTGCTTTCAAGCCTCACCTCTGCATCCTCCAAAAAGTCCTCCAGCAGAAACAGGGCAGATAAGACTTGCCATTCCTGATATTTCGAAGGTTAAAAAAAACAGAAAAATTGTTTTTGGAGCGGATTGGTAAGAAAAACCCTTTCAGGCTTCTTTCTTTATTGTTTGCACAAATATTAAATGTTCCATTTTGAAGGTCACCTTATATTTTGACCTGCAACAGTACCATCTGTATCACTTCATTTCTGCCAGTTCACTTCAGTACTGGTGCTCTTTGCTAGTCGTGACAAATCATGATGTAATTTTAGAACATGTAATTTATCCTTATGAAAAACAGCCTCCTAAAATATTTTCATATAACTTCCACTTTTATTACATGCAGGTTGCACAGGAATGGATACAAAACCAGAAAACGAGAGAGAAAAATAGTTATCATTTGCACTTACAAAATTTCTGTGCTGACTTGAATCGAGCAGATTTTACAGGTGAGTATTTATGAAAACACCCAGTTTTCTGGGGAAGTAGGCAAAAATACAATGAATTGAATTAATGAATTAAAACTGAATGGTAGAAGTAGGTGTAGGAGATGCACAAAGCTGAGTACTCAAATTTATGATGTGGTTACAGGTCAAGCCTGAAGCTTAGTTACAAATACAGTGATGAGCTTGGTATAAATGCATAGACAGAAAGGTACCTTATTGCCAATCTAGAGAAAACGTATTGTGCTAGTTGAATATGGCACAACTATTACTCCTGATTGTGTAGGAGCAGTTTGCATGTGACATCCAGAATGCCCAAATTTATAAGACTTTTCCATTGTTTATTTGAAAAGGGTACAAAATATGTGTTGGTGAAAAGTACCCCTTGCAAGGAATTCATGCTTCAAAATTGTTCACTATGCGAAGCTGTTTTCTAAATATTTTAATATATCAGATCTGACCCATTTAGAAAAGTTTGATGACAAATTTCCTGGAAAAGGAGATGGGATTGAAGTAGCTTTTTGGCTTATTTTGGTTTCATGTATCTGATCTGAGTTCAAGATTGGTAACCAGGAACTCTTGAGTTATAATCCTGCTTCTTGCATGGATTCCTTGAGCAGGTCACACACTGTAAAGTCTGCATTTCTGTAACTTTTAGCCATTTTAAAACTTAGATGCATATTTCAGAAGTGCTTGCAATAAATGAATAATGCAGTGGTTACCCAAATACGGCTGGCTGTGCCTATTTTAATTTTTATATTGTTCCCGGTAGCATGCATTCGGGAAAGTGATCTGGCAAAACAGCTTCATCCAAAGGAGGACGACTTGATCTTTTTGGTGGTGCCTGAAAAACAAAACACCTTTGCAGAAGAAAGCGAGATGGAGAGCCATCTAGTGTATCATGTTGGTTTTGTGACCCGCTTCTCCCGTGCATCACTCCGTGAAACAAGTAAGTAAAAGTTGTAGAGAGAAGTTATAGTATTAGTCCACTAGGATAGGAGCCGGTTCTTTTTGCATGGTGACACCATATCCTTATATTCCCTCCAAAGTCATATTTCTCTAAATCCATTCTAATTGGTACATTTTTAACTTATTTTGTTTGTTTATTATTTCCTTTTCAGTGCTTGTCTTCAATGGCTAGCTTAGCAAGAGTTTCTGCAACAAATCTATTGTCTAATCATCTGAATATAGAATTGAGAACCCTTTTAATCTCCAAACAAATGTTTCTTGTAAAGGTTATAACAGTGCCACTGTTAGTATTTGATCAGACCTTTCATATTTGTAGTTCCAAAATTAAAATGTTACCTTTATTTGGGCCTGTCCCTTAATTTAGAGTTTCCAAAGTGTTATTAATTAATCAAGAATTAACAATTCGTCAATCAATAACCAATAAAAAAAACAGTGATTTTGTTTAGTGAGAGGGGTTCCCTTGAGTCCGGGTTAGTTTAATAATAACAAACCTTGGATAAGTCAGCTTGATTGGATTTATTAACACTTAGTAAACACAGCACATACACTGAGAGAAATAGTTACCAACAGCGGTGAAAGACCTTTCCCTAAATTTCCCTGACAGCGTGCATTTCTCCTGATTTCTAAGGGCAATTATTTTTGCTCTTATCGTGTATCATTCTGGTCCTTATGTATTACCTCTTTTTGGTACAAACTTCTTATTTTGGATATTTCCAAGATTCCCCATAACATTGCAACTTTTGAACTGTCTCCACATCTGTTGGCTAGTCATTTTTTATGCCCTTTTTTAGACATTTATTTGTTTTGTGTCTTTCAGGTAGTACATTGATAAAATACCTCCAACAACCATTTTCAAAATATTCTAAGGGTTACTGCTCAGTAAAATTCCACTCTGTAAAGTTAGCTTCATCTTCCCTGTAAAACATCATGGGAGCCTTGCTCTCAGGCAAGCCTCAAAATCTTCCTTGGTCTAGCTGAAGTGTCATCAAAGCCTTTTACGGGTACCATCTTTTTCTATTTTAAAAAATTTATGGAGACCCCAGGAATCAAATCCTTATTCAGCAAAAGTGAGCCATATAATTAAGTGGCGATTTCCCTATCTCTTTTGAAACTCTGTTTATGGTTTTTATATTCCCCCTCCCTCAAGGTCATGTGTTGCCGCTACCCTGGTAAAAATAGGACTCCCTTTATAACACCCAACACTGTTCCTTAGCTGGCTGAAAAGTTCAGTTATGTGTGGGAAATAAGTGTATAACAAGTTGAATGCACTTCTTTTACAGCACTTACTCCTGGGAAGTAATAGACCAAGAGTCTAATCCTCATGTGCCTCCCATATAGCTGACCTAGACATTGTTTCTTGGACCTAGCTGTAAGACTCTTCAGTGTGTCGTGTGGTAAACTAGAAGTGAAGATCTGCTGTAATGGGTGTATAACATTTTTATATAAAGTTGGTGTAGCAGGGCACGCGTTCACCAGTGCAGTGCCTCCTGCTGGTCGTCCGGGAATTAGCTCATCCATCTCAGGATCACCCTCCTCTGGCCGGTTTCTCACCCTCTGTTACCTGCCCTGTTATCTCCACCACCTCTGGCCCGGTGTCCCTTCCAGACTCGGTGTCCCTTACCTTGGGGTGCTGCCCCACGGCAGTGCTTCTACACTCTGGTTCTCCCCTCCTGGGGGAGCCCCAACCCCCTATACCCACCTTGCCTCAGTGGCTACTGCCAGTCGTCATCTAACCCCTTCTCTCAGGGGCAAACTGCAGTCTGAAATGGCCGCTCATCACTGGCTAGGGGGTTGGACCTGCTGCCTTTTCTTGGCCTGGCTGCCTCCCTACAGCTCTAGTACCTCCTCAGGCTTTTGCTGCAAGGCCTCAGCCTGGGAGGTCGCCAGGCCAGAGCTCCCCAGCTCAGCCTGCCCTTTCCCAGTACTGCTCTGACCAAAGTACCCCTGCTTGCTCTCCTAGGCAGCCTGGTCCCCTCTGCTCCCCATCTGGAGCGAGAGTCCCTCACTCTCCGAGCCTGCCCTTTTATCAGGGCCAGCTGTGCCCTAATTGGGTGCAACCATACCTGTGGCTGACTACCCAACCAGCCTCCCCTGGCTGCTTTTAACCCCTTTCTGACTGGAGCAGGGTGACTGCCCCGCTACAGTTGGTTAAAGCCTTGGTATTCTGTCCAAGTAAAGACTGACAGTGAATAAGTGCTGTGTGTACTCTTTGGGCCCTGTCCTGTGAGATGCTGAGCGTCCTAACAATTTCAGCTGGAAGATGTTCAACATCTCCCAGAATCCAGCTGCAATGCACTAAGATGTGTTGGAGTGAAGAGTTGCAGGAGTAGTTAAATTTGTATTTGGAAAGAAATGTAACCATCCAACTTGAAACGTTAATGTGAGAAGAATAAAATGTATGGTTGCTTTCCCATGATGCTCTTTCTTTTAACAGGGCAAAATGAGCAGCATGTTGTCTGTCACCTTTCCGTCCAAACTCGAGGCAATTTGTCATACTACATAAACCAGCCAGTGAAATGTGTAGTGGTCAGCTCTCTAGTGACTACACAACGAAGGTTCAAAGGTCTGCTACTGTTGAGCAGGAGTCCTCTGGCTAAACCCATCATAAATCCAAGTTACGCTGACTTCTGTCCCAGGGATTTGAATGTAACTTCCGAGAGCACTGTAAGTCCTGTAACTAAGTAGTAAAGAGATGAGGTAGTGAGGGATGACAAGTCAGCATTTTCATATCTTATTTTACCAATTTTGCTAAATTATTAGAAAAGCCATCCCAGTAGTTGTGTGCTCACTGAATGTAGTATTGGGCAGCTGAGCCGGGTTCAAAAGCATCTTTGAGTCTCAAACTGGATGCCAGTTTGTTGGAGTTGATGAACTGTGTCTGTATAAGGGGCTGAACATATGTTCAGATGCCTCTTATTGGTTTTGATTTATGGCACTGTATTGATATCTGTTTTAATCAAGAACCACTCCCCTGTCTGCTGTTTTGTGGAGAAATATCTGCTTAGGAGTTGAGGGGGTGGTGATAGAAAGGTAAAACCAAAGGAAGGCATGGGAGACCTAAAATCTTCTTAGTAGCAGCCTTCAGGTCAGGGGTGTGCTGTGCAGAGAGAAAACTCAGTCTCAGAAGTGTGTGCACTCTATAAGCTCTCCAAACTGAGGGCACGACAAGAAACAAACCGAAAGTACAGAAACTTTTATTGATGACTTCAGTTAATAGAACATTCTTTTTTTCCCTGTAGAGTTTCTACATGAGAGACTACAATGCAGATCAGAAGAAGGCTATTGAAACTGCTTATGCTATGGTGAAGGAGCATCCAAGTCTTCCCAGAATCTGCCTGATTCATGGGCCACCTGGGACAGGGAAATCAAAAACTATTGTTGGACTCCTGTACCGTATTCTGACAGAGGTAGGTGAATATGGTTACATACTCCATCAGGCATTCCACCTTGGTTCACACAAGAGAAGCAGTGAAATGAAGTAGTTGGCGACATGAACTAAATGTAATTATTCTTAAAGTATTTATTGTAGTAACTACTAGAGAATATAACTCATTCACTTTGTTTGGTACTGAATAAGAGGCTGTGAATTTCATTGTATACTAGCTGTGACTCCGGTATTGAAACACCGCATGCATTTTGGAAAATAAATTTATTAATTCCAGCAATGCTTGAAAAACAAAATGCATAAAACTACTTTGTCTAGCTGTTGCGTAGTTAGCAAGGTAAGAAACCTGAGTCATCTATCACACTTAAATTAAAAATCTTAATCTTTTTTTGACCATTTCTAATACAGAAGACTGGAACTTGAAACATCACACCTGTTAAGTTTTCATGTTAACCCTCTGTACATTAGCCAAATGTATCTCCATAAAATAGAATTCATGCCAATACTTTCCAGTTTAAGCAGAAGTCATTGCTACTCACTGTTAAGCTTGGGTGGTTCCCTGACAGAGGTCCCAGTAAAGCAGCCTTCCAGATTAAGCATATCCTGTTTGAGAGGAGTGTACTGTCTAACATTTGAAATTAAAAATCTGGACTAAACTGCTGGTTTTAATGTCTTGTTTATTAACCTCCAGAGGTCTGGGAATGAGAAACGAGCTCAAAACTTGAATGCCAAGATCAAGCGAAACCGTATTCTGGTTTGTGCACCATCCAATGCTGCTGTTGATGAACTCATGAAAAAGATAATCCTGGAATTCAAAGAAAAATGCCAAGACAGAAAAAATCCTTTGGGTATGAAAGTTTATTTCTATATATAAAATGGGTAATATTGAAGGAGAAAAAGGAACTGTTTAACCAGGATGCAATCGCTTCATAGCATCACTTTATTCATAAAGCACGTGTACAATTACAGTGCTATACAGATAAGAGTAAGATACGTTCTCCCCACAGAAGAACATAATCAGTATGACCTCACACTCCCTATTGATTGCTTTCATATGTTTCTCTAAAATGTGCATGGTATAACTTGTTTGTCAGTGACTATATTGCTTTAATAGCAAGCCCTTACAAATTTGCAGTTTGAAATCACGATCATTGACCCTTTTCCTCTTTTTGTGTTAAAGTATTAATACACTTCTTTCTCAATATGGCTCAAAGGCTTGGATGGAAGACTTCCATCTTTATACTGAAACTATTGGAATTTCCAGCTCTTATAAGTTGGAGTTGCCATTAAAGGCCAGGGTAAAATGCTTTTGCAATATATTCTGGAGTCGGTTCACTTTGTGGTTCTATTTTCTTTCTCTGTTTGTGCTTATGTGAAATTGACAATGTCTAAGCAAAGGGTGGGATTGCTCTCTACTTTGGTGGGTCAGTGTTAGGAGCAGTAAATTACTAGTGGGGAATAGTCCAGTATAAGGGCAAAATACTGCTGTCAGAACTGCATGCACTGTTTTTTAAACATGGCTTCACTGAAGCTCTCAAGGATTCTTCCATATAGCTGATGTTAACTCCATATTCATGTGCTTGCATTTCTGACTGTGATCTCATAGCAGATATGTAAATGTGCGTCAGAAAATGCCCTTTAAATGAGAAATATTGTAGATAATGAAGTCTAGCATATATCCGATAATGAAGTCTAGCATAACTAGCTCCTATCTTGAATCTATAATCTGAAACTGTGGTTTATATACAGGAAATTGTGGAGATATAAACTTAGTGCGACTAGGTCCAGAAAAGTCAATAAGCATTGATGTCCTGAAATTCAGCCTGGACAGCCAAGTTAGCCACAGAATGAGTAAGTAACATGCAAAAAAGACGACTTCAGTTTCCTTTATAAGAATATAGTCTTGAGGCTGGTTATGCTATGTGCTCAGTTCCACTGGACACAAAGGAGAAGTGTCGCAAAGGTGGGTATTTATAGAACAGCCTATATTATGCCACAGTGCTTTTATAAGGAATTTGTTTTCTCTAAGGGCCTCAAAAGGGGGACACTGTCAATATAAATTTGCCCTAAAACTTACATTTTTTTAAAAAATACAAAGTAAACAGCTTTTATAAGGCCAATAGATTTTCCCCACAAATAAAAATCTACTGAGAACATTTGCATTTAAACAAACCCTTCTGTAGCATTTGAAATCTAGACACTGTGGCATTTAAAAACCTGACTAATAAATAGAAAGGACACTGACTTCATTGATTTTCGTTGTCCAAGGTGAGAAATGCAGGAAGTAAAAGGAGTATAAATAATGGCAAGTAAACTGATTGCCAGTCCATTCATTTTTAGTAATCTAAGGTGGTGCTAGTGACATAGTTTAAATGTTAGACCAATTTTTTTTTTTTTTTTTTAATTTCTCCTTTAATTTCCTCCTCATTTTATTTTCATAGACCGGGGACAACCTGGCCGTGACCAGGATATTCACAGGAAAAAGGAAATCCTGGATTGCCAGCTGGACATTCTCTCTCGGCAGCGTGCCATGGATAGATGTGATAAGAGGCAGCAGGTAGTTTAATTTTGCTTTGTAGTTTTTTTCATACATCTTCATTTCAGTGGAGGCTCAGTCCACAAGAGTTCTTCTTTCTAAACCTAATATACCTTTCTCAATTGTGATTGGAAGCAACATTTTCTTTCATCCCTCCAACCTCATGGCACTTATTGACCAATACTGTTAAAATAAGCCAGGAACTAATAGCCTTCCACCATGGAGGCATTTGTGTCTGTCATTAAGCTGTGTCAAAGTTCTAGATAAGGTAATATACAGACCTGGAACTCTCTAAGGCAGTTTGCAGGATCCTTCATTTACTTAATGGTCAGCTAGAGGGAATAGTCCTTTCTAGCTAACTGTAATTGGCACTTAAAAACTTTCATGAATTCATTTTCATGTGTGTTTTAAAGCTTAGATTTTTTTTTACCTTTAACTATGGAATTGGATACATACCGAGCAGTGTTGTTATGCTAAACAATCAGTTCCACCTTTTATTTAGCTGTGACGCTCATTATCTTTCCCAGACTTGAAGAAGAGCTGCGTGTAAGCTCGGAATCTTGTCTCTCTCACCAACAGAAAATGGTCCAATGAAAGATATTACCTCACCCACCTTGTCTCTTTACATATCAAGCAGTCAGACAAGAAACCTTTTTGTGACTGTTACACTTTACTTCACTTATAAGTCTCCCATCAATTTTTGCTTTAAACACTTGGTATACCTGTGTGTTGCAGCTACTTGATAGTAAATTACAATGCTTAGCTTCATGGAGACAAGCCAGTATAGTGTGTTTAGGAATCTAAATATCTTACGTTGTAGACAGCTCACAATTGTGTCTCTTTTCTAAGAAACTGTGGTTTGCGTATACAGGTGCACTTAGATATTAAAAGGCTGTAAGTTGAACATGTTTAGATGTTAGAAAACCTTGAGACCATAGGAAAACAAAGGAAATGTGCATTGTTAATTACTCTTGATACAAATATTTCAGTTCATATCTTTCTTTCAGAGTCAAAGGTTAGATGAGGAAATTGCCAGACTTTCAAGGGAGCGGCAACAACTCACTTCCCAACTGAAGAAGGTAGGAATCTTTCCTCGGGGCAACTCTTTAAAACAAACTTGGTTAATTTGTATAGATGCATCATCTTTTCATCTTTTACAAAAGAGATGGTTCTTGGTTTTGAGGTTGCTGGGAGGATTTAAAAGTAACTAAAGAAAACTTGAGAATGAAAATCCAGGTATATTTTGCTGGCAGGATTTTATAAAGAAACAGATGGGAAATGTGTTTAAAAATATATCATTAGTTTAGGGTGAATTTAAAATAATGATCAATCTACCCACTTGAGCATTGTTAGGAGCAACAGACTATTGGGGAGACATCTATTATATATGAACTTTTTCCCTCAGGACTCCTGCCGTTCACTACCCTGCTCCTAAACATCTGGTTGAAATACACTTAAATGTTTTTAAGCAAGTCAGCACACAGGAATTGGGGGAATTACTTGCCTTATGGAGAATGATGGGGTTATGTAAAGTAATTTGATATGCTCTTAGAGGTGGAAACACACTCTGATGCGGAGCTCTTTTACAAAAAGCAGAAAATAGGGCCAAACTACAGGCAGCTATCCCAGGCATCATGAAAGCTTAATCTGTAACAGATATAGGCTGTCTGACTCCCTACTTTGTCCTAAGGAGTTAAGGAATGTGGTGATGGTGAACTGATTTTAATACAACAATTATAAAGTCTGGATTGTATACATACAGACATAAAACTACATTTCCAATGAAGTTTACATCCTGTATAGCAATGTCTTGTAAACTACATAGAGATATTGTTGTGTTTGGGAGTCAGTGAGAGTAAAACCTTAGTCGGGCAGTTTTAAAATATTTGTTTCATGTTCATTTTCTTTTGGTATGAGCTAATATCCCTCCAAAGGAGCTGACTTCAGCGGAACCATATGTTCAGCTGTTTGAATTGCCCAAACTGGTAGATGCTGTTATCACAAGTCAAAACAGATAATTAAGAAAATTTTAACTCTGTCTAAAAGAAGCACGATATTAAGAGTCCTGCCCTTGTACTCAAAGGTCGGAGGGCGCCCTAAGGAAGTGCAGGCTAGCATCATCTTGGAGTCCCACATCATCTGTTGCACATTGAGCACAAGCGGAGGCTTTCTGCTGGAGTCTGCTTTTCACCGGCAAGGACATGACCCTTTCAGCTGTGTCATTGTGGATGAGGTCAGCAAAGCTTATTAGTAACTATAATCAGTTTAGTATTGATGGCAACAGCTGCAGCATGATATTTGGAAGGATGGGGAAACATCCATTATACGCTAACATTTTTTTTGTTGCGGTCTTTCTTCAATACTGCTTTGTGGCTTCTGATGATAAGCTCTCCTCAGTGCCAGAGCCAGACCATAATCCCCAAACTACCTTCTCTTCTGCTTACATCAGAAGGATAAGGCTACACACACTGTTTCTCAGCCAGTGGCCTGAGGCCTTTGTAAATAGGCCTTTTTTGTCCTAGTTATAAATAGCAACCATCTGAGTCCATGTTCTACCACTTAGCAAAGTCTGGGAGATCCCAGACCTGTGAAAGGCGAGAACAGTGTCAAAGTTCATTATTTCTATCATGTATCTGTTACTCAAGTGGGAGATTAATTTGAATTAATCTAAACCATTGGTTTTCAAACTATGGGGTGTGCCGCTGTGTGGGGGCACAAGGACCTGACTGGTTTTGAATTTTATCTTGTTTCTTGAAAATATTCCTCTCACTAGCTGAGTCTCCTGGTTCACCTGCTGCTGTGAGATTCTAAGAACAAGGAGGAGGGGAGGACTAAGAGTGTGGCCCCTCCCTTTGAAGGAGATTGGGGCGGGGGAGCATTCCATCTCGTTCACCTCTCCGGAGGCTGAAGTGCATGTGCCCTCTTGGGAGGTAGTTCCTGCCTGCACAGGCCCATGCACGTGTGCTTGGGATTGCACCAGAGCCAAAGGATCCTGTAGCCTGTGAGTGATTTTGGGAGTCCCAGGGGTGGGGACCTGGCTTCCTGCATATCCCAGGAAGGGGATGCTTGTGGGCCGGAGAGCAGCAGGTTGCCCTGGCCAGAATGGCCTCCCCAACTACAGACATCCGCAGGAATACTGTTTCTTAGAAAGAGAGGGATGCACATGGGACATGAATCTCTGAAGGTGAGCACAGCAAAAAAAAAAAAGTGTTGGAAACTTTCCAGATTGATGGGTTATAAATGGATCTGTTTTAGAGAGCAAGGAAGATTTGCTTTGCATGTAATTTCATGTTGAGAGCAATTTATTTTGGTTTTCTTCACTCAGATTTCTTAAGCAAAGCAATCCCCCCCCCCCCTTTTTTTTTTTTTAAACTTTGAAAAATAAATGTGTCTGTTGGGTTATTCTGGGTACATTACAGGAAATGTAACACTTATGTTTCCTCTTTTTGGCTTACAACTCCTCCTTCATTTATTCCTGCTTGTGTATATGAAAGGCGGGGCAGTCATGTGAGGTTGAAACTCTAATTCCACTGATTCATCGCTGTAGTAAACTTGTCCTTGTTGGAGATCCCAAGCAGCTCCCCCCTACTGTAATATCTATGGTAAGCAGATTGTATTTGTACCTTTGGTAATGGAGTTGTATAATGGAAATAGTGAAAGGGCAACAACATCTAGTAGCACAGACTGCATAAAAGTATGTAATCAAGGCTAGATGGGACAATTTGAACATATAGAATATATGGGGAAAAGGATGGTCCAGTGGTCAGAGCACTAGCCTGGGACTCAGGTGATCAAGTTCAATGCCCTGCTGTGCCACAGACTTCCTGTGTGATGTTGGTCAAGTAAGTCACTTAGGGTACGTCTTCACTGCAGCCGGGAGTGAGCCTCCCGGCGCAGGCCAGACACCCTAGCAGGGCTCATGCTAGCTTGCTAAAAAGAGCAGTGTGGACATTGTGGCTCGGACTGGAGCTTGGGCTCTATATTCCTATCTGTATGAGCCAAGAAAGGAGAAACATTAAATGTAATTCATACTGCACATGGCTTTCTTTACACCGGAAACTGCATGTTGGAAACTTTTCTTATTGGATAAATTAATAAGAAATATGACCTCATTTTTTTTCAAAAGATCCACTTACTATAAAGCTTCTGACTCTGATTAATGCCAGTAAAATTCTGCTGAAACGAAGCTGCAGACTTACTGACAAATATAAACTGTGAAAACTAAAATATAAATATCTGTAATGCTCTCAAACGCAATGGCTTGGTGGTGAGTTAAAGGGGTGAAAACAAATGTACAAAGCTGCAAGTTTAAGCCCATATTGGATTTCTTATGATCAAGTTTAAGATGCACCTAACTCCCCAAAAGTCAATCCTGTGTCTTGCCTCTGGCAGAAAGCTCAAGAGTATGGCTATGATCAGTCTCTGATGGCTCGCCTGCACAAACACCTGGAGGAACAGATGCAACAGTGTGTTATAGGGAAGCTGCCAGTTGTGCAGCTGACTATACAATATAGGATGCATCCTGACATCTGTCTCTTCCCATCCAATTACATTTATGGCAGGACTTTAAAGACTGACAGGTGGGTCACATTCTGTTCGTTTTGTTAGTAAGGGGTATTCCAGCAAAAACTAAACAGCACTTAGTTATTTTCCCCACAAATCAGTCAGTGTACTCCTTTGCCACTAGGATTTCTTTCCGAAAGAGGGAAACAGATGTTTGCATAACTGGCGTGGAAACTCCCATACCCTTCTTCCAGCTGTTGTCTTGGGATCATGAATTAACTAGATCATAATCTCAAAGGCTGGGCTAATTTTCTATCACCAAGAGCTCAGTTTCTTGCCTTGGTATACCTTGATGGCATAAGGAATCTAGAAGAGAAGCTGAAAGTCTCTTTCATTTTTTTAACCTGTAGTAAATAAGTGATGTATCCGTTCTCAGAACTCTTGATGGTTGCAATGGTGATAATTACAATTATTTACAGAGCAACAGAAGAGAACAGATGTTCTTCAGATTGGCTATTCCAGCCATACCTGGTCTTTGATGTAGCAGATGGCCACGAAAAACGGGATAATGAGTAAGTTCTTCATTCTCTTCTCCACCAAAATCTAAATCTGCTGGTATAATTAACTGCAGAATGATTTTTCATACATGGAATGTAGCCAAAGCTCCATTCTGAACTAAAGACCCAATGTTGACATTCAGCAGAGGGAGAATGTTGTTGCTCAGGGCACGAGTTTGGCATTTCTCTGATGTAAATATATTATCTTGCCTTTATAAAGGGCTTGGGTGTAAGTGATTGTATATCTGAGTAGAGTCAGGGCTATCCTTCCTGATGTAGTTATCTTGTAATGAACCAGAGACCCCGTGAACAGCCTGTTTACTACCTGGAATGAGTGTCATTAACTTTGTCAGGTGTTTTTTTCCTTCTAACTCTTTTCATATCCAGTTTGGGACCCACTTTCCTTTCTGTGGGTGCAGGGTAGTGTTTCACAAGTCTTTAAATGTAGTGTTGTTGTTGTTCAAGGTCACCTGCCCTTTCTCATTCCCTCTGCTAGTTTCCAGACCTTTCCATGGCTGTCCAAGGTCAATCCACGGTTACCTTTGAATGGCTCCAGTTGCTCCCACTTAGTTTGTGGGGGAGTTCCAAATGGTTCTCTGATTAATTCTCCTAGCTGCGCTCAACCCAGACCTTTAGACTTCTCCACATAAAGTTTGCTGGCATTTAGCTCTTCCACCGTGGTTTGTGCTGAATCTGAGTATGGTTCAAAGCGCTATTGTCACAAATACTTAGTTCCAGACAGGGAGTGGTAGTGTCAAACTGTCAGATGGCTCTGCTACATTGGTTGAGGAAACAAGGTTAAAAGAGAAATCCCAACCCACTTGCAGTTTAAAGTCCTGCTGTCTTCTAAATAAAAAAGCACAAAATGCATGTAGCACTGACTGTTTGTACTTAACTCTATGTCTTGCTCCTCATGCTTTCTTCATTCCAGTATTCAGACTGGTATGTCAACTGTTTTGTATCATTCTCGGAGAATAAACTCAGAACTGGTAGATAAGGTCCCATGTGAAGAAAAATCTAAGGGAAAAAGAGTTCAGGAGAGCTGGCAGTTTCTCAGGGAGACAATATTGAAGACATGACGACTATCTATCTCAATGTGAAAGGAAGTTAGGATGAATGGTATGGCTCCATCAGAAGCTCTTTAATAACCTGAACATCAAAAAGGAATCTTACAAAAAGTGGAAATGTTGACTAATTTCAAAGGAGGAAGTACAAAAGAATAGCACAAACATATAGGAACAAAATCAGAAAGGCTAAGGCACAAAATAAATTACATCTAGCAAGGGACATAAAAGGCAATAAGTAGTTCTTTAAATACATTAGGAGATGTAGATGAAGAAAAGTATACGTCCTCTACTTATCGGGGAAGGAGAGCTAATGATGATGACATTAGGAAAGCTGAGATGTTTAATGCCTATTTTGCATCAATCATCACTACAAAGGTAAATGGCAACCCGATACTCAACACAAGTAATATTAACATCAAGGAGGGAAGGAATGCTACCCAAAATAGGGAAAGAAAAGGTTAAAGAATATTTAGATAAGTAGGATATATTCACGTCATCAGGGCGTGATGAACTTCATCCTAGGACGCTTAAGGACCTAGCTGAAACAGTCTTGGAACTGTTAGCAGTTATCTTTAATAACTCCTGGAGGAGCGGTGAGGTCCCAGAAGACTAGAGAAAGGCAAACATAGTAGTTATCTTTGAAAAGAGTAACAAAGAGTGTCTGGGGAATTATAGTCCAGCCAGCCTAACTTGGATACCTGTCAAGATACTGGAACAAATTATTAAATAATCAATTTGTAAGCATCTAGAGATAATAGGGTTATAAGAAATGACCAACATGGATTTGTCAAAAGCAAATAATGCCAAACCAACCTAATTTCCTCCTTTGACAGGTTTCAGAAACTGTTCTTTGACAGGGTTACTCGCCTAGTGGACGGGGAGAAGCAGTAGATGTGATATATCTTGATTTTAGTAAGGCATTTGATATAGTCCCACATGAAATTCTCATAAGCAAACCAGCGAAATGTGGTCTATATGGAATTACTATAAGATGGGTGCACAACTGGTTGAAAGATTTATCAGTGGTTTGCTGTCAAACTGGGAGGACAAACCTAGTGGGGCCTTGTAGGGGTCAGTCATGGGTCTGGTGCTATTCAGTATATTCTTAGTGACTTGGATAATGGAGTGAAAGTATGCTTATAAAATCTGCAGCTTGACACCAAGCTGTGAGGGGTGCAAGGAATTTGGAGGGCAGGATTATAATACAAAATGACCGTGACAAATTGAAGAATTGGTCTGAATTCAACAAGATGAAATTCAGTAAAGACAAGTGCAAAGTACTTGACTTTGGAAGGAAAAATCAAACGCACAACTACAAAATGGGGAGTAATCGGCTAGGTGGTGGTAGTACTGCTGGGAAGCATCTGGGAGCATTAATGAATCAAAAATTGAATGAGAGTCAACAGTGTGATGCATCTGCAAAAAAGGGCTAATATCATTCTGGGGTGTATTAACAGGAGTGTTGTATGTAAGGCATAGCTGGTAACTATCCCATTCTGCGTGACCCCGGTGAGGCCTCAGCTGGAGTACTGTGTCCAATTCTGGTCTTTCTCCAATTTGTCCAAATCTTTCCTAAAATGGAGAGTCCAGAGGAGAGCAACTAAAATTATATAAGGTTTAGAAAAACTGACCTATGAGGAAAGGTTACAAAAACTGGGTGTGTTTAGCCTTGAGAAAAGGTGACTGAGAGGGGATCTGATAAGTCTTCAGATATGTTAAGGGCTGTTATAAAGAGGACAGTGATCAATTGTTGTCCATGTCTAGTGATGGTAGGACAAGAAGTAGTGGGCTTAATCTGCAGCAAGGGAAAGTAGGTTAGATATTAGGGAAAACTTTCTAACTACAAGGGTATTTACAGTGGAATAGGCTTGCAAAGGAGGCTGTGGAATCCCCGAGGTTTTTAAAAACAGGTTGGACAAGCTCCTGTCAGGTTGGTCTAGGTATACTTGGTCCTGCCACAGTGCAGAGGGCTGGCTTTGTTCATTTCTTGAGACCCCTTCCAGCCCTACATTGCTGCGATGCATGGGCGCAAATATAAATAAATGTTCATTTTTTGACAGTGTGGAATTTAATCCCTTGCAGCCTGGTTTGGTGTCCCACTTAGCTGCCAGCTCACACTGCTTACTCTAGAACTGTTTCTCCAGGCCCCTATGACCTCACTGACTTGCTTCTCCCTGCTGAATACTAAGGTTCTGCTTGTCACAAGACACACTTGCCCCCTCCCTCTATAACTTCCCCAGACATTAGAGTTCACATGGGACTGACAACAGAGCCTTTCACAGGAGATCTTCCCCACTGGTGTATGTCAGCCCTACCTTGGTGATTGCAGCATCTTTCATCCAGAGGTCTCAAAAGGATAAAGCATGAAGAGGCACAGTAAAATGAGCTGTGCTAAAGCAGTGAGTTTAACAATATATAAATGGTTTTGACATTGTTTTTCTTCCTCTTTATCTTGTTCAGCTCTTTTGCTAATCCCCAGGAAGTGAAGCTGGTGATGGAAATAATGAAATTGATTAAAGAAAAAAAGAATGATTTTGGTTTTCGTCACATAGGAATAATTACCCCTTACAGTGCACAGAAAAAGATGATTCAGCAAGAGCTGGACAGAGAGTTTGGAAGGGGCAGGTAAAAATACCCTACATGTTCTCACTGGGACTAAATCCTCTGGATGGACTCCTTTTGCTTTTCCTCTGTCAAATATTGCAGTAGGGTAGAAACTGTAATAGTTAAATTTTTTTGTGCTGAGAAAAAGTACTGACAATTGGCTGCAACTGGTTTAAGCTATTACAAGCATAGAGCAGCATTCAAAGCTTTTTCTCTTAATAGTGCTAGTGAGGTCCTTGTGTACCATTCTCTAGTTTGTATCTCTTTATGTGATCTGATTTATACAACCATTCAGAATAAAGTTGATTAAAGAGCACACTTCAAATGATTCCTGAACTACAGTGAACCTGAACAATATTCTGGTATAATCTTGGCGTCTGAAAAAGAAAGTGAATGTTTTCAGAAAGGAGGGTCATGCACTGTATCTTTTTTTTGTTAGAAATAGTTTAATTTAAAGCATGCATTATTTTAAGACGTTAAACTTTCATAAAAGTGGTTAGGTTATTGGGATAAGCACTTGGTTAAAATCCAAAGATGAAAATTTTAAACAGCTCAAAATTCCCCTCTCTCCTAGGGCGGGGGAAGTAGACACAGTTGACGGGTTCCAGGGTCGACAGAAAGACTGCATTATAGTGACGTGTGTAAGAGCGAACAGCACACAAGGGTCAATTGGGTATGTCTTGCCTTTTTAAAAAAAAAGGGGGGGGGGAGGGGCGGAATTGGTGACTTGAAGTCTGCACACACCTAGAGAGACTTTACTGACTTGTGCTCTCTGCAGAACGTCAGTAAGAGAACATCAGGGAGATAATATCTGTCTGGTGTTTTTCATCTCTGCCAGCCAAATTAAGCATCCTAATGGTCAGTTCACCCTCACCTCACCCCACCCCACTGATCTCCTAAAAGTGGTCTGGACAGGAGGTGCTATAGAAATACCTAACTCTTATGTAATTCTTTTCTTCAGTAGATTTCCAAGCACTTCGCAGTCTTTAATGTATTTCTTCTCCCAGCACCCCTGTGAGGTAGGGCAGTATTATCCTCATTGTAGAGCCGGAAACTGAAGCACAGTGAGGCTAAGTGATTTGTCCAGGGTCTCACACAGAGTCTGTAATGGAGCAGGGAAGTAAACCTGAGTCTCCCAGTGCAACGTATAATAATCTGCACTGAGCACAGATGAACTTGCATGCATCCTTTGGTTTTCCATTTTAATTGTCCGTTTAGTTTGAACAGAGATGATACCCGGGTAACTGATGGCTGTGTATCTTTCTTCATGCTATTAGCACTGCTGTGCAATCTCACAAATTATACTCTCATGACTGTATATTGCAACTTTTTGATGTGCTGATCTTTCTTTCTTTTTAAAAAAAAAATTATTCATGATTATGAATGAAAGTGACCTATTTATATAGCACTTCCAGTGCCAAAGTATTGCTAAATAGGGCAGTGGTTTATAAATATGATTCAGAAATAAGATAGATGGTTCCTTCATAGGTGAAATGGGCTTGTTCGCATGACTGATAAGGGCATAAAAAGACTCAATTCTAGGTCACTAGTTCAAATAATTCCAGATCAGTAATGACATAATGTCATTCCCAGCTGACAGCTGTTTGATCCAGTGAAAGGAGACTCCGTTCCAATCTTAATGCTTGTGTGTTTGCATCACAGAAATTGCCATCACAGTTGGCACTATTTTACTGGTAGTTGCAGCAGTAAAGACAATAAACTGTTAAAAGGACATTGGTACTGAACCATCTTGAGAGGCAGTGTGGTGTAGTTCAGTGATTCTCAGGGTGATCTGTGAGGAGCTGACTGCTCACATGAAGCTAATTCTTTGTTTCCACCTGCTAAATTGCATTAAGATGGATAAAAACATGTAAAATGCTCCCCTGATCATTTTCCCCATAGGCAGTTGCTAGTGGATGATCACATGGATGTTATGTGATCATGGAGATGGTCTGCACAGGCATGACTGGGAGGGCAGATGGTTCATTCTCCGTTGAAATGTGGGTCTAAACAATGAATAAATTTGAGAATCCCTAATCTAGATGATTGTTTGGGAATGGGAGCCAGGTGTAATTCTGGTGCTGTTATTGGCTGGCAAGTCACTTACCCTCTTTGCTTCAGTTTGCCCCTTTACAAAGGTTACTAGCTCACCCAGCTGTTGAGGCTTTATTTGTACATTGCTTTGGCAATAAGATGCTCTTTAAGTTCTAAGTGCTTGTCTACATGAACAGTTAGACCACTCTACCCCGCGCTAGCCTGCTACAGTCTAATTGTCCCTAGGGATGCCGCTGACATACATTAACAGTTCATTAGACCGCTTTGATCTAGCCCTCTTTGAAATGGGACTAGCTGAAAGCGCTCTAACAAACTGTTAACATGTATCAGCAAGGGTGTATGTAGACAGACCACGGCAGGCTGGTGTGGTGTAGATTCACACCCCAGCTTGCTGCAGGCTAATTGTTCATGTAGACAAGCACTAAGTATTAATCACTGCGGTCTCTTCAAACCACATTGGCAAGGTGTTACGGGAAATTTGCACCACTGCTGCCTGTGCTGTAGATTTATTTTGTATTGCGCAGAGGGGCTTTGATCTCTAGGGTAACCAGTCCAGTGGTGAATTCACTGAAAAGGTGACCTGCAAAGGGAGAAAAACGCTGTCGAAGAAGTGACACTGAAATGATATTTTAATTGGGAGAGAAGAGACCCATTTAGATTTTTTTTTACCTTAAAACTATCAGGAATATCAAGTTGTGCCTTCCCATTTTTTTTGCTGGAGAATTGCATGGTGTCTACATTAAGGAATTTTACCTCAGAAATTCCACTGGTGGGAGCCCTAAGATAGGTTGTTCTCTGGGTTGCAATGTTTTTACTATCGTGTGTGTGAAACTGCTGAAAAATAGGACTCATTAACATGTTGGTAACACCAGGTATTGCTGTGGTACCTGTTCAGCTAAATTGGTGTCAGCTGTGATGAGACTTCCTTTTGCAAAATTCTTTGTGTAGAGTAGGCTCTGGAGTTGGGAGCTTTTTCAGTCCTCATTGGAGGAGGAGGAGTGGGTGTGTGCTAGTCTTTAACAGAGAGCTTTTCTCCGCAAGGTTCATCAGGAGTTTGAATTAAGTAGGTGCTAACAAAAATTGAACTTTAAGCAATGAATAAAACCTATAATTCTGTTATCTGTATAGCCCTGGGGCAAAAACAGGGTAGACAAGATGTAATATTTCCAATGTGAAAACTTCTTTGTCAAGGAACAAAAATGTCAGGTCTCAAGAACCATGACACAGCAAGAACGGCACAAACTGTGTGTTTCTCCTTTGCGGGTCACCTTAAAAATAAATAAAATATTCAAGCACAGTGTTGAAATATTAAATAGAACGTTTTCACATTAATCATACCAAATATTATTAATCTATTTCAGTTCAAGTCAAAAGGAAGCTCAAAGTCTTGACAGGAGAAATAAGTTTGATCTCTTCCATCTGTGAGTCTGTGCAGGGAAGGGAAGTGGCAGAGGGAGTAGGGAAACTTTGGAGACTGTTTTAAGGTGAAAGGAGAAGTAGTGGCTACGAGTGGGACTGGAGATACCATTGAGAAGGGAAGGAGCAGCAGTAGAAGCTGAGGGAAGTGAGATTGTCTACAGGGGATTGAAGATGGCAAAGGGAGTCTGGGTAACAACCAAAGTGCCTTGTTCAGGGGAGGGCTGGCTGCTGTAGTGGGAACGAGGGATGGAGGAAAACCCACCTTCTTTGAAGTTAGCATTTGTTTGTATTTCAGCAATTGTCACTTCTTAAAAATAAGAACTAAAGTTCAGCTAAGAGTGTTGGAAGAACTAGTACAGCGACTTAATTTTGTTTCATTATTTAGGTTTCTGGCAAGTCTTCAGCGTCTGAATGTTACAATTACTCGAGCAAGGTACAGCCTCTTCATCCTTGGAAGACTGACAACGTTAATGGTAGGTATAATATTGTATTCCGGTGAATCTCTGCCTGTTCTCCCTGTTAGTTCAGGTCAGGAATGAGAAGTGAAAGCCATTCCCAACCCATCCTTGTGTGAAAGAGTCGTCTATGTTGGAATCAGGTTGTTCAGTTAAAGCGATCCAATGGTGTGAAAGCTGTTCTTGGGCAGAGTCAGTTGTCCTTGTCTAATACACTGCCACAGAAGGCTTTCTGAAAGGAGAGCTGTATCCATTGTTTCAAGCCAGGCAGGTGAGATGTTTTTCTCTAGAAAGGCTTGCAATAAAATGTAACAGTAAAAAATACTGAAAATATGAGGGGGTAGGTAAATCGTCTCCCCAGTGGCAGCCTGAACGAGAGCTGGCACTGGGAATCGCCACACCCTGAGGGTCAGAATCCTCTCCTTTCTTCCCCCCAAAAGCCGAACAATAAACCCAACGAAGCTGCCTTCCCCAATCCTAGTGACTGCTTCAGGTAGGGAGAAGACCAGAGGACCCACCAGCCCCAAATGCTCCCCCGATCTGCTCCCCATACCCTTTATAGCAGAACTGCACAATATCTCCTGACAGTGCCCTCCATGCCTGAGGAAGAGTTGGTTTTTCACTCTGTAGCATATGCTGAGAATGCAAATTAAGCATAAAAAGAGGCCAGTTCAGTTCCAGACACTGGCTTATTGATGTTGTCCTGTTCCCCCCTTTGCTTCCAGAATTTTAGATCCTAGGCATGGTGGGGTAAAGTAAAGAGGAAAAGGGGAAGATTTTAGCTTATTTCATTGGGATCAAGTGTACTGCACTTGACCAGTTTTGAGGTTACTAGTCATTGTAATAAGAATCAGGACTGCTGGGACAATTTAACTACTGTAGCTGGCATTTCTCATTCAGCAGAAACTCAGTAAATGTCCCTGTTCTCATGATATTGTTCTTGTATATAGTGCCTTGTTTCTAATAGGATCAATCTAATAAACCATTAGATTCTACTCATTTAGTAAGCTAAAATGTCTTTTTGAATTTGAAATTTTTAAAGGAACAGTTTCAGCTTTAAAAAAAATCACACTTTTGTCTGAATTTTTACTTACACATTTCAAGTAATGCCTAAGATAACCATCTATTAGTTCAGTTTGTTTACCTTTTGCACAAAATGCTATCAAATGCACAGTCAGTTTCCCTGGGACAGTCAGTTTTCCCTGCATGTGGGTCTTTTACACAGAAACAGCGGAGAAAAATATTTTTACAAAACAAGAAAATGTGGCTGGGTAACGACAGAAATTGGCAGGGTGAAATCTGGAGCAGATGTAGTAATTGAAACTGCTTAAATTCACCTTTTAAAAATTGCCTATATTTGAAGTTGATGTCCCTTAAACCAGTGGTGTGCAAATTTTTCGAATCGCGCCCCCCTCCTTTACCATTCAGAGAATTTGTCTTGCCCCTCCATTACTTGTAATCTAAAACTTTTTTTGTGCAGAAGTAAGGGTGGCAATGTGAAAAATGATATTTGTTAATATCACTTTCCACAGAACACTTAGCACCTCATTGCCAGCAGCAGCAGAAGTAAGGCTGGCAGTTGGGCGCTAGTAAGTCTGCTATGAAAAGTGATATTGAGAGTTTCTTTGAACCCCCACCTCTTCCCCAGTTTGCACACCACTGCCTTAATTTTTCGAAAAATATATTCTATTACTGTATCTCATGCAGCACTAGGGGGCAATCACACCATATTCTTGTGTTGTATTTGGACAAGGTCAGAGGACCGCTGTCCTGACAATCCTAGTTACAGGAGCTGTCATTTTAAATGAGTTTGTTCAATGATGGCTAAAAGTATCCTCTCTGTTATAGCAGTGGGATGCTTTATTGCTTTTTAATGAAACTTTTACTAAAAATCCTTTCATCCCAGAGCAAGTGTACATACAGTTCCTGCGACGGCTATAGGAAGTGAGGTTGCGTGGATTTAAAATGGGACCACATGCATCCTGAGATCCCTGTGTGTGCAGGTTTCTTTTTGCTAACTATTTTTCTTCTTTCAAGGAAAATAAAGACTGGAATAAGCTGATTCAGGATGCTCAGAGAAGAGGCGCTATCATCAAGACTTGTGACAAAAACTATAAAAAGGATACTGTTAAAATTCTGAAGCTCAAACCAGCATTACAGCGGCCACTCTCCTATCCTCCTACTGCTGCACTGTCAGAGAAAGCTACTCAAGTGCAGGCGTGTTTGGGCAGCGATGGGAAGAATAAGGTCACCAACAGAAAAAGCAGCGATGACTCTAGAAGACTCTCTGCCAGTGCTGGCCTGTCAGCACAAGGCAGTGGAGTAGTCCGACAGCCCGCAGAGTCTCAAGTTTTGGGTTCTAAAGGAGTCACTCTTCCCACAGCGGTGCAGCCTGCTGTTCGAGAGAGACCTCGGGATCCAAGACTGGCTAGGAGGACAGAAGCGACAGGGAAGGAGCAGGCCTCCAAGAATAGCAGTCCATCAGCCCTGAGCAATCCAGATGTGACATTGTCACGGGGACCTGATGCATCTTCAGCCCACTGGGGTCAGATCAGCACTGTGCCGCCTCCTGTCTCCAAGGCAGAAGATTTGAACAAGACCAACCAAACTGTAAGACAGCCAGACATGCCTTTCACTGCTTCCCATACAGCCAGGCAGGACCATGACTGGAGAGTTTCTGTCTCATCAAAAGAGGCAAGAACTGTCAGTAAAGAAGACCAGAAAGGTAATGAGTGGACCAAAGACAAGGACTATCGGACCCCTGCAAGCAGAAGAGCATCGGAACAACCCCCGGAGAACAAAGACTTGAGTGAGGCCAAGAAGAGGAAGGTCTCCTATTAGCTGAAATCTTTCTAGGATCAGCTGCAGCTGGCAGCCTTGCCCCCACTATATAAGCCCCTTCAAAACCTATCCCCCAGCCCTTAAAAATATGGACTATATTAAAAACAAAGTGTCTAGTTCACCTGGAACTCCTTCATATTGCTACTTTTCTACTAACAGATCCATTTTTTTCCATCCCATCACTGGCTGTTGGGTGAATTCATACCTGAGAAATGATATCCTTGGAGCTTTTGAACTGAAAAGTTGGGTAATTGCTCCATATGTAATGGCAGTAAGTTTGAACTATGATCCTAGGAAGTGAAGTGGTGTAAATGTTGAACAGATGTATATTTGTACAGCATACAAAATTATTTTAAGATTTAATTCAGCAAGCATATTGCTGCTTGTTTCCATACCCAAAACTAATTTCAGAGTGGAGCACGTTTTTTTATTAAAAAAAAAAAAAAAAACTGAAAGAAAACTTCACCAGAGATCTTTGGTAAGTCTAGTTTCTTTAATCGCAAATGGGACATTTTGAAAAGGCTGAGAGGATGGTAACAGGTCAGATCGTTTTTGATTCTTTCTGAAATTCCACTGGTGCCTCATGGAAGACAGTCGGGGGGGGGGGGAGAGGTGGAGGGGGGCCTGGAATGTTCAACAGAGAATTCTACATATGGGGTGTGTGTGTGTGTATGTATATATATTTTTTTATTTCTCTTCCCACCTTTTTCATAGGAACAAAATATCCTCGGTTCATGCAGATGTGCCTTGAGTCTTACTTTTGCTCCTTATTCTTCACTGCTGTCCTTAGCCATGTGATTGGGACGTCCGTTTATTATAGTTTCAGAGTCTATAACTGGCTCAAGGCTCTGAGCTCCCACTGAAGTCAGGAGTAGTTGAGGACAGTCAGATTGCGTGAGCCTGGTTAGGTCTATTGGCTCCAAGTGAGGAATAAGCAGCAGAAGTTTTTGAAATCTTAATCAAAGATCCAGTCAATGCTTGATGATGATACTTGGCTTGCTTGGTAACCGAGCACTTTGAGATCTGCAGAGATGAAAAGGGCTAGCTATGTAAGAGCTAAGTATGATTACTACTATTACTGGATTCTGTTTACTCTGTAGATGTAGAATATCTAACTGGTAAATGAATAAAACTGCAATAACTTTTTTTTTAAAGCCCTACTCATGTGCATGTTTTCATAACAAAATTGCAAGTGGAGTTGTTTCTAAATAGAATGTGTTCAGATTAAGGCATCAGTTGCTCTTTCAGGAATATGGTGAATGTCTAAGTGTATAAAGAAAGTGAATAACACCTGTTAGGCATGCTATCTGTTTTGCATAGAGACAATACTGAGCTCATACTTTGTGTATGTTTATTTAGCACTTTGACGATCTGTCATTGGCTAGAGCCAGAAGTAGTGTGGGCAAGCAAGGTGCAGATTTTTTCTGTGGACCTTTGGTGATAATGCAGCTCATTTTCAACTTGCAAATACCCCTACTATGGCTGTTCTAAGTTTGATCTGAGAAGAGATTACCATGGTACGCCGGATCACTTTGTGTTGTTGACAAATGACCTCTCAGGACTAGAACGAAGCCTCAAACGTGCTTTTATATGTGAGCTCTTGTGAGATAGAACCCAGCTTTCTTAAGATGCAAAATTAAGACCTAGCTCCATTAAATTAATGGGAGCCGGTTCTCAGCACATCTACTGAATGACTTATGCCCACCACTACACACGAGTATTTTGATTCCATTACCGTGCTGGTCTTTCCAATTTCACCACAACATAAGAAAATGAACTCCACAAGACTGCCATGGGCTAAACAATTGTGCCAGCGGTATTGTTTAGGTCTCCCTCCCGATACTTTCATTGCAGTGATTAATGTTGCCTTTTTCCTTTCATACTGACAAACAGCTGCGTGGTGGTGGTGTCACAGCAAAATATAGAGATGACATAACTGCTGTAAGAATAATAGGACAGTAGCCTACATGGTAAACTGTAAATTGTACTGCTATGAATTCACCTATCCAAGCTTGAGATAGATGTGCTTTACTAGTGACAGCTGAGTGATAGGTATTTTGAAGGCTATATCTCCTGTATCTGCATGGCACAGCTCATGACCTGCTGTTCTCTATTACAGTGATGGTAAAGAGAATAAATGGGCTAAATTCTGCCCTTAGATAAGCACATGAAATGAAGCCAATAACAGATGTTGGCACACAATTTGAGAGCAGAATTTAACCCCAAAGCTTTGTTTAATGGTGTGTACTACATTAATTGCCAGTGTACCTTAAACTGTCATGAAAGTTGTTCAGAGTAGTGTATGATCTAACATGCGTTTTCAGGGAGTAGAGCTGTTGGAATGAGCCACTTGTTGTCATACATTAGTGATCTCTGCATAACTCTTAGCTGAGATTCATTCCCTGTGTGTATCTATATCTAGGCTAAATCGGAACACTTTGAAATACTGTCTCCCTTATAACCCTATTGTATCGGTGCAGAATGGGTTAAAAAGGCAGGGTTACTCAGCAAACCTCTGTAGTTCCTATAGCTACGGAAACCATGCAGTGTATATTCATGTAAAAAAACTGAAGACACAGTCAGTCTGAATCAGGGAATGCTGTTCTGACAATTAACTGGAAACCTGTTTGTCATGCAAATCTTAGAATTCTTCCAGTCTCCTGTTTGTCAAATCCAGAACGTAAGTGCTATCCTGAAAAGGACACTTGTCAGGTGCTGGAAGGAATTTTATTCTGATGTCTTACGTTGCCTTTGTGGCATTACATCACCCATGCTTTGTATATTTTATATCTCCTGTCTCTATATAGGGAGAAGTGATGAGCTGTGCCGTTTTCGCTATATAGGGATAAGTGGCTTGTGCGTGCCTATCTGTACCCAATAAATCCTGTATTACATGCACTATTGCTTAGTGGAGTTGTATAACTTCTCAATAAACTGTTTGATTGAGAGACTACAGTACCATTTCAGTTTACTCCCTCAGCTGATACAAGGTTTTATTGCCTTTACTTGCTTTGTATCTGTCGCTGTTTTGTCCATCATTTCTCTGCACCGGCTCATTCCTGCCACATCAGTTTGTTAATGCTATATTTTGTTTTTGAATAAAAAAATGTTTGGGTTGAGTTTGCTCTTTATGTTAAGCATTTTTCTCTTTATGCATAGCCCAGAATTGGTTGCTTTGATTAAAAATGAGAGTTCATGTGGAGTAGATTAATCGCTTTTAATTGGTATTTTTCTTCCAGCTAGATACATAACACTTAGTGTAACCAGCAGGCAAAGTGTGATCCCAGGCACTTTCTTCACTTAGAGAGTTTAGACTAAATGTATTACAAAAATAAAACCTATGCCAAGATGCACACTGATAAGGTGCAGTTTTAACTTATTTTCACCTCAACTGTTTCTTTTGCTCATGCATCATATAATCAACCTTTTAGTAGAGACCGATGAACATATATGCAATCTGTATTATGTTGTCATTTTGTTTTCTCCTCCTTTGACTGATCTGGCCAATCCCTCAACTATGCAAGTAGTCTTGTACTATTCCTTCTCACGTATTCCTGTTTCAGAACTAGTAAGTGGCAGAATAGCCATTGGAAGACCCCTGTCCTCTTGCACGTGTATTGCTTAGATGAATCATTAGTGAATGTGTGGAAGACTGACTGCATGTATTTTAATGTAAAGCAGTTTAATTTCATCTTTGGACCAAATAAGTTTGGAAGAAGAAACTTGAAATGTAAATCAATGGCTTCTGTGTGGATTAATTTTCAATGCTATGGTGGCTCCTTTGTGGTGCTGCTTGTCATTTGATATCTCTGAGTAATAGAATGGGAATCCCTTGTGCTTTGAATATACTTTGTCCAGACTAGGTGGAAGAGAATTGCACTTGCAGGAGAATCAGACACTGTCTGTTAAGGTGGTATCCAAACATTGCCTAATACAGGTATCTTCCTGTTGCAGATTTCACTGCAGTTGTACAGGATACAGCACCATAACCTCAGTCTGGCACTCAAGATCCCTCCCTTGGGATCTATACAGAGGTCAGATTTACTAGCCAGATAAAAGCAATAACCCAGTTCAGGAAATGTAGTCATACCTAGTACCTTAACTTTGTCACTTGCGTGAAGTGCTTGGCATTTGACTTACAAGTGCACCCAAAGCCTACTTAACTAAACTTACTGGGGGGAGAGGAGAGGTGGAAGGGGTCCACATGAAATTAAAAAAAAAATGTCCCACTGTCGGTAACACAGGCCCAACTCCACTGGTGGTAGCAACATTAGGTGCTCTGTAGTAGACAAGGCTCTCGTGGCCATGTATTTTTTACATTTTCTGTCTAACTCTGCTTTGACTAGATCCAAACCGCACGACACTAAAAACATCAGCAGCACCCATGGCCTTGTCTGCTTTAGAGCTCTCAATGCTGTTCAAACTGGGAAAGTGGTGGAAGAATTTTCAGAAGAAAACTCTAATGTAGACAAGTCGCGTGTGGCTTGCTGATTTGAAAGCAATTTGGTCCAGTGGACAAAACAAAGGACTGGGCATTGAGGTATCAGGGTTTGAGTTGTGCTACTGACTCAGAGGGTAACATAGGGCAAGTCACTTATCGCCTGTTGCCCAGTGTCTAAAATGGAAGTAATTCTTCCCCTTCTTTAGAAAGGGGCTTGATCTCTACTGATGCTATGTCAGTGCCAAGTATTGTGTATTTCCAGGTCAAAAAATGTGATGAGGCTCTAGAACATGTACCAGCCAATTAAGGGTAAAGCAAGATTTATAAGTATGTTGTAGTTACCTTTTTAAAGTAAGTGTTAAAAACCCAGGGACTTCACAGTCTAGCTTTTTTTTTTTTAAAGCAACCATTTGAATGTGCAAGCTGATACCTGTACTTTAAAATTAGGGCATAACATTGTTCTAGTAGTTGACAGCTGAAGGCTAGTTGGTCATTTGCAGACTCTGTTTATACCACAACAACCAGAACCATGTTTCTAAAATTGCAAAACACTCTCCTCTACGCTGCATGAATAAATAATTCAGAGATGAAACAAACTCTGCTATATTGTAATTGGGATTTATGGTGCTAAACCATAGAATACAACTCCTATCCACAAAGGCTCCATTCGCAAGTCATATATAAGGCCTTTCTAAATCCCTGGAAAAATCCATTGCACTGTTTTCAGTGCAAATAAATCTAAACTAAGCAGGGTGTTGTACATTAAATGCCTCTGAAAGATGAAGCCTGTTAGCCATGTGCTCCTGTCTGCTAAGGTCCAGACTCCCTTCCCATTAGTGCCCAGGAAGCTCCAGGGGAGTGAGAGGTGAATATATCTTGTACACTTGTTACACCTGGTATGGTTCAGCATATCTTAAACTTGCTTTCGAGACTGGCGTATGTGACACTGTCCAATGCAATCTTATTTAATTGCTGTATCGAGTAGAGAATTTGCTCTTTTGCAGTGGGATTCAGAGCAGTTTGGCCTTGAGAACCGTCATTGATTTCCGCTCTCTCCC
This sequence comes from Chrysemys picta bellii, assembly GCF_011386835.1. Lineage (NCBI taxonomy): Eukaryota > Metazoa > Chordata > Testudines > Emydidae > Chrysemys > Chrysemys picta. The sequence continues at coordinate 16,455,236 of NC_088808.1, read as the reverse complement.
CCCTTTAAACTCCCAAATCACTGCAGAGTCTATCACTCCTGCTCCTGGCTAACAGAGGGTCACTTTAGAGCCACTGCAAAATTTTCAGGAATGGAATTTAGACTTCCCCACCATTATGGCCCATGACAACAGATTTTTGACTTTCCTGTCCCCCCTTCTTCCCCTTTACGCTCGCCCACCCCAAAACCAGCGCTTTCCCTGGGCAAGCAAAACTAGACAAGTTTATTTTAGAGCAACTTGAAACTCTCCTCTGCCCCTGGTGCCTAAATGTGCCACTCCCAACCAACACTTACGTGGCTCCAGCAAAGCACTCCAGGTTTGGCCGTGGACTGGGAACATTTCCTAGAAGATGCTGCTTTTTAAGTATCTTTAGTGCCGAACTCTTATCTTATTTAGAACTCAGAAAACACTGAGCTTCTGTTTTTATTTACACTTGGGACATTTCATGAAAGCCAATTAAAGCACAGAATGTTGCTGATGGGACAAAGTGCTGACAGCATGTGCTGAGTCCCTTTCCCTTTTCAGGATCAGCCTTTCAGATGAACTGTCAGTTTTCTAACCATTTAAAAAAGAACTGCCCTGTGCAGCGCTAACAAATTCTAGCAAATGTAGATTTCCCCTGTCTTCAGCTGAGAATGAACACGGTTAAAAGCTTTCTTGGGTGAGTGAATTTGTGCATAAAGCCAAACTACTGTTGATTTTTTTTCTGTAGCTATGGTGATAGATTCATACTGGCTGCACTGTTTAATCATGCCAGACAACAGGTCTAGGATTGCAGATTTTTTGGTGGCTTTTATTTGAGTAAACAGATTTGTTATGACACCACCAAATAGTTAACGTTGGAATACAATTGGAGGTAAATAAGAAAAACAGAGGTCTCTCTGAATGCTTGTTTAAAGAGGTCAGCATTTTGCAGACAGGTATCATTTTTAAAATAAACAGGCAAACCAACTTAAAACATTAGTGTGAGTAGATTTTTCAGGAGGGTGCTGGTGCCTTTTAAGGATTTTTCTGTTAGCCTTCCCATAACCAATATTCCCTTCCCTTCTTCCCCCACCCTCATTTAAAAGCATGAACTGTTGCTGCATGAATGTCTGCAGCTTCTCTATGGGTCTTCCAGAATGTGAACGTTCATCAGTGGCCTGTACATAAGATGAAGGATGTTTCTTCTTTTTGTATTACGGTAAAGCTATTTCTCCTTTGCGTGGATCCCTGTCTTGCATGTTACCTTTTGTCAATATGCTCAAAGCATTGAAGTTCTCAAAGCTTTTAAAAACATTTCCTTTTTAAAACACTGAATTTAAGAGGTTGGGGAGATGCGTTTCCAGTCGTGTGTCCTTCCTGGCTGCATGGATGCTAAATTTAAAAATGAAAACAGGCTTTTGAAAACAGGACCAACCAGCACAGCTTTGAGTCTGTCTTTATGATGGGATCAGAACTCCTCCCTTTGCATTCAAACTGGCTATTTGGAGTTGTCCTAACCCAAGTCCACGGATCATTTAATTTGCCTTTGAGACAATCCCTTGGTGTCCGTGTTTTCCTAGGGTTAGATTACTTGAGCGTGGCATCTGCTTCTGTCTAGGCAGGTATTTATAAAGAGCCCAATACTAGGTTATAGGTACCATGCTTTTTTCCATTTTCTTTTGCACCATGACTTCAGCAGCTGTAAAGTGTGTTGTATCCCCCTTGTGGCTACTCTAAAGGATAACAGCCTACTTTTGTTACTAGCTAAGGAGGTGCTGCTTCAGCTCAAGTTATAGAAGCCCGTGTGTTGGTACTGAAGGTACATGGTCTCAACCCTGCTGCCAACCTGTGGTGAGGGGGTCATAACATTTCTGCTTATTTCTCTCTAAAGCCATTCAAGGAAGCCAGTGACCTCTTTTTAACGATGCTGTCTAACGCAGTACTGCCTCCTGTCCAGCAGCCATTTGCACACAGTCTCTAGCTGGTCAGTTCCCAACAGTCCCACCCTTGATTGTTTCCCCCCTCCCCCCATGGAAGTTTTGTGTTGCTGTTATAAATGTTCCGACTTCCATTGCAATAAAGCCACTCGAGCACAGAGCGGGGGCTCCAGTAGCTGTGGAGTCTGTCTGGGGAAATGGTTTTATGAAGTAGTAAATTATTTGCTGTTGCTTATAAATCTAATTGCCTAGAGAAATAGTAGTGCTTGGAAAGGGAAATGTGTATTTCCCCCTCCAGATGTGCTTTTAAGGTCTGGATTTAGTTATAGTCTCTCCTATAAAAACGACTTGCAAGAATTGTAACTCATGGGGACTGTGTCTGGTAGAGCAAGAAAGAATGGTAGCAACAAGCAGCATCTAGCCAGTTTTAGACAACGTACAGCTGCACCAAGGAAAAGGAGAGAATGCCTCTGCCAACAAGTTCATGAAGTTGGCAATACTTAAAGCCCCTGTACCTAAAAGGGTCAATTCAACCCTTCACCCCTTCTATGGTGGATTGAATCAAGTTCCATGCTCTCCGTATGTGGGATCTTTCATATGAAAAAATAAGCTCTCAAAGCAAACAAGACCTTTTGGATTTAATGATCCTATCCTACTATTTTCATTGAAGGACAGAATTTGTCCTGTCTCAACTCAAGTTTTCCCCCTTCTTTTACAAAGTAGTGGTCCTTTGCCATCCTCCACTGCAGCAGTGGCTGCATTTCAGTGGTTCTAGTTGTATATAATTTCTGAAATACAGGGCTGAAAGATTCTAAGTGTGTTGTTTTCAGACCTGGAAAACTTCCACTGCTGGGTACAAGCTATGGCTGAGAGCCACGAAGTGGGGAGGAGGAGCAGTTCCTATATGAAGAGTATCGAAACAGGAGAGATGTTGATCTGGGAAAGGGCAGTAGCATGATACTTTGGGTAAGAATACCAGAAATGGACAATGCCAGTGGCGGACTGATGGAAAAACAACTTCTGGGCTACCTCTCAGGCTGAAACCAGAGCATTGAAGTTGCCCAGAGAGCGAGAGATCTAAAGCGTTCAGCTGGGGGATCAAACTGCTTGCTCAGTTTGCAAATTGTCATGTATTGCCTCAGAATTCTCCAGCCCCCTTCCATGTGAACGGCTTAAAATACTTCCTCCTATTGGGGCATGTTCATGAGCTTTAAATCTTTCCATATTTGAACTAACACCTGTGAGTTTACAGGAAAGCCCAAGGTTGTGGCTGCTTCGAGTTAATATTCAAAATAGAGATTGTCCTCTGGCAAGCGTGCATAGCTGAACCAGTGTCCCGCACCTATTAGCAGAGTGTCGAAACAGCTGGTTCCCTTTGGGAAAACATCCCAATGCTGCCAAGCAGCAGCTTTTCCTGCCGCAGCGTCCCTTTGAGAAGACATCTGAAGAAGAGACCAACAGTCTCTGTAGATGCCAAATTAAAACCAGTCTTTGCTCGTAGCTGTTAACCATCCCTGATTACAGCCAAGCTGACCTTTTCAGCAAGGCGATTAAAAAAAATTCCTTAGATCTTAAACACACAACAAACCCCCAGAGATTGCACCTTGGTATTTGAGTCAGAAAACACAAGAGAACATCGTGTATCAAAAAATAAGTCTTTACCTGCAATTAACTCTGCACGCAAAGGAAAACATGGTGGTCAAGCAGCAATTAATAGTTGCTTTACTGTCAGGATTATACACCAGAATCAAATGCTCATGGTAAAATGTCCCTTTAGGTTGTAGTCCTTTTATAGCATTTAATTCAAACAAAAATAATTCTCTACCAAAAAAGTATTTGAACCGTACACTATACGGAAATGCCTGGATAAGACGTTGCACTCTGATATACCATGCGCACAATGGCCTTTTTGTTCTGGTCAAGTGCAAGAAAAGGAAATAAAAATCCAACAACAAAAATACAAAACTTAATAAATTCAGCAACTAGATTTGTAGGCAACGGTATCTCTAGGGCCCGGCCAAGTCAACAATGAAACATGGGACTATGCAGCAAGGATGGACCAAAGAGTCCCCAGGGATGCCTTGGACTCCAGTCTCTGGTGCCATGGGGCTCTGGAGCAATTAGGACTGGCTCTTTCAAAACAAGAAAGAAAATGAAACTACTGAAAAGTTTAAAAAAAAAATCCTTGGATTGCGGCACTGTTTTGGCAGGGTCCCCCATGCCCTGGAACCAGAGCCCCCTGTGCAAAATGGGGAACGAGTCACTGCTTTTAAGGAAGTGTGTGTGACAGGAGTCCTTTCTAATGACAGCAAGCTACTGCAGCTTCTGCACAATGGCTGTCACAGTTCTCTCCCTGCAGCTCAGCAGCCAAGTCTATGCTGCGGCTACCTCTGGCCAGGGCGCGGATGTTGGAGCAAGGCTGCTGCTGGTGGAAGGACAGGAGTCAGCCCCTGAGATGCTGTAGCTCTCGGTGGACAGGGGACTGAATGACGTCATGGAAGTCCTAGAGTAAAGGAAGGCTGAGGAGGTGATGCTGTGGAGGGCTACCTATGACCTTAGTCTCCTAGCCTCCCCCGGGTGATGCACCTTGACTTGGCTCCCTTGTGTTTGCAATTCAAAAGTCCAACAAGCGTCGCAGCTGGAGGATGAGAGCACTGATGAGGAAGGTGGTTAGGTTGAGGTATGTGCTGGAGGCAGAATTGCAGGCCTTGTTGTCAGAGTCACACTTGGATTGCTCGCACAGGACGCCTTTGTAGCCAGCAGGGCAGATGCATCTCTGGTTCTGGTAGCAGGTGCCACCATTCTGGCAAATCAAGAGCTCCTCGTCACAGACATTGGCTGCAAGGCAAAGAGGGAAGAAAGAACATATGGAATTACTGCCAGCTCCCCACAGCCCTGGGGCCTTAGGATTCTGCCCTGTGCGACAGTGAAGGCTTATTGCCTTCAATATAATTAAGGGATGTTGAAGGCTACACCACTGGGCTGTCATAGGGAACAAGGTGTAGCTGACAAAGCCTGGGTTAAAACTGTAACTAGAATGTGGACGCTGGCTTTTGCTCAGGTCTTTTTTCAGGTCCTTGGTATTAATCCAATTGCCCTGCAGCACCAGTGCAAGTCTAAGACCCCAGACTCATAGGAACAAACAGTGGTTGTAAACTGTGCAATCACATTACATTAATGGGGCGGAGGAGGGACCTCAGCACTACACAGCCCTATAACCTGGGCTCTCTGCAACTACCTCCAAGTGGCAGCTGAGCCGGTCTTGCTAAAGACGGCTCCCTCCTGCTGGCTCACTGCAACAGTCCTGTTCTCTGGCCAGGCCGGATCCTGTGCACAGCAGCACATGGCCCTGCTTGGGGACAGCACGCTCTAGCTCATTCCACTGCTGTCAAGAACAGTGGCTTTATGGGTGCTGCTGTGCATTTGTTACCCTGCTATGCCCCGCTGGCCTGCGGTACTTACGAAAACAACCCTGTCTCCAGTAGTAATTGGGAAGGCAGTCATCACACTTGGGCCCGACGGCACCTTCTCTGCATTCACAGTAGCCGGTCTCATTACAGCGGTCGTGCAACGATCCGATTTGATTGCAGTTACATTCTGTCCAAACACATGGAAGCTAGTTACTACATTCGCCTGTGCACACTGAGCACCAGGGAGCTCTTCATGCCTTTCCGACAGGGCTCTGCACGCTGACAGGACCTTGAGAAGGGCTGGCAGTGTGAGCTGCCCATTTAATCCTTGGCTTTTAGGAATGAACTTTTACAAGTACCCCACCTTGCAGCTCTGGGCTGCCTTTCCAACCACAGCAATTTATACACAGATTCTGCTCTACCTACTATTAAAATGCAGCTTGTTCTGGGCTGGAGGGCAGTAGCCAAGCGCACAGCTCACCAGAAGTGGTGGGAAGGGAGGGCATATTTTGGCCAAGCTTCTCCCCTTATGCAATGTACCACTGGCTCAACGTCCACACGCAATCTTGGGTCTCAGGATTGTAGCTGAAGGGTCGACCACACCAAACTACCTGCAAGTCCATTTAATTGCCTCAAAAGTGAAGTGGTTTTTTACTCAGGGCTTGTGGAACGCTGGTGGCAAGGGAGAAGGGAGTCCCTCTTCACTGGATCAAACAGGTCAGACCCAGCAGCAGCACCACTTTGCTCAGAGGGATGGGTGAGCAAGGTGTGTTCTCTTTTTTCCACGGCTGCGTGAATGAGTGCCCAGTGGGGCAACAGCCCCTAGGATCAGTCCAAGGGCGTGCAGCGGGGAATAGCACAGCAAAGCTGCACCTACTACCTCCGCTACTGAACCGTGCCATGGGCAGGAATAACCCAGCAAGAGCCAAATAGCTGGGGCCGGAGGCTAGGCTAGCTAAGAGACCTGGGGATAGCATACTGGTTACCTTGAGTTTGCCAGTTCAAATCCAGCTTTCCTTTCTAGGGCAGTGCAAACTTCCCTTATCCTGGGCTATCAATGCACCTTACCTGAGCTGGAGATGAAATATCTCCTTTGGGAGAGACAGAATTATTTAGTCTTTAAGGACAATTAAAGACCTTGGCCTCTCTGCGCTGATTGCTGGCCAGAAACTGGATGGCCACCAGGCTCCGTTCACACAGGCCACCAAACAGCCAGCGACTGGTAACTACTTTCAGCCATTGTTAATTTCAGCCAGCTGTGAAGTAGCGACCTAGTGAAACTCCCCGGAGAGGAGTGTCCACCATGCGCCATAGTGCCCCAGCTACTCACCTATGCACACGTTCTCGTCGTCTAGCTCTGCCGAGCCGTTCCGGTAGAACCCGAGGCGGCAGTGCTGGCAGTGCTGCCCCCTGGTGTTGTGTTTGCAGCTGACGCAAGTCACCACATTCAGGAAGTCAATGTAGCTGCAGCGGTTGGAGTGGCCATAACACTCGCAGTCTGGTGGGGAGAGAAGTCCCTGGCATGCAGTCATTCCCATGGTACAGAATGGCCGTGCGCCATCAGAGGCAATAAGGTAGTGACACGAATCCAGGGGATTCAGAGGGGTTCTCTTTTGACAATACAATTGCCCCCCCCCCCCCCCCCAATATGGAGACAGACAGCTGGGTTGGTTGAAGGCCTCTGCTGGCATGTGAGTGATCAGGGTTTGAGAGTAACTACCCTGCTCTCACTGCAGGAAAAGGCTGTTTTTAAGGCCTTGTTCCTAAAGTGTAGATGGGTACACACCCTTCTGAGCCGCACCCTAGCAGTTTTATTTCCAGGAACAGGATTTTAATCAGGGTGACTAGTGAGAGCTTTTGTTCTCCATTGACACACAAGGGGATAAGATGGCTAGAAATGTCTGTCTTACTGCACTGGCAGCGTTATGGCTCAGGGTGACAAGTTTGCCTGGGGAGCTTGAAGGGATAATGGGGAGCAGATTGGCACAAGAGACTGAGAGGAGCCAATGTGTGTGTAGTTCACATTGCTAGTTCCACCCTAGGTCAACGCTCTGCTGTCACAGGCAGCGTTCATGCGTCTCTAGTCACCAGCAGCAGAATAAAGAGGCCGAAAGGAGCAGAAGGTGCAGTAGAAACAGGCCCAACAGGACCAGGTCTGACCTTTCCCAGTAGTTGGGGGATTCTAGAGATTTGGTTCAAACCCATCTTGACTGTTAGTGTAACAAAAAGAATGGCAGGGAGACCGAATGCAAGTGACACAAGCTGCCATGCACATGGAGGGGAGGGGAGGTTTATGGGGAAGGGGAGTGAGATCTGCTTCTATGAAAGAGACAGGCAGGGTTTTCCCCCACAGTTCACAGTGCCTTTGAGATGAATTGTGACTGAATTGTAAACACTGAATTTCAATGAAATAAATTTTGCCTGCTCAGTTAATGTTCAAGGAATCTTCTAATTGGGTATTGCTGGCTGTTGTAGGTGTGTGAAGGTTATTTTATCATAAGGATTCTTTCTTATAATGATAAATAACAGATGTATTCAGAGACAAGTGTAACTGCTAGTCTTCTAAGTGTCTGACACCTCCCTGACCCAGGTAGGTGGTGTTTTTGGGTTGTTTTTTTTAAAGGCGAGGAAAATCTTGATCACAGGGTTAGAAAGATCCCTCCAAAGCTTACAGCGTCTTAGTTTCAATTTTCTGTTTTCCCACCAACCATCATTTCTCCCTCTTACCTCTAAATGTTTCAACAGGTGCCACTGGGCCAGAGCCAGATTTGAGCCTGATGAGTTTGGAGATCTTGGAAGCCGCTTGGAAAAATTAAAAACATGCTTTTTCTCATCACTTAACACACATTCACTTCCTACCCTGCGGGAGAGCAGCTCTGGTGCTAGAACAATAATGGAGTAAGCCAAGAACATCACGTTGGCATCGCTGAAATCTATTTCTGCTCAAGACAGCTGGTGGCTTTCTACATTTCTCATGGTTCTCCCCCCCTCCCCTAAAGTTTGGTGTATAAGAAATTCCACCCATAAAAGTGCTCTATTCCAGAGCGCTCAGTGAAAAGCAGAGTTATTGTTCCTGGATCCTGCCCACCGCTTTACATGTGTGTAGAGGAATGAATCAGGTTAGACAGTCAGGCTATAGCTATACAAGTCTAGCCATTTAAAATATCAGTTTCCCATGGACTCCATTTAATGTAGGTCACACCAAATCACATACAAAAAGGGGCTAGCAATTCATGGAATCAGAGACGTGTAGGACTGGAAGGGAGCTCAAGAGGACTTCTCGTCCAGTCCCCTGCACTCAAGGCAGGACTAAGTATTATCTAGCCCATATTATCTAGCCCAATTACAGCTGCAAGTGCCACTACTCTAAGGCTTGGTACCAGCCAGGGCTCTCATAACAGTACACAAGCTACCACACCACCAGCTAACACACTACAACAGGCAGTACCTGGCTTCTTTGCATGCTTCTTGCCAGCAGAGTGTGCTGTGTGTCCTGGTTTGCTCTTTGGAGCAGCTGCATGTGAGATAAATAAAAAACTACAGCTCAATGCTCTAGAAGAGAGAGAGAGAATTCCCAACAGCAGTGGAAGGCAAGTAGCCGGCCCCACCGAGAAGGGGACTTACTCGGAGCTATCCCAGCAGAGAGAAACCTTTGCTGCTAACATGCACATTAGAGCAGTACTTCAGTGCATTACCATAGTGATTACATTAGCGGCCTTTGCTTCCAATGAGGGCTAATGGGTTTCAGTGCCTGGGATGCTTTGTCCTTTTTAAACCCTAGCAGGGATGAGACGAGGAGGCTGCCAAACAGGCTTGTTGCCTGGGGTGCTGAGCTATAACAAAGAACCAGGTAATAAAACTTCACACTGCTATGTTCGTTCAAGTGCCCACACTATGCTCAGGGCTGCACAAGGCTGAAGATGACATGTTCTCTTCCCAAGGAGCTTCCAGTGTGAACGCAGCTAAGAGCTGCCTAGCTAAGGAGACCACTTTCCTTTACAAAGATTAAACTTTGCAACACCCCCCAGGCTGTGGGAAAGGGTCAGTTATCCCCCACTTTACAGATGGGGGAACTGAGGCACGGGGGGAAGGTAGTGGTTTGCTGATGTGGGTCAGTGGAAGAGCAAGAGAGAGAAAGTTGGAATCCCAAGGCTGAGTCACCTGTTCTAATCCCTAATTCAGGCACTTGATCCATGCCCTGCCCACCCATTGAAAGCATTCTATGATCCTAACACTCAGAGCTGCAGTTGTCCCATGGATTTGCTGTCCCCTCACTCTGGTGACAGCCTTAAGCAGTGAGTAGCTACGCTGCCTACCTGTCCCATAGGCGTTCATAGGTCAAAGTACCTTCTAAGCTCATGTGCCCCAAGGGGAAAGTTCAACCAGTGCAAAGGTGTCAGGGAGATTCAGGGCCTCATACAGCCCCTCTGCACAGGGATGAATTTTACTCTTCATTTCTGTTTAGGAAGAACAGTCAATCAGCCAGCGAGAGCTGGTGCAGGAGTCCCTGTGAGGTATAGTTTCAACTATGCTTGAAATAGACTTTAAAAGAAAAAAACAGATAACTTGTTTCCTGGGGGAAGGGGAAGGAGATGAGACAAGCCTCTTTCATTTGACAGTAAACAGCCTAACCCCTCTCGAATTACAAACTGCTCTCCAGCAAAAAAGCCCCAGCCTCACGCTGTATTTTTCCTGCACGTAGCGGTTTCATAGCTGGCTTTCATCTGAGGAGTGCAAAGCTCTTTACAAGATCTTCATTAGCAAAGCCTCCCAAAGGCCCTGGGAGTACGGTAGGAGTTTTTAGCTCTCTTTTATGATGGGGAAACCGAGGCACAGGGCAGTTAAGGGACTATCGCACAATTATATCGTGCATCAGGTGTGGAGTTGGGAATAGGCGCTAGGAGGCCTGATGCCCAATACCTTGTTCTAATCAACAGATCCCCACTCGTTTCCCCCACCCCATTGCTGTGCTTATGACCCTTCAGCCTCCCACCTTGCTAGGGACTAGGGTGAGTGACTGCAGTGCCAGGTAAAATGGCCCAGCGATGGACGCTCAGGAACCCACCAGCAAAGCGACACCAGTGAGCGTTATTTTGTAAGCCAGCGGACGGTGATTGAGTAACACCCCCTACTCCATCCCAGCAGCTGTCAGCGAAAAGGCACGCTGTGCAGCCCTTCATTTCTGCCATCCCTGGGGGGGGGGGTGAGGGGGGAGCTGTGTGACTCAGCAGACGTGCTTCTTCTTGAGGGGTTGTGGGGGGGTTGTTTCACTGAGTCGTGCTACAACGGCATTATCCCCCCTTCCACCCGAGGGCAAGCTCCCACCTTACAGCGCTTCGCAGGCATGTTCCGAACAGCATAGCCTGGGTGCCGCTGCTTAGCGCCTCTCAGCTGCCCTCGCCAAACAGGCAGGTGGAGCCATGCGCCTCCCAGCGCCTTTGGGCTAGATTTAGCTCAGCGGGCTGGAAGGGAGGAGAACACTGCAGGCTGCATCCCTGGCACTGGCCAGGATGCTGTGCCAGTCACAGGCAGGGCCAGCTGCCGGCTTGGGTGGCCAGGCACGGAGGGGCTGACCCAGCCTTCGTAGCCGACCACTGGGCCTCACAGAGCCAAAAGCGTGTGGGGGGCCCCACAACTGCTTGGGTCACAGCCAACCCCAAGCAGGGTCTGCTACCCCACGGGCAGCATCCCAGACTGTAACAATGCGCTGTCCTTGCCCAAATCACAGCCCTGGGCCTGTTCTTAGGCCCAGACGGGCCTTGCCCCGAAGAGCGACTGGCTGTATGATGCCAAGCACGATGGGGCCCCAGCCTGCCTGGGGGATGGTAGGTACTACACAATATACATCATAATAATGAGGCCTTAGTGGCAGGGCACAATTGGCAGGGAACAGAGAGGAAACGGTCAGCCTGCTGGTGAACCCGCTACACTGGTGATGGGGGCTAGTGCTCAGAGAAGGCGGCTGGGAGCCAGCCCCAGCCAGGGGTCCTTCCCCTGCTGTAGCACACCCATGGTGTAAAACGCTGGCAAGTCAATTAAATGCCCTGTGCCTCAGTTTCCGCAACGGCAGCAACTTTCAAGGGAGGACTCACTTGCCTTGCAAAGCACCTGTCGAGCCTAAGGTGGCAGATGCGAGAGCAATGACCGAAAAGGAGCACGCTGCCCGGCCGGGGTGCTGGGGCCAATGCAGGGTTGCGGCTAGTGGCCCAGTCTCCACTGCTTTACAATACTGCCCTCTGGAGAACAACTATGGGGTTAGCCGGGCGCTGTCAGGCAGCCTGTTTGTTGCAGTGCTTTCAGTGATCATTTGGGCCACGCAGTGAACAAAGCGACAGTCACTGGAGGCTCCCAGGTGCCTCTGCTCCTGAGTTTCGTTACTTCTTGCCGAGGGCCTGAGTTTTCCATCCTGACTCGTTTCAACTGCAGCCCCATCAGTGAAAAGTGAACCCGGCAGGCAGCCCAAGCTATTGTTAGCCCTTAGGCAGCTGCCAGCCCTTGAACAGGTGGGCTGTTTGCTATCCCCAAGCCAGGTGGCTTTAGCCTGGGGGAAGCCTCGCTAGGCCGAAGTTTCCATGGTGACAGAGCCCCAATCCTGTCTGTGTAGTCTTTTTGATCAGCTGTGATCAGAGCAATTCAGCTCCGTGCTGCTGTCTTACCTCTTCTCCCACTGTTGCTGCTCACCAGGCCGGGGGATTGGCACAGGATGAAGGGCAGCACGTAATGCAGTGCCGCCAGCAGAACACAGTTGTTTCCCCCCCCCCCGCCCCAGAACACCTGCCCACCTTTGTGCCAGTCCCCAGGGCAGTGAAACCCTCCAACTCAGTGGCACTGAGACTCAGCAAACACGATGGTTGATTTGGGGGCATTTGACAGGACCGTTCTGAACTTAATTTGAGGCTGTGTGTGTGTGGGGGGGAGGGGCTGCAGAGATAACAAGGCAAATATCAGGAGATGGTCCCACCCCATGGTAAGGGATTGAGGAAAATGGCCCCACCTGCTACCCACTTCCCTAAAAGAGGGACGAGATGAAGTAAAAGAAAAGTGAATGAACACTTGAGGAATTTGTGGGGGAGCAAGCATGGGGGATTGGAACACCCCCTTCCTTCTTAATACTTGGAGGATCCCACTGTGACCCCCGCCCCAAGTCCCAAAGTCAACTCTCATGTCCTGGCATCTCCCCACCCAAAGCCATTGTTTGGAGCAGCGCAGCAGACCAGCCTGCTCAGCCAGGCTTTGGGGCTAGGTAGTGTCCGTAACATAGGTTGGGCACTCGAGTCTCCCTTGTGTCATGTTAGTTATACCTGGGCACAGTGGGTGTGAAAGGCTAGCACAGCGGTGCGTGCACAGTTAGGTTTTACACCCACTTGGGACAGCCTCAAATGTTGAGGTGAGGTACAAGGCCATGGAAAAATCAGGCCCTAGGCTTCTCCATTGCTGCAGCTGTACAAGGAGACTGGCTTTTACTAGGTGCCTATGGCTCTGAGGAACCCAAAGGAAAAAAACTCTCTGGGGGGAGGAGGTTTAAGAATCCAGGGATCAGCTAATTAGGCTTAACTATGTCAGTCCAGGGTGGCCGATTAGCCTAATTAAACTAGCCAGTTGATTGGTCAGGGGGAGGGGCGTGTGGTGTTCTCAGCTGCAGCAGGTGAAATCTCTTCTAAATACAGCACCTTTGGCTGGTGTCTTTTCAGTTAACTGGGGTGTAGAGCCACAGCTTCTAGCTAGGAAAACAAAGCTCTGGTCCAACAGGGCATCTGGTTGGTTGAGGAAACCATTTCCTGTGTATTATTGGCAACCAGCATGAGGACCTGAGAAAGCACCTTCCCTCCTCCCCCAACTGATTCTAAATAAGCTTGTTTAAAGGTCACCAACTTTATTCTCATTGAAAAAAATGGGACTTTGCCTGCTTCTGGCATCTTCCACCCAAGGCGCTCCAAGTGATTCACAAGCAAGAGTGGATTTATAATCACAGACACCCCTCCAAGGTAAGCTACATCACCCCCTTTTTACAGATGGGAAACTGGAGGTGTAGAAAAGAGAAGTAACTTGAATATGGTCACGCTAAGTCAGTGGCACAGCCGGAGAGAGAATCTAGATCTCGCAACTCAAGACCATCCTTCTTCCCCTCCCAGTCTGTCTTCATCCATTGTTCCTACAAGCTTACAAAGAAAGAGCTCCAGGATACAGGCTGAAGAGAGTTCATAGCCTTAAGGGGCTAGTCCAGCCCAAATCTCTTCTGATCCGCCTGGGAATTAGCTACCCATGGTCGGCTCCTCCTAGCGAGTCATTCTAATATCTAATGACTGCTATGCGTCCACATTTTATTGACATTGGAAGAGAACCCCCTCGCGCTGTCCTCGCTTCCCTTTGACACAGGATCCGAGCCCGAGAGCACCTCCTTACCTCGGATGTTTTCAGGAGGTTCCTGTGGAACACGTTTGGGTCCAAGCCCTGTTGGGTTTGCTGGACGCCGAACAGCTTGAAATGGCACCAACAGAAAGAACATCAGCTTAATGTAGACACTGTATTTGTTCCTCATAAAGGCTGTGCAGGGAGCTTCAGTCAGACCCACTGACTGGGAGGGTGGAGCAGCATCAAATTTCTCTGCTCCCCCCATCCAATTTCTAAAAACCATCAACGCTCCATGGAAATTAGGGTCTTCAGCAACGGTTAGAAGCAGTAAAATTACCTTTCCTCATGCAAGGAGCTGTTGGGTTTGCTGGCAGCATATGGCTGTTCTACAGCCTACAGGAGAGGAAAGCTGTGGCTGGAATCTCACCAGCTACAGAGGATCCTCTAGCCACCATTTCTAACTCCTTCCTTAAACAGAAGGGATGCCTACTAGCTCACTTGGCAACAATCCAAATGGTAGAAACTTAAGTTGGTCTTGAAACACTTTTAATTCCATCCAGAGAAGAAAGTACCTGTCCCTGTTAATTGACAGAATGCAAGACAATTATTTTCTTCTTCTTTTGTTGAAATATCGTCAGCTCAGAATTAGCTGGATTTCACATAAGCAACTCAAAACTGATGGAAAAAACTGCAGGTGGACTATGCGAGAACATAGGTCTGAGGAAACCCCCTCATGGTGGTCAGCCATCACTGGGAGCCCAGCCACTTCTAATGTATCTTCTCAGGTGATAGTAAGTCTTAGCACTTATATAGTGCTTTGCATTCATAGATCTCAAAGCACTCTGCAAAGGTGGACATCGTTAGATCTATTTTACAGACAGAGCAACTGAGACAGAGGGAGGGGAAATAACTCAACCAAGGTCAGATGCAAAGCTAGAACTAGAACTCAGAGTCCCAATTATTTCATAAAGGCCATTATGAAGACCCTACCCATCAGGTACACTTTCTATCAGCACAATCTAGCATAGATATGGATAATATGAATCCATCTCTCCACATACAGTATCATATCTACGTGTAGTTTAGAGCTGGGCTCAAGCCACAAAGATTTCAAATGCCCCAAAGTTGGGGCAGTGTTTGGCTTCAGGTTTTTGGCTTGACATTGTTATGGAGATAGGGACCAACAGTGAACTCCAGATCTAGGTACGAATTCCAGCCCTCCATTCTAAGCCCCTCACATTTCAAGATCTTGGGTTTTAGTGTGGGCCCAGCGCTAATACACATTAGATTCTATATTAAAAGAGATGCTAATTTATACAGCAGGAATTTGCCAGGGGCTCATCGACTGGGAAACAGGGTTGGATAGTGCCAGTCTGCTGCCAGCACTGAGTGTATCGGTCTGAACCAGGAAGGAGGGGGACTAGGCAAGGTAAGCTGAGCCTCAGGCTCTGAAGCCCAGCATGGCATCTCTTGAGATTCCCGCGTGTAGTGTCTACAGCGTACCTTGGTCACATAAGTACAGGGCAAGAAGCCAAGGAAACATACAGAGTCTATGCACCAGACAACACATTCCTGACAATTTACAAAGTTACTCAATTTTACAAACACGGTCTAAACTCAGGAATCAACTAGATTTCCATGATCCTCACAGTTCACCCGAGCACCAAGCTGAGAACAATTTCCTCTACCATTTATCGTCTTCATCTTTCATGTATATGACTAAACCCGGAGGCTCAGTCTAGCCTCTCCACATTACCAGTGGTGCGCAGGGCATAGACAAAACCAGAGCCTTTCCCAACTGGGCTGGAGAGAGAGATGCATGGAAAGCAGAGCATTCTAGTAACAAGCAATTTCTAAGCATCAGTCCCTAGTTGGACTGTACTAGCCTGTAACACCAGTTCAGCAGCATGTCTCCTACCTTCTTTTCCAGGATCAGCCTTGGATTGGGGGGAGCCCACCTGCAGTGGGGCAGCTGCCGAAGAGCTGGTGAATTCTTGCAGAGGTAATATAGGAAAGTCACATTACAAAAGGGGTTGAGGCAAACGGAAGCATCAGCTAGCAGCCTTGGGTTTACGAGATGAAGGGCCAGATCTCCTGCTGATATAAACTGGCAGAGCCCTACTGACTGCAATGGAGTGATGCTGACTTATTCTGCACCTATACAACTGTGCAGCTTGTAATGTTTCAGACTCCACCCACTTACCACCGCAGGCATTCCTTAGTTTCTGAGGCCTTCGCCACTAGAGGCACTGTGGGACACTGACCCAGGGCTACAAGTGGAGAGTTCGAGTGCAACACATGGTCACTGGGAGTTCCTAGCTCCCAGGCCTGTGTTCCGGCCATGTCTATTTTCCTAAAAATCAGTGCAGGAACTCAAGAAACCATTGCAAAGAAATTAAAACAACAAGATGGCTGCCCATTTGTGTAGTTCCCATTGCAAATAACTCACTGTGTGCCCTCCCAACTGGGTCTGTAGCAAACCCCAGCGCCACAATTTTGTTGACAATCTTCGTTCTTGCTAGTGTACAAACCAGGAAGTAAAATGAAAAAGCCATGTTGTTAATTTCAAGCTTCAGTTGAGTAACATAAGGAAGGGGGGGGGGAGGGTGTGAAAACCCTCAATCTTTGCCAAATTTAAAAGAACAAACCCAAGAAGGAGAGAAATGTGATTTCCCGGCCCCCACTAGGGGATTATAAACAATGCAGAGTAAAAAATATATGACAATCTCTAAAAGTAGGTGACAGTGTCCTTTTCATTGGGAAAATGGAAGCCGATTGATATTAATATGGTGTTAAAGAGAATATGAAAAAAGCCCCTCACTAATTGGCAAGGGTTTAATTAGAGTCACAATAAAAACCAGCCCTAGAGGCATTTTGCTTTTTAGTCATTCACATACACCTCCACTTGTTCGTCTTTACAGAGTCAGGAGAATTATTAATGCTCTTTATCCCAAGAACTTTTCCATTGTAGCTTAGTGACATTCACAGATGGTTTTACATATCAGTTGTGGGTGTGAGGGAGAGACACAAATTTCTCTTCCAGACCCTCTCTGTTAGAATTGGAGTCTGGCAAAAATCAGGATGGTCCCATCACTGAGCTTTTTCAGTACAGACCAGAGGTGTCCTAGGTCTTGTCTATACTGAGGAAGAAGGTTCCAGTAAATTGGATGCTTCTTTCACTCTCCTAGTTGTGGGAAACATTTGTTAAGTTCACATGAGTCTCACATTGAGAAAAGGCTGAAACTGGGTTGTTCAAACATTAGGAAGCCAACAGAAAATAAATACAGAAGTGGAGTAGCTAATATTTATGTAGGACCTATACAAAACCAATGTTTTGCACTCCACTTCTGTGCTCCTTCTGTTGGCTCTGTCAGAGCAGTTAATGAACAAATTGCTTTTCCCAGAGCTGAACTGATACCATTGAGACGGTTGGACCATGAACCAAAAAAAAAAAGAGGGAGAGGTAGAGAGAGGTGGGGGTTTTTTGATCACCCCAAATTTGAGGGAAGAATGCCACTGCCTGACAACGGAAAGCACAAAATCTGACAGAATATGACAAATTTCTACAAGGAAACAGGAAAGGGAAATTAACAGATTAAGAAAAGCACTTGATTAATTTCTCTTCAGCATGACTCCTCAGTTTCCTTTAGTTGTCTCTCCCCTTCAGTGTCCTTTGGCTGAGTTTAGTTTATGTCCCTATGTTTTTAAATGCATTCTATTTCCCCCTCCCACCTCGGATTTGCTCCTTGGCAACATGAAAGGCAAAAGAGGTTCATGCTAACACACGACCACAGCTCCACCTTGACCACAAAGAACACGACAGGCAGCTAAAAGGAGCAGTCGTCTAGTGGATCTATGCAACTTAAAGATCAAAACCAAATCTAATCTGCTCTTCTAGTCTACATTCCACATTCTTCTCCCGACTGCTGCCAGCTAGTACATGAAAGCACAAATGGGGAAGGGGGGAAAAATCAGTCTAGCTTTAAATACCTGTTTTTTTCTGCGTCTCTTGGATAGGCACAGAGGCAGGGAGCTCAGGTGGCTGTTTGGCAGTGACTGCTCAGGGTGGGAAGCAAAAATTGAGAGGGTAAAAGACCTGAACACATGCCAAAGGAAGGAGAAACAGCACAGAGACGGGGCAGCATTTTAAAGGAATTTTTAAAAATTTGTTCCTGGCTAGAGCTGTGTTTAAAAGTACAGCTGGGACCTGAGCAGCAAAATTCAGACCTGGATTTTGAACCCATCTGAAGGGGCAGGGGGAGAATGCTGGGATTCTGGCCCAGCTCAAGCAGTAACTCCACTGACGTCAATAGAGTTACACTGATTTTAAACATATGTAGCGGGGCCAATCAGAATTAGGGTCTCCTCTTTGATTCCTATCTCGGCCTGGTCATGTACACGTAATGTATTGTGGCAACATCTGTGCAGAGGCCATAGCCATCAATGGGGACCGAGTCCAGGGCTTTCAGCACCCCTGCCATTTCAGCCAGAGGAGTAACACAGTTAGCTGTCAGTACGTAGCAGGCTGTTTTTCTCATCAGGAGCAACCACGAGATGGAATCACAATGACACACATTAAGTCAGTAGAGGAACAAAACGGGGGGAACGAGAGGCTCGAAGCTCAGTCCTGCCCACCCCAATCTAGAACCATGGACATCGTGTTGCAAATTTTGCAGCCTGACACCAGTTAATTCAATGGAAGAAACTGGTTTTGCACAGAAAGTGGGTCACAGGTCACCTGCTCTTTTTGATAGGCCATCAACAGACGGGCAGCTCTCTGGAAGGGTCATGTTCAAGAACAGCTGGGAGTCCCATGCAGCCCTTGGGATCATATTTTAAGCCTCTCTTCCCAGCAACCTTCAGTCACAAATGTTGTTCTTCAAAAGCTTTGGCGTCACCCTGAACCATCTGGGCCTTGTGGGGCTAGAAAGGCCATGAGAACAGGGTTTATTGTTGGCATTTGTTCTGATCTGGGTTAGAACCTAGAGCTGCAGATACTGCCTGGGAAAGGAGAAATCATTAACTGAAAAGTGAGTGGTGTAAACCAGAACCTTCGAAGAGGGGCTGGTTCCAGCCTAGAGAATGACAAAGGTCCTGTGTTCAGGGGAAGATGGTCTGATACTTCTCTCAGAGCTGTTCACCCCTCTCTAATAGAAACATGCAGCCTTTCTGCCATCCCCCCCCCCACCTCGACAGATCATTAATTGCACCATAAGAGACAGATGCTCAGCAAGATGCGCTCTCTCTCTCGCGCGCACACACACACACGCTACACACACACACACACACGCACACGCTACACACAAAAGCACTACTATGGTCAAATATGGATAAAAATCACATGACCTTGGGTGCGTGTTATGTACATGTAACCCAAGTTTCATTATTACAGGTATGTTAATAATATGCACACATTCTTTGAGCTAATATAATCTTCAAGTGTGGGCTGTAGGAACCCATTCACTATATATATTAGCATGGACGGGCAAGTATTATTTCTATTTTACAGATGGAGAAACTGAAGTGACTAGCCCAAGGTCACACAATGCCTCAGTGGAAATAGAAACCAGGTTTCCTGATCCATCCAAACCCCCATTGTAAACACTAAACCATGGTGCCTCCATGAATATATCTATATTTGCATAAACACACTATGGCAGTGTGGACTGTCACATGTGGGTAGGAGGGAAAAAACCAAGCAGCTGACTCCAATTACCCATTCCACTCAGAGGCTGCTGGGAGTGGGTGGGGCCTGGGGTTTAGATAAACTCATTCCAGGGCTGAGAAGAGGAGAGGTAACACCTAAGGAGATTGGAGGCTGAAGGAGTGCTATGTGGGGTTGGGGAGGGGAGGTGAAAGCTCAGAAAGGGTTCAGAGAAGAAACTATCACCCTTGGGAGAAAGGTAAGGTACTGAGTTTGGGGAGAGTTGGGCACAGGCTGGGCGCTGCCTCCCTAGGCAACTGTGGATTTGCCTGAGAGGTCAGAGAATTTATAGGGCAATGGGACTGAAGACTTTGACTGTAGATGATGATAAACTAAATGCAGGTACATGCCCTTTATAAGTTCTTCTACATTCCCTCTGGTGTTCTTTCTTCCCCCCTCCCCCACACCACCCCCTTCTGTGGTGGTCGGGGTCCTTCTGGCCCACCAGGCAATGGTGACATTTGGAGCTGTGGGATCTGAAGTTTAGCCACAGGGCCAAATCATGTTAGTGATCATCTGCTGAACCACCCCCCGGGCTGGTAAGAATCCACCAGCTCGCACACACAATCAAGCATTGCCTTTCCCTCAACTGGCTTCCAGCAACTCCCCCAGAAGACTGACTGTTACTAATGTACTGGGGGTGGAAAATGTCCCCATGGGAAAATCAGATCCAGAAAACACAGCAGCAGAGTAAGTGCATGAGGCTTGTAAACTAACAGCAGAAACATTTCATTTCCTCTTCCCCAAAAGAAGAGAGAAACCAGGCCTGCATGTAGTTTAAAAAACAACAACGAACAACCTCCCCCTCTCCCTCCCCCAAAAAGTGATACAAGTTCTCTCTACTGGGCAGTCTAGAAGATATTAAGACTTCCAGTGTGTGTGATCAGCCTGTCCCCAAGCATTTTATGGAATCATTCTGATGATCATTAAAGTGTGGCTCTTCCCTCCAAACCACTTTTCCAAATGTAAAACTTCACAGATTATATCCTCAGGTCTGGCCAAGAAGGGGTTTGGTACAGGACCCAAGAGGCTGAGAAGCAGAGCAAAGATAGCTGATTCAATTCCTAGTCCAGCTTAGAGCACCCTCAGGGCTGCTCTAAATTACACCCACCTGCAATGGGCCCTGAGGGGTCACTCCATTAGCTGGGGAATCACTAGAATGCAGCAGTGCTCAGGCCAGGCACTCTTTACTTGACCATGCCCATTATGCTATGGAGAATTCCCTGATGCAAGAAAAATCCTCAACTGTCCACTCAGACCAACTTTCATCATTCTGCTGGAAGGTCAAAGCAGAAGTAGGAGCGTGGAGGACCTGCCCCTGCATTTCGAAAACTCCTTATTAGAGTTGTGCAAAGCGGAGAGACACAAAACCAGCCTTCTATATCCTGCACGCCCCTTTGCTTGGGGTGAGTCAAGTTTGTTGTTCTTTTCTGGTAAAGAAACAGGCAAATAAAACCTCAGATTTCTTTCTCTCCCATCCTCGTCCTCATTGTAGTACACACACAAGAGCAACTTTTGTGGCTCAGCTATTCACTCTCAGAGGACTTTGAAAGGCTAGTCCCAAAGTAAAAGCTTCAAAATGATAGCTTTAGATGCCCCCAAATTCCAGCTCTGGCCTCTACTTCCTGGTCTGAGGCAAGGGGAAATGATGCTCCGATAACCTCAGAGCAGCAGCAAAGGATAGACAGACAGATGAAGGGTCATGCAACAACCTGCCTCTTCTAAGGAGTCGACTTTGGGATTGGGATTGACTGCTGTTGCTGAAGAGGGAAGAATCTGTGTATTATTAATGTTCCAGGTCCAGATGCCCTTTCCCTGAATTAAATTAGGGATGAACATTAATTAGGCTTTCTGCTGGCTGGGAGGATCTGAACCCATCCAGTGTGATTTTTATCCATGTCCCCAGAAACTCTTACAAGATAGATGAACAAGGAGTCAGAGGAGATAATCTTCCTTTTAAAGCTAATCATTGCCATTTGAGGAGCTGCAGCGGGAAGCAAAGCCGGCAGCGGAAGAAGGAAGTGAAACTAGCTAAGGGACCTATCTGTACTAGCAAAGGTAGGATCTGCCTTGCGGAGTGGAGCTTGGCACCCACCTGGCTGCTGCGTGGTGACAGGCTGGTTAGTGGCAGTGGTGGCGGGTGTTGTAGTTTTGGATGTTGTCGTGGTAATGGGTTTTGTAGTGGAAACTCGCTGTGGTCGTTCATACACTAACAAGAAACAAAGAAAAGAGGTGAAAAGAAGGCACCTGAGGAGGGTGGAGGGTCTCTGTGCCTCTTGATGTTGCTTCTTATGGTACATAAAATCCCAAGCCCCTGGGCACCTCCATGATCTATTTTCACAGTGAAGGAGGCACACAGGACCTGCTCCCTCTCAAATCAATGCCAAAACTCCCATAGAATCTAATGGAAGAGAACTGGCTCTAAGGCCTTGTAAATTCCAGCCATTACTAGTCACGTAAAGGAGTCGCAAAAGCTGCTCCTTTCTCCTTCCTTACTTGAGTCAGCTCAGAACCCTGAGAGCATGCCTGTAGGAATGGCTCTCACCTGGCCCCATGGGCTCCCATTCTGCAGTCACCAACAAGCACTTTATAGAAATTACATCAACATGCTGTCCTGGGGACTTAATCCAGTATACTACCAAAGAGGCCTAACAATGACGACTACAAACCAGCCCTCGGAACACAAGGACAGCCTCGCTCCTGAGAGTATGTCACCAACCAGGAACTGGGGACACTGATGACCAAAAAGCTTTGCTCTTGGTTTTCTCAGAGAGAGAGGGAGAGAGAGAGGAAAAACTGAAGAACCCAGCTGCGGGATATGTACAGAAGAAGCTGCTGGGTTTGGGGGGCGGGGGGGGGGGGAACCAATTTCAGAGAGAATTTAGCACTGGGACAGTGTTAGATCTGTGATGAGAACCTAGGAAGATTCCGTGTGTGCGTGCATGTTTCGGTGGGGTTACTACATAATTTTGCTTTGTTGGCACGGATGTTGGTTTCAATATTGCCAACTTTATCACTAACTCATTGTTAATTAAGCCCAGAAAGGCCAAGAGAGAATGAGTGTGTCTGTATCATGACGGGATAAAGGCAAAGAGAGGCAGGAGTTGCACAGTCATGTGGGATCAGAAACCGGCTACACACGCCTTTCCTGTCTGAAAGCTTGACAATAGCTGTGCCATCTCTCTCATATACATTTGAGCTCTCTGATGGCAAAGATACTCCAAGACAAACCTCCTAATCAGCAAAACGATTCCCTTCAGACTACCAAAAGGTGATCATAAAATCAAATGACGTCCCTTTCATTTAATAAATTCCAAAAAGCGAACATTGGATTATTTAATACAATAGGCCAAATTAATCACTGGTATAACTCCTGAAAAGTCAGGGGAGTTACCCCAGGGATGACAGAGTAATTCAGGAACACTACTTGATACCATGGTTTGACTATAATATTCATTCTATTCCAATTCTCATTGCTCTGGCCAGCAGTAATAAAATGTGAGGGATTATTATGAATGTAAATTCTTACTTCAACCTATGTCCCCGAGTCCTTGTTTGTCCCACAACCTCATGTACTGTAGATTATCGTGCTTAATTTCATAATAATCCTTAGCTAGTTTAAATACTTAATTCAGGTCACCTCTTGTCTTCTGTGAAGGCTAAATAATCCCTCTTTAGCTGCCTTATACTCATAAACAAGCCTGTCTATCCCATTCACCATCACATTTCCACTGTGTGCTCTCCAGCTTCACTGTATATTTCTTTCAGAGAGTAACCTGAGCCACAAAATTCAGATCTAGATTCCAGGTGACCCAAAGTTTGAAGGTGCTTGGTCTGCAGAAATCCCCACTGAAATCAATTGCGTGTGCCTCAAATATTACATTTATATATAATTTTATTTTTAAATAGATGGCATGATAGGCCCAAGGTAACCCAAACTGGATGCTGTATCAAAGAATTCAAAAACAGCTCCTTGGAGCAGGAGTCTGTGAAACTGGGGGGAAAAGTTCAATGCAATCATTGGTGTTTTTGAAGAAGTGTGTTGTTTTTTATTTCCTTTCCTGCTGCCATTCTAACGAACCTCATGGGGAGAAACCATGCCAGAGAAAGAAACAATGAGGTTACTGAAGTCAAAGAAGGAAAATAGAAAGCTCTTTGATGGGACAGACAATGAGAGACAATTAGAGGAGAAGACTTATTGCCTGGCAGATGATAATGAGCAGAAAAGAACCATTTGTCTCCCAAGTGATGTGCACAGGGCCCATGCGCTGAAGATGTCACATGCCAGCAGTTCAGTTACATTTTTTTACTTACTGCCAAAGGCCGAGCCTGCAGCTGCACCTGGAGGAAAGGAAAAGAAACAGGGTCAGCAGAAGCCGAGAGCCATTGTGCTAATTAACAGGAGCCTTGTTGATAGTTGTTCCAGCTTGCTGTGTCTTAAAAGCAGCCTTAGGCAAACCATAGAGGTGACCAGACAGAAGTGGCCTTGAAAATGTTTGGGTCCTGAGGCACAGGCTGAAATCTACCTGCAGTGGCTGGGGGAGGAAAGCCAGCATGCCTACTGCTAATAGAATTTCTTCTTAACCCTTTTCCTGACCTGCCATTATGCCCAGTAAGGGTCATGTATGCTTTCGAGATTTGTCATGGTCTCTTCTGAGAAACCGTGTGATGTGAATCCAGTCAGTGCTGCTACGGCACTAGCTCCACATCACCACTGCTGGATTCCCAAGGTGCAGGCCCTGACTCATAGGGGATTGTATTGGGATTGGTATTTTTCAGGTTGGAACGGAACACCCAACAATGGAGGTTAGGGGAGAGGGGAAACCACATCTGACCTGCGGCTGGGAGTTTTTGGTGGGAAGAAATTGCCTCTAAGTTGTGTATTCAATGGGGTGAGGCTGAGGGTGCCGGCTTCCAACCCTGCTAGTTTATTGGTCACAGGTGGGAGAAAAGTTTGAGGACCGTTTAAGGTCACATTTAATCCAGATATTACAGTGGAGATAAACACCCAGTAGTTAGGTTTCCCCAACCATAAAGAAGGTGGCCAGCAATGAAAATACTACAATGGCTGGTGAGAAAGGCCTTTGGAGAATTGCTTCTACTCCAGAAGTTGGCCATAAATCTGCCAGAGAGAGAGTTGAAGGGAGAGAGGATGAGGTGGGTGCTTGTGGGGTGGGGGGAGGGAAGGGGAGATATAGAGAAGAATGAGTGACAGATGTACAAAAGAGAACGAAATGGAGGGAAGGGAAGTGGGGATAAGGAAAGTCAGGAAAAAGGAAGGAGAGATAGAGAAATGGGGAGAGAGATGGAAGAAAGAGAATAGCATGTCATTGTCCCTGTCAACACCAAAAATCTCTCCCAGGATCCTTTGAAGGAACACAGGCAGTTGGTGGTAGCTGACAAGCTTGTTCCCTTTCAAAGAACCAGCTCATCTACCATCCCTGGCACACACAAAACATTCCTGTCACGGCCTTCGGAGCCTGTATTTCAGCTTTGATCATCTTAAAGCGCATAAATCTTTCAGAAATGGAGGGGGAGAGAAAAAAGGATTCTCTTTGGTAACACTCAAGGCTGCTACTTAAAAGGCTGGAGTGGTTACTGCTGCTCTGTGACATTTAAGCAAGCCTGCTAATGTAAACTGGACATAACCCTGGAGAGATTGGACTATGTCTGGTGTCCTCCTCCACCAATATTCCCGTGATCAGATGATGATGATGACTTACAGCCTTGATGTTTGTTTTTTTTTTCATGCGAGCACGTACCACAACACGAATGCAGCAGACAATTAATTGCATGGGACTGTTACTGTGCTGAGGGACAGGGACACTTTTGTCTTCTTCACTGTGGCCAAATACTCCATGATGTACATATGAACAGCTTCTAGCTGACAATAAATAGGGCACCCAACACTCCTTTCCATCCTCCTGTTCTTCAGTCTTCCGTGCAATTATTGTGCACTGAATTGAAGGTAAATACATTCCCACAGCCACTTGATGATGTTTTCTTTAAGGGACAGAGTAATTCAGAGTAAAATGCCTATTCAAGGCCATGGATCTCTCTAATGGCCTACACCTAACCATCTGTGAGCCTGGATACCCTTCTGTCCATCCACATCCTTTCACTCCAGCCACTCCACTACAAATAGTCATCAAGCTCCCCTTCCATCTACCCATGTGGCAATCAATTCCTGTGCACACTGAGAACCGAGTGAATGTTTACTTCCATTGTAAAACCAAACCCTCCTCTCCTGCAGACCTGGGCATTGACTCCAGATGGAGGCATCCTGAAGCGGTGCTTACTTACACTTGCAGGCATTGTGTAGAGGACCAGTGTGAGCTCAGTTCAGTATAGTAACTTACATGCGTTAGGGGATCCGTTGGGGAGAGGCAGGTAGGAGCCGGCCCGCCAAGATCTGGTGCGAAAGTTCTTCTTGCACTTGCCACAGTCCTGGCCAGTGGTGTTGTGTTCGCACTCACATTGCAGGCTGCCCTCCTTAAAGGAGCACAGGTTGGCATGGAGGTTGCATTTACACCTGTAGGAGGAAAACGAAAGAGAGAGAATGGTACACAATGCCACTGTGGAACTCTTTGCCAGAGGATGTTGTGAAGGCCAAACCTACAACAGGGTTCAAAAAAGAACTAGATAAATTAATGGAGGATAGGTCCATCAATGGCTATTAGCCAGGATGGGCAGGGATAGTCTCCCTAGCCTCTGTTTGCCAGAAGCTGGGAATGGGCGACAGGAGTTGCATCACTTGATGATTGCCTGTTCCGTTCATTCCCTCTAGGGCACCTGGCATTGGCCTCTGTCGGAAGACAGGATACTGGGCTAGATGGACCTTTGGTCTGACCCAGTGTGGCTGTTCTTATGTTCTCAGGACAGTAACCCATCCACTCCCAGCTGAGATGGACATGCCGTGGAACTGAACATACAGAAGTAGAGCCAAGCTAGTTACCCCTTCACAGCAGCTCTGACAAGGGTTTCATGGCACTCACCCATGTTCCTATTGTGTCTGGCATTTGTGTTACGAGGATTCATTCACCTGTTTATGGGGGATCTGAAACACCCCTACCCACATGACTGCAATAGGACAGGACTATGCCTGTTTATAAATGCTAATAGTAAATGGCACAACCTAGCCTGGTAAGATCAAGGTTCTAGGAGACCGGAGACTCATTGAGCAACTGCACCTCAGGCTGCTTTTATTTTGGTGCCTAAAGATGGATTTAGAGGGCCTGATTTTAGGCAACCAGGTTTGGCCTTACTTTCTAACGCTGTGCCTCTCTTTTCTCATCAGTAAAATGGGGGTAATGTTTTGAGGCTTATTTATAATGTGCTTTGAGATCCTTGAATGAAAGGCATTATATACATACTAACGTCTCAGTTCTGTGCTGACTCACGCCCTGTGCAAAACCACTGAATTCAATGCAACTGCAGAAGGTATAAGTCAGACCCAAAGTTAGCCCTAACTTATTACTATTTGTGAAGCTGACAAACAATCACCAAGTCTTAAGTGAAGATCAGCAAAATCTTTTCACCTGTGATCCAAGGCAGACTGATGTTAAATAAACCCTCCACATCAATCCAAAACACCACCTAGACCTCCCAGTTTCACATGTTCTTCCCATGCTGAAAACCTATGGGGATAAGATAGGGGAAGGCTGACTCTGAGAATCATTGAGATCACCCAGACCCCCCATTTTCTTCTCCTGAACTATCTTGGGCCCTTAGACGCACAGGATTTTAGAGGAATAGCTCGTGTTTATATTAATGAGTCATGACCCTCAATCCACAAACAGGTTGTTAAAATTAAGAGCCTTTCTCCCAGGGGGTGGAGTAGTGATAGGCTATAGAACCTTTCATCCTGAGA
This sequence comes from Chrysemys picta bellii, assembly GCF_011386835.1. Classification (NCBI taxonomy): domain Eukaryota; kingdom Metazoa; phylum Chordata; order Testudines; family Emydidae; genus Chrysemys; species Chrysemys picta. Next base: position 16,427,999 of record NC_088808.1, on the reverse strand, counting down.
CCAACCATTGCAATCCAGCCCTGAGCAGTGATGTCTGAAAGTTATGACCGACTGATGGCTATTTGGTGCCCTGTGTGAAATGAATATAGTGAGTCTCAGGTCAGTTCTTAGTGGATAAAAGGCCATTTGTCAAAAAAAAAAAAAATCCTCACAACTTGCTCCCTTTCTGGAAGTGTCCAGAGAAAACAAAGAATGAAAACAATACTAAGCACTTTGCAAATATTAATGACTAAACTTTTAATGAACCACTGCAAGATTGATAGCCTTTAAATACCCCCGTTTTACACTTGAGGACTCTGAAGAAGAGGGGTTAGGTAACTCCTACCAAGTCAGAGCTGAGATTAGAATTCAGGGCTCGCAAGCCTATAGTCAGGCTATGCGCCCGATAGACCATGGAGCCTGAGAACCCTGCTTATCTTACAAGTAGTTCCTCTAGGTTAGGGTTGAGGTACAATGGGCCTGATTCTTTACGACCTTGCACCTTGTGTAACATTTATATCTGTGCAAAGGGAGTGTAGAAATGTAACCACCCATGTAAGTGAGTGAAGAAGTCTGATTGGGTAGTACTCAGTTTTTATAGGTGTAAATGACCAGAAGGTGCATGGCAGTGGAGAATCAGGCCTATTGATGGGACAGTGCATAGGAGAAGCTTGTCTGGCTGCCTTCTGTGCTGTATCTGTTCTGGGAATAAACAGAGGACATCAGTCTCAAGAGGTGTAAACCTGGTACTGTTCACCTGCACTATACCCAGTCAAGAGAGAAATCACAATCTCTTGTGGAAACTATTCTAGGAGCAGAAGTTTCTGTAGAATCTCCAAAGAGTCCCATCCCCATGTTTCTGATCCACTGAGTCTGCCCTTGCAGTGATCCCATGTGTGCATGGCTGGAAGATTTCACTCCTAAGTTATTTTTGTTTCCTTGTTCTTATTTCCAGCAAACTATTTCCTCACATGCCATGCAGAAACTGGGCAGAGTCCCTCCTCTCCAACATACAATCCTTGCTCATCTCTGACCCAGGCAGAGAAGGAAATATACACTCCATCAGGGAGCAAATTTGCTGTCTCAAGCAGGAGCTGCCAAACACAGCATATTATGTTTGAGTGTCTGTGTTACTGAAGGCTGGCAATGGCAGGTAACAGCTGAAAGCTAAAAACCATAGAACTTAAAAACGCTGGGAGCAGCTTGTAAATCAGAGACTCTGGAAAAGGGGGCATTAGCCAGCACTTAGAAAAAAAGGGTCCCCATGTCTCAGCTGTGATGGGTTCTTCCTTCTGCCTTTGATTGAGAGAAGTTTCTGCACTGATGTCCTAACCTCTTGGAATAGGCAATGACCAGCACTCTGGAGCATGGAGCCTGACTCTGTGAATTATTTAGAGTCCACGGAGCACTGGCTCCCTCTCTTGCTATAAAATTAACAAAAGAAGAAAGGGGGGAGGAGTAAGCAGATAGCAGGTTAAAACAGGTCAGAGCATCACCGTTGCTGAGCTGTCCCAGGCTTGAGTCAGAGAGCAAGGGCTTTGGGGAGGTACAGCACTACTCACTCTTTGTGAAAGGGGACAACAAAGTGCATGAGTCAACTCTGGGACCCCCCATTTAAAAGCCAGACTCAGACACAGGGGTGCTACACCCGGGAGGCAGCTCAGAAGCCTTGACCACACAGGCTAACTTCTTCTAGCTCCTCACTCCCCTTCTGACAGACACTCCAGTGGTCAGGGCCATGCGTTCCTAGTCTCGTTTTCTCAGCAGAGGAGAGATGGATTCCTGAGGCAACACTGTCACATGGCACAAGTTGTCCTCTCCCCCTCCAGAACTATTAGCTCCAGGTTGAGGGATGGAGACCAGATGGAAGCGTAAAGTATGACCAGTAGGCACATGGGCCTGAGGCAGATGAAACCCTAGCGCTGTTGTGTGCCCAATGGTGTTTCAGAACAGCAAAGAAGAGTGGAGCAAAGGGCAACTCCCTCTCCTTAGTTCAAACCTGGAGCTGTAAGCTTAGTCTGAGAGAACGCCTGGATGACAGGACTCCTGGTTCTGTTCCTGGCTATGCCATAGACTTATAGGCAAGTTACTTTGCCTCCAATTCCTCATCTATAAAATGGGACTAATACTTCCCAATGCTTAACTAATTAATATTTGCCAGCTGCATTGAAAGCCTCAGAAAGGGAAAGATATTATAGCTCATTGCTCTGCCGTGCACTCAGCTATCACATGACAAGGGGGCCAAAAGCCACTACTGGGCATAAGCCCCTGGTACCTCTTACAGTCACTCATAGATACACTATTGTCATGACAAGGCAGCTGAGTCGGATCATGTGTGAAATATGACAGTCTCTTCATGCTCCAAGCCCTTCCCCGAGTCACAAGACTGTTCACCACCAGCTGCATTCCCACGGCAGCAACAGAGGCTAAGCGGGTTATTCAGTCGTGGCCTGTACCTGGCTGGGCAGCTCTTACAATAGAAAGGTGTTGCTGAGCTGCTAGTGTCTGAACTTCCATCTGCATGGTGCATTTTACTAAACATTTCTCTGAACTTCACCCGCGGTCGCATGGCACAATGATGGGCGCAGAGAAGCTCCCCGAATCCTCTGCCCTTTTCTAGGGCTAATGTATCTCCCCCACTCTTCTGCCTTCAGAACAATCAAAAAAAACTAGAGGGTTCCCTCAAAGAGCTGAGGTGCTGCACCACAGCATGGAATTTAAACCTGCTCCTAACTACCAGGCCTCAGATACCAAATCTTAGCCAGAGAGTGGAATGCAGCCCTGGCTTATCTTCCTACAGCTACAAGAGCGTGAAATAAGGGTCTCTGCTGGAAGCGGGTATACGTGCCCGCTCGTGCATGCTCATGCCTCACGTGCACACACACAGCTCACTGCCCATGATGCACAGCAGCCAAGCCAAGCGCCGGCTACCGGATCAGCACTTGGGGCTACTCTCAGTCCTGGGGCAGTGGTCTTGCATTGCTCTGTCACATCTGCAGGGCATGGCTGAGGAAGGACAGGCTTCCTGGGTCAGCCACGGAATGCCTCAATCTGTCTGGCTGTCGGAGCACGTCAAGATGACTGGGCACCGTGCTTCCCAGAGCGGGCTCTCGCTCTCTAATGAGTGTAAACAAGGAAAATTAAATAAAGAGCAAGCAGCAGCAGAGACAGCCTGCCGCCCTCCCCCTTTAGTCCCAGGTCAGCTATTTCTCGCTGCCCGGCCCTATCCATAGCACAAAAGTTACCTCGTCCAAAGGATCAATTTTACCAGGGAATTGCTTTCTGAATTCGACCTTTGAGAATCATCAATCTAACCAGAAAACTATAACTTGAGCAGCCTGACCCCACAACACAGCACTTTTCAGACCAATCAATCAGGATGCATTATTTAATCATGAACAGCGGCGCAGCTTCAAATGGCCCAGGCTGCTGATCCCGTCGCGCTGCTGCTGCCTAGAGCAAAACTCCTGTCCCCCACCCACATCCCCAACTGCCACCCCATCTTTCGGTCTGCTTTAACTCCTTCGTCTGGGTGAAAACAACGCTCCTCCTCCCATCGCCATCAGTGCCTTCAGTTCAAGGACACACGCTTTAGCTTGGCAGCATAGGGGGAAGAACGCCTTTCTCTAGCCAAGATCCAGCCGGCAGAGAATGGAGAAAATAGCATTAGTCCAGTCCCAAGGGTTGCAAGTCCTGCTTCTCTCTGCTCCTCTTTATCGGGTACCCAACTGTCTGTGCCAGGGCAGGACCAGGAAAGGGGGTTTAGGAGCTAATCAATGATATTAGAGGAGTGGACAATGCCACGAGTCCTAGCACACGCTACTGTGCACTCTCCATTCTCCGAGCTGACACAACTCCTCTCACTTTCTACCATTATAAAATGATTACGACAGTAAGGTCTGTCTGGCTCCAGGGCTGCTAAGGGGGGAGACCCTTTCCCCCTTAAGTTGCTGGTTCAAGTCTAGACCAGATGACAGAGGTTACCATTTGATAATTATTCAGTGACCTTTGTGTGAAATGAGTGTGGTGGGTCTCAGTCCAGTTCCTCATGGATAAGCTTCTCTAACACAAAAACCAACAGAGGAGGTGACATCAGCAGAGAGGCCAAGTACTAAATAGGCCTCAGAGTCTCCACTTCTCTCATCCCCAGCCTCAGGGCAATGTGGGGGAAGTATACGTGGCTTGTCCATGCTGGGAATAAATAGAAGAATGTCAAACAGTATTCCCTAGTAATAGGCCTGAATGCTGTAGTAACACTACAGTATTGGCTCCAAACGCTGTTGCTTACATTACTGAAGTATTTATTGATTTTTAATGCAGGTCCTTTAGCCGTCCTCCTCTTCCCTTTGGAAATGACGCAGCGTGGCCTAGTCTGCCAAGGCCTAAGCCAGGGACACAAGGAGAACCACAGGGCGCCAGGGAAAGTTTACAAGCGTGTCGGCATCATTTTGCAGCCATGAAGAACGTTTCCTAGTCACCTCCATTTCTACGAGTCAGCATTCTGGAGGTCGGCAGCAGCTCTCAGTGAGAGAGGCACGTCGGTGCCAAGTCTCCGCGTGAGAGACGGAGGGCCAGCACGCTTAAGGTTTCTAAGTGAGGAGCCGACGAGACTAAGGCAAGTGCAGCAGACTTCCAGCATAGTTGAAAGAATGAAAAAAGCAGCCACCTTTCATTCATCATAAAATTAAAACATACATAGTTTTTTAAAAATCCACTGAGATAGTCGATTTGATTCCCCAGTATCTCCATGTCCTTTACAGTCATTGAATTCTGTGTCACAATGCCCCGTGAGCTAACTAAGGGTCCTTATCCCCATTTTACAGATCAGGAAACTGAGACATAGAGAGAAGTTAAATGACTATCCACATAGTGGAGGGGCTGAGAACCATTGAAGCAAACTGTAAACCCTGTATATGATGGAAATCACTTCAAGCCGGGGGTGCTGCCACACCCCTAACACCCCTAGTTCCAGCACTTATGTGACTCCCCCCTCAGCCCCCCCAAAAAATCACCCATGGACCTTCTGTTGCAGAACCAGAACCCCTGACTCCCAGGCCTCTGTTCTAGCCACTGGACCACACTGTAATGCTGCTCTAGGGATGGGGAAATGCTCAGTAAGTGGGTAAGTTGCCCTGCTCACTTTCCTTGCACTCATCACCCCTGAAACCTTTTTGTCCCCAGTACTCACTCTCCGGGAGCTTTAGATTCATAGATTCCCAAGGCCAGAAGGGACCATTGTGATCCTCTAGTCTGACTTCCTGTGTAACACAGGCCGTAGAATTTCCCCGAACTAAAGAAGGAGCGCTGGCCCCAAGCCCCTCCATCTGAGTCAGACATACACACTGCACATACAAGCAGCTCGAGGCATCCAGAGTTTCCAGACAGGCGTGTGACTGGCATGCAGGAGAGTGGTGGAAGGGGAGAAGCTGGGTTCCTTCAGTGCTTCCTTCCACACCATTCCTACAGGGGGAGATAACCTCTACCCAGCAATGTCTCTCAGCCTCCATCTGTCCTCCCTTCCCTCCTCCATCACCTACCCTCTCTCCACAGCAGAGAGTAAGGCCAGTCTATACTTCAGAGCTGATATCTTTGCCACCATCCTCTTAGCAATGCAGACTGCGTCTCAGGCTAGAGATGGAGAGCTCTCCTACTCCCCAGTCAGAGACCATCTAGACTCACCCTAGAGCTCAGCAATGGAATCGCTCCCAATTAAAATCCCTCCTTCCACCCTGCTTATCACAGCTGGCATCGGGAAAACTCAACACAGGAGTGGAAAGCTGTTATTGTCTGCCGTCCAAAGGATGGATTATGATGACTTTCCACTGAATTGTTTGCTCACTGTAACTGATGAACCTTTAATGAGTCTCCCAGGACCATGTGTTTGAAGGGAGCTCTTTCCTCTCTGTCCCTGAAAAAGTCCCTCTTTCAACTAATCTTGGCTCTCGTGAATACATGAATAACTATTTCCCCCCCCTTCCCACTACTGTCATCCACAGCCTGTGCTAACACATAGAAACTTAGGCAGCTCTCTGACGATTAACCCCATTTCTACCTAATTCTCTGCAACTGTTCTGGCAGATCAGCCAAACATGAAGCAACTATTTCACTAACATCACAGCAAGTCTGCAAATACAAAATACAATGGCCATTGCACTGAGACTCTTTGTGCTCCATCTGTGCACCCAGAAGCTAGTGAAACAGTTCCCAGTGAATACAGAATGTAGGCGGCTCCCTGCTTTCCCAGAAAGAAGAGTTTTCTGTTTGGATTCAAATTCCTGGAAAAAATAACCTAGTCTGGGTTTCTCACTATCCCGGATTGCGAGATGGGACAACCTCATGTGGTAAGTCAGCCCAAGTAACCTCAAGGTGCAGAACACACTTGTCATGTCAACGTCAGATGGCTTCAGCAGCACACAACCCGCAATTTGATCTTATAGTGCAGATGCATCGCATGACTAGAGATGGGCCTGAACTGATTACATGGGATCCGAACCCCCCAATGCTGCCACCTCTGCACCCTGGGGAAATCCATATCCTGATCTGAATGTCCCCATTTCAGCCTCAAACCACCACTCCACATCTGAATACAGGCTACACTGGTGGGAAATTCAGCTCCCGATCCGAACTCGGCAGCTTTGCCTAAGACAGCCTAATGTCCGGGATCCTCATAGTGTGGTACAAGATATGTGTCACGCTCTCTCAATGTGCAGGACACTTCACATAATGCATCCACTGTACAGCGCCTGACAGAGCAAAGCACCATATCGATTCAACTCATCCCTGAGATGCTTTTCTCCTCCCAGCCTCCATGAGCAATACTCTCCACAGAGACTCCTAGCAACGCAGAGTTGTTATGGACTGGTGAATTCTACTGGAACCCTTGAGGGGGAAAAAAACCTATTTGTGCTGCCCTTAGAAATTCATTTGAAGTTGGGTTATCAAGAGAAGACCATCTAAAAGATGCCAAGATGATGAACATAATGGATAGCCACTCTACTGGGCGCAGCAATTCATTTAAAATAAATTGCCACTCAGCAGCAGTCAAAATACTGCTGAACTCTGGAAAGGATTTCCCCTTATCATTATTTACATTCAGAACAGTCATTTAAAAAACCCTTCCTAGGTAGGGGCTTGGGGGCAGACGAGGAGGAAGGGTGAAAAGGATGTACCACGGATATACTAACATAAATATTTGCAGAGTAATGTGTATAAATGCTCTCTGGACTTTCTCCTGGAACGCAATAATGCCTGCAATTGAGTTCATTGGCCAAATTTAATTTGGGCTCCTGTAGAAGTCTCTTTATATTAAGTGCTTTAACATACATCACCTCCTCAGTCTATCGATGAAATTCTATTATCTGCTCAGGACCGGACACAACTTGGCAACAAGAGGAAAGAAGGCTCCACAAAACAAAGCCAGAGGCAGGTAATAGGACCTTGGGCATCTCTCGGCTGGTATTGATGAAGTGTCACTAGTGCTTGGACAAAGGAGAAGCTTTCTGTGTCTCCCACTCTCTCCCCTCTTACTGCAAGCCTGCAAGGACTCTCCTCCATTTTGCAGCAATTACAGTAATAGCATTTAAGAGTCTTGAAAGGTAAGCAAACAGCTGATGTGAGTTAATAACTTACTTTAACTATATGGCCTGGAGCAAGATTTCTCTTAAACTAGAGTTAATTCCAGTTCAGACCATTTCCAAAGAAACTCCATCCATACAATCCTCCTGCAGTGAGAGAGAACACACTCAGCCAATGGAATATTGCATCATCAGAACACTCTCACTAGCTGACTGGCAATCCTCAAAACCAGGATACTATAGTTTATTGGGAGCCAGTTACCCCTAACATGGGTGACACATACCACACCTCTTGAGAATTCCAAGAACAGTGCAGGGGAAGAGTGGTAGGCACATAGTACACAGTAGCAGAGAGTTAGGAAATTCCATGCACTGAAAGACAGGCTGAGACCAAACAGAACTCATTTCACATAGGTGTACCGATTTCCAGATTCCAATCTGGATCCTAAACATGAAAACACAAAGGGCTGTGGCCACTGCACCATACAAAGGGACAGAATCAGGGGGCTGCAGCTCAGCTGGGCAGAGGGGTAATTGTATCTCTTTAGGCAAGATGTTATATCTAGTACCACCAACTGTCATGTTTGTGGTATAGGATGATTGGGAGGGCAGCAAAGAATAACCCCCTGCATGTGAACAACTGTGGACATGAACCAGCTACACTATGGGGCTGTTTGGGGAGAGTCACGTTCCTTTGGGTCTAAAGCTGCAGGTACTGGCCACTTCGGGAGGCAGGATAGTGGACTAGTGTTTTGGTCTGCTATGGCAAACGCTATGCTCTTATTCAAACAAAAAGAAATGCAACCCTGGCAGGGAATCCATGTGTAAAAGTGTGTACCTCACAGCAGCATGAAATAACTGGAGAAAAAAATTACAAACCAAAGCATTGGGAGGTGGAAAATTTAAACCAAAAAATACCCACCACCAACAAAAAAACCTTCACAGCCAGAAAACAGATTGTGAAGGGGGAGGCGGGGAACCTAAAACAAACAAGCTACAAAACCGAAAATCATCTCTTCTAATTAATTAATCCTTGGCCTGACAAAGGCCCAGCAGTGGAGGTATGATTATTCTCTAAGCCTATTTCACATGTGCATTTTGTAATATAAATAACATCTCTGAGCTCACATTCCACATTTTTCTCAGAGGACTACTTAGGTCTGGAAAGAAAGAGAGAGAAAGAAAGAGAGAAAGGGAAAAAAAGGGAAGAAGAAGAAAGAGAGGAATCTGTTAATTAGTCTGAAATTGATTCACTTCTCTCAAATCTGATTTCTCATAACTGAATCTCTGTGTCCTGGCTATGGCACATTAACTTCAATTACTGCTTATTAATACCTCTGTGATGGAGTGTGCCCTAGTGAATGCTGCTGTGCCTGACATTCAAGAGAGGAGAAAATTACTCCAAAGAGATGCTGCATGATAGGAGCAGAGTGTGGCCTTTTCTGTCTCACCTGCCTGACAAGCCCCCTGTGACTCTGCACACGGGAAAAGAGACGAGGAGCCTCATTCATTTAATCTCACATGGTTAACTGGGTTGGTTGCTGTTCTGAGCAGAGAACTAAGCTAGGAACTGAGAGCTGTGTGGAAAGGTCTTTCCGTTTCCCTCCCTTGCACTACCCCGTCTGACGCACGGGCACACACACGCCTGCAGGCCAAGGGCTTTCTCGTTTCTATTCCTGTCCTAAGTTCTGTGCATCTCCAGTTACTCAGCAGATCAATAGGGACAGGATGGAAGAAGAAAAAGAACACCAAGGAAGAGTGAGAGAGTAAAAATAAACTGCCAGACGTGAACTGAGAAAGAGACCTAGCTGAGCTAGTGTGACGTAAAGGTGCAGACGGAGAAGGGTGCGCTTAGGGGGGACAGCAGAGTCAATAGTATGCTCCAGCCAACACCACACTTAGCACCCACGATATGAAGACCTCCAAGCCTACCCAGAGCTTCCATGGATTGCCCCACATTCTCCTCCAGGATACATATGGTCCCCAGAAAAGTGCGGCCTACAGAATGTGGATGTGAGAATGAGGCCAACAGCTTCCATTAGTCTGAGTCCTTTTAACTTCTGCCCAGCTCTTGTTCCAGGAAGTTTTGTCAGGTTCCTGTGATGATTTTTCTCCTAGAGAAGCTGGAATGGGGGGAGAGGGTTGCTGGGAGAGCCCAGGAGCTTGCAGAAATGCCATCTTGACCGAAGGAGGATTTCTGTAACCTACCAGCAGGACTACGGGTTCTGGGGTGGCCCATCCAACAGCATCACAGTATCTGTAACAGGAACACACTGTCCTGCGGAGGAATTAGATAAACTGCACTGAATTCATGAGCTAAGTCTAGGTGACAGAAGTACATAGGTGTAAATTTTCAACAGTGGGAGTAATTCATCATTGGAACAGTGGTGGAGTCTCCATCACTGACCATTTTTAAATCAAGCTGGGATGTTTTTCTAAACGATCGGCTGTAGGAATTACTGTGGGGAAGTTCTCTGGCTGGTGTGATACAGGAGGGAAGACTAGATGATCACAATGGTCCCTTCTGGCCAGGGCCGGCTCCAGGGTTTTTCCGCCCCAAGCAGCAGGGGGGGTGGGGGGAGGGGAAAAGGCGCGATTGGTGGCAGTGCCAGTGCGCCGCTTTCTTCTTCGGCCACAGGTCCTTCCCTCCGAGAGGGACCCACCGCCGAATTGCTGCCGAAGAGCCCAACGTGCCACCCCTTCCCCTTGGCCGCCACAAGCACCTGCTTGCTGGGCTGGTGCCTGGAGCCGGCCCTGCTTCTGGCCTTTGAATCTATGAAAGCTCCACTGACTCATGCACTGTGTTGGTGACAAAGGGTTTTGTTTAAGTGATGATCAAATTCTTCTCCTGACTGTTAAAGCCAATTGGAAACTGGCTAGCTACCTCTGTACTCCAATCTCGTCAGTATCACAAACGAAGTCACTTTATACCAAGATGCTGGAAGTCTGCAAGAGGAGTCAAAGTTGCCAGTCTTAGTTAACTGATCGGAGGGCCACTCAGCCTGAAACGTGGTGATGGACTATTAATTAAAGGAGCGGTGCCTAAATTTTGCCCACCTGAAAGCCACCCAAGCACCCTATGCCTCAGAACCACACCCACTGCAGTAGACTGCAGCTGCTCTCATTTGTAATATGCAGGAGCAGCCCGCAGAGACTACTGTTCCTAGCATGAAATGGTCCACCTTCATCCAACTGGCTGCCCAGATCTACAGGTCACTGGATCTGACACCTTGCAGGTAAGTTGTTTTTTTTTCTTCTGGTTTTTAAAATGTTTATTTCTTTGTAATTATAGTCTCCCTCTCCCTTTGTAATCTCCCTCCCTGATCCCCAACATGATACACCATCTTATCTATGCACTTGCCCCTTTCTGCACACAAGTATTCATTCCCTTGCCCTGGAATCACTCAATACCCTCCCCTCCTCCTCCCAGCCCACTGAAGCAGTCCTGGGTATTCTTAGCTGCATCTCTCTTTCCAGTGCAGTGTTTAGATCAGGCTCACATCGATTTCCCCCTTACTTGCATCTGGTGACCCTTCCTTGCTGAGCTGTACACAGGATTTGATTTGGTTTTAAATACCTGCGTCCTAATTAGCTTCACTTACAGTCAGTATTAGATTAGTTGCCAGTGAAAAACTGCTGGCTGGAACTGAAGTAATCACAGGACTGGCGGGGAGGGAGTCAATTTAGATGAAGACTCCCTCCCACCCACCACCCAGCCATGGCTCCTCTCCAACAGGCAAGAATTCCTCCCACCACCCTCTTGGCATTTCAGTTGCAGAGCTGGCAGCTGTGGACAAGCCAGACTGAGGGACACCTCTGCCTCTCTGCCCTCAAACGAAGGGCCTGTCCTCTTGGGGAAAGGGCAGAACAATTGCTAGCTTGAGACGAGGGGAGAGCAAAGGTAGCTCAAAGCTGGGTCTCGTTTTATCAGCGGGCCTCAAGTTTGGGAGTGGAGAAGAGGCTGCATAAACAGTTCCGATTTCAGCCCATTCTCTCTCCACACCCACAGAAAACTCAGAAAGCACCCAAACCAGAGTGCTTGTGAAGTCACCCTGCACAGCTGAAATGTTAACTGGAGGTGAGTGGAGGGACCAGGGGAGCAGAGATGCCACTGTTCTGCAGCAGGCATAGGCAGCCTGCCAGCTCTGGCAGGAGGGAGCTCTTCAGACATTTAAAAAGCAAAAACAAAACTATCAGTAATTGTCCCCCTACTTAAAATAGTGCTGCAATTTCCACTGGTCATTTGTAGTCTAACCCTCCCTTCTCTTCATCCTCCCCTTCCCTGTGAGCCCTAGAGACGCATTACACAACCCACTGCGGCTTCTACTTGTTTGAGGAAAGAACAAATAAATAAATCAAAAGTTAATCTCATTAAGTTTGGGGTCAGAGCTGGCTTTAGCTTCTGAGGCGCCTCGCTCAAAAGCCGAAGCTTGAATGGCAAATATTGAGTAAGTGGAACTCCACACAAACACAAGGGCTGGGATTTTGTTTTAAACCTTCTGTGCTATGAAGGTCTCATTTACTTTCCTCTTAATAACAGAGAGAATGAAAAATATCCTAGTGGAGAACCCTGCGTAGCACAGAAAGTGCAGGGGGAGTGAAGAGGGGGGTCCAGCCCTTCTGCTATGCTCTGAGTAGGGCTCAGAGTAAATCTACAACACTACACTGCTCAATGATTGCAGGAGGGCTCAGGGTTCACAAAAACACATCGCTCCCAAAGCATTTGCACTCAGTCCTGCTCACATGAGTAAAATACTGGAACCTCTCAGGCCATTTGTGAAAGCCGCCCTTTGTCCCTGAAGTGCCCCATGCAGTCACAATTACACCTCAGCCTTATGAGTCATCCAGAGGGGCTCTATCCAGGCTGCGTGGCTCTTCAAAGGGGAAAAGAAGTGGCTGGAGTATGGAAGTGGGAGCAAGGGACTCCTGAGTCCTAATCTCAGCTGTGACACCAACTTCCTCTGTGACCCTGGGCAGGTCACACGACCTCTCTAGCTGGGTCTCCACCTCTGTAAAATGGGGCTACTAATCCTTGCCTGCCTCATAGAGGTGTTTATGAGGCTTAGATAGTTAATGTTTGTAAAATACACTGTGTTTGGTTATAGCATTTCTTACAATGAATAATTGGACAGTCGGCAAATCTCAACTGGACTGTAAGCTCCATGGGGCAGGATCGTTTTGGTTGGACCACGTACACTGACGGTACTGTATAGATAATACTCAATCTTGGGTTGCCTGCACAACAGGTACAAATTTTATACATTTTTGAAACCCAAAGGTCATTATGCAAAGACACCAAGTATTTGATCCTAATTTACCCCTTTCAGAGATGAGACTCCTTCCAACCATGTCATGGCCCCACAGTCCAACCAAACTTAATGAATTGATACACCACCTACAGCTGTCTTGCCAACATAGTCGTTCAGAGTGTGCTTACTGGAGCTGTGACTTGATTACCATGGCTTTGCCACTGCTGTCAGTAACCACCACCACCCACACCCGCTGCTTCCACACCAAGCTTTCCGCGAGCGCACCCTGTGAGAAGTGGACCCCCACGTGGGCTGAAGGAGGAAAGGGAGATACTGGCAGGAGAGGGAGCAGGGAGTGAAGACGCTCACTGCTTTCGGTGAGGAAAATAAGGGCAAGGAAAAGAGAAGAGGGTCTAGGCACCTTCCTCATCTCCTCTCGTCACTCGACTTCCCATTTTTTGCCCTCTTGCCCTATCCCTTTGTTTCCTCTCTCTCTTGCTCTGTTCTTTTCCCTCCATGTTCCAAACAGCCTACGTTCTACACCACAAGCCTGACATGGAGGACAGCAGGGCATGCTCTCCCACAGGGAAATCTGCTAATGCAGAGAGCAGGGCAGGGATGTGCCACTCAGATGGGGCCCCCCGGTTAAAATTCCACCACCAAACAGAAGGGAGGGTTGGAGTGACTTCCTGTCTCTGATGGAGTCACCCACTCACTGGACACTGCTCAGTCATCCCTGCCACGGGCTCAGAATAATACTTCTGAAGGGCAGATTTTTACTTATTTATTTTGCTTTTGGAACAGAACAGATTGTGCCCAGCAAGGACACCCTCAAAGTCTGTCCCAAGTGATGCTGCCTGTGTCCTAGGTTATAGTTCTGAGAATGTAACTTTGTTGAAAGGGGAAAACAAACACATAGTTTCCCCAGCCCCTCACAGTTTTTCCCTGTGAGCAGAAACATCTGTGGTTACCTGGCTGCATTGGCAGCTAAAGGGGAAAACTTTTGTGGGAGCCCCTGCTAATAAATTGGCAGCCCATTGCTGAATCAGGGCAGCTATGTATCTGGTAGCCAAACTTCTCCCCTAATACAGTACACACACTGTGCTCCCTGCATCACCCTGTCCCCCGCTCCCAAAGAGAGGGACCCTTTCATTTCTTTGCATGGTTTCCTTTTCCTTGGCATGAATTCAGAAAACCCAACCACGGTGGCACCTCCCAACCATTTCTACTTGCAAATCTTAGCAGCAAGCAGTTTGGAAATGATACAAGATGCTCTCCTGTCACTCTGGTGATCGTTGAGAGCCTTGCTAGTTGGGTGGGATTTTTTCCCTCCTGCTTGCAAGTCTCACACAAGCTGGATGGGAAATTAGCCAGCTCGGCACTTTTCCACCTTACTTTGCTTTTTCGGTTGATGTCATAATGTAACATATGGCATTGCACAGAGAAATAAGCACTGAAACCCAGGAAACAAAAAAAATTGCCCATGGGATTAAACTTCACAAAGGCCCCATGTGACTGAACCACTGACAGCCTGGGGAGTGTGGCTCAGTGGGGTAGACCATCATCTCTGAAGAGCCAGGTTCAAATCTTGACTTGCATCATAAATTAAACGCAGTTCAATGATTGGAGCCTAGTATCCCTCTCCACCAGCCTTCATATGTCACTCAATCATCTTAGACAACCTTAGTAAGGTTTTCGGAGCAGAGCCTGTCATCCTGTGTGTCTGTACATGCCTCCCTCAGGAGAGGCCAAAGGCTGGAATAGCAGCGAAGTAGGTGTCAGGACTGAGGTGAATTGGTAGAGCTGTGTCGGCGCTCAGGACTATAATAGCAGCGGGTAATGAAGGTCAGGACTGAGGTGTTACAGGAAGACTTGTGTGCATAGAGCTGCAGGGCAAAGTAGATTCTCAGTGGATGCTATTCCAGGCCTCTAGCCCGGGAGATGAATCTATTATTTGTGATCCCTTGAATTAACACAGTTAAATCTCTGGTCACATCTGAGTGGGTGTTTGGCCTTTCCCAACAACCTACTGTGCTACCTGATAGACTGCACTGCTAAATGGGTTTGGGGTCAGATAGTTTGATGGGCAAAAGTGCAGCAGTGCTAGCAAGAAGGGAGATCAGTGAAGGGGTTGGAGGAAGCTGTTGACCTAACTCAAACTTACCCAATATTCAGAGACATCCCTTGTTCCAGGGTGAAGATGATCAACTTTTTGGCATATTTCATGCCATCCCTCTGGTTGGGTTGAAGGAAAGCCTATGTCTACATGCCCAGAGAGCCTCCTGCACTTCTACGCTGATTTTCATTTCAAAGTGCTTTATAACGTTATTTAAACCTCAAAACACTCTAATAATATAAATATTAATACCCCCATTTTATTGGTGGGGGGCATTGGAGAAACAGGGGAGCTGAGTGACTTGGCCCAGAACAAAGAGCAAGTCTGTGGCAGAGCTGGGAATAGAACTCAGAACACTCACTTCCCAATTCTTAAATCCCCTGCTCTTGCTGCTAGATTGGCTATTGTGTTTGAGTGCGGGGACCCAGCAAATCTTCATGGCAGACTCACGCTCCCTTCAGGAGGCTCATGTGTAATCCTGTTACGGGACATGCCACCCATCTGCTCGAATGTTGATATTGTCTTGAATTGGGAGAGTGAAGAGGAAGGGGAGAAATACTAAGTTGATGATCCAATGGGTCGACAAATACATATAGTTTGGTTCTTTCTAATATTAACACAAGGTCCCCTTCCCCATCCCTCCAAGAAGAGAGACAAAAATAGATATAGTAACTGTTACCTGCCGGTGACTTCAATGTTGGAGACAGCATAGAAGTATTTGTACAAGTTCTCCCTCTGCACGTAGGTGCCCCCAAGTGCCGGTCTCAGCAACCTCATCCGCAGGTCAGTCACGGTGAAGAAGTCCTTCAAACCCTTGGCGCTCTCCAGCCTGGTGTACAGGTTGTCCATGTTCCTGAGGTCCTGGCCAGCAAAGATGGCAAAGCGATCCCTCACCTCCAAACGCACGTTCTTCTCCTTCTTGGAGCCCGCCCAGCGGGAGTACTCCTCCGTGCAGATGATCCTGTTGGCACTGGTGGTAGAGAGGTCTCTGACCCGCCGGGCTGGCATGCCAAAGGCTTCCATGCAGTCATCCGCGTAGTACTGGTATGGGTGCCAAGTCCTCCCATTGTCCAGGGACTTCTCCAGCATCATGATGGTGGGGCGTCCGTACTCGAAGGTCACCACAATGTCATCTGTCAGCTCAATGCTCTTGTTCCAGGAAAGTGTGATGTTAGCCAGCAGGGGTTCTGGGTAGCGGCTCCAGGTCACACTCTGCCAGTAGGTGGCCAGCCCTTCATCCTCTTTGTCGAACATCAGCTTTGGCGGGTGGGCCAGGTCAGGGGTGGACGCGTCACACTCATCGCTGCACAGATACGGGTTCTCCTGGAAGATGAACAATAATAAGAGAAGAAGGCGTAGCAGCAATAATAAGAGAAGAAGGCCCCTTAGTGTTGTTAAACGTGGGGCTGGGAGTGCCACCTATTATTCAGGCTGCCCACACTTCCCATGACAACATCCTGTTTTCAGTTGCTTATAACGTTACCAAATTTTAACCCTTCAGGATGAAATCTGACATGCTGGGTATCTCTCAGGCTGAAATTTTTGGAAAATTTCAGACAAAATAGTTCAGCCATTTTCAAAATGAGGCTAAGAGAAAAAGTTGGGTGTTTTGCCCATGTTAAAACACTGACTGAGACTGGATGAGACCAAGACTGGAGGAGGGGAGAGACATATCAGATGAGGAGCCAGGAAAGGAGAACTTGGACTGACAGGGCAGGAAGACTGGAACTGGGTGTAGGGGGGAGAGGGAGGATTGGGATTTAGACATAAAACTGGAGAGAGAGACTAGGACTGGCTGGGCACGGAGACTGGGATGAGAAGCCTGAGGAGTGGAGAGTGGGACTGAGACAAGGAGCCAGAGGTTGGGAAGAGACAGGACTGTGATAGGGACAAGATGGAGGGGATGGAGCAGAAAGGGTCAAGCTTGGGTGGGAATGGGCAGGCACTGGGGTCTATGCCCACTAGAGCACATTCCCTTCCAAAGCCAGGGAGGAAACCCAACATTCCTCTGCTGTCAGCAAATATCTCTGAAACTCACTGGCAAAGCGTGTGTTTCATCCCTGTGTAGTGCTGGCCCACGGAGTGGATGAGAATCCCCTATTGCTAGCATTGACTCCATTAGCTCACATGACAAAGTTCTGTGCAGTGGAACTAAAGGTTCCAGCCCTGCTGATTAACTGTGTGGGTGTCACGTGATGGAATTTGTTTATTCAGTTTTTTTTTTTAAATATAGGGAATCTCACCCACAACCTACAATAAAGGAACATTATTAAGGTTGCACTCAAAAGTTAGGAAATACCAGAATTAAGGTTGCCTGTGTAATTAAAGACTGTGTCATAATGCACGTGCCCAAGGGAGTTGAATTCACATTGCACGGGCAACCTTAATCCTGGCATTTCTTAACTTTTGAGTGCTTGACTTTGTAACTTTAGTAATATTGGTTTAATACAGCTGTGTGTAACGAACCAGACGCTGCTGCAACCACAGAAGGACAGCAGTCGATAGAGATGGAGCAAAATTATCAGATTAGCAAACTCTTCTCCTGGTAAAAGACATTTGATATTAAACTGACACTTCAGCTAATCTTTAAAACAAAAGGGGCTGGATAATTTTATTGCCTTTTAACAACACTTGCAGCTATGCAAGAAGAATAAGGGGAATCAATGCTATGCTTCAGACTCACTTACAAAGGTCAGGTACGAATTTAGAGCACTGCACAATTGGCCAAGTGTATTGTGATGGTTTTCCCCATCTTCCTTTGAAGGAAAAAAATACATTGGCCACTAGTAGGTTGGATGTACCAGTGACCTAATCCCATATGGTAAGGCTTATGTTCCATTGTGGTGTGTGTGTATGTGTACATCTATATATATTTATAGCATTCTGGTATATAATTTAAGATATAATATAGAGCAATCATCCAACTCCCTACCCTCTCTCTATAATGAGGAATCACTTGCATTCATTACTGAAATGCAGGCACCTTTTGGATGGAATGAGCAGCACTATATGAAAGTGTCTGATGGAAAATGAAGAAACGCACATCCAATTGAAACTGTAGGAGAAATTTAGCATTGGGTCATTCTCATATGTTGACACAACTTATGGCATTGTTCTGCTGCAGTACGCTCACAACTTAATCATCATGAAACCATGACACTTGCTGGTTTAAAGTAGAGTAAATGGTGGATTCTCTGTAACTTCAAGTTTTAAATCATGATTTGAGGACTTCAGTAACTCAGCCAGAGGTTAAGAGTTAGGTGCAGGCCACAGAACCTCAATATGCAGGAGGTCAGACTAGATGATCCCGATGGTCCCTTCTGGCCTTAAAGTCTGAGTCTAAGACAGCTAATTTATCTTACTGGGACAAACAAAAAGGTAATAGTCCTGGTACCTTGGTTTTGCTTCTCATCTGAAAGACGGCACAAACAGTAGCAAAGTGCCTCTTAACACAAGGGTAAGCCATATAAGAGGGGAAAGTGCCACTAAGGCCAGGTCTACACTAGAAACTTTTGTCTGTTTACTAATATCCTTTAGGGATGTTGTTTGTTTTAACAACATTTCTACACTAGCAAATGCCTATTGCAGACACAAGTTATACTGGTTTAAAAAAAAAAAAAAAGATTTTGCCAGCATGATTTATTTCATTTAGGGAATCTCTGTAAGCAATGCTGACAAAAGCCCTCTTTTGCCCATAAAGCTGCATCTGCACTGGGAAGGTTTTCTGCTGCAGCTTTACTAGCAAGCCTTTTCAGTGTAGACTAGGCCTCAGAGGATCACTTTCCTCTGGGTTTTCCCTAGAGAGGCTTCTTTTCTAAGTAGTGAGTAGGCAGGTTCACGCAGGGGTCAAACATCATGGGGAAAGAACATCACAGTCAAAACATAACAAGGGATATGGACAATGCAAGAGAAAACAGAATATGCAAAAACAGCACCAATGAAATCACTGCAAAACAGAAACATACATGGTATAAGCATTTTGTATGGAGTGACACACAACAGTCTTGCCCCGGGAGCACTACAAGAAAAGAAAGGGGCCTTTGACAAGCACCATTCTCTTCCTGCTTCCTCCTTCTTCTAGGGGGCAGCAATTTACTGCTGGGATAGGGTAGCAGCAAATTAGGACACCCATCTCGCTGGCTCAGGTGTGGGCTGGTGTGTTTAGGGCAGGAGGAAGAGGAGCAAGGCTCTACCCACGTCCCACACACCTGTTCTGAAGGGAGGGGAGTAGCGGATGCGTAGCCTGCTTACTCCTATACATCTGAACCCAAAGTCTGCATAGCCCACGCAGGGGTGTGAAGGATGTCCATATTTCACCTTATGCCCCATAATGGGTACCCAGTGCAGGGCCCAGTCTAGCTGTAGAAGATACAATAAGGTTTATTAATTCCACATTAAATGCTGTAACAGGACATGTGCAGACATAGTTTAAAGAAAAGTGAACATGCGAGAAGATGGAGGTTGGAGTGATGGGGTGCCTACCCCACACAGGTAATGAAAGGGTTAATGTGGGCTGTAGAGGCCAATTAGTCCACCTGGTTGCACCTGGAGGGTGGGTCAGGCCTAATTAATGATGAAACCCAGCTGGGGAGGGGCTGGGTGATGCAAACAGAGGAAGTTTAAAAGAGAAGGGTGCTGCAGTAGGGGAGGGAAGTAACTCTATAGTCACTCTCCTGGTGGTAGGGTAGGAAGGGGCATAGAAGGAACAAGATGACTCTTGCAGGGTCGAGAGACCCTAGGGAAAAGCTTTGCAGGGAAAAGAGATGGCACTAAGCAGTTTGGTGGAGTGAGCCTTGACTGCTAGTCTTAGGGTCTCTGGACTGGAACCCAGTGAAGAAGGCAGGCCTGGGTTCTCCTATCAGCCACAGGGGAAGGTGGTGTGAAGTCCCTGATGTAAGGGGATGAGGACTTTTGAGGGCCCTGAGAAAAGGGGCGTATGCACTGGACTCAGGATTGATGGTGGCAGACTGGATGGAGGGATTAGACATTTATTTCTGTTGGACTTTCTGTTAAACTATAAGGGTTGGACTAAAATGCAATCTGGCTGGAGGGCTGAGTCATGAAAAGAGACAGCCCACCACAGGGCTACAGCAACTATCTGTAGGGGCTGCTAGAGAGGGGAGAATTGCTATGTCATGCCCAGCCATGAGAGGGGCACTCTGTATGAGTTGACTCACCACTAGTTGGGTACAACCTCATAATAGTCATCAAGCAAGTCACAAAGGTAGTGACTCTCTCCCTTCTTCTCCTGTAATGAAGTGTGTGTGTGTGTGTGTGATATTTTTTTTAAGCTCATTAAGATGTTCTGTCTCTTGAGATGCTCAATAAATTTCCAAATGGTAGGGGGATTGCAGCTCAGTATGGAGGAGGGGGAAGAGCAGAAGCAGGTGGCTATCCTTTGGCTCCTTTGTTGGTTCTGGGAAGATCAGTTAAAGTGATATTGAAACAATTCCAGGTATTATTTCAGTATCTGTTCCCTCATGCATGCAAGGAAACCCTAGGCAGATTGTTTTGAGGATGCAAGATATTTACACTTTCTATATAAAAGGTTTAAATGAGCTGATTTGATTTCCCCACCCCCACCCCAAGTCACATACTACCATTCATGGCTGGCTTGATTATTCTCATGGCAATCTGATGTTTCCATTTTCCTATTTTTTTGCATGCTGTATTTTGGTCACTTATTTTTTCTGTTGTGTAATGATATGATACCCTGCTTAGCTTGTGAGACCACACGCCAAGGTGGCAGAGCAAACTGTAATAGCTTAATCTGAGTACAGTTTTTACATTGACCAATTAGAGGCACTCTTGTGCTATTATTTCTAGAAGATCCTCTTGAGAGCCTGAACTGTCTAGAAATGGGTTAAGGTAACTTTGTTCAAATCCAGATCTGAACCTCCCCAAAGTCCAGGTGAGTTCAGATCCAAGGTTTTGCTTCAGCCCAGTATAGAGATGGAGCCTGCTGCAATGTTCAAATACTGATAAATATTTACCCCAAATGTAAGGATGTTTGGTTCCAGGGTTTGGGATCCATCTCTAAAAATTACCCTCTGGGGCTGAAAGCATCACTTATGGTCTGATCCTGCAAGGTGCTGAGAAACTCTTATGTGGAGCTTAGTGCACTAGAGTTGATGGTGCTCAACACCTTGCAGAATTGAGTCCTCAGACCATAGCCATCGAGAGGGAACATGATCCAAGTTAGTGAGCGATAGGCAGATGACCTTGTGCATCAGACATGAAACTGCTTAGGAATTGAAATACCAAGAGGAGTAAGGGCATGAAGGTCAGAGAACCAGTTACAGGTTTATTGAGAGGCTAGCTGAGAAAAAAGAGATTAAAGTCTGGCAAGATAAAAGAATATAAATACAAGAGACTGGAGCTGGACTGGTTATTCAACTGGGGTGAAGGGAGATGAAAGGTATAAAAAAAAATCTGGACGCAAAATGAAAAAGCCCTAGAACTCTACAAAACCCGTTAGTTTCTAGGGCTTGCTCCTGCTTCCAGTAAAGTCAGTGGAAATTTTGCAATTGACTTTTATATGAGCAGAATTTGGCCTTTAATAAAGAGGGGAAGTTGTTTGCTTTTCTGCCAGATAAACCACTTTTGTGTATTATAGCACAAAGTATATATATTTTTGTAGGTGAAATTACTTTATTAACTGTTAAGATGTTGAATGTTTTAAATAAGCTAGACATCTGTTGTGAACGATGAAAGCTGCACAAAAATACAAATGTAGCCCTCTGTGGATCTCCATGCCAGGAAAAAAACAAAACAGAAAACCACTAACAGCCTAGTTGGGGAAAAACACTATATTTAAAAAAAAATCAAACACCCTCTGAGCTGGGCTGTGAAAAATACAAATATTCGTGCCACCCCACTTTTATTGTGAAATATTATTAATTATGGTCCTGTTCCTGCAATCTGATTTGCTGGGGCGGCACACACAACGTGACTGGAGTCAGTGGAACCCCGTGCAGGTGTAATAGTCTTGCTTCCAGGGTCAGATTGCTAGGATTATTGTCAACACGGCCATTTTATGGGGGCACAAATTTTGCTTTGCACAAAATAAGTACTATAATAGTAAAGAAATTCGACCAATACAAATGGAAGATTTTGCCTCAATACAAAAATCACATTTTGATACTAAAATTGGTCCTTGAAATAAAGTTTTGAATTTTAAAAACTGAAAGATTTTGTTAGAAAAATAGGACAATTTTAAATGAAAATGCATTTGTTTGACAAATAAAACAAACCTCAGTGTTCTGTAGATCTCTCTTCCTCCCCCCCCACCCCAATCTAGACCTGTGTTACAACACCAACACACACACACAGCAAGAACCTCAGAGTTGGGGGGGGGTGTCAGATTTTGTTGCAAGTACGGCAAACACCAGTGGTACAGAGGGACTAGGATGAAAGGCATTTCAGTCATACCTACTGCGGCTGACATCAACTGCAGGTTTAGAAGGAACCTGACTTAAAGTCTGACTTTGCTCCTTTGGAAGTCAGTGGCAAAACTCCAATTGATTTCAAAGTGAACACGATAAGGCCATAGGTAAAGTGACAAAAGGCTGACAGCAAGAAAAGAAGAGGTTTGGCAGTGTTTCAATATTTGGGCCTGATTCCATGAGGTGCTCAGCACCCATCATTCCCGCTGAAGCTAATGGGAATTGCGGGTGCTTGGCACCTGTCAGGATCAAGCCCAGAGGAAAAGAGTAGTGAGGGCTAGGGACAACTGACAACAGATGGGCAAATTTGACACACACAAGGCTCCGGATCAGAGCCCGTTTATGGAAGCAGGTAAAGATAACTCTAAATTAAAACAGGGACTAATTAAAGCAAGTTGCAAAGGGACTTTTTATTGATTGATAGCTATACTAATCTAAGATTCTTGGTTTATCAGGGACACAACTGGAGGTTTTGGTAGGACACACTTATGTTTTGCAGGAAAAATATCACTGAGAGGAATTAGAATTTCTGTGGCCTTTAAGTTTTTTCAATTTGGGGCAATTTCAGAGGTGGGCACAGTTGGAAGTCTGCATGCAATTTCCTCCTCTCCTCCAGTGGATATTGGTGGCTAGATAACTGCAGCTTAAATTCACCCCCAATCCTACAAGGTTGCAATCCTCCCCCACCTTAACACCACTAGCCCATCCTGATTGCACTTCAGGTGTCTTAAGGACCTTATGACACACTTGAGAGCTCCTTATGCTTCTAGTAGGGTGCCATATGACCCTGCCTTTGATTTCCATCTTAAAGATTAGCTGATTAGTCTACAAAGTCCCTGTTTTGCCTAGGACAGCAACAAAGTGCTTAAGTTAGGATCAAATTTCATTCAGATCTTGCAAAGGCAACCGTAGACATTATTCACTTGCACCTCATTACTCTATTTCCTGCAATTAGTGCCACAAGGAGCAGGAGACATTACAAAGGCACATTCTACTGTATCAAGCAGTGCTCTGATGAACCATGGGTGTCTTTTAGTCCTCTTTCCTCCCGCCCCTAATGCAAGCAACCTGTCCATCACTGAGAAGATTGACACCCAACAGCCACAGGAGATGTGTAAATCTCTAACCTCACTGCTGTCAAACCCCGTTCTGACCCGACCTGTGGAGTCAGAGCTCAGCCTCCGCTCCAAGCTCTGAGGAGCAGATGGTCAGGAGCACTAATGAATCAGCCTGTGTATTTACCGTGCCCGCTCCTGCTGCGGAAAGGTTTAAACAAACAGTGCCCATAACAACATTCTGTCTCTCACACATATGCTCACAAGCACAGAGAGATGTATTATATTTAATACAGTTGGTTATTGTTTTTCTTTGAAGCACAAAGTTGGATTTGTTTGTCTAGGAGGCTGCAGGATAAAGCAGAAATTATCATTCCAGTGCATTTGATGTTCTGTTTCTCTTCTTTACACTTAGCCGAGTTCCCCAGATTAATCCTAGGATTAGAGGCCCTATCACCACTAATATTCTGCCAACCCCAAGTGCTCTTCACAGCAGCTGATTATATTGTACGTGTTCGACAGGCACCCAAACATCATTCCTTTTATTTTCTGTCCCCTTTCAGGGGCAAAGGAGTGATTTGCCTTTGCTAGGTCCTAATGCAGATCTTTGTTCCCCCCCTCCCCATGAGTTAGGTATGGAGCCTCACATTAATTGTGCATCTAGTACGTGGTAAGTAGGGCAAAATAAAACTCCATTGGCCTCAATGTAAATACACCAGGGATGAATTTGGCTTCTGGTGTCATATACCTGTAATTAGAATAAGGCCTCTGACCTCCATTCTGATGAAGGTTCTCTTAGCACTTTCATTATAAAACCCTAATTGCGGAGGATTATAACAATGCGTGGTGGAGAAAGTTGGAAGACTGGATAAATCAAGGTAATGAATACTGGATTATGGGAACTTCCCTCTCTAGACCACTGGTTCAGAGCTGGTGCAGGTCGATAGTGAACAACCAACAGTTGTTAGCACTGGGTGGCCTTTGCGCAATAAGTTTGTCGCAGGCCAGTTCCTAGCAGGCAGAGATCACAAAAAATCTACCATAACTGGTAACACAATTGGCAGTCTCAACAGAGAGAGCAAAACACGGAGTTGGGCCATGGAACCTGAACTCCATCATCCATACAGATGGTTTTCCTCCTCTCCCCCCGATCAGGTCTGAGGTAGATTGGCGAAGGAGGAAGTCTTAACTGCCATTGCCTGTGCAATCCCTCTTCTGTGGAGAAAACAGAGAACTTTGGTTGCAGGGGAAATCAATCTGTCCCCTTTCCCAAACAATAACTTCAGTGTTTAAAACAAAAACTCCAACTTTCTCTTTTTGTTGTTGAAGCTTCAAATGCCCAGGAGAAGCTTTGGTTTTTAGTAACAAGTTTGGGCTTGACTTTCCTTTATCTGAGTTCCTCATCCCACCCCCCAAAATGGGAATTGTGAGACTCGGGGATTCCAATTCAGCATCAGAGTTGCAGATAGGGAGGTTGCCTAGGGAGGTTGTGGAATCTCTGTCTCTGGAGATATTTAAGAGTAGGTTAGATAAATGTCTATCAGGGATGGTCTAGACAGTATTTGGTCCTGCCATGCGGGCAGGGGACTGGACTCGATGACCTCTCGAGGTCCCTTCCAGTCCTATAATCTATGATTCTATGATTCTATGATAAGAGATTTTTGCAATGAAGTTTTAGCTGGCCATCTTTATTTAATTTTATTTTTTTGGTGAATACTAAATTTGCCAAAATATGCAGTCTCTGGAGCACCAAAACTATTCACAAATTTGGGGTGAAATCAGTGAATAGCTTCAGCCAAAAAAGAAATTCTTAAATTTCCAAGAACACTGAAATAGGTGGTTTCGTCCATTTTGAAATGAAATGTTTTGACTTTTCATTTTGAAACAATGTTTCATTTTGAAAAACAGGTATAAAATACCCCAAAACACAACAACAAATTTCATTTCAGATCCAAGGAAATATTTCATTTGGCCCCAAATGAAATTTTTTTTTCATTTTGGCAATGAAAAATAATCAGTTTTCGTTTGAACTTTTTTTTTTTTTAATTGTTTTAGTTCAGACCCTGAATTGAAAAATCAGGTATTCACTCAGCTCTATGAAGGACAATCTTAGAAAATGAATAGTTAACAAATACCAAATTCAGAGATCCTTACATCAAAAACTATTCTACTACCGTCGGCTGGTTTTGATTAAAAAACTTTTTTTTCAAAAGACAAATAAAAAATATGAATATACACCAGCTGCTTAAATATTTTTATTTTAAAATAGCCTGTTTAAATATTTTTATTCTTGCTGCTTTTGACTTATAGGGTCAAATGTTGTATCTGGATTTAAGAAAGTACAAGGTGATTTTTATAACCAAAAATAACATTTGTAGGTAACTAAATCTCATGGTTCAGGGCATAAACTGATAATCTGCCAGTGGTCAGGATGGAATTCCCAGAGAAATGGAAATATTTCACTGACAATTAGTTTTTGCTCTTCACACATTTGGGAGGGAAGAGATGGGTGAAACAGCTATAATTAATTTACAGAGATTATTTCTAACAGCTGGCAAGCAGCATAACTCACCAACAGAGACATCTGGAATCTTGAAAGTAATCTAACACGTATATGTGGTGAACCTCTCTCATACTAAACAAATAGTTCTGCAGTATTTCCACCCACCCCCTGTACAAAGTTGCCCAATTCACCCAAGTGCATCATGGGAATATTTACTTTTTCTTTTGAACCATCAAGTATTGGATAGTGCTAGAAGACTTGAAAGACCTATAGTCTTCAAATCATTGCCCTTTTTAAAAGTGCAGTTGATCAAAACACATGCCTGAAACAGAAGTAGCTAAACCAGTACGAACTGGGACTGGGTCTTATACCACCATTCTGAATCAGGTCAGAAAGCATGACCTAACAGTGACAGCCAAGTGAAATTCTGCTATCTTGAGCCATGTACACCTCTACCCTGATATAATGCGACCCGATATAACATGAATTCGGATATAACATGGTAAAACAGCGCTCCAGGGGGGCGGGGCGGGGCTGCGCGCTCCGGCGGATCAAAGCAAGTTCGATATAACGCAGTTTCACCTATAACGCGGTTAGATTTTTTGGCTCCCGAGGACAGCGTTATATCGGGGTAGAGGTGTATTGAGTCCGGTGCAAGACATCTTTAAAGTCTTACCTTACTTACCTGTTTTTGGACTATCTTAACTATATTGGTCTCGAAACTCATCTAGCTGAAATTGTATAACTCAGGAGTATTAGGTAAGTAATTTATTTTTGGTTGAGTGAGGTGAACCCCTATGCTCAACTTGATGGCATTTCTCTCCTTGGCTGGATGTAATGCAATAACTTTGGAACGCTGCATCCAATTGGTTCCAAAATTTGGAAGGGGGGAGGGGGACACAGCCCCTACCATCTGTTTAGCACACCCATTATCTTTAACCAGCTCTGAAACTGTCTAGAGATCAAAGAGCTGGTTGATGGCAGCCACGAACATCTTCCATCATAATGCCCCCCCGTTTCATCTTTGTCCACAGTCATTCAGCGTGTCCTCATTAGACTATCTCCCAGACAGAAAGTAAAAGAGGGGAATGGGTGGGGGGCACAGAACCCCTAGGATGGGGGAAAGGGAGCACACAGAGCCTGGGGGAGGAGGTGACAGAGGTTGCAAAGAGTTCCTGAAATAGAGGGGCAGGGATGGGAGGGTGATACACAGGGAGCTTGGGGTGTGGAGGGGATAGAGCGATGCAAGAAGCCCCTGGTGTGCGCAGTGAGCTCAGTCTACAGACGCAACAAAGTGTGCAACCCTCTAGTTAAATTAATGCATTTTAGCAGCTGGAAATGAAGATCCAGCACCATATGACCGGCCAGCTCTCCATAGACCAGTTTCAGACTTCTGCACGAGCTAACTCTCCCTCCCTCATTTATCATACACACATGATGTATGCCAAGATTAGCACCACAAGATTTTCGGAAGGAAATGAGTCTAAGCTATCTGACTTCTGAAAACTTCAACGAAATTGTTATGTTGGTATCATCTGAGATGCTCTTAAAGGCAAGGGGGAGTGTTTGGGGGCAGGGAATTGGGTGAGGTTATAGAATTAGAGCATGGTGGTGCTGACTCTGTGTCCTCTCTCCTATCCCTGGCTGGGTTAGGTGGATAATGAGGCCATGGAAGGGACTGAGGCTATCTCAGACTGTGATGGGATTATCGGTTTGGAAAGACGAAGCTGCTCACAAATTATTACATGGAAGCCAGGGCTGTGTGCAGTGCATGTGTGTGCCGAGCTGGCTGAATTTTTTCATTCAAAATCTTCTTATGAAAAAGGCCTTTTTTCCCCTAAATGAAAATTTCAGTGGCAAATTGTCCTTTTCTTAAAGTTATCCAGTTTTTCCATTGGGAGGGGAAAAATGGAAAATATCTGCAAGTTTTTTTGGGGAAAAAAAAACAAACAAAAACCCCAAAGCTTTCTTCCTTTCCTTCCAAATTGTGGGAAGATACTTACCATTTTCCATCCAACTCTACTGTAAGGATGAGGGGTGGGGGCAAAATACAAGAAAACCTTGTCTGGTAGGTGCACCTGTAAATGACCTTGTAGCTATAAGAGCCTCACTTGCTTCCTAAAAGCGAGCAAACCTGAGCTGCACAGCTGGAGATGGAGGAGAAATTGCCTTCTTATTTGTTTTCATGTTAAACAAACGTTCTGAGGAGAAATTCGGAAATGGCCATGTACATGGGAAAAGATTCTCGTGAGATGTCAGCAACTACATGACACATTTTAGAAGTTTCATCCTCGTAGGAATGTGTCTGGCCTTCTCCTTAAGGTGACAGCGATAGGGAAGAGAGGCAGATGAGGGGTGGGAAGGATGGGGCAGCATAACTTGCATACTTTCTGCCTTCCCCACATCCCCTTTCACCTCTGCACTAGCCACCAGGGGCTCATCTCAGGGCACAGAAAGCAAAGGGGGGGAAAATGTCCTTACTAACAAGCTGTTTCCTGTTTGTTGGTAAGAAAAGTCAGAGCTGGTATGAATTATTAACATGGTAGAAATGGGGTCCCTGTACAGAGGCGCTTCTAATTCTGGCTCACCCTAATGTCACTCTCTCCTCCCCCGCTCCTGTGGTTTTGGCAATTGATTGCACTCTTCCCTATTTCCCTCCCCCCCCCCCCCATTTCTTTTTCTATTTCTTCCCAATCAAAGGTTGTCTGAGTGCAAGGTCACTCCTCAGCAAGGGGCATTAGGAAACATTTTGTCTGTGTGCTTGTTCAGGATACCATGAGTCAGCAGAAACAGACACCACTGTCTGAACAAAACAGCCCTTAGAAATCGTAAGCTGGGATATGTCTAGTAAGACATCTTGCTTCCCACCCCTTTTTGGCTTGAAGCAGATATACTTATTCAGTCAACAGCATGCAGTTCATCCAAGTCCCATGTGTTCCCCTGGGCCTGTCTTACTGTGGAAAGAAATAGAAAAGATCCAACCTATATTTCCAGGCTACTCGTTTCCTTTCCCCCGCCTCCAATCTATTATCTTGTGAATTCTAGAAGGATCTTGTTAGTGCTTTATTATAGTCCAGTGGTATTAGACTGTTACTGCTGATAATACTGTGCACTCTTTTCAGCCCAGCATCTCTAACTATTTTACAAACATGAATTAAGCTTCGTAATTATGAACACAGTTGTGTGGTAGACTGGAACAATACCCATTTTACAAATGGGGAAACTGAGGTCCCGAAGACTTAAGGCCCAACGTTACAGAAGCAGCCCCTGATCTTGGATATCCAGCTCAAGACACATTGGGCTCTGATTTTCAGAGTCGCTCAGCACTCACTGCTCCTACTGATTTCAGCTGGATTTTTGGGTGCTCAGAATTTCTGAAGATCAGGCCCCTTAAAAGGTTTACAGCTGGGCACCCAAAAATTGAAGCCTCCAAGAATCAGAGGCCACTTTGGAAGAATCTGGCTTAAGTGACTGGCCTAAATAAAGTGAGTCAGGGTCAGAGCTGGTAACAGAACCCTAAAATCTCAGCTCCTGCTCTAACCAAGAGACAACATTCCCTAGAACTCAGAACGTCCACCTCATTAGGATAAAGAGGTGAACTGACCCTGCCAAGGTTATATGACGCATGGTTCCAGGGTCAACTGAGCTAGCTAAGACAGAGAGTTTGCTCTCCCCATTGGCAATAAAGGAGTGACTGAGAGTCTTCATAGTCCAAGCTGGACTGTCATGTTTCTGCCATCACAGGACTGGGTACAGAATAAAACCCTTTCATCTTAAATCTGCACTCATCCCAGTGACACAAGGAGTTTAATCAACATGCTGACAGGTCTGTCACAGCTCCAATGTAGTGCTTTACAAAGGAGGGCAGGATCATCCCCATTTTACTCCGGGGGAAACTGAGGCACAGCAGTGAAGTGATTTGCCTAAAGTCACCCAGCAGGCCAGTGTTTGAGCTGGGAACAGAACCCAGGTCTCTTGAGTCCCAGGTCAGTGTTCTACCCACTAGGACACACTGCCTAGAAATTTACATGTGGGTGGAGTGTCACGACAACACTTTACGATGTAAACTTTCAACCCTAGTGAACCATTTATCTTCATAGTAAAAAGGGCTAGAAACTTTATTTTAAAGAAAGATTGACACTGGTATTTCTAGGGCCCTGAATAGCTGGGCTGCAGCTTTGGGGGCCCCAAAGTTGGCCCTGGGTCTGCTGATTGTTCAAAGATATGCAGTTCGTGTTTCCCCCACATCATCAGAGGTATAGACTATGCATTGGCGAGGCAGGGGTTAACAGTTCTCTGTGCTGAAAATTCCATTCTTAAGAAGATAATCTCCTCTTTGCACCGGGCACATACATGCATCACACGCAGCCCCAGCTTTCAGGGAATAATTTTTGAACAGCTCCTTCTTTCTGAACGGATAATCTCATCACCATCGGATACAGTCCTTTCCCCTCTACAGCCTCACCTTACCTCTTTACCCACCTAACCCACCACGGGCAGGCTAAGAGCTCAGACACAGGATTGCTAGCAGCGACTATTTGTTTTTGTGAGTTTGATTGTGGATTAACAGGGTGACCTACAGTCCAAGATCCTCCAAACAAACAGGGAGCAAAGTGATCAGAAACCGTATTGGAAACAAATATATGTATACATTGAAAGAAGCCGAAGGAGGTTTAACTCAATGTTCTCAGCACCTCTTTATTCATGTTTCCCTCTTTTTGCATTGACAAGGAACTGAGGAGAATTATTCCTACCCTACCTCCCCTCTTCCCTTCCCTAACGCTTGTGTCCAAGAGTTAGCTTCTTGGCCTCTGTCCCCAATCACTCCCCTGACAGATTTGGGGTCTGGATCTGGCTATGGAGAGAAATCATGTGTGTGTGCGTGCACACATGCACACACAGCGTGAGAAGGTACACAATAAAAATGACCCACATACTGAATAGTAAGTGCATTATTGATTCAGGACTAAGAAAATGCTTAGGAAGTAGGAAAAGTGTCCTGCTCTTTAAAAGCTTATACGCCTCGTAAGCTCAATACATGCAGCCTTTGCAGAGAGACTGTCTATGCTGACATTAATATTTTATTATGTAAAAAAAGGCCTAGATAATTTGAATGGGGGAGGGCAGAACACAGGGGTAAGGGTGGAAAGGGGTAGGGGTGGTGAGCTGAGAAGTGATGTGGAGTTCCTAAAAAGGCTGGCAGGGATTCTCTCTGCAAACCTTCATGCAGGGAACTTAGCTCATATCAAAATGATGGAGAAATGAATGACCACCACTCTTACCCTTCGGCCTAGTATGATGGCTCCTGTGTATGGCACTTTAGCATGTACTCCATTTGCCTCTTATGTAAGAAATATTCCAGCAAAATTACATAGCTATTATATTCTTTAAAAGGCAAAGTATTAACACACATTCATGGCCATCTTGGACTTCAGAGTTGTTACTACCAGGCATTAGTGACACTGTTTTGGTGAATAGTAAATTCACCAAAAAATTGTTTTGGGCGACCGAAACGATTCATGAATTAGTCCAACTATTTCCTCAAATTATTATGATGGAATATTTTTTTTTGAAAGTCAAATTGTTTGTTTCAAAATTTTCTAGACAAACCATTTAGGTTTTTTTTTTTAAATCAGTTTTGGTTTGAAATTAAACTATTTTTGGTTCAGCTACTGAACTGAAAAATCAATTATCTGCTAAGCTCTAGACACTACATTGCACACCAGGGTCACAGCAACTTAACAACAACAACAGGGGACAGAACGGAGATCCTTCTTCCCCAAATTACTACCATTTGAGTTTTCATTAACTGCTAGCAGTAAAGGGCCACTGACACAATGGAGCAGTTCTGAGACTGTCCACTAGAGGGCAGAGGAACCAGTTCACTACAGCTGTCTTTCTTTAACCATTTAATTGTCCTCTCCAGTGCAACCCCTGGGCAAAGTGTAGAATGCAGGGGCATTCTCTGAAGCACTGGTTGGCTATTCCTCTGGAACATGAGCATTCCAAAAAGGACATGTCTAGTACAAACAGTAACATGTAAGGATGATGCAGGCTTCATGTACTTTATCTGGTACATTAGGCAGCACCAAAGTGGTTGAAGAATGCTCCGAGCAGAAAGTGACTTTTCTGTCTCTCCATAGAGAGCACAGAGACACACCCTTCTGTAAATGTACAGGAAAACAAAGCTATAAAGTACCCACGGGGCCTGGGGATGTGGGGGAGCAACCCCACTTCCTTAAATGTGTTTAGCACTGGCAACTGAAGATTCTTTTCTAGTTTGCATTTAAAAGGAATTTGTAGTTGTGCACATGGAAACATGCATAATTGTTTTCCATTAAAATGTATACACACACCTACTTCTCTCTCTCTCATGCAACTCCCCCCACCCCTCATCTCCTGGACTAATCCAGATGCACATCCACCATTCCCACGGAAACATACATTGACACATCACTGTCTTACGCCATCAGTGTGCTACACGTGGGGCCTGATTCTTTATAAACTTGTGCCTTGTGTATAGCAATCCACATCAGTGTAAAGTGAGTTCAAATTGTGCATAAAAACAAACTGAACGGTTGTGGTTTGGACCAATTTTGCACAGGTACATGTGAGAGCACAAGGTGTGATGAATCTGGCCCACAGAGTCTGCACAGCTACATATACCTGAACGCACTCTCCATACTTAGTTCTGTCTCCCACCTTCCCTCAGCTCTCTACCGAGTCTGGAACCTGCTCAGGAAAAGTTAGAGAATAAAGTTGAGTTCCACTGGAGCTAGGGATATCCTGTGAAAAAACAAATTCATTCCCCCCTCCCCCCGAAGCTGTCTATTTGTAGGCACAGAAATAACTGGGTAGATGCATGTGTGTAGAACGCTGTGGAGTAAACACAGGTTACTGTCTGTATGAGAGTGATCTTTATCAATAGGCCAACATTGTCTGCAACTTCTTGGGGTTGGTCTTCCAAACTGCAAAATGCTACCTCCCTGTGAGTCAGTCCATCAGGACCTACGAATACCAGGTGAAGTCACAGGGTAGCAGCACTTTCTCTGCCCCACACTCTGAAAGAACTTTGTCTCTGCAGATGATCATGTTGGAAACAGATCCATGGTACCTTATGCCCCCTCTGCCGCTTTAAATCCTATTATTCCTTTCTTGCCTCCCCCACATTTCCTTTCCCTAAACATTAGCTACTTTCTTTTCTGGCAGAGCCATGTGAATGGTAAAAAATATCATGTTAAGTATATAAACAAATGCCCATTAGTGTGCTGTACAATGCTAGACAATGTCTCAAGGGACAGGAGGAGAAGAACCCCAACTAGAGAATGTGTGTGAAAGTGCCAGTGATCAAGAAAAAATATTCATCTTCCATAGAGTGGTTTAATACTAATACCTTATAGAGGATCTCAAAGTACTTTATAAACCTTAATTTATTAAGCATCACAACTACACTGTGAAGGCAGGAAGTATCAATATCTCCATTTTACAGATGGGGAAACTCACAGAGAATCTAAAAGGACTTGCCCAAGACCACAGACTGATCAGGATTAGAACTAAAGGGCTCCTGGTTTCCTTTCCTATACTCAGTCCACTAGACCTTGGTGCCTCTCTAAATATCTTCAAGCCAACATTAGGTTATGATGTATCATCATGGCAATGCTACTCTTCTCCTTGAGCAAGTCACTTGAAAAAATCCTGCCTCAGTTTCCCCGTCATTAAAATGGGGATAATAATACTGACTGTTCAGTGCTTTGAGTTTCTTGGGTGGAAAATGCTATAAGTGTTAAATATTATTACTTGCAGTGGTTTTTGGCCAGGATTCTGCAGCCACAGTGCTCCCATCCTCCCGCACCTTTCAACCTGATTGACCTAACTGCAGTTTATGCATTATAATGGACAGTCCATGTGGATGCATGAGAAGCAGGGGCTTTTTGACATTTTCCAGCAGAGGAAAATGTGTACCAGGTTGAACTGTTTGAATATAAACAAGGGACATCTCCACTAGTGAATCTGAACTGCATAAAGCCTGTGGGTTGCTGCATATTTAGGGAAAGACACTAATTTGAAAGGAGGTATAGAATGGTGCTCTCTAAAGAACTCCTGCTAACGAGGTCACTGAAAACCCCACGTGCATAATAAGTTTGACAAGTCTGAAATTTGGGCTCTTTCACTTGAGCATTGCTGAGTTGCTGTTGTATACGCATGAGTGAGCTCACAAACTAGGTCAGAAAATGAATTCATTAACCTAAGAGACCCTATGGCCTTAAATTTGTTGGCATAAGATCTGCATCTTTTTGCGATGGTCAGACATGCTCCTGCTCTCTCAAACAATCAATTGCATCTGTCAGCTCAGACAAGAGACAGCATGGAGGAAACCAGTCGTTCTCCATTAGATCTGGCTGGGAATTTTCTAGCAACGTTTTTCCTCAGAAAATGCCAATGTGTTGAAACTTATCCTTTTTGCGGGAAAGGGTCGGGTGTCAACACATTTCTTGACTTGAAACATTTTCGAAAAAAGTTTCTCAATTGTCAAAACACTTTGTTTCAATATTTTCTATATGAAAAATTCCAGTTTTCTGATTCAAAAGGACTAAGAAACTTGACCAAGACCAGGCCAAGTGAGCCAGTTGCAGAGGTGGTATTAAAACAGAAGAGTTCCTAATCTAGATAAACCTAATTTAGATTGCAAATTCCTCAGAGCAGAAACCTGTCATGTATTAATTATCTGTAAAGTGCCATACACAGCAATCTATAAATAATAATACCAGCAACCGAAAAAAGTTCTCTAGTTCCGTGCATTATCCTGTGTCCTGGGTCTGTGTTTGTTCCACTTAAAGGAAACTCCATACCACTGACAAAGAAAGAAATAACCTCTTGCTTTTCCTTTTAAAAATCTACTAAGTTCTCCCCAATACTTTCCCCTTAATATGAACTCCATGAATTTTACCTGAAGTGCCTAACAGTAACACACATTGCTGCAGCCTACCCAGGGAAAGAATATAAGCACTAAGAGTGTTCTTTCCACTGGACCACAATGCCTTTTATACACAACTCTGGAGTAATTTCCATAGAACGCTATTAAATTCTATAGGACTTTTCCGCAGCAGTAAAAATAGCTCATTCCCTCTCCCCTGTCCTTCACAGAGGGGTTAGCCGAAAGTTCACTGTATCAATTAAATCCATTTGGCAGCCTAATTTTGTATCACCATGTTTTTCCATCAACATTTTGAGAAGATTTGATTGTATCGTGGGATATTATTCTTATAACAAGATGAATCCTGCTTCATGCATTTAAATAGATCATTGAACTGATTTAGCTAAAGCTTGTGTGGGAAACTCAGTCTACACAGTAACTTCTAATTTAAGGCTGGAGATGCACTCCCTCTGAGAGTACATCTACACAGCAGCTGGGAGACCGACAGATGCACTAGTTCTGCTTGAGCCAGGATGTTTAAAAAATAGTAGTGTGACTGCAGTAGCGTGGGTGAGGGCTTGAGCTAGCTGCCCAAGTTTGTACCCAGCAGGTTAGGTGGGATTGTACTTGTGTGGTTAACCCAACTTGCTATTTCTAAGCACTAGCTCAAGCAGAGCTAGCAGGTGTATGTCTACCTGCACTGGGAATCATGCCTCTCAGCTGCTGTGTAGACCTCAGGCTCTTTTTGTACAGTATGTCTACACTAGAAATACTACAGCAACACAGCTGTAGCTCTGTAGGGTACACACATACTACAGTAACGAAAGGGGTTCTTCCATCCCTGTAGTAAATCCACCTCTCCGAGAGACGGTAGCTAGGTTGATGGAAGAATTCTTCCGTCAACCTAGCAGTGTCTATACCGAGGCTTAGGTTGGCTTTATTATTTCGCATAGGGGCATAACATTTTTCACAACCCTGAGCGAGCGATGTAGTTAAGCCGACCTAACTTTGTGGTGTAGACCCCTCAGATTATTAGAGCATTCAAACTCTATGGTACCTAAGAATAACCTTTGGTTGCTTTTGCAGCTGGAGATGGAAAATTTTAATACATATTGGGGTCTGGCAGCAGGCAAGGAGTTATCAACCTTAATTTCAAACGCAGCAGTGAATGCCACACTGACATCAGTGATGTAGATGAAGGTGATTAGGAATAGGAACCTAACTCTGAGTCCTACCCAGCCTTTCCTCCCAGACTTGGAAGTAATACTGATCAATGGATGGAACTGGTGTATTAGAAAACCTTTCACTCCTGATTCAAAGAAATAATAATGCTTTGTTGCTTGCCCTTCTCCCACCACTTTCCTCAGAGGAACTCAAATGATTTTAAACGTTAATTTAGCATCATAACACCACAACGTTGGTAAATATGGTGCTCCCAAGCTTACAAAGGGGGAGGAAAAACAACTTCACAAAATGGTATTTGCCAACCCTGCCCCCAGCCAAGTAGTTACATTAGGTTTTTGAGATGTGAGTAAAATAGCATTCGTAATTTCATCATCTTCATGTTAGAGTAAGAGGCTAGATTTTGTGCCTGGGCTGATAAATTTTGGCATAAAGAAGTTAAATGACTTTCCCACGGTCATACAATAAGTCAGCAGAAGAGCTGTAAATAGAACTGCAAGGAGCTCTGACTCCCAGTCCCCGAGTCAAACCAATGATGTTTTAAAGTCAACAGAAGGTAGGCTTGAACTTATAAAAAAGAAAGCGGGAAAGTGGATACACGTATTTGTCATTGCTCATGTATGCGCCGAGATCACAAAGGCATCACATGCAGTTTCACACTTGAAGTTTTACCAGTTTTCTGGACTCAGCTCCAGTAACATAGGTAATATAAAACACATAGTGAGGTTGGCTTGTTTATTTCCTGCTAGTACGTTGTGTGAGCTTCGGGGAGGGGGACAACATTTTAGTTGTGCCTCAGGCTAACAAGAAATGTTAAATCATCAGTTGCTCTAACCACTAGATATTTTTTTTAACAGTATGTCTGGCTTTAAAACAAAAAGAAGGAAACTTTCAGAAACAACAAAATTAATCAATGGTGTAAAGACCTAACACGAGGAGCCATTCAGAGACGTTAGCTAGGAATCAACACGTCACGTGTAGCTGAAGGTGTAACAAATACACCTCTACCTCGATATAACGCTGTCCTCGGGAACCAAAAAATCTTACCGCGTTATAGGTGAAACCGCGTTATATTGAACTTGCTTTGATCCACCGGAGTGCGCATCCCCCCCCCACACCTCCGGAGCACTGCTTTACCACGTTCTATCCGAATTCATGTTATATCAGGTCACGTTATATTGAGGTAGCGGTGTAAGTGGAGTTCTTTCCTTTCACAGACTCCTGTCAAAATCAACAAGCTATATTTACAGATGAAACAATGCTGATGGTGTAAAAAATACCCCAACCCATCCATATGGGCTAACAGCCCTGCCCTGTGTCAAAGAACACCATGTGAATGAGGATGAGCTCCCCCAAAACCTCTGCAAACAAAGGCTAATTCACAATGGAAAGATGGGCTGCGTGCGCCACGGAGGTATTATAGCACAGTGACAGCTCTCTGTAGCATTAATCAACAACTAATTATGTGGATTACAGTTTTGGACATTAGCTTGCTGTCGCACCTTTCTATTACCTGAGGGCTGTAGCTGAGCATTCTCCACCCTGATCAGAATGCATTTGTTATAACTAGCTGTGAACCCTAACATTTGCCTGGGTTTGGGGCAGAGAATGTGTGTCTTTTCGGTGCCTGTATGTTGCACTGTAAACCTACATAACTGTGTTAATTGTAAATAATTAGTCTTTTGCAGACCTGGAAAAATAAAGTACAAATGTCACATTCTCTTCTCAGTTCCATCAGTTCATACTCAATAGGGGCTGTCTCTGTATATCACAGAGGAGAATTTGGTCCAAAATATCTGGATACCGGAGAGTGTTTTATTAGCAAGGCCATATTCTGCCACTCACCCCTCAATACAACAGCTTGATGACAAAGTAGCTTTGTATCAGGTAATGCAGAAACATGCTACTGCACCCACAAAAAAACGTAGAAGGATTTACTATAGAGCAGCAATTCTTACTTCCCTCATTTGAAATCTGGTTTTAGCTGTTGTATGCAACACACTGCATCTGGTCTTTGAAATTTCACCCTTCCCCCAAGCATCCTTGGTTAAGAGATCTATTTCCTAATAATTGCCAGTCTCACTTTTAGATTCATTCAAGTTCTTATTTATTCATCCATCCATCCATCCATCTTCCCCTTCTCCCCCCACTTTCCAACCATCATGAAATTTACAATTAATTCTTTCAGGTGACCCTGCCAGAAGGGTACTGACAAACAGGAGAAAGTTCAAGAAGTGTGAAAACAAAACCCCTGACTTTAATAATCAGCAGGAATACTCTGTGGAGTGGAAAAAGCAGCCAGATGTGAATAGAAATTGCTTTAGAACTGAGACGGTACCATACTCGGTAGAGTTTTTGCAATCCCCCAGACATCCACCTCAGCCTATCACACGCCACTTTTCAAATATCATCTGAAAACACTCCTCTTTCAGAGCTGTTACAGTTTTAGAGGCTGATTCTGAAGGCTGCAGAGTATCTCCTTGACTTCAATACGAGTTGAGGGTACCACACAGACTGCATCCAACATCTTGCAGGATAGGCACCTTAACATGAGCTCCTGTGGAGGACTCTCCTCCTACATCCATTTTTAATAATGCTAGATCACCATTTCCTCTTTGTCTACTTTGAAGTTTTTAATCATGTATTTATGAATCTTGTGTGTAATTTTATTTTTATTTCAGTTGTCTGTACGGTGCCCTGCACACACGTTGGCACTGAGTGCTTAATTAGTAATAAAATTATTATTTTAACTATATGCATAGCAGCCTGCCATTACAGAAGACACCTGAGAGAAGAGAGATCAAAACAGCCATCATAAAATTTACTCTTCTAGAAAGCCATGCTCTGAGGAGTGTCTACCTGTTCTGCATCGGTAATTAAAAACTAAAGAGGAGAGCAAATGATTGAATATTTTACTATCAGCTCAACAGGAGAGGAAAAAGTGTGTGGAGAATATAATCATACACCATAGTTAGCTTTGCTATACAGCATCTAACACAACATTTGTGGGAGTTGCTAAACCTGCAATTCTTGAATACAGGGACTAAGGATTAGAAGCCACAATGACTGATGGGCAGCCCGGGGATTTTGCTCACGACCTCCTTTATACAGGGCCAGTATTCTTTGCTCACATCCCTCATTTCCCCACTTTAGATTGTCTTCTTTCTCTGTCAATAGGTGCTAAGTCACTACACGTGTCCTGTGACTGAACCAACCACCTCTTCTAAGACTGGCTCGCTCTCTGCTGACCACAAGGGGCTGCTCAAGGGTAAGGGAGCATCTACCATTCTCCATGACAGAAGCTGTGAAAAGTTACCATGGTGGCCTTCCAGCTAAAGGTGCAGAAGTCTTAAGAGTTAGACTCTGTCCTCGGTTTCTCTTGTAGCAGCACATTGTTCTACGCACTGAATATTGGGCTGGCTGTCTACTCTGCTTAATTTTTATTATTACATTTCTATCTACTGTTATATG
This sequence comes from Chrysemys picta bellii, assembly GCF_011386835.1. Classification (NCBI taxonomy): domain Eukaryota; kingdom Metazoa; phylum Chordata; order Testudines; family Emydidae; genus Chrysemys; species Chrysemys picta. The sequence goes on along the minus strand of NC_088808.1, from coordinate 16,388,511 downwards.
TAGCATTATCATATACCTCTTTACACCTGTAGAATTTATTCAGCATTGGGAGAGGCAAGGGGTTTGGTGGGGATGGCCCAGGAAGGGGGAATGGCAGCTTGAGCTCGGGTTTTATGAGGCTAATTAACTAACATGATCCGTTAACAATTTTTCTAAATGGGATCTCTGCTATTTTGAATTACGTTAAGCACCAGGAGTTTGAGAAAGAGGCTATCAAAATAAAAGGAACAAAATGCACAGGATGAACAGATACGTTAACTGAAGAGGCTTCAAGTGTCACGCTCTACCTTCATGATATAATATTTTACCATTGGGCTATGATGGGGGAGTTATTACACAATTCCTAGGTTCACGGTTCCCCCAGGTACTTATTTAACTGCACTGTAGCAGAGACACATGGGACCCTAATTCCACCTTCAGCTATGCATGCTTAACTCCCATGAATTGTAATAACAGTTGCACAAGTGGGTCTGGGAGCAGAATTTGTCACAATATAGAAAATGACTTACAGTTAAATACTTTTGTTCCAAATTTGTTTGTTCTTCAGGGAATACACTTGGGTGCGTTTTGTTGCAATACAAGTTCAAACTTTAACAAGATGTCAAATTATCCCTATTGTACAACTCAGTTAATATCTATAGTAGGACTTGTATGTTTATTCTGGAGTTAGCAATGGAAGTGCAACCAAATCCATAATATATTTTGCATTTTTAGATCCCTTTCTTTCAAGGTTCTCCAAGCAGTTCAGGTACGTTACTTAAGACACAACAACCATGTAAGATAGGAAGTACTATTGTTACATGTAATAGATGCTGGCTCATTACTGGCTAAATAAATGAGTCGGTAAATTTTTAACAGTTACCGCCTGATAGGTCAACACCACCAAGATCTGACGCAAGTAACTGCTTCCTGATGAATTCAGTGAAATCTGTTGTTCACCTTTTAATCCCTTTGGAGCTAATCAGATAAATGGAAATCTATGCTTCTAGACTGACTTATCAATAGTTAACTATTTTCTTGTGGACCTATAACTTCATCTGTCCTATAAGAATAGGAGTTTAAAAGGGAAAACTGTTGCACATTTGGAATTAGTGGACTTAATTGCTAGATATTTCTAATGAAAATACTCTGAACATATGTAACAATACAAATGTTGGCTTCGTATTTTGGTGAACATAAAGATTTGGCATCAGTTAGCTTTAGGTCAATATTTTCCTCTTGGGACAATAAATCTTGATTTTTCTCAAGAGACGTAATGAGCTGTTTGTTTTGCCTATTTTACAAATAGGGCAACTGAGGCATAGAGTTCAAGTGGTTTAACTAAACTTAAATTAAGTCAGTGGTAGAGTGGAGAATAGACACTGAGAATCCTCACTCCCAGCCAGTTGCTCTAGCCACTAGACAATACTCCCACCTCATCACAAATAACTGGTGATTTAGAATCCGTAAAGAAGAAATTTCCCCTTTCTGAAGCCTCTTCAGTACACAGTTTGATTGTTGTCAGTCTTCCTTAAAAATGTGATTTGATTTATTTTAATTTTTTTTTGACTCACCGGGGTTCTAACGTTGTATAGTTAGGAAAGGACTTTTAAACCATATTGCTTTGCTGTTTGTTTTGACCTCTGCACTCTTTAAACAAAGTAATCCTTGTGAATTACAAATCAAATGGTCCAGCCGAGCTTTGTGGTGCACTCAATAAAAGGCAATGATTAATATTTAAGGGAAAATAGGTTAAAGATTTTAAATACAAGAGTGAGTGTCTGGCTATGGTGCCTCTTCAGGTTGAAGATGGAGAAAAGAAAAGACATAGGCTTTAGGGACTTCTCATTATGAAGCTGTTTGAGATGCAGGAGTCTTGCATGTAAGCCACCTACCTACATGGACCAAAATATACCCTTCCTCTCTATTCAGCACCCTAGCACAGACTTACAGAACATCTACTCATCATTGATAAAATATGGCTCCTGAGATTAGGATTCTGTGCCATTGACATAGGAGTCCAGTGAACTACACAGGCCTTTGGATCCAGATTTTCAAAAGTGCTCTGCTCCCATTTAGGCACTAATTAAGTGGACATTTTCAAAAGATGGATGCACATTGGGCGCTGAACTCTTTTGAATATCTGGCCCCTATTGTGGAAGTTTGGAAAATCTGGCCCATGTGACCTAAAAACATCATCCTTCCCAAACTGATAACAAAACAACTGATCTTCAGCTTCAGTGATTCTTCCTTTGATCTAAGGACTGTCTTCATTATTCTGTTCTGTGAGACAGCACTATCTCCCACTGTTAGGCTGTTCTGCTGGTATTTACATGTTGCAGCAAAAGATATGACGGGGAGTTTCTAAGAAAGATGAATGCTATTGAGAGCCAGACATGTAGTATAATACGGATTGCATATTTCATTCACAGGCCTCAAAATCATTTTGCAAACAGTTACTTACCACCCCTGTGCGGTGATAGGTATTCTTCCCAGGCCACATATGGGGAAACTGAGATCCGAGGGAGGATAAAGTAATTTTGCCTAGGTTTCACAAAGAGTCAGTGGCAGAGTTGGGAATAAAACCAAGGTGTTCAGAAAGGACAATGAGGAGAACAGTATAAGAATCTAGATAGAAGAGCTGATTTCAAGTTCCTTGTTCTAACTACCAAATAACAGTGGCACTCTGATTCAGGGTATCCTTATTACCCATTGTCTCAGAGCGACAGTACTCTGTCCCTGATGACATAAGCATAATTAATTACCACGTCAACTAGGAAAACAAAGGAAACCAAATACTTACATGAGTACAGAATCTCTCAGGGGGGTCCCCACAGGTGATTCCTGGTGGATCCACTCTCACTGTCACATAGTCCTTCATTCGCATGGCCTTGGGCTGGCAAGCATAAAACTCCCATGATGGGCCATCATCTGTGGTCACCCAGGATTTGCAAATGTCATAGTGTCCCATGGCCAGAGGGAGACAGTGCAACAGAAAAGCAACCAGGTTCAGCATGGCAACTGAGACCAAGCGCAGGGTCCCTGGGCAAAGGAAATGCCTAGAGTCCCGAGAAAGGCAGCTACTGGACTAGGGGTTACTGTCAGGATCAGCATGGAAACTTCTCATCTAAAAAATTATCTACCCTAAGGAGATCCAGATGACAACAATGGCCCAGCTCTGTATGCTGCATTCAGACAAGGAAAGTCTCTTAGTACAGAAGCCAAGTTTGCAAGTCACTTGATCTGGAGAATTATGGACAGCCCTTCCAGAACTGCTGATCAGCGGTCAAAAGTCTTCCTTAACTTAATGGGTTTTTTTTGTTTTGTTTGTTTTGCATAAAAGATCTTCTACATCAGTGTGAAAATATCTAGAGGTGACTCTACTCAATCAATAGAGCTCTCAAGTTCTGATTCGGTGATGAAATTTGATAGGAGAAAAATTGGAGAGGCTATGTGATGAGGCTAGATCAAGTTTTCTTTAACCTTTTCATCTGCTACCAATGTATAGCTTTTTTTTAAAGTGCCTTAAACTGTGGTGTGCCTTAAATAATTATTTAAAAAAAAAAACTTTATTTAAAAAATATTTAAGTGACATTATTATCTATGTTACCTTGAAATGGGAGACTCTTTGGACCTAAACTTTACTTCTTTTAAAAGGCAACCTTTCTGACAACATCATTTGGGTGGTAAATTTTGCAAGCCATCTAAACAGATTGTCCTATGGTCACTTTATTGAAAATATGACCATTGACTTGTTTGTTTGTTTTTTATTTTGCTTCTTGCTCTGGTGACGAGGCATGCACATAGGGCAATTTCTGGCTGATAATGCCAAGTTTCCAAAGCTTCAGCTACAAACCGTCCAACTACCTGAGGTCACGTTTCTTGTTCATTATAAGGGGAAAAGGAGAGCTCATTAGCAAGCACCACCTGCAACAAATTAAAAGACAGATTAGCTGGAAGAAAGGGGGAGAAGGTGAAACAAGGTTTGCAAAAACACAACTCCTATGAAATATACAAAAATTAGGCTGAGCTTTCTAGGAGTCATGAAATTTAAAAAAGCTTGTAAGAGATATACAACTTTAATTAAAAAATCCATATTAAAATACTTATGGGTGTTCTATTGTGTAGAAGATTTGTATCAGTAGCTACTTCATTTAAGGGTATCTGATTTTTAACAGTATCTGAAAAACAATAGCACTAATGGATCTCTAAATTCTATCAAGAAGAAATGATAGGTCATTAGAAGATTGAGAATGGACCATGAATAGGTAGACATGGACAAGAGGGACAGACAGACAAATTGATAGTCTTACAAAATAAGCCAATAAATAAGGTAGCTAGGCAGACAGATGCACAGTCCAGTATCCACAGACAGGATTTATTTGCACAATAACATTTAATGAAAACAATTTAAAGTACTAATAACATTTAAGGTTTTCCTAATACACAAAGATCAATGACCTCTCCCAGTATTCATTTCAGCTTAAACAAAAGAATGTGTAATCTTTTCCTCTCTTGCCACTAGAGTATAAAAATCGCAAGTAATCACAAAACAAAATAACAAAAAAAGGCAAACTTCTCTCAGCATTAATCCCAAGATAGTTCTATAATGAGAGGTGTGAACTGTGTTTTCAGAACAAAAACTTGAGCCACGACTAATTCTCTTTCCACCTGAATCTACAACTCCCCTTCCCTCTCCAGAATTTAAAGATGACTTTGCCTGCATAGTGTTTTCAGTATTTGCTTTATCGTGAACCTTGGTTACTATGTGAAACTCTAGGTTACAGATCCATTGATCCATGTTAGGGGGATTCATACATCTATGTTAACATCTCCCTCCCTGCCCCCTTTCTTAGACTGAAGGATTTCTGATTGAGATGAATGAATGCAGAAAAGAAAACCCATCTTTCATGCTTCGTCTCTAGCTGTTCAAAGGAGAGCTTGTTATAGCTTCATTGGCCCTGAATAAACTCCCAAAAAAAGAATAGTGTGCTATTTTTACATTGAGTAAATTTAGTAAAAATAATAAAATGGTGTGACACAGAAGTGTCTATAAGCCCTGCTGACATCAGAGCTGTCTTCTTGATTATAAAAGTCTGTGCCTAATTATTACATCAAATTGGTCACCGCCAACTGTTAAACAACATCACAGAGAAGTAGAGATTTCAGTAGAACACACAAACCAAGTAAGGTAATTTTCTGTCAATGGGCACTTCATGCTGTTATCTTTAAGAAATTATTTTCATAACCTTAAAAATAATACATTTTGCACTTGAACGGTTGGCAGAGGGAGAAGCTTAAGAAGGAAAGAATCTATAATATCTGTTAGTTGTCTTGTTGTTATATTTGCTAAATATCACATATTCCCAAGGAAATAAAAATCTGCCTGAGAATTTATTTACAATTAGTCAAACAAGCACATTATCTCCTTGTTATAGTTGTTGTGTCAACGTTTTAACATTACAGATGTTTTGCAGAAATAATTCACAATGTTGCTCTGAAATAATATGACATAAAGCTAATATGGAAAAAAAACCTTTTCAAACTACAGGTTTCACCCTGATCGGTTTTGTTTTGTCCTTGGAAAATAAATCTTCACCTGATATTATTAAGAAACTGTAGTTCATGGGAACAAATAGAATCAACGCTCTTTATTTTCCTTTAAGAGTACTCAGCAATCACAAGGGACTGATAGCCAAAGTATTAAAAACACAAAATTAGATTTTATCTGGGTATCTGGACTTAGCTCTTTCCTTTTTTTATTGGATCAACCCTTTATTGAAATAACGAGACAACACTTTGAGTCACAAAACACTGCTCTAGAATTAAGTACAGAAAGTAAACTTGATGGACTTCTCAATGTTCTTTCCAGAAGTGTCACCTGGAACTATAAAAATCAAAAAGACTGACACACACCATGTGCAAGGAGATTTTTTTAATCCTCTCTCTCTTTTTCAGGATAATAATACCCCCTTTTAATTCATTCTAAAAAGCAAAGTTAGAAAATATACCCCCAGCATGTAGGCAGGCACATGATGTTGCAAAGCTCAGAGGACAACCATATTCCCAACAGAAAGATTGCAAATCTCACTCACATTTAGCTGCTATCCTTAATGCATTTGTGGTTCCACATAAATTGATGCTGCTTCCCCCCCCCCCTTTCTTACCCCTTGTAAGGTTTCTTTTACATAAGGACTTTGAGATCATTCAAGGACTAATGTTAGAAAGCAGGCAAAATAGGAAATTAGATGTCAATGTAATATGATGATCTCTAGCTTTGCATCTCTTATTCTGAAACTCTAAAAAAAAGTTTAAGAGGAGAGAACACCACTTCCTTGGCACAAGAAGGATGAAAGCTTGAGAAATAATCAAGAGTGTACTTTGCAAGGATTGTACAACTAACTTTAGAGAAAGAAGGTGGAGGAAAATAGCTCCAAACAATTTGTTTGGAAATTAGAGCTTGTTACCAGGGGACTTTGCTGTTAGTCTCTACCTCACATCTCTGTCAGATAGGGAAAACTGCAGGCACTGAAAATTCCAAGGTACTGGTTAATTTCATAAAAGTTTTCCTGCAGAAAGTTGAGTGCAATCAATAATAATCTGACGCTTTTAAAAATATTTGTCCAGATAATATTGCACTTGGGATTTATGTGTCCTTATAGTTTTGCAAAGCCTCCCCTAATCACAAAAATCTATGCATCATCTCTTTACAATAAGCAGAGCAGAGTAAACCATTTAACAGCTGCCTAAACATATGCAGGCAAACAAATTATTGCATAGGTGCACTTTATTCATAAAAGCCAGGAAGAGAACTGCAGGGGGAAATCTAAGAGAGGTATTGTTTGTTTCCTGCTACTTTGTGTATTTTCCAAACAAACCAGAGCTCTATTATATCTCTCTCTATATAAAATATTAAATGTGAGCATGCAAAGCAGCCAGTCAAGGTAGAGTTAAGGAGGGGAGGGGATGGGCAAGGCGGACAGAGAAGTTTGATAGAAAAGACTGAAGTGAGCCACGCTGTAACTTCACACCTTTAAAAACGGCTGGACTGTTAATCTCTTGCCCAAACACCCGGGGAAAGCCGCCGTGGGAGCGATGGGTTGGTAACAAATCATCCTCTCCAAACAATCCTTTCCATCCCTATCACAATTAAAACAACATTAAAGAAACGGGCAGGGCACCTCCGCCAGTGGCCCCCGCTTGCTAACTAACTTTTGCCTCGGCTCATGCCCGGGGAGGTGGAGGCTTTGGCCAGCCTCAGAGGCCGGCTTCCCACCCGCCTGCCGGCTTTGCACAAACCCAGGGAGCGGAGGGCGGCAGCTCCCTGCTCAGCGAGATCGGGGGCCCTCCCCCCCCCCGAATCCTGCCCCCCCCCCGCCCCGGGATTCCTTACCGGCGCTCGGCGCTCCTGGAGCCGGTGCAGCGAGGGAGGTTCCGCCGGAGCTCCGTGCCAGGCGGCAGATGCACACGCGTCCTCTCCTCCTGGCTGGGTGGGGAAGGCTGCTCCCCCACCCTCGGCTAGGGCGGTAAGGACCAACCTGCCCGGGCAGCGTTCTAGGGCTTGGCAGAGCGGGCGGCTGGGGGGAGGTGGGGACTGCGGGGGGGGGGGTATGAGATGGAGGGGGGGGTGTAGAAATTTCAACCCCCTGCCCCCCCGTCTCCAGGGGGGAGCCCGGAGCAGGATAAAAAGAAGTTTAACTTTTTCTGACCGCAAACACCCCCGCCTGTTCCCCGCCCCCCACCCCCCCAAAAATAGAAATACAAATGGAAATGCTCATCCGCGCGCCTGGCGGGGTCCCCCTCTTCTCCAGCAGGACCAGCCCATTCCCCTCCTGGAGCTCAAGGGCAGATGGCCGGGAGCTTTATGAAATCTCCCTCCTCCCCCACCCTCGCTCCTCTCTCGCAAGTTAATACTGAGGCTCAAATCCTTTTGCCATCACTTTCAATCACAGTCGTTGCTTTTATCTCAGTGCCTGATCCAGGCTGCGTAACTTCCTCTGTGGAGCTGTACCACACCATCCCACCAGCGAGCAATGTGCTTCTTAAAGGTGCAGGGAAGGAACTGCAGGGGCGGGGGGAGCGGAGCCAAGGAAGAAACGCCAGCAGCAGGCAGAGGATGTCTTGGGCAGGTCTGCAAAGCGTTCTCAGCTTTCAGCACCACACTCTTGGACACTGGGAGCATGCAGACAAAGCATCTGCCCAGTCCCAAGGGACTCCCCCCCCCCCCCACCCCCACACCCATGTGATTAATGTGCATACCTAAATCAACTGAATAATGCGCATGGTTAGCTTTGTATAATGTTATTGCAGGAATATGTGCAGTTCTTCTTTCTGGGTAAGTTTCACTGCCTCTGATCAGATAACAAAGGGTCTGGAGAACTGGGTGTGCCCCTCTTCACAAGTGGGGTGGGGAGTTGGCTTTTTTTGTTTGTTTGTTTTGTTGCTCTGTTTTTGTTTTAAAGATATTAGCTGGTTCCAGGGGACCCATGTGGCCAGCCCTTTGTGATTTAGCGTGTGTGCCGTGAGCTCTGCGCCCAGAAATCTTGGGATCATGTTTCTCCTTTACTCTGAAGTGATAGTATAAATAAGGCTATGGGGTGTGTGTGGGTGTTTGGGGTAGCGGGAGGTTGGAATTAAGGGGGAGGAACCAAGCAGGAGCTTCTGAGCCTGTTAATCAGATGATAAAGAAATGCCTTGGTAATGATGGGATGTGCTTTTGGATTTAACCAAACCAGTTTTTCTTACATGAGACTGGGGATTATCATGGAAATCTGTAATGCCTGATAACACTTTCCCAGCACCAGGAAGTAGGAGCTGTAGGTGTTGAGAGCAACTCTCCTGGGACCAAGAGGCCAGGGAGAAGAATATGCAGACTACAGCTATGGACTGGTGGTTAACTCAAGGGCAGGTGAAGGTGCTAAACCCCTCTCTGCATCAGGTCCCATCATTCTAATGTAGGGCCTCAACATAGATGGGTACTGAAAGGCAGGATCATTCCTAAACATAAAGAGGCAGAGAAGGGTCCGAAGAGAGTGGCACAGTCTTGGTGTATACAAAAACAGAGATGAGGGATTTATAGGAAAAATCCAGAGAACCTACCCCACCAAAATAAATATATCTGTTCCTTCCCTCTAAACAAACCTTCAGTGACTTCCCAGCCAGAAAATGCATTATCCATCCCTTATATGTTTCTGTGGTTTGCATTATCATTTGCTAACTGTATTAGGTCATACCATTTGCTTTGGTCCACAACTCTGAGACTTTGATATGGCTTTCCCCATCTAGGAATTCCATAAATACATGCAGAGGGATCCCTCTGTCCTGAAGCTGGGTGGATGTAATTTAGAATTACCCCAGGGAAAGGGGAAATATGAAAGGGGAAATAGAAAAACAATGTCTCAAGGCCAGGTTGTGGTCCAAACTATGTGCCAGCACAGGATATAAAGAGTTCACCTGCAAGACCCCCTTGACTTTGGATCTGGACACCATTTAGAGGGGTTGGGGTGGGAGAAATCTGGATCCACTTCCACCCATCCAATTTGCTGGCCAGTGAGCAGATTACTACTCTCCCTATACCATTTTCATTGTAATGTTTATTTCATAATAGCAATATATATTACTTTAGATATAGGGCATTGCCTGGGGATTCATGATTGGCTAATGTCCCTAGGCTTCACTGTGTACCGTCAGCTCCTCCCCCTGGTCATTAATCCCCTGGAAATTCCCTGTGTCTTACCTATTACTGCTTTATTAAATTTTATGGTATAGTCACAGGATAAAAATGAGTTGGTATTTTATTTTCATTCTCTCTAATAGCTATGGCAAGGACCTAGTAGTGTGCTATTTATTGACATCAGAGTTAAATGTTATGTATGCATCATTAGGTTTCAACTGAAAACTAAAACACTTACAGGAGAAGTCACACTTGTAAACTGCTCTGCATTTAAGGACAACTCCAGTCATATGGTCAGTCCTGCAAAGTTCCAAAGCTCAACATAATATTTAAATACACACAGGTAAAATGTGCTATCTTAAAGCACTTTACAAGCATTAACTGGCTAGGTCTACACTACCCGCCTGAATCGGCGGGTAGAAATCGACCTCTCGGGGAGGTGGGAGTAAGCGCCGTCGACAGGAAGCCGCAGAGGTCGATTTTGCCGCCATCCTCACAGCGGGGTAAGTCGGCTGCGATACGTCGCTATTCACGTAGCTGAATTTGTGTATCTTAAATCGACTCCCCCCTGTAGTGTAGATGTAGCCTAAGCATCACAACTCCCCATAGAGGCAGCTAAGTATTGCTATACTCGTTTTACAGATGATGACAAAATGAGGCACAGGGAAGTGACTTGTCCAAGGAAACATAACAATCCAATAATAAATTCAAGAATGGGACTACACTGTCTCTACTTCAAGAATAATCAGAAATAATTGAATGTTAAGGTTTTAATTACAGTTTGGTATTTCTGATCTTTGTTTTGATGAAAAGATAAATTATTAGTCTCATAAATTATTTGTGAGACTAACCGAAAGAGGAACCCAAAGGAAGAAATGATTAGCCAATCTCTAACTGGCTGCGATTCTAATCATACAACCCAGAAGAAAAAATGGTGAATAAACAATATTTAATTTTTTTAAACTTGCATTATTTTTAAAAATACATTGTTGGTGATTATTAATGCTGAGAATTGTTTCCCGCCTTATGAAATTTCAGTGCTGAACAAAATAGGGGCAATTTTCCTTTAAGGTCCAATTATGCCATGTGCTTACTCAGACTGAGTAGTACTTTACTACACAAGTAGTCCCCAACTGAAAATCAATGGGACTACTTTGATATTCAGTTACTACAGGGTGAGTAAGGCTGAAGAATAAGGCCCTTAATATTTAATTCCATTTTTGCTCCAGAAAGGATTAGTCCACAAAGTTTAGGGGACCAAAGTGTAAGCAGATGCGACTCCACTGACTTCAGCAGAGTTGCACCTATTTACACCATAGCTGCATTTGGCTCTGCAAGTTCAAAAGGTTGAATGTGGTTTTGACATGTTGAAGAGGGTGAAAAAATGTAGAGATAAGGTGTTTACCCAATTCTACACCCAGTGACCTAAAGTAATAGAGAATAATTCGAAGTACAAAAAAGTTAAACATTGTGCAACGGTGAGGCTAAATTCTGTTCTGGTGTGAGCAGATGACTTCAATGGGGCTACACTTGCTAACACCAGAGATGCATTTAGCCCCGAGAGCTATCCAAGATTACTGATATGTTAATAATTGTACTGAAAAAGGATCTTTCCTTTGAAGATACAAAGACCTATATAGCCTATAAGTAACACTCTGTATTTATAGCTCTTATCAAGCACATTGCAGCCAAGGGTCTCAAAGCGCTTTATAAAGGTGGGTAAGTGTTGTTAAAACCCATTTTACAGAAATATATATTTCTTTTACAGCTTATTGGGTGAATTTAACGCTCACGAAAGTGTGAGGCTAATGACAGTGACCTGAGCCAAGGATAGTGTGAGACACCAATGTGGTGGGTTTCAAACACAGGTTAGCTAACATACCTCAATCACAACCTTGCTATTCTAGTCCTGGTCCTCTCCATAGTAGAGACTGCCCATTATTCCAGGCTGCAGGGCAGTTTTGTGGGGAGCATAAATGGAATGTAGGAAGAAATCACTAAAGTCATTTTCACTTGGGACCTAAGTGAGGTGTCCTGAAGTGAAAATCCGTGCACTTTGGGTCTGAACCTATGTCCCTTAAAGTCAATTGCAAAACTCCTAGTGACTTCGTTCATGCAGGATTAGGGCCTACTCACTACCCCACCCATTGTACCTTCCTTGCTCAATATGAAAAGAAATCCTAAATTGTTAAGACTGGGTAAGTGAACATTTCCCAGCTATTATGAAAATAAAACTAGTGTATTTTAAAACACTGCGAGGCATGGTATTTTGCACTCAGGTGAAATTCTGAAATCCTGCACAAATCCTGAGGAACTGAGCTTTAAGTGGCTTTGGCAGTGGAGAAATCTACCCCACCTCCCTAATGTGGAGACTGCAGTGCTGCACTTTAGCAGATGCTGCTTCAACCTGTGGGCTGGAATAACAGTTACTATCCAGCCACGCCTGTTAGCAGGAGTATTCCGAGCCACTGGATGTGTGTAAGCGTGGATCTGGTGTTTCTGCAGCTCAGAAAGCTTTACATGGGCCCTTAGTGAATGTTACCCTCACTGATTAAATAACCAAAGGAGCAATGACTGTGCTCTCTAGAGGGAAGATGCTGTCTATTTCCTGCCAGAGGGACAGCTGGAGGGAGGGGGGTGGGATTTTCAGCATGCAAGCACTTAGACAGATCAAGGAAACTGGGATGCAAAGCATTTTAGGCTATGAAAGGTTGTTGTGCAGGGAAACATGAAGCTGCTGTTCTGTGAGGGCGATAATGCTTCTCAAAATGCTTGTGCAAGCCAAACTGCTTAACCGTGACAGGTCATTGCCTCTTTAAGGGAAAGAAGCATCACAAGTTAAAAAAAAATGTTTTCTCCACCATCTTTTCTGAAAAAACTTTGATCAGTTAAACATTACTAAAGCACATTAACTCCAGAAGAGTTCAGCCAGGTGATGGGAAGTGCTTCACCTTTACACAGGGAAAATAAGTCACTCTCAGCCCCTTGTCTTTTGTTTCATATATCAAATCACTGTATAGCCAAGCAGCGTGGCTCAGGAAGTGTTTAAGATTTATTTGATTTTTAGGAAGAGAGTGGTTCCCTGATCTCCAGCTCTGGGGAAAGAGGTAAGGGTAAAGCAGGAGGGGCTTTTAGAGAAGGAATCTATAATTAACAACCCATCAGAAAGGGAATTTGCCTTTCAGCTTATTATTTAAATGGAGGCATTTGTTTGAGAGTATATCTTTTTTTGCTCCAGGGGCTTCTATGCATCCTTGATGGAGCCCTGAAGATTCCTCTATTCCCTGCTCTCTCCTCCCCTACCATCACCATACACATTTTAAAACACTTCCCCACCACTCCTCTCCCCACTGAGGCCTAGCGTCAACCATCCTTCTGGCTAAGAACTGGAAGAGGTATTCCCTCTGGAACCCATCAGTACTGCTCCTCTACCCACGATAGGGCTCACTGCTGAGTGATGTGAGACACTTCCTCCCATACCTCAGGGCTGTGTGCATTTCCGTTTGCAGTACTCCCAGCCGCTGTCGGCCCTGGAAAGCAAGAAACGGCAATCTTAGTCTTGAACTAGAAGTTTTCCATGGATTCTTTTTAACCCACAGTGCATGCAGCCAGGTGCACATCACCTCTAATGGAGTTGACAGCAACAGCAAGGGTTTTTAGGTTAGTGGTTGAAGAACACGCTTGTAATGAGTGAAGTAATTGAATAAATGCTGACAATTTGATATGGAAAATGCATGATCAGCTAGCTCTAGAAGGTTGAGTTGTACTTTTTCTCTCTCTCCTTTACACTGGAATAAACATATTTATTTTTTACTGAGCAGGTGATCTGTTCAGCTGCACAGACGCAGCACATGCACATGCTGATTGCTAAATAATTGACCCAGTTATGCAAATATTGTACTCGCATCATTGGAGCTTAATAAATACATAGATATCCAATTCCAACATTCCACTTTCTCTCTGCATAAATCCTGGTTGAACAATCCAGTCAATATTATGCCCAATTCTATCACCAATCATGGCAGTAACATCCATATAGGAAATAACGGTCACAATCTCTTGGCCAGACAAAAATGAAAAAGAGTCCGTCCTAGCAGGTACCAGTGAAAGTTGATCATCAAATAATAACTGTGAGTCTACGCAGATTTCCCCATAAACATGAGTAATACATTGTGGTCGAACCTCCTCAGTAAGAGGCGGCCAACGTACTCTTCAGTGTATATTCCCGTTGATTTTCCCAATCCACCATCACCTCTGTTTTATCTGGACCATCTAAGTTGGAAGAGAGAGTCACAAAGCTGGGTGTCATCTGCATATCTGCAAACTGAAGACCTGGTAACCCATGCCTTCTCACTAGTCCTCCTGACTGCCTCATATATCTGCTAAACAAGAGGAAGGATAAGATGGAATCCTGTGGAGGTACACATGGTGTGAACATCCTTGGGATAAAGAAGCAATTGCCAATGCAAGCTTTTGGGATCTCTTTGAGGGTTAGGAACTAAGCCATTGAGCAGAGCCATCCATTCCCCGCAATGTCTGCAGGCATATAAACAATACCTCATTGACTATGGTATCAAAGGCAGCCAATAAATCTGAAAATATCAGCATGGATACCTCCATTTTAACCACCCCCAGGAGGACACCATAACCCCAGTTTCTGTGCCATACCCAGTTCACTACCCTGCTGTCTAGGATGTCTAGATTTAACCTGCAAGTTGTTATATTAATTAAGTCTTAGCCTTTATGTAATTAAAACAATTTTTTCCCTTAACTATTGATGTGGAACTGCACTTGGACACGCACATGCATGCACACATATACACACACAGGAAAAGGCAAAAGTAAGGGGGATAACAATTCCATAAAAATAAAATGAATGTGAACTTTTCATCCTGGAAATAAATTCAGAGAATTGGGTAGCACAAAAGAGGAGAAATAGCAGCACATGACAATGCATTAGGGGCCAGGAATCCATACTTAAAGTTGAGTTGAGTTTTGTACTCAAAGAAGAGACCTGTGTGTGTGTGTGTGTGTGTGTGTGTGTGTGTGCACGCATATCTAGAGAGGGAGAGAGAGAGAATGCATAATGCTTAATACATAATTATCCGGTGTCTTTAGATAAGGTCAGGATCATATCAGACAAGTATTATATGGCCAAAATGTAAGTTTATTTTATGTTTATATGTAAAATATTTTTACTTAGAGTACTCTGTAAAATATCTGTACCTATATGTGATTTAACAGGGAATATATTTTGGGAAAGAATGAGTGTAATGTTTTTCCTATCTTCACTAGGTCAGCTGTGTGGGGGAATCTATGGGATTGGCTAATTCAATTTATTTGTGTTACTGGTTAAGATTTTTCAATGGTGTAACATATTTCACTTGTCTGGTAGATTTCAGAAACAACTGTAACTTCTCTCTACAAACTTCAGATGGAAGAAGACAACCAGGTGGAGTTAACTGTTGCGAATGAGAAAGGAGGGACCGTAGCAACGGATTGGGCCATCCTTACAAATCATTGGGGCTACTTGTGTAAATAATGGTTGCAGGATCTGGCTCATAATTTTATACCTGTAATTAATCATTCAGCCTCATGTCATTATACGCCACGGAAAAGTAATAGCTGCTTTGTCTGTTTAGGAGAGGGGTGTGTGTGTGTGTGTGTGTGTCTATATATAGATACACACACACACACAGCCAGTGCTGACTGTGTTGGGCTTTTTCACTCAAATTACATTTTTGTGAAAATGTATAAACTAAAATTAAAATAATCTGCAAAAACAACGAATGTGAAATACAAATAAGGGAAGAAGCATGAGATGTTTTCCCTTGTTTTTGTAACTCGTGGTCACTGTGTGTAAAAGCGTATTGCATGGCAACTGCATTCACACATCTCTATAATAAAATATCCTAGCAGATGGACCCACTATTAAAGTGTACCCCCCAAATTTGCATATTTCATATTCATAACAAGATGGCACTAAGTACACATGGGATAAACAAGGCTGATACAAACACAATAGCATCAGATTAATGAAGGGGTGAAAGGATGTTGGTTTAGGGTCCCCTAAACTGTAGGAACCCAGTTTCTCATATTAATAATCACAGCTCAGTCCAACTCCCACTGAAGTCAAATGAAAGTCTTCCACTGATTTGAAATGCTGTTGGACTGGGCTCTTAGCTACGGCTAAGATGGGTACTTCATAAATATCAAGGGCGATAATATTATTGAATGATGGAGACAAGCTCAAAACTCAGTATTTGGATCTGGATTGTGAAGACCCCAGAGTTTGAGACTGGTCGAATCAGGGGGTTTGCTCCAGACTACTATGAAATTAGGGTCTACCTGAAATTCAGATCTTGTGGGAAGAAGAGTCCATCTATAATTTAATAAAGTAATATCCAATCAAATACTGGGTGTTAAAAAGTGGGGTTTTGGAGTTTGAAATCATTATGCCCAGATTCACAAAGAGACTTTGGTATTGTGATGCTGAGGATTGCAACACCTAACTTTTAGGTGCTTAGAAAAATCCCAGAAACAACACTGTGATTCACAAATCCCAAGGTAGGTGCCTCGTCTCCCTATACAATAATGGGGAGATAGAGGCACCTTAGAATGTGATCCACAAAAGCCAGCGTGCAAGGTGGGGAGTTGCCTAAGCCTAATGGGAGATGTTGATGGGAGGGAAGTGTTCTAAGCGGTAAGTGCTGGCCCTGACACAGAGATAGGCACCTAAGTCCAGGCTGTAGGTAGGTGCCCATCTCTACAAGCAAGTCACAGCCAGGTGCCCCTCTCCTGGAGTCATGTGACTGAGGCATTGAAGCTGGTTTTTCTGAGAGTGAGTTAGGTGCCTGCCTCATTCCACACAAAAAATGGCCAGAGGAGGAGAAGGTGCCAACTGCATAACTTTTAGCTCAGTGATTACCACTCACTGGAGATGTGGGACACCAGGTTCAATACACCCCTGTGACTGAGGGGGAGAAAGGGTTTAAACGGGTGTCTCTCCCCTCTTAGGACAGTGCTCTAACCAGGGCAAGATTTAGGGGCAGATGACCCAGGCAACCATCTGGGGTGCCAAGCTCAGGGTCCTGTTTTTGTTGCTAGCGACAAAAGGGAAAATAGAATATTTGAAGTAAAATGTTTCAGATATTCCCCATGTGGATTCATTTTCCACTAACCTCCTAGAATGTTCTGGACCTTTGTAGAATCTCATGGAACCTTCCAGACTTTCTGAGAACTACATTTTCCTTGAACCTCCTAGAATGTTGTCAGCCCTGCCCTCGTAGGTTTATAAGGGGCAGGGCATCGCCATTCAGTCAGTGATATAAGAGTGGAGTGAATTGAGAGCCCAGCTGCGATAGTGTGAAGTTATATATATATATATATAGTTTAAGAAATTGAGGGGGAGGGGCGCTGAAGATGCTCCTCACCTGGGGTTCATAGCTTGCTCTGAAGGCTTAGGCAGAGAGAGAGAGATGTCCGGACTCCTAGAGTGAAACTGCACTGCATGTGTCCAGAGTCAGAAAGTTGGGTGCTGAGGGAAATTTTACTCTGAAATCTTAAGTGATGAGTGAGTTTAGACTCCTACAGGGTTTGGTGGGAGTTTTGTGGAGCCTAAAACTGGGATTTATGGACCTAAATCCCATATTTAGATGTCTAAATCTGAGGTGTAGATGCCTTAGTACCTTTGTGAATCCTACCGTAAAATCCTTGTCACAGAATGGCCCTGTCCCTTTAAGAGGGAAGAAGCCAGTGCACCTGTGACTGGAAGCAAGTTGTGCCTCTCTCTTCCTTTCCCTCTCTCCACCTCCTACTCCCCATCATGGGCTTAAGAGAAGGTACCTGGGTGAGTCAGATAAGAAAGGGGCAGAGCAAGAGATGTAGGGTTCTTCCCTGCCTGCTCCCTGTGAATGGGGAGAGAAGCCAGGAGGCTTGGGTAGCAGAAGAGGGAGTCTTTGGAGCAAGAGGAAGGCCCAAAGGAGCACCTTGTGACCACTCTCCTGTACAAAGGGAAGACAGCTGGGAAAGACTCTGGAGAATTATGAGGCTTTTATTAAGCCCAAGGTGGGTGGATGTTGTGTTATGGCTTCAGTTGAGTTTTTGAACTCCATCAGGGAACTCTGGGGGTAAGCTGCAAGCCCTCCTGCCTGTAGGATGATTGAGACGAAGAGCCTTCTGTCACAGATGGTGGTGGAGCCTGAACCTTTTGAGTTATGGTATTGGACTTTATTTTGTGATTTGAATTGTCCATTCTAATAAATTAACCCATTGTATATTCCAACCAGAGCTGAACTATTCCTGAGGAGCCTTGAGAAGGGGAAACTGAGGGTGGGATACCTGCAGAGCTCCCCAGGCCAGAAAGAGGTGCTTTGAGATGGTGATGACCCCATGACAGTCCTATCACCCTACTCCCTTAATCTGCCCATGTTCCATATACTAATAGGATAAAAATGTGTAAAATATTTATGAATGAGCAAAAATAAACAAAGCAGATTTCTAATCCACAGGAACTTTTAAAAGAAAATTTGATCATCTGCCATATAACTGGTGCCAAATTCAGTGATAAATCTAGGTGTGGTAGTTTAGACTAATTTAGGTTCAATTTACACCCTCTTCCAGTTCCCCTCAGTGTGTGAATTACACCTGCTTATACTCAAATCAAATTTGGACTTTACATCAAAGATATTAATGAGATCAGTTTCCTTAAACTCTAGTAGGGTTATTTTTGTTTGTGTTTGAAGGGTTTGGTGTGGGTGGTGTTTGTCTGGTTTTTTTTGGTGCGGTAAGAGGAAGAGAGGGACTGTATTTAAACAAAACAATAATATTTAGGGTAATAAAGGTACAAGAGCATGTGTTCCTACTTGCCACCCATCCATGTTAAGTGAAATCTTGGACCCATTAGAATCAATGGACTTTTGCTATTGACTTTAAGGGGGCTAGGATTTCACCCATTGGATCTACCATAAAAACAAGTATGCAAGTAGCACTGTGGGATCAGGAAATATGGTATCCATGTATATTTCTTCTAGCAGTGATATTCCTAGCTTATATATAGAAGAGTTGAGGTCTTGATTCCCCACCTGAGACAAACTTTTTAATTTTTTTGTAATTTTTGTTTATTTTGTTAGATTTTTGTTCTTTCAGTCTTAAATCCTATTAAGTTTAAACTGAATGAATATTGAACTAGAGACTACAGTGGTGAGTACTCTAGTAATGCCTAAGAGAGACAGATAAGATGGATTGGAGATTTTTAAATGTTTTGTTTTGAGGTATATATTCCTATTTTAAATATACTTAGGAAAAAATGCTTTTAATACAGCTCTGATTGGAACCATTGGAGGAGAGGACTACTATCATGAAATTCTTATTTGATATGTACTTAACTTTAGGTTCCCAGGCTGAAACATACAAATTGTGTTCGCTTACGATAAAAATGCAAGTAAAGAGGGCCGTCGTGGCCAGGCTGCTAGGGGAAACCATGCGCCATGATTTGTGACCATTTATTACAGTTATTTTAATAGCTTGCATTTAGAGTTACATGGGACGTTTCAGATATTCACATGCAGCCGCTAACTAGCAAAATGCACATTAAGGGAGGGGAGAGGAAAGGACACAAGGATGAAAGCTGAATCATATGGAACATGCTAAAGGATGCTCAGACCAGATCCTAGCCTTGTTGTGGCTGCTTTGTGCAGGGATGGTGGCACAAAGCTGCCATAAATCTGCTGGATTCCGCCGCCTGAGAATTCCTCTGTGAAGTGAGTGTAGGGGAATCCCCAGGTGGAGCAGCACCACTGCCATGGCTTCTATATCACCCTCCTTCCTGACCACTGCAGTAGTGACTCCTGATGTCTATGCTCTGAAGATCCCTAGCTGCTGAAATAGCCTGTTAGGGCTGGTTGTGTGAAGCTGACCCAATTTGGAGCAGCCCTACTACTGCCCTAAATTGCAACTTGGGACAGGCCGAGTGTGCCCTGAGTCGGGGGCATAAAGGTACTTTAAAGCCATCTTTACCCCTCCCCCCTCACTAAACTATGTGGGGTTCAGAATGGCTTGACCAGAAGACTTCACCAAGTCTTTAAACAGTTAAGTTGATAACATCTCATCTGAAAGACCCACATTCTATAAGATACATGGGATTTATTTTATCTGCTTCACATGGATGAAGGACTGTATCAACCCTGCTGGGATTTGAACCTGTAATTCTAGGGAATTAAGGTGGTCCAAATCAGTATGTTAGACAAATTAACCATCCTTTTAGCTTCAACAGGCATGGAGTCAAGTATCAGAGGGGTAGCCATGTTAGTCTGGATCTGTAAAAAGCAACAAAAAGTCCTGTGGCACCTTACAGACTAACAGATGTATTGGAGCATAAGCTTTCGTGGGTGAATACCCACTTCATGCGTCTGACGAAGTGGGTATTCACCCACGAAAGCTTATGCTCCAATACATCTGCTAGTCTATAAGGTGCCACAGGACTCCTTGTTGTTGTTTTTTTTCAATAGGCATAAATTGTACTATAGTGATTGATTGGACAAGAAAGGAGCCAGCTAGCTCCTTCGGTTCATATAAAAGCCTAGGAAAAAATGTAGCAAAGCCTGGCAATAAGTTGTTTAAATCAGAATATGCTCATGCTATTGATTGACATATTTCACTGATGTGAGGGAAAGGTAACTGGTGAATTTCAAATGGCATGGTCATTTCTATCAGTTGTTGGCAAGCTGGAATTACCAAGTGACAACTAGATAAGTTATGGTCTTGACACACAATTTCATATGATTGCATGAGACTTCCTCTGAGAGATCATCATGGATAATGCTATCACAATCTCTTATTTACTTTGGACCATACTATGGCTGTGACAATACATAGTCATATGTTAACAGCATCTCATCATTTGGAACATGTAACAACTGGAAAAGGAAAATTAAATTTATTGATAATTTATAGTAACTAGTGTTTTTATGAGAATTAATTTATATATAGTGCAGCAATTGTGTTTTCATATAAGCAAATGTTATTTTCTCATATTAAAAATAAGTACTATACATAATATTTACCTTTACACACTCTCTCTCACTCTGACACACCTATAAAATGGTGAAATGTGGAATAGTAAAGTGAAACCAGTAATAGAAGTGGGTATTTAACTGAAGGTTAACCAAATATTCTGGTAACCCTGGTAATTCTTTAAACTAGTGTCTTGAGACCATGTGGTTCCTTTTTGGAGGTGATCTATATTATACATTTCATTGTGTTTATTTTCATAAGTGCTACTCGTGAATGGCAGAGTGAAGCATAAAGGAGCCATGGAGAATAATTCATATCCCAAACAACTAACCCTAAAAAAAAATCTGTAGCACATTAATGACCTGAGAGGCAGTATGATGGAAACTTTATAAAGCCAAATTCTCCCTTCTCATCAACAGGATTGCTTTCTCTCTAATACTCTCTGCCTTCACTTCAAATGCAGAACTTTTATTATTATCAATAGTATTTCCATACATGGAGCCATGAGATTCAAAGTCTGTAATAAGAGGTCTTGAGCCCTTCTGCTTTAATTTCTAACTCCTCCAACTATTGTATTAGAAATGGAGAGCTACCTCATCATGTATGCAATATGTAAGTAATTGCACAAAGATGTCTCTTTACAGCCTGAGTGTCAGCACTGAATAGATGGATTGGGGGCTTCTTGAAAGACAGCACTACACATCTCTGCATCATCATTTGTGAAAACTTTAGTTAAGTATCTTAAATTCCTTGCACAGCAATACAAACAACTGCCTCAGCTTCTCAAGGGCACTATACCTTTGATAATGAATACATTTAAACAAAAGGGAGGGGGGAACCTTGCCTGAATATAATAGAGTGCAGCTTTCTACTTTCATATTTCATGGGACATGAAGGTTCATCATTTATTGAAAATATGATGTGGACTATCAGTAACATCCTGTCTAGATTTCATTTTCAGAGGAAAATGCCTTTGCAGTAAAATTACCCGAAACTGCTTTTCTCAGAGAAAACCTTTTGTACTGGATATTCATGTTCAGGCTATGCTGCAATGTTCTCCAGAATATTTTCTCCCTCTCTTTGTTTTATATCTTGTATTCCCAGTTGAGAAACTTTCTATTGCAAACCTATATTTTCTTTAAGTTTAAAAATTGTAAACTCATCATGGACAACTTTCCAAGTTGCGTTCTAAGATTCCAGATTTACAGATACCATCCCAGACTGACTGAGCACCTAGGTCAACTTAATTAGAGACACTCCTCCAGAAAGAAATTTTGGGGTCTCAACTACCACATAAATGCCTTCTTAGCTAGTACAATCAGTTCCTCATGAGTTGCAACTCAGCGTATCATGAACAACATTTTCCAGCTATTAGCTCACCTGTCACAAGAGGTGCACTATGTAGACATCCTCACTGCAATACAAGGTCTAAAGTATACACTGCCTTTGAGCCTCATATTGTACAATAATAGATGCTGTTAAACAAACATCACAGGGGGTATCGGTGAGCTGATGTGAGTGACTGAATGTCAAACCCCAGGCAACAGAGCCAACAAAGAGGGTTAAAAGTTAAATCAAATTTCTATGCCATGGCAATAGACTGTAACCAAACAATTCTGAAGACTAGGCACTTTGGATGGGGGCAAGGAAATAGCAACTAGCATTTTCTGATAGTTCTCTTGGTGTTTTTTTGTTTTTGTTTTTGTTTTTTTCTTTTTTACTATCACCTGTCTCAGATAACTTCTCCCTCCAACATAAAGTCTCTGATAAAAGAGGTAAATCATGTAATGGATAAATTCCACTAAGGACAAGACTGAGGCCCATAAAATTAACAGCCTGCAGCCATACCACCTTGGGCTGTGAGCCTGCAGCCCTCACAAGCAAAACAAGGTTCGGATGCTGGGTCAGTGCATGGATGGGACCTCCGCGAAAAGCTCAAGTACTGCAGGAAGTTGTGCTGGTGATTCAGAACAGCACAATTTCTTCTGAATTAGTATTGAACTAATGCTGTAGTATTGTGTCAGGGAGTACTGTGCGTCTAGAGGTGCTGACTTTCAGGTGAGATGAAAAACTTAGGTGCTGACTACCTGTAACAGTTAGATTCCGGTTACAGTGTGTTACTGGCCCTTTAAAAGGGAATAGGCTAGTGCACCTGTGACTGGTTATCTGACCCATAACTGGTCTTAAGAGGAACCCCAGGGCCTTAAAGGAGAGAGAAACTTGGTGAGGCAGGAGATTGGCAGGTGAGAGCTGCTAAAGGCAGGAGGCTCTAGGAGGTCCATGACGGAACCTGTAGGTGGTTCCTGGCAGAAGGCAGGAGAACAGTAAGAGGGAGCTGCCTGCTGGTTTTCTGAGCTGGGGAGTGGCAGCAGAGGGCTGGAGAGGGCTGAAGGTAGAGCAGCAGTGGAGGGGCTTACTCTCTAACATCTCTGCTGGAGCCTGGGGAACAGTAGAAAGGCCTAGCTGTTGGGCCATCTGGGACATGAGACGTTAATGGACAAAGGGGCCTTGGGGATGCTTCTCTGGTAAGGATGAACTCCCAGCACAGAGACTGTAGGGTTCCCGCTGGAAAGAGTGGGGTTGCACTCTAGCTGGAAGGGTTGGGGTGGCTGCCCTGGTAAAATGGCAGGAAAAGGATCAATGAAGAGCGCAGTATGATGGAAGGTACTGGAGTGTGGGGTGTCAAGGGACTAGATATCTTGGGATTTTAAGGATGATATGATCGGGGGCGATCAATGGACTACATTTTTGAACTTTTGTTATGGACTATGTGTACTATGTTTTTGTAATAAATTGGCCCCAAGGAGGGGTATGTACTGAGGTAAGACAGTCTGGCAGGGAGTTACTGGGGACTTTGAAGGAGGGAAACTGAGGCAGATGCGCTTGCTGTGCTGCAGCCTGTAGCAGGAAGGTGTCCCAGGTGGGGCCACATTGTGGCAATTCCATTGCAATTTTGTAACACTAGAGTATTTTGGCCAAATTATAACCTGCTTAATTGTGTAATCTCTCCATAAGACTCTGCTGCCTACATTTTTCATTTTTGACTATAGCATTGTCTTCCCTTCCTATCTTAAGCTGTTCATTGGTGCAATGCACTATTAAACTGCTGCTGTGTTCCACAACAAATGTGCTTTCATTTAGAGTTGGATTAATTCTTGGGGAGAGTGTATTAGCTTGTAAACTGCTATATAAATAAATGCAAGATATTAATTACTACACTTGGTGTCCTAAACTAATTTAGAACTCGGGCCTCTGGAGAGAGGAGGTTCATGCATTAGCTCACTGGGTTATGAAATCCTCATCTGCAGAAGCCTAGCAATTTACTTTTTTTTTTTTTACCTGAATATTTCATGCAAACAAATAAAATGACCAGTTCACTTAATACTTCCTCATTAGGCATGGTCTTCCAAACACTGAAATGCAATGCTGTGTTTTTTCCCTTGTACAATAGATTAGCACCTCTTAGCAGGGCTGGGCCACAGCTGTATTCACTTTTGTGAATCCAAATAAAGAACCCTGAAGAGGAATACATGACTTGATGCCACAAGCCAGGAAAAGAGAAAAATCCCATTAAGAGGCTAATCAATACTAATAGCAAAGAGTAAGATTTTAAAAGCCTCTCAATGAAGTCAGGCAGCATCTTACCAGTCAGTCAATGGAAACGGAAGTGGGAGGGAGAGAGAGAGAGAGAGAGAGACCCTACTTTGGGAGGGACACAGAGGAGTTGGGTCTCTGATATGGTACAGCATGTCCTGGCTGATGTGTGTAAAAGTTTGCCCAGTCTGATGATGTGGAAGGAATAACACAGCCTGAAGGGGCATGGGAGAGTGTCCTTGCCACTTCTTTCCTTTCCTTTCTCTTAACTCTTACAACGGCTATTACAGTCTGAAAAGTGATACTGTAAAAGTGACATTGAGGGTGTCAATGTTTAGCTTCGCTCTGCAATTTCCACATTTGTTCAGGTCACAAGGAAAAAGGAGTTGCTGGGTTGTGTTTCCACCCCCATAACCTTCACCCTGGGATCAGGAAGTCAAGGTGGCTTCCTCTCTTCCTTCATTACCAAGACAAAGATTCTGCAGTCAGAATCTGGCTAACAATTTTGAGGGTGATACATATGAGGCAGAACAGAATCCACCACACTTTCTCAGAGCTGTACCAGCTCTGAAGGATTAATAGGCATAAGATCTTGTTTACATCAGAGAAGTTACAAGATAGATGTTTATGGAGCAGATAAACCTGAGACATAATGCCATTTTAAATGTTCATTTCTATGAACATAACTGGACTAAAATCTAAATTACATTTTTGGCTTTGGTTTTATATTTCTCAATCTTTCTTGGCTGTAATTAAGGCTGTTTTGTATGACTCATACTTGTTTCTCTCTTTTTATGCCATTAACAGTGAATTCAATGCTCAGGAAAAGCATTGGACTGACAAGCCATGCAGACTGAAATCCTCAGAGCAGGTAAAACAGAGTCCACAGTAGTGCCAGTTTCCCCAATGCTGATCCACTAACATGCCTCATTTCTGACTCACTTCCAGGGTGAGAAGGTTGCTCAGTCTCTAGCTCTGTCAGTCCTTGGCCACTCTACTGAAATTGCCACAAAGGCAGTGCTGACGTATTTTCAGAAAAATCACTTCAGGTTATACAGAAGAAAGCAATAGCAGGAGACAGCAGCACAGGGAACTTTGGGGGAGTGAGTGTGTGTTAATGTTCAGAAAGCATATTGCTTAAAAGTCAGTGCCTGCTTTAAAAAACCACTGTACATTTGTGTGCGTAGAACAGCTATCGGATGATAATACTTTAGGAGTCCTGAACACCATGGGCCACATTTAAACCGATGAATTAGAAATTTAATTTATATTACATTGCCAACCTGCTTACCCATCCACTTCCTCCCCTCTGGCATGAAATACCCCTGCCTAACATGGTTTGGTTTTGGTTAATGTGCCAGAAAAAATGGTGCCAAGCAATACACATGCATGGAATACAACTATGTATGTGTGAAAAATCTTGATTAAGAGCAAAGTTCAGAGCTCCATAAACTGTTCTTAGAAAGATATTCAGTTGATGAAGGCCATTTGTCATTATAAATGCAGTAATATCTGCACAAGGAATTTTCAATGTACAAAATGTGTTATATAGAAAAAGAAAATCCTTGTAAAGGGGAACCTCTTGCTATAATGAGGATCCTTTCTGAAACAGAGTTGGCTCTGGTATGAGACTATTGTGCACTGCAAGCCATGATAAATATTATTATGTCAAAGCGTACACCACCTCCATTTCTGGAAGAAGACAAAACACAGCCTAACAGAGGATGAGTTGCAGCCCTACTGGGGGTGCTAGGACATTCTCAGTGCTTTCTGTTAAGACTTTCATTTTTGCAGTGGTCGCACATTGTGCTGCTCAGTCTAACGTATTACCCAAAAGTCCATTTTAACACCTTAGCAGAGACATGAAATATGCCTTGTGCTTTGAGGCTAGGTTTGAAGGGGAGGTGATATATGGAGGGCTGCATTTTGCACTTAGTGTTGTGTTCACAGAAAACTTGCCCTCAGACCAGTCCAGAATTTTGTAACACAACCCTACAAGGTCATTCCCTACCAGCTGAGAAAAGCATATATAAGCCTACTTGTTAGAGTGGCATTGGGGTTTGGTATTCTGTATTGCCCCCCCCCAATGCAATTAACATTCCTACATAACAACTTATAACTATATTGTACCAATACAGCTAATATTTTATCTGAATAGCAATACTGTATCAAATATGCTATCTGAGGGCACACCTACCTGTAAAAATACTGTACCAAACATTTATCTGTGTATGTGCCTATAGAACAATATTATACCAAATATTTATTTGTTTACTTAACCTGCATAGCAATAACTTACAAAATATTTACCAGTGTACGTACTCGTATAATTATGCACATAGTTGGATAACTACTTATTGTACGTAACCTGATAACTAGGCTTAGTAAGCACTGATATATACATACACACACACACACACACAGGTGCACTTAATCAACCATAAACAGTGAAATAATGAAACAGGGAATGCTGCTTCTTTTAAGAAAGTGAAGCTTCTTGTTACAGACTCTGCAACATCCTTTGTAAGAGCTTCTTATTAACACCAGGTTAGGTATCCAAAGTGTGGAGACTGAACTATTTGAAAGTGACGAAATGCCATGAATAATATCATAAAGTAGAGGTGAAACTCTATTTATACCCCTGTACTTCCCATCCCGGAAGGAAGCACAGGGC
Organism: Chrysemys picta bellii; assembly: GCF_011386835.1. Taxonomy (NCBI): domain Eukaryota; kingdom Metazoa; phylum Chordata; order Testudines; family Emydidae; genus Chrysemys; species Chrysemys picta. The sequence continues at coordinate 16,361,578 of NC_088808.1, read as the reverse complement.
CCATAGTATTTACACTGTAGCTCCTAGGTTAGGGCTACTCCACAGACAAACTTCAGTGGTACCACTCACCCCATGTGGATCGCTCCATAGATGTTATCCAGTAGTGCTTTCCAAAGGAGACAAGTTTGCTATTGGTAAGCAAGGAAGCTCAGTCTTAGACAAACTTAGGCGGCAGTAATCAAGGCACTTGCTCCCCTTATTCCATCACTAAAATAAGAGAAGTTTAGTGTTATCATAGACCAAAAAATCCTACATTTCCCATCGAGTGCCAAAACAAACTAATAAAAAGGAAACCTATGCTTGACAGTTCCCCTTGTGGCACTCCAACAGAAATGATTGATACAATTAAGGTTTAGTGGTAAGAGAACTTGAAGATACCTAAATGCCTTGTCCATGGAGAGCGCTGTTGGCTGAATTATTCATACAAATGCAGCGTGAATGAAGAATCAGCACACGTCTTTCCTACATTTGCTTTCCAAGCTAGAATGTAAGCAAATCACCATAAAATCAGTAGGCTGACTTGGCTGGCACTTTTTATTAAATGCAAAGAAATCAGTCTTATTGTGCCAAATTAAAACCTGATGCAGGTCCAGTGAAGTTGTTATACAAGAGGTGGTTTTGGCCCACTATCCTAATAACTAGGTTGTGGGGGAGAATATCCTTGTAAGGAAAACAAGACTGTAATGAAACACGGGGGGGGAAGAGCAATAAGAAAGCCATTAGTGCTTTTTCATCTTAAATTCATTGTAGAGACAATGGGGTAAGATGAGACTTTCTTTTTGTGGGGAGAAATGATATTGTGTGTGGTGTTTTTTTGTTTGTTTTAAAGGAATCAATCGCATTAAAAAGCTGTGTCTTACGCATCAGGCTTTGAAGGACTCCCCAAGCTTTTCCTTTCCCTGTCTACTCTCCTGCCAAAACTTTGATAGCTTTAGCTTGCAAACCAGCAAGTTCAGAGATTTGACTGTGCCTAATATACAGGGCCGGCTCTGGCTTTTTTGCCCCCCTGCCCCCAAGCCCCCCCCCCAAATAATTGGGGCGACCAGAACGGCAAAGCAAAAAAACCCAAAAAACTGTGGCACGGCCGGAGCGGCAAAGCAGGAAAAAAAAGCAGTGGGGGGAGAGAGAGAAGGGGGGTGGCCAGGGCTTCAGCGGGGCGCTCGCCACGTGGCCCCGCCCGCCGCACTGACTGCCAGGAGGGCTCCGCACCCCTCCGGTCAGCGGGGAGGGAAGTACGCAGGTTGCCCTGCTGGGCTTGCTACAGACCTGGCACTGCCTGGGGCAGACGGAGCGCACAGCCCGCTCCCAGCAGGGCGCTCCCCTACTCCATGCCGCCGCCCCCTACAGGGCGGCCAGATCGACAAACAATCAAAAAAGCGGCCGTGCCACCCTAGGATTGGGCGGAATGCCGCCCCGTAGAATCTGCCGCCCCAAGCATGAGCTTGCTCGGCTGGTGCCTGGAGCTGGCCCTGCTAATATAGTTTAAAAAAACATGTGAGCATGAATTTTACTACAGCTGCAGCCTTCACTCATCCCATTTCTGATCAAGTCCAGCTAAACTAAGTGAATGGGACTTCCCAAAGGAAATGAAGTGTAAAGTTTAATGAGAAGGGTTTTCTTTGATGGTCTGTTATAAATAGTAGATTTCTAATGGGTTTGAAAAGGCTTTTGTTGTTTTATCCAGTGGGTGAAAGAAACCTTATAATTATTTAGGGAGTGGGAGGTGGACAGATTTGAGTCTCCCTCAAACATTTCATAAAATATTCTGATTATAAATCAATAAAAACAAATCTGTAACAACGCAGGGGGACATTTTTGAACAGCTTATTGTTTTGTGAATAGACTTCTGTTTGCATATCAAAGGCTATTTTTTGAACTGACAACAAACAGGATTGGATCAATATTCCTCATGGGGGGGGGGGGGGGTTCTTCTGTCCTGCATCAGGTACAGCATCCCAGAAAGGGCACCAGATAGCAGACTTCACAGTGCAATCCCTTATTTTAAATAAAGTACGGTAGTATTCTACAATTCTCCAAAACTCTAGAGCACACAATAGTGATACTGCAGTGTTTGGGAGCTGTTACTGCAGTATACTTCTTATTTATTTTTTTATTTTTTTTAAACAAAGGATGAAAATTAGGAACGTTTTTACCTTTTCCTCTGTTATATTTGCCTGCTGTAGAATATTTGTCCTTTGTGCCATTTGTAGGACAGTTCAGTTGTCTTATGTTTTCAGGAGTCCTGTTTTTTGCCACTTTTTCAGAAGTAACTGCTGTCATTTCAGGAGAAAAGTACATTAAAATACAATCGGTAATGTCAGTTATTGACATTATTTAATTTGGAAAGTTGCAGTGTTAAATGCAACGAAGTGAAGCATTATGTTAAGATAGTGTTGAAACATGAGTGGTTGCAAATACTAATTATTGTGGCTTCCTTTTCATACAAACTAAAATGAGACTTCGTCTCAGATGGTGACATATGATATGGCTCCTTCAGGGGAAACATTCTGCTAATTTGTTAAACTTGGATCTGGTTATCTGTGCAGGGCAGGTTTCCAAAGAAAGAATCAGGAATGGATCAGTGCAGGTGATACCTGGGTACAGAATTAAGCCACTTTTTATATTAGGAAGGCTGGGGAAGTACTCACTCTTTGGTGAATGCTGAGCGGAAAATGACGTAGGCCTTATCTGGTGCATGTTAAAGTTTTGCCATCATAGCTATGTTGGTTAAAAGCGTGGGGAAAAATCACAGCCCTGACTGACATAGCAATGCCAGCAAAAGACCTAATGTCAACAGTTATATCATCAAAAAAATCATTTTGCCAACACAGCTTAGCTTGTTCAGGGAACTGGTATAAGCTAAACTGGCAAAAGAATTATTTTGCTGATATAAGCTATGTCTCCACAAGGAGGGTATAGTTTATACTGGCAAACACTTTCTAATGTAGACAAGGTCTTAGTATCACATCTCCCAGATTTGTGAACAGCGAGGGTAAGCGAGTGTAATATGCAGTGGCTCTTCAAAACCGTTTGCAGTCTATTACTGGGTTTATGAGCAGTCTCCCAATGATCCCATTTACTATTTATAACAAACAGCATACTAATTACTAAACTGTGAACCAAGGTGTCTGTGCAGGGGATGGATGGTTGCAGTGGGGCAGGGTCTATTCAGGAAATGTTTGTCTTCAGAAGAAGGCAGGTTTGGAAAAAGATCGATAAACCTGTCTAGGGAAGAGATGACTAGTGGAAATGAGGTGGGATCAGGAGAGGATCTGGGAATCTGCTCTAGCTGCAGAAAAACTGAGCGAGGATTAGGAAGTTTCTACAGGTGAGAACTGTTGACCATAGGAATGATTAGAAAATCTGTCCAGGAACAGGGTGACCTCAATAAGAGTGGAGGGGAAGGGTGGAACACCTTGGAGAATCTGTGTTAGGGAGCAAGCAGTGGAGCCTAATGACATACATTAGTCTAGTGTAGCTTATTTGTTCTTGGTCCAGTCTTTATCTGAAGAATAAAATATCTGAATTTCACCTCCACCTAGTTTCTGGAGAAGATTTGCTAAAGTTCTCTGGGCATTTTAATGTTTTATTATCAAGTCTGCTGGCTCTTCCAGGCTCCCTTCTTTATAATACGAGTCAATAGGCAGAAAGAAAGTGGGGCTGTACTCTTTCCAATGAGAAAACAGGACAGGTAGAAATGTAAAGCCACTGTGGTGTGTTTTGGTTTGTTTGTTTGTTTGTTTTTATTAAAGCTAAGTATTTCTAATGCACCAATCACCATCATATCTAGGCTGCGGTTCGTTGTTTTTCACAGACTATAATGTGATTTCTAAAGTTTGGATGTTTGTTAATGCTCATGCCTAACCATTAAAATTATGTTCCTAGTTAAACTCAAGGGATTTACAAATTTGTTTTGCGACTCCAAAGTCGCAGTGCATATTGTGGTTATGTGATACCCATGAAAGGTTTAATTTGGAGCTGGTAGAAATAGTGTTAACCTCTCAGGAGGTAAATAGCCAATCCAATTGTTCTGTTGATATAATGCTTCTAACTTGTGCTTCATTGGTTGAGTATGTGGGCTACTTGACATCTTACTGAGGGTGAGGAGGGAGGGTGTAGTTCCTGAGGAAGCTCCAAGAAGATCCTCTGCTCAGGCAGTTCAGTGAAGCTCTTATTTAATTCAGCACTTGTGTTTCGAGCAATAGTTAATAAATGTCCCAAGAAAAAAACATCAACTAACTGGGAAATGAAAGATAAAAGAAGGGGTTTTCTTTACTTTTCTTACCAACCAGTAGTATTTTACTGAATACAGAGAGCTGTAGCTCATAGATCACTGACTCTCAAGTAAAAAGGCTGCAAATAGCACTATACTATGGTGTCTCCCTTCAGTGATGGGAACCTCTTCTGTCCTTCCCACCCCTCTTGCAACCTTTAAGTTTCAAGCCTACACCTAGGATAATGAGGTGTTAAGGATGGTTGGGTTGAGTTTCAGAAAGTACCTGGCAAGAGGAGCAAGCACAGGTGCTCCTTTTAGTTCAGTGACAGCAGTTGCTTGGAAAGCTGGAGACTTGGTTCTGACTTCTGTCCATATTAAGTGTGTTTATGGTTTGTGAACTGTGATCCATCGGGGAGATGCATGATAGCCTCCACCCAAAGGTTTCCTGGTTTCTCAAGGATTTCCTCAAGCATTAGCCAGCCATCAAATCCACAGCCTCTGTAGCAGCACTTAGAGATATAGTTTGGCTTCAGTGACGGACAGTACATATGGAAGTCTGGTTCTATTTAAATTAGAGATGGTGCAAAACAAAAACTGGGATCTGACACTGAACTTTTAAACAATTCAGATTCTAGTCCATGTTTAAATTGTGTCTCAGACTCGGCTTTAATGTAAACTAAGAGGGTGACTTCTGGCTGGACTAAGTGGAATTCAGCATGCGTTGACACTCTGCAAGCCAGAAATCTTCAGTGTGAAAGTAACTCCTTTTTATTCAATGTAAGAATTGTGTATGGAGTTTAGAACACTGGTACATCTGCTGACCTGGAATTCTGCAAACTCTGGAGTCTGCAATTTCCAGACCAGGAGCTCCAGAAAAAGGGGACGTCTTCCATAGGTTGGGAATCCAGAGAGGATCCCAACAAAGGGAATATCTAGATAGAATCTCCAATTTTTGGCAAGTATTCTTCAAGAAAGTGCGTGGCAGCCCCCACACCTAATACAAGAGCTCTGAAGCTATCTGAAGTTTCAACTTGTTCTCTACACTTGCTCTTTACTGTTTTTTCACTGATTTGAACCCAGGTCCTCTTGGCACAGTAGAGGCTTGTCTACACTGGAAAGTTACGCTGCAATGTTTTTTCCTTTTTCTGGCAGAAAGTGCTTTATGTCCATGCACATACAAAATGTCTTATAGCAGTTTATCTCGCCACTTAAATCAAAATACTTAAACTACTTTGGAATAAAAACAAGACAGCTTGGCACCATCCTGGTCCCCTCCCTTTTTGCACCTCCTGCTGCAGTTCAGGATGGATGTAGCAAGGTATCTGCAAACCGCTTAGCCACACGCACGATCAATATCAGAAAAGATAAATCTGTTGCAATTGACTACAGGCTGTACTGTCACTAACTGACTATGAAAAATGATCAGTACTTGAATACACTGCATTTTTATCTTTAAATCTTTCAACAGAAGCAGTGTCAATATCAGAACACTAAATAATCTCTAGATAGCAGGAAGACTTTTTTTTTTTTTTTAAACAGAAGATGGATGTTGCTTTTTGGAGACCTTAAATACTGAAGCATGGAATTAGCCCTGCAAATCTCTTAAGGTGATTGGCTGCCTAGACTGACTTAATAAGGACACTTTAAATATTTTAATTTCATTTTACTATGAAAATTACATACAGCTGGACAAACTCTGTTTTCAGGTACCACACTTGGGGCTAAATCGATCCCTGGTTTAACTCCAGTGACTTTAATGAGATTGTACCAGGAATTAATCTGGCCAATTCCCTAAGGGGAATTGATAGGGCTTCAATAACTCTAGCATGCCCTGTGTGTAGAGTGGAAAAAATGGTTACTGACCTCACTAACTGTTCTTCGAGATGTGTTGTCTACATATATTTCATACTTGTTCACAATATCTTTTTGGCAAGCAGTGTCTATTGGGCTACACCTGCAGCCTAGAAGTCCTCACACATACACCCCCACCCTGACCTGAAGGCATAAAGAGTGGAGTGGGCCCAATCGTCCCTCAGTTCTTTCACCAATATAGAATCCTAAAGGACTAGGACTCCATAGTTGTGAGGGAGGAAGGTGGGTTATGGAATCCATGTGGACAACACACTTGAAGAACCAGTTACTGTAAAATCAGTAACTTTTCTTTCTTCTCTGAGTGATTGTCCACATAGATTCTACTCTTGGTGACTAACAGGCAGCTGTCTGTTGTTTACCTGGAAGTGGGTTCTAGGTTTCCTGCTTAAACACTGACTGCAGGACAGTCCTACCAAAATGAGCATCCAGTCTGGAAGCCTCTACCAAAGAATAGTGCCTTGTAAATGTGCTGACCAAGTTCCATGTAGCTGCCCTACAAATTTCAGAAATAAGGTTGTTCTTCAAACAGTCAGGAGAGGCTGTTTGAGACCCTAGTGGGATGAGATCTGAAGTGGCTAGGTGGATCTAACTTGGCTAGCTTATAACATGTTCTTATACAGTTGGAGATCCATTTTGATAATCTCTGTGAGCATACTGCCTGATCCTTAACCCTACCATCAAAGCCCATGAACAATCCACATGTGCTCCTGAATGATTTTGTTCTGGGAAGGTAGATGCCAAGGGAAGAAAATTGGGAGATGAGTAAATTAGCTCATATGAATGAGGCCAGAATGTGACCCTGTTCTTATGAAACCCTGTGTAAGGGAGACCCACTATGAGGGCTTGAATCTCTCCTACCCTTCCAACTGATGTAATGGCTTCTAAAAAAGCAATCTTCACTGATAGGGAACAGGGTGCTCAGGACTCAAAGGTGGGACTCATCAAATCTGTTACTATACTGAGGTGCAAAGGAGGGGGATCCTGAACCAGGGGACAAACATCAATAAGGCCCTTACAGAATCTAGCCACGGTAGGGTGAAAAAATACTCTATGGCCCTGGATAGAAGGGTGATCTGCAAATATGGCTCCTAGATGGACCCTTATAAAACTAATGCAGAGTCCAGATTGTTTCAGGGCTAGTAAATAGTCCAGTATTGCTGAAATGGGTGCTGTCTAAAGAGACAAATGGTCCTGAGATTCCCAAATAGAAAACGTCTTCAACTTAGCTTTATACGTCAGGCTACCTGAGGGTTTCCTGCTTTGGAGGAGAATGTTATGAACATCAGCTGAACAAGGTGTTTCAGTCAGCATCAGCCAGACAACATCCAAACTGTCAGATGTAATAATGCCAGGTCCCTGTGTAATATTTTACAGTTATTTTGCAAGATTGTTTGGCAGAGCAGGGGAAGTGGCCAGCGGCTGAATTGAGAAGTTCACCAGATTTGAGTACCAGGACTGCTGGGGCGATCATGATCATCAATCCAGCATCTTGCTTCAGTTTCTTCAGTATCATAGGGATCAAGAGGAAGGCATACATTAGTCTTTACATCCAGAAAATTAGAAAGGCATCTGACAGGGTATGTAGACTGGAGCCCCCTTTGAAGCAGAACACTTAGCATTTCTTGTTCTGGTCTGAGGCAAATAGGTCTACTGATGGGTATTCCAACCTGTGAAAGACCTTGCCTTCTTTAATATAAGCACATAATAATGTATTCATATTTTTAAAAAAAACCAACCCTATCAAAACATACTATACTGCACACTCAATTTTCCCCTGAGGAGAGGCTGAAAGGGAAAAAAAACAAATCACACTCTGCAAATGTTAATCATGTCAATTTAATGTCCTTTTGTAAGGCGGTCAGACATTATGGTGATGAGGGTGGTATAAGAAAATGAATAGCATGGAATTGACTTGAACCTCCTCCAGATGGATCAGGCAGGTACAGAGCTGTCCCTTATATACTAAACAAGGAGGATTTAAAAATACCTGTTACTGTTTCAGAATCTCTATTAAGTGAACAGGCAACTATTTCTCGAAGGGTGAAATTTCACCATGGTACAGAGAGCACACACCAGGCCCTATGCACCATTTTAGGTCCCAGTTGGCCATCTCAGTGCTTAATTTGTAATAAAAGAGGTGCCAGGGCTCAAGGAATTATTTTACTTTCGTAACTGATGCGGCAAGTCCAGAGGTGCCGAGGCTATGAATAGCCAACCCTAGAGATACCAGGGAAAATTAAGCACTGGGCCCTCTGCATGGGTTTAAGTGGTGCAGAGAGCCTCGTACAGGCCCTCTTCAGTGGGGTGAATTTCACAGTGAGGGATACAATTTTAATTATGCTTCCCAACAAGCTTCGGCTGCTTGATGCACAGTTGAATTGAAGGATTCAATTTCCCTACAGGAAAGCAATGGAAATTAGAGACTTGAAAAGCAGTCATAAATTAATTCAAGGTTAATCTAACAATTGCGTTAAGCGCAATTCAACTGAAACAAAATTGTTTCATAGAAATTACAGAACTTGTCTTACAACAAATTTGAAACTTTCTGCAAGGCAGATTCAGTTCTACAAGATGGCAGCTTGATTGAGAGTTATATTTTTCATTATGAATATTTACAACTCATTTAATTATTCCTTACAATCATGCCTAGAGAGTAGAATATCTTTTATATTACACTGGAGTTTACCTTTAATTACAGTCACACATTTATGTAGACCTGTGTCAGGAAAGAGAAAGGAATGCTTGAAAGAGGACCCAATTCAAGAACCCACTTAAGGGGTGTGTGTGCTTAACATTAAATACGTGCTTAGATGCTTTCCTGACTAGGGATGTTTTCCTGAATCGGGGCCAGAGTGAAGTAGACTCTGAATTTCCCACTGAGCCTCTATTTATTATATCTGTTGTCTGGAAGATTTTTCTATGCTAAATTGATGTTTAAACTCATCCAGGCTGTCCTCCTTGATGAATTGATGAGTCTGAAACAGTTGAAAAAATCTGACCTGTGCAACTGTTAGAAAATTTATGATGATTCAAAATTGATAGTGTAATCTGGGAATCCCCAATTTTTGTAGCTATTTTCACCCATAAACAGATTTTATTGACTTCATTTTTACTGTTGGAATCACACTTTTAAAACAGACAGAAAAGCCTGGATTAAAAAAGAGGCCTTAACTGAAATGTGCATACAAGGAAGGCTATGGTGTAAAGAATAATAAAACCTTGCTCTTGCATAGTCCTTGCCATTCCAGGACCTCAAACTATAGACACTTGTTAATTATTGAAGCCTAAACCACCCCTGAAAGATGGCTATTAAAAAAAAAAAAAAACACAGATGGGGAAAGTTAAATACAGAGAGCCAGAGTAACTATTGACACAGGGTGGAGGAATAACCAAATCAACATAACGGCGGCTGGGGTCCGGAGGCAAGGGGGCTGCCCGAAGCCGGTAGCGCTCGGGCAGCTCGGCTCTTAAACAGAGCCGAAGAGTCAGGGGAGGAGCAGAGCCGCCATTTTCCCGGACATGTTCGGCTTTTTGGCAATTCCCCCCGGACGGGGGTTTGAGTGCCGAAAAGCCGGACATGTCCGGGAAAAAGAGGACGTATGGTAACCCTAGACACAACAGTCTGATGTACTGCAATACAGTAAGATTTAAAATAATATGACAGAATCCAGGAGGAAACCTTAGTTTAACCACAGTGCATACTGAACATAGGAAGATCACAGAAACGCATCAAAGAGCCTAACCCTGTAGCCCTCTGACAAAACTCCTAGTAAATTCAACGGGAATTCTGCTTGCATGAGAACTGCAGGATCAGGATGAGTGATTGAGCCATGAAGAAACAATTGGATCATTCTGTCTCATTCCCCTGCCTGTTGTAGCTCTGCTTGTCTACATTATTCCCACTATATTTAACCTGCTCCCGATCGCTGTCCATTTGAAATATGCAAAAATACATGCAAAATTTAAATATGTATTTTACATATTTTAAAAATAAATATATTGGTGCAAATTTTCAAAGAGACGGCTGTTTGAATGTAATAGTGCATGTAACAGCCCATGACTCAGAGCTCAATTTAAAGAAAGAAGCACATATGTTTTGAGAAGACATCAGCATTCAGACTGAACAGAAAGAGAGGAGAAAGCTTTTTTTTTTTTAGATGTTGAGTGGACTGAATACAGTATGAATTTATCTACAAACCATCTGTGAATTCTGGTATTTTTTGATGCCTTCACAGATCTAATTTTAAGCAGTTATTTAGCTTTTAAATAATGAGATATTCTCCCCGTTCAGTGTTCTACCAGCTTCTGCACTTGATCTTTGAGTAGGGAAAAAAAAGCAGCTGAGCGTATTGCTCTCAGATTGTGTATGGAATAAAACAGCAGCCTTTTATTTTTGCAAGTAAAATTTGATATATTTTTGGAACAGAATATTAAATGCATAAAATAACACATCTAGTTTGACTGGGTACAGATTATTTTTGCATATTGTTTTAAATTTTCATGTGAATTCAGTGCTGGTGTAAGGTGCGAAGTTGGCAGCCCTGGAGACTGAAATCCTCTATGTTCTGTGGAGAAATGGCCGCAGCAGGTTTCCCCATACTGCCTTAAACCTGACCTCAAAGGGGCCAACTTCAGGGGGCAAAAGGCAGTTCAATTTCCATAGGTAGCCTGTTCAATCCTCGGCCATTCTGCAGAGCACAAGGATGCCAAATAGGTATAGGATGGGAGATTTTGTGACATGGACATTTCTTCATTGGAAACTGACTAACACCTCCTAGCTGTTCCACACGGGAAAATGAAGAGCCATCAGTTGTGGTAGCCCTTTGAGGACTGGGATTATTTTTAGGTTTGTGTATTATATAGCACCAAGCTCACTGATGGTGCTGAACAAATACCAGTGACAATTTAAATGATTGAGGATTGATAAGAAGGAAGTATGATCAAGTGGTCAGGTCAGCCAGAGGACTCAGGAGATTCAGGGCCAACATCCTTTCCACCACAGACTTCTTTTCATACCTTGGGCAAGTCATTTAGGGTGTGTCTTCACAGCACATTTAGATTGAGTTATGACTCACACACAAAAATCTCTAGTTTGAATTGAGTGCTGCTTTAAGATAGAGCTAATTGGTCCATCGTGGTGTGGAGATGGGGAACTTTAGTTTGAGCTTCTGCAGCACTCAAGCTTTGTAATGCAGTGGGGATATAACAACTCGAGTTACAACTCATCAGCAGCCAATCCAATCCCTCTGCTAATCCAATGCCTTTGTGCTGCTCATCATATCACTCTGCATAACTCAAGTTTTGTTTCAAAGTGTGGAAGCTCTCACTTCAGCTAGGCTAGCTCAAGTTGGCACACTTGAGTAAACTGTGGACATGTCAACACTTCTAACTAGAGGTGTGATTTCCAGCTTAAGGAGACATACTTGTGCTATCTCTGAAATAGTTTAGTCACAGCCGCATGAGTGGCAGAAAGGGCTAGCTAGCCCGAGTGTCTACCTAGTATGGCTATACTCTATTTTTAGTGCGTTAGCTCAATGAGTATGTCTCCTTGAGCTGGGAATCGCACCCTCTGCTTGAAGTGTAGACATCCCCTGTGTTGGAAAGAGACACTCAGATAGATAGCTAGAGAACTTGGTATTCAGTTCACATCAGCCAATCATGCTCTTTGTTACTAGCTATGGGCCTGAACTTGCAAATACTTAAACACGGTGCTTATTACCGTGAGTATTCCAAGTGAAGCCAAGTAAGCATTTATAAGAAAATAATAGAGCTTTTGAGGATCTAAGCTAATTCATTATGGTTGCACAATCTGCTTAGTACAATGGAGTATATTACCAAGTTTTGCCATCCAATACTTAATTTTCTCCTTCCTAATATTGCTTTTTTTCATCACGCTTCTCTCCACAACCTTTTTATATTGGTTATTTTTAACTGTAAATTTCTTTTCATAGAGACAGAACTTTTTAGTACACATTCTGATTCCAGCTCTGCCACTGACATGCTGACAGCATGTCACTTAACCTCACTGAGTCTAACCAGTCTACATTACAAGTACAACTGAGCTTTTGTATCTAGTTTGTGACACTCTTATCTGACTCATTTTTAACAAACACGGTAGAGTTGTATCTACACAGCAGCTATTTTCATAAGACAACCATGTGACAGCCAAGTGTGCATGTCCATGTCTATATTATGTAACCATGGTTGTATCAGTGCATTCTGGGAAAATCTGGGCAGGTATTCCATAGTACCTCAGCAAGAGATAGTACCTGGAGTACAAGCACCAGCATAAAAAGGGGCAATACACTCTGGGATATCCTACCACACAAAAAGCTGAGAGGTAGGAGAACCAGCCAAACCCATTACACAAGCATGGTTAGGGGTCCTGTCTATACTGCAGAAAGTGTGACAAGCTGGTTATAGGAAAACAACCTTACACCAAAAATCGACCACTATGAACAGTGAAACATGCTGTCTGTCATAATGTATTAATCATGCTGAGTGACAATACAAACCACATTTAAACCCAACCATATCACTAACTAATTACAAACGTGATTAAATGTTGTAGTGTACTGAAGTCTCAGTTTCCCCCAGCTGTAAAATGTATAATATTTATCTAGGATGTTGTGAAGAAGAATTAGTTAATGGGATCAATCCTACAATTCTTCCTCAAGAAAAAGTCCTGTTGACTTCAGTAGGACTCAATGAGTAATAAATGCAGGCTTGAATGCAGTACAGTGTTTTTTAAGACAAAATATAGTCAGGGATCCATGTATCCCATGACTGCAACTGCAGAGTTTGTCTCAAACTGTACTGTCTGCCACAGAAATCCTAGAATCATAAAACTGGAAGGGACCTTGAGTCCCCTGCACTCATGGCAGGACTAAATATTTTTTAGGCCATCCCTGACAGGTGTTTGTCTAACCTACTCTTAAAAATCTCCAATGATGGAGATTCCCCAACCTCCCTAGGCAATTTATTCCAGTGCGTAACCACCCTGACAGTTAGGAAGTTTTTCCTAATGTCCGAACTAAACCTCCCTTGCTGCAATGTAAGCCCATTGCTTCTTGTCCTATCCTCAGAGGTTAAGGAGAACAATTTTCCCCTCCTCCTTGTAACAACCTTTTCTGTACTTGAAAACTGTTATTATGTCCCCTCTCTGTCTTCTCTTCTCCAGACTAAACAAACCCAATCTTCCCTCATAGGTCATGTTTTCTAGACCTTTAATCATTTTTGTTGCTCTTCTTTGGACTTTCTCCAATTTGTCCACACCTTTCCTGAAACGTGGTGCTCAGAACTGGACACAATACTCCAGTTGAGACCTAATCAGCGCGGAGTAGAGCGGAAGAATTACTTCTCGTGTCTTGCTTACAACACTCCTGCTAATACATCCCAGAATGATGTTCGCTTTTTTTGTAACAGTGTTATACTGTTGACTCATATTTTGCTTATGATCCACTCTGACCCCCAGATCCCTTTCCGCATTTCCCATTTTGTATGTGTGCAATTGATTGTTCCTTGTTAAGCGGAGTACTTTGCATTTGTCCTTATTGAATTTCATCCTGTTTACTTCAGACCATTTCTCCGGTTTGTCCAGATAATTTTGAATTTTAATCCTATCCTCCAAAGCACATGCAACCCCTCCCAGCTTGTATCATCCACAAACTTTATAAGTGTGCTCTCTATGCCATTATCTAAATCATTCATGATCTAAATGTGAAGCAGACATGAGGACTTCATTAGAAAAAAAGTTTCCAGCCCTTATGATTGGGAGAAATAATTCCAAATGGGAACCAAATGTAAACCAATACAGTGTTGTTTTTCTGAGTTTGCAGACAGCCTGAAACAGTAGTTAACCTGCCCCTATTCATTTAAATAGGAATGTTTAACTCTGAAGCCCAATGTGACTATTTCATTTTCAACACTGTTGACTATTTCTCCACTTATCATTTTAGTGGATGTATCTAGATAATATACATATCCATCATAGTTGGATGAAGTGAGATATTTTGGGGCAGGTGATAGCTAAGAAACAAGAGTATTGAATCAGAAATTCAGACCTTCCCCACATTCCAGAAAATTTCTTGATAATTCCAACCTTGCCCAAAAAGGGAAGGGAAAGAAGAGATCCATTGTTAATATCCTCGCTAGGTGCCGAAAAACCAAACAGTCTACTATACTTCCTCAGTGCCCAAAGTCCCAACTGCCCCTTACTGAGTCGAGAAAACTACCATCTTATCCCTTGACTGTTTTAGGTATTACTATTATTATTTCTATAAATCTGTCAGCACAAAAATGTGTGGCAAACTGAAGACTGAAATTTTTGGGGCAGTGTAAAATAATTTAATATCAAAATAAAAAATAGGAGGAATTATATGCTGATTGTATTACTCAGCCTCACACTTAATTCAGCATAAACTTCAATCTGTTACATTTACCTGAAGCTGCTGTAGAATTTCCAAGCTGCCATCAAATACAATAATGGCGTGTGAAGAAACCTGGTGACCTTGCCAAAGAATACAGGCCCAGCTTGCCACAGGATCCATGAGGCTTTGAATACACAGATTTAGTTACACAGGAATACATTTGGTTTACAGGTAGACAATTAACACTTGATGATTCAATAGTAATGTTAGAATTCTAGTACTGTCATTCATTCCAAATAATGTATCCTGTCCTATCAGGTGACAAGGACTGCTTGTGAAGAGCTGAGCACTGACTCAGAACTTTACAAGAGATGCTCAGCAGCTGGTAGGATCAGTCTCAATATCTGTACAGCAGAACCTCAGAGTTATGAACAGCAGAGTTATGAACTGACCAGTCAACCACACACCTCATTTGGAACCGGAAGTATACAGTCAGGCAACAGCAGAGACTAAAAACAAAAACAAAAAAAAACAGTAAAAACCCAAATACAGTACAGTACTGTGTTACATGTAAACTACTAAAAGAATAAAGGGGAAGTTTAAAAAAGATTTGACAAGGTAAGGAAACTTTCTGTGCTTGTTTCATTTAAATTAAGATGGTTAAAAGCAGAATTTTTCTTCTGCATAGTAAAGTTTCAAAGCTGTATTAAGTCAATGTTCAGTTGTAAACTTTTGAAAGAACAACCATAATGTTTTGTTCAGTTACAAACATTTCAGAGTTATGAACAACCTCCATTCCTGAGGTGTTCATAACTCAGGTTCTACTGTAGTTGATTGCCCTGCCCACCTCCCCACCAACAAAACTTCTTTGTATTATTATGGAAAATCTCTTTCTAATTATCTAGCTTTTTCTCTTCCCTAACAAGTCTCTCTTTATTTCACTTCTGGGACCACTCTAAAAGCATCCTTTGGGGTTCCAGATTAATCAGAACAAATCTCTATCCATGCCTCTCAATTCTTAGGCCAGATCTACACTCAAAAGTTAGGTTGACCCAGCTACATCGCTCAGGGGTGTGAAAAATCCACACCCTTTGCGACATAGTTAAGCCAACCTAAGTCCTGGTATAGACAGTGCTAGACAGCACTATGTTGACAGAAGAATTCTTACATCGATGTAGCTACTTCCTCTTGGAGGTGAATTAACAACAGTATGGAAGAACCCTGCTGTTGCTGGAGGGTGTGTCTATACCGGGGTAGGCAACCTATGGTATGTGTGCTGAAGGCGGCACGCAAGCTGATTTTCAGTGGCACTCACACTGCCGAGGTCCTGGCCACCGGTCCGGGCCACCGGTCCGGGGGCTCTGCATTTTAATTTAATTTTAAATTAAGCTTCTTAAGCATTTTAAAAACCTTATTTACTTTACATACAACAATAGTTTAGTTATGTATTATAGACTTCTAGAAAGAGACCTTCTAAAATGTATTACTGGCACGCGAAACCTTAAATTAGAGTGAATAAATGAAGACTCGGCACACCACTTCTGAAAGGTTGCCGACCCCTGGTCTATACGAAAGTGCTACATGGTGCAGCTGCAGCACTGCAGCTGTGTAACTCTAGCAGTTTAAGTGTAGACATAGCCTTAGTAGCTGTGGTGCATGCTATACTTTGGGTTGATATTTCCTGCTCTGTACAGTCCTGCCTCGTTGTGCATAGATTCATCTTCATTTTATACTCTCCATCCTTACCTCTGCAGCCTGTCCTGTCAAGCTGTGCAGGATTCCAATTTGGATCACTACACCTCTACCCTGATATAACGCAGCCCGATATAACACGAATTCGGATATAACGCGGTAAAGCAGCGCTCTGGGGGGGGGGGGGGAGGAGGAGACTGCGCACTCTGGCAGATCAAAGCAAGTTCAATATAACGCGGTTTCACCTATAACGCGGTAAGATTTTTTGGCTTCCGAGGACAGCATTATATTGAGGTAGAGGTGTATTTGCTTTATGATAACTTTTTTCCATTCTCTCTAAAGTGAATTTAGAGCTTGTGAAAGATATCAGACAGCCAGCACTGGGCATGAAGTTCTGTCCTAATCCACAAAATGGATAAAGAATTGGCAGTTACAGTGCAGAATTGTCTACTTCATATATGTGCCTGAAAAGTGACCTCCAGGGTCCCCATCTAGGAATCCGAGGATAGATCAACCCCAGTACTCATTCTGTCCTTGAATTTTCTGCGGAGACTTTCATCAATTGTGTCTGCATCCGAAGAAGTGGGCTGTAGCTAGGGTGACCAGATGTCCCGATTTTATAGGGACAGTCCTGATTTTTGGGTCTTTTTCTTATATAGGCTCCTATTACCCCCCCACCCCCACCCCGATTTTTCACATTTGCTGTCTGGTCACCCTAGCTGTAGCCCACGAAAGCTAAAGCTCTAATAAATTTGTTAGTCTCTAAGGTGCCACAAGTACTCCTGTTCTTTTTGTTCTGGTAGTGTTTTTTGTGACGTGGGTACCCCCACAGACCTCTCTACCCCCTCACTGACTCCTCACCTCTCTATACCCCCCCACTGACTCCCCGCCCCCCTATGTCCACCCCCACAGACCTCTCTACCCCACACTGACTCCCCACCTCTCTATACGCTCCCCACACTGACTCCCCGCCCCCTACGTCCACCTCCACAGACCTCTCTACCCCACACTGACTCCCCACCTCTCTATACACCCCCCACACTGACTCCCCACCCGCTATGTCCACCTCCACAGACCTCTCTATACCCCCCCACTGACTCCCCACCTCTCTATACCCCCCACACTGACTCCCCACCCCCCTACATCCACCCCCACAGACCTCTCCACACCACACTGACTCTCCACCCCTCTATACGCCCCCACACTGACTCCCCGCCCCCTACGTCCACCCAGAGACGCCTGTACCCCCACACGCACGCTGACTCCCCCACGCCTCCACAGACGTCTCTAACCCCCTCGGGACTACATTTCCCAGGCTGCCCTGGGCCGACGCGGCCCCGTGGTGTTCCCGGCGCTTCTCGTTGCCAGGCGGGGAGGCCCATTCGGCTGGCTGCGGGGTAAGATGGCGGAGGGGGTGCTGAGCCCCGGGGTGAACCTGGAGGCCTTTTCCCAGGCCATCGCCGCCATCCAGGCGCTGCGCTCCAGCGTCACCCGGGTGTTTGACTGCCTGAAGGACGGGATGCGGAACAAGGAGACGCTGGAGGGCCGCGAGAAGAGCTTCGTCGCCTGCTTCCAGGAGAGCCTGCACTCGGTCAGCCGGGACTTGAGGTGCGTGCGGGGCCGGGGGCGGCTGCTCGCCGGGCCGGGCTAGGGGGCCGAGACCTGGGGGCGACGGGAGCTGAGGGGACGCGGCACGCTGGAGAGATGGTGGGCAGAGCCTCGGAGCCAGGTGTGAGCGGGGGAGCCACCCCGGGGTGCCCGGTACTCGGAGGGGAGCTGGGGCCTGAGGCGAGAGCCTGGTTTCGGGGAAGGGAGGCTGGGCCGGGTACAGCCAGGATTGGAAGGGGCACCCTCAGCTGGAACCATCCCGTGAACCAGCGAGCCCCTGGGGCTCCCGCCTCGGGCGCGGCACCGTCCGTGTCACTGCTCTTTGCGCGGAAAAAGCGGGGAGAGAGATTTTAAATAGGAAATGTGATTAGACAAGCTCAACAAGGTGGGTGGAGGGCTGGCCGTTACCTTTCACTCCTGCCTTGACATTGACTTGACTTGAAGTTGAACGTCCACTTAGTTTGGGGGAAACAAGCTTATGTCAGGGCTAGGACCAGTTGGATGTGTTACTGGCGCAAATGTTTCCCCTGCAGCGTTTGCAATCAAATAAAAATAAAAAATCTCTTAGCACTAAGAACCTCAGAGTGAAACTGAGGGCAAGTGAGTGACACTGAACAGAATCTGCCTTTTTAGGTTTGGACCATGAAAAAGTAAACAAAGAGTGTAAATAGAAGTAGATTAGATTTTCAGAATTCTTTCTGTTTTAATAGGTGTTAGTAAGTAACTTTTTGTTTGTGTTTTAAAGTTAACAGCATCTCTTTTAAAAGCTACATTTCAAATTCATCCTGAAGGTTGAGTTTTGATAGGGTACATCAGAACTGAGAGGTGGGGAGCCCAGTTATCAGTTGTGTGGCACCTAACTGACCTAATTCCCACTGAAGTTAATGAGAGTTAGGCACCTTTGAGGATCAGGGCCTTAGTTTATCAACTCTTTGGTGCAGGGACTGTCTTTTTGTTCTGTTTGTACAGCACCTAGTGCCTAAGATTTCAAAGGGGTCTGCACCTCCTTTTGAATTTTTTTAGGGCTCCACAAATGAAAAAAAAGTAGAAAACCACTGACCTAAGTGAAAGAGGAGAAATTTGTGGGATACACTAGTTTAACAATGAGGAGTACTTGTGGCACCTTAGAGACTAACACATTTATTTGGGCATAAGCTTTTGTGGGCTAAAAGTGGGTTTTAGACCATGCAAGCTTATGCCCAAATAAATGTGTTAGTCTCTAAGGTGCCACAAGTACTCCTAGTTGTTTTTGCTGATACAGACTAACATGGCTAGCACTCTGAAACTAGTTTAACAGTGATGCTAAACTTTGTTCGTAGGATAGGAAGCCATTGAAATTATTTCCCCCCACCAAATCTTATATTTTTATACAAATAAGAAAAGTAACTCTCAACGAATGTACATTAATCTAAGTGGCTGTTTGTTCTGCTTTTGCCTTTGTGCTCCTATGCATCTGCTATTTTCATTTGAACATAGAACCTGATCCTGCAAAGGGATCAATAGTTATAATAATAATAATTAATACAATACAAGGAAGCTAGCTAAGAGCTACTTGAACAGATCCCTTTACAAGACCAAGGCCTCAGACTGTAAGCTGTTTTCGGCCAAGATTTTGCCTTTATTTGTTTTGTAAAGTGTAGTGCTGTAAAAGTTATAAATAATTTCACTGGCTCTAAACATTCAGTAACTTCTCTGTAGACTAGGGAAAATCATATAATTTCGAAACCTAGGGTAACCAAGAACTCAGTCCAGACAAGTGACATTTTATTACTTACTGCTCTTCCGTATGAGCTGCTGTGTTGCACTTAAATCAATATGATCATAGTGAGGCTGTGAAGGTAACTAGCTTCCTACTTGATTCCTTGTAAACAAGAAAATTAAAGATGCAGATAAATTGGAGGGCTTTCTCCACTACTTTGCTAAATTTATATTTTGACAATACTCAGCTGACTTTTTTTTTTCCCCTTCCACACACACGGAAACTGCATTTTGGGAAGTTCCAAAATTGTGCCACTTTTTTTTTTTTATTAGCCAACCAAATTTGATGACAAAGTGTCTGTCAGTAAGTTACCTGAAATATTTTCCTGTCTCACATCTTAGCTAGCGAAGGTATTCCCACCCATTTCTATAAATATCTAATGATTTTTTCTGAAGTTTGCAACATAATTGGATAGATATCATTTTTATTGTTTATTATTTAACAACCAAAAGTGAGAGAGGTGCTTTAGACACGATAGCATATTTAAATTACTGAATGAAACAAGGATCTGATCAAAAGCCTGTTGAAGTCAATGGACTTTGGATAATGCCATTAAAAGGCAATTTATGTTTAATGTTACTACTGTGAGTAATCCCACTTATTTCAGTTTGTCTACTTTCAGTAGTAAAGCTAGCACATGCCTAAATGTTTGCAGGATGGAGCCTTAAGGTGGTGTGGGACATGTAAGTCAGAGGGAATGATAGTTAAGGCTACGTTTTTGTCATGGGTATTTTTAGTAAAAGTCATGGACTGGTCACGGGCAGTAAACAAAAATTCACGGCTCGTGACCTGTCCATGACTTGTACTATATAGCCGTAACTAAAATTTGGGTGGAGGGCCGTGGGTACTCGGGGCGGTCCGGGTGCACTGCTGGTGCTGGGGGAGGTGGCCCAGGACCCCTGCTGATGCTGGGGGGGTTGGCGGGGCTGGCAGGCTCCCTACCCAGCTCCACGTGTCCCTGCAGCTTCCATTGGCTGGGAACCACCAGTGCAGGCAGCGTGTAGAGCCCCATGGCTCTGCCTAGGAACTTCAGGGCCATGCCAGTGGGAACTGGGGAGCCTGCACCCTCCAACCCCCTGCCCTTAGCCCCCTCCCACACACCCAAACTGCTGTTGCTACCCAGGGGTTGCCTGGCTTGGGCAGTCTCTGAGCCAGCATTGGCCGCTGCAGAAGTCATGGAGGTCACAGAAAGTCATGGAATCTGTGACCTGCGTGACAGACTTGCAGCCTTAATGATAGTTTATGAAGAAGGATGATGTTGCAGCAGGGAAACTGCTTGGGTCCCTTGACTATTTGTTCCTTTATTTTTCAGTTTATGTTGATAAACAACCTTGACTAATGTTTAATCAAGGCTTTTGTATGTGATTTATTTTTTTATATAGTATCCAAAAGTGAGGGAGGTGCTTTATAGGCATATATGACAACAGGTCGCTTTCCTAGAGAGCTGACAACCTAAATGGACAGAATACAGGCAAAGAGGAAAAGAATTGCAAAGGCAATATTCCCTCCACTTTTAGTATTTTCCCTTTTTAATTTTGATATTTTCAAGTATATTATTGTTCTCCTTGTTCTTCAGCTTTGGATCCTTCATTTGGCTTCTCTCCTGCTAAGAATTTCTCAAATCACTGCGTTAAGGGCTGAATCCTGCTCTTAATTCAGTGGGAGTTTTGTTGTTGGCTTCAATGATAGCAGGATTCGGCTTTCACCCTTCAAAGGAAAAGGCACCTGATTATGGCTGTCATTTGTAATGTTGTATTTCAGCACTATGGAAAATTTCTGGGTTTATAAAGATTATGGGATATTTAAAATATGCATTAACTTTTTATCACTAAATGTGATGTTTGATAAATGAGATGTAAGCAGCAAAAACTAAACTTAAGCACTATAGTAGGAATATTTTGGGGGTAACAATAATAAACCATAGTGTTTCAGTTTAGTAGTATTTTATATAGATCTAGAAGTGTGCATGGCATTTGTAAAAATATGATACATCCCTGCCCTGAGAATTTATGAATTAAAGACTTCTTCCATGCATTAATAAGCTTTTCAGGATCTGCTGCAGAATCAGGTCCTGCATTATTACCTCTGTTTATTTAAGGGAAAGAACTTTTAAGTTCCAATACCTCAATTAAATAGTGTGGGACCTGCCTACTTGAGAGAGGCCACTTCTCTGGCCTTGTCTACATTACTGGCTAAATTGGCACTGCTGCGCTAGATGCAGCAGTGTCCATTTAGTGGGTCTGGTGAAGACGTGCTAAGCGCTCTTCCACTGATTTGTGTACTCCATCTCCCTGAGAAGCGTAAGGGAAGTCGGCAGGAGAGTGCCTCCCGTCGACACAGTGCAGTGTAGACACTGCGGTAAGTGGATCTAGCTATGTTATTCATATAACTGAAGTAGTGTAACTTAGATCGATTTACTGTGGGAGTGTAGACCAGCCCCCTGTCGTACTGCAGCAATTACAGTCAGGGAGGTACTCAAGCTGGGGGGCTGTTGGTTCAAAGTGAGGGTGCTGTTTAAAGGACATTCTCCAAGAGTGCCCCTGGTTTTTGGAATTTCTACCAACCCTTGTCCAAAATATTCTGAATCTTCAGGACATGTTACAAAGCCCCATCTGTTTACCCAGGTTTTTGGGGAGGGAAAAGTATTGTTGTTTGGGGGTGTGGGTCATTTGTGACTCTTTGGTTAATGCTGGTGATTAAATGCTTGTCAAATTGCCTTGAGCTTTGGACAAGCATTTTTAAATTTTTATGTCTACATTGATTTATTTTTTTTAAATTGTGACATGTGTAAGGACCATATCTTACATGCACACTTGATTGTTCACTCCACACTATCTGCAGATCTTACATAAAAGGTGTTTGTTTTTCTACTTCTAGTGAACTGGAACGTCTGAGCAATCTAGTAGGCAAACCATCTGAGAACCATCCTCTCCATAATAGTGGATTGTTGAGCCTAGATCCTGTACAGGACAAAACTCCTCTCTATAGTCAACTACTTCAGGCCTATAAATGGTCAAACAAGGTAAAATATATGTATCAAATTGCTAATGAATAGATCTTTTGAAGACTCTGAAGTAATTAAATAATAGGTGGGGTATTTGGTATGCATTGGTATATAATGTTTGGTCTGCTACAAAGGCAGAACCCTATGCATTTCACATTATCAAGGCTGCAGAACTTATGAAACAGAATTTAAGCTTTAATTTATTTTAAAGTTTTTAATTGTTTGTGAAGATAATCTTCCAAATATGAACTGATGTTGTATTGTCATTGTAATGGGGTGTGGAGGGCCAGGTGGTCAAGTGGTTGGAACTCTTGACCACCTGCCCCTTGCTTCTCTGGTCAAGGTACTCAGTCTTTAAGTCAGTGGGGTAGGGGGACCTGGGCCCTCCCACTCCACCAGGTCCCAGCCCAGTGCCCTGTGTGAGTCAACCCCTGAACAGGGGACTTCCCAGCGGGGAGTCTGTCTACTGTCCTGGGTTGCTTCCTATTGCTGTCCCTTCAGTTTGTGGGGTGGCTCCTATAATCCAAGTTGCTGTGGTGGCTTCTCTCTAAGTAGCATCCCCTTGTGGACCTTGGGTGGTGTCCTGCTGCGGTCCCAGATTCCTCTGGGCAGGGCAGCCATAAGTTTGGCAGAGCTGGAACCCCCCAAGGTCTCTGTGCTTTAGTCACCCAGTTATCTCTTAGGCCCGCTGCTCTGAAGTCTCTTTCACGGTCTCTTTTAACCAAGGAGACCATTCTTATTTCCTGCCTTGGCTGGCAGGCTAGTGATCCTTCCTCTCAGGTAGGGAGGCAGCTAGCTCCTGTCTCTTTGCCAGTCAGCCCTGAACTGAACCAGGTTCTCTCCTTTTTTTCCCCCTCCAGGCCTGGCGCTGGCTGCAAGTACAATGGGGCAGGGTTAACTGGGCCCAGAGGTCCTCTTTAACACCTTCTGTGCTGGCAGGCAGTTTCTTCGCTTCATCAGAGTCATCTGCAGAACTGCCCACATTTCTCTTGGTGGGGTGTAACTCTGAAACCTAATAATAACTTTGTCTCGTCTATTCAAACTGTTGATCATTTTAGCACAAATATCCAGCTAATAATGCCCTTATTTGTCCTTGGAGGAAGTATGAGACTTTGTGGCAGAAGGCAGTAGGATGCTGAGGTGGAGAACTAGGAGTTTAAGTCCCTTCCAAACCTCCTTGCGAGAGAGAAACTGGAGATGCATCCCTTTCCCATTGCCAAAAGCCTCACCTGCCTCCCATGCCTTCCCAAATGCCAAAACTGTCCCCTGTCTTGCAGCTGAAACTTCCTGCTTCACACTTCCCTGATAATTATTGGTATGTACCTCTGTACTGTAAATATAAACATCTGTTCTATATTTACCACTTCTGGACTGTATACATTAAATTGAATAGCAAAATAAACCCCACAAGGAATACTCTACTGATCATATTGTGAATTTTCATTTTTAATTCAATACAATCTTCTATTTTAATTTATCTGTAGTGCTACAGAATTTCTAGTCTGATGCAAAACTCAGTGTTAGTTTAATTTAAAGTGTGATTTCTTTTTTCCCCCCCTAAACTGATTTTTTCTGTTTAAAGTGTAGTTATCATCAGCGGTTTGACTTTCTTACTTAGCAGACCTACTTCCTGGGTATAGTCAGAGACATAAAACCCCCTTACTGAGTTTTGTTTTGTTGACAAATTTAAAATGAAATACAAAATCAAGCCCAATCCCTCTCTCCAGGCTTGGGGGCTTCCAGTGGGTTTTTCAAGCAAATGTTGCCAACCTGTTATACATATCTACTTACTTTAGAAAGTATCTTTGTTTTAATAACAAAAATTACTTTGTACCCTTGTGAGCACTCCGGAGCCATTACAACTAGGGGAGAGTGTGAGGTTGATTTGTGTATGGCATATTGTTCGTTACTGGTAAGAGAGTCTGCAACTGGAACTTAGCTAATAATTCTGATGATGCGCAAGAAAGAGCAGAATCCATCTCTTTTACATAGCTGTGTAGGTTCTGTAGCAGTATCAGGAATAAAAATTAGCAAAAATTATTTTGGGCCGTAAAGTAAGCAGTTATATGTTCCAGAAGTAGACGATTTCTTACTGGTGATGCCTGACCAAGAAAGACTTTCAGATTCCAGGATGAATTTGGAAGGTGACTTTTCATTTGTAAACTGAGCAAATTGATCTAGTCTTATTAAGACCCACAGAGCCCCATTGTCATTTTTGCAATAATTTTTCAGAGTGCAAATGCATGTTAACATTTTATAAATTAGGTGGAATTTAGTGCTAATAGATACTTGTCTTTTGGGAGAGGGGATTTTTTTTTTAGTGGAAACATATTGTACAAATCTAGTCTATAATAAATGCAAAATTTATTTATTTAACTAGTTATTGTCTGCTTGATGCATCTCTAAGCATTACTAACTTCCTTTCCTGAGTTTCTTGTAATCTGCAGTCACCTCCTGCTGTCTTTGCAGCACTTGGCACTGGTATATAGATTACCTTAGTTACTAACAGCAGATCTGTCACCCGTGTGACAGCTTTAGCCATCCAGTGGCTTTGCCTGTAGCTGCAAAGATTCTAATGGTGTTCAAGCATGCTGGTGCTTAATTTTTCTTCATTGATAAACATGTGTTGTGAATAAATGTAATTAGTATAACTTTAAAATATGTCTTTGGCCACCTCCTCTCCTACTATATGTGTTCCCAGTTTGGAAGGGAAGTTTCAGTAGCGGTAATGTGTGGATGAACTTTCTCTATCTGCATTTAATTTTTAATTTGTGACCCCTTTGTGGGTTGCTTGTTGTATTTTTGATGAGATGAGGGCATTTCCCTCTCCCTTTTTCTTTTGATGGTTCATGCATTACTTATTACACGAATAATCACTTGGTTGCTTGTGGAAGATAAAGAAAGGTGGGGCATGTGTGTGTGTGCGCGCACATGCGCTAGGGTAGGATTCCAAAAGACATCCATGAAGCACAGGGAAAGCACTTGTAAAAGCCTTCTGCTGTTGCATGGAGCCATACATACCCGTTTAACTTTTAAAACCATGGGAATTTAGGTAGTAGACTAATATATATGATAAAATATCAATAATAAGTGAGTTACCTTTCGGGAGAAAAGTAGTGAAAATACACTATATCTTAATTCATTTTTAAATGAATAGATTTGCAATACTTTGTGTATGGGAATGTTTTATTTTATAGACCTCAACAGAAAATTCTCACTTTGAAATCTAAATATTAAAATGGGAAATTAAGGATTCCCTTGACAATTTTAGCTTCATTTTATCCATCAAGTGTGAATGTGTATAACTGTGGTTAATGAATATTATGTGGAGGCCCACATTTCAAATGGCAATTAGTGTCTTAAGGCTTTGGCCTGGGGCCATGTATTTAGTTTATACTTAATAGTTGTGGTTTTGCAGAGATTTACCCCAAGAATTTACTTTATTGTTCCCCTGAACCACAAAACCTGTTCCTTCTAGACCTGAGCAGCTAAGGTTTGCCTGCTCCGGGGCTACAGAAGATTATAATGAAAGAATTAATTCTTTCCCTAGAGAAGAGTTATCTTGGCTGCTCTTTATTAACACCTGCTATCTTGATATTTACTTATTGTAGTTTTTGCAGATGGTAAAGTTGTACATGTAATAGAGACAGCTGTGTTCTTTGGGAACACAAAACAGCTTGTTAAATGTATTAATTAAACACACATGAATCTTCAAAAGAACTTTACTTTTACAGGTGTTGCCTAGCAGAGCTTACAAATTTTAGCCGGTATAAATATTGAAAGTTGAAACTGATCATTTATAAGGGAGGAATTAGATGGCTTTTTGTTTGCTTTGGCTAATGACTTATTGTTTTAAGTAATGGCAGAAATCATATAGCTCAATTGAGTTAATTCCTGGTCCTAGAGCTCATGGAGACAAGAGATGTCTCCATTAGTCAGTATTTAGGTCTAATATATGGAGTTATATATATTTTACCATTTCTTTAAGAATGGAAGCGAAGCTTTTAATTATAATTGAAGTACCATTTCCCAAATTGACCTTCCTGTGCATTCTGATTTAACAAGAAAAGAATTAAGCATCTTCCTGTAGGTGAAATGCTGATCAGATGTTGGTAAGTTATGGTGCTCCTTGGAGCCAGCAGTTATCTTTTTAGGACTCTTTGAGCTCTGCCTAATGATTAGAAATTGTTTTCTGTTTCAGTAATCATGTACATATGGACAGTTGCATTTTTGTACTTTGCTCTGCCAAGCAGTTTAGAAATCCAAGATTACAGTGAATGTTTCAAGGATCCTGGCATGTGCATGTGTGGTCTGATATTACTTAGACCACTTAGCACTTCACCTGCAGAATAATACTTTTCATTGTTTTCTAGTGTGCATCCCTGTATTACGTTAGAATTCACAGAAAAATCTTATAGGAAGATAGTACTGCAATTATAATTTTACACTTGAGGAACTGGTTAAAAATCATTTAAGTTAGACTGAAATACTGACTAATAGAGACATTTTATATCCATATATGTTTCATACAAAAATTATATTAAAATTACATTAAGGTGGCAAAGCCAAGTGTTCAAAAGTTAGGAAAGGCCAGTATGAAGATTGCCTGTGCAACCTTAACTCTGACTCCTTGTTTGTAAGCATTGTATTAGCTTTTAATTATATGATCATATACTATTTTTTACACAGTACCCTGCCTGATTCAGTGCATAGGAAGAGGGGTGTTCAGAAATTGAGGCAACTGTTTAATACTTACATTTACCATTCATTGTATACTCCCATATCTTATTTACTTCATGCTGTCCAAATGCTGCACTGAGTATGGAATATTTTCATGGTTTTTTCTGTTGTGCTCTCAAATGTTAATGAATTCATCTTTACAACTTCCCTGTGAAGAAGGGAAGTATTGTTATCCCCATTTTATAAGTAGGGAACTGAAGCACGTTGAGATTTAGGCCAAAATTTACAAAAGTGCCTACTGACTTTGGGTGCCCAAGATGCTGGTAGCCTATGTTTTCAGAGGTGCTGAGCACCTGCAACTCCTATTGACTTCAGTTGGAATTGAGTGCTCAGCAGTCTTGAAAATTACACCCTAGGGAGATGTCTCAGGTAGAGCTCCCCAAAAATGAACCATCAGTGACTACCTCTGCAAATTTTGTTTTAAATGACTAATCTAACATCACATCTGTGACAGAACTCTTTTCTCCTGGATCTCAGTCCAGTGCCTTAACTGCAAGGCCTGTATGCCCCATCTTCCTGTTGAACATATTTAATTTTCTGCTGCAAATGAGGCCAGGGACCTACGGATAACAGCTTCATTCACTAAGCAACCCTGCCTTGTGTGCTGTCCATTCTGTGCACTGAATGATGCAGTGGTCTTGTGGAAAAAAGTAGGTGATTGTCTAATTAAAGTCTGTTTTATAAGGTATACACAATTATATTGGATACATGACTTCTAGGCTAATTTAATTTTAATCTATTAAAGCTTGTAATATAATAGCTATCATCCCAGTTGTAGCAATGTTTGAATTTGGAATACATTTAGCATCTTCTCTGAACATTTGAGCTCCACCTCATTCTTTGAGTCGGATGTACCTTTGATCCTTCATCCGCTGCTTCTGTGAGGTTATTGCTTGTTCTGTATATTTATCCATCCTCCTTGCCCTTGGGGTGTCATTTGTGTACCCTAGCCCTGTGCATGCCCAAGGCAATGCCTGTTAAGGTATATCCATTGATTCCATTGGAACAGTAAATGTGTTGCATACTGTATGTCGATGGCGTAGGTGAACACTTTCATAGGAAAAATGCTTCTTATCTTAAAGGGACGTTTTCAAGTAGTTAATGCCCAAGGTTTGACCTTTTTAAAATTAATCATCTGGTAGAGAATTTTTGCTGCTTTGAAGGGAGTGTGGAGAGGCACTATGTCTGTCTAACCCCCATCAACCCCTATTCCTGGTGGTCTTAAAGTTGTATGGCTGCTCTGTAGCAGCAGACTTAAACATTGTTCCTGGAGTTGTTAAAATTAATCTTGCTAGTAACAAAATTCCTAATGCGTAAACCAGAACAAAGTCTTGTAAACACTTTCAGCAGGGAAAGAAGTTGAATTTTCAGACTTTCAGTGGATGTTGCATAATGCAGTGTGTGTGGTGTGAAATTTTTGAAAGAAACATAGCATATATTCAAGAGAATAATTACATATTTCACTTTGAATTAAAACACAGAAATAAAGCACTATACTATTCTACAGTGGTTATATGATACATTTTTTATTATGCCTAAAGTGATGCTTCCAAATTTTCATTCTTGTGACATGTACAAGGATGGGTGGTAATGGTGGTAGTTAGAACAGAATCAAGATTGCATTAGAAAATTCTGTTAATGGTATACTTGGGGAGGAAATATTATGTAGTAGTTAGAACAAGTGACTTGAAATCAGAGTTCTGAAATCTGCCACTGACTGGCTGTATGATTTAAGGCAGATTACTTAATTGCTCAGTTTAACCATCTGTATAAGGAAGATTATAGCTACTAGACCTTGAGATGTAATTGATATATGTAAAGCATTATAAGACCCTTAAATAAAGGGTGGTGTGCAAGTGCAAATTATTAGGAATTCATTTTAAAACACCAGATTCTCTAATACAGAGTGTGAAGTTAAATTGAACCAAGATCGAAAATATTACTGTTAATCTGCGTATTGGACTTGAGAAACTATTGACATGTTGTAGATTTAATATTTATTTGATAATTTTCTTTCTAAAATGCTTACATTATTTTATCCATAGTATTTTACAGAAATTTAAATATCTAACTTTAGTGTTAATTACCATTAATGAGTTAAAATGATTTTGTCACTTGAGAAAAGAGAAATTACATGTTCCTTTTCTGTTTATTAAATTACCGTGTTTCCTTCTAAATTATTTGTGTAGATTGTGTTAGTTGCACGCCTCAAAAAGGAAATCAATAGAGCCTTATAGAGATATTCCAGACTTGTTAGCCTGTCCTTGGTAGCTTAGTATCGATTAGACACAAATATTGGGCTTAACGGCAGTAAAATGCCATTAAATGTTAACCATAATACTAGAGGAACACTGTTGAGGTAATTTTTTTCTTCTTGATTGTAAAGTGAAGCACTCTTTCCAAGGAACATTAATTTTAATTGGTGGATGCGCTCAAACATTTTGAATTTAATGCAGTTTTACAGTAGAATGGGCAATGTAACTGAATTATTATGTTGGCAGTTCTTTGGAAACTGGCATATAGCCAAGATGTTGTACTTTAGGGACTTCATCCTATAAAAATGCAGGGTTGTATTGTTTTGACATGCTGTTATGGGGGATCCAGCTTTTTCTGTAGAGATTTCATTCATCCAGAGGGGAAATGTTTTGCTTTTAACCTATTGTAACATCAGTTGGGTGATACATGTGTCTGGCATATTGAGAAAACTTTATTATGATAGCTTAACTGCCTGGGAACTAATTGCTGAAGCCCAGTGCTTCTGAAGTTACTCTTGAAGAGCTATCTTTGCTGTTCAGGATACAAATGGTAATGTCATTAGTAGATTTTTGGCTCTTGACATACTTGATGAGCAGGATGGTGGTCCAGAAAAGTGCCTGTTTAGGGGAAATATTTTAAATGATCAAACCTTGGAGTTGGTACTCCAGTCAATGGAGGAGCAGTTGACAATAACACCAGTAGAGCTTAAACACTTCTGTTGGTAGGATCTTATGGTTAAGACCTAGACTAGGAGTTTGGGCCCTTGAATTCCATTCCTGCCTTGCTTACTAATTTTCTTTGTAATCTTGGATATGTCAGCAAAATCTCTGTGCCTCAACTTTCTCAAGAAGTGTAAAACGATATAATAATACTTAGCCAACTTCCTGGGAGAGTTTTGGGTCAAATGTGTGTAAAGTGCATTGAAATCCTTGTGCAGAAGACACTCTATAGATGCCAAGTATTAACCAGTTAGTCACTAATCTTGTTCATTTGTCTGGCAGCTTGAAAAATGCCCTTCTAGGTTTCTAATTCTTTACAATTTTAGGCAAATATTTTGGTGAAATGCCTTTAGTCTTCTGAATTCAATTTTCTGAATATTCTGACTTTGAAGGATTTAGGGAAGAGATGATTACCTTATCCCATCCAACTGCCATAGGTATTAATTGTTCCTTTGTGCTCTACCAGGGGGATAGTTAGTGCCATTATTCCTAGATTTGACTCAGTGACCAGCAGAGGGGTGGCAAAATTCAGGTGGAGCATAAATTCTCTCGGTGATTTCAGTGTTAGTGGGTAACATGGAGGGAAGACCATCAGATAAAATGTTTATGCCAGAAATTGTCAACAACTTTGCAATAACAAAAATGTCACTGGAGGAGGAAAAATAATTGGCTAAAGGGTCACCAAGATTCTAAGGGTTTTTTAGAAAAGTGAGAAAATTATTTGGAAAATTACTGTGATGATCATTCAAGAGGGCGATAGGGGTGGAGGATGAAGCTGGAAATTGCTGAGTATAGTGCAGTATTTACTCTTCCTAGGAAAAACACCTGCTAGAGCAGTAATTGGGGAAGAAAGAGGCAAGTAGGAAGAGTAGGACTAAATCAGTTATGCCCATTTATTTTTGGTGAAGGATAATTTTTTAGTGATTCATACAGGAGATTGGAAGTCAGGTCTCCTGTGTTCGGCTCCTGACGCTGCTTCTGACTTGCTGCGTGATCTTGAGCAAATCACTTAATCTCTTTGGGATCCTGTCACCTACCTACTTCACTGGCACGGAGACTTAATTCATCTCTCTAAAGCACTTTGAGACAATCCGCTCGGGAGTGTATATATAACTACAAAATATCATTCTCTGACATCTGATAAATAATTTTTAAAAAAAGGAAACAAATTTAAAGGGAAAGAAATTCCTAACTTCACATGAACATTGAGCTATATGGTGGCTACTGTTGAAAAGTGCACAGAAGTATTCCTGCAGGCTCCTGCTCAACAGGATAGTGCATTGTAATGAAAATTCCCAGAAGGAGACTAGTTACAAAACCAAGAAATTTCTTAAATGAGCCTTTTGTCTCTGAGCATTGCAGGACAATGGGATTCACAGCATTGGTTAAAATCACAGGAACATTTGTTTAATCTGTATGAGCTAAATATGTGACTAGGTCAGGGGTCAGCAACCTTTCAGAAGTGGTGTGCCGAGTCTTCATTTATTCACTCTGATTTAA
Source organism: Chrysemys picta bellii (assembly GCF_011386835.1). Taxonomy (NCBI): domain Eukaryota; kingdom Metazoa; phylum Chordata; order Testudines; family Emydidae; genus Chrysemys; species Chrysemys picta. Next base: position 16,329,843 of record NC_088808.1, on the reverse strand, counting down.
GGTTTCGCGTGCCAGTAATACATTTTAATGTTTTTAGAAGGTCTCTTCCTATAAGTCTATAATAGATAACTAAACTATTGTTGTATGTAAAGTAAATAAGGTTTTTAAAATGTTTAAGAAGCTTCATTTAAAATTAAATTAAAATGCAGAGCCCCCCAGACCGGTGGCCAGGACCCGGGCAGTGAGAGTGCCGCTGAAAATCAGCTTGTGTGCCGCAGGTTGCCTACCCCTGGACTAGGTATAAATATTTTGTGTTTCACAAAATAGGAATCACCTAGTCCGGGTCTTATTAACCAGTTATTCTGGGAATGTCTGCTGCAAAGGGACCACCTATGTTGCAATGTTTAGGCACAATGAGGGTGAGTTAATAGCAGCCATAATTCAGAACTGCCTGGCCTTCCTGGCAGTCTGTTTTTTAACATTAAGGTTCTCATATCCTCTTATGGTGAGTTTAATGTATTCTGAATTATAGAGTCTATTATTGCAGTTCAGTAGACACCTTGATGTCCCACAGATATCATGCTTTTGTAATGTGTGCACCACTGTGCTTTTCCTCTGCACATGGGAACCTGCCAGCTCGTATTTTGTGTTCTCTAAGATGCTTTCTCAGGGCTGACTGCAGGACGGCCTTAAGAAAAATGGTGAGTCTCTGGTGCTTGCCGGTACAACTTGTTCTTTGATTAATTTATCTAATCTAACTATCCTGTTATCAACCTGAGAGGGTAACTTATTCACAAATTACCCTTTAAACATAAAGGCATCTCTCAGATAAGCACCTGTTGATACTTTACAGAAGAGCCATAGTATTTGTTCAACAGATGTGTACGTGAGAAAGAGAATGTTATAGCAACAACACTGGTTTAGAAATTAAAATTCTAGCATTTATCAAAAAACTTGAATACAATATTTATAACAACATTAGTGTTCAATGTTTAATTTGAAAATGAGTCTGAATTTCTTGTGTTTGTGTAAAGTGCCATTTTTACACATCACCCACTTACATGGATAATAACGTTCACTGTTACATTAGATAGAATTAAAATTTATAAGGAATATAAACCCTCATGCTTAAGGGGAATTAGACACCCCCAACTGCTTCAGAGTAGGCAGAAATGTCCCCTATAGTCTGGCTTTCATTGTGGGCTTTCTTGCACCTTCCTCTGAATCTTCTGGTGTCAGCCACTGTTGGAGAAAGAATACTGGATGAGAGGCACTGTTGGTCTGATCCAGTGTGGCAGTTCCTATGTTCTTCTCTGTCAGCTATGTTTCCACTTCTGTCTGTGAAGGTGGAAGATTCTCTTTAAACTCTAAGAAGAAGTTAAAAATATAAGTGGTTGTAGTTGGAAGTTATTTTCTGTATCTTTGTGTTGCCAGCAAAACTCCCACTTACTCCAGTGGTGCAGAATTGAGCCCTCAGCAGGACTAACTGCAGTTATAGAACTAGGAATCAAAAGAAACTAGAAGACCATAATTCTCATCCTCTTTTCCCTTGCCCCTAAATGAATCTCCTCACTTTTCTCCTCTTTTAATTCAGCATTTTTCCTTTGTTTTCCCCTTCCTTCCCCTCTGTTGCTTTTAGAGTTTTGTATGATTGTCTTCTCTCTTCTCCCCTTTGCTTATTCCCCATCTTTTTGTTCGAGTACTAGCCCTACCTTTTTAAGGTAGAGGATGTATGCATATGTGATGTGATTTCTTCAAATTCCAACTCCCCCATTTCCCCAATGAAAACAAAAAAGGCATACATTTTAGCGAAGCTCCCTTTGGCAGAAGAGAGCTGCGCATGGATTCTTATGAAGCTCATAAACCCCAGACATAAGAAGTTGCTATGGAGTAATGAGGCTCTCCTAAGGTGCCAAGCACACTACCTTCATAGCACGCCTCATCCTTGCTGATCTAAGGAACAATACTTTAGGCTTGGCCTACACTTAAAATTTAGATTGACGTAGCTATGCACTGAGTACTGTAGCTATTCTAACCTCACTTCTGGTATAGACATGACTGTGTCGAAAGAAGAATGCTTCCATCGACCTAGCTACTGCTCAGTGAAAAGGATTGCCTATAGTGATGGAAAAATCTCTTCCATAGCTGTAGGAAGTGCCTACACTATGGTACTGTGACGAACTGGGACTGTTCTTACTGTGGTCTGTGAATGCTAACAGGGGTGTGTGGCTAGGATAGTCTGCATTGGGGGATGGTAGACTGCCCGGGGGGGAGAATACCTGAGCGTGTAACATGAGAACCCAGGAAGGGGTTGGAGGCCAGGTGACTCCTTGGCCCGGGAAACTGAACAAAGGCTGTGGGAGGGGTCGCTGAAGGCAGAGTCTTGGAAGCTGGGTGGTGAGATGGTGGGGAGGCAGAGATTGCTCTGACCTCCCAAGGGGGGCTGGGATGCCCTGGGACCCCAAGATGGACCTAACTGAGGGGGTCCCTGTTGTCTGTGCCTGCAAGACCTGTCTTGGACTGTATTCCTGTCATCCAAATAAACCTTCTGCTTTGCTGGCTGGCTGAGAGTCATGGTGAATCGCAGGAGGCCGGGGGTGCAGGGCCCTGAGTCCCCCAATACTCCGTGACAGGTACTTTGGGGACATAGCTAGAGCCCTGTAGCTGTGCTGCTGTAGCACCAGGAGAGTAGACATGGCCTTAGTTGGTTGCACTGCCACCACCTCAACCTGCCTGTCCTTCAGTTTTGGTCTCCCTCACCTCCTCCATTGTTCTCTTTCTCCCCCTCAATGTTACTGTAAATCCTCCCTTGCCAACATTGGAGGATCACGTTTGTGCTGGTGACTTTGCAATGCTGGCCACAGGAGCAGAATAAAATTATCATTTTTACTCTGCTCCTGCTGGCACCCCTGTAAAGGTGCTATGGGTAGCGGGGGACTGGTGGGATTTTACCACAGAGTAGCAGTGCTGTGCCAAATTTAATCCTGTGTACAGATCACAGGATATGGTGGTGAAAATGAGCTGTTCTGTTATTTTAAAGATGCAAGAGAATTAACTAGGAATCCTTGGTCCATGTCTGCTTTGATAATTCTGTTTTTTAAAAAATATGTAATTTTCTTTTATTTTAATTATTTTAACCATTTGCATTAGGGCGCTGTTGGTAAGAATGGTGCCTCATATGCTAGAAGATGCACTCCCTATTTCAAGTTGTTAGAATCCTTTATAAAATCTGATACAGCCCACAAATATTATACTGTGCTTGTGTGTGTGGTGGTCTATTGTTGTGCCTTGTGTCTTCTGTAATGCTGTAGTATTTTTCAGGGCTATGATTAAAATAGTGCCAGAAGCAGTACAACTCTCACTTTTCATAATTATGAGAAGTGATACACTAATATACAGTGCATCATAAACCTCAACAGCTGACAAGGTGGTTGTGAATTGTTAAATGGTTTGAAATACCTTTATTTTCTAGCGAGTGTTGTTTCATATATCTCTAAGTATTAAAATCCTAGCTGTTAGCACATCTCAGGGTCAATATGATTGATGTTGCCGTGCTCACCAAAACACTCCTCCTCTTCCCTATCCCCTCCAATTCTTATTCCTCTCTCTTCTTTTCTTCTTCCTTTACAAAAGCTGTATGAACAGTTCATTTTTGGGTGGTTGAATTATGCTGTAGATAAGCCAGTGAGACCACTCTTCCTTTTTACCTCCACTTTAATTTACATACTGTAATCATTGCATACATCTGGTTAAAGTGCCTTAATTTAATTTGTGTTAATAACAAAATTTCAACTAAATTGAGTCATGCACTTTTACAGGTGTGTGTGATTTGTATGGCATCTTGCTCTTCCACATATCTCATTGGGGGCTGTAAAAAATGAAGACAAACATTTATAGAAGGTGATAAATGTGACAAAGTATAACTGCAAGACATTGTTGTGTGGGGATTAAGTGAAGAGTCTGAAACAGAATTCCTAGGTTCTGCTCCTGCTGTTGTTATTCCTAGCACTGTCATTGACTCACTGTGTCACCTTAGGCAAGTCACTTAACCTCGCCATGTCTGGTTCCTGTTAGTGGACTTAATATGTAAGGGGTAAAGCTCAATGTTGATGCAAATGTGGCTATTAATAAAATTATTTTATTTGTATAATGTTGGGTTATTACAAACTTGCCTGCTTCTGTACTGAATTTTAGGAGATGCTTACTTTCATGCATACAAAACTTGGAGATTATGATAGCTCCAATGCTTATGTTTTTGGTTACTTATTTAATTAAACAATATGTTCAAGCTAATTAAGGAAATTCCTCCAAAATGTCTGCTTTCTGTCAGCCAGTGGCAAGCACCAAAAGTGTCAGAGGATGACACCTCCTTACCCATAAAACCATATTTATGATCACCAAGCATGGTTACACAGACACTGGAATGCTGCTTTATTACATACACACAGTTTCAAAACATCGCATAAAAGAGAATAATATAAGTGTTAGTTGTTTGTTATGAGTCATGCTATGTACAGAATACTGGATAAGAATTTTAATTGCAAGATGTAAATGTACTATGAATGGTAGCTTGTAAATCCAGGAACTGTTTGGTCAAAAATAAAGTCAACAAGAGTGTTTTCTCAAACAGGACACACATCCCTTTGTACAAGACAGCAGTTTCAAATGGACAAGATCTTTATCTCAAGAAAACAAACTTTGTAAGATATTTATTATTTGTAATCAGGTCCACAGATCCATGACATAGGAGTCTCTGTTGTTCTGTGCACCCTTGCAGGCAGGTCAAACTTGTTAGTCAGTGGTAGGGGAGGTATGGCTCTACCTCTGAGAAACTGACAGTTTTTTGTCTCTCTTCAGCTGCAGGCAGGCAGACCAGCTCCTGTGGGGTTGGGGGTGGGAGGAGGGAGAGGGGAAAAAATCCCCAGGCTCTTTATCAACAGAGGATTTCCTTTCTCCCCATAGTCACTGGGACTCTGTGTCCCCTGTTCACCCGCATGGAGTGCAGCATGGCAGAGAAGTCTAAGAGAGGGGAAGCTACAAACTGCCGCTCCTGCGTCTCACCACTGATGGAGTGGCTGGATGGAGATCTTTGCCTGTTCTGTGGAAACCCAAGATCCTCTTCAGTGTCCCAAGCAGGAGAGTGCCTAGAAAGCAGTCAATGGCCATGCCTCAGCCTCAAGATCTCCCAGGCCTGACACAGGCAGCAGCCCCATGACCATGCAAATGGTGGCTCGGAGCATAGATTGAAGCAAAACATTGAAGGGCCTGGGAAGCTTCCTGTCTAGCCACGGGAGCCTGCTCTCAGAACCGCAACTGTTGACCACGGAGCAGCTACCCAGCTTCTCTCTTGAAGTGTGGTGGTGGCAGGGAGCTACTGTTTCAGAATAGGCACAGCAAAGAGAGTCACGTAGGGGGCCCTCGGGACCAAACTCTTCCTTTCCACAGTATGCTCTTGTTTAGCATATCTGGCACGTAAATGCCTTGCTATGCCGGCTACAAAATTCCCATGCGAATGGCTGTTCACGCTTTCAGGTGACTTTGTAAAAAGAAGCCGGCAGCATTATCTCCCGTAAATGTAAACAAACTTGTTTGTCTTAGTGATTGGCTGAACAAGAAGTAGGACTGAATGGTCTTGTAGGCTCTAAAGTTTTGCATTGTTTTGTTTTTGAGTGCAGTTACGTAACAAAAAATCTACATTTGTAAGTTGCACTTTTACAATAAAGAGATTGTATTACAATATTGTATGAGGTGAATTGAAAAATACTATTTTATCATTTTTACAGTGCAAATATTTGTAATAAAAATAATATAAAGTGAGCAATGTACACTTAGCATTCTGTGTTGTATTTAAAATTAGTATATTTGAAAATGTAGAAAAAACATCCAAAAATATTTAAAAAAAATTCAATTGTTATTGTATTGTTTAACAGTGCGATTAAAACTGTGATGAATCATGATTAATTTTTTTGAGTTAATCGCATGAGTTAACTGCAATTAATCAACAGCCCTATTCATTATATTTATCTTTACAAGAGTTATCAAGGTTTGTGTACAGGTGTAATAAATTACTCTTCTTTCATAGAAAACAAAGAGCTGACTTGACTTGTAGTGCAGGGTGCTATCTCTTGGGAGACAGGCTTGATTTTTCTCTATGATTGTAGTCTTATGTCTTGGGCCAGTTGGGACTAGAGGCATGGTAAAAGTCAGTGCTCTAAGTATGGGAGTGGAGATTGCAGAACACCAGAATTATCATTTTATGACAGATTGTCAGGGTATTTTGGTCAGAGAGAAGTTTCTTAGCTTTCATTGCAGCATAATTGGTGTCACAGTACACCTCTTGGTGGCTTATAGAAGGGGATAAGGGACTGGTAAAAATGTGAACATCTTATTCAGAACAACTTGAATCCTAAATCTTTGCATTACAGTGGTTATACCTACTTTTGCATAGCTCTTGCTTTCAAGTGAGCATGGGAGAGTTTGTGCTTGAATAAATGATAAAATCCTACAATTTAGAGATGGACATGACCTATTAGGGCATATAGTCAATTTCCCTGCCAATGCAGGATACTCTAGTGCTTTATCCTGTCTAATTTTAAATGGCTTCCATTTGGAAAAAAACAGAGACAAACAAAATCTTTTGTCAGCGACATTAGTGCAGTTATAGCGTGCTCTGGTAAAACCTTCTTCTGTAGTAATAAAAGTAGGTTTAATAAAGGCCTTTAAGATGACTCATTCTTCCAGGTACTGTTTCTTGGCCATTATTTGACCTCTTATAAAAGTAACAAGTTTTACGGACTCCTGAAGCATCCTGAAGAGATCAATAATTGTCTTCCTGTCATTAACCCCTTTGCAAGGTGAACTCTGACTGAAGTCTTGCTTGATGACATTAGGCTGTAGATGGAATGCTTAAAGCTGTTATTGTACTGCATGTACATTAATGGTAGAAGACAGTCATACCAAATGGCTAATTATATTTAGCAGGAATGAAATAAGCTCATCAGTCAAATATTACTCTCTTTCAGTTCTAAATTGCTCATGAAATAAGCCGGTACAGTGTAATGAATAAATTGATGGTACTTTTACCTATTAGCTTATTGGTAATTTTCTAATTTATGCTTATTACAATGTTTTAAACATCTCCAATACTTTGAATGCTATGTCCTAACATTTGGTGTAATTTATGTGCTCTGCATATATGACAGCTTTGATTGAGAAAAGGTAAAAAAAAATTTAAATACCTTGCTTCTTTCAGAAATTTACCCAAGAAACTGTCCAGTTTAGGAAAACACTAGGACTATTCTCTTTGGCCAGGCTTTTCCACAAACGTTGCTAAGTCTCCCCATCCGTTCATCCACAGTATGCCTTGATACAACATTGATGGGCACCACACACATTCCTGAAATAAAAAAAAGGAATGATTTTCATCAGAAATTATCCTACACCCTATATCAATATTGCTTTAGTCTTTTTCAGTGTAGTCTGCAACCAAAACAAAAACTGCATCTATAGTGTTTTGGTTAACGTTTCCAAGTCTTTGGGCTTGTCTACGTTTGAAATGCTATAGCGGCATAGTTGCACCAGTGCAGGTGCGCCACTGTAACACTTCAGTGTAGACACTACCTAGTTGACAGCAGGGGTTCTCCTGTTTGGGGTAGGTAATCCTGAGAGGCGGTAGCTAGGTTGTCAGAAGAATTCTTCCGTCAGTTTGCTTTGTTAATGTGTTTGGGAGAACTAAAAATTAATTTATTATCTACTGTTCATTTACAAATAAGATTAGGTAAGTGACTTGTTGGAAAGAATTTGCACGTAGCTTTATTTTGTGTTTGCAAAATGTATCTCATGGCAAGAAGTGAGAGGAGCGTCAGTGGTTACTTTGTGCTTTTTAAACAAAGGGCTGTTTCTATAAAGAGCTTGTGAAACTAAGTGAGAACAATTATATCTCATCTGTTCACTGATTCATTAAGGCATAGAAGCATTTTCTCAATGAACACAAAGTATAAATCTCACATCATTGTACTTGCTTGCTTGGTGTCTTTTTTTTTTTTTTTTTAAATTTCTTACTTTAACACCCGTCCCCCAAACCATGCATGTTTGATACCCCATAGAATTATTTGGCCTTATCCAGATTGCTGTTGTCTCCTTCAAAAGTTTGTACATTGACTATCTGACAAAATAACTAAGATACTTATTGGGTAGAATTAGGCTATGTCTACACTAGAAACCTTACCGTGGCACAGCTGTACCGATGCAGCTGAACTGCTGTAAGATCTCTGGTATAGCTGCTCTATGCTGATGGGAGAGGGCTCCCCTGTCGATTATAATGAAATCACCCCTCTCCCCCCCCCCCCCCCCCCCCCCCCCCCCAACAAGTGGTGTTAGCTCTGTCAGTGGGAGAATCTCTCCCTTATGTTGCTCAGGGGGGTGGGTTTTTTTTTTTCCACACTCCTGAGCAACAAAAGTGGTAGTGTAGATATAGCCTTACATCTGAAATTGAGTGTTTTCCAGAGACATTCTAGGGTTTGATTGGAAAGCAGAGCATGACTGAAAACAGCTACCTTTTAAAATATGAAATACAAATATAAAACTGTCTTTTACACTTAAAAAGGTAAAATTAAAAGCTAAGTTGCCAGTCTCTTTGCTTGCCCCATTGTGCTTAGATTCTCTAAGTATTCTTCTGTCCCTGAATTCAAACACTGTAGTGATCTGTGCATACCCTGTCAGGTATACAGATGCAAAGGAATCAATTAAGGTTTGAATGGCAGCCGCATTTGTGAATTTCCTTGCTTTTATCATAGTTAGGCTATGTCTACACTTTTATCAGTAAAACTTTTGTAAGTCAGGGGTGTGGGAACCCCCTCCCCCCCCAACCAACATAAGTTTCACAGACAAAAGCGCCTGTGTGGACAACGCTATGTTGGTGAGAGACGCTCTCCTGCGGACATAGCTACCATTGCTCACTGGAGGTGACTTAATTATGCCAACAGGAGAACTCTGTCCCGTTGGCATAGGGAGACAGTAGTATAGACATAGTACTAAAGTAAGGCTATCTAGACATGTCTCTCTTTAATATGTATTTAAATTAAATTAAAATATTAACTTTTCATAGATGTGTGATCACATAATATGCAACTGCAGCTGTACTATGCTTTACTTCTCTGACCATAGAATTTTACTTTTGCATATGAAGTCTCATTGAAATCAATGGTGCAAATATTTTCTGATGCGTGTGTGTGCACACTTCCTGCTCTGAAGAGCTTTACTCTTTCATCCTACACACAAGAAGAGGAAAGAAACAGCACACCTATGCTGTCCTAGGTTATATCTTGTCAGCCACACCCATTACATTACACCTAGCTGCTACAGGTAAGGTGAAATATCTAGGAGAGACAGTCATCTAGAGGTTTTCTGTCTTAAGCTCTCTAAGGTATGAAAACATTTGAGAATCCCTGATACGCACAATTTGACACTTCCCCCCATCCTAAAAGCCCAAAGCAATAAATCTATACTAACAGAACTTTTTTTTTTTAAGAGGTTCTTTGAGGTTGTCAGAGTCTGAAATAATAGAATGTTACTATATTTGTGTTTTTGGCTGACCGTTACAATAAAAACAGCTGAATCAATTTGTTGGGTCTTGACAGCTTGTTTCCAGTTTTAGTCTAATTCAGTTTGAAACGGCTGCTACTGATCTCTGAAAAACAGTTTTATGATGGAAATGATGACATTCCCAACTATACCAGTATTTCAGAAGTTGGCTTTTCCTTGCATTAAAAGAACAACCCATTTAGAGGAAATGTCACTTTTTAACTTAGATCAAATAAGTGTGATATATTTTAAAAAACATTGTTCTTCTACTGATACATTCAACCTTGAGGGGGATTTTTTTCCCTTTCTGTTGAGGTTTCATTGCTCCTTTAAAAAAAAAATCATTCTGCATTTCACAGTAGTTAGATTTTTATTCTAACACTCATTGTCCTACCTATATGCTTTGTTATATTCTATGTAGGGTTTTCTCTGCAGTTTTCAACATGTTGAGGTCTAACAAGTTTCCTGGCCTGCCTTATGGTTCAGTTTTACTCAGAGCAGAGCACTGCATTTCCAGAATTTCATAGAATGTGTCTTAAATTTGGCTTATGCCATTTGGAGTGAGTTGGCTAGTATAGCAGTGCTGCTTATCCAGTCTGGCTTTGGGCTAGTTGTTGCCTCAGCTTCCCCCTTTTGTGCTCTCCAGTAGCTTGAACACAGGATTTCATGTGTTGAGTAATGCCACTTCTTTGGGGTCTGGGTTTATTAACAAAGTTCACAGGGAAACATAAGCATTTTCCATCAGCCTTTCCTAGCTGGCTCACAACACTTCATGCTGGGTTCTTAGTCTTGTTTCTGCTGAGGCTTTCCTCTAGCAGACTTGCTCTCTACGCTCTAGCCATCCTAGCAGGCTTGCACTCCCAAGGCCTTCTGCCTGGGAGCTAGGAATAGTGTCTCTGCTTAGAGAAGTTTATGTAGCCCTTCTGCTCTTCTGAGTCTCACTCTGCTCTCTATCAACCAGCAACTCCCAAGTTTTCTAACTGGAGTCTTTCCTTCCTGCCTGTCCACAGGCATCTGTTTTTTATCTCTTTCCCCTACCAAGGGGGCCTGATTTAGCCATGCGACTTTGCTAGTTTTCTCCACCTAGGGAGGTGAGCTAAATGTGTCACAGGTGGGGCTGGACCCATCTCCATTTCAACATCTGGTCACCCTGTATAGCTAGTTTACCTGGTGTATCCTCTAAAGCCCTGTGTAGTAATTAAATAGTTCACAGAACTGATCAGATTTGCAGGATCTCCTGTGGCTTACAACATGATGGTTCCAACTTGGGGTTTGTCTACACTGGCACTTTACAGCGCTGCTCAGGGATGTGAAAAAACACACCCCTGAGCGCTGCAAGTTTCAGTGTTGTAAAGTGCCAGTGTAGATAGTGCACCAGTGCTGGGAGCCAGGGCCGGCTCCAGGCACCAGCTCTCCAAGCATGTGCTTGGGGGGGGCACCTGGAGGGGGGCGGTGCTCACCCGGGGAGAGCGGGTGGCGGGGGGGGGGGGGGGGAGGGGGAGAGGGGGCGCCGGGAGGCTTTTTTGCCTGGGGTGGCAAAAAAGCCAGAGCCGGCCCTGCTGGGAGCTATTCCCCTCATGGAAGTGGTGTGTGTTTTTTTTTTTTTTTTTTTTTTATAGCGCTGGGAGAGCTGTCTCCTAGTGCTATGCCGCAACTACACAGCCACAAGTGGCATTCAGACATCCCACCAAGCAGTATTGACTTCTTTGTTGCCAGTGATCAGCCCTGGAGTAGGATGTCCTGAATGCTATAAGGAAATTCTGTTTGCCTTTACAAGGAGGAGGGAAGGGTTGTGAAGAACTGTTAAAGAAGAAAAGTGTCTGTTAATGAACTGTCCTCTACCTATGTGTGAACAAAAAGTGGGGAATGATACTGAGTGTTGGAATTTTGAAAGATGGGAACAAATTCTGGGGAAAGGAAGTGTGGCCTTATGGATTGGGCAGTAGACTGGGATTGTGGAGACCTGGGTTTTGTTCCTAGCCCTTTAACTAGCTTGTTGGGTGACTTTGGGCAAATCACTTCACTTCTCTGTGTCTCAGCTTTCCCATCTGTAAAATTGGGATCATGATACTTCCTTCCTTTTATAAAGTGCTTTGAGAGCTACTGAGGAAAAGTGCTATATAACAGCTGGGTCATAATTATTATTAAACTGAAGTATACGTGGGCATCTTACAACTTACATTTTGGATTGCTTTGATTTTGTAATGTTTTAATACTGTTATACATTACCTCTATTCTCTCTGTTAGGAGCGCTGTACAAGAAGATAAAACATTTATTTGATTTGTTGAAGTCTTCCTTCATTTTTCAAATTGTAGTTTGTTTTTTCACCTTGGAAACAATATTGGCTTGCGCTGTGTGGTACCAGGACTAATCTAAATTAGAAGCTGTGTTCTAGAATTATGCAATAAAGCACTAGTGTGAACTGGAATTGCCTTTTATAGTATTCATTGTAAGGGAAAATATATGCACAGAAGATGCAGAGTACATTTGTTTTTTAAAGCAAAAACTCAGACTTTGCAAGAATTTCTACTGTGAGATAGTGTCAAAGATTGAATTATATATCCACAAAATACCTCAGTATTGCCCCCTCTCAAGTGCTTATGTGTTTAGGGATAAAGGGAAGGAGGTGCCTGACTTCTTGATCTATTTTCTCTGGAATCATTAACATATTTGTGTGTCCTTTCTTTTTCTGTAAATGTCAGAATATTATGATCCAGCATTTTGCCCAGCAAAGTCTCAGGAATATTTAAAGTTTTTTTTCCTTGATTTTTTTTTTTTTTCCCACAGTCTGAAGAGCCTGATTTGGGGCCGCTTTAGGATTAAGTTGGATTACTAGCATCTTCTCTCCATCCCTCTTGTGTACCTTGTATGAATACGTCCTAATAACTATTGATATTGCATTCATCCTGCAAGAAGCTAAGACCTTTAGTATCTGCTGATGCTGCAGTTTTGATGTTGTGTTTTTCTTACAAGTAAAATCAATTGAGACAAATCTTGGTAACTTTTCCAGTGAAATAAAGTGGGTAGGCCATTGAAGCCATTGAAGGTTGCGCCTTATACAGGGCATGGTCTTACATCACATGCATGACTTTTTCAGCAGAATTGATTGGTTGATCCAGTAGATTTAAAGGTCAAGCTTAATCACATTTCAGGAAGATTGAAGAAGATATAAAATTGCTACTATGCCTTACTTGGCTATGTACCTTCCTTTGGTGCAGTTTGCTTTTCACAGTATATCTCTTAATTTACTCAGCTGGAGTATCAGTGCTTAAAGGGCACAAGTCAACACACTTTTTTCCTCTTATAAATGAGGGAGCCAGTTAGTGTCTTGGATACACAATTAGCTGTCTTTTAGAGAACTTAAGGTGGATGAGAGGATTCTACAACACTGCAGAAATGAAGGTTACAGCTCCCTTTTGCGGGGAAAGGTGTGAGGAAGGATGCAGGCTCAATGTTTTTGTAACTCGTCCTTACAGTTGCTGGAGTTGACAAATTCAGAAGCCTGCTGATTTTGGCCATTCGAAGTGTGTTGCTGCAGAACAGATGGAGGAGAGAGACTGCATGACAGTCTTTGGCAGGTGGGGACTTTTTGGTTGTAGGGAATCAAAAGCACAGCTTATTAGTGGTGGTTTATGTGACAGCTTAGTATTCTGTAGTTGTCCATAAAGACCAACTTGCTTTGGAATGTGAAGTTTTGTAAGCATGGTGTTTCAGGATCACGTTTCTATTTAAAAGACAACCACATCTGTATACAGCTCTGAATAAATTCCTTGTTATTTTTGTTGCAACCATCAAGAATGAGACAACTGCTTCACCACTGCAGATGACCATTGCTCCTTTCAGTTGATGCAAAGAAAAATAGATGTTGCAGGACTGAGAAAATAGTTTAATATGGTTAGTCTAGTGAAACAGCAAAAGGAGTCTTAAAATGGTAAAAGGTTTGACGGGAAGAAACTGAATTTAGGTTCACTGTCCAAAATGAAATTTAGAGATGCTTTCAAGTTAAAAAAAAAAAAAAAAATCACACTTCTATCAGATTTTTTTTTAACCTATTACTATGATTTCTGTAACTGAAAGAGGCTAAAGAAAAATATTTTTTTCATTAGCATTTTGTAACTTGGCGTATTTCGTACTTGTATGTAGTATGTTTCACTATTTCTGCTATATGAATTAAACTGAGTTCCTCTGTGTGGGTCTTTCGTGCCGCAGCGGGGAGAGAATAACATTTTAAATTGAAAAATGGGATTTTAAAACTACAAAATTTGGCAGGTGTCTTGGGACAGGTATGGATCTACTTCTCGCTTATTTTAAAATTGATAAAATTTAAAGTTGACAATGTCTATTTAAATATCAGATACAATTACAAACCCTCAGACAGTGTGTATGATCTGATGATGGTTTACATTAAGACTGCTGTCTGTCATACTGTAGTAGTACCTCACTAATTTTACCTTTTGTTAGTCAGTACATAGAATCATTTTCACCAAAAAAGTGTTGCTTAACTTCTCAATGGTAGAGGGAGTGCTCTAATGAAGTCTCTTGCTCAAACTGTTACCCTATAGTATATTTTTGGAGGCTATATTAATTATGGTATCCTTAGTACAGTTATAAGCAACAGAGGGTCCTGTGGCACCTTTGAGACTAACAGAAGTACTGGGAGCATAAGCTTTCGTGGGTAAGAACCTCACTTCTTCCCTTGCATCTGAAGAAGTGAGGTTCTTACCCACGAAAGCTTATGCTCCCAGTACTTCTGTTAGTCTCAAAGGTGCCACAGGACCCTCTGTTGCTTTTTACAGATCCAGACTAACACGGCTACCCCTCTGATACTTAGTACAGTTATGTACATAATTGAACAAAATGCACTTTTATTTGCCATATCCTTTAAGCTTATTGGTTTGCTTATGTGCTAACTTGCAAATTTAGAGCTTGTCTGCATGGGAAAGTTAGTATGCATCCAGCCAGGGTGTGGATTTACAGGTCACTAGCTGCTCTGTACTTACTCCCTGTGTGGACACTCGTACTCTGCACTAAAAGTGACTTTGGGTGGTTTAGTTTAGTACATTTTAAAGTGTATTAAACTAAAGTGCACAAGGGCACTTTTAGTATGCAGTGAGAGTGTCTGCACAGGCAGTTGGTGTGGAGTTGCTAGTGTCCAGTAAATTCTCACACTAGCTTGCTGCATATGAATTTCCCGAGTAGACAAGCCCTTGGTAATTCACAATGAATTTCCCAATCATTAGTAGGAATTAGTGATGTTCCCTTGTGGGAACTGGACTAGATGACCTCATTAGGTCCCTTCCAGTCCTACGAGTCTATGATTGTGTGTAGAGCAGCAGATCTCAAACTGTGGGTCATGACCCCAAAGTGGGTTGTGACCCCCGTTTTAATGAGATTGCCAGGGCTGGCTTACATTTGCTGGGGCCTGGGGCTGAAGCCTGAGCCTCACCATGAAGGGCCGAAGCCTGAGGGCTTCAGCCCTGGGCTGCGGGGATCAGGTTACAGGCCCCCAACCTGGGACTGAAGCCCTTGGGTTTTGGCCCCCCCGCCCGGTGTGATGGGGTGCGGGTGGGCTCAGGCTTCGGTCCCCCCTCTTGGGGTTGTGTAGTAATTTTGTTGTCACAAGGGAGTCACGGTGCAATGAAGTTTGAGAACCCCTGCTGTAGAGTACAACACCACAGTATGACTTAAGCAACTTTAAACCAGTGCTGGTGGCTGACTCTGGATAGGACAAAAACAGATTGGAGTTAAAGTTAAAATGGAGTTAGTTAATTTAATTTTTTTTCCAGTAAATCCACACCCTTTTTATTGTTTGGGGGTTCTTTTTCTCTCACATCCCAGACTGTAGGTCATGTATTCTCATTTCTAGCAGGTTCAAACAAAGCTTTTGGAGATGTCATTGTCCCTATATAAAGGGCTTTGCTTGTTCCAGTACTTATCTTCAGCAGGAGGGAAGAACTTCTGTTGGTAGCCCTGAGATTCCAGGCTTTTCTTTTAACTTGCTTTGAGCATTTGAACACCAGATGCCCTTCAAATAGTGACTCTCCTGATACTCAGTGTTCCCCTGGATTTCACCTTCTCCCCATCCTTGCCCCCCCTCTTTGGGCTTGGTGCCCAAGTGGGCTGGCACCAGACGTTACTGCAGGTGGGTAGTCCAGTCTCTAGTTACTGGCTTTTGCACCTGCAGAGCAAAGCAGCAAAGAAGGAGAACATTAATGACAGGTTTTTCAGGGGGCATGGCTATGTTCCATTCAGGCTGCAGCACTGCCAACCTCAGAGTTAAGTCATAACTTAGATTTCAATTTTTGTAAAGTTCTTGATTCTTCTTATTTTTGTTTTAATTTCCCTCCTCCTCCACTGAATGTATATGAGGTAACTTCAGGTTGAAAATGTAGTAGTAATAATGAATAAAAGAAATTAACATCTTGCTTTTGCTCCTGGATTAAGGTTATCTTGATTCTGCTGCTGTTGGTGCCATTTTAAAAATGTTGGGTAGCTAACTAGAAGCACAAATGATGGAAGCCTTGTCTGGGATAGCCCTGCAGAGGAATTAGTAAAGTAGGACATGGGTAGAGGGATTAAGTAGGATTTCTAGTAGTGGTGTGAGGAGCGCCAGGAGCTGGGAGTCCGGGTGCCACAGATCAGGTCCGACGACAACACCGTCGGCACCCAGAGCGCCAGGGGCTTGCTGGAGAGGACCCTGAAGTCCACCATCCACTCGCTGTATGTGGAAACCCTGAAGCGTAAACCAGATCAAGGTAAAGTCTTTGAGTTGACCAGCAAGTGGGATGCCAGCAACCACTTCCTCGCTGGGGGCGGCTTCACCCACTTCGCCAACTGGCGGTTCATCCACCGTGCCTGGCTCAACTGCGTTCCGCTCAACGGAGCCGTCTGCCATGGGAACCAAGACAAGCGTTGCAGGAAGTTTGGCTACTCCAACGAGACCCTACCCCACGTCCTGTGCAGCTGCAAACCCCACTCCAGAGCCTGGCAGCTGCGCCACAGTGCCATCCAGAACCGCTTGGTGAAAGCCATCGCACCACGCATGGGGGAGATCTCCATGAACTGCACCATCCCTGGTACTGACAGCCAGTTACGATCTGATGTCGTCTTCACCAACGAGGCCCAGAAAAAGATCATGCTCGTCGACGTCAGTCTCCTTTGAGAACAGGACCCCGGCATTTTGTGACGCCCGAGCTTGTAAGCTGGAAAAGTATGCCCCCTGGTTGACACCCTGAGAGCAAAAAGCTCCAAGGTGCAGATGGACGCCCTGATCGGCGGAGCCCTGGGCGCCTGGGATCCCTGCAACGAGCGAGTGCTGCGGACCTGCGGGATCGGTCAACACTATGCACGGCTCATGCAACGCCTCATGGTCTCAGGCACCATCCGATGGTCCAGGGACATCTACATCGAGCACATCACCGGGCACCAACAGTACCAGGAGGCGTGAGTCAGAGTGACATCGTTCTTCGACTACGAGAAAGGGACCAAGACACTTTCTCCGTTGGATCATATGAACTGGAACCATAAACTCCCTGAACATTAAATCTCACCAAATGAGGGTCAATCCATCCTCATCATCATATCTACTCATTATACTCCACACCATCTTAATAAAAATTGTAATTCCACTCCTAGTTTAACCACCTCCCTATGGTCTCAAGGCTATGATCAAATCCTTTGTCACTTACCAGTTTTTCTAAAATAGCTGCATAGCTCTCCTTTCATGAAGTATGTCTTGTCCTCTGATCCTGTTTGTACTCTCATTTTGTGCATACGTAGTATGTGTAAATATATAATATGACATAGAAATATTACAACCCTTGCTTATTTCATTGTCTGCTTTTCTTTTTGGTGAATTCTGAGGCAGTGTACAATTTTTGCTGTGGCTTTACCCAAAACATTAGTGATCTTTTAAAATAGACACTGGCATACAGTGGTAGTAGAAGTATGTGCTTGAATGGACTGAGGGGACACTTCTTTGAAGTGGCCTTTCAAAGTGAATTTTGCATTGCTCTGATGGCCTTCTAACTTTTGTGTGTGTTGCTGTGTCAGCCACAATATGAGATCTGAAAAACAAATGTCTCATGTTTGCCACACTTCGCAGTAAATGTGGAAAGACTATATATTTTTTAAATAAATAATGGACCAGGCAAAGTCTTCACAGCGACTTGCATGATCAAATCAGAGTGGCAGAAGGTCCTTTGTGATTTCCCTGTGGCTGATAAATCCAAGCACTACCTTGAAAGACCAGTTTTTGTTCTTGCAATGTGTTTACAATTTTTTTAAATCCCTTGTTGATGGCCATTTTCACTTAAAAGCTGTTTGTCAAAACTGACAGTTTTTAAAGGGTGGGAATGTGGTTACTCTTTTCTTACAAGCTGTGTTGTATGTTACACTGATCAATATATTACAAAGACATTGTTTTACAGTAACTTAAAAGCTAGAACATATCACTGAGTGCAATTATAGCTTCACTAAGTTTCCAGACTATAAGAAAGTTTCTGATTGTAAATGAATGTTTCTGTGTTGGATGGAGATCTATTTGCAAACCTTTTTCAAAGTAAGAAATTGACAGAAGGAATATAACACTGAAGGAATGCTCCATATATATACAGTTGTACTCTTTCTTCCATCATCTTCCCTTCACTCCTTTCTTTAGCTTGCCTCCTTTCTTGAGTTTGGTGATTCTAACAACAGATGGTGGTGTTTTCAAATTAAAACAATTTAACGCAAGATCCATTAGCTGCCAACATGAAACACCCTTTACAAAAAGGAAAGAAACTCATTATCGAGTGTATTTAACCAAAGTAGGTATTTAATCTTTCTTAATCATTTGCATTCTTGAGAAGAATAATAACCAGTGGCAGCTGTCATTGCAGGCCAAGCCCCATGAATATGCTTGCTGGTAATTACTGTGTAGGATCTGTTTTAATTCTTTGGTTGGTACACTATACAAGAAGTTTAAGTCCAGAAGAAGTGAGTTGTATTTTGAAAGCATCTTGTTTATGATTGATTTGATTTCATTTTTTCCCCATTTGATTGATACTCTTTCAGTAACAAAACACTGTTTGTTTATTCTCCCCCCCCCCCCCCCTCCCGCTCCCCCGGCTAGTGGAAACAAAAATACTTTCTGCTTTAGTGGTATATGTATTTTTATTGCAAACTAGAAATGAGTACTGTTGGTTCCTGTACAAATTGAGTGTGTTTTAATGTGGATTCATTCCAGAAAGCTACCCTGTTGTTCATTTTAAATCTGTAGCAAAATGCAGATAGTATTTCATCGTGGTACTTTAGAAACTTATGAATTTATCCTTTTGTATTTTAAATTGTGACCGCTTCTGACTGATATCCCTCACCACTGTACATTCATATGCTAGAATATTTGTTCACCCTTAACCAGATTAACTTTCTTCATCTGTCTCTAAAATCTGGCTTGAGTTGATGTGGAACTTTCTATTCATAAATTGCTGCAGCTTCGTAAGGGGACATGTTGACAAGTAATGTTTCCTCTAATGGTAGAGAATGAATAAACTATATCTAACTGTTTTAAAGAAGATAGTCCTATTTTAGTCTTGAGTGTGGCATCCAAATTTTCCTTACTGATGTGGAAGATGGGGAATAAAATCTCTCCTTTCTCCCCACAATGTTATTGCTTTCTTCTGCTAAAGGTTTACTTTGTTTAGTGGACCAAGTTAACCCTGATGAAGATTGTTGTCTTGTCTAATGGATGTTGGTGTAGTGATGTGAGAATTGCATACTTAACCATTGTTTGGAGAAAAGCTTGCCTACATCTGTGGTTGCTCTCTCTCTCTCTCACTTATCTGGCTCCCATTACCATAATATCTGTCACACACCAAAGTGAAGATGGTGTGACCTAGTGGCTGGAGCAGGAGTCTGGCTTAGTGAGTGGAGCAGAATTAGAAGACTGAGCTGGAGTCATGGTTAGGAGACAAGCCACTGGTCAGAGCCAGGAGTTAGGAATCAGGAAGTCCGAGGTAGGCAGGGACTAGGCTGGATCAGAGCAAGCAAGCGCTGGACAGATAGCAGGTCTGGCACAGCGTGGGTGTAGAACGCATTAAGCAACTGTGCACCAGTTGCTGCCAGGCTTAAATAGGGATCTCTTGGCCCTTCTGACCAATCAGGAAGCGCAGTCACTTAGTGAGGGTTTATTGTGCCCAGCCGAGTTCATTGGGTTGCTATATTACCATGTTCAGAGCCAGCTGACAATACCTGAGCACCTCACAACCTTTAATGTATTTATCCTCCTTACTTCACAGGACGATGTGAAATGTTATCCCCATTTCACAGATGGGAATTGGAGGCATAAAAAGACTCTGACTTGCACAAGGTCACACAGGAAGTCTGTCCGAACAGGGAGTTAAACCTGGATTTCATAAGACCTATGCTAGTGTCCTAATCACTAGACCATCCTTCCTTCTCACTGCAGATTTTTTAAAAAGCTGTCTTTTTTTCTGAGAAGACAGAATATGTCTTAGTCTTCTGTGGCCACTCTGATGCTTCATGTTTCAGCTGGTATGGGGTGCAGGTAAGGAGGCTGCATTCACTTCCTCCATCCAAGTCAAATACTATTCCCCTCATTTACACCATATTTTTTTCTTATGGGGGCTGCAGAGGGGGAAAAGGGTCTCTCATGCTTGCTTCTAAACCCATGTTTTCATCCATGGTGCCATTATTAGGAACTTTTGTACATTTATTTTCAGGTATCCCTTTGGCCAGAAGATATTCCAATGATTTAGCCTTTCCCAAAGGTTACAGATTTAAGTTTTGAGAATTTTTAAATGTTTGGCATTCAGTTATGGTGACCTCGGAAATTCAACATTTTCAAAAATGAAAATAGTTTGACCTCCTTACATGTGTGTCATGGAATCTATCTCCTGCTCATGTGTGCATGCTCTTGCTCTTCGCATTGAAAAAGCCCATTGTATCTGCTTAGGTTCTCAAGGACTGGAACATTACTTACATCTGAAACCAGTCAGCTGCTTGTCTGCTCCACAATGCAGTTGGAAATGTTCCTCAGCAAATGTTGTTTGTGTTCCATCCAATTAAATAAGTCTGCCAGAATTAAAAACAAAAATTACAAAACCCACAGTGTGCTAATGCTGCCCAGTTGCAATCTGTGCCATCTCCATGGTTTTGAGCCTTCACTATGCACTGTATGCTCAGAAGACTCTTCTCATCTAAAGCTGAGCTAAAAGTATGCCTAAATAGTTGATGTTCATAGGCATTCTGCATGGTGCAGAATCAACCTGGGAAAACTGCTAGTGCCAGGCATATAAACTCATTTATTTGCTCAAAATTATGGTGGGATAGCCATTATCTTCCAAAAAGCCTGAATAAATCCTATGTTCTGGAAATAAATTCACAATATAGTAGTGTCTTGTTCTGTAATCTTCTCTGCCTCTCTTGATCACTTCACTTCTTGACTCCTTTTCCCGTTTACTTAGGATTGGAAGTGCTTACAATTCTTCACCACTCTTTCCAGTCCATGGCATGGGTTCATAGGCTTTAGAATTCCAGTCCTTTTCTCTTCAAACTTCTCTTGACAATGTCTTTTCATTGTATCCTTGGCTTTCCATATCCTTTCTTGCTGCCCTCTTCCTCCCAGGCTTTCTTTGCTGGTCATCCTTCTCCCATTTGTATCAACGTGTCCAGCCTATTGATCACTGAGAGTTGCATGTTTATCTTCCCCCTAATTTCTTCCATGCCTACTCTGTCAACCCTCCATCTGTCTGCCATTTTTCTCAGTATATTCTTCTCTATTGCTTGTGTCTTCTTTATGTTCTCCCCCTCTCTTGATGTCATCTTGAAATGATGCAACTTTGTTCACTGTGGCTGTCGTGGCAACTCCCGCTTACTATTGCAGCATCCCCGTGCCTGTTGTTTTTCCTGGATCCATCTCCATAGTGCATCACCATCTGTTTTCCTTACTATCCAAGCATTAGGCTCAGTAGCGTAAATTTCTAACTGCTCCATGGTTTTAAATTGTCCCTGTTTGTTTAGTGTGCCATGAGCAAGTCTTCAACTGTTTTAAAGCACCTTTTAAAAGTTTCACTTAGGCTTTGTCTACACCAGGGATTCTCAACCTTTTTCTTTGAGGCCCCCCCAAACATGCTATAAAAACTCCATGGCCCACCTGTGCCACAAGAACTAGTTTTCTGCATATAAAAGCCAGGGCTGACGTTAAGGGGTAGCAAGCTGGGCAATTGCCCAGGGCCCCACGCCACAGGAGGCACCGTGAAGCTAAGTTCCTCAGGCTTCTGCTTCAGCCCTAGGTGGCAAGGCTCAGGCAAGGCCTCAGGCTTCAACCCCGTGCAGTGGGATTCTGGCTTTCTGCCCTGAGCCACAGCAAGTCTAACACTGGTCCTGCTTGGCGGACCCTCTGAAACCTGTTTTGGCCCCCCAGGGTGCCCTGGACCCCTGGTTGAGAACCTCTGATCCACACTACAAACTTTGGTTGATGCAAGTTACGTTGGCATAAAGCCACTACAATTAGTATATCACTTGTGCATGTGAATACTTGGCTCCTTGTGTCGGCACGGTGCACGCTCACCGGGAGCGCTTTTGTCGATGCACAGTGTGGTGCACCATGGGTAGGAACCCCACTGTGCAACCTGCCACCATCCAGCACACTGTCTCTTAGGAAATTTTGGCAATGCATGATGGGGCAGAAATGAGTTATGTGGGAGTGACTGGGAGCAAGGAGTCAACTTCCTAGTGTGCAACTGTCTCCATCCTGTAATGTCATATATATCCCATAAATTTCATGTTTTTAAAAATGTCTTATGGATCCACACAGCCCTCCTCACTATCCGCCATATCTGATAGAAGCATGGAGCCTGCACAGCACTGCACTATTGTCATAAGTACAGGACTTATGATCCTCCAGTATTTGCAGAGTCGTAAGAAGAACTGAATCAGTGAGGAACATGACAATTTACTTGGAGGACCGATTGCTGAGGGTCATAGTGAGAAGCAGTTCAAGGTTGCTGGTGACGTTCGCAGAGCCTCTGCAACCAACCTTGCCATGAAGTACATCAACAGAAAGGGCTATTTTTCTATGATTATGCAAGTGTTGGTGGATCATCGGGAATGCTTCACCAACATCAGTGTTGGCTGGTCAGGGAAGGTGAATGATGCCCACATCTCTAAGAACACAGGACTGTCCAGAAAGCTATAAGCAGTCCCTTCCTTTCCTGACTCGTGCATTGGTGATGTTGAAATACCAATAGTAATCCTGAGGGGGACAGCCTACCCCTTTCTCCTCTGGTTCATGAAGCCGGCCACTTTGACAACACTAAGGAAAATCAACCACCAACCAAGAAGTTGAAGAATGACAGTTGAATGCGCCTTTGGTAGATTGAAGGGACACTAGCATTGTTTACTCACAAGACTGGCTCTCAGTGGAAAAAAACATTCCAATGGTTATAGCTGCCCGCTGTGTCTTGCATAATAGCTTTGAAGCAAAGGGGGGGAAATTGCTGCCAGAGCGGAGGTGGAGCAGCTGTTTGCTGAGTTTGAAAAGCCAGACACCAGGGCTATTAGAAACGGGGGCACTGGAACAGTTTTTATAGTGAGGGTGCTGATATCCATTGAACCAAACTGTAAACCTTGTATATAATGGAAACCACTTCAAGCCAGAGGCAGCACCCCTAGTTCCAGCACCTATGACTTAAAGAGCTTAACACCGATCTATATAGCTCAGGGAGGCTTTGAAAGGGCTCTTTACCAGTGAGCCACAGTAATGTGTTGTGGTGTATTGTGCTCCACCTGGCCCTGTTGTTTTGGGGCATGCTAGGAATTGTGGGGTGTTTGGTGTACATCTTTGAATATAACAGTGCACAATTTTATTTTGCAATGATTGCTGTACATTTAAAGCCAGAGATATTTCAGCATTTATGCAGAAGGTAGGATGTCCCAGTTTCAGTTGCCTCCACGTCTGTATGAAATTACAGTTAGGACAGCTCCGTCAGTCAATTTTTGGCGAAACAAGCCTGATGCTGTTTGAACCCTGGAGAAAATAGCCCCTTGGTATATACCCTCCATTTATGGCTATTACTTTTTATGGTTATTACAGAGAATAAGGGGAGAGAAGGTTGTTCTAATCCTACTGAATACAACCTTTTCAAGGAGGAGTTGGCACTGAAAATGATGGCTGGTCCTTCGTTGCTCCTGCACAGACCAGATCTCTTGGGAGCAGATTTGACTTTGCAATTTGTTGATTCTCTTCCTGACATCATGGCTACTGAGAGGCAAAGACTATGATAAAAGTTACTCCCAACATGTAGTAATAAACACTTAACTGAAATATAAGGAAGGCTGGACTCCTTATAGTTTCTTTTGCATCTAAAAGATTTTCAATTACTGGTGACATTTCGGTCGGTTTTTGCAGAAAAGTACCATTAAGCCAGGTGATAGTCATTTTAGGTTGCTACTGCCACTATTGTAGCCCTTAGTGGCAGCATTAAGCGACTGTCAGAGGGACTGAAAGTGTCTACACTAGATTTTTTTTTTTTTTTTTTTTTTTTTTTTTTTGGTCCATAATTTTCCACTCTTGCTACCACTTTTTCAGCTCCATTAGTGATAGCAATGATGAGAGCTCCAGTATAGACATGGGTCCTGGCAGCTGTTTGCATTTTAAGCCCCTTTTCATCTCCCTCTGCTGAGAGGAGATCCTATGTGATATAGTGCTCAAAACACCAATGGCCACCATTGCTGCAACTAGGGAAGCTGAACCAGTGCAATAAGGGGAAATCTGGGGGGTCGGGGCGGGGAAATCCTAGCATGCAGAGACCTTTGTGTTCTCCTAGGAACGTAAAGGAAATAATGCTTTACTTTCTGGTACTAGGTGGGTTACACTGCTCTACAGCCAAAATGCTTCTGAAATAAATGTAGTCAAACTTTACTAATTCTGGGTCACTGAGAACGAAAATGATGCTTAAAATTGTTGATTGGCTCTAATTTTCAAGATATGCTATTGAGTCAGTATATACGACCCTTGACTTGGGAATGGCAGAGGATAAGTGAGTTATAAAGGGAAGGGATCTCAATTTAAACCAGAAATGACTAAAATATATCTTTGACTGGATCTATGAATAAATCTATGACTGGGTTTGGACACTACTTGCTTTTTAGGCAAAACAATGAATGATGCAATCTGAAGCTGGTATTGCGTCATACATGATATGAATTGCATCATGTTATTCCTAGAAGTCATGGATGATGCAATTATAACGAAGCTTACATCACTCTGCTGAACAAATTGCCCTATATCAGCTCTAGAAATCGTACAGTGTCGTGCTCTCTTATTAGTCAGTGTTTGATTTTGCAAAGGGACGCATTTCTGTTTAGCCAAAGTGAGCAGAGATGCCTCGTACTTGTGTGAACAGTGCAGATAACTTCTGCTATGTTTGTGGTGAAATGACTTTTGCATCACAAAAGTGCAGTATAACCACTATGGTTAAGAAAGCCTATCACCTTTATTTTGGCTGCAAAATTGGAGATCAGGACGAGAGGTGGGCCCCACACATATGCTGCAACACTTGTGCAACAAATCTTCGCCAGTGGTTGAACAGGAAAAGGAAATCTATGCCTTTTGCAGTGCCAATGGTTTGGAGAGAGCCAACAGATCATACCAGCAATTGTTACTTCTGCATGGTGCCTCCAGTTGGGAAAGGTGTGTCAAAGAAGAAAAAGTGGACTGTGCATTATCCAAACAGTCCATCAGCTATACGCCCAGTACCCCACGGAGAAGGACTACCGGTTCCTGATGCACCAGAATCATTCTCACTTGAGTCAGATGAGGAAGAGGATGAAACTTCTGGTCCTGAACCATCAATGTCACAGGACCCACATTTTCTCCCATCCTCCTCCTCCTCCTCTGAGCCACACCTCATAACACAAGGTGAATCAGTGGAATCTCCTGGCAGGTGGTGATAGGGTTTCCATGTTCCGTGACCGTCAAAAGGATCTTGTCCCATTCTTCTTCATGGAAGGTGATCTTGTAGCCTGCAACAACATCGATGGTGTGATGGCAGCCCTCAACATCGTTCACGATCCAGATGAGTGGAGACTGGTCATTGATTCATCGAAGACGAGTCTTAAAGCTGTTTTACTGCATAATGGCAATGTTTTGCCATCAATTCCAGTTGGTCATGCAGTCCATATGAAGGAAACCTATGACAACATGAAACAACTTTTGAGGTGCATAAACTATGACCAACATCAGTGGCAGCTTTGTGCCGATTTGAAGGTTGTTGCTTTCTTGCTTGGTCTGCAGACTGGATACACCAAAGTACTGCTGTTTTCTCTGCGAATGGGATAGTCGTGCAAGAGATTCCCACTCCATCAAGAAAGATTGGCCACTCCGACAGTCATTGGAGCCTGGGAGGAAAAGTGTTCAGCATCCACCACTTGTTGAATCAAGGAAGATTTTGTTACCACCTTTACACATCAAGCTGGGTCTGATGAAGAACTTTGTCAAGGCCATTGACAAAACACAAGCAGCTTTCAAGTACCTCCGTGGAAAATTTCCAAGGCTAAGTGAAGCTAAGATAAAGGAAGGTGTCTTTGTTGGTCCTCAGATTCGTGAACTTCTTCGAGGTGATGCATTTGACCATGCACTGCGTGGCAAGGAAAAGACGGCATGGAAAGCCTTCCAGTTAGTGCCAATACATTTCCTCTGAAACAACAAGGCAGACCACTACAGGTTGTTGGTGGAAAACCTCCTCAAGGCATACAAAAGCCTTGGTTGTAACATGTCACTAAAGATACATTTTTGCACTCTCATCTAGATTTATTTCCACCGAACTGCGGAGCAGTGAGCGATGAGCACGGCGAGCGATTTCACCAGGACATAGCGTTTCTCCATTGTTGCAATCAGGGCAAATGGAGCCCATCAATGCTTGCAGACTATTGCTGGACAGTGACAAGAGATGCTCCATTTAATGAATACAAGAGACAAGCCAAGAAGCGCCGAGTAGACGCTGAATAGGACTAAACTATGTACATAATAGTTTTTTGCCTTTTGTTTCATAATAAATTTTATTTATATAACCCTTTTGCTGATTTTTAAAGTGTTACATAAACAGGACAGGTGAAATATTATCATGTAAAGCAACCATAAACACATGAAAAGACCTAGGTTTACAATTTATGATTAAAACTCTACTATCTACACAATATACATAGACATAAAATGTAAAAACTTAAATATCTTAGAAACAGTAGCCAATCAATTGTTTTAATTGTCATATTTGAATTCAGCACATCAAAATACATACTAAATAGCACATTTTATCTCTGAAGCAGACGACTTCTCAAAAATTGTAGACCAGTGTTATTTAGATCAGTGGTTCTCAAACTATTTTTTTCGTGGACCACTTGAAAATTGCTGAGGGTCTCGGCGGACCACTTAATGATCTTTCCAAATGTTGTTTGTACCGTTAGCTCACTATTATAAAGCACTTTGGATAAAAGCGCGATATAAAAAATAACTTTTTTGTTCTACAAATAAAAGCACACAACTCCTATTTTAGTATTAGTCGTCTTACCTTTATCATGTGATGGATGTGCCCTCTCTCTCCCGCCATAGCAGCTCCCGAGCTGGGGCTGGGAAGGAGGGAGGTCTCTCCCCTGCCACAGCAGCCACAGACCTGAGGCTGGGAGGGAGGGCCATCTCTCCCTGCCAGCCGCAGCCCTGGAGCTGGGGGAAGTCGCCTCTTTCTCTGACTGCCGTAGCCCTACACATCCTAAATCCCCCCCACCCCCTCTTCTCCCTCCACTGCCCCTTCCCACCTACCCCCTATTCCTCCCAAGGCCACCACCTCACCTTACATGTGCGTCTTCTCCAGGGTCCAGGCACCTAATTAATGGAGCCACACCTGTGCTGCTCCAGTAATTAGGTGGGTGGCCCTTTTTTTTTTTTTCTTGTTTGTAGCTGCCCAGGCGCGCACCTTAGAGGGAACTGTCCGCTGATCACCTGAATGGAGTTCGTGGACCACTGGTGGTCCACGGACAACAGTTTGAGAACTTCTGATTTAGATAAAAGTAAGAGTTTAGTATATTAGGAAAACTTAATTTACTTGAGAAAGTGAAGAGAGAGCTTCCAAGTCAGCCATTTCTAAGTTGATTTCCATCTCTATCAAAAATGTGGATGCTGGAGGTTTTCTACTTCCTCAGCTCTGAATGAACTCCTTCAGGTTGGGCTGTCTTTGCCAATGGTACTCAGTATGGGAAGCTTTGTCCCAAGGAGGAGTTCTGTGTATGTGTTTCATGCATTGGGTAATGCTACTTTGCATTTATAATAGAATCTTCCATCCATGGATCTTTAAGCATTTAAAACACATTAATAAAGTTTAACCTTACAACGGTCTAACAACATCATGCCTGTTTTACAGGTAAGGAAACAGACGCTTTCAAAAATGTGGAACTGCTTATTGTAACCCGTGGCAAGTCACTTAGACCCACACTTTCAAGAAGAGGCCACTATGTTTTTTGTGTGTGTTTGTTTTTCTTCCCAAACTTGAGATAACTTGGGTCTGGTTTTCAGAACACCCAAAACTCCAGTTGAAGTCAGTGAAAGCTGTGTGCACAGCATTTCTGAAAATTAGGCCTAATGTGTTTCAATATGGTCACTCAAAATCTGTGGCCTCTTGAAAATGTGGACCTAAATGACTTGCAAAACGTCACACCAAGTCTGTGGCAGAGTGCTGGGTAGAAAGAGCCACTTTCTTCCACTAAGATGTGTGTGGCCTTCTAGGTGCCAAAGATATTTCTCTGAAGGTGGCTGACAGATGTTCATACTCTGAAAGGAATACTACTTCCAGTAAAGAAGAGAGAATAGGTAGTTGAAACCACTGTCACTTGCCATTTCCTGTCTGGTGGAAGAAACATAACTCTTTGGGCTGGGATGGAGCACCAAGCTGCAGAAGCAAAACTCACAAGGTGCCCACACAATTGTTCAGTATTACTGGAGTAATTGTTGATTGTTAATACATGTGATTTACCTTGTAGAGAATGTGCCAAAGAAGCTAATGTGGGTAGCCACATTAATGTAATTGAATTTTTTTACCTCTCTTTTGTGATGGTCACTGCTGATAAGCAAAAGATAAATGGTTTTTTATTTATTCCATTAATAATTAAGTACAGACAGCAAGAAAGCTTAGTTTCTTAAATTGGTACACTGATGAATCAATGCTTCCTGCTCCTTTTAAGATTTTCTCAGTATTTAATAGTTGTATAGTGTGCGAAAATAAGGAGGGCTCCCTTTTAAACGAAGAACTAAAATGTCTATGGCTCAGACAGAAGATGCTTAAGTGATAATTAGGTTATTGAAAAGTGCTTGGATGTTCCTTGGTACTGCAAGACGACTGATGCATGAAAAATCAAATGCATATCAGTTACTTTGCAGTCCAGTGAAAGTAATCGTTTAAGATTTCCCTTTGTTTTTAACTCTGTGACATAGTAATTTAGAGCTGGCTGAGTCTCTAGCTAAGTCTCCTCTGGGGATATCTGAGTGAAGGACTAGTTAAATGGGGTGTTTGCATTATTTCTGAATCATTTTGTTGTAAATAGGATAGTACAGGTCATTTGAGTGTTTTGGGGTTTTGTGCTTTTTGGGTGCTTCTTCAGTGAGCTGAACACTGTGATATGTGCAAATTTAGTATTTATCAACTTGGGTTTGGCCCTGCAAAGTATTCTCTCTTCCCCTCTATTCCTTTGATTCCAATAAAGCGGAGCACATATTGTCTTTCATCAGATACGCTGGTGTTAGCTGGTGTGGGATGGCAAGGTCATGTGCTTGTAGGGTAAAAAGAGAAAAAAAATCAAATACTTGAGCTATGTAGGATCTGCTTCCCCCCCCAATGTATTAAAAGTTGCAATGATATACTTGGTTTCATTTCCATTCCTGTAGGTGTATGCATGTGATGCTACAGTGCTGCTTCTGAAATTGGTACTATTACATTATTAATATTACTGATC
Organism: Chrysemys picta bellii; assembly: GCF_011386835.1. Lineage (NCBI taxonomy): Eukaryota > Metazoa > Chordata > Testudines > Emydidae > Chrysemys > Chrysemys picta. The sequence continues at coordinate 16,300,319 of NC_088808.1, read as the reverse complement.
ATACCAAGAAAGTGTCTTGCATTTAATATAGAAAGAAGAAAGATCACTTGCCCCATATGAAAATCTCAAATTGGAACTGAAGATGCCATAAAAATTTTAAAGGGACAAGGTCAGATTGAAAATCATATATTTTTAAAATACAAATTCCCTTACCTGTATTACTAAAATCATTTTAGCCGGTTTTAAAAAGTGAGACGGTTTTAAGCATTTGGATTACTTATGTTTTTTACAACTGCATGCTGTTTGTCCAAGCTGAGAAAAGTAAAGAAAGTAAACAATGGTAATGGACTATTTCTAGCTATTTTCATTGCTTAGCATCTTTGCACTAATAGAAAGTTCAGTGCTTGCCTTGTAAACACTATAGAGAAATATTTACTTCCAAAAAGTTTTTGTTGTCTTTTTTAAATTATGGAAATAGTTGAACCTAAGTAATATAGAAATCTCAAAACTTTGAAGATTTTTATGTACAGAATCATGCTGAAATAGTACAGCACAGTAAGTTGATGTAAAATGGATTAATAATCTTACCAGTATATTTCCTTGCTTCTTTGCCACTTTAGCTAGTTTTCACTTTTTAACTTAAAACTGAAACCGTGTTTAAAATTCCATTATTGACAGTTATATCAAAAACAAAAGTTGCAAAGTCAAGCACTCAGAAGTTAGGAAATCAAGAATCAAGGTTGGACATGCAACCTTAAATTGGCCCCCTTGTGGGTATGTGTTAAATGTCTTTAAAAACATGATCACAAGGTATATTTTGCCCACCGTATCTCTCCCTTATTCAGTACACAGGAATGGACAATGTTCACTGAATGAGTAGCTATTCAATATTTTCTTTTATTTTCATCATTCAGTGTGTTACCACATACCTTATTTACATACACACATCAGCCAAACACTGCACTGAACACAGAATTATTCATTTCTTCATGGTCTTTTTTTTATAGTGCTTATCATAGTAGCATATAAGTGCTACAAAGAAGGAAACTGGCTGTATAAGAGGGGAAGAGACACTCCCATGATTTGGAAAAGTCACGTGCAGTTGGTGGTGGTGATCTCGGACTATGACTAATGCCCAAACAGTGCTCAAGAGTGGTGAGGAAACTGAGGCAGGGAAATGCATATATCAATTTGATTTAAATCATGAGTTAAATCATTAGTCAGGAAGACTCGATTTAATCATGGATTTCTACATAAAAGTGCATTCTTGTTGGTTGTTATAATCTTAATACATATTCTTCAACTCAGAGATAGATGTAGGTTTCATTTTTAGAAGGTACACACTATGCATTTTTAAAGTGATTTTATTTTGAAAACTTTTCAGATTAGTTTTACAGATATATCAGAAAATGAATGATTGTTTGGTTATTTCATTTACCAAAGGTAATTGAAGCAGATATTTATTAAGTCATTGGGAGGTGAACTATCTCCAATTCAACAGGTTAATTATTAATATTTGGAGGATTTTCTTGCCATGCTGTATTAGGAGGAGAACATCACCAGACAGACATTTAAATTGTTTTATTTAACTAAAACAACAACGTTATGTATTCAGTATTTTTTTCTTCAACAGCAAACATATAATACTTTAACAAAACAAGCATATGAATTTTTGAATTAAGTTAAACAAGTTTTTTAAAATCAGGTTTGTTTTTGTTAAAATTAAATCGACTATGTCAGCCAGGTCAACATGAGAAACTTAAAATATTGGCTTCTGCAGCTAACCTTCTTCTTCACCTTCATTTTCCTGTTTGTTCATAATCTGGAAAAGAAAAACAAGCTTTCCTGCTTTTTCAGGTCCCAAATGATTTCTCAATTTGGAATGAATTAGGCCAAAGGAAGAAAATATACTTTCTACACTGGCAGAAGAAGCTACTGCTGTTAAAAGTGAGAGTATCGCTTCAACTGTCTCTGAATCCAAGTGCTTAAGTGACTTCCACCAGTTCACTGGTATGACTTTCTTTAAAACATCATCAGCAAACATATATTTCTTGAATGGTTCACCCTTAGCTCTGAAGTTTATTATAGTTGGCATTATGGAGGGATGATTGCTGGATGTCCATATGATAGCCAACTCTTCTTCTTCAGCAGTTAAGGTTTGACTCTGGTACCAAGTATTGAGAATATTTGCAAGAAAATGAGCTGGAGATTGTGCTTGTCCCATTCGTTTTTTTAATGTTTGTAATTTAACTTGTCATTGCATATTTCTCTTTTTAAGATCTCACTTAGTTCCTTCCAAATTTCAACAACATCAGCAATAAAACAGCTATTTCCCTGCATTTTGTTCAAGGCTACAAAAATAGGCTTCAGGATACTCAGCATATGTTCAACATTTCTCTTAAACCCAATGTTGAGAACTTTGGCTGTGACAGTGCCATCTATTTTTTCACGATTTTGTTCACAAACTGTCATCAGATTAGGCCAGTTCTCGATATAGTGCTCAAAACAGTTCACTACTGAGTTCCATCGCACGTCTTGTGGGAGAGTTAGCTTGGTTCCTCCCACTTTTTTCAGAGCAGCTGCTGCAAAGTGGTTGTTACGGAAGTATTTTGCAATTTCAACAACATTAGCCTTTATTTCTGGAACACTGAAGTCTTTGGCTAGGAGGTGCATCAAATGAGCACTGCAATTTATGTTATTAGCTTGGGACTCTCTTCACTTTCTTCTAAATAATTTTTTCTAATCTTGGATACATTTGCAGCATTGTCTGTGACCAAGCTGCATAGTAGACATTTGAATTTTTTTTCACAGTTTTTGTTCTAGCTTTTACTGCTACTTCTTGTAAGTATTCTGCTGTGTGCGCATTTCCTGCTGGATCAATTGCTTCTGTAAGGAACATTCCCTTCTTCTGTTGTCACACAAGCACATACAACAGGATCATTGTGGACATTACTCTACCCATCAAGACTCAGGTTAACAATTTCATCCTCTAGACCTTTTGCACACTGCTCAATTTCTCTTTCATACATTTTATCCAGCAATTTGCCTGCGACGTCTGCTCTGTAGGGTGGACTGTATCCTGGTCTTAACGACTGAACCATGTTAATGAAGTGTGGGTTCTCAATCATACGGAAAGGAGAGTTTGTTGCATAAACAAACTGGGCAATTTTTTCATCAATTATCTCTTTTTGTAATTTGCTGGTGCTCATCACAAACTTATCTATGGTTGGTTGTTTCTGGAGATTTTTCTTTTTCTTTTTTGCTACAGGTGATATACTGTGGCTATGTGACATACATGATGTGACTGAAACACTATCATTGGCAGATAACTCTGAAACTATAGAAAATGATGGTGATCTTGAAGTTGGATAGGCTTCAGAATCCTGTATGTTGATGATGGATTTTCCTATTATTTAATTATTATTACCATACTGCTCATTTAGTATTACTCATTGCATTCACTGACACTCAGTACTACTTGAAAGGTGAATTGTAAAAGGAAGATCTGCCTATTTCAGCTATTTATGTTTTTATTACAACTGCATCTAGAGTAACAAATATACTTTTTGCTCAAACATGAGAATTCAAGAATAGTCCAGAAGGAAGACAGGCAGTCCTTAAGAAAAGTATTAAATAAAAAAGTTGACCAAACTGAAGATCCTGCATGTTCAGACATGTTCCTTTCATCATCTTCAATGCAGCTTCCTCCTGAGAAGGAACACTTCTCATGATGTTGTTTCATTCAGGCAACCAGGCCTTGCATTTTTTTGTTGCACTGTTTGCATTTTGCACGCATGCCTGTCTTACCCACAAGTAGAGGAACTTCATTAAAATATTCCCAAACTGGGTCTCTTTTATGGCCTGCTGCCATTATAGGTTTTCTCTTCTAGTGAGAGAATGGTATGGTAGATCTCAAATTGATGAAGGCTATACTCAGACCTCAAGACTTCTGGAATATGCTGCTCAAACAGTTTCATTTCTGTTTCTACTGCCTGTCCTTCCCTTCTTACATTTATCTCCAGACTTCTTCTCCTTGTCCAGATCTATTCTGCCCCCAACAATCTTCTGTTCATTGAACTTTTTAAAACTTTGCACTTTTAGAGAGAGGTAAGGGATTGACTCTGTGTACACAAATTTGTCGAGGGACAATAAGGTTGAGGTCTGTTATTTCTCACCTCATTTTTTGCTGTTAACAAGCATGTTATCTCTGGGGGACACAAATCCACAGTTTGAGAACTGCAAAACTAAGCATTTCTGATGGTATCGTCTAGACCAGGGGTAGGCAACCTATGGCACGCATGCCAAAGGCGGCACGCGAGCTGATTTTCAGTAGTACTCACACTGGCCAGGTCCTGACCACTGGGCTCTGCATTTTAATTTAATTTTAAATGAAGCTTCTTAAACATTTTAAAAACCTTATTTACTTTATATACAACACTAGTTTAGTTATATATTATAGACTTGTAGAAAGAGACCTTCTAAAAACATTAAAATGTATTACTGGCACGCGAAACCTTAAATTATTGAGTGGATAAATGAAGACTTGGTACACCACTTCTGAAAGGTTGCCAACCCCTGTTCTAGACTGAGCACTGAGTCCCATTGGGTAGATAAAAAGATTAACCTAAATAATCTATACAGAAGCCTGTGGAACCCCAAAGATTGGGTCCCTAATCCATGAACTATTGGAACTCATTTACAAAACTTTTCTTAAAAATTACATGGATATATTGTCTCATACTATAGAATTAGAATTTATAATCCCTATTCCATGATGAGATATCTTTGAGCTATAATGTATCTTAATTACAACTATCTTTAGATATGTTTTTCCTCAAAAAGCATTTTTATCAAAAAAATCTGATTTTAATAAAAAAAATCTGGTTTTAATTTTTTTTAAATCATTGATTTTTATCCACCCTGGTATTTTGTCTAGGTCTGTATATTTCTATATTTGGAGGGGATCACCCTGGAGTCTTTAGTTGTCCTTGAAAAAATTCACCAAAATTTGAACAGCAACCTAATTTGGTTCCTTTGTGCATTTTAATAATCTTTAATTGCATGATCCCATATTGTGTTATCCACACAATCTCTGCCTCATTCAGTGCACAGGATGGACCTTGCTCTGACTATAAGTCAGGGTTGTGTCATAAATGAAGCTGCTGTCTGTAGGACCCCTTTTTCATTTGTTGCTGAAGTTGGAAGGTATGTAGTGAATGAGGTGGAGAACTGGAAGAAGAAAGGTTTGTTTCATGGTTAAGGCAGTTGAATGCCACCCTGGAGAACTGGATTCTATCCATGCCTCTGCCACAGAGTTCCTATGTGATGCTGGGCAAGTCGTGTAAATAAAAATTTTTATAGGTGTCCACTGTGTGTTGCTCATTTCTGGCTACCCAACTTGAGACATCTATAAAGAAGTGCTGAGAGCTTGTAACTGCAGCTAAGTGGGAGCTCTGGTCTGAATTTATAAAGTTTTATACAGTGCTAAATACTCTGAAAAATCTGGTCCTAGGCTTCTCAAATTGGGTGTCTGAAATTAGAGGATACTTTTGACAATTTTGGCTTTAATCTCTGTGCCTCAATTCTCCATCTGTTAAATTGGTAAGAACTAAGATACTATGATACTTATGACATTGCGGGGAATTTGTCTGTACAACTTATGAATTCTGGTTAACATTGTGAAGTCGTTGTTATGAAATGCTTTGTCTCGTGCGCCCACCAGGGCTGACAAGGCTTTAAGCGTGTCCTTTGCAGACAGGGTACTATGGTGGGTTATTAATGACTGCCTGTTCAGGGTGAAGCACCTTGGGACAGTGGGTTAGCTGCTTGGGGCCTAGAGTAGCTACTTCTTCCTACTTGTCCTGCAGACAATGGGAATGGACAGTGGAAAGAAGGGGGGGGGGGGGGGGAAAGAAGGTGACAAAGCAGGTATTTAGAAAGGATTAATGGAAAGACTCAGGGAACCACCCAAGAAGCATTGGGTAGGACAGGGGAAGGCCAAAGACAGATCAGCAAAGTGAGAGAAGGAGAGTTAGGAAGAGAAGGCTCCATATTTGAGAAGATAAGTGATGCACTGCTGCAGCAGAAGCAAGGTAGATAAAAAAACAATAAGAAAAAATTTTTTTTTTAAAATTTAAATTAGATATTTTAATTAAATTTGTTCTTTTTAAAAATAAACCTAGTAAATTTAAATTTAAAATTAATAGCCCTTAACATAGGTTGTAAGATTTACTGTAATCTATTAAAATAATTTAAATTAAATAAAGAAAATAATATTTTGTAGTACATGTTTGCTGCTGAAATTTTAAACAAAGTCACACCAGTTCAGAGATGTGAAACTCACTTATTAAACACTGGAAACAAAATTTGTTAAAATGCTAAACCAGATTTTGACAACAGTCTTTCTGTAGGTTCAGAAAGAATATTGTATTCATTTCAGTTTATTCAACTAGTCAGCTCAGTGACAGTTGAAAAAGTAGGACTAAATAACCTCTGCTTGCTTGGTTGCATTGGCAACCTTATTTCAGGCATTTCCTAACTTTAGTGCTTGACTTTGCAACCTTAGTATTCTTTTAATATAATCTTTTCTTTTTCTTTTTTGAAGTAATTGACAATATATGTTATGAAATGAGTAAATCACTCTCCTTCTGTATGTTGGTCTCCAAATCTGAAATTTTTATTGGGACAGCAAAAAAAATCTCAGATGTCACTGCAAAGAGCATGTTGTAAATATCTAGATAAATATAGTAAAAAGCTTTTTTTGGATCCTGTTTCTTTCTCTTGGTGGTGGGGAAGGGGTAAATGAAATAATTGATGTGTGCACTGTTAGCTGTCGACCAGGTTTCATGTGGCGTATCTCTCCTTTGGCATGCATATAGCAGCAGCACATTTAGCACCTCGCCCACAACATCCACCTCCTGATAGCAAAACTTGCCAATAGAAAAGCATTCAGCACTTCATTATTTCTACAACCTGAGTGCATTTGCAAATTAATTGATGTGTGGGAGGAAAGGCATCTGCTTTGTAAAAACCTTTAACTATTGCAGTAAAACTAGAAATAAAATTGGTTGTCTATAGTAAACTGATATGTAGTTACAGGTAGTGTGGCTTCCAGGATAATGTGGCACCTTGATGCCTTTTTCTCAGGTCATTACTGACTTGGGTGCTCACTTTCTTTAATACTGCATTCTGTCATTTGAAACACACATTGTTTGCTAAATAGAAACCTTGAAAACAAATGGCAGACTAGACATAACACACTTTTTTTGTATAGCTAGTGGTTTCTTATATGTTGCTTACTCAGCACTAAGCCAGATTTTCATTAGACCTATGAGTGACTCAGGGCATTTTAAAGGCTCCTAATCTTGTGGGCTAATTGTGTTACCCTACAATACCATTATAATTTCCCATGGAAAATAATATAAAGCATGTTCCATTTGTGTACTCATAAAAATCATTATAAGTACTTGCAGAAAGTCTTGTATATCTTGAATAGTAGGGGGGAAAAAACAAACTGTTTTGATTCCCTCCCATAAAAGGTAGTGGTGACGGTCTTCTATTTCTGTTTGTTTAGTGTCTTGGACTGTACCCATTGCTATGGTATCTGAGCTCTTTACGTATAAGCTACTGGTAACTTCAGTCAACTAGTGAATGAATATTGAGTAAGCACTTCTTAGCTTAAATTGCACTCTGTTGTATTTCCTTTTTCTAGTTTCTCTGATCAGTTAGCTCACCCAAGTGTTGCAGATAAGGGTAAGAATATGTGATCTCTTCTCAGAAGTAAGGATTACATAATCCATAGATGTTACTCTTTGTGCTGTGGTGAAAGAAATCTGTGTAATGAAAGAGGTTTTAGCAAAGCAAATGGGTTTATTACACCAGTTCAGACTACTGTACTTTTTGGATTTGGTTGTAAAACATCTCTGTGTTTTTTGCACTCTAGTCTGAGTGTGATATTTAAACAGATGGACAGCTAATTTTTTTTATAATCCAGGCCCGTTTTTTTTCAAATGAGATGAGATTCCTATTTGTTTAACTTGCTACTGTTAAGAAAACTTCATCTATATAAAGTATCATGCTGTGCACTTAGGTCTCAGGGTTTGAGAATTTAATACAGTTATGCAGTTAAGCATTGGAGTTTTTTTTCCACAATCATGATTTTGGACTGTAATCTTTCTGCAAGTGTAATGCCAGCTATGCTTGCACACTTATTTCAAACCTTATTAAAGCATCATTTCCTTGTTTAGTTTTTAGATTTGGGTGCTTAATCATGGTGCAGGCAAGTTGTTCAAACCCACATTATTTTTGTTTGGGGGCACATATTAACTTGTTTCCTTTTTCTTTTGTAATCCTGAGTTATCAGGATTCTGATTAAATTTCCTAACTTTTCAATTAAGAGTTATTTCCAAATTTAATTAACCCCAAATGGAAGGTAGGAACTGCCTTTTCACTTACATTCAGGTTTCCTGGTCACACTTCTATATGTTCCATCCTCTGTCTATTATGGAGTTTGTAAATAGTTTTGAAATGCCAGTTTGTGATATATGGGCCTCTTTAACATTTCTTTGATTTATGTGCAGCCCGGTGGGAAAAAAGCAAAGGAAGCAAATTATGCTGGGGAAAAATGTTGCCAAGCTTCACTTTTTTCAGTTTTAGTTAAAAACTACACTTTTATCAATCAAACCTGATGGATTTTGTTTTCCTTTCTAAAAGCATTCATAACTTAACTCTTTGAAGGCTTGAGAAATTTTTGGCCAAGATTTTCAAAAGTGACTAGTGATATTTTGGGTGCCCAATTTTGAGGCACCTTTAAATGGCCTAACTTTTAGAGGTGGGTTCTTAGCACTTTTTGAAAATAAAGGCCCTTGATGTCATTTCAGTTAGGGCTTCTAAAAACTGAGGCACCCCAAATCACTGTGTACTTCTGAAAATCTTGGCCACATGTTTCTCCCACTGTGTACCGTCTAGATCAGTGTTACACAGACTTTATTGTATAAAAGTAAATTTTAATCCTCAGAAATTTAGTTTGTAAATGGATTTAAATGAGTTTTCATTAGAATGTATCCAAACAATGACAGTTTTGCAGTTTTATAATGTGTTCTCTCAAGTTCTAGTCTTAAATGTTCTAATTAAGTGCAAAGCAATAATTTTTCTCATGTCAGAAGGCCTGTTTCAGTGCAAAGGTACAACATATCCTGGAATTTGTGAAAGTCAGTCTTGCTATGGGCTTGAAAGTCTGCACAAAAACGGATTGATATCAGCCATGACCAGCGTCATGGACTGAGCATGAAGAAAAATGATCTCGTGGCACAAAGATGTAAAAAAGTTCACCTGAATGGCATTGTTGGTACATATAACCAGATGAATCTTGGCGTTGGGAACTCTCTCCATTAAGTCACAGTTCTACACTTGCTGATAAATGGATGTGGATGCTGAATCCAGCTTTTATCCCTGAAGTCATCTTCATTTTTCATGAATTTCAAGAGATTGTATTGCCATTATTATGTCCCAGGCTGTCTCATCCAAAGGAAGAAGCATGGAACACACTGGAAGTGAGAAGGACACTTAAAATATACAAGCTAACCCATAAGTAGGGCTACGATTTTGTCATGGAGACTTTCATGACTTGAGCCCTCCTCCTCTTCTCTCTCCCCTCCACCCTCCTGGTGCCCGTGACCTGTCCATGGCTTTTACTAAAAATATGCATAACAAAAACTTAGCCTTACCTATAAGTCCAAGGAACTCCGCCATCAAAGGTTAGAAAGCATCAAAATCTTTCCATATCAAGATGAATGTCTCTGGAGGATAGACGCTATAAAGCAGAACTGTTTGGAGCATGTTTTCTGAAACTAGTAGAGGTGTCTCAGGCAGAGGCAGAGAAATTTGTGCTCCATATGAAGAAATATGCTGGGCAGCCACATGGTAATCTATATGCGTGTTTGGCCAAAGGGGGGTGCACTCAGTAGTACTTCAGTGCATTCCAACATATTCTCTCTAAATATTCATGTACATAGGTTGCATCTTAATAGCCTTTTTATTATTTCCACTCTTAAGTAAAGACTGATGATAATCCCATTGTAGGACCTGTCTGTATTGAAGAATAAAAAAAGTAATGTTTAACTGACAATTTTATTTACTCAAGAAGCAGAAGTCTACAAATGTAACTTATAGTGATATGAGTGAATCCGGAAAAAGTCACTCTTCTTCCAGCCTGAGAGTGTCCACACAGGGAGTTATTCCTGGATAATTATATTAACTAATACAATAAGTGTGTGTGTGTGTGTGTGTGTGTGTGTGTAACAAGCCCAGAGAGTAAATAAAGCTAGGTTGTCATAATCTTTGTGGGAGACAACATATGCTACTCCAACATTTGCTCTTCTGCCCATCCCTCTTGGCCTACCAAAGTCTGGATTTGTTAATCTTCCTGGCACATTTCAAAACTCATCTAATTTTTTTCCTCTTAGGTGGCTAGGGGGTCTGTGTTGATTGAGGGCTAAAAGGTCGTTGCTTGTTTTGCTGAAAGTTCATTATCTGTGTTCTGGGTTTTATTCTTGAGCATTGTGCATTTTAATTATTGTGAAAGCAACCAGAGATAGAGAGAAGCACTTTAAAGAAGTTAAAATAATCATTAATTTATTATTAAACCACTAAAAATATAGTAGCAATAGGTACCCACTAGACCTGTTACAGGTAGGACTATGGCTCAGATTTTTAAAAGTATTTAGGTGCCTAACTCCCATTGATTTGGGACCCAGGTGCTTAAATACCTTTTAAAAACCTGACCTATGAAGATCATGTCATTTCAGGTAAATTACTGTGTCCACTAACCTGATATTTCGCTCCTGTGTTGTGCTCTTTTTCTCCCCTCTCCTCTACTTTGTAATAGGGCTACTTTAATTTGTATTAGCTGAAAATTGGTATATACATTTTGTTGGAAGATGGGATGCAAATCGCTCTCCCCATTTCCCCCCCCACCCCCTTCATGAAAATGGTTTGTGTGCTATAATGATGAAGTCCTCCTGGAAGGTTGCAGATCATGGTATACTGCTTAACTGCTGCGTTGAGGTTAATGCGGCTAGACATTTTAATATAGTTATCTTTAGTCTTTCAGGGCATAAGAGAAGAGTCTTCAGTTCTAAGTTCCAGTGCTTTTTAAGGAGCCATAGTAGCAATGAAAGTTGATGCTAATTGTGTCCTTATCCAGTTTTAACAACCTGTTTTCTCTGCTACAGATCCTTTTTTCCCATTCAAGAAGAATCCCTTTGTTAAAAAGAGAACATGGATTTTCTTTGTGTATGAATGATTTTCAGCTCAGCAGATATTAGGGTTATCCATGAAGAATAACATACAAATAGAAACGTACCATGTATAAAAGTAAGCAGTTAAAAATGGTACCATTTCGAGTCTAAAACCAACATGAAATAAGATCACTTGCATATTTAGCTAAGAAGTGGTGGATGTGACACCCTCTGTACCAACCAAATGCACTCAGGTTCATAGATTTCTTCTTACTTCCTTTATTGCTAAATAGGTCTCTAGCCCATCCCTTGAATTCTGGAGGTGATTGTGGTAGCTTTACTTCACTTTTTTGCACTTGTGACCCTCTAGGGATTCTTCTTTATGCCTCTGGATTGTACTTGTATTTCTAGATAAGTATCAGTTTAGTTTCTAGACAACTTGACAGTTTTGAGAACTATGATTTTTTCAAAACAATTTCAGAGATGCATATCTAAAATATGGGGTATCATCACCACATATAGTTTACGTATTGTATAAATGTAACTGTAGTGGCTTGGGCCAAATAAAAGGCGCGCGCAGCAACGCAGCAGGGAAACTCTCTTCCATCCTTGGGGCACCTGTTCCAACCCTTCCCACCCTCAGTAAACTTATACACACCAGCATACAGACACTCACTGACTTATGCAAGCGTTCTGTTCCGGAACGCCTTGCGTAACTTGAATTTTGTGCAAGTTGGAAATGTATAATCGACAATTACGCCAAACAACAACAACAACAACAACAAAACCCCTCCTATTTCTAGCTTACGGAACTTTTTCCGTAAGTGCAGATTTGTGTAAGTCGGGTTTGCATAACCTGGGGGACGTCTGTAGTACAATGAATGGAGAAAAACAACAGGGGGATAAGATAGGGAGAACGGTAAAACACGGTTTATATCCAGCACGAGGATCTACAGGCCCAGTGGTACCACAGTATGAAAAAATAGACCTTGAACAATGCATCTAGATTCAGAGTTCAAGAATGCTGGGCAGAGTTCCTGTCCAGCAGCGATTCTTGGGTGCTCCTGGTCATCTTCGGCACCAGTAAATTTTCCCCAACAAACCCCTCCAGTGTCTTCTTTTGTCACTCTGTACAAACCCACACAGAGCGAAAACCTCCCCACTTAACTAGCTACAGCCTCAAAGTCACAAGCTCCAGTACTCACAGCTCCATACAGCTTTGGTGACAGTGATATTGGGTCTGGATCTGGTTTGTCCTTCTCACAGTGCTTCTTCTGGCTCCTGTCCTAGGACTTCCCAGGTCAGCTGCTCTATCCCTCCTGGGCTTCAGGCTGGTTCTCCACTGCTTCCGCGCATGAGGTGCGCGCGCGCGCACACACACACACACTTCTCCCTCTCTCTTCTCTACTCTCCTCTTCCTGGAACAACCAGCACTTCCTCTGCCTGTGTAGGAACTTTTAAAGGGGTCATGCTCTCTAAACCCCAAAGGGGTAACAAATATTAGGTTTCTTTAAACTAGAGAATAGTTTGATTTTGGTATAGTCTTTTCAGGTTGAAATTATCCCAAAGTGCAGTTAAATTTTACTAATATAATGACCAAGTAGGTTTCAAAGCACTTTACAAACCTGCATGATCAGCAGTGTCTCTTGCACAGACTTGGACGCTGCAACCACTTTTATTAGGAGTAGAAGGGGGATGGAAAGTTGATCTGGATAATGGGCCTATGACCAATGCTTTCAGGAAAGTGCAATGGATTTGTTAACTTCTGGTCTTAAACCAGAGACCAGCAGAGGAGTCTTTGGTATAATATCTCATATGAAGGACAGAACTTTTATTGCCCCAACACTTTTTTAGGATGATGTTGCAATTTTGGTATTGGGTAGGAGCCTAACTTTGGAAGCCTACCTAAATATATGGACTCTATCGCCATCCTTTATGAGCCCCTCACAATAACCTAGTCAAGAAGGGGAAATATCCCCTTTGTATGCTCTTAATCTCTCTGTAAAAGAAGTGTTTGATAGAGCTGAGGACTGAATCCAGACCACCAATCCAGTGCCTTAAATGCAAGGCTAGTGGCGGCTATTCTCATTTTATCCTGAAAACATGTGTTAGCAAGCTTTCCAGATTACACATGGACATTTAAGAGTAGAGGCCTGGAAGGATAGGAAATTATCTTGTTCACCACTATGGTGACTTTATATAAGGTTTTTGTTACTTGGCTCTTGTTTTTCAGTCTCTTCAAAAACTTGCAGTAGGTGAATTATTGCTCAGATTAAAATCCAAAATTTTCCAATTACAGCTCATCAGGAGGGACTTGTACTTTCAATTAGCATGAAGCAAGTTCTTGATTGTTTTTATTTTATTATTTTTGCTTTTTAAACAAAAGGAACATACTTACCTGATCCCATTAGACTGAAAATAAAGAGACAGTCCAGTCAACAATTAAATATTGGCATATTGGGAAGAAATGATACTGAAATTCCTTTGCTAATCTAATTAGCTCTTGGTAATAGGAATATACTGTTTTATTTGGTTTTGCAAGTCTTCCATTTCTTTCACTAAGGTGGGTTGTGAAGTTATGTTGCCCCTTAATTTTCCCCTTCTTCTTTCCAACATCTTAATCCTTCTCTGAAAGTAGTAAGCAAGGACAAGGTTGATCAGTTCACTGATTTACAGTCAGGAGTTCCATACTGAATTTTTGTTTTGTTTTGTTTTTGAAAGAAAATATGAGACAAAACCACACTTGAAGGCTGCAGTCTGACACTAATTAAAACAGCACTTGCAGCATAAATATTGTGCTTAGAGAGAATGGAATAAAATAGACATAATGAAGGAGAGAAATTCTAAAATAAACAATGTTTAAAAACAACACAGACTGAGAAAGATACAAACTTCGTTTTCCTAGTATACCATCAAAGAGAGCATTTTCCAATCTGCCAGTCTTGGGAAAGGACCCACTCATCCCTCTTCTACAGGACTGGGGAGCAAATGTAGGTCTCTTTAGAATGTTCCATATGGAACTGAGGCAGTGACACGCTGCATATGGCTTCAGTACAAATAGAAGCAGTTACATGGAAGAGATTTTTAATAGAAGTGCAAGCTCTTTAGTTCTGCAGCCCAGTTGGGCCAGAGAGTGCAGGAAAAGAGGACAACTGTAATACTGGGATTTGAAGGAAGAAAAGTAATGGGATAACAGTTCTGTTACCTCCACAGATGGGGTACAATACTTGTTGCTTTAGGCATCCTAGTGAGTCGGAAGGAGTGTGGGGAATATATTTTAAAAAAAGAAAAGAACAAAGTGTTCTAATTGAGTTGGAAATCTAGAACAAATAAATGATGTCTGGCTTTCCTATTAATTGAAGGCCTGAAACCTAGTTCAGCAGCAGAAAATAAATAAGTAAATAAATTGGAGAACCTGCTCTTTTGGTCTATTGATGCTGTTTTGACCAAGCTGAGAATTCAGCTATCCTAAAATGATCAAACATTGTTTAGAGAAAAGAAAAATCCAAACTGGCCTCATTATCTGAGATATGCTTTTAAAAAGTATCAATTAAAGTAATGTAACTTCTCTCTTGCCTGCGTTCGTCTGCAAAGATGAAACCGAGGGAGTGTTCTGTTGGCTTGCTCATAGCTGGGTTCAAAAGAACTATTACAGCTTTATCATAATAAACTCCCTTGTTAGCTGAAAGGGAGAAGTATTTTAATGAGGGGCAAAATACTGTGCATCTTTAAAGGAGAGAAATGTGCATGTTTTTGCTAATGTTATAGTGGTCTTAGAAAGTCCTATGATGGATAAGGATCTGTCATTGCTTCCAGGAAGCCCCTATTCTCAGGGAAGTTGGAACCAGATACTTTTTAAAACAACTCCCTCTTGCTTCCCTCTCGCCCTGCCCCCCAAAAAGCATATTATTTAAAATATTATATACATATATGTGCCTGTAATATTTAAAATTAAGATTTTGGAAAAAGTCACCTTGGGGTTATATGAACGAACACACGTGAGCTTTCTGGTTTTAAACATTTTTTTAAGCAAAGTAATTACTCAAAAAAGAATTCTAAGGATTGTTAATATGTGAATTTATTGCACACAGTGAACTGACATGATCAAATGCTTCAGGTGCTTTTTCAGTTTTTGCAAGCTAAATAATATCTTCAGTAAGTAGAGTGTAATGGCTTGTTTTGTCAGCGATCAACACAAGCAAAAGACCATTTGATCTAATATGATCCTAATGGTAAACTTTTGACTGCCAGAACCTGGGACTGGACAATAGAGGATGGATCACTGGCTAATTGCCCTGTTCTGTTCATTCCTCCTGAAGCATTTGGCTCCGGCCATGTCAGAAGACAGGCTATTGCGCTAGATGGACCATTAGTGTGACTCTGTATGGCCAAACTTATGTTCTTAGCATTTCACTGGTGGTAAAGAGCTTAGCTTCTCACCAGCCAGTTGGATTTCCCCAAAACTGAAAGTTACATGGATGAGTTACTGTAATAGTGCTTATGAATGATGGGGAATCCTGAGTGGCTGATATGATGATGATTTTTAATACTGTCCAATATGTCAACATTCAGATACAACAGGTATTTGCATATTTTAACCTGACAGCTGTTGCACACATTTAGCTGGCAAAATGCTAAACGGTAACTGTCAACAGCAGCTTGAGGGTGATAATCACTGAAAATATCAGAATAAAAGAAACTTCTGGCAGTCTAGCCATAGCATCTGATTTCTGGAACAGTTTTTATTGAAACAGTATGGTTACAATTGGAGAACAAATTATTTGGAGAAAAGTGATACCGGTATGTATGCAAAATACCTTTAATGAAATATTTAGAATGTCTGTGATGAATCAGTTTGTCACATCTTTGATGTAACAAGTTAAGTAACTCATGAGATGGCTTATTGGTCTGCTCCTTCAAGGTGCTCAGCCTCCATTGAAATTAATGAGTTGAAAGTACTCCACATTTCACAGTAAATGCTGGGCGCTGATTAGACCTTAAGGGACCCTGTACCATTCTTTTCTTTCATTCCTCAGTAATCTTTTCAGTCACATGACAAACTCTCTGAATGATGCTTAGAAGGAGTGGATAGACCAAGTCATAGACTTCTTGAACTGGTTTCATTCCTCTCCCTACTTGTATTGAATCCATTCTTGACCGATGTCTTCTGTTAAACATCCCAGGCTGGATTGAGCTACAGAAGCCAAATATTTTTTCACCATCCAGGGGAGTGCGAGTTGGCTTTGAATTGAGTAAAAAGAATAGCAAGTATTTTACAGTTTATTAATGTGAAGGTTATGATTCTTTCAATATTTTGTTTTTAAGTAATACTAATAATTACTATACAAGTGTTTCAAAGCACTTTTTTTTCTTCAAGAAATGCTGGAAGTATGCCAACAGAGGTGCTTGTGTTCTGGATCACCATATTTAGTAGTAAAACTGTGAGCAAAATAAAGGCGTTGAGCTATTGCATGCCAGAGTGAACAAGTAGGGATAGGGCAAGCAGTAAAACAATGGAATAATACTATGTGAAATTGTATATATTTTGCAGCATCTTAAACATTATCTCAGCCGGTCATTAAAGACAGCTTCGTTACTCAATGTTGCTAGCTTTCACTAATTTGTTGCAGATCTCATGTTTTTCTTAAAGGTCATTTTCCTGGAGTCAGGCAATTGCAAGAGAATCTCATATTTGTTTAAAGAGAATTTCTAGCCCTCATGGTTGCATAGAAATTCTTGAAAGCACCTTAAAGGCAAAGAGACCAAAAGGCAAATAAAAGAACCCCACAATTTTTTTAAGTAAATAAACCTGATTATTTTTTTTAAGGTAGGACTCATGACTTTTGAATAGTTGGTGTTGACAGTATTGGTTGTATATCCCATCTGTAGGATAATTCCTATACAGGAAATTTCTGATAATAGAATGACTAGCAGTTTTTATTAGATCCTATAATAACTGTACTGTGATAATTTCATGCTGGGAATAAGGGACTTTCTAAAAAACCCATGAAACCAGAATAATAGAGTAACTGCAAATGGAGTAATAGAACAGAAAACCTAGAATAACCAGGTATGATGAAAAGGTGTATTTCCCTCCCCCAATCCTTTATTCTGCTCACATTTGACCATGCCATAAAATGAACATATTATTTTGAAAAGTAGAGAACTATTATAGAACGTTTCATGGGCCTCCTTTTTGAAACAAGAGTTGCTCTCATGGAACACTAGGAGATAAATGTGTGCATGGTAAGTGTACATTTTATGTGTACTGTATATACCACATTATCTATCTATATGCATTAAATCTCATGCCTGTATTTGTAAATAGTAATAAATCTGAATTACCTTCAGCTTTGGTTCTGTTCTTCAGAACCTGTGACTAAGGAAACATTTTCCCAGTCTTTTTGGTTCAAAAATGTACAATACAGTATGTGATGCTTAAATAATGTATAAATGAGATTGGACAGGAGTTGCCTATCAGTTTTATTAACTTTGACCCTTTCTCTCATTGTAAAGATTTTTTTAAAATATTTAATGGGTCCTTATAGGTTTTTGACAGTTGGGTCTGTGTTCCTGGAAGCGTAGAATTAGCACACACCAAATTAAGAAAAAGTCCCTGAATTACTGGGAGTCAGCATTCAAGGACATAGTTTGTTTTCTGGAATACTAATTTTTAAAAAATGGTACATACTTTTCTTGTACCTGGCCCCTAAGTGTGAAATACACCAGAAGGTCTCTGAATAGTATCACATTTTAAAATGGTAATATTAATAATTCATCTGTAATAGTACTATTTTTGCTCTGTCTTTTGAGCAAGTGGCCAAAATGATGCCATTTTGGGTAAAATACCTGTTGTGCCACTCTGCACAGAGAGCATAACTCTTCCAGAGTAGTGTCAGCAGGGACAAAATGGCTGAGTTTGCACTGATCATAATAAGATGCAATGAAGAAAAGGGAAGGGAATGTTCCTAGAGCCAGGAAGAGGTCTCCTGCCAAGCCATCTTTCCCTTTAATTCCATAAAACACTGTGCATATTGCACTCATTGCAAATTCTGGTAGTGGAGATAGAAAACTAAGCCCCTGACATTTTGAAACATTGTCTTTCAAACTTGTAGTGTCCCTTTCGTTCATTGATTTCCCATTTAAGAAATTTGTAGGAGAAAAACAAATCTGAGCAAAATTCATTGGTCTAAGATGAGTTGTTAGAGCAATATGATACCCCTCCCTTTCCCTAGCTGAGAGTAGTTCTGCTTTTATTAAGACTGCTATACATCTTTGTCTGTGTCATAGTGCTGTATAAATCACATGGCAAATCGACCAAGTAAATCAGGAAGCTGTTAAAAAAGCAATATGGATGCTCTAAACACTGACATTTAAGTCTTATTGGCTCACTGGATAGCTTCATTCATTTTATAGCCATTTTCAAGATGATAATTTCAATTGGTTTTGTTTTTCATTTTCTGTCACAACTCTGTGGAACAGTGGTATGTAAGTGGATTTTATTTTCTGAACATTAGGTTATGCCGAGGAAGCTATGACTTTCTTATGTGGTGGTCATGGGATTAGTTTCCCTAAATTGTAAAATAGCTGACCTTTTCAAAACAAATGTGTAGACACTTTGACAAAACACTGATACACGGCTACAGATATGGAAAGAATTCCACTTAGCTAACATTGAGTAAATATCTGGTGCTTTTTACTTCAGAATCTGGGGTAGGGTGAACTCATTGATCAGGATGACTTAAGAACTGTTAAGGTTCATTTGCACCTTATCCTTTTAATAATTTGGTTTCACCATAAGGATACCGGCATGTCTATCTGAAATGCGCTCGGTAAAATTGTCTTCCATGTTCACATACGTCCTTCACATATTGTCTTTCACGATCACTGCCAACTAAAATAAATGCATGGAGAAGACCGCTACTTCAGATGAAATTTTCATTTGCAAAATGAGCAGGTGCAAGCAATCGAAACAAAAACTAGATTTTCCTAGTGTAGCCAGTTTCCTGATCCTCCTCTTTTAAGGATCCCTGAATCTCTTGGTTTATTGTGTCTGATCTGTTACCCATTCACAAATAATTGTTGTCGGATCTTGTTCATTAAAAATCTGGTTATATAGTAAAATATTACTTATTTGAATTAATGAGCACTATCAGTGAAAATGTGCCTATATTTATAGACCATTGGAATCCAGTTTGTGGGTTGTTTTTTTTAAATTATTATTATTATGGTACGGGTCTTTGAAATGTCCAGGTTCACAAATTTATTTTGCATAGAGCAGCAGATTATGGGATCAGTTTTCCTGGCATCTGAAATAAATATTTAAGAGAAATTGGCTGCCTCTGTAGCATTTAGGTCAACTTGGACGCAACATATTGTCCTTAATTAGTTTGTATCTGTAGCTTATTAAACACTACAGTTTTTAATATATTGTGGGCTCTGCTTTCAAGCCTAAAAGAGTAGTCTAGCAGAAATTATAATATTGGTCACAGGTCATTCACGTAGATAAAGCCTCCTATAAAACTAGCATGGTGACTTCAAATAGGAAAAAAAATCAGAATGCTTGGTTGTTAGAGAGAATGTTCTAGAGTTTTATGAACAATACTGGGTTTCAGGAAATATTGATTCTGTTACTTGCTCACCTGCAGAACTGCTGTTATCTTGATCAAGTTACTTAACCTCTGTGGCTTAGTTTCCTTGTCTATAAAATGGGAATATCTACCTTCCTCATGGACCTGTTGTAAAGTGTAAATTATATTTAATATTTATAAAGTGCTTGTATGGATGGTGCTATAAAGTGCAAAGTATTAGACCTCTACCCCGACATAACACTGTCCTCAGGAGCCAAAACATCTTTACCGCGTTATAGGTGAAACCGCGTTATATCAAACCTGCTTTGATCTGCCAGAGTGCGCAGCCTCGCCCCCCTGGACCGCTGCTTTACCGCGTTATATCCGAATTCATGTTATATCGGGTCGCGTTATATCGGGGTAGAGGTGTAGTTGCCGTCTTACTAGCAGCAAGTAGCTGTTGTGTTACTAAGGATGCAGGTGATGAAAATCTGAGATTATAGAATATTGCAGTTGGGCAAAGGGAGGATTTTTAATGTACTGTCTCTTTTTGCTGATTTCACTTTGCTCTCTAGTTGCAGTACCATGCAGGGTTAGCGTCTGGCCTTTTGAATCAACAGTCTTTGAAACGTTCTGCCAACCAGATGGGAGTATCTGCAAAACGGAGACCAAAAGCCCAACCTACAACTCTTGTTTTACCACCTCAGTAAGTAGTGGAACATTTTTGAGAGAGTGCTTATTGTGTGATGTGTTTTATTTTTAATTTTAAAAATTAACCTTTTAATATTAAGAGGCTTTTGTATGGGCTTGCTCTATAGAGGAGTGAGACCAGTAACTGGATGGGGACTATGGGTACCACGCAAACAATGTATTGCTGCCTGTCAGTCTCGCTGAATGTTACTTTGGACTCTAACAACAAATCTGAATTACAGGAATTCTCCTTTCCAGCTGGCCTTGAAAGTATTTTTTTTCAAGATCAGATTGACATTGAAGCAAGATTCTTCATTAACTGATCAGTGACTAGGAGATTTGAGTAGGTCTTTTCAGAAAGTCCTAAAAGACTGGAGCCAAAAAGTCTTTGGTGCTAGTACTTTCTTGACAAATGCCTGTTCTCAGTCCATCTGTTCACCATATGTTAATTTTTCATTGGATTGAAACCTCCTTTACAGGTGACAAGCAATTATGAGGACACCTAGAAAATGTTTAAGGAAATAGACAACAGCACTCTAGGCAGTCTGTGTTGTGATGCCAGAAACACTGAGACACCCACAACTAGGCTTATAAATAAGTAAACTGTTTATAATATTTAGTTATGTATAAGAAAATTATTATTATAATAGAAAACGAAGTGTTAAGTGATTATTCAGGGTACTGAACATACTTGCAGCAGGTAAAAACGGACTGCTGCCTTTCACGTAGAACAAGATCCACTGATGTATAAATACCATATTACTTCTCTGTCTACACTGGTGCTGTGCTGGACCTAAAGGAAATCCAAGCTTTCTTAAGATAAAATTAAATGAGAGCGAAGTGCAATCAGCAGTTTTCTCCTTGTATAGTAACTTTAAACAGCTAGTAATTCAAAAATCTATCAACTGTTGTATCTCCTTAACAATATATCAATAGCAGGATGGTTAAAAAGGCTGCTTTAGCAAAATTAAATGATGTAGGGCCAGATATCACTCTGTTATATCAATGTAACTGCTTTGACTTTGGACTGCGGTGGTAACTTGGGTAGATTTTGGTTGAATGTGTGTATTTCTTTGGCAGAGGAGTCAAATTAATTTGGTAGAGAGAGACAAATTCCATTTTTAATTATGGTTCATGGGTCAGAGTATTGTGTTGCAAATTCTCTTTATTTTATTGTGAGTCTTATGATATTTGTTTTTTCCTCACAGCCCCAGCTTCTGAAATCCTATGATTACGGAAAAATCTCAGCTTGATATATATATATATATTTTTTAATTAAATCATGTTTCTAACCTTCTTGGTTGCGGAGGAAAGCCTGAAAATGTGACCAGAGTATATCATGGGTAGAATAGAGTCTTAGTGTAGTAACTAAACTTGTAGTTACTGTCATATTATTGTTATTTGTTCAATACCTTATTGCCACAGTCAGCATCACTCAGGTGGAAAATATGCTCACCTTACTTTTTTCCCCTCTTCCTTCTTCATTAACCTTTCTGTTCTCTCTCTTTTCAGTGTTCCTGTATCACTTCCCGTTTCTTCGTTCTGAATTTCCTTCCTGCATCAACTTCCAATTCCCAGTCTTATCCTTAGGCTTTACTCCCACTTCTACCCCGTTCTGCCACTAAAATAAGCAATGAAAAAGTTAATGTTTACACTTTTTGTATCAGTAGGCTTCAGAATCAACATGCCAGTGAGATTATTGGTAGGCAGGGAAGTTCACCTCTTGCAGGCTGTCTGCAGCTTCAGCCAGTACTGCATCTGTTGTACTTGATCCATGTTTGGAAGGTTTTCTTCTCAATCATGAGACTAGAAAGTTTTTTTTTTTTTCTCCCCAATGGAAGCTGGGTATTTGCAGATTCTAAATATTTCCCATGGACCACATAAATTCATCATGAAGGCTGGATCAGGCCCATCGACTGGATGTCTAACTGCTTTGGCCAGTGGTGAGACCAGAATTGTAGAAAGTTTAAGAGGTGTCTGCTTTGAAAGTTGCAGTTGTTTGAAAATGTGGCTGGCATAGCAATATCATCCTGGGAACATCTTATTCAGATTCCTTCCTGCTTGTGATTAGTGATTCAGGGCCAACAAAATAAACTGCAGCAGTTGATGGATTATTGAGATAAAAGGGTACATTATTAATATTTTCCAGTTGGGGTGAGAGAGTTTCCTCTGTGTGCTATCTTTCCAGGTGCTCAAATATTCTCAGTTTTGAAAAAAGAGAGAGGAGAAAAAAAGCTTACTCAAATATGTTGCATGTCGGGAGATCAGTTGATGCCTCAGTTGTTGTATGCATATTGCATAACCATGACTACATGTTGTGCTACATTAATTAATCAATATTTGATCTGTTTGTTCTGTCTGATACTTTTGTATTTGACAGTCCATTGTTATGCTTAATCTGATATCTTGCATCAAAGTATAAAAATGGAGTGACAAATGGATTATGTTGTCCCAATTGTGCTACAGTTTCATGGATATAATGAATTCTCCCTTCTCATTTTCCTCATTCCTCATAACATCAGAAGCAGTATGAGAAGAATCTTCAGCACAAACCAGATGTTTCCTTGAAAAGGCATTTTAGGAAGTGTAGAATTCTTCCCACCACTTTGCTATTATTTATGCCATGGAAATTCAGATATCTTGTATCTATTGTGTATTTGAACAAATAAGTATTTTTTATTATTTTGACAAATATTCTTGCTTCAGTAAAAATATTAAATTAAGTTGCATGTCTTTAGTAGCATTGTCTTTAGGGATTCAGTAACACTTAAATATTATTCAGAGCAGTAACATTGCCTAAAGTTTTTCTTAGTGCAAGGGGAGATAAAACTAGTTCTGCACTTCAGTTTGTTGTTTCAGGGAAGCAAGTCTAAGTTGGAACACACAGCAACACAGCTGAGTTTATTGGGCGTATGCAATCTGGTTAAGCCAAGCCACAGCATTCTTATCAATGATGTTCAAGGCAATAAGTCCTCCAGGAAGTTGAGTAATTTTGCAGTCCTCAAAAATGTGTGTCATGGCTGCCCACATTGACATAGTAGACTGTCACTAAAATGCCACCAAAATTCCACAGCAGTACAGATTCCATGTCCAGTATGAAACCAGTTCAGAAAGTTCCATTGCCTTCGTGGTAAATCAAACCCGGGTTGACATTGCATGAGGTCCGAGACAAGATAATTATTTGTCACTTTCTCTGCGGACAATGAAGCTCGCCATGTATCCTCTACCATAAATCCCTCACCCAGTAAACTTATCCGCAACTGGCGATGCGAGGGCAGACGACCATGTTATGGATTAAACAAGTCTTTAATTAACAGTAGATGTGGCATATCACACAATTTTATCACGAGCTTTGCTGTGCTTTCCTCTCTGTGAACACTGGGCAGAGCAGTATTGCAGAGAACCAGTAACCATGGTAGAGAAGTAGATTTAAGTGTCCCTACATTGTGGACTTAAATTGCACATCAGTCATCTTTGTGTGAGATGAGCGAGTCTATACTTGAGCTCAATATCCGCCACTGAATAACATAGTGCCAAGGCTGAAGTCCGTAACGTTTGGGTGTTGGTGCCCCATGTTGTTCCGTCCAATTTTGCACATTTTGACCTTAGTTGCTTTCTTTGTAAGATGGTCATGATATGTAAGAGTTCTTTCCAACGTGACATCTAGATGGACCAGGCGTGAACTACGCTTTATTCACTGACCACTGGGAACTATGTTCAGCTCTCTGCCCGCTTGTGCATTATGTATGTGTGAGACACTTGACACAGTCTTATTCCACTTGGTATCAGGCGCCACCAATGACAATAATTAGCTGTAGCCGTCAGATCTGCATTCAGAACACATTTAAGTTTGTCAAAGGAGTGTGACTGAGTGCCGAGGCATATGTCATCTGCATAAATTGTGAGACCCGGTATATGGTAGGCCATTTGAATACAAGTTGAGTAATCTTAGAGATATTACTTATCCTTGTAGGAGGCCATTCTTCTGGTGCTTCCAAGCACTTGTTCTCTCATTAATATGCACACAGAAATTGCAATTTCTCAAAAACCGAGCCATTGCACATATTAACCAACTTGGTACAGTTCTAGACAATTTCACCAAAAGGCCCATGTGCCAAACCATATTGTATGCCATGGTCAGATCAAGGAAAACTGAACCAGTCTTCACCTTATATTTGATCAAAAATGGATTCCAAGTTGTAAGTGCCAGCACTTGATCACATGTACTATGACTGCGGTGAAAACCAGCTTGCTCTGGTGCCAGCATGCCTTCCACGGATGGTGAAATTCTTTGAAAAAGAAGATACTCAAGAACCTTTAAAGCAAACGCTTAGAAGTGAAATTGTCTTCAGCTCGAAGGCAAGTGTAGGACTTTCCCAGGTTTCAGCAAGGCAATGACCTTCTCTTGGTGTCAGACTCTAGGCAGTCTGGATTCCCTCAGAACTCTGTTGAAAAATTGAATGAGCCATTCCTGAGCGCGAGGACTAGATGTTTCATGAATTCAGGTACAATTCTATCCCGATGCAGGAACGCCAGGAAACTACCACCCTACGGCTCAGGAAGTAAGATGGATAATTACATGGATAAAGCAGCAAAGGGTCCTGTGGCACCTTATAGACTAACAGACGTATTGGAGCATGAGCTTTTTGGGTGAATACCCACTTCGTCGGATGCATGTATTCACCCACGAAAGCTCATGCTCCAATACATCTGTTAGTCTATAAGGTGCCACAGGACCCTTTGCTGCTTTTACAGATCCAGACTAACACGGCTATCCATGTCAAGTATCAAAAGGGGTAAAGAATTTTCTGAAGGCCTTTCATGCTGGCATTGTATCCCAAAGGCTAATTATATCCAATTAGTTACATTCCCTTGTGATGCTGGCAATTCAAAACTTGAGTCTCCCAGATGTGGTGGCGCAGTGTGCTACAGCACATCACAAATAGCCTAACTATTATAGGGTTTCTAAACTACTTTAGCAAGCTATATTTCAACCAGAACCTGTTACACATGGTTTTTTGCCTAGCAACAGCATGTTTACTCAACAACCCCTTCAGTCTTTTAAATCCTTACAGTTCTGAGCTGCATACCAGAAAGGCTTCTGAATATGCCTCTCTAGTGCAGTTTAAATGTAGCTGGTTCAAATATAGGATATTCCATTTATTTGAATAAATGTTCATTAGAAAACTGCCAATAGAAAGAAATAGTAATCTAAAATATTTTTTCCTAGTGGAACAAACAATTGCAAGGAAAACAGAATTAATTGGTAGATTTATTCATACTTTTTGACAACATGAGTTTGGGCTGGGATGGGTTACTCTTAATTACTCTTGAAAGATGTACATATTGAAGCATCAGCATGACATATATATGGCTATAAATTTGACTGTGGGTGAGTATTGTCAGAAGTTGAAGGTTTCTCGTCTGTTTAAAAGGAGGCACAACCATGTATTTAGTGAAGCCATCACTTATTTCTTATGTGAAAGGTATGTGGTGTACAAACTTTCAGGATCCCTAAACTTAAAAGGCAGGCTACATACTATATGAAGTGGCATGTAAGTGTTGCCAGTTCTTCTTTGAGTGGTTGCAGATATGTATTCCACTCAAGTGTGTGAAATCCATTTTTTCTAAATTCCAGGTAAGTACCTTTTTAAAAGGCCTAGTCTGTCTCTTCCTGCCTGTTAAAGAAACAGCACCACTCTGGGCCCTTAATACAATGCTAGTTGCTCTCATGGGTCTTCTGTTTGAGCCCTTGGTAACCTGCTCTCTGTCTTTTCTTTGCCAAAAGGCAACTTTCCTCATAGCCATAACTCCCTCAAGGAGGGTGAGTGAGTTGCAGGCTCTCATGGCAGGACTTCCCTATACACAATTTTTCAAGGATAAATATGGTGCTAAGGCAGCATCCAAAATGTATGTGTAAAGTGGTGTCCTGGCTTCACCTTAACGAAACATATATTAACCTGTATTCTATCCTAAACTGCGTTTGAATACAGAGGAACAGCTCCATCATATACTGAATGTGAGACCGTGTTTGGCATTCTACTTAGAGAGGACTAAGCTGTTTAGTCATTCATCTCGACTGTGTCTCTTATGGAGAGCAAGTAAAGGGTTAGGCAGTTTCCATGCACACAGTCTTTAGGTGGATTACTTCCTACAGTACTGCAGCATGTGGAGTACCTCAGCAGACACCACCACTGTCAGCTCATTCAGCTGGAGCCCAAGCCGCTTTGGTTGCGTTCCTCAATGCTGTTTTTATATTAGACATTTGCAGAGCAGCTATCTGATCTTCAGCACATACGTTTACCAAGTATTAGGCAAACTCTGAGACGGTGGTTTTACAATCGTTCTTGAGTTAGTCTCTGAGCCCCACCTCCTCCAGTTACAGGTTTTGAATCACCTGAGTGGAATACACATCTGCAACAACTTGAAGAAGGAGAAAAATGTTTACTAACTGTACTGTAACTGTTGCTGTTCAAGATGTGGGTGAAGATGCATATTCCACCCACCGTCCCCTTCTACATTGGCATCATTAGCCTTGGATTCTGGCGTGAAGGAAGAGAGGTGGGTCAGGGAGGAGGCACTGCCCTTATATAGCCATGGGAAGGTCTACGGGCCTGAAAGGCATGAGTTTCACCCGGGCAGGTGCTGTTAAGCAGTTACCGGAGTTCAATGCGCTTGGTGTATGAACCTCTGAGTGGTATACACCTCTACACCCACATCTCAAAGAACTGTAATTACTGTGCAGGTAAGTAACTGCTTTTGCTCTGCTATCGTTGAGTCTTGACAAAAGGCCTCTAGTGTTGTTTGCTTTCCAGTAGCAAATTTCTTTAGCAGTTGCATAGGAGAGGGGGAGGAATGTTATGATGGTGATCCATCTCTCTCTTCTGATAGTAGAGATCTACAAAAGAACATGACTAGTGATGTGCTTCTTTCTCCCCTCCTCAGTCCTAACGGGATTTCTCCTTCGTTCCACTGAGGAGACACATTTAACTTAACATGCCAATGCACAGCCCTGCTGAGAGCACAGCAGACACTCAGATGTGTTACTGCACAGCTGAGAAACAAGATCAGCATGAAACACTGTGATATGGTGAAGAGAGAACAGGGTAACCACAGTGAGCTCACTTTCTTTATTCTTGGAGTTATACTTGTTGGCAAACACAGGGTGGTCTATTAGTGTTAATGAGATTTTTTAGGGGTATCAAATAAAGACTAGACCCAATAGTTTGTATAGCTTTATAGATAGTGTTTTTTCAGTACTTCAGTTCAGTTCTTTCCTAGAACTGGAGCAGTATCTAAAGTTTAAATTATTCTCTAATATAGTGGTTGAGATTCTCACCACTTGGTATGTTTAGGGTCTTCCATTATGACATTCATTGTATTGGGAAAATAGGTTTTTATTTGCTCAGAACTCTCTGGCTCATGGTTCAATTGACAGAGAGGTCTGAGTATAAATGAGGAGTAAAGTTTTTTGTTTTGTTTTGGTGTGTGGTGCTTTTTTGTTTTGTTTTGCTTTAGGGCTTTTTACTTACATTGAATATAAATGTTTCCAATATATTTCCTAAACTGACAAAGAAAGCATCTGAATTTAGTGAGTGAAAGTTTCTTTGAATCTAAATTCTGGCCTTTAATCTACTTTGTATGAAACAGGACCAGGAAAATGACTCATTTAAATAGAAAAGACATCTATAAAATTGTTCAAGAAATCGAACATGCACAACTGAAAGCCATGAAAATAATTTCTTTAATCTTTGGTTTAATTCAGGGAGTTGTAGGAGGAACATGGCCCAGTGGGTTCTGCTGATCACACACTTTCTCACTAGGTCTGCTCCTCCTTAGATTTTTCTCCTTGTGAATGCATAACTGCAGCACTTTGTTACACACACTAATGGGAGCAGACACTTTGTCTGGGCCCCTCCAACTAAGATGTCAATTCAGGGATGGAGGATCTAGGAACTCCTTCACTGCCTCTCCTCACTGGTTGAGGAGTTCATCTCTTTGGGGCCCTCTGCATGAAATTGACCAATCAGCAGCCCACCATTCAAATAGCAATATAAATGGCTTTGTAAGACAAAAGAAATGGTTTGCCTACCATATTTAGATTTGTTTTTCATAAACTAAACTAGATAAGGCATTCCTATTTAGTTACAGAAAAATGAAAATAAAGCCGTGCGTATCTTGGAAATCATTCACTGGTCAGCCTGAGTCTTTTCTGTCTTGGAGATCTTCTTGGGAGTTTCCCATCTCCCACTCAACTGGTTATTTAAGCCCCTGTGTCCATGGCAAGTCTTAGGATGGTTTCTAAAATTAATCATCATATCAGACAGTCCCCGTTCATATACTGCCTTATCTCCAAGTAGTCCTTTCAAGGTAGCTGCATGCAATAGGTGTATATGCATTCATGCATCCTCAAGGAGTCTAGGGAGAAGAAGGTCCTTTGATGATGATATAGCTTCCTTACAAACACTAATTCACTGGCTCAGCAGAGATCTCTTTTTCTAGGCTTAGAAAAATAAAAATACAGATATCCATAAATCAGTTTTTACCTTTTTGTTCCATATTACATATCACTTATTGACATGCCAGTTTCTCTTTCACAGTCAGTTTTTTTGCCAACTTTAATTGTTTACTTTTATTTTTTTCACACAATGCATAATTAACCTGTGGAACTCATTGCAATGGGGTGTTGTGATAGCCAAAAGTATAACTTGGTTCAAAAAAGAATGAGATGAGTTCATGGAGGGTAGGTTTGTCAGTGACTATTAGCTAATCTCATGCTCGGAGCAATCCGGAACCTCTCACTGCCAGAAGCTGGGTGGAGTTGGGGGAAGACAGGCATGGGTCACTCCAACTGCCCTGTTCTGTATACTCTCCTGAAGCTCTGTTACTGGCCACTTTCACAGACAAGATACTGGGCGTGGTGGACCATTGGTCTGACCCAATATGGCAGTTCTTATGTTCTTATCAAAGCATAATTTATATATATATATATATATATATATATATTTGAAAGTTATAAAATTCTATCTTATTTACTCAGGCTTGGAACGACTCATTTGAACCATTTATGTCTTGAGGAGATATATTTTAAAATAGCCAGTACTGTAATTTGTATGTAATATACTAAAATGAATTACTATGTTTTATCTCTTAACTAAAAGGTGTACAAATATTAACTGTGTTCCTAGTGATCAAATATGCCAGAATAGATTACATGGAGCCTATCTTGTGTAAATCTGCATTTTCTAAATTAGATGCTACTGACATGACTATGAAAAATTCTAATGGTCAATTCTGCCAAGGTTTCTTGAGGGGCAAGTTAGTGACTTTTTTCATTATTTTACAGAATAAACAAGGTCTAGTTTACTTCATAGATTTTTTTTTTTTTTACTATTTATTTAGGAAATTTTTAACAAGTTTACAAATCATATGTAAATATCAGAAACAAAACAATAATTGCAACAGTTAGCTTTTGTTTAGAGACTTCATACAGTAATGTAGTCATCAGATCTTTCTATCCTCTGCCTGTTTGCTGGGTATGTAATTGGTGTGTTAATCTTTCCATAACCACAACTTCCCATATTTTTTTAATCAT
Organism: Chrysemys picta bellii; assembly: GCF_011386835.1. Taxonomy (NCBI): domain Eukaryota; kingdom Metazoa; phylum Chordata; order Testudines; family Emydidae; genus Chrysemys; species Chrysemys picta. The sequence goes on along the minus strand of NC_088808.1, from coordinate 16,270,287 downwards.
TCCTCTATGGTTGGGCTATATTTCTTTTTCCAGTGAAAGGCTACCAATAACCAAGCAGCTTCTAGCAGATGAGAGATTAATTCTTCCTTTCCTCAGGTGTGACTATTTCCACTAGGAAGCCACATTAGGACTACTAAAAGACCATTTGGTAATAAATATTCAACTATTTGTGATATTTGGTTATAGATTGCATCTCAATACTCTCTAATGACTGGACATGCCTACCATATATGTGTAAAATCTCTTCTTTCACCACAGTTTCTCCAACATTTATTCCCATTCAATCTCTCTCTCTCTCTCTCTCTCTCTCTCTCTCTCAACCTGACTGATGTGAGGTGTCATTGAAACAGTATGTTAAAGACTTTTTTTTTTTTTATTGTGCTGCAGGCTGAGGTTGCTGGTCCTCTTTTCCAGATCAAACCACATTCCTCTGGGGTAATTTGTCTACCCATGTTCTTTTCCCAATATACTGTATATGGACAGTTTTTTGGTTAGGAAAGCTGTCTGCAAAGATTGATAAAAATTAGTGATTTTTTTTTTTTGTTTCCCTAGTTGACCAGATGCCATTGCTCATTAAAATTAGCTTACTGTATAGAATAGGCTTTCTAGAAAGCTGAGAAACATAATGCCTGACTTGAATGTACTGGTACCAAAGGAGAGTGGGCCAGGTGAAATTAGTTTTGATCTCTTAAGTCAGAAAAGTTTCTTTACTGAATAGCTCACTAACCGAGTATATTCCATGGCTCTCCCAGTCCTTGGAAATGCACTGGTTCATGATCTGGATTAAGATCTGGGTTATTTGCAGTGGGTATCATTGGCGAGGGAAAAGAACTCATCTCATCTCTAGTTCTATCCTAAACCCATAGAGTGGCCTTTTGTAAAGGATATGTGTAAATTTTTGGAAGGCATGTTTTTTTCTTAATGCGTGGTAGTCTAGAGATGTCTACAGTGCTGCAATTTTCTTGTTCAATAAAGACCTAGTGTGGTCTGGGTTAGAGTGCCGCCAGTCCACCACATGGTACCATAGAATATTTGGAACAGCAAGTTTGCCTGTTTAATGGGTCTGTACAAAGTATCTGCACTCACTCTTGATCTTTTCTTATTCCATATATATTCTAACATTCTGTGTATTTCAAAAACAGATTATTTTTTAAAATGAGTACAAAGAATGTCCAAACGGATAAACTTTCATAGGTTTTTAAGGCCAGAAGGGACCATTATGATCATGAAGTCTGACCTTTTGCATTATGCAGGCCATAAAATTACACCCAGTAATTCCTGGGTTGAGCTCAATAATTTCAGATTCCCAGCTAATTGTGACAGTTAATTTCTAAATCTTTGGGAAAAGGAACATTTATAATGGAAGTCCTTACATAACCCTAACTAATAGTATGAATGGTACTCCAACGCTTATTACATCATTCTATAAAGAGCAGTCTGGTGTTTAGTCTCAAATTTAACTTTTGGAAAGGTTTCTTTTAAAACTATTCAAGAAAGAAAATGCTAAAAGTCTGTGGCAATAACTTTTGTTGCTTTTTTGGGAAAAGTCATCCAGAGTTCTTTGTGCAATTCTAAAGTTCTGCTTTGCCCCTACTGTCAGGGCTGTATTAAGAGACAATATTCATTAAATACCAGAGAGATGATATGCAATAAAGAAATAATCCTCAGGCCCATGTCTATACTTCTCTCCAGAAGAGTTAAAGTTGAGAATGTAATTAAAGATTAAAACACTGTTTGCATTCTGGAACATAGAGATACCTTTTTGTATATGATGGGGAATTGCATTAATAAGGAAGAGATCAGTTTCCAATAACTTTCAATACTAGGAGCTCATTTAATATCCTCAGTCATGTTTAAGTTTCTCACAGTATTCCTTTAGCTTTACCCTTGCAAGACAGTGCTACTGGAACTGTAAAAGGATATGTGCTGCTCCAATTCAGTGACTCTCTTGCTTCCTAAATTAATCTTTTTTTATATGAAAAAGATTAAAAGTTAGGTCCTTATAGTGCAAGACGGCAGTGATTTACATGGAAAGGTTTAGTTACGTTTCAGTATATAAATCTTGCACTATGTAGCTATGTCATTTACCTTAATATTTGGTGTCTTCATGAGTATGCATGGTTTGGATCATGTTAAACTTTTTTTCTCATTCTCTTTGGTAAACAAACTAACAACTAGATTTCCTTCAGATGGTGTTGAGTGGAGCTATTTTTGTGTAAGTTGCGGTGCAGTACCCATAGGATGAGGGCACACTTTATTAATCATTAATTGGCATGCTGATATTCATATATTCAAAAAATATTTGTGCACCTTCATGATAAATTCTGGTAATTATATTCCTAAAACCACTCTGCAGAAGACTGAATAGAAAGTGACTGCAAACATTTCTGTGCTGACTATTTGACTTCATCAACTTGTTAAATACCTTTTACTTTCACCAAGAGAGCTGTTATTAGCCAATGGGTTTGCACTTTCTATCCAGAGCATTATAATAAATAGTAATTCTGTTAAAATATTTTTCACTTGCTTTGAAATAAGATCTGCAAGTGCTTTGACAAATAGACTGAAATATTTTCTAGTTTCACCATGGCTTTTGTAAGACCCTGATTGTCTACACTACCCACGTTACAGCGCAGCCATGGCAGCGCTGTGATGTGGGCAGTGTAGACACGTTTTATTGCCGGAGGAGAGCTCTTCCGGCAATTAAAAAACCCCCACCCCTAACAAGCGGTGGTAGCTTGCTCCCGGTGCTAAAGCGCTGTCTATACTGAATGACAAAAGTTTTAGTGCTGAAAGTGGCAGTGTAGACACAGCCTTAGTAACCTCTGCTGAAAGGCTGTTTTGAATTGGCATTGTAGGCTTTTACTGGGCTAGAGAAAGATCTGCCACTGGATGCATAGAGACCAGAACTGAGAGTTTTAAGATTTAGATGTGTCCTATAGACTTTCTAGTTGGTAGGCATGCGTGTATGTGTGGAGTAACTCCATATATGACACCTTTCCGGGGTGGGGGAAGAGGGGACAGCGGAAAAATAAGTCAGCAATTTCAGACTTTGTGTCCACGTGTCTGTATGCTAAAGTGCAAATGGAACAAAGGCATTTTCCTCACTGAATCATGCTTCACATCTACGTCTTTCAGTAGTCAGAAGGTAATATACACATACGGTACTTAGTATATCTTCATGTCATTGATTTCATACTTGTTAAATCTGGGAAATTATCACTGGTATGTACAGATAGCTTTTAGTGGATTAGAGAGGTGGCCCTCTAAATTAGGGTTTTGTAATTAAATTGTAGTGGTTGAGTACTTCAGTTTATTAAGGGAATCCAAGAATTACTTTTGAAAGTTATATTTTATTTCTTTAAAGGAAAACCACAATATAATGATATGCTAACCCCTGCTCAGAGAACAGTGAGTCACTAAGCGAATACTTCTAAAGTGTCTGAAATATAATAAAGAATAATTAACAAGCAAACAGCCTCCATTATGATCGTTTCATGAAGCAAATTAGAAATTAGGACTGACAATATTTGAATGCTATTAGCAACCACTGAAATGAGCATTTTAAGTTTTGAGGTAAATTCTATATTCTTTGGTCCTAGCCTGTGAAATCAACTTTTTCAAATTGTCTTAGATAAAGGTTTTCAAACTTTTTCCTAGAGCAGGACCACATCTTATTAGAAATATTGTCTTGGATAAATGTCTCTTTGCATTCCTGATTGCATGGATGTCATCTCCTCTTGTTCATCACCCCAGAAACATCCCTTTTGGTAACTATAGCAATTGCTATATGTAAAAGTGATACTAGAAAAGTATTTCTGTACTCTTAGCTGTCTCTAGTGCAATAAGTATTTAATTTGTCCTTTTTGAAGATTTGTTCTGCACTTTCTAATTCTTTAATCTCTGCTTCCTGTCTGTTCTGTTCCCCTCAACTGAAAACAGTTCAGTGGCCTCATAGTAAATGTGTATCTGACAAAAGTCTATCATGTACTTCTTGATGTGACTTTTTTATTATTTAAATAATGAAAATCAGAACCAGTCTACATTTTATATAACAGTCTGCTCTTTTGAGTTAATTGGTATTTATTACTAAGCAAGCTGTATTATTTCAGTGGAAAGAAAAAAACAATTTTGTTCTGATCCATGAGGGATTTTAGTGGATTTGGTCTAATCAGGGTTACTCAGTAACTTCCTTTCTGTATTACAGGTCTGATAGGTATGTTTCTCATTATCAGTTGCTTAAGTGTATTTAACACATCACCACCACAAAAAAAAGGGGAGAAGAAAAGCTCCACCTGACCTAATTGCCATATATACTCGATCATAAGCCGGTTTGTTTATAAGCCGACTCCCCCAAGATGGATAAGCAAAAATGGAAAATTTTTATAACCCATTCATAAGCCGACCCTATAATTCAGGGGTCAGCAAACTTTGACTCCCAGGCCATCAGGATGAGCTGCTGGTGGGCCAAGATGGTTTGTTTACCTCGAGCGTCCGCGGGCACAGAAGTAAACCTAAGTAAACAAAGTGTCCCGGTGCACCAGCATTTTACCCTGATGGGCCAGGACAGCAACTGGGAGTCAGGGGAGTAACCCCTGTGACCACCCCCCACATGACCCCACCCCTAGCCTGGGACCCCCACAGTCTCCCCATTCCATCCCATCCCTTCCCACCTTATCTGGGGAGGGCCAGGGGAGGATGTCTCTGGCCTGGCTAGTGCTGCTCTGGCAGGCTGGGCAGCGCAGCCGCAGCCTGCTCCGGTGGGCCAAACCAGGTGGCGCAGCCACAGCATGTTCCAACGGGCTGGGCTGGGCGGCACGGCCGCAGCCTGCTCCAGTGGGCCAGACCAGGTGGCGCGGCTGCAGCATGTTCCAGTGGGCTGGACCGGGCAGTATGGCCGCAGCATGCTCCACCGGGCCGGACAACGTGGCCACAGCCTGCTCTGAGGGGCGGGGCCGACTGGCACGGCTGCAGCCTACCAGTCCCGGAGCCCCAGCTGCTTCGGAGGCTGGGGAGAGAGAAGCGTGGCCAGAAGCGGAGAGACTCTGGCTCCGCCTCTTCCCTTGTGGCTCTGCTGGCTATGCTGCCTCTCCTTGCTCCCTCTGTTGGGGAGAGGGGCTGTGTCCCACTTCTCCCTCTCTATACCAGTTCATAAGCCTACCCCCTTCTCTGGTGCTTCCCTTTGAGAAGGAGTAAATTTTGAAATCAGCTGTACTTGGTTTGTCATATAAAATGTCAGTGTTTTTTCTACTCGGTTCAGACTCATCACAAATAACTCTGAAACCACACATGGCTTGTGGAACGTAATTAGAGACATCCGAGAGACAGAAGGAAGTTTGAGTTTTTGATCTCAGAGACTGCTAAGGTCATCGACTATCCTTTTTCAGTTAAGACTGTATTAATTTTTTTTTGTCAAGCCTACCTTTGATTAGATGGCTATAACATGCTTTAAAGAACAGATGTGAAATAATAGAAAATAGTGTGTTCCAGTTTTAAAATTTGCAAAACATTAGAAAATGTACTGTGTATTGACCAGTCTTGCACTGGCTAATATTGGACTCTGTGGGTATGTCTACACAGCAAAGAAAAACCCACAACTGGCCTGTGCCAGTCAACTCGGGCTCGCAGGGCTCAGGTTATGGGGCGGTTTCATAGCTGTGTAGACATACCCTGTGACCAAGTAAATCTTCTCCATCACTGACCTCTGAGTTTGAGTATCACGTTTGTGACATTACACTCCATATTCTTTATGAAATTATGCTTATGTTATAGATATGACATAACTGACGTACTTTATGCAAGGTGGCTCATGTAAGATCTGATTTACTGAATGTGATTATCCAATTTGTACTCATGTATCATTTCTGTATCTAAAGTTAGGAATACGGACTATGTAACAATTACTTGGTGTGTATTGGGAAGACACCCACCAGACAACAGGCCATCAGATTTGATGGGCCATTAGGAAGGAACAACAAGACTGTGAAGATACTAATCTCTCTCCCTCCTGGGAGGCATCCTTGGACGTAACTGTGTTACTACTAAGGGCACGTCTTCACTGGCAATGTTAAAGCGCTGCCGCGACAGCACTGTAATGTGCCTTGTGTAGTCACGGCATAGTGCTGGGAGAGAGCTCTCCAAGTGCTCTAAAAAACCCACCTTCACCAGGGGTGTAGCTACCAGCGCTGTAGCGCTGTCTACACTGACACTTTACAGCATTGAAACTTGCAGCACTCGGGGGGTGTTTTTTCACACCCCTGACCGAGAAAGTTGCAGCGCTGTAAAGTGCCAGTGTAGACAAGCCCTAAGTCAGGTGGTCTTGACACCTGATACTAAATATTATCTTGGACTTCTTGTAACTTTCCACTAAAAGGGATGGGAGGGGGGTCAAGTTTGGGAAACAAAGGATTCTCGCCTATGTAAACCTTATTTAAGGGTGGGGAGGAAGGCAAACAGGGCTCTACTCCATGACCTGTCTGCCCAAGAAGAATGACTGCTAAAGATACCTGAAGGGCAGGTAAGGGGAAGTCCAGACTGAGACAGGTCCAGTCTGAAAAGAAGTATAACTGGAACTCTAAGCTACAGAAACTCTGCAACCTGCCTAAAATAACATTTAGGGTAAGAAATTACATTTTGTAACTGTTTCTTAAGTATATTGAGCTTAGCTGGCATATTTTGTTTTATTTGCTCAGTAATCTGCTTTGTTCTGTCTGTTATCTCTTATAATCACTTAAAATTCACCTTTTGTAGTTAATAAACTTAATTCTTGTTTATAATATAACCCAGTTTGTGCAATTCATAATTTCAGGGGGGTGGGGGTGGAATAAGAGGCTGTGCATACCTTCCTCCACATTGAGGGAGGGGCGGATTTCATAATATCCCTTTGGGTCTGCACTCCAAGGGAGGTCGGGACACCTGAGTGCTGGGGCAAGTCCCGTTAGCTGAGTCTTCCCAGAGCTGATCTCGGTGTCTGTGTCATTCTGCAGTTAGATGTGGCCCTGCCTGTGTGTGTGCTGGAGGAGGCTTAATAGCAAATAGCTCAGCAAAACAGGTAAAAAGGGTGCCCAGGCTGGCAGAACAGGAGGGCTCAGTGGTATCTCAGTGCATCAGGTGGCATCTTAACAGGGGACAACCCGTCACATCGTTATTATCCAATCAAACCTAATTCTCATTGTTAATCCACAAACCTGATACTTCTGGTAAAAATTCTGGCTGTATCAATCCACTTTTCAGCTGAGATTTAGAGCCGGATTGTGGCTGGGCTTTACCTAAGAGAGAATTGGGAATGGGATGGGGGGCAAGGAGCATAGACGGCTTCTTTGTATGCTCTTTGGGATGCAATCTTACCCTCAAGGGGATCAAGAGGGACAGCAAAGGGCTGGGAGGATATTGCATTACTTCAAGGGACACAGTAAGAAATGTACACCGCTGCAATACAGGGAACTCTGAGATTAATTCTGCCTCCCTGACCTTTCCCAGGTGTAATGTAGAGCCAAAGCACTATGTACTCTGGACCATGTGCAGTTTACTCAATCAGACTCATAATTAACAGCATGACAGAGTGATGTCTCACATTTCCAAGTTTGTTATTCTACACTGTATGTACTAAACTGCATTATGTTTACTAAGATAATATGGAGTACTGTGCATTAAACAAAACTGTGTATGTGGCAAACTAAGTATTTGAAAATTGATTAAATATGGTAATTCCTAATAGTCTGAACCAGAGAATTTTTTTATGTACTCAGTTGCATATTATGGAGTCATAACAATCCATAGTTAAGATTTCAAGAATCCTGTCCTTCTGGAAAGCATTATTTTTAATTCCTTCTTACTTTCCTGAAATAAAAATACAAACTTTTTTGGCATAACATTTCTAATGTTTAGTCTCAAGCCTAAGGAGAGAATTTTTTTATTGAAGTTTGAAAAAAATAAAAATCAGAAGAATAATTTGAGTGTTAGAATTGTGTGCGAGAGAGAGAGAGAGAGAGAATAATTTTTGGCATCTGGTACTGAAACAAGTGGTTGCTTTGAGAAATGTAAACTTTTTCATATTTTTAACTGTCAGAGAAGTCGCGTTCCATTTGAAGGTTTGAACACATCCAGGTTACAGTTTAAAAAAAATTAACGTAGTCATTTATTATATGCCTGGGTAAGATTTAGTCAAGTGCTCCACCTACTATGTGCATTTGTTGTGTATGTCTTCAGGAGAATGCACACATCCCATTCAGAGCTGTGTGAACTGCCAAGGAGGTATGCAAGATCCAAATAGGACTCTTATCCCAATGAATGATTCTGTAAGGGGAGCAGTTCACTAAACTGCTCTCTATGCTGGCTGGGAAGTTGATCCCAAGTGTCTGTGTTTCACCTGGTGAGTGGCTGGAAGAGAAGAGAAAGTAATTATCTGCTTTGCTGTTCTATGCAACTTTAGAAGTATGATTTTTTTATTTAAATCTTGATCTAATCTAATGTGTTGATGTATCTGGCAGCAGGAGTCTGTGTAATAATCTTCTTTATTTTGTGACTCCAGAACAATGCTGAATTTTTTTTTGTGCTGAATTTTTTTACTCCCATTCAAGAATTGCACAGCTGTACACTTTCTTACAAAAGCAATTACAAAAAACCCAGCAGGCATTGATCAACACAGACTGACCAAGACCAAAGAGAAGGTTTGACTATTCCACCCCAAATGTTGCTTATGATAGTCATTTATATTTGTACATATTACAAAAAAGCAAGAGAGTTAGAAGTTCTTTAGTTCCAATAAAATATAGAAACTTCTATTCTATAAAAGTTATGATAGAATTTCACTGCATATTATAACCTGCTCAAAATATTGGCATTGCCTCTCCACTCTTCAACTATTTCATCGCAGGCAGCAGGGTAATGAAGGGCTCACATTATTATAAAACTAATTAATGAAGTCTCTGTGTGATGTGAGATGCATATAAAAAATAACATTAGTTTTACAATTTATATTTGCTAGTATGTTATATAGCTGGATTGCCAATCAATCACTAGTATGTTATAAAGTATTATAAAGTAAAAGTAATCTATATGTATCAAATAAAATTAAAGTAGTAGTATTTTTGCTAACTTGTAAAATTCAGTAAATCACAGTGGGTCTCCTGATCATTAGTGCAAATTAGCAAGGTTCTGTTGCTTAGGTTTTTAATAAAACCTACTTCTGAAATGTTTAAACAGTAGTTAAACATTTGTAGTACTACATAATTGCTAGCATCTGATGTATTGCTTTTCAGGTTACTATAAATATTTCACATTACTTCATTCCAAGGTGCATTTAAACTGGAGCAAGTGAAGAGAAGAGCTACTAGGATGGTCAGGGGAATGGAGGGACTATATTATGAGAAGAGACTGGAAAAGCTTGGCTTGTTTAGTCTAACAAAAAATGCTGAGAGGGGATATGATTACTTTTTTATAAACACATTGGGAGGTAAATACTAGAGAAGGTGAAGAGCTATTTAAGAACAAATAGCTATAAACTTGCCATGAATAAATTCAAGCTGAAAATTAGAAGATTTCTAACCATCAGCAGGGTGAGTTTATGAACTGCCCTCCCAGTAGGAGTTTTGAGGGCAAGCAATTTAATTACTTTTTAAGAGAAAGCTGGACAAATTTATGAATGCAATTGTTTGATTCGGCTGCTTATGATGGTAGGGGGCAGGGCTCAACAGCCCTGTGGATCACTTCTGGCTTATATTCCTAAAACCTCATGTTTTAGGGTTTCAGCTGGCCACCTGCAGTGGTCAGGGTTTTTCCCTGCAAAATATATATATTTTAAAAAATTAATTGCGCGATTAAACAACAAAAGAAATGGTATTTTTTCAATTCACCAAATACAAATACTATAGTGTAATCTCTTTATCATGAAAGTTGAACTTACATAGAATTATGTACAACCCCCCCCCTGCATTCAAAAACAAAGCAATGTAAAACTTTAGAGCCTACAAGTCCACTCAGTCCTACTTCTTGTTCAGCCAATCAAATTTGTTTACATTTGCAGGAGATAATGCTGCCCTCTTCTTGTTCACAATGTCACCTGAAACAGGCATTCGCATGGCACTGTTGTAGCGTCGCAAGATATTTACGTGCCAGATATGATGAACATTCGTATGCCCCTTCATGCTTCAACCACCAAGAGGACATGCATCCATGATGATTACGGGTTCTGCTTGATAACGATCCAAAGCAGTGCGGACTGACGTATGTTCATTTTCATCATCTGAGTCAGATGCCACCAACAGAAGGTTGATTTTCTTTTTTGGTGGTTTGGATTCTGTAGTTTCCGCATCGGAGTGTTGCTCTTTTAAGACTTTTGAAAGCATGCTCCACATTTCATCCCTCTCAGATTCTGGAAAGCACTTCAGATTCTTAAATCTTGGGTCGAGTGCTGTAGCTATCTTTAGAAATTTCACATTGGTACCTTCTTTGTGTTTTGTCAAATCTGCAGTGAAAGTGTTCTTAAAACGAACATGTGCTGAGTCATCATCCAAGACTGCTAGTACATGAAATATATGGCAGAATGCGAGTAAAATAGAGCCGGAGACATACAAGTCTCCCCCAAAGAGTTCAGTCACAAATTTAATTAATGCATTATTTTTTTAACGAGTGTCATCAGCATGGAAGCATGTACTTTGGAATGATGGCCAAAGCATGAAGGGGCATATGGATGTTTAACATATCTGGCATGTAAATACCTTGCAATGCCGGCTACAAAAGTGCCATGTGAATGCCTTTTCTCACTTTCAGGTGACATTGCAAATAAGAAGCAGGCAGCATTAGGCGAGATACTTCTAGTAGGGATAAGAAGGTGCTGGTTCCGTTATACAAGGCACTGGTGAGACCTCATTTTGAGTACTGTGTGCAGTTCTGGTCTCCCATGTTTAAAAAGGATGAAATCAAACTGGAACAGTACAGCGAAGGGCCACTAGGATGATCAGAGGAATGGAAAATCTGTCATATGAAAGGAGACTCGAGGAGCTCGGTTTGTTTACCTTAACCAAAAGAAGGCTATGGGGGGATATGATTGCTCTCTTTAAATATATCAGAGGGATAAATACCAGGGAGGGAGAGGAATTATTTCAGCTCAGTACTAATGTAGACACGAGAACGAATGGATATAAACTGGCCATCGGGAAGTTTAGGCTTGAAATTAGACGAAGGTTTCTAACCATCAGAGGGGTGAAGTTTTGGAACAGCCTTCCGAGGGAAACAGTGGGGGCGAAAGACCTCTCTGGTTTTAAGATTAAGCTTGATAAGTTTATGGAGGGGATGGTTTGATGGGATAAAGTGATTTTAGTCAATAGGTCAATAACGTGCCATCGCTGGTAATTAGTAACAATGGTCAATGATGGGATATTAAAAGTTACTACAGAGAACTTTCCCAGAAGGTCTGGCTAGAGAATCTTGCCCACATGCTCGGGGTTCAGCTGATCACCCTATTTGGGGTCGGGAAGGAATTTTCCTCCAGGGTAGATTGGCAGAGGTCCTGGAGGTTTTTCGCCTTTCTCCGCAGCATGGGGCAGAGGTCGCTTGCTGGAGGATTCTCAGCGACTTGAAGTCTTTAAATCATGATTTGGGGACTTCAACAGCTGAGTCAAGGGAGAGATTTCTTCCAGGAGTGGGTGGGTCAGCTTTTGTGGCCCGCATCATGCAGGAGGTCAGACTAGATGATCATAATGGTCCCTTCTGACCTTAGAGTCTGAGTCTATGAGCATTATCTCCTGTAAATGTAGACAAACTTGTTTCTTTTAGTGATTGGCTAAACAAGAAGTAGGACTGAGTGGACTTGTAGGCTCTGAAGTTTGACATTTTGTTTTTGAGATTAGTTATGTAACAAAAAAATCTACATTTGTAAGTTGCCCTTTCACGAAAAAGAGATCGCACTACAGTACTTGTATGAAGTGAATTGAAAAATACTATTTATTTTATCATTTTTACAGTGCAAATATTTGTAATACAATTAAAAATATAAAGTGAGCACTGTACACTTTGTATTGTGTTGTAAGTGAAATCAATATATTTAAAAATGTAGAAAAACATCCAAAATATTTAATAACAGTAAACTGTAACTGTTTAACAGTGCGATTAAACTGTGATTAATCATGATTAATATTTTTAATCGTGATTAATTTTTGAGTTAATCGCGTGAGTTAACTGCAATTAATCGACAGCCCTAGTAATTATAAATAATAAACTGTCCTTTGCCTAATCAGATCATTTGTGTATACTTAACTATGATTGCTGGAGCTATATTGGATGAATAAATAGGGTTCGGCCATAGTAATAATATATCCCCCCTTCTTTTAACTGGATGGATGTTCATTACTTTCAGAGTTACCAGGCTTACTGTTCCTCTGATCCTTACGGCTATCTCCGAGCGTATTCCCCTCAGGTCTCGAGCAGTAAGCTGTCGCCTCTCTTGGGGAGGAATCACTTGATATTCCCACTTTCAGACCACGCCCTGGGCTGTAATCCACTCTGATCAACCCCAAGTACCTCAGCAGGTCTGACTTATTTTCAGTACCTTCAGTTCCTTTTCCCTCAGGGAGCAATGATGAGGGTCTCCATTAGCCAAACAGCCTTCTTAAAGTAAAGTATTATTTATTTAGAGCAAAACTATAAGAGAAAAGATCTTAAAACAATAAAACTGATTATATGATGTCTAGCTTATCAGATATCTATTTTCCATATGGGAATTGTGATTGGTCTAAGCCTTTTATAGACACACATACACACAACTGCCAGGGCCTGGGGGTCTCTCTCTCTCACACACACACTCACCTCCCTTCTCAGATAGGTCACTTTTTAACTATCTATAACCCTTTGATCTGTTGGCTCCTAGCACTGAGAAACACGGCTTGCTACTTGGATACAAGATATATAGGATTCTCATTGTCTTTCAAGTTTATGTTGGAGATGTTCCATTGTGTTGCCTTCGTGCTGGTCTTTCGAACAGCCCCCCATTAAGTCAGATCAGTACTTTCATAAAAGAAACTCTAATAACTCATAACTAAGGCTAAGATTTTGTTATGGTTATTTTTAGTAAAAGTCAGGGACAGGTCATGGGCAATAAAGAAAAATGACCTGTCCCTGACTTTTACTAAAAATAACCATGACAAAATGGGAAGGTGCTGAGCAGCTGTGGGGCGGCTGGGAGCTCTGGGGCTCCCACCACCCACGGGAGCTTAGAGCTTTAGGATCTCCCCTGCCCCCGCTGTGGCGGCTGGCGGGGATCTGCGGGCTACCCCTGCTGCCCATGGCGTCTTGGCGGCCCGCTGCCTCAGGCGGTGGGGGTACCTCATAGCTCCCTGCTGCTGCAGAAGGCGGCAGGTCTCTGCAGTTCCCAGCTGCCAGGGCTGAAGTCACGGAGGTCTTTGGAAGTCACCGATTCCATGACTTCCGTGACCTCCATGAAAAAATCATAGCCTTACTCCTAACTGTACGGTAACTTTCTCACTGACCAGGTCACTTATGGTATTCATAAGATTATTATATATCAGCTCCAAGTTTGCCACAATTACATATCTTTATCACTTGTGTAGTATGTGCGCTTAATTCATGGGTAGGATGGCCCTGACTCTGCTGCGTTTGTTTAGATACAAGATAAACACCTATTCTTGTTTTGGGCACATAGTAAAAAGAAGCCTTCAATCTTGTTAAATCACTGCTAGTCACATGAGGGGATTAATGATTGCTGTTGATATTTAGGTGCCACATTCTTAGGGTTGCCATACGTCCAGATTTTCCCGGACATGTCCGGCTTTTTGGGCCTCAAATCCCCGTCCGGGAGGAAATCCCCAAAAGCTGGACATGTCCAGGAAAATAGGGAGGGAGGGGTCGTGGGGCTTGGGTCTGGGCCGGTGCCGGGCCGGTGCCGGGCCGGGGCCGCTCGGCCTGAGCTGAGCTGAGCCGGAGCCGCTGGGGCCAGGGCGGGCCGGAGCCGCTCAGCCGGAACCCAGGCCGGCGCCCCAGGGCCCGACCCGAGCCGGGCGGGAGACGCCGGGGCCTGAGCCCCAGTTTACCTGCTGCCTCCCTGTTTCAGGCTTCCCGCGAACATTTGATTCACGGGAAGCAGGGGAGGGGGAGGAGCAGGGGGGCGGAGCGTTCAGGGGAGGGCGCAGAGTTGGGGCGGGGACTTTGGGAAAGGGGTGGGGGCGGGGAAGGGGCGGGGGCGGGGCCAGTGCTCCGTGGCGTGTCCTCCTTTTTTAAAATTAAAATATGGTAACCCTACACATTCTACAGATTAATCCAGCAAATAGGATCACACTCTGAGTCTGCTGTGCAGCTCTGTGTGACTGTGAGCAAAGTGCTTTGACATAACTCCCATCTGTTTGGCTGGAGACTGTCTGGGAGACTTCACAGTTAGACAGAGATTCAGCTCTCTTTTTTCAAACTTTGGGCCATATATTATCCTCAGTCTGCATGTATAGCTCCTGATATGCTCACAGATCAAGTGCATTGCTTGGCCCTTATTGGGAATTGCAGCTGTATTGTAAAGGAGCAAGTTTCTGCTTCTTTGATGTATGTTTGCCTTAAAGGTAAAGTTTGTGTGAGAGCAACACCATTAAGAGGTGGCAGTTAATTAAAAGTTGTTCCATGGCCCCAATTGTTAAAAGTTGCCCTTGCGGCAGTTAAATGGTATACTAATATCACACTGTAGGGAATCCCTGTACTTTCAGTAAAAAGGAAGTTAGGGATAAAGATATATAATTAAAGATTGCAAATTCTAGTTTCACTGCTTGTTTCACTGTCCAAATGGAATGTACACTACTGGTGGTTGAGATAATTGGCCAGAGAAGAGCAGACTAAAATCATAGAGGAAATTTGTTAGGAATTAATAAAATCAAAGTTTGCTCTTAGTCTGTGATTTCATCATGAGTGTTTTACCCCTTTTTATCATGAGTGTTTGCAGTTGCTATTTTAGTAATATTTTGCTAAAAGGAAAGATCATTTTGAAAGGGTTAAATTAAAACCATTGCATACTAACCAGGAGATATAATGCATGCTAGCAAATCTGCCGTCTTCCCCCACAGTATATTATGTTGTCAGCTGTAATAAACAAAAAAGAGTAGGTCCTTGCTAATTCATACTAATGACATGAGAAAAGCCATCAATTTTTATTTTGTGGTTTAGCAAATGTGGCTTAGCAAAATTCTACTTGCAATGTACAGAACAGAATTATATTACATAATGAAGTTATTTATTGATGTATACACTTAAACACTTGTGTGTGATTTAAAATGAAAGCTAGCTGTTTCAAAAACATACTGCTAAAGAGTTTCAAAAGCATAGTACTAAATAGTTACACATTTAGGTGCTTAAAATATGTATTGTTAATGACATGGAAGGAAGTTCTAGATTCCTCCTTGTAATAAACTTAGACATATTAGTCTTTCATGAAAGTCAAAGCCAATGTTGAGACCTATTGTAAGGAGAATTTTTTGCAGTTTGGACGACAACTCAAAAGGAAAACCCACATTAGTAATTTATACTGTAGTTACAGATAGAATGTTTAATGTCCTTTTAACAAGAAAGGGTACAGTGTTGGCAAATTGCTTTGCTGTGCTTCCCTTACTCAACATTAAAAATAACTCTATTGCTTTTTTATTTTACTGCAGGACATTCTCCAGGCATTTATTTGTTTACAAGGAACTCTTGGGAAGCATTCTAGTCAATGACTTTATGGGAACTTCATTTTAAACACAGATCTTAGACCATCACTTTCTAACTGTTTTAAAAACATTTTTTGGTACACATGCTTTGCTTTTGAATATCCTGCCCTCCCCACTCCCAAGAAGGGAAGTGTGTGTGGGGGGGTGACATACCAATGCAGTCCCTAGAAAAGGAGCTTTTTATACAAACTGGGAATAAATTTTCAGTGTCGTGCATGGGTCTGTAGGCAACCCTTGTTGATTTTTTTATGTGATATGACTTAGTCCCTTCTTAGAAAAGCTGCTTCACTGTCATTTCCATCTCTCTTTCCTTTTGAAGGAGCCTTTTTTCTTGATCCTACATTGTTTCGCGGTATTGTTGTCATACCAGGGTTCTCGTACTGGCCATATTCTCACCTAGCAGCATGTGCTGGTATATTAAAATTTAAATTTCTGTCTCTTACTGACATTCCCTGTCTCCTCAGGAACCTTCTGCAGTTCAGAAGGGGTCACCTGATTGTGGTGGTTGCAGTGTGTAACACTTTTACTTGTTCTAGTGCTTGTAGATTTGTTTTTAAATTACTTCTAAACAGAGTCTTGTAGCAACAATGTAATGTGGAATGCAGATTATTTTATTTTGTTAAAGCTCAGTTATTTTCTTTTCCCTTGAACTCTCAAACTTTAAAGATTGCCATATGTTCATACAGAATGTTCAACTCTAAAATCATGTTTCTCCTTTGTGTTACAAATACACTGCTTTTTGGTGTTTTGTTCTTAGGAATCTTTCTGTTTCAGGAAATGTCAAACTGTGCTACTTGATTTATGCAAGAAGACTGGATCATTCAATTTGTTTAATATTAGCTAAGTCTACCAATATTTCCAGAATGATAGGTATAGAAAAGATACATTTTATGTCAACTGGCATTCCCAGTCTGCCCCATGGTTCCTTCTAATCAACTGTTTAATACCTCACAAAGCTTCATTGCAGAATGTTGGACAGCACACTCATCCATTACCCTGTTCCTGCATTTGAAAGCAAAATAGATGTCTGTTCTAAGCAGTTAAATTAAAAAGGCTAAACCATTTAGAAACTTTACCTCCACATTTATGGGGAATGATAGTAGAGGATTGAGAGGCAGCATATCTGGGCTTGGGGACTGCGGACAGGTCTGGGAGCCAGATTCTACTAAGTTCTAGTCATGCTCTGCCACTGACTTGTTTTGTTTCATTTGACCCTTCTGCCTTAGTTATACCATTTGCAGAATGGGAATAATACGTTTTCTAAAAGCACTTTGAGATCTACAAATGAAAGCGCTATATAAATTCAAATTATTATCAATTGATTGAACTACTGCATGCCTCAGTTTCCCCACCTGCAAAATTTGAATAGTACCATTTTCACAAGGATGTTGAAAATGAATTAGGTAGTATTTGTACAGAGCTTTGAGATAAACCACTAATATTAGGAGGATGCTTTCTCATTAGGAAAAAGCCTTGGTTTTTGCATCTCATTGTCAGGTAACATTCAAACCCAATTAGATTTTTTTTTTAAATTCAGAGTGCATTAGTGACATGTCCTAGGAAATGGATGATCATATCCTACTTTCAAGATCTAATTGGGAGGCCTAGCTACCCTCTGCCAGGATTCTTATTGAGGAGTGATCTATTGTTTTGTACCCCTTGTCTCCATGCTTTTAAGTACCGTTTCAGTTATAGAAAGGCAAAGTGCAGATGCCTGAAATACTTACACAGCAAGCTTGGCTGGAGCCTGTCAGTCTGTTTCAACCTCCCTAGACTACCTGAGTTTTGTAATTATTTAGCTCTTTTTCTGGTTATTACATTCAGAGTTTGGTGTTACAAACAAGTGTGCACTAAAATGCAGAAAGTATCTTGGTGTTTGATATATTTTTAAAAACAGAAGAGTTCTGTCCAAAAAGCACTATAAAACTAAGCTACCATCAAGAATGCTTATTTTAATTTACTTTTGTACCTTTTATATGCAGAACTTCATTTTTCTGGTGCTCATATTTTTGACTAGGGGTCAGCAAAGATGACACTTGTTCATGACAAGTTTGTACATGCCTTGTAGACCACAGAATCTTAAGAGCTGTTTCTGAAGGACTAAAATACAAGTTAAACTTAGTTCTGGGTTTGGGGACTAATCAGTTAATGGGAACTATCAACCTGAAAAATCACATTTGTATCTGAAACTAATTTACCTACTTTGTTACAAGTAACACATAAAAATATAACAGAAAGAAATCAGTTTGGGAAAAAAGCATATTCTTTCAGTTTAACGTATGAATTTAACAACACTCTGTGTGTGATCAGTTTTGTTGTTTCACTTGTATAGTGAATTACTAGTTTCCATTTTTGTTTGTTAATTCCTCAAATGACAAAAGGGATGAGAAAAACACTTTTGGAAAATGGGATTGTAAAACCATGAAAATAGATAGGACAGGTGTTCTGCCAGAAATGACTCCTAACATTTTCTGTAATTGACTAGATTTAATGATGTTGTTGTCCCTTTAAACCAAAAATAGGTTGCAGCCTGATTAACCAGATATCAATTAGATTTGCAGTGACCAAGTAACCTATGAGCTCAAGGAATAATCCATAACTAATTGGTCATTATGAACTGGTAATGGCTTGTTTCTTAGTTACTGTATTGAGGTATAGCTGCAGACAGATAACTGTTGCAAACTGGACAATAATAGTGGAATAACTGATTTTGGAATAAGTAGGTGTTGTACACTCTGTTTTTAAGATTAACAGTTGCATTTTTCCCCCCTCAGTGTTTGCTAGTATAGCCTATTGTAGTTGAAAAATTGAAGGATTCATGGTGGTTAGCAAATGATTAACTACAATTGGACACACTCTGATGACTTTATAGTACAGGTTAGAGAGCTCCTGCTCTTCTCTAACTGTGAGCTGTCCAGTCTAAGTATGAATGAGCAAATATTCTAGACTTTAGCTTCAATTCATAATGAGCACATTCATAATAGAGCCTGTGCTTTTAATTCACTGGAGTGTGTCTGTAGATGTTCATTTTTCAAGCACTACATCTATTCAGGGCCGGCTCTAACTTTTTTGCTGCCCCAAGCAGCAAAAAAAAGCACCGCCGAGCGCCGCGCCGCGCTCCCCCGCTGAGCGCCGCGCCACTGGAGCCCGCCCCCCCCCCAGCCGAGCGCCGCTGGAACCCCACCCCTGAGCACCGAGCCCCACGCCGGCAGAGCCCGCCCCCGCCGAGTGCCGCCAGAAACCCCCCCCCCAGCGCCGCGCCCGCGCTGCCCCCCCCACCGAGCACCGCGCCGCTGGAGCCCGCCCGCTGAGCGCCGCTCCGCGCCGCCGGAGCGCCCCCTCCCCCCCCCCGCGGAATGCCGCGCCACGCTTCCTCCGCTGGCCCTTACCAGGTGCCGCCCCAAGCATGTGCTTGGGTGCCTGGTGCCTGGAGCCAGCCCTGCATCTGTTAACCCTCAGACTGCTGAAGTTTTCCAGTTTTGCTAGCCATATAAATGTTAAAGATGGTCTCTGTTGCTGCAGTGGATATTAAAATTACTAACTGATTCTTGTCTGATTGTATTAGGGATTGAGCTAGAGGGGGCACATTAAAAAATAAATTTTGCAATGTTGGATCAGTCAATTTGGCATGATGTATTGAACTTTTCCTCTTTTTGTTCAACAATCTATGACAGCAAGGAAATAGTGACCCAGTTTTTTGGCACTACAGACCCCTGTGATCTCTGGCTGTTTCTAGCTTTCTTTTACTCCTTCTGCCAGGGACTGAACAACCTCAGTGGTGTGCCCCTCAATTTATTTTTAGTTGGCTTCTTCAATAGCTCTCCTACTCCTGTGCCACGCATTATAGAAAGAATGGGTCCTCCCTCACTCTTTGGAAACAAAGGTTTCCCAGGAGGTGGATCTCTATTTTTGAGTCCAATGGGTAGGACATCCTCCAAATCACATGTACCTCTGTCTCTAGCTGACTCAGTGACCACTCCATTTAGCACTTTCACTGGGGTAAACAGCATGTCCAAGTTTTTGTGTCTGCTCCTCCTCAATCTGCCTCTGTAGATGTATGTGGTGCCAAACCATCCATATCTGCCAAGATCAGGCATTCTTTTTCTCATTTCACATAGTGGTCTCATGGATGAAGACCGCATCAGAGGCTAATTTCCATGTGTTGTCTGTGGATTAATTATTTAATGTTACAGTGCCTTAAAAACATACAGTAGCATAAAAGTTCTAAGTATTAATCATGAAGAGAACTGTTTTCTCAGGTAGTTGATTGTAATAGTCTAGGAGAATTTTTCCCTCTTCTTTTCACTAAAGAATCTGGGATAGATCTTCCTTGTGGAATGATCACAGGGAAATTGTAACAGAGAAGTGTTGGGGGGGGCAGATTGTGGGGGGAGAGTTTTAAGAGGGCAAAGTTTAGCTGGCACTCAAACTATTTTTGAAAAGAAATTGCACATGTGAGTGCTTGGTGCCAGGAGGGAAGATTAGAGCGTGGGGTAGAGGGGTTTGGGGCTGCAGCAAAGGGAGGAGGATTATGGGGAGGGGGATCAATGGGGATGGGTGGTAGAGGAGGAGAAAGGGGACTAGGAGGCTCAGGCCAGAAGGAGGGGATGATAGTTAAGGGGAGTGGAAGGTGAGGAGTGGGGAAACTGCGAGGACTGACATGGAGGTGAGTGGAAGGGCAAGTGGGAGGGATTAGGGATGGTGGACACCTGTCAGTCACACATTCTATCCGGTCCCATGTGTGTGCTAGGATCTGGGGGGTAGGAGGGGCTCTACCCCTCTAGGGCTATCTGAGCCCTCTCCCTGCCCTCTTTGTGAGTCAGGATCTGGGGGACCCCTTCCCTCTGAAGGGGTCAGAGCCCCTCCTCTGCCCCTCATGTGAGCCATCATCTGGGGAAGCTTTGCCCCTTTGAATGGGAGTTGAGAACAGGAATGTGCCAAGAAAACACTGCTGATACAGGGCTGAGGAGTCGAGAATGGGCATGCTTGATGGATATCCACTGGGGAGGGGAGGGGTAGAAACACCTACCAAGAGGAATGGAGCAATTCACATATATCTCATAGCTATTGTTTCAGGCTGCATTAATCTCTATGAGGTGTTTTTGTTCATCTGAGACACCACATTGAGATGAATGGACCCCTTTGAGAGATGCCCCAATAGGTCCATAACACACTTGTGCACTCTGCCTTTGCGCAGTACTGAAAAGGAGCTATCTACATCTGCACTACACTAAAACACTAGCCTACTCCACAGAGAAATAACATCACATTTCCTAAATGTTACAACCCTTTCACCATTGTGCACACACTGCCATCTAACACTGTATTTTCACTTACCCTTCATTACACCTACAAACCACACTCCTCTCCCACCTAACTGCTGACAATCACCATGGCAAGGTGACCCCCATGTCCTGTTACTGACAACCTACATAGCATAGTGCTGAAATGAGGCATATTGAATCTCTTGAGGAACATATGCCTTCTTTCCTTTGATCACATGCACAGGGTTAGCGAGGGGGGCTCAGCCCCCCCCCCCCCCCATGGCACAAATCCCCATATCATACTCTCAGCTCTGCCAAGCTGCTCCAATTAATTCCTCCACCATTTAGTACAGCTACACCTAGTGCGGTAAATTCAGGTAATTCCCGGTGGCCATTCCTAGGCCTGGAGGGGGGAGGGGCAGAATTAAGATTATGCAGGTGTGTACCTTAATTCTTCATTTCCTGGTTTTCAAAAGCTAGTATTTTGATTAACTTGATGTTCTGGCAGGGCATGAGATACCACCAGGCAACCTTAACTCTGTGGTAATGAAGTTGTCTTTTTCAGTGAATTCTTTTTAGATCAGGGGTGCCTGGGTGTGTAATTTTTATGGGTTAAAGGTCTATTAGCACTTGCATTACAAACCATGTTTTTTGTAGAACTGCAATTTTTCTTGCTGATCTCTAAATTTAAGAACAGATGGTTGATCTGACCCTCACTTTGCCGGTGTTAATTCTGACCCTAGTTGCTTTGCAACATCAATGCCTTCTCTTCATAGAGAACTTTTTTTCATTGATAATATAAAAGTTGATAGTCAAATCTTAGGTATTTTCAAGAGCCACTTCAGGAAGTGAAACTAATTGCTTGACATATAGAAGCAGTGTCATTGTTCCATGTCATTTTAAAAGCTTGCTTGTTTGCAGAAAATGCCAAGTGGAACTTTGTTAATGTGTGATTGTACTTTAAAAAGAAAATTTATTTTCATTGTAAAGGTAGCTACTCCAATACCACAGACAGAAAATCAATTATGAATTTTGCTAGTGCAGCTAAAATATTATCTTCAGCTGCTAATTCATTTTTGTTGTTCTACAATCACTCACTTCCTTTTGTTTTTAATTCCCTTGTTGATGTGGATGGAAATTCTGCTATTGAAACGTAGTGCTCTAGCTGTGGGTAATGTTGCTTTGGCCCCCAGCCTCTGCTTTTCTGCCATTCATCATGCTGGTACAGCAGCATGGTAATATCACCTGTTTAACACTTTTTATACCGTTTAAGTAGGGCCCTGAATCAGGAGAGCATTGAAACATGCTTAAGTTCATCCCTACTTAGGAAAGCACTTGAATACAGTACTTGCTTAACTTTCAGCATATGCTTTTTTTCATGAGCTCCTTTATTCAGGCTTTCTCAGGGCTTACTCTTGCTTCTGTTTAAGTGAACATGAATTTTGTCATTGACTTTGGGAGCAAAATCAAGTCCTTAATCTACTTGTAAAATGTGAGGAAGGAGACAGGTTTCAGAGTGGTAGCCGTGGTAGCCTGTATCAGCAAAAACAACAAGGAGTCTCTGCCATGTACATTGGCCAGAACGGACAGTCTCTATGCAAAAGAATAAATGGACACAAATCTGACATCCGGAATCATAACATTCAAAAACCAGTAGGAGAACACTTCAATATCTCTGGTCACTCAATAACAGACCTAAAAGTGGCAATTCTTCAACAAAAGAACTTCAGAAACAGTCTCCAACATGAAGCTGCAGAACTGGAATTAATTTGCAAAGTGGATACCATCAGAGTAGGCCTGAATAAGGACTGGGAGTGGTTGGGTCATTACAAAACCTAAACTTAATTTCCCCAATACTAATTTCTCCCTACTGTTACTCACACCTTCTTGTCAACTGTCTGTAATGGGCCACTCTCTTACCACTCAAGTGTTGTTTTTCCTCCCTTGGTATCCAGCTGTTGATTTATCTCATTAGACTGACCTCACACTTAGTAAAGCAACCCCCATCCTTTCAAGTATTTATACCTGCTCCTGTATTTTTCACTCCATGCATCTGATGAAGTGGGTTCTAGACCACGAAACATTATGCCCAAATACATTTGTTAGTCTCTAAGGTGCCACAAGGACTCCTAGTTGTTTTTGAGGAAGGAGAGTGACTCTTGGCAACCTACGTAGCCAGGACAGAAACGTATCTTCTATGTATCATTGCAACTGTCCAGATTCATGCATTCTTAAATTGCCTCTTTTGCATTTGAAATAAGTTGTGCTCCTTCTGCCTTCACTACTGAGCTAGTTTAATCACTAAGGGCTCAATTCTCTAAGGTGCTGAACATACTTAAGCACATAGGTTTTGTTCTGGTCAACAAGAATACTTTTCAGGGTCTTTGGCCAGTTATTAATTTCCTACGTGGAATGCGTGAAAGGTTACCCAAATACAACTCAGACCCTCAAAATGGATTACCAGTTGCATCTCTCTCTTATGTGGCAGTGGGCAGGATGCTACCATGGAAGGCTGACAGCACACTCTCCCAGAGCACATGGCGCTTCAGCAGCATTTGTGGGGCACATCCCTGTTATGAGCACTTACAGAGCAATGATGTGGTCTTCTGTACACACGTTTATTAGTCACCATGCTCTTACCACTATATCAAGAGATGACACAAAGATGGGTAAAGCAGGCTTGCTGTCCATCTACCAATGAACGTTCGAGCCCCACTGTTTAAGATAACAATTTGGGAGTCACCTACAGTGTACTGGATCCATACAAAAAAAAAGAACAGGAGTACTTGTGGCACCTTAGAGACTAACAAATTTATTAGAGCATAAGCTTTCGTGGACTATAGCCCACTTCTTTGGATGCATACAAGCACTCAAAGAAAAAAAAAGTTACCTTCTGGTAACAATTGTACTTCGAGATGTGTTGCATATGTCCATTACACGACCCACCCTCTTTCCCCAACACATCAGAGGCTACCATTGTTTTCTGGTGCGAAGGAATTGAAGGCGAGGCCAGGCAATTCCACTCTTTATATGGGCATGGAGCATAAGGAGACAGAGGGTGGAGCTGCCCCTCCCCTGCGGCTCCTGCTAGAGAAAACTCCCTGATACTGATGCACAAGATGCACACATGTCTGCAGCATAATAGCTATGCAGTGTATCTTGAAGAACAAGAAGGTGAGTAATTGTTCATTATTAGGTTGCTCCTAACAGAAATCTTATCTGCTTTGCTTTGGTTTCCAGCTATGTATTAATTTATTGTTATTTTCTTACACATGATGTATTAAAAAAAAACACAAAAAGCTTCTTGTATATAGCCTGAGAGTATGGTGCATGGTTGTACTTCTCACTGGCTTATTAGGTGTGCTACATAATGGAACGTGCTGTGCAGAGAGAACGAGTGTGGTAGTCTTCCACAGATAAAAATTTTGGACTGTTTAGGCTGACATGAAATCTTCCTTTGGGGGAAAAATAGAGGTGCTTGTTGGGATGTACATTTTGAAAGGTTTACCCAAAGAGCTTTTAATTATCAAAAATCTATGTTCGTGGCCTCTTCTTACAAAGGGATTTTGAACTGAAAAATGTAATTACAAATACAGGCAGCCAAAAAAGAAAAATAGGCTAGCATAAGATGTGTGTTTAATATGAAGGAAGTTGAGGTAACCTTGCATTAAAATACACTGTCAATCATCTACACATTGAATCTACACATCTCATCTTTGTGCAGGGAGTGTCCTTTACCAGGGCACAAGTGTAATTAAATCTTCTCATGATAATGATTTGCAGCTGACCTTTTCTTTATTGGGTCATCCTATTAGAATAATAAACCACTCCCTGCCCAGAGACATTGTTAATGGCAGACAAAAGAGAGACTGCAACAGATTGTTGGACTGATGAATAGGAAAACGTTGATCAGGCTGGTAATGCCTTCAGAGTATACAAGAAGTCTCTCCTGCTGCAGATTGCTCCTGCTAGAGAGTAAGCAGGACTTCTGAGAGACTATTTGGAAGGGGATCAGAATTCTTGCTTGCAACCAAATGTGGTCCCTTCTGGTGCTTCTGTACTACGTAAGAATACTGAACAGAATAGTTGGTGTGGTATGATGCACAGGATTGTCCCTTTTGACTTCGTATTTACTGTCCTATTGGTATCCTCTTATGATGCGTGTAATACTTGGTTCATAGACTTTAAGGCCAGAAGGGACCATCATGACCAACTAGTCTGACCTCCTTCCTGTACATTGCAGGCCACAGAACCTCGCCCACCCACTCCTGTAATAGACCCATAATCTCTGGCTGAGTTACTGAAGTCTTCAAATCATGATTTAAAGACTTCAAGTTACAGAAAATCCACCATTTACACTAGTTTAAACCTGCAAGTGACTCGTGCCCCATGCTTCAGAGGAACGCGAAAACTCCCATTTGCATTGCCACAACATTTTCAGTGCTTTTTAGCATGTGTATCGCTCTATTTGCCATTCTAGAAATGTCACTGGGTCCAGAAAAAATATCTCCCTTTCAGTTACCTGTCTATGGGGTAGCAACAGGAGCAGGTGGCATTTGCAAAACAAAAAGAGTTGAAATATCGAATGTCATTGCATAGAAGAATTGCTTTACAAACATAAGTAGGCCAGGATTTTCAAAAGTGACTGGTGATTTGCATGCTTTATGTTTGGGTGCTCTATTTCTTGGCACCTTAGCAGGGCCTGATTCTTAGAAAGTAGTGAGTGCCCCCACACTGAAAATCATAAGGTGTTTCAAATTGGGCACTCAGAAATTGAGGAACCCAAAGTCACTAGACACTTTTGAAAGTCTTAGCTATATTCTTTTAGGTAGGAGACCATAATGCTATGGTTTTCCATTTTAGTTTAGTGTTCAGAAAATATATTTTTTTCTAACAACTTACTTTTCGAACACCAGGTTTTTTTTAGTCCGTTGAACTAGCTTTTCATTTATGTTTAAGTTTTTTAAATGTTGGATTTATATATTACTTGAGTCGCCTAATTCATCTGTGATGTAATTCCATTGGATCTAGAAGTAATAATGCAGTTTAATATTTTAATTTCCCCCCCTTTTTCTGAAAATGCTGCAGGTAATGTAGAGACGGTATAGAAATATACTTATAGGGGCAGAACTCTGTTTAGATGCTAACTTTGATTTTTTTTTTGTTATTTTTAGTGGAATTTTTCTGACACTCTCTTTTCCTCTCCATATGCTTTAGCTGTACTACAGCTGTTGAGCACGTGTGGGAGGGAAAGAGGGGAGGGATATGGGGACCTGAGTGTCAGAAAAGTTGTATTACCACATTAAGTCTTTTCTGACCTCTGCTGTGACTGCAAACAGGTTTCTTGTGATGTCGGGGCAGAACATCAGGTGAGATGGAATCTGACCACAAGAGCGGGAAAACGGACAAATAACTTTTTTTTTTTGTTTTTTTTTTTTCAGTTTCTACGAAGTTACTTTGCATAAATTTGTGAGCTGTACTTGGCAAGCCCAGAAGTAAATGGCATGGTAGACCATTTTCCTTACCAAATCCCATTTTTTAAAACAAACTCATATGTAAAAATGCCAGAAGTAATCTTCTGCCAGTAATTGTTTTTTATTCTTTAAAGTGAATTTGATGCTTTTCAAAGCAATTTGAGGGACTTAGTCACCCAACTCACATTGACTTTCAATGGGAGCTGATGACTAACTCCCTCATGCCTTCTGAAAATCCCAGCCTGATTTAATACACTGTATGATAGTGAAACTCCTGTATAAAGTTGCGTTGGAAAAATAAGTGACACCGATATAAAGTGTGGGGTTTTAAGGTTAGACTTCTCAGTTCTGATGTATCATAGGCAAATTGACATATTTGTTAAAAACATAATCCTGAAGAGAAACTTCATGGGTTGATTACAAAATCCCATAAGAAAACCTTTAAATTAGAAGCTCATGTAGCTTAATTTTTTAATTTTTAGCCTGATTTTTTATTGTTTATTAAGTTTCTCCAGAAATTTGGTTACACTGAGTTCTGTATGTAAAGTACATGTGTTACCTATTTAATAATTTTTGTCACGTTTCTTACCATGAAACATCAGTAGTATCTATGGCTGGTATCAATCATGCCATCTCATATATTATTGGGTGAAGCCTAACAAGGGTAAGGTAACAAGCGGCTAGTCACGTTCATTGTTTTTAAAAGGCAAGAAACTGAGCTTTACATTTACGCGTTCATTCAGCTCTTCACTTCCAAAGATGGTCTGCAAATATTGAAAGTCTAAATGAGTGAACGTGGCTCTGCATTGAATTCGCTGCCTGAAATATTCCATTGTAAAGCATCTAGGGTCAAATTCTGCCCCCTAAATTGACAGGGCTGCGTTGGGTCTAAGTGAGTGTGGTACTTGGCCTCTAATAAGGGAACAGACCAGAAATGTTTGCAATGCTGTGACTAGAACGCTGGTCACTATGCAAATGATGAGTTTACTTACAATTTTGAATTGAATTAAACAAATTTATTGCTTTAACCCTTTAGTCTTTTGTAACAAACCCAGCTCTCAATCTCATAAACTGCATTTCAGCATAGGGTCTATAAAGTGCTCTGGTTAATATGAGTGGTGCACTGAGGCCTAAATCAGTCTGTCCTACATAAGTGTATGGCTCCTATTTTACTGTAGAATCTGAGTGCTTGACTTTTTTTTATGTATTTATGATCACAATACACTTGTGTGGTAGAAGAATACTATATCCTCGTTTTACTGATGGGAAGCTGAGGCACAGAGAACTGTGACTTGCCGAAGGTCAAACAGGAAGTCTGTGGTGGAGCAGGAAATTGAAATGGATCCCAAATTAGAATGGTTACATCCTTCCTCTTTAAGTATATGGGCTGGGCACTAGAGAAATGCACATGGGGGAATGGAGAAATTCCCGCCCCCCGCCTCCCTTCCCTCACCAGCCCATGGAGCAGTTGCGAAGTTTCTGTGTGGAATCTGCTTCAACCCCGTGGCTGAAGTTCACAGCATTACATAGAGGGTGCTTGCACCCTAAGTTCCCTCTAAGCTGTGCAGTTGCCTACTAAGCCCTGTGCAGGGGCTCAGGGCTGTGCAGGGAGAGGCACCCCTCCCTGCCGGCCCCAGCACAGACCTGCTGCAGCCAGGGGAGAGGCACCCCACCCCGCCGGCCCCAGTGTGGACCTGCTGTGGCCAGGGGAGAGGCACCCCAACATGGACCTGCCCCAGACTTGCCGTGGCTGGGGGAGAGGAGCCCTCCCTAGGCCCGCCAGAGCTGCCGCAGTCGGGGAGAGGCGCCTCTCCGCCTCCCCCAAGCTGCTGAGGCAAGAGAGGGCTGGGGGGAGTCCTCTCAGCCCCACCCCAGAGCCCTCACCCCAACCCTCTGCCCCAGCCCTGAGCCCCCTCCCACACTTGCAACCCTGTGGCCCTACCTCCACTACATGAATTTTATTATGTGCACCAATATGAAGGTGATGTGTCACACACCACCTCTATATTGGTGCACATAACAAAATTCATTCCGCACATGGAAATAAAAAATTAGAGGGAACACTGCTTGCACCCCCAAATGGTAGAACTGCACTGGTTCCACTCCACATTTGCAGGGGAGAGAACTAGATTTTCCTCTTAACATTTCAAGCTTCATGCTAAAATTCTATGTTTATGTACATTTTGACTGATAAAATAACTAAGCAGATGAAAACTCCACATTTTCCTCTTTGCAACCTCAAGGCAGGTAAAGCGAGAACTCTGTGAGTCTGAATTCAAAGAGTTTACTATGAATTCTTCATACTTGTGGCATGTGTATGAATCAAACCCATGGATCCTCCTGTTCCCTACCTCCTGCTTGCCCATGGGGAATACCAATTCTATAGCAGCCACACTTTCAGGCCTACCCTCACCACAATTGACTCAGGGTTTCCATTGTACGAAGGGGGATACAGAATGTTCAGTACAGCTGTAGACCATATTAACTTTCCCTGTTGATTGGGGAGAATCTGAGGAACCCAACTGGCTCCCTTCTCCCCAACCCCACCTCCAGCTTTGTGCAGTCTGAATCTAGGCAAGATATCTGTAAGGGACTTCTGCAGATTAAAAAGGGAAAGCCTGTTGCCTACATGGAACACTTCCATAGAACATAAGAACAGCCATACTGGTTCAGACCAATGGTCCATCTAGTCCAGTATCCTGTCTTCCAACAGTGGTCAGTGCCAGATGCTTCAGAGGGAATGATCAGAACAGGGCAATTATCAAATGATCCATCTCCTGTCATCCAGTCCCAGCTTCAGGCAGTCAGAGAATGGGATTGTGTTCCTGACCATCTTGGCTAATAGCTATCTTCCATGAATTTATCTAGTTCTTTTTTGTAATCCAGTTATACTTTTGGCCTTAACAACATCCCCTGGCAATGAGTTCCACGGGTTTACTGTGTTGTGTAAAGAAATACTTCCGTATGTTTGTTTTAAACCTGCTGTCTATTAATTTCATTGGGGGTGGTTTTGTTAACTCTCCTGCCGGTAAAGAGCAGCTACACAGGAGACCTTTCAGCGTTACAGCTGTAGCAGTACAGCTGTGCCACTGTACGGTAAGCAGTGTAGCCAGAGCCTTGTGTTGAGTACAGTAATAGTCTCCTGCTCCCCATCCAGCAGAAACACCAGCCTAAAGAGTGATCTTTTGCCAACCTGGGCTCAGCTACTAGCCCCTTCCTAGGAGGCAGGCCTCGGTTATAACAGCCTATCCTAAAGCCTAGCAATGGGCCTACAGATGAGGCCAGACCTATCCTCCCACAGAGAGGTATCTGCCAGGCTTCTTGCAGCATGTGGGGGTGGCCAGTCTGCTCTTCTTCCCAGCCAGCCTCCAGCTACTGGGCTTTCCTTCCCTAGACTATCTCCTTGCACAGGTGTAGCAGGGTGAAGCTAATTGAGCTCATGGCTTCTCTTTAATCCCTTCCTGTCCAGTGCAGGGTTGTATATCCCATCAAACCTTCCTTTTAAAAACACAAAATAATAATAAAAATAGTTTATATTATTTAATTTCTATTGAATAGAGAAAAGTGAAAGGTGGAAAACTAGCATTCTGAAGTGGGGTGTGTGAAACAACTTTTTCTTTGACACTTCCATCCCTGCCCCAACCCCCACAGCAAACCTAAGACTTGGTTTCTTGAAATCATGAATGTACTTATTGTGCCATCCATCCATTCTTGCTGTCTGAGTGAGCTGACAGGAGACTGAAATTTACAAGTAAACTGCTCTCAAATTCATTTGGAGAACAAGATTCTCATCCATTCCAGTCAAAAGAAACAAGCAGATAAGAAGTTTGGATAGCAGGTTCTGTGTGTGAGCACCCATAATTCGAGGAAACCCAATTGCTTTGTGTTTGCTGATGGGCCGCCAAACCAAGGTATTGAGATTTTAGTACTGTTTCACCTTTTCTTGGGAGGGCTGTTTTTAATTATCTTTCTGCATCAGAAGATTTCAAACAGTTAAATTGTCATCTTAAATAGTAATACTTTTTTCAGATTTTGACCTTGTCATATGAGCCAAGTCTCTCTGTAAAGAATGAGGGTGTACAGCAGTGTGTGAGTTGGTGTATACTGTTGACCATTGCTTTTCAAAATGGCAGTCTCTTGGGGACTTCATGTATCACAATAAAACAATTCATTTTGGAAAATTTCCATTCATAATCTGGGCAAACTGACTGAATATGGTTCATGTGACTAATAATGTTTGCTGTTACCCATGCATACTGTAAATATTGATTTTTCTTTTTAAACAGTCACATTAGGACACAAACAGAAATAAATGGAAATTGTGTAGCTGGATATTATAGTTTAGTGGCTTACTGAATTTTTTTTAACCAAAACTTTTAAATACATATATTTGTTTTCAGAATTCTTTTCCAGATTTTGAAGGTTTATAATGAAAGCACAACTTCTATGAATCACTGGTAATTAGTCAAATGATGAAATACCCTTTACATCATGATATGTACTGAGCTGTAATATAATTCAGTATTCCTTGTTCAGGTTTATAGAATCTTTATTATTCCGCACAAATTTCTCTTATACACAGAAACATGTTTATCTTTAAAAAGTATTGAACCTTAAAAAGGTTGATACTGCAAATCGTCCAGTTGAGCCTTGCTCCCAATTCAAATGCATTTAATGTGTGCTAGAGCTTAAAGTAAAAGGTGTTTTGCGTGGCTGCTTGATTGATATATATCACTTTACCCAGAATTTGTACTAACAAATGGATTTTTATTGCTGTAACTTTACCATTATATGTCCCAATAATGTATTCTATTGAAAAGAGAGAAAAATACCTTGGCAAAGGAACAGATTACAAATGTAACATTCCATCACTGTGGGTTGCTTGTGGCTTGAATGCAATGATAAAGGATATTCTTTTGGTAGCTATAACATTTGTCTGTCCTCTCAAATGTAGGTGGTTTTGTTTTGTTTTGTTTTTCCTACTATCTGCGTGTCTCCTTCTGTCTCTTGAATTTCTGGTGTTTGCATTGTCTGGCTGCCTTCTAAATGAAACTTTGATATAAAAACTCGGAGGGCAAGCAAACTTTAGAGGTCTGTGTGGAAAATACAGCAGGCAGCACAGCACAGATTCAAAGGGAAAATATCTCATAACTCTCAGAAACTTAAAAAATACTTGAGAGGTAGAATCTGGACTTCTACTTCCTCTAAATTGCCACATGAGAAAAAACATAAATATCCATCTATTGAACATCAACTTTCAGCTTATATTTGTAGGGATAAAACAGTCTGCCTTTTATCGAAGTAGAGTATCTTCATTCCAGTACTTGCTAACAGGCTATGAAATATTAGATATGGTAGGGTGAATAACTGCAAAACACAAAACCCATCCACTAGATGAAGGTAGAAGTTCTGACATGCATGTTGGTGCCTTTATTAGATGCTGAGATTGCATAGACAAATGCATTGTCATATTTATAGCTAAATTTGAAAAACGCACGTTGTGAACAATTGAAATTCCACAGAAATGAGAAACAAATTTCAGGAAACGTCAAACATTAAATTCATAATAGTTGAAAGAATGCATTTAATCTACAAAATACTATGTGAAGGTGATCAGAGTTTGATTTAATCCACCAAAGTAAGAGACATTATTTGAAACAGAAAATGATGCCAGAGACATGCCTATGCTTCCATAATAAGCAAACTGCAACACTATGATTTAATAAAATTCAATCTTGGGATTCTAGTGAAACCTCTACTCTCCTGGTTTATGATGTTGCTAGTAACTCTCTGGGGAATTATATTCCTAATTCTCCCTCCCCCCATTTGTCTGTTCGGGTTTTTGAATCTTCAGTAAGTTCAGGGGGGGTTGTGTGAATAACATAAATGATCACTATGTTCTCTTTCTTCCAGCAATGCTAATAATGTGGTCAAGTATAGTGCATTAAAAAAGTATAACAATGAAAACTTGGTATGCTTGCTATGCATCAATCTTTCTACCCAAGGGTAAATTCTCGCTGGCCTGAAATGGATATAGAATGCATAATAGGTAACATACTTCATCCATAGATCTCCAAGTCCGTCACAAAAGCAGGTTGTTATCATGATTCCTATTTTACAGAGGGAGAAATGAAGCACAGAGCAGGGAGGTGAGGTGACTTTCTCCTGTTGCTATTCTTCCATAGCAGAGCTGAAAATAGAATACAGATCCTTTTTCATGCCATTCTTGTTTTACAAGCTTGGACCCAAGAATGATATGTTACAGTTTAGGCCCCAGTCCTGCAAACAGTCCAACTGGGGTGGACCGTTGCACCTGGGCAGAGCCTCACTGACTTCATTAGGACTCTGTGTGGACTCACCTGGATCTGATTGCAGGATCAGGGCCTTTGAGAAAAGGAATGAGGTATTTTCTGTCTGTGAAAAATTACAGACAATATAGTCATGAAATTTTTAATGTCTTCAGTTCTCTCCTGTCACTGCTCATGAGTAAGGCTGCAATTTAGTCATGGAGGTCATGGAATCCGTGACTTCCGAAGACCTCCGTGACTTCAACCAGTGCCGGCTGGGAGCTGCAGGGTCCCCTGCTGCCAGCAGAGGCAGGGAGCTGTTGGATATCCCTACAGCTCCTGGCCACCACGGGTGGCATAGGGGAGCCCCTCAGCTCCCTACTGCTGCTCCCGGCCGCTGTGGGTGGCAGGGGAGACTCGGCAGCGGGGTGGGGGGTGGGGAGATCCCCACTGCTCTCATCCATTGTGGGTTACAGGAGTGATCCCCGGAGCTTCCGGCTGCCGCGGGCAGCAAGAGGAACCCCCACCGCTCCCGGGCACCACGGGCATCAGAGGGGTCTGCTGCTCCCTGCCACCGTGGGCAGCAAGAGGGACTCCCACTGCTCCTGGCCACTGCTAGCATCGGGGGAGATCTGCCACTCCCCACCACCATGGGCGGCAAGAGGGACCCCTGCTGCTCCTGGGATCCCCAGAACTCCACGGCTGCAACTGCCCAGGCTTCCCATTTTGTCATGAGTATTTTTAGTAAAAGTCACAGACAGGTCACGGGCTTCTGTGAATTTTTCATTATTGTCCGTGACCTTTACTAAAAATATCCGTGTAAAAAAACAGCCTTACTCATGAGTTACCCAGTTATGTCTAATACATGAAGACTTCAGAATTCCATTATAATGCCAACCATTATGAATGTTTGCATTCATAGTCTTTTCTTTCTTCCTCTTGCCTCCACTTTATACATTAAACAAAAATTTATGCAGATATGAGTTATATTACATAATGTAGATATTATCTAATGGTCACATGTAATTGCATTCCTATTGTTTACATACACCAATCAAACCTATTCTACGGTTCTTTACATATAAAACTACAGAAAACATTTAACCATCATCTCCATGATAAAGTTAGTTTCTGAATGTTATGCTACTCCATTTGGTTCTTCATATTGACTAATTGGATTGTATTCTGATTATCTGTTAGTGTTCTGGTATCAGATCTTTGGACTGTCAGGACACCCACTGTAAGAAGTTTGCTCAGCGGTATTTAGTAAAACAGAAGAAACTGCAGCAAAGATTTTCATGCTGGAAAATCAATATAAATGTATTTGTTTATGAATATTTGCCCCTTACGTTCTCCAATATAAAAAGCTAACATTTGTACTCTGAAATTGTTTTAAAGGAATGTAGCTGAAACAGTGGTGTGTTGTATGCTTAGTCTGTTTTTAGGTGGAGTAAATGACTGCTGCTAATGTTTATTGTTAGATTGTGAAGTAAATTCTACTTTTACAAACAGATGGAGAGTTTAAACAATGAGTTTGTGTGCTGTAAAGTATTTGTTCTGAAATCCTATTACCACTGATGTTGCACATTTAGGGAGGGTTGTTTTTCCTTTCAAGCTGTGTATAAAGGAATTATTGACAATTTTCACAAAACATATAAAGACTAGTAAACAAGCTCAGACAAGAATCCAGTAATGACTGTAAAATAGACACATGCTTATTTCGCTAAGCACATTCACACATTCTAATGTTCACAACCCTCTTTTGATTACTATTGTGGAGCTAAAGAGTTCTGGAAGAAGTTACAAAGAAAACTGTTTCAATACTATTAAAATCACCAATATGAATTTTACTGCAGGGTCCTTCTCTCTAACTTACACATATTGTTACATTATATCACTTACACTGTATGGTAGCATTATGGATTTATTTAATGCTGTGATCAGGAATCTTTTTGCTTTATATTTAAAAACAAAAAACCCAACTCCCCGCTTCAAGGTAATTCAATGTAAACAACTGTTAAAGAATGTTATAACTGAGAATTTGAATGCTCAGATGTCAGGAAATGTCCATCTGTCTTACTGAAGGGAGGCCATGAGTGTGCACTTGTGTGTGTAGAGATGTGAGCTACAATTACTGGGGAATTATAGCTTTGAATTTCCTGACATCTGTCTTTATATTTTCAACAGTAATCTCAGGTTGGTGTTGTTTTTGAGATGTTTTCTATTTTAATTTTTGTGAGTCTCTTCACAGATGGGATGGGGTGTCCACCCCACACAAGGCCTGACTTGTTTAAAAAGGGCCAGTTAACCCCATGACAGGCTGCACCTGGAAGAGAGTCAGGGCAGATGAGGTCTGATGAATGATGATGTCCAGCTGGGCAAGGGCAGACTGATCTGATATAAAAGTAGAGAGCAAGAGTGGGGCACCAGAAAGGAACTTTCCAGTAATCCCCTAGAGAGGAGGGTTTCATCAGCACAGCGGCTATCGTCAGCACCAGTGGTGACTGCAGCAGG
Organism: Chrysemys picta bellii; assembly: GCF_011386835.1. Taxonomy (NCBI): domain Eukaryota; kingdom Metazoa; phylum Chordata; order Testudines; family Emydidae; genus Chrysemys; species Chrysemys picta. The sequence continues at coordinate 16,235,053 of NC_088808.1, read as the reverse complement.
GCAGATCACGTTGTCAGGATTGGTACCAACCTCGGTGTTGGTACCGAGAGTGAGTATGATACCCTTGCTAGTTGTTAGGGCACCGACTTTGGTATCTACCTCAGTGGCAATGCAGCCAACATATTGAACTTTGCATGAGGCTGGATGTTTCTTCGCTTCTCCGGGGGGTGGCTTCCCTATGAAATCTGGATGACTTTGATCCATTGGGATCAAGTTGGCAGCCATCCTCCCCCTCACCTTTGTTCTTTAGACATTGGTCTAGAAGGTGGTTGAGACCGTCTTTGTATTCAGGATTGGTACCATTTCCACAGTAGAGATGGCTTCTTGGTCCAGTGCTTGCTGGCAACTGATGCTCATCACTGGCCTCTGTGGAATCCAGGGGAGGTTCATCATTCTTTAAAATCGTGATCCTACATCCACTTCACCCAACCATCTGGGGGTATCAGCTCCTCAGCCACTTGATTGCAAACTCAAGCAGAGGCAGCTCCTTTGGAGCATATGCACACTGAACAGGTATATACAGATATCAGTACTGCAGCAAGAGGTTCCAGTGGTTTCTCTTCCTTTGTCTGCCTCATGACCAAATGACTAGGCAGTGCCAGAGTCTTTCTTCCCAATGCCTGAAGATTTTAAGGAGCATCAAAATCCTCTCAGAAAAATGGCTTTGGCGCCTTGCATATGCAGGCTGATTTTGTGCAAGGGAACGCACAAATTGGTGGACTCCCTTCAGTCTTTGAACCTGGGAAGAGTAGTTCTCCCCATAAATGAAGCACTCCTGTGGAGTACTCCAGCTTCTTTGACACCTATGGCAAAGTGTACGGACAAGTGTTGTTAAGCTGTTGTGCAGGGGTTGCGTTTCTATTCGCGTCCTGCCCCTAACTCACTTATCCTGACATGTGAGGTAGTGCTTGGTAGTCTACTTGAAGAGGACTAAACCGTTTTGTTCATCGTGTTGACTTCTGTCTGCTGTGTGGATTAGATGAAATGTCAGCTGGTCTCTACTCAAATGATCTCCAGGTGGATAACTTCCTATATTACCACATCTTCTGTGGTGGTTCAGACTATGCCCCCGTAGTCATTACAGGCCCATTTGACAAGAGCATAAGTGACAATCAATCACATTTCTCAGCAGTGTCTCAATATTGGCTTCCATGGTCTTCCATACTTATTTTTGCTAGACATTATGCTATTACCATGGCACCTAGATCAGACATGAACTTTGGGAAGGCTGTTGTGCAGTCACTGTTTAAATAGACTCCAAGCCTCATCATCTACCGAAAATGCTTGGGAGTCACCAGAGTGCAATACACATCTCAAACCACTCAAAAAAGAAAAGATGGTTACTTAGCTGTACTACTTAACTGTTGTTCAAGATGTGGGTGCCGACATGTAATCAACACCTCTCCCTCTGCACTGGAGTCTTCAGCCTTGGATTTCAGTGCAAAGGAATTGAGAGAAGTCAGGTCAGCACCGTCTTTATGTAGCCGGGGAGGGGCTAAGGCGACAGAGCTCAAGCACCACCCCTATGGGTACTGTTTGTTAAAGTTCTCTGACTTCAGTGCGCTGGGTGCGCGCACCTGAGTGGAATATACATCTGCACCTACGTTTCAAAGAACAATAGTTACAATAAAGTTACGTAATTATCTTTTCCTTAACAACCAAAATAGCATTACCTGCAGTGTAGAGTCTAAAATAAACCAAGGGAAACATTTAAAAACTCCTACCCTTTAGGGTTTGGAGCTTAACCTGTTGACTTTTTAGATGCATACTGGTTCAGCTGTTTGAAATTTGCAAGTCTTTGCTGCATTTTTTTTAAAGTGCTTTTGACGTCACTGTTTTATTTTACAAATCACTTACCTGAGGGTGTTATTGCCAGATAAGCCTGAAAGTAAATCTGCAGAAAAGATTTCTTTTGTATTTGCCCTGTGATGGCCCCCACCCCCCAAGCCTTCAGAAACTTCATCTTGTGAAGGAGTAAAAGAAAAATGAGTGAGAATGCTCAGTGGTGTGTGGTTCACCTACGTCAGGGGTTTTCAGACTTTTCTACTGGTGACCCCTTTCACACAGCAAGCCTCTGAGTGCGACCCCCCCCCTTATAAATTAAAAACACTTTTTTATATATTTAACACCATTATAAATGCTGGAGGCAAAGCGGGGTTTGGGGTGGAGGCTGACCGCTCGCAACCCCCCATGTAATAACCTCATGACCCCCTGAGGGGTCCCAACTCCCAATTTTAGAATCCCTGACCTACGCAAAATTCTTCAGAGCTTGCTCTATGGGAAGAGATATAAATGAAAAGATGGATGCATCTTAAATTTGCAGTTCAGTTTGGGCTTTGATCCGGCAAGGAGTTCCTGGCATGGGTGGATGTTCTGGTGTCACATGTGTTGCATTGGGGCTTGTCTACATTATATAGAAAGTTGTACTACTTTGTCTATACTTGTACAATTAAAGCAGTACACTGCCCAGTGAGGATTTGGTTATGTTGGTGTAAAAGTGATTTATACCATATATCTATTTCTGTAGGGGATGGGGAATAACTTATACTGGTATAAGTCAATGTTTCACACTAGGACTTTTAGTAGATTAATTATTTTAGTAAAATAAATAAAAATAAAATAAAAATTCACATTCTTAACTGAAAACGTTTAACAGTTAAACTTTTAAGTGCCGACCAGGCCTTGGAGTTTGGTTGACCAGAGTTTGCTCCCTTGATTCCTCAGGCCATCATAGACCGCACAATCGTACTTTTGACACAGGGAAAAAATTTTGTTTGTCTCTCCAGATGAACTGCCTGTCCTCCTTGAGAGACACTTAATAATGTGCTTGGGTTGGCCGCCTGAGAGAAATGCAGTTTTCCTCTATGGTGCAGCAAGAATTAGAGTCTTAAGGGAGTAGTGAAAGAATTAGGCAGTGTGACGGGGAATAGTTTGAAACAAGTTGAAATGTAGGCAGGAGCAGCCTTGAGTTGCTCTGAGAATGAAGATGTGAAAAAAGAGAAGGAACCCAGTGAAGGGATTCAAAAAGGGGAAGATGGCATTGGAGCAGCTGGAGGAGGCTGAAGAATGAAGAGGAGAGGAGCAAGAAGGTTACAGTAGCTGAAATGAAAGATGATCAAGGCATGCTAAAGGGTTTTATCAAAAGAGTCAGAAAATGAAGGGTGGATTTTAGAGACATTGAGATTTTGATGAGAGCCAAAAACTTCTGGAATTTTGGGAAAGGGACTGAGGTGTGTTTCCATCTTCAAAGCATGAATCCTCTGCTCATGCCAGCTGTCTAATTGAATGTTTCAAATCTTGTGGCTTTCTCAATGTGAGAATTTATTGAATCTCCCTTCAGGCTCTCTCCACTGCCCATCTGAGCATGCAGTGTCACTTCACGAGAGCTGGCAGAGATCACTGGTTTAATAATTATTGTTAATGGGTACTGCTGGAAAGTCTGCTCTGAAGCTGAATTTGCAACGTGCAAAGGCTTGCACAGCAGGTAACTGTTGAATTAAATTATAATTTTCACCCCAAGATTAATAAATTATATTCAGTATAAAAAATTATACCAGAACTGTGGTTTTCCTATTTTTAATGCTATCTTCAGTACACATAACGCCTGACATCTGCTTATTCTCTTTATCAGAATGGTAATAATTAAAACTTCACCACTATTAATAACCTTAAATCACATACATTTACTACCTGGGTACAGTGCTTACTGTTACAAATAGTTTGAAGTCTCGTGACTACTTATGGTAGTGAGCACTGTGTTTGGTTAAAAAAATTTTTTTAGCAGGATCAGGCCCATCCATTTTAAATATGTTTCTAATACTCATAAACTATTGGTCAGTTGCTTTTGGATGAAAGCAGTTGGAAAATGGGTAGAATATACTAAAAACTCCAGTGGGTTCATGGCCAGACCTCTATTCTTATGAATACTTACTTTGTTTTACCTTTTAAAACTATTATTCTGAACTTCATTGTGTATTTGTCTAGGTTTAATAAAAGTACCTATACCATAGTATAGATTATGATATATTTACTTTTTTTTAAATCAATATAGAATTCTATTGAATTAATGTCCACTAAATATCTAATTCACCATAAATAAGAATTTCACTTCCTCAACTAACTTATTCCTCAGTGAGTCCACTCATCACAAAAAGACTGAAAAAATAAACAAGCCTTACAGCATAGATGGAAAGCCAGTAAATCCAGGCTAAATCAGATGAGGGTGGGGACCTAAGTTCCAGAGGTATGGACCTTTGAGGTGAAAATGCCCCCATCCTGGAAGATGGAGGCAGTCTCTAAGGTGTCCAGATTCAAAACATTTTTAGGCCTTTATATGTCAGTTTTATAGTTTAATTTTCACCTGGAAACAAGTTTTCAGCCACTGTAGATAATAGAGCAGAGGGCGCAGATGCTAACATCTTGGAGGCTTCTGCTATTTTACATTGTTGTTCTGCTGTGGAGGATTGTGACTCTCTTTGGAATCTGCTGGCCCACTACAGTATTTTGAATGTCAAACTGAATATAATAGTGCTCATGACCACAGCATTTGCCTGATTTATTCCTGTTGTGTGTGTCCCTTTTCTCCTCCAGAATTACTCCATGTCAAATTCTTTGTGAAGCGGCAGTGTTGTAAACAATGGTGATTTTTCACTAACCTTTTGGCTTACCAGGATATCTGCTAATCAGGATGATTTGTGGGTGTGAAATCTTACCCTATTTTTATTGTTAATTGTGTTTATTACAGTATTGCTTAAGTGCCAACCAAGAACGGGGCCCATTTTATGTTGGGCAGTGTAGGTGGTCTTTGCCATGAAGAGTTTACAATTTAAATAGACAGGAGAGATGCAAGGTGGAGGAAGGGGTATAACGTACAAGAAGAATGAACATTATAATGAGCTGATTTATTGTTGACATAATTACCACTTATATAAAAAGGAGTAAGACGGTACCAAAAGGACAGCCGTGCTCAAAGCATGTAGAGTGCTGTGTTGGGTAGAATATAATAGTAGCTAGATGATTCATCAGAACACTCTGGTTTATTCACAGAATTGAAAGAGGAGCAGGACTCACCAATTTCAATTAAGATTTGAAGTGATAGGCAGAGGGGTACATTGTTAATTGTGGATTTGATGGCATCTAGGGAGAAACTTTGAGATAGACTTAGAACTTGACCCAACAAGAGATTGCATCTGTTTTCAGTTACTTTTTTTTTTTTTAAGGCATTTGACATCTTGTCCTACCACAACCCCATAGATTGCATTACTAGAATTATTACAGGAGGTCAAGAGTAGAAAGTTTAGTTTAGGTCTGGTCTGAGATCAAGCATCTCTAGCACCCTGAATGAACCAGAATCTGGTGTCTCCTGCTGCATAAGCTATTTGGATAAATACTGAACCACAGCTCTAAAGAGGTGTTGTGATTTGTGATACACCAAGTTATTACTCAGCCTGAAAGCTGACTCTGGTTTGATTAACCTGAACAAAAGGAACCAAAACTAGTGCTGAAGAAAGACTTAGAGAAGCCTGGTTAGATATAACTTAGACCACATTTCATCAATGAAAAAACAGAATCTGGAAGAATAAGTTAATTTAAACAAACAAGAAAAAAGTTGCTGTAGTACACAAGTGATTATTTTGGGAGAGTTTCTTCTACTGCTCTCCAGAACACCCCGAATCGATGTTCGAGCAGGACAGCAGCAGCAGTTTGTTTATCCTGTGCATAAGAGTTTTCCACTCGCTGTACAAGTATGATTAAACCCTGTTGTCTGGGCAGACGTGGAACGATATTCAGAGTTTAACAAGTCTTACAAATGTATCTTTTTTTTTTTCCCTAACATGTTTTGGGTAATATTTGTTCTCCCTCCCTTTTCCTTCAGTCCCAACCACAACTCCAAAACAGTGATTATCAATACAAACATTCCTAATGTTTAGATTTTTGTATTGAGTGGAAAAAATGAACAGCATGCATCTTAAACACTATGTGGGATAAATGCTATTTAAATCTTGCCTGAGCTGCTAAACATCACGCTAACCATTGGATCACTGGCTCTAATCCAGTAAAAAGAAAAAAAAGAGAGGTCATGTTAGAAAACTAAGCCATCTGTCCAGTGTAGAATTGAAAGGCTTTTATAATGAATTACTTGTCCCTATTACTCTCTTTTTGGGGGAAGTGGGGTAGCTAGGAGGGAATCAAAGAGCTGTTGCTGCAAAGCTGGCTTCTGAACTACTCCTACATTGTAAACGTGATCTTTTTAGCTAATAACTGTATCTCAATGTTCTGCAGAACTAATTAGTGTATTAGAAACAGCATTTTGTAACTGGCTTGGCGATAACATACGACACTGCTTCAGAAGTGTCTACTGTATGTTGCAGGCATTGCTCTTCTAATATAAGCTAGAGGATTTTTATATGCTTATTGGCAACACCACTGGGAGGTTTTCAAAGAACTTTGACTCTCTGCTTTCCCTTTCCAGAGCTGATTTTTTTAAATGAATTTTTATAACAAAACAAAAAGATTATAGTATTTAGAATTAACTTTGGAGTCTCTGCTAATGTTTATGAAGTAGATGGTTATCTTTGATTTCACCAATGTTAATACAGCACTTGTTTATGGGAAAACTATTCCACCACCTGAAAACAGAGTATAACATAACAGCCAGCAATGATGATGATCTGGGCACAGCACTCCAAGTCGGATCTAATTTTGTTTGCCGAATTTTACTGCATGTTTAAATGGATGTTAATGAATAATAACTATTCACCAGCTAGACTATGGATTTTCTGTTGAAGATATTCTTTTAAAGAATAATGTCCTTTTGTTGTGAAGTTTGGAGTCCCACATTGCCCTCAGTTCAAGACATGATCCTGAGATATGCTGGGAACTTGAAGTTCCTGTTGATTTCAGCATATGTCTGATTTGGCCTATTTGTAAATTAAATGGAGAAACAAATCAGCTTTACTCTTGGATGAAAAAGCTAAGTTTGAATGAAGTGCAGAAGTGTTGAGAAGAGTGGGATAGTGGGGGAAGAGGAAGAAGGACAAGTGCAGTGAAAGGAGCAGGAAGATGTATCTAAAGCCAATGGGGAGACAAACATGATACAATATGTGTGTAGTAGAGAATCTGATTTAAAGCCAAAAAAGACCTTGTAGGGTGTGGGGATAAGGTTTAAAACCTATTGTTACAGCTTCATTAGAAAATCCACCATTTTGACCAACTGGTGAAATTGCATTATCTTTGATAAGATTTGAATTAATTAAATTGATTAATTGATTAATCAACAGTCCTACTTTACTTTGGTAGACATGGCTTATCAGATCAGACTCACTCAAGAAGTTGCCATCATGTAGTGTACATGCAGATGGTATGATTTAATGTTGTTCACTCTTATGTCCATTTTCCTTGTTAAACTAAATGGGGATGCAGGGAGGAACTATTTGGAGGGACAGAGAGCTGTTCCCTATTTTCCTTCCTTTTCATATATTTATCAGATGGTTTATTGACACAGTGACAGACTCTCCACATGCCATTTGCCTTCCATCCCTCTGCCCGACTCACAATCCTGGATGATTGTCTTAACCAAAGGCATTCTCTTTTAAACCAATTCATTCTCTCTTAAAGATTCAGGATGTATTTTTTCCATAATAAATCTCTCACCAGTATTTTCTGCTCTTTATAAAATATCAGTTATTGACACATATCAAATCTGTGTCCATCACCATGGTATCTGAATTCAGTGGAAATTACAACAAGCATGATATCCAGGCTGTGGAAAAGAGAGAAAAATGATGGAATAGTATATCTAGGCCAGCCTCCCTGGCCATTTGCCTATTACATATTTAATGATTCTGCATGAGAGCCTTGAGCTTGGATAGTGGGATATAGAGAGAGCTCATCTCCTTGTCCAATGCCTCTATTGTGGAAAATAAGGTTTTCTGCTATTTGTAGATAGTTTTCTTAATTCTTACTGACAATGCATTTGCCTAGTCTTTTGGAATCCTACTAGTACTAGCTTTGACTTTCCTTTGATCAGGGTTATGGTGCTTTGTAAAATAGACTCCACTAATATTTTTCTGTGCTTAAATACCATACCCACAAAAAGAATGTGTGGAATTTGGTATAGGATCTTTGTTGGCAATAGTACAAGAGTAGGGCCTTGAGATGAGGAAATGGTTGAATATCTTCTGCTTTAACCTTATATAAGTGGAAAGCAGGGAACTCAAGCTCTAGACCAGGGGTAGGCAACCTATGGCCCGCGTGCCAAAGGCGGCACATGAGCTGGTTTTCAGTGGCACTCACGCTGCCACTGGTCCGGGGGGCTCTGCATTTTAATTTAATTTTAAATGAAGCTTCTTAAACATTTTAAAAACCTTATTTATTTTACATGCAACAATAGTTTAGTTATATATTATAGACTTATAGAAAGAGACCTTCTAAAAACGGTAAAATGTATTACTGGCACACAAAGCCTTAAATTAGAGTGACTCAATGAAGACTCGGCACACCACTTCTTAAAAGTTGCCAACCCCTGCTCTAGACTAATTCAGTACCTCTGTAGGACAGAGTAGAATATAGGAAAGCTGGGAGTAGCTCCCTAGGCGAGGAAGTGGGATAGAGTAAGTCCCAAAGGAAGGAACCATCAAGGCGGACAAGTCTGGAGTGCAAAGACTTAGGTTGGGGTAAGTGATCCCTAGGAACAGCCTCACCTGAGAACTTGGAGCAGCCAGCAGTATATACAGGTTCATATAGTGTTGTGTTTGAATTATCTTTCAGTAAACAAACAATATGGAAATGTGGCCTTTCAGGTTGGATCGATTTAAATCAGTGGTTTTAATCGTCAGTTTGAATCATGATTTAAATCAGCAAGCAGGGAACCTTGATTTAAATCATTGATTAAAATCTTATTTTGACTTTTGTACTTAGATATTTTCCTAAAAAAAGATTCATTCTTATTGGTTGGTAATCATTAAAACATTGATTTGTAACCAAATATATCCATACATATTTATTTAAGCAATTATATAGCTTAATAACATGCATTTATTCAAATTCTTGACTTACATTTTTTATTATGTTAGAAAATGGTGAATGGTGTATTTTTTATTTACTAGATTTTTTTTTACTTGATTTGTGTCAAGCTACATTTAGATGGAAATGGGAATTAATCTAAAAATATACAAAAACTGCATTTTAAAAACTGTTTTTATTAAATAAAACTACCTTAAATATGCTAAATACATAAGGGGTAAAAAGCTTATCAAAGTACTTTTTGGATGGAATTATTAACCATAGTTAGTGAATTAACTAGTTTGGTTGTCGTGGGTCAGATTTTCAAAGGTATTTAGGCACCTAAAGATGCAGACAGGTGCGTAGTGGGATTTTTCAAAAGCTCCTACACAGGTTAGGCACGTAACTCCCTTTTGAACATCCTACCAGGTGCCTATCTGCATCTTTAAGTGCCTAAATACATTTGAAAATCTGTCCTCATGCCCCTCAAGTTTTTAAACTGAGTTAGGGTGACCAGATCACCAAAGACAAATATCGGGACGCGGTGGGGGGGCGTGGCGGGGGGCGGGGCCAAAAAAAAAAAAAAAACACTTCCTCCGCAAGTGCTGGAGGGAGGCCCGGGAGACTCAGGGGAAGCGCGGGGCCGGGGTGAGTAAGAGTCCGGCCTGGTCCCGAGCAGGCAGGACTCAGTCGGGTGGTAAGGAGAGGAGGGGGGCGGCCCGCGGGGCCAGGCGGCAGCTGTTGTTGTCCCCCCGGGCAGCGGGACTCGGGAGCAGCCGCTGCTGCAGCTCCCACTGCCGCGGGGGAGGAAGCGGCCATGGCGCTTGGCGGCTGCGGCGCCTCCGAACCCCCCGAGCCGGGGCCTGCTGCGGGGACCCAGCAGCGCGCACGCTGCGCCCAGCCCCTGGCCAGTCGCGTCTGGGCTGCTGCCCAGCTAGTGCTATCGCGCGGCGGCCCCGGAGTGGGGGCAGCAGGCCCCAGCCCCCCCGTCCCGCAGGGGAACGAACGGGGCTGGGCTGCCGATGCCTCCGCCCCGGGGCCACCGCGCGATAGCACCAGCTGGGCAGCCCAGACGTGCCTAGCCAGGGGCTGGGCCCAGCGTACGCGCTGCTGCAGGCCCCGGCTCGGGGGGTTCGGGGGCGCCAGAGCCGCCGAGCGCCATGGCCGCTTCCTCCCCCGTCGCCTGGCCCCGCGGGTCGCCCCCCTCCTCTCCCAACCACCCGAGTCCTGCCTGCACTGGGCCAGGCCGGACTGTTACTCACCCCGGCCCCGTGCTGCCTCTGAGTCTCCCGGGCCTCCCTCCAGCACTTGCGGAGGGAGGGGGAATGGTGAGCCCGGGGAAGAGGCGGGGATTCGGGGAGGGAGCCAATCGGGGGAGGAGGGGGCGGAGTCGGGGCAGGGGGGGGGGGGCGCGAGCACTTCCGGGCTCGAGGCTCGGGGCATTTCCTTGTTTGTCCGGTTGTCCCGACCGCATGTCGGTCGGGACGCGGGACAAACAAGGAAATATCGGGACGGTCCCGATAAAATCGGGACGTCTGGTCACCCTAAACTGAGTAGATCTCATCCTCTCCCACCTGTTTTTAATGCATAGATTGGAGGAGGAAACAAGATTTCCTGCTTTTTCAACACCCAATCGATTTCTTAAATTTGAATGAATTAGTGCAAATGAATAAAATATTATTTGTGTACCTGCTATCTAAACTGAACCCAAATATAATTAAGACACAAACTTTGCTAGACAAGTGAAATTGAAAATACTTCCATTTGAGAAAATGTAAATACTGACATTTGCTCAGTTCTAAAGACTGAAAATAATATACATACTTAATGCAGTACATAGCATTGTGACAAATTTAGAAAGTTGGAGTTGACCTCAGAAGGTAGATGTTTCCCCCCGATTGTGTAGCTTATTAAAAAAGCAGTACTCTTTAACTCAGAATTTGAGGAAGCCTCAGTTAAAAATTCTGGGGCTGGCCTGTGCCAGCTGACTCAGGCTCGTGGGGTTTGGGCTGCAGGGCTGTTTAATTGCAGTGTAGATATCTGAGCTTGGGCTTTAGGACCCTGTATGGTGGGAAGGTCCCAGAGCTCCGGCTGCAGCCTGAGCTGTAATGTCTACATTGCAATTAAACAGCTCCGCAGCCTGAGCCCCGCGAGCCCAAGTCAGCCGGCACAGGCCAGCCGCGGGTGTCTAACAGCCGTGTAGACATACCCATTGATGCAGTGCTTTTATTTATTTAAATGATGTTAATGGGTTCTCGGAAGTTTAGGCCTTTAATGATAGATTGTGGTAATTTCAAATTTAACTTTAAACAGATTTTTTTTTTAAAGGAAAGATATTTACATTTTATAAAGTCTGATTTTTAAAATGTCATTTATTTACTCCATCCTCTGACATTTCCTATCGGATTGTGGATTGCAAGAATTGATGTGTATTCAGTTTTTACCTTTTCTAAGTGTAATATAGAGGTTTCAAGTGGTGTTCAGGAGAATACATTTAATAGGCAACATTTATCTTAATGTACATTGACTTTATCATAAATTGGGACAGCTTCCTATATCTGGAATATGATGTCATGATGAGCTATGATAGCATAGTAAAATAATTGCTTCGTTTTCATGCAAACTACTGTGTTATTGTATTCTAAAGAGACTAGTTATGATTTGGGTCTGTGCTTAAAAAAAACAAAGAAAACCCTAACTTTTCTAGTATAGATATAGGATTTAGTATTATTTTAACTTCCTTTACGTAGTAAAATAAAGAATATGTCAATGTTGGTGTGAGCCTGGCTTTATATATGCCAGACAAGTGGCATAATACTTCTAAAAGTTCATTTTTCATTCCATTTTAATTATCACCTGAAACTCCAAAATTTGTTGCCATAGGTTTTTATTTAAATTCTGCAATAATTTGCATTGTTGTCCAAGGCTATGATGTGTATTGATTGAGGATCTGTTAAGGAGAAACTCCATATTTCTTAATTAGCATATGGTTAGCAATGACCTCTTTTTTCACACACAAGTGACAGCTGAATTTGCTTTTTGCAGAGTCTGGAGTAACTGGATTCAAGTCACACAGACATATGCTTAGAATAGAAATGTATCAGATGCAGGAATGTTTAAAGTGACAGTGATACATATTGTTGATATGTAGACTATCTTGGAGCTTTGTCATGCATTTCTCCTCTTTCACCATTTTAAGGAAGACATTCCTTGCTTACACTGATTCTGACTCCACTATCAGTTAGCAAGCTGAGAATCAATTTCATTTCCATGGATAAAAACCATTCGTTTTCCTCTTCCCCCTTGTAACAGGAAGGATGGAGCAGTTTTTTATGTTAAAATGTTACAGTAGTTCCCTTCTTTATTTGCAATAAGAGGATCGAGTTCACCAATTGCATGAGTAGATACAACTTCACTGACTTACTGATGATGCCCAGCAGTGAATTTGGGTTACTGCAAGATAGCAATCAAAGCCTAAATGTCCCCAGTGAAAAGATTCCTTTGGGTTTTTTAACCAAATAAGACTAAAAAGAATAATTTAAAACATAGTTTAAAAAGCAAAATCTCAAAATTGCTTACCCTCCTTAAACAGTTCAAATAATTCCATGTGAGAAATAGTTCTTAGATGCAGAAATGTTTTACTTTCACTTTTGTGGTTAGCTAATATTGTGAAAACTCTTCAAAGCCTAAGTGTATGCTAATATGTAAACATGTCCACGTATACCTTCTTCAATTTGTAGCTCTGTAACCATCTCATGCTGTTTGTAGATGCATTCAGAAGCAACCCAGTAGCACCCCATCTGATCCTGTCCTTAAAGAGCCAGAGTGTGTGCCCTGTATTTTCCTGCTTTGAAAAGGGTTTGTTAACTTTTTCAGAATACAAAGATTTTATGGTGGGTTTTTATTATTCCAGTGGCACAGTTCACACCACTAGAGTTTAGCTTTTCTAAAAACCCTTGTTGTCAGAGGCTTATAACTTTGATATAAAAAATCCCTCCAGGCTGTTACTTTGTAATAATGGTCTCAGACTTTGATTTGAAACTTTTTTGAGTTGTGGTACATATAAAAAGATATTTGAATTAGTTTTAAAACACCAATTTTTAAAAAATCAAAAATAAATGTGCTCAGCCACTGCAAAAATAAAAACAATCGACATAGGGGTATGATAACTCTGAAAAACTAGTTAAAGCAATTTGATGGTTACTAAAGTGATTGTTTTTTAAATATTTCAGTTCATTCTCACAAATATACCATATATACTCATTCATAAGCCAAATATTTTTGGTAAAAAAGTGACACATCAAAGAGCGGGGGTCGGCTTATAAATGGGTCTCCGCCAAAATCTGATGATTTTAAACTCTATGGAATCATTGAATTGAATATCTAATACATTGTTGTTTTGTTTACCTGGAGCGTCTGCAGGCATGGAGCCCCTCGGCTCCCTGTGGCCGCGGTTCGCCGTTCTCAGCCAATGGGAGCTGCGGGAAGTAGCGCACCACTTCCCGCAGCTCCCATTGGCTGGGAACAGCAAACCGCGGACACTGGGAGTTGAGGGGCTCCGCGCCTGTGAACACTCCAGGTAAACAAAACGTCCAGGCCTGCTAGTGGCTTACCCTAACGGGCCAGGAGCCAAAGTTTGCCAACCCCTGAAATATAGAGTCGGCTTATGAAAGGGTCATACAGTTTTTGCTATTTTTACCTAACCATCTTGGGGGTTCGGTTTATAAATGAACGGGCTAATGAATGAGTATATACGGTACTTTAAAGTTTAGTACATAAAATAGTCTAATCAATTTTGTATTTTGAACATATATGTATATTTTTAACATTCATGTTATGGATCTAAACTTCGACTTTACTCCATGAGCAGCAACTATTTTCATGACTATTTTTAATGTGTGTTTGCATTCATCTTTATAATGATAGTATTTGTGCATCATTATTTTAGTGTGCCGTTAGTTTGCTATATTATCTTTATTATCAATAATTATTACTTAATGCACCGTAAGTGTGCATAGTGCCTTACAGACAAAAAGAACAAGTTCCTTCCTGAGATGTTTATAATTTAAATTCCATGAAGTACAAAAGGTTTGCATTCTGAAATAGTGTATGTAGGTGGGGTGCTATAAAATCTTTAGGACCAACACTTCAGAATAGCTATATTACTCTGGCATTGGAAAGCCATGAATGAATTATGTAGGTCTTCTCAAACAAGAGGCAATTTAAACTTTATAGCACCTCATGCTCCCACATGTTGTCACATATTCAATATAATTTTGCCAGAGTGAAGTTATTTTTTGAAAAAAATCACTTATTCTCATTTAGTTTAGAATTATTCCTTTATTGCTCCTCTCTCTGCTTTCACATTGGGTTGCCTTGTTTACCACAATATATTAAACGTGTGTGACTCTTTGAAGTATGTTAGTTACTAAGGAAATACAGCTGTCATTGGTATGAATGGAGTTCAATGAGAGCACATTGCTAGAAGTTCAGTGCTAAACTTCTGTTTCCTAGTGCATCCTAGCATATTATTCAAAGGGTGCATTTGTGAGCTGTAGACTTTCATATTGCTCCAAAGTGATCTTCCAGTTTACTGCGCTTCTAGCATTGAGCTTTGCTGGTGCGTGTCAGTGATGGCTGAATGGAATGTAAAAAACTTATAAAGTGCACCCAGCTCTGACTGATGAGTGGAAGGATGATATCTGAATTTGAGACGATCACAAATGTAATACAAAGTCAGCTTATATAATGTCATGGACCAATCCTTGACCAATAACCGATGGCAAGCGGTGTGACAGAAAGGTGCTTAAAAAGTATTTTGGGAGCACAGCCTTACAAATGCTTGAAAATTCTAGAGGAGTTTTGCCGTGAAGGTGTGGAGGGCGTCTACTGATTTCAGGTGCTCTGTAGTAGGAGGAAGTCTCTCGCCTTTGGAAATGCAGAAGCTAATTAGGAAGAGGGGAGGGAATCAGCCATCCACCTCTTCTTCCTTTCCCCACCATTCCTTGCACACATTGGCTAGAATAAAACTTCTGGCTTGTTACCTATTGGATGGTTTGTCAAGATGGATTTTGAAATCTGTACCATAATCTTTGTGATTGTTTTAATTGCTGCATATGTGGCATAAATAGATTTCTAAAATTTTGGGGTTTTTTTTTGTTTTGTTTGGTAGGTATGTTGATGATGTGATCAGCCGCATTGATAGGATGTTCCCTGAGATGTCTATCCATTTATCCAGGCCAAATGGAACCTCTGCAATGCTTCTGGTAAGTTCCACCATTTGGTTTTGAGGTAATCCAGTGGGGGTTGAATGCTTAACAGACTAATTTGCTGTTCTTAAAATGAACATTGCTAAAGACTCAAGTACATTTCAGAGTAGTAGTGTGCCTGAGGCTGTACAATAATGTAGTTCATTTCTTCCCCTTGGTAAGGAAGATGGGAAAATATATTTGACTTAGTCCAAAAACAAAAAGTACTGATCCAGTCCTGGAAGACATATTGGCAGAGTTCAGAGTTCAGGAGGACTTTGTGGGAATCAGCCCACAGACATTGCAAAATGTGATTCCCAGGGCCGCTTTGCATTTCTGATGGAGGAGTTGCAGGAAAGATTATTAATTGAACAGGAAAAGCATTAGATGAGTTTGAGGGGAAAATATATTTCTTTGATTTTTGCACTGATAAAAAGTGTGATAAATAACATCAGAATGACTGTGTCATTTGACACTAAAAAGATTTTGCCATCTTGACTATGGCCTGATCCTGCAGCATTGAAGTGAAAGGAAGTGTTGCCATTGAGTGCAGTGGGAGCAGGATCAAGTCTTGTTGCTGATTCTTAATTGGAGAAGCAAATATTCTTAGTATTAAGATCTTCTGTATTATCCATATTCTCCTAATTTGATATAGTGTAAGGATTAATCTTTTAATTTAGAGGGCTTTTTGTTTTGAAAAGAAAAGTAAATGGTCAAAAATAGCTCCTCCCTTTAAAGGGATTAATGTGCTACTTTAATACCTAAACTATTAAATGTGATTGTGGAAGATTGAGTCTACCCAGCCTTAGACACATTAACCATGCCTTCAGCAGCATTATCAGGGCGGGAGAGTTTAATGGGGTAAAAAAAATCCTCAGTGATATAGGTTTGTTCAAATTATTTCTGGGTCAGTGAGTTTCTGTTCCATGATGAAGTCAGGAATTTGGCATCAGAGTGAATGAGCAGTAAAGACTGGATTATCGATAAACAGGTCCAAGATATTAGAGTTACTTCTGTCTGAGCGAACAAGCTTTTATTCCACAAGGACCTATCAGCCACATCAATTTGCACATGCAGCTGCTGTGTTAATGGCAAGAAGGAGAGCTTTTAAAATTTTTAGTGTACAAGATTAACCTTTTGAAGGGTGTTGAGCAGTGGCCGTGTGACACTTTTAATGTATTTAGCTATTTTTGCGCTATCAAGGTAAGTGATAGAAATCCCATTATTTGGCACATTTAAAATAAAATAAAAAATATATATACTATAGGTGGGAGAGGAAGTGGATGGGACCTATTCAGTCTTTTTCATCTAACTTCTCATTCCATTTCCTTTTATGATTAATTTTTCGTTATCCCATACACAACTTTGGAAAGATTGGATATAACAGCTGTGTGGGTAGATATGGATGTATATGTATTTTAAAACACTGTCATAAAAGGGTTCAGAAACTAGGGTAATTTCTACAAGGGCATCCAACATTAGCACTTAGATACTGGGCTGATGGTATTGTACATCTTAGATAACAAATATCCACGTGGAAAGTGGTCTCAAGGAGACATAGACTATGGAACCAGAAAAAGCTGAAACCTGAACAGGTTAACAACACCTTTCTTGGTTTAAGAGTAGCAGCCGTATTAGTCTGTATCTGCAAAAAGAACAGGAGTACTTGTGGCACCTTAGAGACTAACAAATTTATTAGAGCATAAGCTTTCGTGGGCTACAGCCCACTTCTTCGGACGCGTATAGAGTGGAACATATATTGAGGAGATATATATGCACACATACAGAGAGAATGAACAGGTGGGAGTTTCTTGGTTTACTTAGTGCTTCCTTTCATCTTCTATAGTTATAGTGAATATTAAAATGAATCTAAAACCAGAATCTTTGACAAAATTGAACAAGAAGGCATGGAGTCATCTTAATATACTGGCCTTCAATTTCAGATGTTGGGTCATTTAATCCCATTTTACACTGACATTTATATTTCTCAACAGGAGAAAGGAAAGACTTGCACAAGGGGTGCTGATTTATAATTATAATACCCCAGTAGTTATTTATCCTTCTTTTTTGGTCACTTTGTTGGAAACTTTAGTTAATCGGATGTAGAAAAGAATTCAAGTTTTCATTTAATGTCCAGTCTGAGCCAAAGCTAAACCAAACTGTAAGCATATTTGTGGCTCAGTGTTAGTTGCCATCTAGAATCTGGGCTGTTCCTGTAGCGTTTGTAGACTTTAGAATCCTCAGTATGGGTAAATTCCCTGTACATTCCTTAAAAGGATGAGTTCATTTATCCATAAGTCTAGCTGTGTTGATTTTTAGTTTGTTAATCAACTAACATCCCATTATTAATTTTCTTTGAACAGAAAAAAATATTAAGAGATTAACTGAGTCAGAGGGTAAACAGCTGGCTTTCATAGGCATTAAAACATGTCATTTGCAATTGTTTGATTAATGAAATGGAACCGCATAATATCTAAGGGGCCATAAAATGGTAGTCCTCATGATGCCTTTAAAGTTGCTCTTAGATTTATTTATTTATAACATTTTCAGTATGAGAAAATATTTGTTGCCATTTTCACTTTGAACCCAACTCTGCTGGATTCAGAGCAGCTCCTACTAAAGGCTGAGCGCCCTCAACTTATTTTATTATAGTGGGAGTTGAGGACACTCAGCGCTGTTTAGGATCAAGTCCCAAACATACATTGTGATTTGGGCACATTGACAGAGTACAGGTAAGGAATAAAGTAGGTTGGAAGAGTTGTTGTTGGAAGAGACTCTTTTTTGCAATAAGTAATAACATGCTGGATTGCATGATTAAATTGCCCTCTGTGTACCTGTCACAGTACCACCACTAAATCAAGGACGTGATTACTGGTACCGGTTAACTGCAGTGTACTGAACAAGTGATATTTCCCTTTCAGTTGGTATTCACATAATCCACAATCAGAGATCCTGAAACTTTGTTTTAATGTTATTTGTTGTATATGGTCATGTAATGATCATTTTTCTTTTCAGGCAGCTATTCCTTCTATTTCCCATCTGTCTTAGTTCATGTTGCCAATATGGAATCTTCCATTTTCCCCTGACTGCCATAAAAGCTTTTGCTGGTTTCAGCCACAATCAGTCAGTGAAAGGTGCTATGTGATGGGCAGTGAGACTGGTACCGGTGCCACTAGAGAAAAGTGAGTCTTCCCTAATACTTGTGACTTGTCAATATGTGAGTGAGAGTCTCAAGTAAGACCAGTTTAGAGTTTCTGCACAGCAGCACTTTTTCTCTGCCACAGCACTACTGGTTCATTCTCTTACTTCAAATAGTGATTCAAAGGACATTTATTTTATTTTAAAAAATTGCACCACCAATCTGTTTGCCAAGTAGTCTTTATTGAGTAACTGTATAATCTCATTGATGCAACCATTGTCGATCCCTTCACTACTGTTTTATCCCCTCTCAGTTTTGCATTATGTCTGAAATTATAGTGTAAGCTCTCTGAGGCAGGGGGCTATGTCTTGCTTTTGTACTGCAAGACATCCAGCATGCTCTAAAATAATTCAGTTGACCAAGAAAAGTATATACGGTACTTACTAATAAAGGTATTGGCATGAGAAACAAGTATATTAAGAAGGCCCAAATTGTTGTGACCTTGAGGGCCCATATTTTCAAACATTGGGCTGGATTGTGCCCTCTCCCTTTGTGAGTGGAAGAGACCAAAATGGCGAGTCAGTGCAGGGGAAGTTATGGAAGGGGTCTACTGGCTCAAAAACATGGTGAGAAGGAGGCAGCCTGCCTCCCGCAATGTTAAGTTAACCCTTCACGCTGTGTAACTCTCATTGTGGGGCTTCGGGATATGTATTTGGAATCCTGCTTCTAGGGAGCAGGGCCACCGGGGGGAGCAAGTGGGGCAATTTGCCCCAGGCCCCACAGGGGCCCCCATGAGAGTTTTCGGCGGGTCTTCGACAGCAGGTCCCGGACCCGCTGCCGAAGACCTGGAGCTCCTTCCGCTCTGGGTCTTCGGCGGCAATTCAGTGGCAAGGACTTCTTCCACTCTGGGTCTTCGGCAGCAATTCTGCGGCGGGTCTTTCGCTCACTCCGGGACCCGCCACTGAAGTGCCCCAAAGACTGGAGCGGAAGGACCCCCGCTGCCGAAGACCCCAGGCTCCCTGAACCCTCTGGGCGGCCCTGCTAGGGAGCTGGAGAGGGCACATGCAAAGGCCAAGAGAAGCCCATTGGTTTGGGGAACCAACCTCCCGTTTGTTCTATGTGTAGCGGGGATGTAACTTTGACGCCCTATCCCAAAAAATCAAAGGCAAAACAATTCCACAAGGAGAACTTCATAATTTCCAGCCCCCCCCCCCCCCCCCCCGCAAAATTCTCACTCAGAGGATGATCTTGCCCTTTGTTTTAAAACATTTTCATTTTCAGACTGAGCAATGCATGTTCTATTATCATGACCTATTTGAGTGTCTAGTTTGAAGTTTAGCTGTTCGTAGTTATCTTTATGGGGGAAGTGGTAAAAATATGCTTGCTTGCTAGCCCTTTTGTAACTTCAAAAGTATGAAGGAATTTGTTCAAACTTTCCCAAACAAATCACCTCCAGGAAGAGACCCAACACTGAAAATGTTAGCCCAAAAGATTATTGTTCCAGAAAGTTTTGAGAATTTAGAAATTGTTTTGCAACTTTAACCATAGCAGTTGTGACTATTGTAATCACAGTTCCTTCAGTGTCCCAAAAGTAGTAGTTCTCATTTGAAAGACACCATCTGGTAAACAAAAGTAGACCTGCAGGCTTGCTTTCAACTGGTAGTAACCTTCATGTGAAGCTTGGCCCTCAGTTGGCAGCATACATCTTTCAACACAAGCCACCACTAGTAAGCAAGAAGATACTAAACTATTTCGAGAAGCATAAATGTTAGTTCAGAAAGATTCCTTCATGCAATCCTATGTGGCTGTTGCTTCTTCCAGACAACTCAGATTTATACACAACAATTGTACCTCATTAGCTTGGATTTATGCTGCATAGACCAAACACATAAATCATTGACATCTTTCAGAGCTGTGTGAAATCCTCAACTGATTTTTAAAAGCTGTTTATCATGGTATTTCAGTGTGCAGTTTAATCCCAATCTACACTATTGATTTTTCAATTAATTTTTTACTTGTATCTATGCATGAAAGAAGACAAACATTCACTTTAGATCAGCTTCAATAAAAGTGCTATGCAAAATTAATTTGCTGTGGCAGTGGAGTGAACAGAGGACTCTTTTAAGGTTTTTCTTTGACTTTGTTGCTCAACTTCCAGTAGCTTACAATATTTGAATTGGGATGGTAAACAGATAAACTTTCCCTAATATGTTAAGAATACATGAATTATGACTTTTGGTTGTTTCTTTGATTATTTAACCTGTTAAATTCTTGGACACACAACATTATTTGTGAAACAGGGTGTGTTTCTTGTGAGATCAACTGTCTTCTTTGTTATTTTGTGGTGATCACAGCCCTGGGGAAAGAACTCATCTCCCTAAATCAGGAGTTTGGAAAAATTTCAGAACATGGACCCTATCTTAATAAACATACTGGGATTGATTCTCAAATATGTTCCTGTGCTTGAGGTGCAAGCCACTCTAGCGGTCCCTGTATCCTGGTCTGTGAAGGGACCATACCAGCTGTCAGTGTGAATTAGAGCATGCTCAGAGATCATATCAGGCATACTTTCTTGTGGTGGCAGCAGCCATGCTGAAATGGGAAGTCATTTGTGACCCTTGCAAAGTGAGAGCCCTAAGTCACTGTTAAGCATTTTGCAGGCTGCCTTTTAATAATCAGAAGAAAAGCTTCCATTTTGAATAAAAAATACTCATACTTTACTTAAATCCCTTTTTATGATTGTAGTGAACCAGTTAGTGTGAAGCAGGTAGACATTTTTATGTACTCTCTCACCTGGGCTTCCATAATGCCAAGATTACATTCAAAGTCACTTTTAACAAGATTTGCAGTCAGCAGTTTTCTCCAAAATGCAGCTGTACATTCAGAGTCAGATCCTCAGCTGGTGTAAATCAATGTAGCGCCAATAAAAGTAAATGGATCATACCCTAAATTTTTAACAAATTGTGAAATGTACAATGTATTTCAAAATAATTAGAGCTTTCTTCCCTGTTGCCTTTCATATTACTGGGGTGATCAAAACTAGTACAGCTTTATTTGCAATAGGTGTAATACAGGTTAAGAAGACAGGATTTTGTTTCTTTGCAGTGGAACTCTCCTGATTTTGGCAGACCCACAGAATATCATTTGTCCTTTCAATTCTTTCGTTATTTTAGAATATCATTTGTCTGCTTCCATTCTTTCCAAACTAACCATTTTCGTAAGCTTTACTATGATTATAAGGCTAGGAAAAGAGAATACCAATATTAGAAACAGTAGAATTGCCACTGTAAATGTCATCTTTGGTTTTAAGGTAGTGTGTCTCTAAAAATTCAACTATTTCAATTGCCCTGTGTCTATAAAGACTTTTCACAGTGTGGTTGTTTTCAGCCATCTTGTGACCATTATCAACATTCAAAATCTTGTTGTGTGATATTTTAATGATAATACCAATATATATAGTAGCATATTTATTCAAGCATCAAAAGGGGCTTTACAAATTAAGGTAAGCATTAGCTCCATTTTACAGATGAGGCACAAGAAAGTTGTGATTTATCCAAAGTCACACAGCAATTCAGGAATAGAACCAAGTTCTTCTGTTTTCAACCACTAGACCATTCTGCCTCTCTGTCACCAGACGTCAAAGGACTGACTACCTTCTAACATTATAAAAGCTTATAAAAGGAACACTATAGCAGATATAAACACTGGGGAAATGTGTTTTAAAAACACTGGAAGAGTTTTATTGTTTTGAGCTGTTTCTAACACATAATGATTTAAATAACTGAATTCTAATTTTGGAAAATTCTTTCTGCCAAAACAAAGCTCATTTCAGAAATAGCATTTTCTTCTCATATTTTGTTATCAAGCAATCTTTTTGATGATAAATTCATTGTATACATTTATACTGCTAGCTAGATTTTTACCTACTGCTTCCCTCATCTACTTTTCATGCCCTAAAAGGAGAGAGATTTTTGACATAGTTTCCATTCATTCTCATTAAAATCAGATAATTTGCATTTTAACTTTTAAATCTTGTTCCAGGCATTTTAAGCAGTCTGATTGTATGGAATTGGGTCGTATTAATTGCAAATGGGCTAGACATCTGTTCACTAAGATGGAAGACTTTTTTGGCTCAGTTTTTGTTTTTCTATATATTGTAGCTACAGTGCTTTAGTTAAAATTGCCACCATTTTCTATTGGAAATTCAGTTTTTGAGGTTTATAATTTGACAATTAAAAAAGACATCAAATTGAATCTTGTTCTATAAGATATTATCCTGAGAGCAGTTAAACAATTTTATATATATATATATATATATATAAAATATTTCATTATCCAGTAATTTAGAATCAATTGCCTATGCTGTAGTTTGCTGGAACAATTTAATGTTTGACTTTAAAAAAAAATCCCTATTTCCCCCAATGCTAATCAGTATAAGTCTTCATCCTTAAAACGCTGCTAGTTGTTCTTGATAACTAACATTTCCTCAGCATTTGTCATATTTCCTCCTCTATTTTTCTGCTTTTGGTGGGTGAGAGTTAGTAAGGTGAGGAAGTGAAGGAAAGGAGAAGGAGCAGGGAGAGGTGGAGAGAAGCTGGAGATGAGTTTATTCAGCTTCTATTCCTCTGTATAGGTGAATATGCATCCAATTCCAGAGTGTCAAGGATCCATCTTGACGCTCTAGTGGAGCTTCTTATTTGTTGACGGAAGTCAGACATCTTCCCGTCCCATCCCAGTAATATTACTGGGGTATTAAAATTTAGAATGAGGAAAGCAAAACTTAAGAAACTATTTGTCTTCAGTAGCAAATTAATCTTCATCGGACTGGGATAATTATACCATAAATGTGACTGGCCCACAGGCAAAACCTGTTTTCTAACCTTTTAGCAATATTGTTTGCCAGTTTGGTTTCCTTATTAACAGAATATGCCTTGTTACTGAGGGAAAAGATCACCAACTGATCCTTAATATGGGGAAATCATTTAAGGACCTTAATTTGTGTTGACTTTTTAACGTGCACTATTGCAATTAAGTTAGATTAATGAAAGGTAAATTCCAGCCTCTACATTTAAAAAAAAAATTCTTGTAAGGAACCTAATTAGCATGTTGGTTTATTTAGCCTCTAATGGCTTAATTGCATCCTATCATGCTATTTACAAATAGGCATCATTAAAGAATAATGATTGTGTGAAGGGAATTGCAGCATTCATACCAGCCTCAGATGAGAGAGAGAAATGGAGGGAAAAAATAACTAATAGAAAGTCTGTTGCTTTTTTAATGCTTGTATTCTCAATACACGTACCGTATGATTCGTGGCTGTTCTGCTGATTATCAAGATACAAGAGAAAAAAGAGTAGGTCTGCCTATTTTGCAAGGAGCAGGTGGGCTGGCCTTTTGCTGCTGAACGTGCACAGCTTCATTATGCTTTTAATTTGTTGATGCATTACTGTCTCCTAAGGTGAATGAAAACACATCCGTGTACATACACACACACACACACACACACACACACACACACACACACCTCTCTCTCTCTCTCTCTCTCTCTCTCTCTCTCTCTCTCTCTCTCTCTCTCTCATATTCCTTGTGACATTAGCAGTGAGGTATGCAAGTGAACTGAAAATATTATTTCTTCTGTTTAGCTCTGCATTGCAGAGCATCTGCATTTCAAATCAGCAGAGGATTCCCTGGGATGCTGAGAGGCAATCTGGAGTTTAGGGAATTTTCCTGCATAGTACTGGAACTTGGTGCCTTCAGCAACCTTTCTCCTAAAATCAAAATATAAAATAAATCTAACAGAGGATGTTTATAATAGTATTTAATTAGTGCCTATAAGAGCAAATTAGTTTGTCATAATTTTCAGTACAGTACTAAAGTTACAAAGAGGAGATTTAAAGATATTTTCTCCAAACAGAATTTTGACCTTTTCAAGCTAAATTTTGACCTTGCTACTACCAGTTTGGAGAGAAAAAAACTGGTTTTGCTTCCTTTTCTGTCAGTAAATTAATTAAAGTGAGCATTTGATAGGAGTCTAAGAATAACAAAATCAAATGTTCAGATTACCTCTCCTAAATGCCCCTCATTTTTGGCTTAAAATGTTAGTCATCTGCCCTCAGAGTTCTATTAGTGGTAGATAAAATATTTTTAAATCTAGGATTTTACAAAGGGATTTTTATTTCACCCCTATTTTTGTCAGTAAAGTTGTATGTTTCAGTACATTGTCTCTCCTTATCCTGGAGCTTCCCATTTTAGGAAACAGCATTATGAATATTTCAGCTGTCAGACTGAGCACATAGTGGTTAAAACCAAGTTAGAATACCATTGTTAGTAGACACAGAACCAAAACAGGAGCTACATGAGTGTTTAACTTGCAGCTGTTCCATTTTCAGCTCACAGAACTGTGGGGCATATTTTTCCATTCATATTAATTGAATTTTAAAGTGACCTTGTACATGTATTGATTTGAATTAAAATTTTGTACATCAAGGGCAAGTTGGCACATATCCTACAGGCGAAATATTAAAAAGCCAAGTGCTGTCTAACAGGGTATCGACAGAAGAAGTTGAAGTTTAATGGGAAAAGTTTGCTTTAGAAGGGAAAAAATGTTGCCCACTTTAATTAAATTGAAAAGTAGCAGATCTCTACACTGATAATAGCTCCCTATGATTATCATCTGTGCAGGTCAAGGGGGTACATTGAGTGTTCATTTAAAAAGGACTGGCCAGGTGGGGCTTGACCTCCAAAAGAAGAGACCTGCACTGCTGGAACTCAGAGTAGAACTATCAAATTACTCCCTTTGTAAGGGCTATTAGTGTTTTATTCCCTACTATCAGATGATCTGCGGGGCCACAGCTGTATGCCTGAAAATGTAAATTATACTCCAGAGCTAGATCTTTTCTAAGCATGAATTCCTATTGTCTGGGCCAAGTTAGCCCCACATGTGCAAGAACAAAACATATTCCTCTGAGGATTCTCTGTAGGAGAACTGTAAAATGCTGTTGAGATCAAGACGAGAGACCTGTAAAGCAATTTGACTTCTTATGACACTTGATCATTACAGACAAAATAAAAGTATTTATAGTTGTAAATAATGTGGACTCTGTTCCACACTGAAAGGAGCTATGGGGAGCTCTTGTGGCTTCCAAATCTCACAGCATTCTCCACTTAGGTGACAGGCTGTTGTACAGCCATTGCCGAGTGCAGTATTACTGGCCTCATTCTTTCAGTGACATTACAGAAATTACGATTAATCATTCTTTACCACAGTGACCTTTCCAAAATTTCTGCTTCTAGTTCTGTTCCATTCCCTAATCTGCTTGACAGGAGCCACAACCCCTTCAATTTGTGGATTACTCTGTTCCTAGAATAAATTAATTGCTGAAATCCCCACTCCCTCTTTTTCAGCCATAAAAACTACTGGAACTCCACTGTCAAGAAAACATTGGTATGAAACAGGAAACTTAATATTCCAACACCTGGCAGCTGTGAAGACCTCAGAATGATCATTTTTAAAACGTAACTTTAGAAAGAGTGAAAGTTGCAATGTACCTAAGTGCTAAAATTCACAACTTACAGCACATATTTCAATAACACTGGTCTACAATTTTTGAGAAGTCGTCTGCTTCAGAGATAAAATGTGCTATTTAGTATGTATTTTGATGTGCTGAATTCAAATATGACAATTAAAACAACTGATTGGCTACTGTTTCTAAGATATTTAAGTTTTTACATTTTATGTCTATGTATATTGTGTAGATAGTTTTAATCATAAATTGTAAACCTAGGTCTTTTCATGTGTTTATGGTTGCTTTACATGATAATATTTCACCTGTCCTGTTTATGTAACACTTTAAAAATCAGCAAAAGGGTTATATAAATAAAATTTATTATGAAACAAAAGGCAAAAAACTATTATGTACATAGTTTAGTCCTATTCAGTGTCTACTCGGCGCTTCTTGGCTTGTCTCTTGTATTCATTAAATGGAGCATCTCTTGTCACTGTCCAGCAAGAGTCTGCGAGCATTGATGGGCTCCATTTGCCCTGATAGCGTTTCTCCATTGTTGCAATGTCCTGGTGAAATTGCTCGCCGTGCTCGTCGCTCACTGCTCCGCAGTTCAGTGGAAAAAAATCTAGATGAGAGTGCAAAAAATGTCTCTTTAGTGACATGTTGCAACCAAGGCTTTTGTATGCCTTGAGGAGGTTTTCCACCAACAACCTGTAGTTGTCTGCCTTGTTGTTTCCGAGAAAATTTATTGCCACTAACTGGAAGGCTTTCCATGCCATCTTTTCCTTGCCACGCAGTGCATGGTGAAATCATCATCTTGAAGTTCACCAACCTGAGGACCAACAAAGACACCTTCCTTTATCTTAGCTTCACTTAACCTTGGAAATTTTCCACGGAGGTACTTAAAAGCTGCTTGTGTTTTGTCAATGGCCTTGACAAAGTTCTTCATCAGACCCAGCTTGATGTGTAAGGGTGGTAACAAAATCTTCCTTGATTCAACAAGTGGTGGATGCTGAACACTTTTTTCCTCCCAGGCTCCAATGACTGTTGGAGTGGCCAATCTTTCTTGATGTAGTGGGAATCTCTTGCACGACTATTCCATTCGCAGAGAAAACAGCAGTACTTTGTGTATCCAGTCTGCAGACCAAGCAAGAGAGCAACAACCTTCAAATCGCCACAAAGCTGCCACTGATGTTGGTCATAGTTTATGCATCTCAAAAGTTGTTTCATGTTGTCATAGGTTTCCTTCATATGGACTGCATGAGAAACTGGAATTGATGGCAAAACGTTGCCAAAGACTCGTCTTCGATGAATCAATGAACAGTCTCCACTCATCTGGATTGTGAACGATGTTGAGGGCTGCCATCACACCATCGATGTTGTTGCAGGCTACAAGATCACCTTCCATGAAGAAGAATGGGACAAGATCCTTTTGACGGTCACGGAACATGTTAGGGTTTCCATCACCTGCCAGGAGATTCCACTGCTGTAGTCTGGAGCCCAACAGCTCTGCCCTACTCTTGGGTAGTTCCAAATCCCTGACAAGGTCATTCAGTTCACCTTGTGTTATGAGGTGTGGTTCAGAGGAGGAGGATGGGAGAAAATGTGGGTCCTGTGACATTGATGGTTCAGGACCAGAAGTTTCATCCTCTTCCTCGTCTGACTCAAGTGAGAATGATTCTGGTGCATCAGGAACCGGTAGTCCTTCTCCGTGGGGTACTGGGCATATAGCTGATGGAATGTTTGGATAATGCACAGTCCACTTTTTCTTCTTTGACACACCTTTCCCAACTGGAGGCACCATGCAGAAGTAACAATTGCTGGTATGATGATCTGTTGGCTCTCTCCAAACCATTGGCACTGCAAAAGGCATAGATTTCCTTTTCCTGTTCAACCACTGGTGAAGATTTGTTGCACAAGTGTTGCAGCATATGTGTGGGGCCCACCTCTTGTCCTGATCTCCAATTTTGCAGCCAAAATAAAGGTGATAGGCTTTCTTAACCATAGTGGTTATACTGCGCTTTTGTGATGCAAAAGTCACGTCACCACAAACATAGCAGAAGTTATCTGCACTGTTCACACAAGTACGAGGCATCTCTGCTCACTTTGGCTAAACAGAAATGTGTCCCTTTGCAAAATCAAACACTGACAAATAAGAGAGCATGACACTGTGATTTCTAGAGCTGATATAGGGCAATTTGTTCAGCAGAGTGATGTAAGCTTCATTATGATTGCATCATCCATGACTTCTAGGAATAACATGATGCAATTCATATCATGTATGACGCAATACCAGCTTCAGATTGCATCATTCATTGTTTTGCCTAAAAAGCAAGTAGTGTCCAAATGCAGTCATAGATTTATTCATAGATCCAGTCAAAGATGTATTTTAGTCATTTCTGGTTTAAACTGAGATCCCTTCCCTTTATAACTCACTTATCCTCCGCCATTCCCAAGTCAAGGGTCGTATATACTGACCCAATAGCATATTTTGAAAACTAGAGCCAATCAACAATTTTAAGCATCATTTTCGTTCTCAGTGACCCAGAATTAGTAAAGTTTGACTAAATTTATTTCAGAAGCATTTTGGCTGTAGAGCAGTGTAACAGGTTCTTTGTTAGATTCATGTGTATATATAAGTCATTTATAAAAGAGGGCAGGTGGCCTTGCAGTAAAGTTGTGTTACACTGGGTAAAAGACCCAGGGTAGATTTCAGGACTTTGTCTTCTGTGCCCCAGGATGGAGCATTAACTTGCCCAGCTCAGATTCAGGATGGTAACACTTGCCTCCATCAATCCATCTCTTCAGGTTCAAGACTGGTTCATGACTGGACATGTAATTCTACGCAGTCATCCACCTAGCCCACAGGACACCCCTGAGATTTGCACTGGGGCCCAAACACCATCAGTCCAAAGTACCGCCCTGTGGACTCTGCTCAGCATCAAGGATCTTCATAAAATACCTAGCAGTCATGGTGCCCATCTGAGAAGAAAGCATTCACTTCTGCCTGTACCTGGATGATTGTCTGATGAAGACAAAATATGCCCTCTCCCTGTTCATCCAGCTCGGTGTCCTGGTGAACAATAAAAAATCATCTCTTATCCTGTCACAGCTGTATACAGGCTTCCTAGAGCCACTTTACGGTGTTTACAGGGGCCAGTGTGAGGATGAGAATCTCACTCCAAGCATTGAGAATTACTAAAAGTGGTACAATGATAACTAGGAGCCATGAGTTGAAATTAAGAAAAGAAGAATAAAGGCAAAAAAATCAGAAAAACTATGGAGAATGAGATTTATTAGAATGTGGAATAGTCTGTCAAGGTTAGCAGTGGAAGCACCATCACTCTGGTGCATTTTAATCTAGACTGGACAAAGTCCTGGAGAACATAAGTAGAAAATAGTCCTCTACTGGCTGGGAGATGGATTTAAATAATCTAACAGATATTTTCTCACTTTTATGATTTTCCATTGAGGAAAAACTATGTAATGCTGTCTGTATAACTAATCACAAAGACAGAAATCCTTGTTGGACACGCATCCTTTTAACAACCTTAAAACTCAAACTAATCTTTGAAAAGTAAATAGATATTACATTAAAATGCTTTCTTAATTATTGTATTTTTTCAGTAATTAAGGCTTATTTCTGTTCTTATACTCCACTGGCCCCTACAGACTTCCTTTGACACTAGTTTTACTTTTTATATGTTTACTCTTTACAGAATAAATTAGAAATAGAGGGGTAAATATCCCTTTGCAACTATTGAAATTGTAACTTTTTTTTTAACTCTTGTAACTGTAATCTCCCCCTGCAACCGCTTCATTCCCCTACCCCTTTTATTTTTTTTCCCAAAGGGGCATCAAGCTAATCTTCTTTTATTTAATTTTTTTATTAAGTCGAAGTTACGATGAAATGTTAACATACTACATGGTACATTACTTGTGCAGGATCAAGTTAATATTCAAAAAATCTGACTAAATATTCTGGCTTGCTGGTTGGGGAGTCCTCCTCCTCTGAGTGTGATAAAAAGGGCGACCCAATTTCTAAATAAGTACCCTTTTTTCAGCACTTGTCATGTTTGTGTACTTGATATGTGTGACTCTAAGAGCCCTAATGCCCACTAGCATAGGTACTCTGTCTCTCCTGAGACCGACCCAACTAACTCACTTCACCCAATCTCTTGCCATGGTATTTATCCAAAAGGTAAGTGTGTAAGGTATTCTATAAAAGCTACCACCACTCTAGTTATGAATATCACTGTAAAATACATGTGTTAATGTTGTATGTGAAGTTATGAATTCCCTCTGTATGATGTTACTAGAACATGTTTTAAGACAAGACAACCTAGCCTAGGTAAAGGTGATAAACAGGTCTGTCCTAAACAAAGAGAAGTGGGTTTACCTCAATTTACATATTATCAATAAACAAAGCCATCAAGCTAAACCAGGGGGTTATCCTGGTCCTGAACTCGACAACGTGGGTCCTGTGCCCCAGGGAGAGACAGGAGCCTCAATCTCCCGGAGGCCTTCCTGGCTTGTAAGACAAAAACAACCCCTTTGGGGATATAAGGAACAGAGACATACTCCATCTTTATCCTTCACCTTAGGAGACAAAGAAACAAAACAATTTGATCTATGTAATGAGTCCTGGCCAGGCCAACCAGTAAAAGCAGAAAAGGAGACCGTGGGCAAGACTACGCCATTCCGCACGTACCAGAATGTGAGACATTCCAGGAATGTGAGAGTGGCCACAAGACACCCAAGATTTCAAGGCAGACAGTGATCAAACCCATTACTGGTCTGGGTGAACCCCAAAATGTCAAAGCATGAAAGTTTTTCCAGTACATGTTTTACGATGCCACAATTGCATAGAAGTCAGGTTGCATGTAATGTGCAATACAGAGTCTTGCTGCTAACAGTAAAAAAAAAATCCCCCCCCCCTTCCCCTTTTACATTTTTGTTATGTTTTGCTTTAAACCCTCAACATGCATTTCAGGAGTAGCATTAGAAAAGTCTGCTGATTCTTTTAAAAATTATTTGTTATGCATGCAGTTCTGTTGGGGAGCATAAAATATATTGAAAACAATCACATTTGCTCAGTATTTTTGACATATTGGGTTTTGTTAATTTAAGGAGGAGAGAGTTGTTTGGCAGTGTCATATCTGTACAGGTGAATTTCATGATCTCAAACATTTTCAGACACAAATGGTCTAGACTATTTACTTCTTCTGTACTTTATAATCTGCCTCTCTTCCTCACAAACGCACACAGTATTTTTGATCTTTATTTTCATCTTCCTGTAAAATGTTGCAAACTCAAATTCCCACAAATGTAAGCAATTAACTCCACGACCTTGTGAACGCAGACTTCAGCCTGCTCTCTTTCAGCTTTGTTTTTGTCCTTGTCTTGTTATTGACAGGTTACCTTAGGAAAAGTGCTAAAAGTGATAGTGGTGATGCGGAGTCTCTTCATTGACCGGACAATAGTAAAAGGATATAATGAAAATGTCTACACTGAAGATGGCAAGGTAGGGTTTTCACATCTCTAGCAGGGCTATACTTCATACTTACCTGATAGCTGTTTTTTGAGAAACTCCAAAAAAGAAGTCTCATCAGAAGTATGTTTGCGAACAAGAAACCATCACAAGAGGCTGGGCTGATGTTTTGCAAAGCTTTCAGCTTTAAATTTAGCACACTTCACTCAGATTTTTCATACCCAAGCGTCTGATTTTTCTCTAAGCCCTGGTGCCCTTGCTTGAATTTCTAATTTATCACCTTAGACCACAGTTGCCTCATTAATAGTGTCTACTGAGGAAACATTTTTTCAGTGTACCAGCACATCAATAGCCCAGGGTTCACAATTCTTTTCTCTGAGAGCCACTGGGAAATCTTGGGCTAGTTTTATACTCGAGTTGATAAACTCTGCTATGAAAATCATTGGTAGCCCTCAATAAGTTGCTGGTTGGTAATAGTGCCTCTTGAACAGCAGCTATTAAAGAAAGTATAACCTGTATTTCCTTGAGTGATTTGCTTTATGAAAAATTCAACCTGCTTGAACCTCTACTTTCTTTTGACTGCACACACTCCATATGGCTCTCTGTATAGCCTCAAAGGATGTTAATGGGACCTGACAGCCTTCAGCTTAGTTTTATTTTCTCTTTTCAGAATGGAATAGGCTCTCTTGCTGAGACACCCACCACAACTCACCCTTGCCAGTAACAAGTACTGAGCACCTCTGTCATTCACGTTCTCTCGGGAGCTTTCTCCCCTTATTATGAATCCCATTAAAATACAAAGTTCTTTATAGCTAGATGAACATGTGGCACCCATAGGCCATGTTATAATGAGAGATTTTTTTCGTTCAAAAGAGGACCTGTGTTTTAGCGCACAGCAGCATGTTATGTATTGACCCTTGAGTTCAGTGGCTGAGTTTGAACCTCTCTTCCAGAGAAGAGGTTAAGAGCCATCTGTTAAAGGGAAGTACAACTCTATTTTCTCCCTTTTGGAGTGGGGAGAATAGAAATTGCTTGACAGCGCACTGGTTTTAAATCTGCATGCGTAGTAATGCAGGTTAGGTAAAACCTCACTTATCCATCAGATACACCATCGAGCAGGAGATATTTTGGATATTAGGGAATAAAAGGAGACTTTTAAAAACCATAAAACCTCTGGTCTTGCATGCAAGTAAAATGATAATCCTACTCCTCTTAAAAAGCATTGATAATTTGATGAGAGGAGTGTACCATTTCACCTTCACTTCCAGTCTTTGCCAACTCCTGCAGTGAGACTAGGGTGACCAGATGTCCCAATTTTAAAGGACAGTCCCGATTTTTGGGTCTTTTTCTTATATAGTCTCCTATTACCCCCCTCCTCCGTCCCGATTTTTCACACTTGCTGTCTGGTCACCCTAAGTGAGACTGTGTGAACTTGTGTCACTCACTTGTCAGCTCACTATTCCACTAGGCTAGTCTAGGACTTTACTAGTCCCAAACCCGAAGGCCCAAATTATTTGCAGGTATAAGCAGGCATAACTCCTTTGAGTTTGACCAAGTTGTGTCCAGTTAAACCAGCAGCAATTTTGACTTTAAAATGTTGAGTGAATAAATATGTAGCTTGCTAGTTTGCCCAACTGGAATGCATATTGACAAGCAGTGGGCTACCTGTTTTTCCCTAATTAAATATGTTGGTAATTGGAGAGGAAGAGTAGGGCTGAACTCATGCAGTAATGCTCTTTACTTACTGTGTCTGCTGGGAAGGCGTGATTATAGTAAATTCCATTTCCTTTTCCCTTGCGACAGACGCTGTGGGTAAAGCATTTTAGAGCAGTTTCCTACTGCAACTCCAGTTCTTCTACTCCCAGCCTGAACCAAAAAAGAAGAGACAGAGGGATAGAAGGAAATTGAGAGAATTGTGGAGAGATTTCAGACATCATCTTTTATAGAGAGAGAGATGGAGAGTCAGTACTTAAGATTGCAAAAGGAGTTAGGAAGAAATTTTCCTTATGAGCAGGGGTTATTTCATAGGTGTCCATTTCATGATGTCTTGCATGCTTCTTGGAAGCATCTGGTATTCATCACTCTGAGAGAGAAAATTCTTGACTAAATGGACCAATGGTTTCATCTACTGTGGCAATTCCTATGTTTCTGTCTTTATCATAAACCAAATAGGAAAGAGAAGTTAGAACAATAGTAGTAGTTACATTGTGCTTTATGTTTAAATTGCTGTACAAACATCATTCACTTAATTTCCCCAACATTCCAGTGGGGCAGATCCAGTAACCGTTTAAGGTGAAATATGCACAGGAAGTGGCTTGGAGGAAAGGATGGGGAGAGTTTGGACAGAAGAGGCAGCAGAAGTAAGAAGAGCCCCCTCACTGGAGAGCTCCAAGACGGAACTAGGAGGCCAAAACTGGAGGATTGAGTGCGAAGATAGGACCAGGAGATGATTTGAGGCTAGAGGGGAAGGGGGATCAGAAGAGAAACAGGAAGGCAAATGTAGGTGTGCCAGGGGCATGAATAAGTTTTATGTGGTTTTGATCTTTGAGAGGAACAATGTTACATTAAATGCTGGGGAGTTTGGTATGAGAATGGGGTAAATATTGATACTTGTAAGGATCAGAGTTTAGGATTTATAGATGCAGTGAGTTTGGTGGATTCTCCTGGACGCTGTTGAGCCACACAGGGTTGGCATAATTAGGAACAATTGGTAGTTGCAAAAAAAAAAAAATTGGGACTAGAATAGCCAGGTTATTCCAGGTCATTATGGAAGTACATTGGCAGAGCTGAGTGAGGAAGCTGCCAAATAGCTAGCTTCTACTCTATCCAAGTGCAGCAAATGCAATTAGTCAATCATTTTTATTCAGATGAGAAAAAAATAACACTGTATTCAAAATGAAGAGGAAAAAATAAATCTAGCAGATGGTCTTAACCTAACACGGGGAGAAATTGGACAATGTTTGTTTTGTGGGTGTCTTTAAGATTTTTGCATACTGGCAAAGAAATAAGAACCAGTCATTTTCTGAAAAAGTCTGGTTGTATTTGAATTATGAATAAGGCCCTACTTAACTTGCAATATTGCGGAAATTGTGGATTCTGCAATATTAAGCTTCCACCTAAACCTTGACAGCGGGAGTCTTGCCAAGTGTGGGGCTGACAACGGGAGTCCCCGCTCTCAGTCCCGGGCTGCCAACAGCAGAAAATCATGGAAAAATAATAATGGACTTTATTACCTCAAATAATAAGATTGTTGTTACTTTTCTGCAATTTTCCATGGCTTGTCCACAACTCAGCTGCAATTTTTTTTGACAATCTCGCTATTCAAGTAGGGCCCTAATTATGAAGCATTCAAAAGACCTATACGCCGCACACCTTTTTGTTGGATTTTTTGGAAAAAGAATAGGTGAGACCTGGCAGTTTTCCATACAGTAGATGCTGTATTCTGATGGCTGTGCAGTCTCCTCTGCTTTACTGCTGGCCCATTACATCCACTGCATAGTGATGCATTTTAATTAGTCTGTAGCTGTAGTGGTGTCATTGTGCCTCCCCTAATTTCAAACTTTGACATACTCATAGTGCACTGGAATCCAGTCATGGAAAGTAATTATTAGTAAGGCTAAGATTTTGTCATGGTTATTTTTAGTAAAAGTCACAGACAGGTCACGGGCAATAAAGAAAAATTCACGAAAGCTCATGACCCATCACCGACTTTTACTAAAAATAGCCATGATAAAATGGGAAGGGGCTGTACAGCTGCGGGGTGGCTGGGAGCTCAAGGGCCCCCACCACCCTGGGGGCTCAGAGCTCCAGGGTCCCCAAACCCCGCCGTGGTGCCTGGCAGAGAGCTGTGGGGGGTCCTCCTACCCCGCTGTGGCGGCTCAGAGCTTGGGGGCCTGGTGCCTCAGGCGGTGCGGGTACCTCACAGTTCCCTGCTGCTGCGGGAAGGCGGCAACGGGACCCTGCAGTTCCCAGCTGCCAGGGCTGAAGTCACGGAGGTCTTTGGAAGTCACGGATTCCGTGACTTCTGCGACCTCCGTGACAAAATCGTAGCCTTAATTATTAGTAATGCGATCCAGATTCCTGAAAAAATAAATCTATGCAGCTCATCCTTGAGGGCAGGCTTTCATGAACTGAGCCATTAGTATCCTAATTCTGCTAATAGAAATAAAATTGCATTAAGATTTGTTTAGAGAGACAGGGTGGGTGAGGTAATATCGTTTATTGGAACAACTTCTGTTGGTAAGAGAGACAAGCTTTTGAGCTACACAGAGCTCTTCTTCAGGTTTGTTTGGCATGCTGACAGGCT
Source organism: Chrysemys picta bellii (assembly GCF_011386835.1). NCBI lineage: Eukaryota > Metazoa > Chordata > Testudines > Emydidae > Chrysemys > Chrysemys picta. Next base: position 16,199,361 of record NC_088808.1, on the reverse strand, counting down.
GCTTTTCTGTAAATACAGAGATGGGGAAGAACCATGACATGGCATATTTGGCGTGGGTATTTAACATTACTGCGCAGCCAAATTCCTAATTCTGCATTAGTTAGACTTACTTAAAGAAACATAAGTGTCTCAGTTGAATTATCATGTTAAGGAACTTGGGTTATGTTAATGCTATGGCTTCATTAATTACCCCATATCAATAAAAAAGGCAGCTTTTAGCCTCCTAGCGTAAGAGAGGAAAAGAAATAGTAGTATCAAAGGAAAGCTTCAAAGACAGCCAGAACTGTCTCTTGGGTAATTTCTGATCCCTGCATTCTTTCCACTTCAAAGCTGGATGTGTGTGTGTGTGTTTGGGTGAAAGGGGGGGGTTGAATCCGATTTCTCTAATAAGTGTTGGCACCAGCCGTGTTTGATATTAGATGCAGGGAACATTTTGATTTGTTATCGCCTTTGAAATTGTTCAGACGACCTTCAGAAAATGGTCTCTTGCTACTTATACTAGGGACGGGTGGGTAGAGTGGGGCACTGGGAAAAAAAAAAAGCCCCAGTTTAATTCAGATGCAGAGGATGCACCGAAATTGTGCTTTCAGCAGTTTTTTAGATACAAATGTGTATCTTGATTGAAAGTGAAAAGTTGAAGAATAATAGATCTGTAACAATACATTCTTTAGTACGCCTGCCTTATCCCTCTGTTTTCATGGAGAAAAGTAGACAGTCATTTAAGATGCCTGCATGCGTTTTGGGTTTTTTTTAAAACTTGGATAACATCAGGTATATAAGACATTAATTACTTTTGCTGCTTTTGAGTATTCATGCCAAATAATGAACATGCTGCATTTGGATGAATTCAACAGGTACAGAATCTAAAATAGAAATTTTTAAAAATTTTGAATTAAACTGCAGAGGATCATATATTTGGCTTGGAGAATGATCATCACTGGAGATTAAAACTGAGTAACTAATATGCTTTCCAATTATAACACAAGATTTGCAATCAACCAACCAACCAACATTCAGTTAGATGAAAATAGCTAGAAAACAAACTCTAAATTAATTTTCTGTGTGTCTTAAATTGTAGAGTTAGCTTTACAAGCATGCGTATTTGTTACTAAAATGTAAGACTGCCTTTCCCTATTCCTGTGTTGCCTCTCTCCAGTTATACAAAAGGGAGTTGCTAAGGTCATCTTTCTCCCACACATTCCCCACTCCCCTACCACCACCAAATCAAGTTAGTTTCACATCCTAACCTTGAACGTCCTTTATGACTCTCTCTCTCTAGTTCTTCTTTCTTGTATGTCATCATGTCACCCACTGCTCTGTCAGTAATGCTAGACTTGACTGCCTAGTTGTCCAGTTCTCCTGCAACTGACTCCATGCCAACTCTCAAGCATGAAACACACTTCTTGAGCTGATCCATAAGGTCACTCTACCTTCTCCTCCCTCTAAATACCTCCACAAGACCCACTTCTGCTGTGACATCTACAAGAAGTAGGCCAGTTAACCATGTCTAGGTCTGGGGCCAAAAAATCCAAACAATACTCTTGAATGATTGGGAACTATTAACTTAGATACATTGCTAACCTCTGTAACCATGTGAACTTATTAGTATTGCCTTCAACTTCTCTTCCTTTCCCCATTTCAATCCCCTTCTCTTTTGTCACACTTGGGGTATGTCTACACTGCAATCACAGGGTGTGATTACAGCTCATGTGGATATAGCTGATCTACCTTTAATCTAGCTGACTCAGGTACCAGCTTAGTGAAGCTGTGGCAGTGTGCAATTCAGCGAGGGCTGGACAAGGCTGCCAGGAACCCTGGTTAAATTACTCAGGCAGCTAGCACACACTTAAGCGCACTCTCCTATAGCATCAGTACCTGAGCTACTTACATTAAAACGAGCTCAGATAGATGCACACAAACTGCAATCTCATTTCACGATTGGGTAGATCAGGGTTTCTCAGGACAAATTTTTTATGTGGCCTCAGAGTGTGGCCAGCAACTCTTGCTGGTGGCCACTCTCTCTCTCACTTTTTCCTAAAATACTTGATTAGCTTTAGGAAAACCAAATAAATATACACATATACACATCCAAATCGTTGTAATTTATTTATTGCTGGCAAGTAAGTCTGTTGTGAAAAGCGATATTAACAAACATCCAAGTATCACTTTTCACAGCAGACTTAATCAGCCCTGGCAAGCCTGGGGACAAATTAAGCCCTGGATGGAGGGTTGGGGGAGGCAGTGGGGGCCAAGGGAGATGGGGGTGGGTGGCTGGAGGAGGCAGTGAGGGTGCTGGAGCCTGACGCCCCGTGGCCAGAAGACGGGGGCCAGGGATGAAGCCTGAAGCCATGTGGCCAGAGCCTGGGGCCTGCCACTGCGCAGCCAGAGCCCAGGGCTGGAGCGAAGTATCTCTGCAGCACAATTCTTCAGTAAGTGTGATTTCCATGATAAGATTTGCAGATGAGAAATTGTGACTATAAGAGGCCCTTTAGTAATAGGAAATAAGCTGGAGGTCAGGAAAGGAGGGAGGAAGTTGCCATCTTTGCTATCTCCACTGAGACAGTATATTCTGAAGGCTGTGTTAAAATTGCACTAGCATATCAGTTGTGCTTGTGTAAATGTGTGAATCAGTCCCTTGTTTGAGAAGTGCAACCTTAACTCCTATTTGTTTGGTGTTTTTAGCTCCTATATTCTTGAAAAGTAAAATATATTGAAATCACAGATAGGTTTGGTACCCACAACCTTAAATCTAGCTTAACAAAAAACAAAACAAAAAACCTACCTGTTTGGAATTCTAAGTACAGTATACTGCGGGTATTTTATCTGGTTCCTTTAGACCAGTGCTCTAGCTTAATTCAGCTAAATGTGTTCTGTATCAATTGTTGCTGAATCACTTACTCGTGGACACAGGACCAGCAAAAGATTAGAAGAAATGCCCTTGTTATAGAGACAGGCTGAAGCTGATAAATATTCACATAGATCAGCACAATCTCCTACAAATGAATTTAGGAGATCTTGCTGGCTCTAAGGTTGCACATTGGTTCAACAGGACTCATTTATAAGATTTCATAGTACAGCTTTAATAAAATGAAACTTAAACACCGTATGCCTTATTCATTGCAAAACAAGGACTATTTTATTTCATTAGATCCCTTCTTAGATATGTGTGAAGGTTGGGGCAGAAGTGTCTAATAGCCAACACAGTACAAAGTCAGGACTCCTGGAAAGCTGTTGCAGCTCTGTGAACTTGAGCAAGTCACTTAACCTCTTTGTGCTTCAGTTTCCCCACTTGTAAAATGGGAATAATATATACCCACGTCATAGGAGAATTCTAGAAGATAACACGTTTGTTTGTTTGTTTAAGGCTGGAAGGGACCATTATGACTGTCTCATCTTAAGCATGATGCAGGCCATAGACCATCACCCTTTAATTCCCATATCAAACTTTTGTTTGAGCTTAAGCATAACTTGCAAGCCCTGCTTACATGAGTAGTCTTTAAATACATGGTCAGAATATTAAAGACACCGAGTCACTCAGATACTACAGTAATTGGCTCATATAATACCTTAGATAGTCATGTGCCTACTGCAAGTAAAGCACTTTGAGGGATCTACTGATTAATGGTAACATAGAAATGCAAAATAATCTTATAGAACAGATATATATTTTTTTAAAGTGTGGACCTTGTATAAAATCCTTCTGGTTCAAATGGTGTATAAACCACCCTTGACTACTGAAAACCTCTAGGCATTTTAACAGTGTGCACATGTGAAATGGGTTTTGTTGTGCTGAGAATCTACAATGGTCTGTCTCGTGTGTGTGTGTGTGTGTGTGTGTGTGTGTGTCATAATCAAATCTCTCTCCTTTTATTCCTCTTATTGTAAAATTAGCTCAGAAATACTGGGTCATGAAACTGAGATAATAGAAAACATTATTTATGTGGAAAATACCACTTCCCATTTTAGGAAACGGCATTATGAATATCTCAGCTGTCAGATTGAACACATAGTGGTTAAAACCAAGTTAGAACAGCATTGTTAGTAGACACCACTTTAAAAGTCCTGCACTACTTTTTCTTGTTGTATCCCACAGGCTCCTGCAGCCCTTATGTGTAGATGTGTATATAACTAAAGCCACACAACTGTTATTGAAGTCAGAGGCAGTATAATATTTCAAAGGAAACTGCTTCTAATATTTATTAGGTGGCCTAGCACCAAAGCACTCGAGGTTCAATACTACCATATTAAAACTAAAATAAAATATACCATAACTCATTTCATTAATTGTGTCTGTATGTGAAATGTCTGTAGTTGAATACTAGGGTAACAGTGGAATTTCACAGATGACAAGTTTTCTTGTGTTAAATCCTTAGTGCCAGGGTTTCAAATATATCTTCAGCATGACCCACACAAAACTTGACTTCCTTTATTAATATCAGCTGATATCCTCTTCACTTCAATTAATAATGATAAATGTGTCAATTTTATGTGCCAGCCCATCTAGTTTTAGTAATGGGAAATCCCCAACAACTGGCTGAAGACTGTACATCTTATTAATTTTTTTGGCCAGAGTCTAGCTTGCATTCCATCCCTTTTGGATCACTTGGACATAGGGGCATGACAGCTGTGACCAGAATTGCTCCACTTCAGTGGCACAAAAGGGATAGGATGCAAAGTAAAATTTGGCCTTGTGTCTAACCAGGTGTCAAATTCTAAAACTGTTTTTGGGATTTCCCATTACAAAATATAGATGCCCCTGGCGCTTTTTAAATATAAATAAGAGCTCTATACACACACACACACAAATATTGGAAGTCTTTACTGGCCCTCCATCTAGCCATTATCAGTTGGTAATTTCCTTTAGGCAATTTAAGTGGGTCTTGGCAGATTAAAAAGAGGGCAGCAGAGTGGCTTTATAGTCTAGTTTTGTGGAGCAATTAACTCAGTAGCATAAAGTCATTTTAACCTAGTAAAGTCCAGTGAGTGAATGCAAGAGAAAAATCCTAAAACATTCTGTTGAGGTTGAGCAATCCCCATCAGCCAGCACACTGGAAACCAAGGTAATGTTAAGAAACAAATATGCTCCTCTGTCTCTTCGTTTAGACTGCTTATTTCTGGTAATGAGGATTATAGATTTTTCATGACAAATGTTAGTCTAATAAAGTGTTCTTATGAATCCATATGTGGTAATATATAACTTTTTTTTTTCTGACTACAGGTTGACATATGGTCAAAATCCAACTATCAGGTTTTTCAGAAGGTAAGTCCCACAACATTTACTTTCTACCCAATGCCTATAAAAGAAATGTGGATTCTGTGTCTTGCAGAACTTCTTGTTTTTGAATAGACAAACACTTTGCAAAAGCAATTAGGTTTTGTGTTATTTGTCAGCCATCTTTAATGTGATTATAAAACTTCCATCACGGCTTGCAAAGAACAAAATATAATCTCCAATGACTGAAGATAGTAAGTAGGACAAAAATAGGATATGCTTTTTTGTTTTTCAGAGATTACTTTACACTTATATCCTGGCATATCTCTGACCCTAGCCAAGGCAATCGGGGACCAAACTATGGGACTTTCTCCTCTCTAGCCTGAGAAATCATTTTCACTTATTCACTTTTGAGCTTTAGTTTGATTAATTCTTTCTAAGTAGTTTAAGTCTAAAAATCTATTCTTTTACTTTTCTCAGTTTAAAGGAAAAAGTGCACCCTCTATAGGGAGGCAAGTCAACAGCACCTTTTCCAAACTGCTCTGAAAGAAATTCCACACATTCCTCTTGAGGTTTAATTTTAATAAGTCAGTCAGACTTGGGCACTTCTAAAAATTTTACCTTAAAGCTAACTATTGGACCTGCTTGTCCTCTCATGCTCCTGTAAACTAAAGTAATTCCACTGAAATCAGGGGCATTCCACGAATGTGAGAATGGTATGAGACAAAAATAAGCCCAGTAAGTATAAACCTGCCAAGAGTTTAAAGACACTTTTAGACATTGTGCTTTTTTTCCCAAGGCAAGTGAAATAAAATTTCTCTATGAAAACCTTTGGCCAAAATGTTGCAAGTTCAAACTGAACTGGCTTTAAATTCCAATTTCATTACATTTAAACCACAGTTCAAGGAATTTAAGGCTCACGCTACTTTATTCCTTTCATCTACTTCTGTAGTTTATGTAACAACTATGGGTCAGGGACTCTAAAAGGCATAAAAGCAGGGGTCAAAACTAAAGATATAACACCTGTATTTGGGCATAAATGTTTCCAAGAATCCAAACTTAAATCCCAGGATTTCATGTGCAGTCAAAAGAAAAACAGTTTTGACCTATGATATTAACCTGCGAAGGATCAGAGCTTTTGGGGAGGTATGTAGCAGTCCCTCCCTGCCTAGTATTAAGGCAGAAAGAATGCCACTGTAGTTCTTTCTTGACTCTAGAGACAGGTAAAGAATTCTTTAACCTGTTAATTCTTCTCTGTCCACAAAACTGTTTTCTTTCCTATGTCAGGTAGAGAAGAATGCAGTGGAAAGTAATTTAGTGCAGAATTAATCTTAATAAACCTTTATCAATGATGCTTTGAAGTAATTATTGCAATGGAACAGGTTTAGGTTTTTGTAATTAAGTATGTCTTCTGAAATTCTCCATATGTGTTTTACATTATGATCTCATGAGAGAGAGGCTGCATCTTCCTATATGTTTGTACAGTGCCTACCACATGTTGGGCATAAATGTATTGCAAATCATCATAATAGGCATTCCTTAGATGTTTTAGTTTAGAATATATTTTTAAAAGGCACCAACCAACATACTTAGTAATAGTTCTCACCTTAGTGCAATCAGTTTGACAAGTGGGTAGAAGTATCAGCTATCCATTCTAAACTATAAATATAACACTGCTCTACAGCCAAAATGCTTCTGAAATAAATGTAGTCAAACTTTACTAATTCTGGGTCACTGAGAATGAAAATGATGCTTAAAATTGTTGATTGGCTCTAGTTTTCAAGATATGCTATTGGGTCAGTATATATGACCCTTGACTTGGGAATGGCGGAGGATAAGTGAGTTATAAAGGGAAGGGATCTCAATTTAAACCAGAAATGACTAAAATACATCTTTGACTGGATCTATGAATAAATCTATGACGGGGTTTGGACAGTACTTGCTTTTTAGGCAAAACAATGAATGATGCAAACTGAAGCTGGTATTGCGTCATACATGATATGAATTGCATCATGTTATTCCTAGAAGTCATGGATGATGCAATCATAATGAAGCTTACATCACTCTGCTGAACAAATTGCCCTGTATCAGCTCTAGAAATCATACAGTGTCGTGCTCTCTTATTTGTCAGTGTTTGATTTTGCAAAGGGACACATTTCTGTTTAGCCAAGTGAGCAGAGATGCCTCGTACTTGTGTGAACAGTGCAGATAACTTCTACTATGTTTGTGGTGAAGTGACTTTTGCATCACAAAAGCGCAGTATAACCACTATGGTTAAGAAAGCCTATCACCTTTATTTTGGCTGCAAAATTGGAGATCAGGACAAGAGGTGGGCCCCACACATATGCTGCAACACTTGTGCAACAAATCTTCACCAGTGGTTGAACAGGAAAAGGAAATCTATGCCTTTTGCAGTGCCAATGATTTGGAGAGAGCCAACAGATCATACCAGCCATTGTTACTTCTGCACGGTGCCTCCAGTTGGGAATACAAGAGACAAGCCAAGAAGCGCCAAGTAGACACTGAATAGGACTAAACTATGTACATAATAGTTTTTTGCCTTTTGTTTCATAATACATATTATTTATATAACCCTTTTGCTGATTTTTAAAGTGTAACATAAACAGGACAGGTGAAATATTATCATGTAAAGCAACCATAAACACATGAAAAGACCTAGGTTTACAATTTATGATTAAAACTCTACTATCTACACAATATACATAGACATAAAATGTAAAAACTTAAATATCTTAGAAACAGTAGCCAATCAGTTGTTTTAATTGTCATATTTGAATTCAGCACATCAAAATACATCATAAATAGCACATTTTATCTCTGAAGCAGACGACTTCTCAAAAATTGTAGACCAGTGTAATTGGTAAAAAGATGAGGAATTCTTTTACAGTGTATGCCACCAGTGGCTGCATAATAGTTAGTAAAGCAAGTTGGTCTCAGTACAGTTCCTACTTGTCAAGAATCCACATAATAGCCACCATCACACTGGATGCTAGTTGGCCCTATAATTTTACCTAACTTCTAACTAAGATATTTATAGGGCAATAATCAGAGTAGTATCTAGGTGCAAAATGACCATAAAAAATAAGTTTGGCAGTCTCAGTTCAATCCAGAAGTTTAAGCATGTACTAGGTGGTGGCCCGTCAGGTCAGAAGTGAGATAGTTTGGTGAGAAAGTATGGGAGAAGCCTGTACTTCCTTTGCCCACAAACCCCTCTCCAGTGGGTAATAGGGAGTCTTTGTTCTCTAGCACTGTCATTGCAGCACATTTAACTCACTAAATTTTCTTTTAAAATATTAAGTTAATTAAATTCAATAAAATATGTAGAGTGCTAGTTTGAATACATATCAGTAGTGAAAAGAAACTTTAACCATCTCCTATCTATCTAGTGGCTGTATAGGAAATAAGTTATTGGTCTCTCTGCCCAGCTCTCAAAGCACAAGTGCACATCATATACACAAACCCACCAAAATTGACACATAAATCCACACCTTTAATACTGCGTGCAGTTCTGGTCTCCCCATCTCAAAAAAGATAAGATATATTAGAATTGGAAAGGGTACAGAGAAGGGCAACAAAAATGATTAAGGGTATGGAACAGTTTCCCTATGAGGAGAGCTTAAATACTGGGATTTTTCAGCTTGGAAAAGAGACAACTAAGGAGGGATATGTTAGAGGTCTATAAAATCATGAATGGTGTGGAGAAAGTGAATAAGGAAGTGTTATTTACTGCTTCACATAACACAAGAATCATGGGTCACCCAATTAAATTAATAGGAAGCAGGTTTAAAACGTACAAAAGGAAGTGCTTCTTCACACAACACACAGTTAACCTGTGGAACTTCTTGTAAGGCCAAAAATATAACTGGATTCAAGAAAGAATTAGATAAGTTCCTGGAGGACAGATGCATCAATGGCTATTAGCCAAGATGGTCAGGGATGCAACCCCATGTTCTGGATGTCCCTAGTCTCTGACTGCCAGAAGCTGGGAGTGGATAAGAGGGGATAGATCACTCACTGATTGCTTGTTCTGCTCATTCCCCCGAGGCATCTGGCATTGGCCACTATTGGAAGAGAGGATACTCAGCTAGATGGACCATTGGTCTGATGCAGTATGGCTGTCCTTATGTTCATTTTTCATTGCAAATAATCTACAAGTTTTCATTCATAATTGAAATAGAATTAAATTATCTGAACATTAAATTACTATTTATCATTCCTATCCAGGAAAACTAATCAAATAATATAAAACGGATTAGTTTAAAATAAGAAGCACATGGTTGCTGGAGGGAGGAAGTGTTGTCTAATGGCTTGAGCAAGGGTCTGTTACGCAAGGGTTTTTGAGTTCTGTTCCAAGCTTTGTCACTAACTCACTGCGCTACCTTGAGTAATCACTTAACCTCTCTGTGGATCAGTTGCCCTATGTTTAAAATAGGGATTATACTTTCCTACCTCACAGAAGCTCTGAATCTTGGTTGTGTTGCTTTGAGTTCCTTGGATGAAAAGCATTATAGAAATGCAAGATATTATTTGTTCCTGAGAAGCAGTAGCAGAGCCTATAACTGTGCACTAGTAGGGAAATAAGTTAAAACTAGGACCTATGAAAAATATAGTCAACATTTGTAAACAGCTGGTGGGAAGTGCTGTGATTCTGCATATTCAGCTCTTATTGTGATTTTGCTTTTTTATTCTCCGATGGGAGAATAACTTCATCAGATTCTTTTTAATACACCTCTACCTCGATATAACGCTGTCTTCGGGATCCAAAAAATCTTACCGCATTATAGGTGAAACTGCGTTATATCAAACTTGCTTTGATCCTCCGGAGTGCACAGCCCCGCCCCCCTAGAGCACTGCTTTACCGCGTTATATCAGAGTTCGTGTTATATCGGGTCGCATTATATCGGGGTAGAGGTGTACATTGAAATAATGATATAGCAGCATGAGCTAAAGGGTATCAGATAAAGTAGTGTTGGAGAAACGATTTTACTGTGGCACTCCTAAGTCTCCAGAATAAATGTTTTTCCACCATTTTTTGAATTTCTATCTACCTGTCTACCCATGTCACAACATATCTGTATGTCTATGAAATCTTTCTCTCTGTGCAATCAGTGTTGACCCTTTGTGGAAATAGCTCTGTTTTCACCTTCTCAGAAGAGCAACAATGACTTCCACCAAGGAGGCTAGGAAGCCCTTTCACTGTGTCTGTTTCCTTTAACACTGCAGAATCCATCATTCCTTTGAAGGGCAGGGACATTTATTTTTAAAAAGCTGGACGTAGTTCCCAAACTCTCTTCAATGACAATATAACAACATCTGGAGCGCACAAGATATCTGCTCATGGAAGCTGCAAACCCTGTCAAATTCTCACAGGACTGCAGCATGACTTTCTAGGTTAAGGACCAAAGACCTGTGATCCTTTATCCAACCCTGTCAAATGAAGCTAAATTTGTCCTGACTTTTGTTTGCAACCGTTGGCTGTGTCAGCAAGCCTTTTCTCTCCTCCTTATTAGACAGGATACCCATGTGTGTATAATACCAAGGGGGAGAACTCCCAGTGGGCCCATTACTGCTAAAATGTACAGTCATTTACTAAGGTTCCCTGGAGACTTCTTGAACTTCATCCTGGGGTGAATAAGCTTTCATAGCCACCGAATCTACCAGCAGGGTTAGTCTCAGAGAATGGAACTTAAAAATAAGGGGGGAATATTTGAAAGGGCAAAACCACAAACAATAAAGAAAAGGTTTGTGTTTCCATATTTTTCTGACATTTAAACTCGGCAGGTGCGGTGACTGTTTTGATATTTAACCTCCCTATTTTAACACCTCACATGTCTTCATTCAGTAACATAAGAGGAGGAATAAGACAAGTAATTTAGAAATCTTTACTGTGTTTAAATTTTGCTGTGAAATCTGAAAAATAGAGGTGAGGGGTGTGGAATGCCAAGTAGCTGAACTGAAGGAAAATATTGTAGTGACTGGAGCAAGCTTCATAGCTTCTCATTCAGAGGGAAAGTAGAAGAAAAAAGGACAGTATAGTTCAGGGGTGGCCAGCCTGAGAAGGAGCCAGAATTTACCAATGTACGTTGCCAAAGAGCCACAGTAATATGTCAGCAACCCCCCATCAGCTCCTCCCCTCTGCTCCCAGTGCCTCCCGCCCACTGGCAGCCCCACCGATCAGCGCCTCCCCGCACCTCCCAATTAGCTGTTTTGTGGCGTGCAGGAGGCTTGGAGGGGGAGTGGGAGGAGCGAGGGCATAGCAGGCTATGGGGAGGGGGTGGGAAAGGGTGGAGTGGGGGTAGGGCCTGTGGCAGAGCCAGGGGTTGAGCAGTGAGCACCCCCCGGCACATTGGAAAGTTGGCGCCTGTAGCTCCAGCCCCAGAGTCGGTGCCTATACAAGGAGCCGCATATTAACTTCTGAAGAAAGCAACAGAGGGTCCTGTGGCATCTTTAAGACTAACAGAAGTATTGGGAGCATAAGCTTTCGTGGGTAAGAACCTCACTTCTTCAGATGCAAGTACTTGCTTTTTTATTGTAATGCAAGTACTTGCATCTGAAGAAGTGAGGTTCTTACCCACGAAAGCTTATGCTCCCAATACTTCTGTTAGTCTTAAAGGTGCCACAGGACCCTCTGTTGCTTTTTACAGATTCAGACTAACACGGCTACCCCTCTGATACTTAACTTCTGAAGAGCCGCAGGTGGCTCCAGAGTCACAGGTTGGCCACCCCTGGTATAGTTGTTTCTGTTGTAGTGTAGTGAATGAAACGCTCTACCAGTGGCTAACTTCTAATAGTTAGTGGTCTTAACTATTAGTTGAGCCCTTCAGTAACAAGATCTAGTTTCTCTGTCTAATGTAATTTATTCCTTCTCTTCCCCTGTCCCCCACCCCCCAATTAGCTATGTGATCCATAGGCACCACGTAAACTCTCATGTATTCCTGCCAATTCAGTCTTGACCTACAGCACACCTGGTAGCCTAATAGTGGGTTACCCCTTAACAGCAATTCACAGTAGTCAGACTGCAAGTTGGTTGTATGATGGTTTCACATGTACAGCTGTGACTAAACAATCCTTTAGATTTCTTCTTTGAGATCCTACCTACATTTGAACCCAAGCTTCAAGAGATTTAAAAGATAGTTGGCGAAACCAGCAAACAAGCTAGTTCCAGTATTTTCTGGCTAATTGTTAAACAGTTGCTTAGCTTTTTCTTTTGTGTAGTCAGTCATGATCTTTAAAATATCTAGAGGTAGGAGGACATTATGGATGATAAAATAGTGTGTGTAGACCTGAATGCATATGTACATGTTTTATAAGGCGAATCATGCTTCTATCTTTTATTCAACAAGCTGTTTGTAATGTAAGGAAATGATCACAGTCTAAAAATTACAGTGTACAAAATCCTGCAAGAACAAGACAAGTAAGATGCAACCACAGGAGAATTGAACATATGAAATAAAACATGCCTTCCACAAACAGAGTGCTTTGAGTAGTCATATATATCCTAGTATTCGGGATTCTATTTCTCCAAATTTTCAAATGCTAGTTTCTTTCAGGGAGGAGAGACAGTAGTACATCATTGACAGTGCATGATGCTATTTGCATTTCTTGCTGTGCATCCGGGTCTTTGTCTAAGAGGTTTGCAGTCCCAAACTAATGAAGTTCAGGGCACAATTGTCACCGTTACAAGGACACACAAGTGTTGTAATGTATGAAGATGTATTCTTGTCAATAATATCTGAATAAAACAATGTGTGGGATGAATGCATGCATGAGCTGAATACTGGACTACTGATGATGCCTGCTCAGAGAGGAGATGGACTGTTCGAGGGTCACCTGGCTGATTGCTTACTTGCATGATCAGTACTTGGTTGTATTTAAGTAGCTGGCTAAACAATGATTAAATGTCTGATCAAGTCCAAATAAGAAAACCAAGCAGATTAAATATTTCTGATTTTCAGAGGTTTTGGATACAGCCACCAAACCCTACCCTCAGGAAAACTCCTGTATTCTTCCATACTGTATTGAGGAAGCAGTTACTTAAGAAACTTCAATCATTTGTTATGTTTTTCTTACTGAGAGCTGCCTACACACCATCTCTCATTCTTTCCTGGATTTCTCTGAGCCTCAAGGCTCTGTGGTTCCATGATGAAGTGGTCTTTCTCTCCTCCAAGCTCAATATTTCCAGGTGTATTTCTTACGGAGCATATGCATGTGAGCTCTGTCAAAACCTGAGTTGCTAAGAATACAAGCTTATTAGGGCTGTCAGTTAATCGCAATTAACTCAAGCAATTAACTCAAAACAAATTAACTCGATTTAAAAAATTAATCATGATTAATTGCAGTTTTAATCACCCTGTTAAACAATAATAGAATACCAATTTAAATTTATTATAAATATTTTGGATGTTTTTCTGCATTTTCAAATATATTGATTTCAATTACAACACAGAATACAATGTGTAAAGTGCTCACTTTATATTATTTTTGATGGCAAATATTTGCACTGTAAAAAAGATAAACAAAAGAAATAGTATTTTACAATTTACCTCATACAAGTACTGTAGTGCAATCTCTTTATCGTGAAAGTGCAACTTTCAAATGTAGATTTTTGTTGTTGTTACATAACTGCACTCAAAAACAAAACACTTTTGTAGCCAGTGTTGCAAGGTATTTATGTGCCAGATACGCTAAACATTTGTATGCCCCTTCATTCTTCGGCCACTATTTTAGAGGACATCCTTCCATGCTGATGATGCTTGTTAAAAAAATAATTAATTAATTACATTTGTGACTGAACTCCTTGGGGGAGAATTGTATGTCTCCTGCACCGTAGCTTTCCCCACATTCTTCCATATATTTCGTGTTATGGCAGTCTCGGATGATGACCCAGCATATGTTGTTCGGTTTAAGAACACTTTAACTGCAGATTTGATAAAACACAAAGAAGGTACCAATGTGAGATTTCTAAAGATGGCAACTGCATTCGACCCAAGGTTTAAGAATCTGAAGTGGCTTCCAAAATCTCAGAGGGATGAGATGTGGAGCATGCTTTCAGAAGTCTTAAAAGAGCAACACTCCGATGCAGAAACTACAGCACCTGAACCACCAAAAAAGAAAATCAACCTTCTGCTGGTGGCTTCTGACTCAGATGATGAAAGTGAACATGAGTCGGTCCACACTGCTTTGCATCGTTATCGAGCAGAAGCTGTCATCAGCCTGGAAGCATGTCCTCTGGAATGGTGTTGAAGCGTAAAGAGACATATGAATGTTTAGCACATCTGGCACGTAAATATCTTGCGACGCCGGCTACAACAGAGCCATGCGAGTGCCTCTTCACACTTTCAGGTGACATTGGTCTTGTCTACACTTACATTTTATAGCGCTCTAACTTGCTGGCTCAGGGGGGTGAAAAATCACCCTCGTGAGCACAGCAAGTCTGAGCGCATTAAGGCGCTAGTGTAGACAGGCGCCGAGCACTGGGAGCCATGCTCCCAGCGCTTGGAGCTAATCCCCTCGTGGAGGTGTATTACCAGGAACGCTGGGAGAGCTCTCTCCCAGTGCTCAGACGTGACCACACTCGCACTTCAAAGCGCTGCTGCAGGAGAGTTCCCGCGGCAGCGCTTTGAAGTTTCCAATGTAGACATACCGTTGTAAATAAGAAGCGGGAAGCGGTATCTCCTGCAAATGTAAACAAACTTGTTTGTCTGAGCAATTGGCTGAACAAGAAGTAGGACTGAATGGACTTATAGGCTCTAAAGTTTTACATTGTTTTGGTTTTGAGTGCAGTTATATAAAATATAATAATGAATTCTACATTTGTAAGTTGCACTTTCACGATAAGGAGATTGAATTACAGTACTTGTATGAGGTGAATTTCAAAATACTATTTCTTGTTTCTTTTTTACAGTGCAAATATTTGTAATAAAAAAATAATATAAAGTGAGCACTGTACAATTTTTGTATTCTGTGTTGTAATTTAAATCAATATATTTGAAAATGTAGAAAACATCCAAAATAGTTAAATAAATAGTATTCTCTTGTTTAACAGTGCGATTAAAACTGTGATTAATCACAATTGTTTTTTAATCTCACAATTAATGTATGAATACATTATTTCTTCTTTGCTGTGTTTTGTGACCTCACCAAAGTTCTTTTGTTCCCCTATTTTATGGGATTCACAGGCTTTTTCCTGAAAGAGAAATTGAGAAGATAGGAGCTGTTTGCCTCTCATTCATCTCCAAGTATTCTTCTTTACTCTTTTCAATAAGAGCAAAGGAGCATTAAATTATATTGAAAGGCAGCACATTAAAAACTGATAAGAATTTTTTTTACGCAGGGCATAATTAACCTATGGAACTCATTGCTACCGTATCACATGGAAGACAAGAGCTTAGTAGGATTTTAAAACAATAGACACTTATATGTATCTTGAGAACATTCACAGATACATTAGATTGGGATGTCAGCCCTTAAGTTTGAGGTCATAAGGCAACCTCTAGATTAAAAAATTCTATCCACTACAGGGATTTTACATGCACCTTTGAAACCTCTGTTACTGGCCACTCTGAGACAGGATGCTAGAACAGAGGAACAACTGGTATAAACCAGTATAGCAATTCCTATATTCTAACATCCTATGTTATTAGTTCTTTAAGCCCCTGTCAGCCTCAATAGTAAGAAACCAGACTATTTAATAGGTCCCCTTCATAATAGTGCAAAGTAACACCCCTACCTTTGTGGGTTTTGTCACAATTTTGGAAGCACTCATTTACCCTGACCCACCCATAAACAAGACTGTACTTTTTAAATGAATCTGCAACACCAGAAATTCTGATATTTTGTCATTCCTGGATACTGTCCACCAGGGCTGGCTCCAGGCACCAGCTTACCAAGCAGATGCTTGGGGCGGTCACTTCGGAGAGGGGCGGCACGTCCAGCTGTTTGGCAGCAATTCGGCGGACGGTCCCTCACTCCTGCTCGCAGCGAAGGACCTCCCACCGAATTGCCGCTGCAGATCGCAATTGCGGCTTTTTGTTGTTGTTTGGTTGCTTGGGGGCGGCCAAAACTCTGGAGCTGTCCCTGCTGTCCACTTCTGAAAAGTGAAACCTCCAGGAATAATAATATACCACTGCCTTTTATAGTACCATTGAGTGGATAAGAAATTTTGGAAAAAGGCTGAGGATGGGTTGGTTCAGACAAACAGCAAAGCTTTTTGTTTGTTGCTATCACTGTGTGTTGATCTCATGAGCTATTTATAACCTTACCAAGCAAACAAGCTGAGCCGTCAGATGCGATAAGGAACTAAGGCGTACCTGCCTTTTCACTCTACTGCTGAGCAGCAATGTGGGCTCAGCATGTAGTTTCTCAGAGTGAACAAATACCCAGACTACTCTCCTCACTTACTGGGATCTAATTGTTATT
The DNA here is from genome assembly GCF_011386835.1 of Chrysemys picta bellii. NCBI lineage: Eukaryota > Metazoa > Chordata > Testudines > Emydidae > Chrysemys > Chrysemys picta. The sequence continues at coordinate 16,182,710 of NC_088808.1, read as the reverse complement.
CTTAGAGAAAAAGTATTGAAAATTTCTTTCCCATAAAGTCATGTTAAAGATTAGGTTTGACCCAACGGAAGCCTGGTGATCTGCGGTTTGAACTCAGAATGCAGGCATCTCTCTAGACTGGAAGAAAGATGTGCATTCAAGCAGTTTACGTTTATAAGCAGTTTTATAAGCAGAAATGAACAAAAAAATGTTAGGTTTGGTGCCAGAGATCAATCTAAATAACTGCTAACAAGAGGGAAAGTGATTCTATTCAAATTTAAACACAATTGTATTTTGATAAACCAAAATCTGCTCATCCAGTCCAGTAGAAATGTAAGTTCATTCAGAAGACAGGACCCCAAGAGCATGTTTCTACCAGTCCATTTTTATTGTAACTGGAGTCTTTTTTTGCTTTGAGGCTCTGCTGTAAAATGTGAACGTGTCTGGTTAAATGATAGATATTTCATTTAGCAAAACCTGTCTTTAACTTCAATAGTGTATCTTGCATTTTATTTGGAAAAACTCACAGGTATTTTCCAGAAGATGAATTGTGACAATTGAAGCTTTTTTGCAAAATTTCTTGGAAGAGGTTTTCTGCAACTCAGAGTAGTAGTTGTCTAATCAGTTTGTGTACTAGCTAGAGGACAACTTAATCAGGAAAAAAGGGGACAGGTGAGGGGAACAGAAATGTTGTAAGATAGTGTAGAGAAGTGATAACTGTAAAAGAGAAGTTAATAAAACAAGTCCTGTATATACAAAATGTCGTTCAACACACAAAATAAATTATCTTGCAACTCCAACTTGAATGGAAGAAAAAATATCCCCAAAATGAGCTGGTGTATGTGCAATTTACTTTGGTTTGGCATGAAATAATATTTCCATTAGTAAAGCCTTCTGTATTGATCTTACCTTTCTTTTTAATTTTTTTTAATCTTGGACAGTTTGCACTTTGTCTTTTCATCTCTGTTTTGTTTGGTCCCCCGTCCACTAGACAGTTTGACACTTTTGCATCTCTTTTCTTTGCTTTGTTCAGTATCACAATGTTTGTTGCTACTTTTGTGGGGTGTTATTCCCCCTTTCCTCTTCCCAAAATTTGACACCCACTTTGATCTTTTTAGGAGCATCTTTTTTTCTTTATCAGCACTTGCTTATGGTATGAATCGCCTCCTTTTTGTTCAGAAAACATTATTAGTGTTCCAGCAGTGCGGGGATGGCTTTTATCTCCCTGTGGAATCTCATTAGCTTTACATCACAATAGGAACAGCATATGTGCAGCTATGCCAAAGTAGCCAGTGAATTTGAATTGGTTAATGGCAATATTTCTCTTCAAGCAACTTTTTCCCACATCTTCAATGCTGAGAGAAAACAGCTTTGTTTTTCGGGGGGAAAATACTGTTCATTAGAGGTAGAAATATCAGTAGAAGGGGAACTGTTACTCATAAATATCTTTAGAACTGCCTGTTTTTTTGAAGTCTGGTACTGTCCTATAAATCTGAGTGCTATCTTTAAAAAAAAAAAAAAAATAGCTAGTAGGATTTGAAGTGTGAAGAGATTAACATAATCCATGAGATTTAATTAAAGAAATGACTGACTGGTTTAAGTTAGGAAGCTGTAAATTACTATTGTTTGTTGTTAATAATTAACTATTTTATTGCTAATTATCATTATATTGTGGTAGCTCCCAAAGACCCCAGTTAGGGTCAGGACCTCATTATGTTCTGCACAGTACACACTCGTGGGAAAATATAGTCCCTGCCCTAAAGATAATCTTATTCACAGTCAGCAGCAATTCACTCCATAAGTAGTACCATTTTAATCAATGGGGCTATTTTCAGAATAATGTATTAGTCTACATGAATAATTGATGGCAGAATCTGGCCCAAAGAAATTAGTATTTTTCACGGTATTAGTTTAAATTCAGTTAAATATGCTTTAAAATGAGGCTTGATGAAAAATAGGCTTCATTGGTCCAACTATCAGTATAGGAAGTTTGAGGTAACCAACTGTACTGTGTGAATTAGAGAGGCGCTTGTCTCTTTCTTGAAAAAACTACAAGAACACAACTAACCACTGGACAATGATATAATTTGATATTCTTATATCCAGGGTGATGCTGGTAAGCACCATAAGATCATAGTCATAGATTTTTAAGGTCAAGAGGGATCAGTTTGACTTCTTGTATAACATGAGCAGGAGAATTCCACCAATAATTCCTGCATCAAGCCCATAATTTATGGTTGAGCTACAGCATATCTTTTAGAAAGCCCCTCAGTCTTGATGTAAAGACTTCAGTGATGGAGTGTCTACCACAGCCATGGTAAATTGTTCCAATGGTTAAGTACCAGCACTGTCAAACAAAGATTCCATCTTATTTTCAGTCTGAATATGTCTCGCTTCAACTTGCAGCCATTGGCTCTTGTCATGACTTTGTCTGGTAGATTAAAAAGCCCCCTGCTATCAGAAACCTTCTCCCCGTGTAAATTGGTAAGTAGACCATGAACATATTTGTAGAGTCTTGGTTACAGAGGAGACCAAGAAGAGTGCTAAATCTGTATCAGTTTGATGTAAACAACCTTAAATGGGACTTTAAGAATGATCTTTTCTTTCCTTTTCTGTTAGAAGAGGGTATCCATTTTTCCGTGAAAACATGGTACTGTACAGATAAATAATGCTGTCAAATATGAAATCTTTGTGGGGAAGAGTGGAATCATTTTTTAAAATAGTATAAAATAGCTTGACTTTTAAGAGGTCTTCCACTCCTTTTCCCACAAGATTGTCTACCTAGACCATTTACATTTGGTATTGGAATTGAAACTTGAAAATAATTTTCCTCATCCAGAAAAGGGAAAATTGTTTGTGTATGAATAAAATTAGTTCTCTGAGTTCAAAATTAGTGAGTTCTCTGCTTCATCACTGTGGATCTTTTCCTCCATAGAGTAAATCAACGTGACTTAAGGGAACATAAAACTTAGGAAAAATGGCAAAAAGGAAATGTAGGCCTATAAAGAAGAGAACACTTAGGATTTTCCTCTGAAGCTGTTTGCTAGTGGTTCAGCTTGTTAATGACTCTGTAGTGCACACTGGGTTTCCTTTGTAAAGCCACAGCCAGGAGGGTATTATTCTACTCTTCTTCACTGTAGAAGGCTAAAATACAAGTTAAGCAAATTCCTTGATGTAGCTCTTGTTTTGAATATTACATTGTTCTTTTCTCAAGATTTTTGCCTATCATAAGTTATATAGAAAACCTCTATAGTGCTTTCCACCTAAGGATCTCAAAGTGCCTTACAAAGGTGGGTCAGTAAACGGAGGCATAGAAAAATTAAGTGACTTGCCCAGTGTCATTCAGTGAGTCATTAGCAGAATTGGGAATAGAACCTATTTCTCCTGGCTTACAGACCCCTTCTTTAATGACTTAAACCCTGTTTCCTCCCTATATTATTAGCTATTACCATGCTGTTGCATTTTAAAGGTGCTTTTTAGTTTTTAGTGTTTGTGGATGAAAACACTAATTACATTTGTGTCTTAATGAATTATCTTGTGTAGAGAGCTAAAGAATGGGACTGTGTTTGAGAAAGCCACATAAACATCTTTGTGTTGCTCTCTGAATATCTTGGGTGTCATGTAATTCTTTTTCACATCTTCCCTTTGAGATATTATGCTGTTTCTATTTAAAGTAGCACATCTTTGTCTGAAACAATGAATTAATAAGGAGGTCTTTCCCTTCTGTCTGTGGTACAGGTGACAGATCATGCAACCACTGCTTTATTGCATTACCAGCTGCCCCAGATGCCAGATGTGGTGGTCAGATCCTTCATGGTAAGCTTATTTTAAAAGAAATTCTTCCAGCTGGACTTCAGCCTGGTGAGAGTGAGTGATACCAGGCAGTTTGTTACACAGAGTAATTGCCCATATTTAAAGTGGTTAAAAATAATTATTTACTAAATTCCTCAACCCACAACTGAAGAAGGTAGCCAATGTTATTAGTAATTAATACTCTTTAAAGTAAATAGTGCCGTTCTTAGTACACTGGGATGGATGGTATTCGAAGATTCCTGTATATACAACTGTATAACTCATTATAGCTCTCAGTGTTTGCTTGCTAAATCTTATCTGTGAAACTGGTCTGGGGTCAGCTCTGAAACTGACATGCAAATGAGGCCAAATTCTCAGTTATGATCTGTCCCCTTTGGACTCAAGCAATGTAAAAGAGCTGGATTCTGGCTGTCATTGGCCAGCTGAGAATTCCCATTTGAGGAGAACCCCTAACTGGCGTAAAAGCAGCAGAGCCCTGCCTTTTACCAACCGTACCTTCTGGCATGGAGTGCACATTGAGGGATGGGAGAGGACATGTCGGTAGGGGGCTGGCTGGCACTCCACTTTGCAATGTCAGTCTTCAGCTCATACCTGGTTCCTCAGGGACCACACAACTCTGGCATAATTCTTGCCACGGCTGGCACAGACCGGCTCTCGGAATCAAGAGGGGACAAGTGCGCACTTGTGCGCATGCGCGCACACACCCCCACAGACCTGTCCCACAGTTTTACCAGAAAGAATGATTTATTCTGAAATATTAAGTAGTACTATTTATTAAGAATTACCTAATTTATTTAGGTATTTATTTATTCCAGACTAACACGGCTGTCCCTCTGATACTAATTTATTTAAACCAATCTATGTCTCAGTATACAGATTTCAGTTCACCACATATAAACTTTGAATATATTTATAATTTTGTTTGTAAAAACAGATTTCTGTATAAACTATACTGCTGTCTGGTGAGTAAGAACAATGGTTCCTTATTCAGTACTCTTTCTGGCAGGATATAGTTTGGCAGTGGAAAACAGCTAGGGCTCAATCTACCCCACCTACTGTCAAAGAAACACTTTTTCACTGCTCATAAAATTTATTTCAACTTTTTTATAACTGTCCAGAATAAGTGATAGAGACATGGGCATTTTTTAAAATCAGGATCCGGTTTGCTTTGTCTCCCATCAGTCTCCACCACTCCTGGAGAAAACTTAGATTCCCATGTGGGAAGTTGTAAATTGCTCTTTCATGTTCCAGTTGTTAGAAGTCTGATTTCAAAACTGTTGAACTCCTTTACCTGTTGCATTTATTTAGTTAATTTATAAAATGGCCACCAAGCTAAAATACTTGTGTAAAACACTTTTCTATTAGGGAGCATCTTACAATGAGAGTCTTTAGCTACAAAATGGCAGAAGTAGGCCTTACTGGTCCAATCCATGTTGCAGGATGTACCTGAAAACTAATGTTTCAAGAACCAGTAGCACATTTGCCTGTGCGTGGACCTGTCATATTGATTTGATAAAACACTACTGAAAACGTCAACAAAGCAAAAACACAAGCTCATCATAAGTATCAATGTGTCGGTCCTTTTACATGTCAGGTGTTCAGTCCATTTGTCAGGATGTAATGAAGTACATTATTTTTCTTTCAAAAGGTGTTTAAGTGTACAATTTAACTTCATTTACTTAATTCTATATTATGGTTCAGACAATTTTATTTTCTCTGGTGCAAGCTAAGTCAAACAGAGCTGAAGTGAATAGCTGCAGCTTACCTATAGTATTCTGTTGCCCATGTCCCTACAGTTACTGTTAAACCCAGAGATGATCTAGTTCTTTTTGAGGAAAGTTATTGACTGCCTTAGATTCTGCTGCTATAGAGAAGGCTCTGATGAAGATGCAAGGATTTGTTTCAATAAATTCACTTGACCTCTTCTTCAGAGAACAATTTTCTCTTATTGATGTAATTCAGTAGGACTTTAAATGACAAGATTCATGTGCATCCTTCACACTGTGAAGCTGCTTGTCTTGAGTTTTTTAGTTGCATATCTCCTTGAGTTTGGAATTGAGTTATGTAATGTACATTCTTATCTATGACAACCTGGTTAAGAGAGAAAACCTTTACTTGGGAATGTTTTAAGCTGTTATTTGTTGTTTATCACTTGACAACATTTTTTCTTTTGTAGCAGCATCATCAAATATAAGATTTTATAGTATTTTTATGACCAATAAGTACTATCTTCAAACTACATTAGAAAGAAAATTAGTGAACCTGATGTGAAAGTCATATACTGTATCTTCATCTATTAAGAGTTCAGGTTTCTGCACTGTGACTGCAGCAGAGGTGTGGCAGAGGAATAACAAAAAGAAAGAAACCAATATCCAGTTTACCAGGGCACAAGTATCAGAGAATGATGGAGCATAATCCTATGTCAGTTGGAATGTGAGGAGCATTGGTTGTCCATGGTGACCCTTTAGCTACAAATAACTTCTTCTCCCAGCATGAATTTCTGTTTACCAAGTTGCTTAATGAGAGAGAGTAGGGACTCCAGCAAAATGAAAATCAGCTGTCTTGTGACCTTGTGGTTTTCTGCATGCTTCCATTTCTATAAAATCACTGTATATCTTGCTGGGCCCAAGCCAAGGTACGTTCTCGATCCTCAGTATCATTTTGTTTGACAGGAATGATAACACATTGGGGAGCATCCATATCCAGTTTGTTTAATTTCTCTCTATGCTTTTCTTTTTAGACCTGGTTAAGAAGTTACATAAAGCTGTTCCAGGCTCCATGCCAGCGCTGTGGAAAGTTTTTGCAGGATGGCCTTCCACCTACGTGGAGAGATTTCCGAACGCTTGAGGCTTTTCATGACACTTGCAGGCAGTAGTAGCATGACCCAGTCCCTGATCTTGCAAGAAGGAAAGCGAATGGGACTTATGGACAGAACAGGCCTTCAGATGAGCTCTGAAGAATGCGGATGGTTCATTAGTTGATTCCCTTTCTGAACATTAATATACACATTCCCTCCTGTAGTGAAGTTTTCTTACTGAGTAGTAAAGCAGCACTATGCATTTGGCCATTAAAAAAGAAGTCTCTGTCCAAGGTACTAATGAGGCTTTTATTTTATTTTATTTTATTTTATTTTTACTTCAATTAATGCACAAGGGAAAAGGTGGGGAAAAGTTACTGTTATAGGCAGATCATACATGGTCATATTGGGGTGTTTGTGCTGAAGTCATTCTCTGGGAACTGTCAGTTGTAGTCATTGTCATGAATAACTGATATTTTAATGAGAATATCCATGTACAATGTACATTTTGCTACAAAATTCACAATGGAGGCAAACTTATTTTTGTGAACTATAAAAAAAACTTTGTATTCAAAAAGTATGTGTCATTTACTTTGTTACTCTGTAACACACTTCAGGTTCATTTTGTGTGTGTTTCACAGTTTTTGACTTTTTAAAAAACTGGAATAATTAAAAAACAATGCTATTAGAATTTTTTTCTTTGCAAGGATGGTTCTCTATGCTGCTCTTATTCTGGAAGAGAGTATAGTGTTGATAAACATGCAATTTCAAAGGCATGTGGCAGCTTGGAAGATGGATTGTACTTTTGAGAGAGGAAACAGATGTTTCCCTTTACTAAAATTGTAATGAAAAATGTTAGCAAAATCTGCGGGTATTGAGCGGTTAGAAAATATGTGGTGAGCAGTCACAGTGTGTCTAATTCATTTGCCCCATTTTAGTATTGAAAGTTCTGAAATAAATTTAGGCTTTAAGCACAGCTTCTTTAGTGCAGACATACTTATTCAGCAGTGTGATGATTTAAAACTTGTGTGTTTTTTTTTTCCTATAGCACTCTAGCTAAGGGTAACATGTCCACCTATAGTGCTGGTCCCCACAGAGCATAAGAGCACAGGTAATAAGCCTGAATTGAAAGTCTCTGGTTCAGTCTTCACTGATGATTCAAGGTGGGGTTGTTGCAATTAAATGCTGATTGAGTGTAGGTAGCCTCTCATACTTTTCTGGGCAATCATAGATTGTATCTGTCCCTGTCCCTATCAGTCATTTGGCTGTGCTTCCCTTTAGTGCACCTTCACAAACCTGATGAAGCCAATAGGGGGAGGGCTAGAGAAGGTCTGTCACTGTTAATTGTTTATTTTTCAGCAGATTTGATGTTGAATCCTAATGGTGCAAACTCATTTTTGTAGCCCCTACGGTTGTGTGGAGAGTGCCTCTTGCTGAAAAGTGAGAAGAATCTTTCTGAAGACTTTGTTTTTAGAGAAGACTGTTGAGTAAAGTTACCTCCTCTTGGTGGCCATGTTCAGTAAGGTATTGCACGTAGTCCATTTTATGCAAAGAGCTTAAAGTGCTCTGCTGATATCAGTGGATTAAGTCTACAGTCCAGCAGTGCAAGATGCTATTATTTAAATAGGTACAGAAACTGAAAAATTGAGAGGTTGCAACTGTCATTGTATATAGTTATGGTACTGAGGGATAGTCCACACTAACCCCCCAGTTCGAACTAAGATACGCAACTTCAGCTACGTGAATAACGTAGCTGAAGTCGAAGTACCTTAGTTCAAACTACAAGGTACTTACCGCGGGTCCACATGCGGCAGGCAGGCTCCCCCGTCGACTCCGCGTACTCCTCTCGCGGAGCAGGAGTACCAGCGTCGATGGCGAGCACTTCCGGGATCGATTTATTGCGTCTAGACAAGACACGATAAATCGATCCCAGAAGATCTATTGCTTACCGCCGAACCCAGAGGTAAGTATAGATGTACCCTCAGTGAAACATTCTTACATCCTGTTGCTAATGTAAAGGACTAAACATTGCAACACAGATGTTTCACCATTTAATGCAAAAAAGGGACTTTGTTCAGAATTTAAGAATTCCAGGTGTGATTCTATATCTGGAACTTTTTTAGGCCAGCCCAGCTTCGAGAGAGAGGAGACAGAGGCTTCAAAGAAATGTGTGATCCTACTATTCCTTTTAAGGTTGCAAGGTGTGAATATACATTTGATTGATGATGTTGATGAATAGGAGTGAAATTTTATATATTTTACCTCACCTTTTAATTTTTTAAAACTCTGCAAGTGACCCCAAACACAAGATTGCCAAATTGGATTTAAAGGCTCTGTCAATGCAAGTAAAGTTGACTTGCTTGGTGAAAACTGGTCCCATTGCACATACTCCTGCTCACTTGCTACTATTTGACCTATCTAGCATTCTGGGTGCAAAGGTCATACAGGACAGAACGATATGTGCATCCCAGATGAGAGTGAATATTGTAGTATGATAAGTGGTCTTGCCATCACTGCACCCGGCCTGTGAATAATTTATAGGACTTAATTTTCTTACACTGTCAGCTTTTTCTTTTTCTAAAAAACCCAAAAAGGTCATGCTATGGTTGACAGCACTTTTCAGCAGGCTTTGGAGGCTTCTGTCTATTCCATTTTGTTTATATTTGGATAATGGGGTAGAAAACAACCCCAAAGTTCATAGGAAAATCACACGTGAAATAACATATTGGCACTTACAGATAATTAGTTGCAGAAAACTGATTCAGCCAGTCTGTATGTTAATTGAGTTTGAAATTTTAAGCTTGTAATTGGCTATCCTGATGCCGAGTCAGAAAATTTCAGTGTAGGTACCTGAACAGAAAAATAATTGTCTTGCTTGTGGACATGTAATGCAAATTCAGTTTGCATAATTCCTTCAAAAAGCCCCAGGTAGATGGGAACGTTCTCCCATACAAAAAGGTCTGGCATATAGTGCCTGGCAAATCGTGTCTTGTTGATAAGGCTCAGGGGAAAGAAATACAAAGCCAGTTCCAGAGGTGAAGTGTAAGGGTTGGAATATTTGCATTAAGGGGAATGGGATATAACTGTGTCTAAATTGGTCCAACTTATGAACTGATGGACCGAAAAAATTACAATAGTTTAGGTTCCATTTAATCTTACCTCAGAATTTGTCCCTAAAATTTTGGATTGTTCTTTGTTCACTTGCTGCTAATCACTGGGTCATGCATTCCTTAAGCCAAGGAGAAACTAATTTCGGGTTTTGAATTTTGAGGAATTAAAGCCTCTAATCAAAACTACATTCTTATGGTGGAAAGCTTTCACTGTTACACCTACCAACCATATTCCTTAGGCAATGAACATGGCTCTCCTTATTCAGTCTTAGGTAAAGAGATGGGCAGCAAGATGTGGCTTTTTTGCAGTTTGGGTAACTTTGCATTTTATCACGATCTGAGTTTGTTGCATCCTTTACAAAACCATTCAAAGTATTTAAGGCAAATGGTAATGAACATGTCTCCTGAGGAATGGTTGGCCATTTTCCCCTATATTTAGTGTTAGAGAGAAGTCGGAACTGCATATTTCATGGTACCTTATTTCAGCAAGGCAAATTGCATCGTAGAATGGGGTGGTAGACAAATTCAGCAATGGGAGTGAGAGAGAAGTGGAAATGACCTATGCTATCAAAGAACACTGCTGCAATGGCTTTCTTTAGTGGATCAGAAGGTAAGGCAGGTTGTGTATTATGAAGCTGTGTTGTTTCAGCATTCAGATTACAGTACACTGATACATTAGTATAACCTGATATTGCAAAGAAAACACACTGCCCCATGATGCCTGTTGTTGCCTCAATATCACTTTACCCTAGGTCAGAGCACACGGCTGTTAAGCCTTTGATAGGATGCCTGATGTGAAGAGATCACCCTTTCTGTCTAATGTGCAAACCCCCCTCCTATTAACGTGTAGCTTGTAAATTTTAAAGGTTACAAAATCCATCTTTTCTCTAAGAAAGCAACTGTAATTAGTGTGAGAGCTTCTCTCAGGAAAGGACCCCTTAGCAGATGTTCAGTACAAAATGCAGCCAGCTCTCCTCTTCCCTCCTAGCATGCACACACCCAAACCACTTTAATTTTTCTGCCGATATTGGACAAATGTAACAGGCTGAGTTTTTAATTTTCTACTCCCAGGTCTCCCTTGTCCCCTCATACATTTTTCATCACAACTCGCAGCTCTTTCCGTGCCTGCCCTGTGAACAGTATTGATCGACTGATTAAGCCATCAAGCCATGGCAAACAACTTTAATTTTCTAACCAAAGCCTTTTAGTTCTCTTGCTTTTCTTGAATAGCCGTTACCCTTGTATGGACTTTTTCATTTTTCTTTACTAACAAGATTTTTTGTTGGTTTTAAAATGGGACCTAGGCTACCAGAAGGGTTTATGCCCCTCTAATGCCAATTAAAATATCAAGCAATGATGCATTAAAAGCTAACGCTGGGAGTGCCAGATCTCATAATTGAACCTGGTTTAGAGAAACTATGAATCGCTCTTATTGAAGCATTGGGGGGAGGGGCTGAAGAGTGAGAGTATCTTTGGCTGTTCTTGTTGCTCTGTTCCAAAAAAGCTACCAGCCCCAAAGCAATGGTGTTTAGCAAAGAAGATGCATAGAGCAGGAGTGTCATACAACTCATCCCGCCCAAGCATTTCACATGTGATACCTGTGTATTATAATAGCTCAGGATTGTTTGATTCAGACATTGCATTGGCAGACGTGTCGGAGAGATCTCTACTCTCATGCTATGAGATCCCCATTCAAGTTTACCAGTTCCAGTTCTGCAGAACTGCATGGGACCTGCCACGGAGCCTGCCAGCAGTATTTCAAAATCAGCCATAGGGATTCAATGTGAGGCTCAAATTTAGAGCTACTATTTGAAGTCTTTAACAGCCTTTAGAAATATGTAACAGTGCTGTTTGATTTCAAACAAGTTTAGGAGCAAGAGCCCATTAAATTACACCTGTATGAGAAAAAGTGAATTCAGCTGCTTTTATAGTGCTCAGGAGAATCAAATACAGATTGTAATGAAAATTACTTAGTTTTTGACTGAGACCACATTTTCTGACAAACCTTACCAATAACGCCTACATCCAGAGCAGCTAAAGCTCACAGTGCTGAAGCAGACATAATAGAAATGTCATCATTTAGTACCCCAAACAGCGCCTTGTGTCATGCATCCCCCCTGCCCACATACTCTTAATCAGACACCAGTGTTCTGGTGGCATCCCTTCATTGGAGCTCCAGGATGGCAGAAAGGATGGTTGTTTTGAAGTAGAATCAACTTTGAGCATTGAACACACTTTACTGAAATTAAGTGTGCAGAAATCCTATTTAATTTATTATTATTATTATTTATCTGTATTACCATAGTGCCTAAGAGACCTAGTCATGGACCAGGACCCCATTGTGCTAGGCGCTGTACAAAGAGCAAAAAGTCCATGCCCCGATGGACTTAATTGAATCCTTTTTTTTTTCTTCTCCATCTCATTGTCACTTAAAATACTATACATCCCCCCCCCCCAAAAAAAAGATTGTAAAAATGGCACTGAGTAACTCATGAATTTCCATATCAGATTTGCTCAATATGCAAATTAAAATGTTTTTCCTCCCACATGATTTGGTGGGTTCCATATGTTTGTTTGGGATCACAGTTTTGCTTGAAGAGTTTCTATTGATGGTGGTGGTGGTGATATGCGAGATAGAAGGCACTCCGTTTAACTATCAGAGCCCGAGGTGAGTTTTCAAGAATGGTGGTGGGAAAAAGTAAACTGGTCAGATATTCTATTCAGTGGGCATAGTGGTTCTGCAAACCCCCAGTGCGGTTTTTACAGACACTTTTAAGGGTAAAAATGCAGGTTAAAAAACAAGGTAATTATATCTGAATGGAAACCCTCACATCTCTGAGTTGTGTAATAATACTGCAGTCCACTGTCTGAGACCTTGGTCCCCTTAATGGCAATGGATTGTGATAGCCCATGTGCTGGTTCGTGGAGTTACTGAAGAATTTGGGGTAGAGGGGAACATGTTAATTTCAAACCATGGTTGGGGCTGTGCTGCTGGCTCCAGTCTATCTAGCTAGCCAACTTCATACATTTTAAAAAGACATGAACAGCAGCAGTATGGAAGAATAGGAGAATCTTGAAGGAACTGAGTGCATTAGTACTTAGGGCTTGTCTCCACATGCAAGTTGTAGCACTTTATACCAGTATAGTTAGGCTGGGAAAGATTAGATTTTTAACAGTAAATGTCGATTTCACACACTCACACTCTCACTCTCTCTCTCTCCATTGATGATGATTGAGATTTACAGGTAGGCAAAATAAGAAGAGTGCTGCTTGAGAACTTTATTAGAGTTTGATTTAAGGATATTGACTTTGTATAATTTGACACGTGATGTTGATGGTTTGTTTTTAACGGTTCTAAAGCTTTAACTTTTTGAGTCACAATATCTACCGTCATTAAATAATTATTATCTGACTCCCTCCCTAATCCCACAACTGTGAAAATCGATTAAAAACTGGGAGGGAAGAAATAATTTTGCACAACTGTGAAAATTTCAATAGATGAAAATTGAAAAAATGCTTTAAAATAAAATTGATAATATCCATCAATTATATTTATAAAATTGAATTTTGTCCAGCCTAAGTATACAGTCCCCCCCTAGTGTGGATGCAGTTATACTGGTATAGCTTATTCCTGTACCAAGACTACACTAGATTGTACCAGTATACCTCTTTTGGTAACCCCTAAATGAGGGATTCTCAACCTTTTTCTTTGAGAGCCCTCCTTCCCCCACATGCTATAAAAACTCCATGGTCCACCTGTGCCACAACAACTGTTTTTCTACATATCCAATAGATTAAAAACCAGGGCTGGCGTTAGGGGGTAGCAAGGAGGGTAATTGCCCGCAGCCCCACCCCACAGGGGGCCCTGTAAAGCTGAGTTGCTTGGGCTTTGGCTTCAGCTCTATGCAACGGGGCTCGGGCTTCGGCTTTCTTCCTCGAGCCCCAATTACTTTAACGCCAGTCCTGCTCTCTGGTTTATTTTGGTGGACTCCCTGAAACCTGCTCACGGTCCCCCAGAGGGCCTCAGACCCCTGGTTGAGAACCGCTGCTCTAACTGACATAATTATACCTGTACAAAAGTAGGGGGTAGCTCAGGTATCTGAAAAGGGAGATCTGGCTGTGTATGTCTATAATTTAGATTCTCAGTCAGACAGCTCAGTTGTTTGATTTATTAGCTGGGTTATCACTGGTAAGTAAAGTGCAAACCTTAAATGCTCTCACTGCTGTCTGTACCTCTACCTGTGTGACCTTATTATGGATTCATGCAATGGATTTAGTTCAAATATATGCAGGGAGGGTGACAACCTCAAAGCCTTCTCTAAATGCTGGTTTCATCAGTGAGTTTAGCACTGCAAGCCGTTTTCTGGACTCCCCGCCCCGGCTTAGGTATGGCAACCGTTTCCTTGATCCAGATTTGAGTATAGTAGGTATTACTTGTGGAACTCTTGAATTCCCTATGTCTATTGCTAATGTGTTATTGCTAGGCAGGGATTTCTCTTCAGCATTCACCTGGTGTCCTTCAAAAGAGATGATACTCCACCAGGAAATGGAGAAACTGAGTGGTTTGTTGCTTTTGTTGTTTTGGGGGAGAGGGAGTTGCATCATGAAAACATTCTGTTCTGCGTGTAGGCATTTCAGTGGCGTAGGGTTACAGTCCGCTGCTTTGTGAGTGATATCCTGGAGATGAAACAAGTATAAGTTGTCCCATCTCTCCTCCTCTCTTTCCCCCCCCCCCTTTTTAGGGAGTCTATGTTTTGGGCATAAAGATAATCCATTTCCATAGAAGTGAGAATTTTTCATGAAGCTATTAGAATCTGTATTTTTCCCCCTTCCTTTTTAAAGCTGGATGATCAAAACAAAAAAAGGTTTCCAGTTTTGATGCTTGTTAATAAGAAAAGAGCAATGAACTCTGTATGAGGTCATTTGGTTTGTTCCTTTAGAACAACCAGATTGTTTTATCACTTGGCTTTTTATCATCTGTAAAGCGCAGCAGCAGCCAATTGCCACTTTTGTACTGTAAAAATAAAGGGAGAGAAGAAATGGAAGGCGTCTTTACAGGAATGTAAATGACATTTTATTATATATCCCATCCTCAGGACATAGTCTGAGGGACATGCACACTTTTTTATTTAATGTCATTTTTAAGCTAATAATGAGGGTAATTTATAATGGAGGTCTGTTGTAGTTAGAAATGTGGGAGAGAACCCAGTAATGAGTAGAGTTTACCAAAAAGTTCACATTGCTTTAAAATCCAGGGGGCTGTTGGATAAGGCAGAAGACTTGTCATTGCGCAATTTTTTTCCTTGTTCAAAAGGCAAGGTTCTTTTTTATTTTCAGCAAGCAAATGTAAATTCTGTTGCCAAAATAATTCCTCAGTGCCCAGCCCAGGGAGGAAGAAGGAAGAAAGCTCCTTAAAAATCTCTTATGTTGTCCGTTTGGAGGCTTCCAAATCAGAAGTAGGCTCAGGAATGTCCTTTCTGGACAGCAGTCGTCCCCTGACATGGTTGTTACACGCTGCCCAGAAGCCAAAGTTATGGATATTTATCTACCATTTCACTCCTAAGACTTGTCTGCACTGAAAAAGCCTATTGTGTTAGGCTGTGAAGACGAGACTCTAATGGCAGTCCCTGTAGGTCATAGATGGAATTTTTTAGCTGGATTGTCTAAGAAAGCTGACTACTGCTGCCCATGCTGTATTGCTGGTGAATATAAAGAAGGACAAGGTCTTTATTACACCTTTATTGAGCATAAGGCCACCTTAACAACACTGATATAATTAAAGTAGTGCAACCCCTCCTAGTATGGACACAATTACACTGGTATAAATAAACTTGTACTGCTGATTCCTATAGGGGAAGAGAAATAAGCAATACCCGCATAAAGCACCATATTAGCATAACTATTTCAGTAGAATCAACCCCTAACCGACACAGCTATACCAGTACAAAATCTTTTGGGAGACCAGGATTCACTTACAAGAGAAAAAGGACCAAATATTCTCTTGTCCTGCAGAAGCCAATTATGATCTTATCAGGAGTATTGAACAGTTCTTTGGTGAACATACGACCTGAACGTCTGATGCTGGGTAAACAACATGTTTTTCTTAACACTTCCTACTTAACTGATCCCAGAACCTAGCACACTAATGCACAATGCCTCTAGCATGCTAGTGCACAATGCCTGCAGCAACTGGGAATCATCTGTGTAGCTAAGGATTTAGAGATCTGTATTACAGCTGGGCAAATGCTGAAAAACAATTTAATAGTCACTTAAATTTTTAAACAAATCTGCTTTGATTACATTCTTGATTATCTTATGTCCTTTCTACAAGTGCTCTAGCAAATGAGTCCAGGAATGTTTCCAAAAACAGCAAATATGGGAAAATATTAATGGAAAATGAATTTTGAATTCATAAGCATTGGAAACCTGATTCTAAACACTACTCTCATCCAGTCGCTAAACAGAAACATATAATAGGATTTATGTATCTAGTTACAGTTAACCAACAAAGCTGAAATTTCATCTGTTGAATTCTCACAAGCTGCCTATGTGGAAATTATAGACGAAGAATAATTAGCAAAAAATTTCACCACACCTTTTTGGTAGAAAAATAACCTTGATACTGGGGACATGTGTACATGAGTGGCTCCAAGATGTCCATGTCTCTCACCATCTGCACTATCTGTATGAATTTTGGCTCTTTTGGAGTATTTTTAATGCTTTTTTCTCCCCCTTGTAGCTTCGCTGCTTTTAGTAGCCTCTTTAGAATGCTCAGAGGAAAGCGAAAGTCTTCAAAAGAAGAGTTGAAGTCCTATCAACGAGTGCTGAAAGATGTGCTGTAGTTTCTCTTTTTGTGATACAGCCCTCAACCTTGGAACAGTATGTGGAGGAGCTGAAGGTAGTGATGACCCATAGAAACGTTGTTTGCACAGGAAAATTAATACAATGCAGGTGTCCTTTCCTAAAACTGAACAGAGGATGGAACCCTCCATGTTATCTGAACAGAAGTTGGAGGTCAGGTCAAAGTGACAAATAATGAAACTTCCTTCTGAACTTGAGGGTATTGTAAACACTGATAAAAGAAAATAAACTTACCCTTCAAATTTTGGGTGACCAGGGCAAGAGAGTCTGTTCAGAACCTGTAGTTAGTCAGATGGAGTTGAATCACGAAAATACTGCTGTGAGCAAGAATTTCTAGGGACAGAGCCTACTAAAGAGATTTTATTATTCATTGTTTACTTAGAGACTCCCAGATAAAATAAAAATTAGCTAGGTCTCCAAGAAATTATACTCTTTTGAGGAATTCCTGGTGATTCACACTATGAAGCAGTTCCAGAACTGGGATTTACCTAACTCAACACCAGCTTTGGTTAGAAGGAGCTTTGTCCAGTTTAAGAAGCAATTGAGTTGCAATACCAACTGATTTGAAAAACTTATTCTGCACATGCGCAGTATGAATTCTCTATTAAATTTAGAATTAAAATACTATTTTTTTTTACTATGGAGTCATAAATATCTACAATCGATATTGGTTACATAGGTGGTATGGATTTGCACTGCTGTTTCACTGTGGATTTCTGTAATGGCATACGTTTTTCAGTATACATCTGTGGAAGTAAAAGCCAAAAGTAAAAGCTACTGTAGTAGTCTTAACTTACTCACAGTGCACATATGGTTCTGATTTTTCACTCAGTTAAACTGATGTAACTTCATCAATGCCAATGAAGTTAAATCAGTGTAAAACCAATGTAACAGAGTGAATAATCAGGTGCATGGAATATTCTGGATTATTGTAGTATTGTCATCGGTTCTTAAGCAGAACTCCCCATTGCAGTAAATAAAGGGGATTCTAATTAAAATCAGATGGCACTAATGTTAAATAAATGTATTAAAAGGGGGATAATTCTGCTCTCAGAGATGACTCCGATTGATGTCAGTGGGGTTTGCATGGATGCTTGGGGATAATGAAACTTACTTTTGTGATCTTTGTATGATATGTTCCTATAGTGCCTAGCACAATGGGCCCCCAATATGGCTGAGGCCTCTTTACAATATTGAAATATAAGAGGAAGGGTGGTGGTGGTCGTGGACTTCCTCCAGAGGGTGATGGCGATATCCATCTGCTGATCCAACCTGACAGTCTGGGGCGTGTGCTGCCTGCCTGGAGCCCGCATCTGAGATGTTACAGAAAGGTTGCCGAGGCTCGTCTGGCCCACTGACCACTATCCCATGCTGTTCCTCCATGTGGGCATTAATGATGCTGCCAGGTCTGACCCTGAGTAGATCAGAAGTGACTCCAGAGCTCTGGTAGCAAGGGTGAAGGGGTCGTGAGTGCAGGTGATGTACTTGTCCATCTTCCCAGTTCAGAGTAAGGGTCCAGGCAGGGACAGATACATCCTGGAGATGATAATGGCTATGCAGATGATGTCAATGGGAGGGCTTTGGTTTCCTCAACCAAGGAGGAAGGATGGCTGGGAAGAGATGGAGTCCATCTGCCCAAGAAGGGAAAGAACATGTTCATGCATCGACTTGCCAACCAGGTGAGGAGGGCTTTAAATTAGGCTCAAAGAGGGAAGGTGACAAAAGCCCACAGGCAAGTATAAAAAAAGTGACCTTGATAGACAGCTAGATGTTGAGGGGAAATGGAAAATGACAGTAGGATCATAAGAGCAAAAACGAGGGAAGCCAGTAGGGGAATCTGCTCAACATCTTGGATGTCTATACACAAATGCAAGGAGTATGGGGAACAAACAGGAAGAACTGGAAGCCTTAGTGTACAAGCTAAATTATAATTTGATCCCACCAAGTGTCTGTGGTGCCAATTAGTCTCATTACTGGAATATTGGTATATAGGGGTACAATTTCTTCAGGCAGTGTTGAGCCTGGGCACTGGCAGTGCAGCTCAATGGTTAGAACCAGGCTGAGGGGACTGGAAACCAGAGTCAAGGGTCAGAGCCGGAGTCAGGGTACAGGAACCAGAGCCAAGGCTGCAGCAGGACCAGTGCAGATGCAGGATGTGAGCAAGGCTGGAGCAGGACCAGCACTGACATGGAAACATGGACAAATTGCTAAGGAGGAGTACAAAAGAACAGCACAAGCATGTAGGGATAAAATCAGAAAGGCTAAGACACAATATGTGTTACACCTAGGAAGGAACATAAAGAGCAATAATAAGAGGCTCTATAAGTACATTAGGAGCAAGAAAAAGACAAAAGAAAGCGTAGGCCCACTATTTAGCAGGGAAGGAGAGGTAATAATGGATGACACCAAGAAGGCTGAGGTGCTTAATGCCTATTTGGCTTCAATCTTTACCAAAAAGGTTATTTGTGACCACATGCTTAACATAATAACAACAAGGGGAAAGGAACATAAGCCAAAATAGGGAAAGAACAGGTTAAAAAATATTTAGATGAGATAGATCAGTGGTTCTCAACCAGAGGTATGTGAACCCCTGGGGCTACGCAGAGGTCTTCTGGGGGTACGTCCACTCATCTAGATATTTGCGTAGTTTTACAAGAGGCTACATAAAAAGCACTAGTGACGTCAGTACAAACTAAAATTTCATATAGCCAATGACTTGTTTATACTGCTCTATATACTGTACAATGAACTGTAAGTACAATATTTATATCCCAATCAATTTATTTTATAATTATATGGTAAAATGAGAAAGTAAGCACTTTTTCAGTAATAGTGCGCTGTGACACTATTTGTATGAGGTGAAACTTGGGGTATGAAAGACCAATCGGACTCCTGAAAGGGGTACAGTAGTCTGGAAAGGTTAAGAACCACTGAGATAGATGTAGTCAAGTCAGGAGGGCCTGATGAAATTCACCACCGTGTACTTAAGGAACTAGCTGAAGCAATTTCAGAACCGTTTATTTTATCTTAGAGAACTCTTGGAGGATGGGTGAGGTCTCAGAGGACAGGTACTATGTTTCTCCAATCTTTAAAAAAAAAAAAAAAAAAAGCCAACAAAGAGGAATGGTTTAGATATATTTGGTCCTGTCTCCGTGCAGGAGACTGGAGAGATGACTTATCAAGGTCCCCTCCAGTCCTACATTTCTATGATTTTTTGTTTATTATGAACAAACATGCTATTTAAATGCTATTATTTATTTTACAATATATATGGGCCAAATTGAATCCTATGTGTATAAATAATGTGGGTGATGTAGGATTACCAGGAGAGACTTGACTTCTTTTTCACTTCCTGATTTTTTGATTGTTTCACATAACTTTTGATAAGTTTAGGTATAATACTAGGATATACTCCTATGACACAGAACTATTTATTTCAGGCCATAATTTACATACAGGTTTGCCGTCATTTGTTGCTGCTGTTAGCTGATATTGTTGATAATTCTGTGCTTCATTGTCTGGCCATTTTGTACTGTTCTAAAGATCACTTTTCCCCCCTCCTACTTAAAAAGCAGTCTAACATATGCCTTTTTTTAGCAGTCACCGCATAGTAGAAAAGAGCTGAGTCAGCTCTCTTTTTAATATGAGCCACTTCACAGCAGAAGGCAGAGAAATCAATACGCCTTCCAGAAGTTATCAGAAGCACTAAAAATATTTATCATTAAATAACAGTGATATAAACAAAAAGTAACACCTTCAGCCATTAGGATTAAAAGTGCATTTACTTTGCTTTCCCCGATTACCGTGACATAAGAAAACTGTAATAAAGTGAAGCATTATTTGATAGAGAAACAGTATGAAATAAATAAATAAAGCATTCAGAAGGCAAAGTAATTTAAAAATAAATGAAAGGACTATAATACTGATATATATATATATTTTTCCTTAATTGAAAAGTGGTGTGGCTGACCAAACATTGCACTTAAAAGAACACTAACGACCACTTTTCGTTTTACTTTTTAACACTATGAATTCTCCAGCGTTTTACAAGCTTAAAAAGAATCCTTCGTTTCCATGTTCCCTTCTAGAAGCTCAAAGCATTCTTCATTTCCAGCTACAAAACACGTTGACCTTTTTCACCACTATTTCAAAGAAGCTATAGGCAGGGTTGCTCCCTTTTGTTGACTTCCTTGTCTGTGCTCTCGCATTGCCAATATCTGTAAATAGAAGTCTTTCAATTGACTTCAGTGGGATCTGGATCAGCCCCTTGATAACAGTAATCACTTCATCTGACAGAAATGCAGCCATCTCTGGGGTGGAAAACAGCGTCTATTAAACACTGTAAAGTAAAACCGTTTAGGACTACAAGTGAGAAGTATAGGTAGATAGTGTAGGTACCCAAAATGAAATTGGGCTCGGACATCAGGACTGGCACACCTTGTTCTTAAGATTATTGGGATTATTGCTGACCATACATCAGCAGCTCCTTCTCTTGTCTCATCCAAAAAGCAACCTCTTCTAGTGCCACCTAATACCACAGAGGGAGGGAGGCCAGTAGTCACATTGAGGGAATAGCATCATCTGAAGCATTGCCAACATCATTTCTGCAGTATCTCGGCTTTTATTTGGTCTCTCATCCTAGTGCTGACCAAACCTGACGCTACTGAATTCATAAGCTGTCGGGCAATGACAGCAAAACATGTAATATGGTTGTAAGAAGACTTTTCCCCCACCAGTCTATAATTATATTCAATTTAAATTTCTTCACAGTGTCTCTTTAACTTGTATGTATACAAAATACTCTGGTATGTGTTATATATATATTTTTTGCTCTGGAAAAAGTTAAAAGAAATATCTTAAGGTGCGCTATAACATAAACATAAATCATCACTGAGTTGTTGTAATTTGGTTGATCAATCTGTCCTACAGATTTTTTTTTCCCTCTCTCATCTATAATGGTCTGTGCATCTTTGATGCAAGATTAATGATCACCAGTTCAGGAACATTAAGATGACACCATCTCAGAAGAAAATGAGCACCACTTGAATTAAGAACTGTAAGGGGATTGACATAACCTGGCTTCTATGGATGAAGTGACTGACTGCCCCTGCCTGTGTAAATTCTTCCTGCAAGATAGAATATGAGCCAACATTAAAAATGGCCTGGAGTGAAGTCTGGTCATTTGCTCTTCTAAAGTAGAGAGAGTAATACAACTTCAGGGCACGGGGAGGTAACAAAGGGGGCGTATAAAGCAACAGAGGGTCCTGTGGCACCTTTGAGACTAACAGAAGTATTGGGAGCATAAGCTTTCGTGGGTAAGAACCTCACTTCTTCAGATGCAAGAGAAGGGGGCGTATGTTAGTACAACAGTAGAACCTCAGAGATACGAACACCTCGGGAATGGTGGTTGTTTATAACTTTGAAATGTTTATAACCCTGAACAAAATGTTGTGGTGGTTCTTTCAAAAGTTTACAACTGAACATTGACTTAATACAGCTTTGAAACTTTGGGCTGGTCTACAATACCACTTAAATCAATGTAATTTACATCGCAGAGGGTGCGACGCAAGTTACAGCTACCTAAGTGCTGTCCACACCAGTGCTATGTCGGCAGGAGATACTCTCTCACCGACATAGCTTCCACCTCTCACGGAGGTGGAGTAATTATGCTAATGGGAGTGCTCTCCTGTCAGCATAACATGGCTTCACCAGACATGCTACAGTAGCGCAGCTGTGCCAATGTAGTACTATAGTCTAGACTTGCCCTTTACTGTGCAGAAGAAAAATGCTGCTTTTAACCATCTTAATTTAAATGAAACAAGCAAAGAAACAGTTTGTTTACTTCGACAAAAAAAAAATTAAATTTTCCCTTTATTTTTTTTTAGTAGTTTATGTTTAACACAGTATTGTATTTGCCTTTTATTTGTTTATTTGTTTAATTATTTATTTATTTTTGGTCTCTGTTGTTGCCTGATTGCGTACTTCCGGTTCCAAATGTGGTTGATCAGTCAGGTCATAATTCTGGTGTTTGTAACTCTAATGTTCTACTGTACTTGATGAAGAGATATAGATTATCAAGTAGTGTATCACCACCCCTGGATCACAAATGAACAGATTTCCCATGCACAGGACTAAAAGAATACCTCCACACACACACAGCATAGCTGTGAAGAACTGAGATTTTTTAAAAATATCTAAAAGTCAAAGGATTAGCTAGCGCCTGAGTGAGACTTTAAAGTCACCATACTTTTTTCACGCATTTTGCAGAAGTTAACTGCAAAATAAATAAATAAAATAAAACACCACTCTATTCAGCCTAATCTTTTCTTCTAAACTTCCCTGTAGTTTCACAGCCCTACTTTGGAGGAACCTTTTGTACAAAGGTATCTGTGACATGCGGATGTCCTCTATTTGTCCTGCTTTGAACTATGTGGCTGCAGCATTTTCTCCCAAGCTTAGTGCTAAAAATACTTTAAAGATAAACTCTAGTGCGGCATACTTTGCCGAATCATTCTCGCTCGGCGTTCTTCCCAGCCAATTTCCCCTTACACGAGAGCCAGGTCTGCTGGCCTGATGGAAACTTTTTATTGATCTTGACACTTTGCAGTGGGAGGGGAAAAAGTGCCTTTCATCTTCTCCTTTCATAGAGCCATTCCTCTGTCAGTTTCTTGTTTGAGGTGGTGAGGGTTCTAATCCAAAAAGATTGGAAATCTTTACATGATCAAAGAATTCCTCCATGCAGCAGGAGTTCAGAAAGGAATGGCAGCTGAAACAAAAAGGTACAAAAATAGGAAAGGAAAGGGGAAGTTATACGGACAGAAGAGTCCAACATGGGGAGACTGTTGCTGATGGAAAATAACCTCCGGTATTTTTAATGACGTAGTAATAAAATGAGATCAGTGGACATGGCCATCCTAGCCATCGTGTTTGCAAGGCAATCTACCCAAATAATATAAAAACAAAGCTATTTGGGTCTTTACAATCTTACCCCTCCCCCCTTTTTTGTGTTTTCATTAACTCCCATCATTTTCGCCAGTGAACACCCAAACTAGAATGAGGCAATTTAGCAGGTTATGTGATCTGTGAAAAGCAGATTTGTGAAATTTGCAGATTGATTGTTGAGGTAAGTGCTAATGCTGCTGACTTAATTTGATCTGATGCTTCTGGAAAACCCTCCAAACTCTTTAAAGTGAAAGGTGGGATCGGAATAGATAAATACCCATTTCAGGGGTTGGCAGTACCCAAAGTTTATCCAAAGAGCAGGAGCATCTGGATAATGCTGCAAAATCATATCTTCTTCCATTTGATGATGATGCAACTTGGCCCCTTCTCTGTTTTTAAATGGCTTCAATTTGGGCCAAAGATTAGTATGCAGTCAGGACAGCTATGTGTCAGCAGGAACAACAGGGAATGTCCGTGCCTGACCTTTATTCAGAACCCAAAAGGAGCATTTTTATTTATATGTATTTTCTACAGCGCTAAAGGGAACCCACCGTTTCAGCCAAACACTCCTTACCTCACTAAAGGGGAATTTTTATTCCCCTTTTCTAGGCTGTGCATTTTCTAAATGTCAAATATTACTTTGGTTTGTTTTGTCCTTTTGAGCCTACAGGAATAGGTTTAGATAAGCTTTACATAATAAGAATTCATACGTGCCGGGACTTATCCAAGGCAAACCTTTTGAGATTTGGCCAGCGCTAGCGGTGATATGTTTTCACTCCAGGGCCTTTTTCCCCAACAAGTAGATGTGTGTGATTGTGTAACCTGAAGATGCTTTCTCAGCACTGATGACTTTGGTGGCAGTTACAGTTTTATGAAAGAGGCATTTTCCAGTATGACCTATTGGGAAGAAAGAGCTCTTCCAGATGTTGGGATGGTCCAGTGGGTAAGGCACTGGACTGTGATTCAGGAGAGTTGGATTCAATTTGTGTGTGTGACCTTGGGCAAATCACTTCATCTCAATAATACTGTTTTCTCCCCCCTGCCTTTGTCTGTCTTATTGTCTCACTAGGTATATGTATAGTACCAAGCCCACTGGGGCCTCCATTATGGTGGAGGCCTCTAAGTGCTATTCTAATATGGGCATAGACTATATCTAATGTTGCTAAAACACCACACACAGTTATGGTGCTATAGATTATTTTCTGATTGAAAATATGTTTAAGTAGACCAATGAATGAGTGAGAAGATTGGTGATGGGAGACGGCGTTTCCAGTTCAAGTCTAAGTCAGTAGGGAACAAAAGCCATTACCTGATAAGGTGGCATGTGTGAAATGAATTGACAACCTCAGCCTAATTTCTGGAATGCTGGGGGAAAAGGGAGATCTACGTCACAACAAAAACCAACTTGCCTCCCTCTCAGGAAAAAGGCCTCAGAGATCGAACTTCCTACTCATTCTTAAAGGCGGTCCTTCAGTGCCAGGGTTAAAACCTATGGGCTGCACAGCTGTGGGGAAGCCCACATTTTTACTTACCATGCTGTTCCTGGTCTGGGGGTGAACTGAAGATGTCAGCCTGCAGCAACGTCCACCTGGCATCTTTCATGTGCATTACCTTCAACACGTGTTCAGTCACAGACTGGGAGGTCAGTCAGACTTGAGAGTTTACTTTGCTGTATGCGAAGCAAGGGTCTCACATGCAACTCAAATAATGGGCAATGTCCAGAAGTTGGTTTGCTCCTCTTTGCCCATTAAACCTTGCTGCTTTGGGTGCAGAATTATTGCAGGTATGAGCTTGTGTTGTGTACGATCAGCTGCAAATCAGCTTCTTCTGAGTTTGCAGGAGGCCAGGAAGGGAGGAAAAGGATTTCCCTACATTGACAATAGCTCCCATGCAGTTACAGGAGTAGCTATGGAGAGGATCCCTGGCCTCTTGGCCATGGGAAGGTTTCATGCTTTTTTTTGAAAACCTCTGCCTGAGGTCCATTTACTTGGGCTTTGTGACTAGATCAGGATTTTTTACTCTGTCTCTCTCTAATTTGATTGCAACCTACTGAAAGTTTAACTTGTGGCTTTGAACTCAAATTCTTCAGGGGCTGGAGTGAGTGACTCCACTTCACTCTGGAAAGGTTCTTCAACTGTACATCCCTAGGATCTTGAACTTCCCTGTGTTTCTGTTCTCTTCAGCCTGCAGTGTAATAGTAGCTGTTCTGAGACAAACTTTTATGGGCTCTGTCCTCATTCTATCCAGAGAAAGTCATTGATAGATTAATTTGAACAAAGATTAATCAATAATTTATGCCAGCGTTTTCACTCACCTGACACCAAGACAGACTTTGATATGATTTGACAGGGTCAGGCACACCTCAGTTTAATTAAACCTGATGCTGGAAATTAAAAGAAAAACTATTGGCTACTGGAAATGGAATCAATCTGTAATCAGTAACAAGGGATTGATGCTCAGGAATGAAAGTACAGATTCAGCAGTCGCTTTCTGATGGCCAGATTAACAGGGCATATTGAATGTAAATCTACTTACTGGCATTTTGTCATCATGTGGCCTTTCGCAGGCAAGCTGTTTCTATGCTGTGATAAATGGGTTTGCATCCGGAGGAGCTGCAGCTGGAATCCAGGGCTGTACGGTATCCTATCCAAAAGAAAGGGAGCATGCATTAACTGGCATCTTGTTTGATCATGATGTGCAAACAGATCAGGTTGGGTACCTATTTCAGGATCATCAGTGGCCTGCTATGATCCAAACTGGAAATAAAAGCAGTGCTAATAGTACATACTTCCTACAGGGTCTTGCAGCCAAGAATATCAGGGCCCTTTGCAAACACTAATTAAGTAGCATTGCAACAACCTTTGGGAAATAGATATGTTATACACAGAGAGATACAGCTTTAGGGTAGAACGTGGCAACTCTGTAACAGCACAGCTGTTGAGGGTGGAAAGTGAGGAAGAATGCGAAGTGGTTACCAAGGGAGTTGGAGCATTCTCAAATGGGCCCAGGACACTGGGAGAAGCCCTTTGACTCTTAGAAAAGCTGCCATGGGATCTTTAATGACTTCAGGTGAACCAGGCCTCTGTTTGTCCATGTGAAAGGCAGCATCCCGGCATAGTTACCAATCATGCGGTGTGATGCTTGGGGCTTTACTGCTTGTTCACATGTCATGAACTGGCTCCCGAACAGTGTGCTGGGTAGTTGGAAGTTTTCCACCTAAGTACTGACCCAGGTCAGCCTTGCTCAGTTTGTGAGATCCAACAGGCATACAGCACCAGCTGGTTCTTCTACAGAGCATGAATAGAATGAACAATTAAAAACAACATGTATCGTGTAAAGATCTGTCCAAATTTGTGTCAGCTCATGAAAGTGGACAAGATGAGCCACCAGACTGCTCTAGCCCAAAAGATTCTGTGAGCCGGTTGAAAAATCCAAGATGTGGAGAAAAAAAGGTGTAATGCACATAGCCATGCAGTGTACTGTACTCTCCAGGCAAATATCCAAAAGACCCGGGAGCAGCTCCTCAAGGCAAAAAGCCTCAAATAACTATGAAGTGGCTCTTTGGAGGCCACATTCAAGGTATCACCTCCCTGTGAGTGTTTAGAAGGGGACTATGTCACCTTCAGAGAACTCAAATTACAGATGAGCAGGATTGTTCTTCCATATCTTGGCCATTCATTTTCTCTTTGTCTAGGGAGTAAGATGGCACCATGGCAGACCCCTTCCCTTTTAATGGAACTTAAACTTTAAAAAAAAAAAAAAAAACATTGCCACTGTGGCAATCCTCACGGTAAGGGGAAGGAAGAACACCTATCGTTCTGAATGAAGAGCTGTGATGTACTCTTGTGTAAGCACTCAAGCTAATAACGAGCGACAACATATTGTTATACGTTGTTAGGTGTTTTAGAGCTGTCTTGTGTTGTGCTTGGAGTCTTGGCGCCAGAATTGGATTGCGCTTGTACTTGTGTAAAGCTGGAATAACCCCTTTGACGTTAGTGGGGTTAACTCTAGATCTTCACTAGTGTAACTGAGACCAGAATCTGGCTTTGCAGTTGTTGGGATTACCCCCAGAAGGCATTTCCATGAGTTGAGACATTGTTTTTAGAGCTAATATATGTAAAGCACTTACTCAAACCTCTCTGTGTACAGAGGGAGGGTCTTTCTGAAGGCCAAAGTGAAAATAAGTTGTAACCTCCCCTAAACTCTGCTTCCTGGAAGCTAGTTAGGGCAGGGGTAACTTCCCAATGACAGCACAGCTCTGCCACACTGTGGCAGGGAAAACAACTACCCCAATGTCATACCAGTTCTTCAAAGTCCAGCTGAGACTCAGTTATAAACAAATACAAGAAAGCTCTGAATTCGTTTGAATGGCAGATGGGGGCTTGTGAGGATGGCATTGTTTTCTTTTTTTAATCAGCCTCAATAACTCTTAGCTTTCTTGTCACCTTGAGAGTGGAATAGCTGCTGGGCGCTGGGTACGGCAAGAGATAATATATTTTAGCATTTTAAAAGATTACAGTTGAAACACTGAGCCACAATGTGGCAAAGGCACATTCGCTGAATAAAGCAGCCTTTCTAGTTAGCACTGTTGTGTTTTTAGTTGAAACAAAAGTGGATTTGGATTTTTAAAAAAAAAAACTTGCTCCAAACAAGATGACTTTCCCATTTTAAAATACGCTTTTGACATCAATTATTAATATGCAGAATCTTGGAATAAGCTCAAAAAAGGTGTGTATGGGTTGTTTTTTTTTTTTTTAAGGCTTTGTAAGTCTGCTTCCGGCAAAGACACAGTGTTTGGGGGGGGGGGGGGGGGGAGAAAGGCTTGTAGGGTGCCGCCCGCATGTGAACAGGCATTGCGGCGGCTGCATGTTGGGGGTTGAAAGCCATTTCCTCCAGTGCCTGGCTTGTTTGGGCTTTGATTTCAAACTGACAGCCTGCTGAAGGATTGATCTGAGCAAGGATAAATAATTCATGAGCTCTTTGAGCAGCTGTGAATTTTGAAAAGCAAGTTCTGCACAGCAGACATTGTTGGGACTAAAAGAGCAGTTTGAGGAGAAAGCGGTATGTTTTTGTTGTTGTTGTCTTTTGCCGTTTGTAATTTCCAATCTCCTCCTCTTTTTTTTTTTAAGGGCCTGTCTTGTTCAGCTGGCTCTCAGCAAGTGTCTTTGGCAGTGCCAGAAAGCTGCCATGAGTGAAATATTTCCACCGGCAGAGCCCTGCCAAAGCACAATATGACTTCTTAGACTTTGGTGAAATAATTCCCTCTTGCAAGGGGGAGCATTTTGTGATGACAGGCCACCTGTCCAAGCACTGTTCAGAGATATTAATGCACGTTGAGAGCATATCCGATTAATCTCCGGCTCCTGGTAACTGCAGACAAGGCTGAGAAATGACTTGGTGGAATACTGCACTAATCTGGGGTTGAAATCACAATCAATTGTATGCCAAGGTTTCAGTGTAGTCCCTATAAAGGCAATGTTATCTAGTGGTCAGAGCAATGGAATGCAAATCCGGAGTCATGGGTTCTAATCTCAACACTGCTACTGATTCGCAAGGCAGGTCATATCACGCCCTCAATCCATGTATCCGCTTCCCCTGCTGTAAAAGGAGGAGCACACTTGCCACCGAGGAGGGTTGTAAGGCTTAACAGATTTTTGTAAAATGCTTTGAGATTCTTGGATGGAATGTAACGTAAGAGTGCACGATATTGCAGCACTGGGAGTATGAGAATGAACGAAACAAGAGCATGTTGTCAGGAAAAGCCAACAAACGTACATGCCACCAGCACTGTCACACAGCAGTGTCTGCCTCCCCCAAAACGATCACAACATTGAATGGCAGGTACACGGCAGGTAAGGACTGACGTTCTCTGTCATAGCAGAGAATAGAAGATTGCGAAGCATCGGCCTGCCTATGTCCATTGCTGAAATAAAGTCCCACTTCCATTAACATAAAAAGTGATCCAGGAAATTGTGGGAGAGGATCCTTTAAAAACATAGGATTTGTTTCTTATTTATGTTAAGGCCCCTTCATGCCACTCTGGCAGTGCAAACTATAATTTACTCCCATTACAAGGCCCCTTTACACTGCCGGATCAAAGGGCCTTGGCATCGGTGAGAATCAAGCCTACAATGACCATCTGATAATGATTTAAGTGGGTTACATTTTCTATATTCTCTTCTAGCATTTAGTGTCTTACTGAGATCCGTGACTGTATCTTTGCAAGACCCAAGCTTTTGTTGACAATTAGCTTTGCAAAGTTGAAAATGTCATGACAAAAAGAGCTTCCAAGCCTAATCTGGTTGAAAAAACAACTCCTGCCTAGTGACATATGATAAAATCATACTGGACATCCACATATTAACTACAGGAGACCCCAGATAGCCTGCCGCACGAGGAAGGTGAAGTGTAGTTTGGAAACTTTCATGATGGTAAACTAATTACAACAATTTTCAGATTTAAACCAGCCAGAAATTACAACATCAGAATTCTGAGGTGGTTTGTGCCTGGGTTAATTTTGGCAGCTATGGAAAGCAGGCATTTCAGCGAGGAAGCCTCCGGCTGCATCTAAATCTGGTGGGGACCTACTAATGCTATTAAAAATCAGCTCAGAGAAATCTTCACCCTGAAGAGTTTATTTAAGTAAATGAAAACAAAAGCCAGCCTCTCTGCTGAAACTGTCGGAACTGAAACCCCTTGAGCTCAGTATGTATCAACATTGTCATAAACCTGAGATGAGATGAGATTAAGCCTACCCCAGACATCGCTTCTGACCAGAAAAGGGAAAGGAGAGGCATGAGCTCATCACAAATTCTTTTGCAAAGTTCCCCTGAGCTGTTCTGATATATTCTTGAAAAGCCCACAGGACTGGTGGGGCACCTTGTTTAAAGCTAAGCAAGGTTAAGATACGGTTGCTTTTGCAGCACCATGGAGAGGGAAGGAGCAGAGTCCTATGAGCAGAGACTCAGCACAAGCATGTCCATTGTGACTCTTCAGGCTCAATACTCCTGCAGTTTTTCTTTGATCCTGCTTCTGCTCCCTTAAAATCAATAGGGATTGGCTTGAGTGGGAGCAGGGATAGGTCCTTTGTTTTCCTTGTGAGATGGTTATGCTTAGTTGGCTCTTGAGTAGAACCGTCTGGATGTCTGGGTCTGACTGCAGATCTGTCATGTGGCTGAGAGCACATTGCCCTTCTTCAAAAAGCAGACAGAATTTCACTGTTTAAGATACGGATTCCATGGCATGCTGTCCGGGTTGGGATTTTTTTATTTTTGTTTTTCCTTCTGTATCTGGGCACTGAAAGAACTATAAAAAGATCTGTCCAAGCTGTCAACTGCTCATTAGATGCAGTCACTCAAAAAAGGACTCATGATGCCAAAGCAACAAATATCTTTCAGGTTCTTTTGTAGCGGAAATATTTCACTGGCGAAAGAGGAGCAGGATGTTTTCGGTGGGGTTATTTTCACATCTCTTTATCTGGCTCTTTAGATTTCTGTTTCGATAAGTAAATTCATGTAGGGTAAGAGGTAGACTCAAGGGCTGAGATGATAGATAATCTGGATAATACTTAGTCTTGCCATGAGTGCAGGGGACTGACTAGATACCTCTCCAGGTCCCTTCTAGTCCTATGATTCTATCCACATTGACAAAGCTCCCATTGACTTCAGTGGGGCCAGGATTTCACCCTAGGTGTATAGAATCCCTCTGCTGCCTTCCAGATTTCATATGGCAGAGGGGGTTGGTGCGTGGTCCTTATTTTGTCCCACCTGAGAGAGATTCCGCTCACTTCATTTTGTGAGCTAAATTAAGAGTAAATACCTATTAATCCTTTAACCACCTATATCACAGCAGAGAACTGGGAATGTTCAGAGTTGCTACTAGCAATACCTCAATGGTTAGAGCAGGAGCTCAGGAAAAAGAATTGCTCTATTCCAGCAGTTCTCAAGCTATGCAGCGGGCTCCCAAGGGAGGCATGGGAATGTGTCAAGGGAAGCACGAGCTGTGTGTGGTTTTTTTTATGAGCTCCGGCTGTCAGTCCCAGGCAGCTGAGGCTCGTGCAGCAGGACCATTCACACCTGGGAGGTGGGGGGATGGGATAAAGGGGTCAGGCAGAGCCCCGCCGCCCCAGGGCTGACAGATGGAGCCCCACTCCTTGGGCTTTCCTTCCCTCCCCTCAATCCTTTGCCAAGAGGCAGTCCAAGCCCCCCCCCCCCCCAATCCCTCACCGGGAGGTAGCAGCAGGGCTCCAGCTGTCAGCGTCCGGGTGGCAGCAGCGGCGCAGAAATAAGGGTGGTAATGGGGCGCTAAATCTGCTGTGAAAAGTGATGACAAATATCACTTCACATTGCCAGCCTTACTTCTGCGCTGCTGCTGGTGCGACATTGCCTTCAAAGCTGGGCACCTGGCCAGCAGCTGCTGCTCTCCGCTTTGTCTTCAAAGCTGGGCAGCGGTATATATACCGGCGGGGGGGGGGGGGGGGCGGCAACGTAAGCGACTACAGACACAAAGAAGGGGGTGTGATCAAATAAGTTTGAGAACTACTGCTCTATTCTATTCCTTTCTCTACTGTTGATTCCCTGTGTGACCATGGGTAAGTCACTTGACCTGTCTATGCCTCAGTTTCTCCATCTGGAGATATTCTCACCTGTAAAAATGAATGAATGTATATACAGTGTTTTGAGTTCCTCCAATGAGAGATGCTATAGGAGGGAAATGTACTTTTATTATTGTTATAGTAGCCAGTAGTATCTCATGAACAATTATCTTTCACTCCTGGCCTGTTATATTTAAAATAGAGGGAAAGGAAGATATTAAAATAATAATAATTTATTGTCCGCCGATTCAGCCATGATCAATGCATGATCAGTTTCTTCCAGTAATGTTAAAGCACTCTGATTGCATGTGAAATTATTATTAATGTAAAATCCGTGTTCTTTATGTTCCCAATGCTTGATCATCTTTTGCAAACTAAAGAAATATTTCCATGTTGGAAGCATGGACAGCTAGGCCTTTGCTTAAAAGACCGACTCCCTGGTCCAGAGGCCAATCAAATTGTGACAAATGAGAACCACGTCTAGTCTCAACCCCTCTTCTCTTGGCCCATTGAGCAGGGTTTGTGTTGGCTTTGTTTTGGGCTGGGTGGTAGCCCTACAATAGTTAAACTTTGTTTTGAGTGTTCGGGTTCCTGAGTCACACCAGCCTGCTGCAAAGGAGGCACAGCTGTGTGGAAAGAAGAAGATAAACACTTGAAATAAAAAACGAAGGCGGCTTCAAACATCTTTGCCGCCTGTAAAATATATTTCTGTTTCTAGCTTCTTTTCTGAAAGCCACAAAGATCACACACAGATGCTCAGAACAGTTAGAGATCTATGGCTTTGTATTACTTATTCATAAAATAATCTCTAGCCTTTCCTAAGAAGCACCACGGTTGTTTTCGTTTTCTTTTTTCACTGCAGTTCAAATCAATCACACTTACCTGTTTCAATTTCTCTGCTGCTTGAAAAGAATCCTTGTTAATATTGATGTTGAGTGGAGGTCTTTTTATTGCTGAAGGCTGGCCACGCTCAAGATGACTTAATTAAGAAAGGTAGGCTTCTGGAAGTTGGAGGAATAGCAACAGAACCCAAGAGGATCATTCTTGAAAATATAAGGGAGAAATACTGTCCCTATAGTTCAATACTTGTCTGAGGAGATGGGCATTAGGTATGTAAAGTGCGCTTTGGAATAGGGAACCTGTGCTGATTTGCTACTTCTGTAAGCCATTGGGAATGGAGGGTGAATCTACCAAGGGACTGCCGCAGTCAGCAGAGCAAAGACAAAAGCCAACCTGTCACCATTCCAGGGGCCACCAATTTTCTTCAGCCTCTACCCCCTTTCCCAACTGCAGCACTATTGCAGCAGTGACCCTTTAGCTGCCCAGTTTGAAGCACCTGATTCATCTCCACCTATTGACGACTGTGACATGCTTCAGGGATGGAATCTACTCAGGGGCCTTGCAGCCACATAAGGAAATGGAAAGACTCCCATTGACTTTAATGGCTATGGATCAGGCCCTAGGAAGGGGCCCAGTCAGAGCCTCCATGCAATCTGGGTGCTGTAATGGATCAAATGGCCTCAAAACCCTGCACAGATGGGCGTTGGTTGCTATTCCATTCCATATGTACACAGGACTGGACACCATGATGGAGTTGCACCTTCTTATGCCAGAGGTGAGTTTGCCCCAAGTATCCACGGGATTCAGCCATTGTCTATTTTGTCTGTGTTTATTCTGACATCCATGAAATTATGTCAAGAAACTGGGAAGGGCATAATCAAAAGTTTTGCCAGGCTCAGACACTGTAGAACCATTGAAAGCTGTGGCTTCTGTATTTCAGCTTCCACTTAGTCTAAATATTCCTCCTCTACAATCGTGGCTCAGACCCTAGTGGGAACAAGACATCTTGAGAAAGGAGGAAACATGTTTCATTATTAGATGGCAGAGTAAATATTCCTCACAAGAGTATTGCACCTCAATTACATCTATGAGATTCGCAGGTACTTAACACACTGCTGCTAATTAATTTGCTGTGGTTAGTGTACCTGGCAAAGGGCTGTGATATATCTCCCATCAAGGGATTCTTCTGAACAGATTTTTCTTACGCCAACTTGCCTTAAATTTAAAACAAACTGGAACTAGAATTCCTGGGCTCTTTTGAAAGAGAACGACAATGATCTCACATTTATCTAGCTCCTTTCATCCTGAAGCACTTTACATTTAGCGAACTGATAGACAAATTGTAAACAGGGATAATTTCCCCCTTGCTCCCCGCACTGCAATGCGGCCACTTCTAAAGTGGAACTTAACAGCTATTTAGCAGCAAACAGTATATGGCAGCATAGGACAGGAAGTGAAAAATACCTGTTCCAGATGAAACCACAAGGATTTTTTAGGAAGACAGAATTTTACAAAATTACTCCCAGCGTCCTGTTTAAATTCTAATACCTTGGTTTTATTAAGAATGATATGGAAGGTTAAGGACAACAGGTTGTCAGGCCTTTGGTTTTGTGTCTCATCGAAAAGATGATATCTCCTATTGCACAGCATCCCCTTAACATCATCCTGGGATATTGGAAAGACCATCACTAACTCCATACAATGAGATGGAGCAAGGGGTGTGAAGGGTAACAAGAAGGGTTTCTACATGTATGTGAGCAACAAGAAGGTGGTCAGGGAAAGTGTGGGACCCTTACTGAATGGGGGAAACAACCTAGTGACAGATGATGTGGAAAAAGCTGAAGTACTCAATGCTTTTTTTTCGTCGGTCTTCACAGACAAGGTCAGATCCCAGACTGCTGCACTGGGCAGCAGAGTGTGGAGAGGAGGTGAGCAGCCCTCAGTGGTGAAAGAACAGGTTAAGGACTATTTAGAAAAGCTGGGCATGCACAAGTCCATGGGTCCGGTTCTAATGCATCCAAGGGTGCTGAGAGAGTTGGCTGATGTGATTGCAGAGCCATAGGCCATTATCATTGAAAACTCGTGGCGATCGGGGGAGGTCCCAGATGATTTGGAAAAAGGCAAATATAGTGCCCATCTTTAAAAAGGGGAAGAAGGAGAATCTGAGGAACTACAGACCTGTCGGCCTCACTCAGTCTCTGGAAAAATCATGGAGCCAGTCCTCAAGGAATCCATTTTAAAGCACTTGGAGGAGAGGAAGGTGATCAGGAACAGTCAATGTGGATTCACCAAGGGGAAGTCATGCCTGACCATGCCTTCTATGATGAGATAACTGGCTCTGTGGATATGGGTAAAGCAGTGGATGTGACATACCTTAACTTTAGCAAAGCTTTTGATACAGTCTCCCACAGTATTTTTGACAGCAAGTTAAAGAAGTATGGGCTGGATGAATGGACTATAAGGTGGATAGAAAGCTGGCTAGATCGTCTGGCTCAACAGGTGGTGATCAACGGCTCGATGTCTAGTTGGCAGCCAGTATCAAGCGGAGTGCCCCAGGGGTCGGTCCTGGGGCTGGTTTTGTTCAACATCTTCATTAATTATCTGGATGATGGGATGGATTGCACCCTCAGCAAATTTGCGGATGACTCTAAACTGGGGGGGAGAGATAGATATGCTGGCAGGTATAGGGATAAGATCCAGAGTGACCTAGACAAATTGGAGGATTGGGCCAAAAGAAATCTGATGAGGTTCAACAAGGACAAGTGCAGAGTCCTGCACTAAAGATGGAAGAATCCCATGCACCGCTACAGGCTGGGGACCGACTGGCTAAGCGGCAGTTCTGCAGAAAAGGACCTGGGGATTACAGTGGATGAGAAGCTGGATATGAGTCAGCAGTGTGCCCTTGTTGCCAAGAAGGCTAACGGCATATTGGACTGCATTAGTAGGAGCGTTGCCAGCAGATCGATGAAAGTGATTATTCCCCTCTATTTGGCACTGGTGAGGCCACATCTGGAGTACTGCGTCCAGTTTTGGGCCCCCCACTACAGAAAGGATGTGGACAAATTAGAGATAGTCCAGCAGAGGGCAATGAAAATGATTAGGAGGCTGGGGCACATAAGTTACGAGGAGAGGCTGAGGGAACTGGGCTTATTTAGTCTGCAGAAGAGAAGAGTGAGGGGGATCTGATAACAGCCTGCAACTACCTGAAGGGGGGGGGGGGTCCAAAGAGGATGGAGCTAGGCAGTTCTCAGTGGTGGCAGATGACAGAACAAGAAGCAATGGTCTCAATTTGCAGTGGGGGAGGTCTAGGTTCGATATTAGGAAACACTATTTCACTAAGAGGGTGGTGAAGCACTGGAATGGGTTACCTAGGGAGGTGGTGGAATCTCCATCCTTAGAGGTTTTTAAGGCTCAGTTTGACAAAGCCCTGGCTGGAATGATTTAGTTGGGGTTGGTCCTGCTTTGAACAGGGAGTTGGACTAGTTGACCTCCTGAGGTCTCTTCCAATCCTAATCTTCTATGATTCTGTGGGGTTCAGATATTTTCCGTACACAGCATTTCTCCAGTGCTGTTTTCATATTATCTTTATATAAACCAGAAGACATGAGGACGTCAGATTGTTTGGTGCTCCGCCCTGCCTGAGGGCCTGAACCCTCTAGTCTGTTTGGTGCTCTGCCCTGCCTGAGGGCCTGACCACACCAGACTAGTTGGTGCTCTGAGGTCAGAGCCCCGGACTACGTGCTGCTTGGCCGTGCTTAGAGGGCCAGGTGCCTCAGAGACTGCTAATTCCTCAGTACACCTTGTCTTGATAGAGGCGTGGTGGCGAGAGGCATGGCCTCCCTCCGAGACAGGAGGGAGGGCCACAACCTCCTACAGTATGCTAGGAACCTGTGGAAACAGTCTCTCTTTCTCTGTGTTGCTTCCTAAGAGCACTTGAACGAGACATATCTGCCTTATTAAGAAGCCCAAAGTGGTCTGTCTTTAAATGGTAATTTGGATAAAACAGGCTTTCAGGAATGGAAAAAGTATAAATCCCAAATAAACCCAATCTCCCACCAAAATCTCTCTGATACTGAACAGTGTGTGCAAAACTGAAGAGTTCTCCTTAGACACTCCTACTTTGTATTGTTACAATGATGTTTAATTTATAGTGCTATACACTGGATATTGGAGCACAGTAATCCAAAACCGAGTGTTAACAGAGATGCCCTTCTGCCCTGAGACCATCTTTTAGCTAAAGCTCAGATTGGGAGTCTGAGCTCTTGGTTTCTATTCCCAGCTGTGCCACTTGCACGCTGTGTCACCTTGGGCTAGTCACTTAACTTCACTCTGTTTCTCAATGTCTCCATCTGCTAATGGGAAATAATGTTTACTGCCTGGGGCAGAATAGCGTCCTTATGCATAACATGTAAATGTTGCATCATCCGTGTCTACTACTATTGCTGGTTTGAATTTTTTTTTTTCATGGAAAGTTTCAAATCTTCATTTAAAAAAAAAGTTTGGTTTTTGTCTGAAACCTTTATTTTCAATTTTTTGGTTTACTTGGAATTTTTTGGTCAGAAAACACTTTTTGTGAGAACTTTTGTTTAGTCGAAAACCCAATTTCTGTGGAAAAAAGTTTTGGTGGAGAATTTTCAACCAGGCCTTTATATTATTGTGCAGCCTGAACGTACTACACTGTATTGCACCCAGTGGGAGCCATTTCCATAATACTTTCCCTGATGGCAACTTGTTTGAATGCATTTACACTGTTCTTTGCTTCCTTTGGGTCTTGGGAGTTGGGAAGCGTTTATAACGCTAGACAGCAGAAACAGAGGCGAGACTGAGGGGAACTGGTGTGAATCGGCCCAGCAGGAAGTCTTGCATGCCTATGCTGGCTGGTGAGGTGCTGGCCAGGGCTGGGCCCAGAACAGGGGGATCTGATGGGGTGTGAATCTCTGATTTAGCAAAGGGCAGTGCAGAGAAACCTCTAGTTTTCCTGAAAAGACCTGCAGTGCCCTTGGTGCCCCCCAGTCAGAAAAGGCTCCTGTATGTTCCCTTCATTTAATGAAAGCTTTGGGTGTCCCCTGAGACTCAGATATCAGAAAACTCAAGATATCAGATATCAGAAAACAAACCAGAATAAACCCAGGAGATTTATTTCCAGTCTGAAACTCTCACAATGCCCTTCCACCACTGTGCCTTGTATGTTTATTACTGCTCTATGGCAAATATCATCCTGAAAAAAAGCATCATATCCTGAAAAAAAAAAAACAGGAAAATACCTGTGAGAAGGGTGATCTGTGGACTCTGCTTACCAATTAGAAAGTGCTGCTTCAGACTTGGCCATCTCCCCACCAATGCCTTCAGAGCTGAGCTTTCACTATTTTCCTGGCCCAGAGCTGCAACCACCACTGACCCAGCCAACTTGAAGTTTTGCCTACATGCTAAAGTATGCTGTCCTTTAAGCCTGTCTTTCCAGAGTCCATTTCTCCCCACATCCCCACCCCTGACAAAACTGTCTTTTTACTGGAGCAGCAAAATAAGCCAGACTTTGCTTCACAAAGTCAGCTTTGCCTCTTACCTATTCTAGTAATAATGTGATGCAGTGATTAGGGTGCTGGTTTGGGATGTAGGAAACACAGGTTCAGTTCCCTGCTCGTCCACAGACTTCCTGTGTGACCTTGGGCAAGTCACTTATTCTCTGTGCCTCGGTTTCCCATTTGTAAAATGGAGATAATAGTGTTTCTTTAGCTCACAGGGGAGTTGGTAGGATGACTACATAAAAGACTGTGAGATGCCAAAGGGGAAGAGACAATAGTTATCTGGCATGTTATTTGCATTGTTGGCAATGCTGTAGCTTTAATATTCAGATACTTATTTTTCTGCCTTTTCTGAAATAGGTTGGTACTTCCAAGTGCTCAGCAGTCCCCTGTTGTTTAAGTAGGTTTCAGACACAGCTTGGAACCACAGTTGTTTCGTATGCCGGACTAATGTTCTTTACCTTGAGCTGACCAGCCCAAAACAGAGAGTATGCATAGGGAACGCAAATAGGCAAGGAGGAGGGTAGGGTTTTTTGTTTAAAAACTATTGTAAGAGTAAATTAAACCAAACTACTTTAGTTTTTAATTGGCAGAGGCCTAACACACTGCCTGGCAAGGCCTAACAATGAGCAGATGGAAATCCTATATGAGGCTACTGACTCACTACATTAAAAAAAACTTGTTAGTCAATGTTCAAAAGGGCTGCAGATAGCACAAAACATTTCCAATCAGAGCTGTTACCATGTGTCATTATTGGACACACGGTTTCTTGGTCTTTTTTTATTTATTGAGTAGCTGCAGGAGGTCAGTTAGCCAGAAGGTACCTAGCATCGAGTAGTGGGCAGGGAACAAGGTCGCTGCTGCCAGCAATTCCAGCTTCCAGATTCAGTGCCTGCTGAGCTCTCCTTGGGCCCCTTCATTAGGCAATAGTCAGTCCTGCTTGTTCTCTGTTCAGCCACAGCCTCACCTGTTCCATTCACTGGCTGGTCCCCTGTCTATCTGCAATGTATCTATCCCTGGTCTATCTAGCCATCCCCTGCTCCTCCAAAGTGGATAGTCTCTGTTCTTTACCCTAACCCGCAAAAGAAGCAGCTCCTTCATTGTGCCCTCTTCAGAAAGGCCCTAATTCCTTGCCCTTTGGCCCCCATTCTCCATTGCCCTGCATTTTGTGTCATTGCAAAGTGGGTGTGAAGTTCTGCTATTCTGATGTGGTAGCACCTTGCACCCATTTTGAAGGTACAAGGCACTGGAGAATCAGGCTCCTCTGTGCACCCACTGGAAGGCAATGAATGCAGAGTCAGGCCACAGGTGGGATTCCTGGATGCAAGTCCCCATGGGGATGGTTGGCATCCAAGCTCCTTTAAGTCTCAGGGACTTAATGCTGTGAATATTATTGAACTGGGTTTTTCCGAGGAGCCTGCTCCCTGTCCCCCTCTCCCTCCTCCTCTCCCGTTTACTGATTTTCCGTCCTCCTCAGACGCACTGCACCTTTTAATCCATCCAGGTCACGGCAAGCTAGAGCTGGGCAAGCCACGGGGTCATTGCTAACGATATGCTAATGAGGACAGGGCAATCAATCCCCCCTTAATCAGGCAATCAATCCACATTGCAGGTGTTTCTGATCTTGGGCTGCGAGGGACAGGGCCGGCTCTGGCTTTCTGGCCACCCCAAGCAAATAAATAAATAAAAACCGCGGCGGCCAGAACAGCAAAGCAAAAAAAAAAAAAAAAAATCCTGCGGCGCGGCCGCAGCCAGGGTGCAGGGGGACTCCCTGCCCTGCAGATGTGCCCCGGCGGGGAGGGGGAGGGAGCGGGGGGAGAGAGGGAAGGGGGGCAGCCAGGGCTTCAGCGGGGCACCCTGCCGGGAGGGCTCCACACCACTCCGGTCGGCTGGGAGGGAAGGATGCGGGCTGCCCTGCCGAGCTTGCTGCAGAGCGCTCCCGTCCTCCACGCTGCTGCCCCCTACAGGGCGGCCGGAGCGGAACAACAACAACAAAAAGTGGCAGTGCCGCTCTAGGATTAGGTGGAATGCCGCCTCCCACAAGCTGCTGCCCCAAGCACCAGCTTGCTCGGCTGGTGCCTGGAGCCGTCCCTGGTGAGGGAGCAGCACTGGGTTTTAATGTAGATTTCTTTGAACCCGATTGTCATCACAGAGCTGGGCATGGGCGGCTGCCTGGGAATTCAAATCATTACTTTAAACGGGGGGGGAAAGCATTTTTTTAATCAAAGCGTCGATCTCAGGCCTGCTAATGAATCAAAGACCTTATTTGCAAGGATGCATTAAGGTGTAACATGGCCTGGGTTGATCAAATATAGGTGGATGTGGAGCCGCACACTGGGTAGATCTAGTTGTATATATTTGAGGGCCTTGTTTGGAGTGTTAGGTGCGCGCAAAGCTAGGGTGACCAGATGTCCCGATTTTATAGGGACAGTCCCAATATTTGGGGCTTTTTCTTATATAGATGTCTATTACCCTCCCACCCCCGTCCCGATTTTTCACACTTGCTGTCTGGTCACCCTAGCGCAAACACACCCCAGGACAGCTTTGGAGGCTGTTTATCTGTTTGTCGTGGATCCACAGGATCTGTGCCATGCCCCTGCTTTTAAATAGTCTCGGAGGAACCCCTTCAGGCTGCCATGCGTCCCCAACACGTCTGAGACTGAGCCTCTGGGCTCCAGCACTCCTATTTCACACCGTGAGCTCTGCCCAGTGAGATCAACTGACAGACTCCTGGTCAGAGACTTTGATACTCTTCAGGGACCAATGCACCTCAGCAAGTATTTGTAATGACACCAGACAGCCTGTTGAAAACAGAGTAGGGTTTACTAGTCACTGGAACCCAGCATTGGAAAGTCCTTAGGTTAGCATAGAGAAGCAAAGGTTAAGATATAATCCATCCTGGCCAAGTCAGCATTTCATCCAGCCAAGCTCCCGTGGAATCCGTTTTTTGGCGTGCTCCCTCTTTGTCAGTCCCAGGTGAGAGCTACTGAACCCTGCTGAGTTCACATGTTCCACCTGACGAGATGTCTGTGGCTAGTGACAATTGTTCAGTCATTGGGGCTCCCATGGTCTTTTCAGATCCTCCATTGATATGGGTTACCTTCAGTGAGTCCTGTGAAGACCTACTCATACCACCCCAGATGGTGGCGTGACACACACGCACTTTGTGTCTCCTGCTCTGCCCCGGGAGCAGCTTTGTATCCTTTTGTCCCCAGGAGGCAGCAATCCGTAGTCCAGTAAGTCACGACCACACACATCATTCCTAAAAATATTACAGAAAACTCTTGGCTACACTTACCGGCAAGTTCGACGGCTGGAAATCGAACTTCTGGGTTCGACTTATCGCGTCTAGTCTGGACGCGATAAGTCGAACCCGGAAGTGCTCGCCGTCGACTGCGGTACTCCAGCTCGCCGAGAGGAGTACCGCGGAGTCGACGGGGGAGCCTGCCTGCCGAGTGTGGACCAAGGTAAGTTTCAACTAATTCGAAATAAGGTACTTCGAACTTCAGCTACGTTATTCACGTAGCTGAAGTTGCGTACCTTAGTTCGAATTAGGGGGGGTAGTGTAGACCAAGCCTTACTTCATCACACTGTTAAATCAGACGTTGATCTTCATCCTCCCCTACAAGGCAATGCACAGGGCTTGCTCTGGCCCAAGACGACCTCCTAAAGTAAACAAACTTTGATAAGGGCAAGGAAAGGTAAGGGTACCTTAAAATGTTTGCTCTCTGCCTGCACCAAAATGCTGACTCTTGGTTACTTGGCAATATGTCATCTGCTGGTCCATGTCATAGTTATTCCACTGACTGTAATGGAATGACTCTGTGACAGCGTGTCACAATAGCTCATGATAAATCATAAATTTAACTCCGAAATGGCCTTTCCACTGTCAGAATGACACTCGCCGCATTGACACTTGCCCCCAACCAAGAAAAGAAGCAAACAAAAACCTAACTCTGAAACCAATCAGCCTTTAAAACAACAACAACCCAATAGAAGTATGTGCATAAATCTGAAAAACCAAACCCTCCCCAAAGTGAGCTTTTACCTCAAAAGGGAGAGTCTATGAAGTCCCCTGGGGATTTCATGATTGCGATCAATTTTATGTGGAAGGTGCTCAGATACTGGTGTGATGGGTGGCAGAATAAAAGCCCAAGATAGATAGCTACTAAATTATCTACTGTCATATCACTCTGGGCTGTGACCTCAAATTGCACATACTAAGCATGGTGGAGCCTCGTTAGTGTTTGAATGGGAGACCCCCGTTAAAGATCCTGTGGCTTCTCCTCCCCCCTCCCCAAGACTAGGACTCTTAACCCCAGTGATCTGGCCAAACTCCGGATGGATAATTAGTGCTGCCTCTCTGCTTCTCCCTCCGCCCACCCCCAACATACACACACAAGCTGCAATTGAAATTGGGTATAGCGTTGTTCATGTCTTTCCTGAATTCTTGTGTAATGTTGCTGTGGACCATTGAACAGCTGCCAAGTTCCACCCCACAGATGAATGAACCAATGGGTGCACAGCTTGTATAGCAATGTGCTGCGTATAGTTTGCAAAGTGCTTTGGGATCCTTCAGGATGGAAGGTGCTGTTTAAAATGTCAGCTGTTATTACTGTTGTTATATCGTGGTGCCCTGCAGCTCTCCACAGGGCAGGACTGGGCTAATAATCTTGGTCCTGCTGACAGCTGCTGTCACTTCAGCCTGTATCCAGCAATGACTGATGTGAAGCCTTTGGAAGGAGCACACCACTTAGATGAATAACCGGGAGAAGCAGTAAAACTGCTAAGAGTAAATTTACTGTGGACAAAGCATAAAGAGTACAACCCTGTGCAGGGAGTGCTCCCTCCCCTGCCCTTCCCCCGCAGCTCTTGGAATGTTTCAAAGCACATGGATCAAAGGGTATCATTAGGAGGACATGCACAGAGCTGGGCGATGTATTATTGACAGTAAAGCACAGTTCAGAGACGCAGTCTTGTGTGCAGCAAGGCTGTGCTCTTGCCGCTGCCATAGCTATTTGGAGAAGTAACGTTTGCATCCTCAGAAGTGGAGGGGTGAGCATCACCTTGTGTTTCAATGACATTTTCTCATGCTTAAGCTTTAGCTGAGGGTAAGAGCCAAGCACCTTTCAGCAGGGCCCTCAGCCAGAGCCTCCTTTCAGATGGACTGCTTCCTTACGGGGTTTTTTTG
Source organism: Chrysemys picta bellii (assembly GCF_011386835.1). Lineage (NCBI taxonomy): Eukaryota > Metazoa > Chordata > Testudines > Emydidae > Chrysemys > Chrysemys picta. The sequence goes on along the minus strand of NC_088808.1, from coordinate 16,139,062 downwards.
TTCCTTAGCTGTTGGGCAATGGCATTCAGCCCTGCTAGCTCATCTGCTACTTTCAGAACAATGGGGAGACTTTCTTCTATGAATGTCTGTGCAATGGACAAGCAAAGGAGAGCAACAGATCTTCCTTTCCATTGTAATTTTCTCTTACTACTCAAGCAGCTTTTGACTGTTTACGTTCCTCTCTGATTTAGTTCAGGGTGATTATTTATGAGTCTATAGTAGGCAGTGCCAGTAGGAATAAATTTCCTCATATAAATAAGTTCTTTTCCCGGCATGACATGCGCCACCTCACAATAAGTATGCCCATCCACTCAGCATCGCTCGCTCTGCAAAGTGACACACACGCTCTTGATCACATAGGCACACGAACCTCCCAGTCATTCTTCCAGTTGGCCAGCAGGTGGAACTGCTTCTTCACACTAATCTTATGGATCTCAAGGACAGGAGGCTTCAGAGCTTCTCTGTGTCCCCTGCACGGTGTTTTTTCATGGAATTTGCCATAGTACAATCTGGGCCCCATTTTTGCATAAGCGCAGATTCTGAATCAGCTGAGATGTGTTCTGGCAGTCCCAGCCTGCTTCCGATGGGTCATTGAGCGGCAGAGTGGTCAAGTGGCGTAGGGTACTGGACGGGGAATGAAGAGACCTGGGTTCTATTCTCAGCTCTGCCACTGAGATTTTCCCAGGGGAAATCAGCTCCTGTCTAGATACCATTAACTTGTGTGACCTTGGACAAGTCATTTCCCCTCTCGCCCTTTCTCTGTCATGTCTATTTAAATTGTAAGCATTTCATGGCAGCATGGGTCTCTTATTATGTCTTCATACAGTACCTGACCCAGTGGGGTCCTGATCACAATTGGGGCCTTTGGGTTCTGTTGTAATAGAAATAAAACTACTAATAAATAATAAAGACTGCATGGCACATGTCTGCAGACCTCTGGCACCAGGTCTACTGGAAGGAAGCTCCTTCATTTTGTATTAATTTTAAGGTGTCTCCCTCACATAAAGAAGGATTTTGCTGCATGTCCCAGTGAGACACTTCAAATCTTCTTCATACTTGGTAATAAAACTTTTCTTTCAGTTCTCCCAGCTTGGTAGCTCCTGGTCTGCACCAGAACATGGCCCACGCTGGCTCTTGTCAGATGGAAGGAGTTGGACATGCTTGGAGAGGACATTGATACTGGTGATGGGGAGGCAGGCTAGCCTTAAAGGGAAACACACAGGATCTCAGCAACTGCCTTCTTAGAAAGCCATACATCACAAGCATTAATAGGCACTAGATCACACAGCTGCCATCCAGCAGGCCGTAATTCTACACTGTAAAGGTCAGCATGTTGCTGGGGAGGGATATCCAGCCTGACTATAGGTGTCTGGGAGGCATTTCCCAGAGAGGATTTAACTGTTGTCTGGGAAGTGAGTCCCAGGGGAAATCAGCTCCTGTCTAGATGCCATTAACTTGATATTTATTGAGGGGCAAAGTGGTCTAGAGAACCTAGCTCCACACTGAGGCTATGGAGGCCCTCAGTTCTAATCCCAGCACTAACAATGGCTGATGGTGTGTCCTAGGACAAATCACTTAGCCCCTTTCATTCCTTCTGAGGATTGAGAATCATAGTACTTCAACTGACTAGGAGTGTTGAGAGTGTTAATGTTTGTACTGCGGTTTGAACGGTAAAGCACTATGAATGGGAACTACAAAGTGGAAACTTTCTGTTCTTAGACCCAAGGTAAAGGATTACAATTCTAAACAGTCACTCTGAAAAAGGACAATGAAAAGTTTTGTCATCTATCTTCCACTTCATGATGAAGATCTATTCATCATCACAAGGTTCTATTCAATATCTTCTTAAATGATCTCTATGATGGTATAGAGAGTGCACTTATAGAGTCTGTGGACAACACCAAGTTGGGAGAGGTTGCAAGTGCTTTGAAGGACAGGATTAGAATTAAAAATGATTTTGGCAATCTGGAGAAATCTGAAATAAATAGGATGAAATTCATTAAGGACAAATGCAAAGTATTACACTTAGAAGGAATAATCAATTGCACAAATACAAAATGGAAAACGACTGTTTAGGAGGGAGTACTGCAGAAAAGGATCTGAGGTTTATAGTAGATGGCCAACTAAATATGAGTCGACAATGTAATACTGTTGCAAAAAAAGCTAACATCATTCTGGGATGTATTAGCACGAGTGTTGTAAACTAGACACAAGAAATAATTCTTCCACTCTACTCAGCACAGATAAGGCCTCAACTGGAGTCCTGCGTCCTGTTCTGGGCACCACGCTTCAGGAAAGATGTGGACAAATTGGAGAGAGTTCAGAGGAGAGCAACATAAATGATTAAAGGGCTAAAAAACATGACCTATGAGGAAAGAGTGAAACAATTGTGTTTGCTTAGTCTGAAGAAGAAACGACTGAGTGAGACATAACAATCTCCAACTACATAAAAGGTTATTATAAAGAGGAGGGTGATAAATTGTTCTCCTTATCCGCTGCAGACAGGACAAGAAGTAATGGGCTTAAATTGCAGCAAGGGAGATTTAGGTTGGACATTAGGAAAAACTTCCTAACTGTAAGGGTAGTTAAGCACTGGAACAAATTACCCAGGGAGGTTATGGAATCTCCATCATTGGAGGTTTTTAAGAACAGGTGAGACAAACAGCTGTTAGGGATGATAGATGATACCGAGGGTATGTCTACACTTAAAACACTACAGTGGCAAAGGTGTGCTGCTGTAGCACTTCAGTGTAGACGCTGCCTATACCGATGGGAGGAGTTCTCTCATCAGCATAGGTAATCCCCCTTCAAGAAGTGGTAGCTTGGTCAACAGAATAATTCCTCCATCAACCTCACACTGTCTACATTGTAGATTAGGTTGGCTTAAGTATACCACTCATGGGTGTGGATTTCTCACACCCTGAGCAATTAAGCCGACTTAATTTTCTAGTGTAGACCAGGCCTCAGTCCTGGGGATTGGACTAGATGATCTATCAAATTCCCTTCCAGTCTTGGATTTCTATTATTTCTACAATGGTGGGGATGGTAGTGACTGCTATAGACAAGTTTGAGGATTCTTTCTAGTCTAACCTTCTGACAACTTCACCTTTCAGACTAAAATTGTCTAGGCTTGGTCTCTGCACGGTGGTGGTTGATTTTTTTGTTTCTACTTTAGATTTTATTAGGAAAGCTTGAATGAATACTAGTCAGCCATTTCTGACAATGGGGAAATTTTTCATTAATAGAAGGAAAATTCTTGAAACCTGACTTTGAACCAATCTGCAGCTGAAATAGTTGGCAGTTGAGAGTTTAAATTTGGCCTGGTTATAGTCCTTACTGGAGGAAATACCTTTGCTTATTCCAGAGAAAATTGATTTTAATTTGACCACGTGATGAGCCTTTGGAAAGCACATACTGAACATGAATAGTTGCTGTGTTCAAATACCAAAAAGTGAGCAGCTAAAGAAGGATTTGGGCTCATTTGTGTGACTATCTTAGCTGTGTATTGAAAAATGCAGCAATTTATGTTGCTGTGAATTGGTAGAAACCTCTGGGACTCAGGGAAGAGATTTTTGTGGATCTTGTAAGGTACAAAGCCGGTGAGCAAGGTGTGACGGGTTGGATCACAGAAACCCCCTTGGGGTTGCCAACTGATGTGCCAAGACAACTACTGCCCCTGCTTTCCCTGCCAGCCTGGGACTCCAGCACCCTGTCTTGTTGAGCCAGACACGCCAGTCTGCTCCAACACAGACCCAAGGTCTGAACCACGTGCCCCAAAGCTGCAGACTTAACTGAAAGCAACTTAAGAAGTTTAAGAGTGTCTTTAACACTCAGATGCCCAACTCCCAATGGGGTCCAAACCCCAAATAAATCCGTTTTACTCTGTATGAAGCTTCTAAAGGGTAAACTCATAATAATGTTCGCCCTCTATAACACTGATAGAGAGATATGCACAGCTCTTTCCCTTCCCCCCCCCCCGGGTATTAATACATACTCTGGGTTAATTAATAAGTAAAAAGTGATTTTATTAAATACAGAAAGTTGGATTTAAGTGGTTCCAAGTAGTAACAGACAGAACAAAGTGAATTACCAAGCAAAATAAAATAAAACACGCAAGTCTATCCCTAATACAGTAATAAAACTGAATACCAATAAAATCTCACCCTCAGAGATAAGTTTCTTTCACAGACTGGACGCCTTCCTAGTCTGGGCACAATCCTTTCCCCTGGTACAGCCCTTGTTCTAGCTCAGGTGGTAGCTAGGGGATTTCTCATGACTGCAGCCTCCTTTGTTCTGTTCCACCCACTTGTATATCTTTTGTATAAGGTGGGATTCCTTTGTCCCTCTCTGGGTTCCCCCCACCCCACCCCCAATGGAAAAGCACCAGGTTTAAGATCATGTGACCTGAACTGGAATCCCATGTCACTGTAAGACTTCATTGCCCACTTGCCAGCACACAGGTATACAGGAAGACTTACAAGTAAAACAGAGCCATTTACAGTCAATTGTCTTGGTTGATGGGAGCCATCAAGATTCCAAACCACCAATAATGGCCCACACTTTGCATAATTACAATAGGCCCTCAGAGTTATATTTCATATTTCTAGTTTCAGATACAAGAGTGATACATTTATACAAGTAAGTTGAACACACTCAGTAGATTATAAGCTTTGTAATACCTTACAAGAGACCTTTTGCATGAAGCATATTTTAGTTACATTATGTTCACACTCATCAGCATACTTTCATAAAATCATATAGAGGGCAATGTCACACAAGGGTTCCTGGGCACTGAGTGAGGTGTGAAGCAACTGAAGGAAGGTTCCTATACATCTTGGAAGGTGCAGAAGGGAGGCCCAAGTTAAAGATGATGCCAAGATTACAGCCTGAGTGACCGGCAGGATGGTTGTGGTGGTGGACAGTGATCAAGAAAGGAGGTAGCAGGGAAGGCTTAGGGAGGGAGAGAATTAAAAGTTCTGTTTTACCCATGTTGAGCTGGAACTGGCCGCTAGACATCCACAAGGAAATGTCGGAGGGAAGGCCAAGACTTCTAGTTTGGACAGAAGGAGACAGATTGGGAGTAGAGAAGTAAATCTGTAAATTGTCAGCATAGAGATGGTTGTTGAATTTGTGTTTGTGAATGAGATCACCCAGAGCTAAGATGTAGAGGGAGAAGAGAAGGGGACTAAAGACAGAGGAACCGCCACAGAAAGTTGGTGAGGGGGGTGAGGAGGATCCTCTGAAGGACCGGCTGAAGGACCAATTAGAGAGGTAGGAGAAGAACCAGGAGAGGACAGTCACAGAAGCCAAACGAGGACGTGGTGGAGGATGTCAATAGCTGCTGACAAGTCAAGGAGGATGAGGATGGAGTACTGTTTCTGAGCTTCAACTAGGAATAGGGCATTAGACACTCTGAGGAAAGCTGTTGCAGTGGAGCACAAGGGGGGCAGAAGCCAGAGTGGAGAAGGTCTAGAATGAAGCGGAGGAGAGGCACTCGGGATACTGGTAGTTCAGTAAGCTTTGAGATAAATGGCAATAGGGCAGGTAGCTGGAGAGGCACATGGGGTCAAGGGTGGTGTCTTTTAAAATGGGTGAGACTAAGCATGTTCGTACTGGAGGGAAGGAGCCAGAAGTGAGTGAGAGTTTTAAGAGATGAGTAAGAATGGGGATAACCAGGGGTGCGAGGGAGATCGGAGAGGGGATAAGGAACCCAACACCCCTGCTGCAGTCTGATCCAGGGCAGGGAGTGGTGGGGAAAGAAAGGCTTCCATAAGAGAGGGCAGCTGCAGAGGGTCAGGAGCTGGAGGGGGCAAGATATTTGGCAGAGCTCTTTTTAGCAATTAAAGGGACATTCCAGAGACAGAAGCTGAAGGGGAGGCGGAAAAGGGGAAGGAGGGTGTTGGGCATGAGATTAGAAATGATGGTACGTGAGGGGCAGGGGCTGTGGGATGGGTGGTTGTGAGAGATGTCACCAGAGGTGAGGAGGAGATGGCAGAGGAGGGTGTGTATGTGGGATCTGGGGGGATTTCAGGACGGAGCGGGGAAGAGGCACAAGTAGAGCTGGTGGGAATTGTGGAGGGGTGAGGATAACAAGGATGGGGAAATGGAGAGAAGGGGGGCAGGAGGAGGAGATGGATGTTATGTCTGGCTTTCTCTTAAGAGCTGAATCCTGCAAGGTGCTGAGCCCCCTCTGCTCCTGCTGAGGATAGTGGGAACTGAAAATCATCAGCACCTCTCACCAGACTGTAGGATTGATCCCTAAGTCAGCAGTGACTGGGGTAAACGTGCAGGTGTCCTAGATACCTGCAATCCTCAGGTGCATAGTGGATCACAAGTCCAACACGCTGGGCCAGAATCACAGCAGCTCTGACTCCCTGACCCCCATTTACAAGCTGTAACTTACACCATTTCCCCCTTTGGCCTGTTGAGCTTTGCCACTCAGAAGCCCCATACCTCTCCATGCCCTAGAGTGCAATGTTGCGAAGCAAAGGTTAATATTATATGTTTGTTTGTTTTTCAAAAGTCCTTCATTTTCTTCTCTCTGTTTCCCCAGTCCTCTCTGGTTAATGGTTTAATCCCAAGTCACTGTGGTCAGCAAAAGGAGATGCACCTGCTACACCCCAGCTTTGGAATCCTCAGTCACCTGTCAGAGGACTCCATGTTGCGTAGCTATTTTGGAAGGTAATGTAGATGATCGTGACTATTGGGAATTGAGGAGACCTCCAAGGTCCCATCTAGTCTTTCCCATCCAGTACAGAATTATGCCCTAACAGCAATTTTCTAGTGTTCTGCTGGTGGGGAGGAGAAAGTGGTTCAAATACTCATGTTTTTTGCTGGTGAACAGCAGTAATCTGGTAAATAAGAAATTTCTGTTAGTCTATTGAGAAAGAGAAGAGCAAAACTGGAATGCAATGGGGCTGTACATTTATTTTTAAGGTATGTAAATATGAAATGCAAAGTAGATGTGGCCATGGGAGTCCTGCCAAATCAATGATGCATCTCTTGGGATCACAAAGTTTGGGCATCCCTGGGCTCAAGAGATTAAGCCAGGTAACAGGAGGACACGATGTGTGTCCAAATAGATACCTAACAAGACAGTAATAATACTTCACACATATATAGCATCTTTCACCCAGTGGTGTCAGAACACTTTGCTGCTGGTTTCGTGTGCACTAGGGAACGCAGTGTAGAGCAATGGATAGGACCCAAGAATGGCAGTCAGGACTTGTAGATTCTGTTACTGATTTGCTGTTTGACCCTAGGCAATTCATTTAAGGCCCTGATTCAGCGAAGCACTTAAGCTTATGCACCAGGCTATCCCTATTCAAAACTCATAGTCCCTGATTCAGGGAAGCATCCCTATTCAAGACATCACTTAACCATGTGCTTAATGTTTATTAAAGCCAATCTGACTTAAGCTTGTGCTTAAAGTTAAGCATGTGTATGTGCATTGCTGAATAGAGTTGGTTTGCTGAACTGAGGCCTTAGGGCCTGATTTTCATAGGTCCTGAGCACCCACAATTCCCACTGGACTCCTTAAGGGAGCTGCAGATGCTCAGTGGCTGTGCAAATAATTCCCCTTTGTGCCCCGTTTCTCCCGCATCTGCAAAGTAGAGATGACACCCACCTTTGAGGTGCACAGATGAGCAGTGTTCTAGAAGTGCCAAGTATTGGGGTTAATTGAGATCATGGGCCAGTTTATGATGCTACTTGTTGCTTTCTGGCAGTTCTAAAAAAGAAAACCAACCCAACACTTAACTTCGGCTGCGATCAAAACTCTCCTCGGATCAATGTGAACAAGTTAATCAGGGCTCATACCCACAGCAGCATTATCACTCAGTTGTGCCCTTTATTGTATAGCTGGTCCACAGGGAATGAGAACGAGAATCAAAAGACCAAAACATTTTCTTTAAAAATGACCAGCATCTTTAAAGTGACCGTGCCTCAGAGTAGAAGCGAAAAGACTAATTGTTGGGAAAAGGCCTTTCATATACTGAAAAGGGAGGCAAGGACGCCAGTCTTGTTCTGACAGGTTGACTGCAGTGCCAATAGGGTGGTTCACGGCTGCTGCAAACAAGATGATAGAGGAGATGTTCTCTTGAATAATTCAGCTGATGGCGAAGAGATGGAAATGGTGCTCATTCCCTATTAGGAAGTCATCAGTATCATCAGTGTTCAGGCATCCGTTCCTGCCAGTGCGCAACCTGCATCCTTGCAATTCAAGTTGCTCAGACTTGCTGACGGGCTTGCCCTTAGCATCAGCATTGTGTGTGTTTGGGGAGGGGGGAGCATGTTTGGAGAGAGAATTATTTTTTAGTTAGGGTTTTATACACACCCATCCAGGGGGGCAGGATGCCTGTCACACACGTCCTCTGACAACTCAATTATTTCCACACTTCTTTGTACTCCCTGTCAGTACCAATGCTATTGATAATTGAAACAACCAAATACAGGTAATGCAATGTGAGCAGTCTGCCCTCTTCTCATTAGCAGTTTTCTTTGTAAAGGCCAGTAATTAGGCTGTGGATATGGGAGTTCCCAGCTACTGTGCCAGGGCAAAGTTGTGGTGTTGATGCAAAACAGTCCCCTCCCCTTTCCTCCTAGCAGGGTATCTTTCAATAGTCAACTACCCAGATTTCCTTTGATGTCCAGAAGCTTTTTTACTCTTACCGAGATTACTCAGAACACTTGGAAATATGGAGCACTGAGAGGCTTGGCTGTGCTGTACAATGGAAGGAGTGTGGATTCGTGTTTAGGGTGCAGCAATGGCAGAGAGGATTGCCGAGGTCTGGTGTGGGTTCGTGTTTAGAGTGCAGCAATGGCTAGGCTCCCATTAGCTGAATTTGGCTTAATGCATTTCCTTCTTCAAATTAAGGATGGACCGCACTTCTGTACCTGGTCCAGTTGCCAATCAACAGGAAGCTACAACACCAATTCAGAGAGCCCCGCCTCCAGGGAGTGTTAGTGGAGTCACATCACATCATTAGACTCAGCCAAACAGCACTGGCTGACATGAACTGTCACTACTGAAAGTAACACTTTTCAGTGTGGCATCCATGGGAATGATGCAGTAAAATCTTATAATGCACAGGCGCTTCCATGAGGGTAAAATAGATGGGGCATCGAAAACACCAAACTCAAGCAGCGTTCCTCCAACACCTTTGTATATGGAGATGCACATGGTTCAGAGTGGGTTCAAACTACTTCCCAAACTCCAGGTCCTATCAGGACTGAGGTGGTTTCTTCTCACTCCAACAGCTCAGTGGGGCTTTTCGTTGTAAGTATCAGATGGGAAGCAGCTTATTGGGTTTTGCTTGACATCTTCAGAGATAGAGCATTTCTTTCCTTTCTAGAGGCCAGTCGGCTGCTGGTAAAGAACATCCCCCATTAGAACCCATTATGATAGAACTTACCTTGCTTTTTAAAATGCCCGCTAGAACTTAAGTATCAGCGGGGTAGCTGTGTTGGTCTGGATCTGTAAAAAGCAACAAAAAGTCCTGTGGCACGTTATAGACTAACAGATGTATTGGAGCATAAGGTGGAGAATATTCACCCACGAAAGCTTATGCTCCAGTCTATAAGGTGCCACAGGACTCTTTGTTGCTAGAACTTAGAACTTTGTTAGATGCAGGGCCGGCTCCAGGCACCAGCCGAACAAGCTGGTGCTTGGGGCGGCAGCTTGTAGGAGGCGGCATTCTGCCCAATCCTAGGGCGGCATGGCCGCTTTTGTTTTGTTTTGTTGTTGTTGTTGTTCCGCTCCGGCCGCCCTGTAGGGGACGGCAGCGCGGAGGACGGGAGCACCCTGCAGCAAGCCCGGCAGGGCAGCCCGCGTCCTTCCCTCCCAGCCGACTGGAGCAGTGCAGAGCCCTCCCGGCAGGGGGCACAGCGGGAGGGGCCGTGTGGCCGCCCCCCTTCTCTCTCTCTCCCCCCGCCCCTGCTCCCTCCCCCTCCCCCGCTAGCCGGGGCACAGCTGCAGGGCAGGGAGTGCCCCTGCACCCTGGCTCCGGCCACGCCGCAGGGTTTTTTTGGTTTGTTTTTTGTTTTTTGCTTGGGGCGGCCAAAAAGCCGGAGCCGGCCCTGGTTAGATGGTAGGGATTTTGCTTTCAGGCACATCTGATTCAGGGATTGTTCAGACACAGCGGTGGTTCTCCAGCTATTTCATCCTGCAAGTCACTTTGGAGGTTGAGAGGGGGAGCTGTCATGGAGCACCTCCCTCCTAGCACGGTGATGGGGCAAGGCCAGATGGCTACAGTAAAGTAGTGAGGAACAGGTATGTTAGCCCCAGGCTAAACAAATCCCTGGTACCATGGTAACCAAATGGCAGTTGCTCCAGGTTAATCAAGACACCTGGGGCCAATTAAGATCCTTCTAGACGGCAGTGGAGATAGCTACATTGATTGGGACACCTGAAGCCAATCAAGGGCTGTCTGGAACTAGTTAAAAGCCTCCCAGTTAGTCAGTGAGGGGTGTGAGGAGCTGGGAGCAAGAGGCGCAAGGAACTGAGAGGGTGTGCTGAGGAGTACAAGCGTTATCAGACAGCAGGAGGAAGGTCCTGTGGTGAGGATAAAGAAGGTGTTTGGAGGAGGCCATGGGGAAGTAGGCCAGGGAGTTGTAGCTGTCATGCAGCTGTTACAAGAGGCACTATAGACAGCTGCAATCCACAGGGCCCTGGGCTGAAACCCAGAGTAGAGGGCGGGCCCGGGTTCCCCCCAAACCTCCCAACTCCTGATCAGACACAGGAGGAGCTGACCCAGACTGTGGGTTCCACCAGAGGGGAAGATCACTGAGGGGAGCAAATCCGCCAATAAGTGCAGGACCCACCAAGGTAGAGGAGGAACTTTGCCACAGCACATAGATCAAAAAACAAAGGGTTGCTAGAACTGATCCTCATAAAAGAATTCCTGTGTAATCCATGCCTCTCATTCTCCAAGTCCTTGCAGAGCATAGGGCATGCAAGATTGCAGCACTTCATTGCAAGGGGAGGCTAGGTAAGGATGCAAGTAGGTTAAATGCTGAGCATGGTCCCCTGCATTGAGGACCAGGCATGCCCACACCTTAAGCTGCACATGTGCAGGGTAGGGAAAGGGCAGAGCATGGGCAGAGAATAATCATGTCTGAGGAGACATGGGTGTAGCCTTAATTCTCGTCATGCTAAGAAGTCTCTTAGCTGGGCACTCCATTAGGCCTCACTCTAGCTTGTAGATGGGAGTAATTTGGTCGCCGTGCAGCAGCGCTCTGCCTTCACCATGCATGCCGTCTGGCTCATCGCCTTTTACCTTGCACTGCTACATGCAACACTTCACACATGTGCTGGATCAGGTTCCAGATGAGTTTGATGCTCCTGAGTTGTGCACCACAGCCCAAGGGGCTGGGTTCAAAATAAATTCTGTAGAGCTGCAGAACCAAAATGGTCTTCTGGTCGCGCTGAGGCACATGTTAAATAACAGCCCCAGTTGTTCAGACCCTAGGAGGGCACTCTTACTGCAGGGAACAAGGCTCAGCCAAGGTGTGCTAGCTGGTGGGACCATCCAGATCCTTCTCAGGCTGCCCTGACCTTTTCCGAGCAGGAGTTGCTTGTTTTGTAGCTGTTCCGCAGAACAGAGAGCAACTGTGTGAACCTTGCAGCAGGTAATGAAACCCTGACGGTACGGGGGCCAGAGCAGAGAAATTTGCTTTGTGAGCTAATCCTTGATCCTGGAGGACTGCCTGTCGTGAGCACACAGCCTCATCAGAAAGTTTATGGGCAGGAATTAATCATGAGCCCTCAGGACAGATCTGTTGAGCAGCCGGGAAGGGGCGGGGGGAGGGAGGAGAGAAAGAGGATGGTGGAGAAATCTTCACCTCAGCAATCAACATGGAAAGGAGCCCAGTGAATACCAATGGGGTGAACTCCGACCATATTTCAGCTGATGCAGCCAAAACAAGGAGGCAAGGGGAAGGGAGAGAGCAGAGTGACAAGAGCCTCGGAGCCCTTGGACAAACCATTCTTAATAGCAGGCCGGCCAAATTGAGTAACCGAGAGGAAAAGACAGGATGACCTCTGCATACACACACACAGCCCAGGTGGGATGGACTCATCTGGAGCGAGGCAGGAGTAATGGCACACCTGGTACCAGCACCCTCGGGGGAGGGGGCTGGGTGTGTCCAGTGCTTAGCAAAAAAACCCCCAAACTGTTCGTTTGTCATCTCTCCATTTAATATTCCACATAATGGACTTCAGCACCATCCCCTCCTGCCTGCCCCCCACACCCTGTCTGAGCACTGTCCCCTCCTGCCTGCCCCACTGCTTGAGCATGTCCCCTCCTGCCTGTCCCTCCACCCCTGTCTGATCGCCATCCCCTCCTGCCTGTCCCTCCACCCCTGTCTGAGTACCGTCCCCTCCTGCCTGCCCCCCACCCCATCTCAGTGCCGACCCTTCCTGCCTGCCCACTCACCCCCGCCTGAGCACCGCACCCTGCCCTTCAACTCTTCCTGAGTACTATCCCTGCATACCTTACCCCTCCACACACACCCTGCCTGAGTATCATTCCCTCCTCCCTGGCTCCCCATCCCTGCCTGAGCACCTGCCCCCACCCCCCAGCATCATCCTGCCAAGTGGGAGCTGGGCCGGTGATAACTGTGTACGGCCCTAAACACAGACAGGAATAATGAGGCCCTAAAAGACCAGTTTGCGCATTAGTCTTCAATGCGGTGGATCGGGACCCTAATACGTCAGGGCTCCATGACTTAGTCCCCATGGGATTCAGAACCATAAATGAAAACAGCTTTGGTCTAGTGGTGTTATTTGTCTCATCCTGGCAGGACCTGCCTATCTCTTAAAGAGTCCTGAGAATCCCGCCTATATTTCTGCTCCACATGTACCTATCCACTTTTGCGGGTTCTTTGTCACAGCCACTCAGTGCTCCCTGCACCTGCGGGTCCAGGAGATGAGAGAGCAGCTAGCGTGTTAGATACGTTTACACTTGGAGCAGCAAGTGTAATTCCCAGCTTGAGGAGATGTACCCCTGCTAGCTCTGATGGAGCTAGCGCACTAAAAACCGAGTATAGCTGCCTAGTACGATCCCATCTGAGATCCTAGGTACCTGCTCAGGCGACTGACCCCTCCTGCTGCTCACACCATGACAGCCACATTTCTGTTTTTAGCTGGCAGTGAGCTAGCGTGCATATGGTCTACTCAAGCTGGAAAGTACGCTCCCCATTCACAGTGCAGACATACCCAGGCCGAGCAGGGTCAGGACTTCTGGCTTCTATTAGTAGCTCCCACTGGCTCATCGTGTGATCTTGGGCAAGCCACGTTTCTGTGCCTCAGTTTCTCCATCTGTAGAATAGGGATAATACTGACTTACCTCACATAGGTGCTAGAGAAGTGCAGAGTATTGTTATTTGTTAGATGAGCCTGAGTTACCAAGCCCAAAACCAAAGCAATAGTTCCCCAGCCTTCAAGGATGTTCAGATCCAGACAGGTGATTTGGTCCCATCCATGTCTAGGCCCCAACTCCTCCTGTTGCCATGTGCCTTTTACACTGAGCTCCTGCCTGTTCTCTTGGAAGCTCTCCAATCCAAACTATCCCATATCCAGACCATATTCTCTCTTTTGCTGGTTACAAGCGGGAGGGTACGAAAGCTCAGCCCCAAAGTTTAGCGTTATCCCTGTCCTGACTCTTAACTCTACTTTACCCTTAATCAGCAAGAAAACTCTTTCCTTAACACGTAGAAAGCCTAATTTTAATCTTATTCATTATTATCAAGTTGTTAAACCGGGGAGGAATTGTATGAGGTGAAATTAAAAGATTTAAAAGAGGACTGGAGGTTTTTTTCCTAGAGACCAGAAAGTAATCTCCTGAGATTAAGCAGGTGATAGGGACTAAACCTGCAGGAAGAAAATGTAAGACTTAAAGAAGAGGTTTCTAATTAAGGAGCAGCATTGCAGAACGCTGAGGGGAATCCCATCCACTGCTTGGCTAGAAAGGCGATGGCCGGAGCAGAGGGATGGGGACAGCTCCATAGCAGAGGGCGAAGTTTTTGTTAATTTCTCTGATTAAAAGAAGCTGCAGGGGAATCAATGGCTCATTGGATCTTTGTGAAGCTTCCAAAAATAGTCTCAAGTCCCAGCCAAAGTTAATGCAGCTGCTGCCAGACTCTCAGCGCTATCTTGTCAAATTCTTACCCACATGAGCAGGCCTTACTCATGTGAAGTCAATGGGGCTAATCTCTTGACTAAGGATTTGCAGGATAAGACCCTTAACTTTCAATGGACAGCATGGGTGAGGAGGTGGAGTGAGGGGGAGTTTGTGCTGGTTTGTGTAAGAGCCACTGTGCTCATTGAATGATGTGGTTACAGAAACCAGCTGCCCAGCCTTTCCCTCCTCCACCTTATTATGGGGCTGTGCTAGTTTTTGACTCTCTCCTAAACTTCAGCTAGCCTAAGTGTGGAGACGGCGGCTGGCTGATGGCGGAAGGAGAACGGATCTGGACAGAACTGTGAGAAATGGGTGTCTAGAAAAAGGCTGGCGAGGGAAAGCCAAAAGAGCCTTCATCCTGGGATAGGAGCGGCTCTTGGTTCAGGGAGGCGCCCCAGCTAACGGAGAGTTTCTTGAATCTAGACACTAACACTTGCTACTGAAGCATACTTACTAAGTGTGTAGTAAAAATACACTGTATATAGAAACAACTTTACTGAGCATGTCTGCACTGCATGGCTGTCTCCACTGTACTAACTAATTTCCCCATGTCTGCCCCAGCAGGCCCCAAGCCCATTGGGGCTGATTTTCAAAGGCACAACAGGTAGTTAAGTCTCTGATTCCTGTTAGTGCTTGTGAAAGTCTTCTCCTTGCCAGGTCTGGGGTGGGTTCTTTGGGAGTAGCCCCCCACTCCTTGTTACCAATATGGAGGTGATCATTCCAGGACCTTATGAGGAGAAGGAATGGAAGCTTCCAGCCAAGGGGTAATTCTTTTGTGTACATCTCACTTTGCATCTTAGGAAAGTCCTGACTGGGGAGGGGAGCCTGAGAACTGTGATTCATTCGGGGCATCTTGGACGAGGAAATGACCTCCCCAAGTCAGCCTGGCTGTGCTCTCAGCAGGCCTAGTGCAGTCCTGCCACCCTTTGAGCAGGGAACTCCGGCTCCCACTCATGTGCTGAGCTGTGTCATGGTGGAAAGAGAAATATCAGTAGATTTTTAGTTATGTTGGTTTTCCCATGTAATGGCTGTGTGCGTCTGTGCATATACGTGTGTATCTACATGAGTGTCTGCACCTACTTCTTTATACTTAGCTGGTTATTTCTGCTTTATGATGTGCAAGTCACAATCCTTTCAACTACAAAAACAGAATCCCTTGCTAATTTGGCTCACCTCCTCCAAAGAGACCGAAGTAAAGGGCTTTGCAGCCCTAATGGATGGGGGGAAGCTGTAGATGTGGTATATCTTAATATTCGTAAGGCATTTGACACAGTCCCATGTGACATTCTCATAAGCAAACTAGAGAAATGTGGTCTAGATGAAACTATTACTAGATTGGTGCAAAACTGGTTGAAGACTGTATTCCAAGACTAGTTATCAATAGCTTTCTGTCAAACTGAGGGGATGTAGCTAGTGGGGTCCTGCAGGGATCAGTTGTGGGTCCGATACTATTAAGTATTTTCAGTAATGACTGGAATAATGGAGTGGAGAGTGCACTTATAAAATTTGTGGATGACACCAAGCTGGGAGAAGTTGCTAGCACTTTTGAGGACAGGATTAGAAATCAAAATGACTTTGACAAATTGGAGAATTGGTCTGAAATCAACAAAATGAAATTCAATAAAGACAAGTGCAAAATACTACACAAAGCCCTTGGCTACACTTGCGAGTTACAGAACTGTAAAGCCGCTCCAGCGCTGTAACTCACTGACCGTCTACACTGGCAAGGCACGTACAGCGCTGTCTCTCCCTGGGTACACCTCTGGAGTTACTCCACCTCCCCGAGAAGCATAAGAGATACAGCGGAGTGGCTACGACTCTCCCCTGTGAGTGTGTATGTACCAGGAATCAACCTGCAGCGCTGTACTGATCACCTTGTCAAGTGGCCAATCCTCTCCATTGTTGTGACCGGCTGCAGGAATGCGGAAGTGCCGGTTTCAAAGCTCAGAGAAAAAGCAAACAGTTTGCTGTTTGCTTTGAGTGAGTGAATGAATGAGCAGGGGGCCGGGAGTTGGGAACTTGCAAAATAGAGTGCTGACATTCTCCAAAAAGCACTCTCTCTCCCCCCACACTCCCTGTCACACTCCACCCCACCCCGTTTTGAAAAGCACGTTGCAGCCACATGAATACTGGGATAGCTGCCCATAATGCACCGCTCCCAACACAGCTGCAAATGTTGCAAGTGTGGCCACGCCACTGTGCTGGCAGCTGGCAGTGTGGACAGACTGCAGCGCTTTCCCTACTCAGCTGTACAAAGACAGGTTTACCTCACAGCGCTGTACAGCTGCAAGTGTAGCCAAGGCCTTAGGAAGAAAAAAAATCAAATGCACAGCTACAAAATGGGGAATAACTGGCTAGGCAGTTGTACTGCTAAAAAGGATCTGAATATGAGTCAACAATGCGATGCAGTTGCGAAAAAAGCTAATATTCTGGGGTGCATTAACAGGAATGTTGTATGTTACACACAGGAGGTAATTGTTTCATTCTGCTGAGCACTGGTGAGGCCTTAGCTTGACTATTGTGTGCAGTGTTGGGTGTCACACTTTAAGAAAGATGTGGACAAGTTGGAGAGATTCCAGAGGAAAGCAATAAAAATGACTAAAGATTTAGAGAACCTGACCTTTCCTCAAAGGTAAAAAACTGGGAATGTTTTTGTCTTGAGAAAAGGCTGAGAGGGGACCTGATAGGTCTTCCAATATGTTAAGGGTTGTTATAAAGAGGACAGTGATCATTTGTTCTCCATGTCCACTGAAGGTAGAATAAGAAGTAATCGGCTTAATCTGCAACAAAAGAGATTTAGGTTAGACATTAGGAAGAACTTTACTAATTCTAAGGATAGTTGAGCACTGGACTAGGTACAGAGAAATCCCCATAATTGAAGGTTTCAAGAACAAGTTAGACAACCCCTGTCAGGGATTGTCTGGGTATACTTGGTCCTGCCTCAGTGCAGAAGGCTGGAGGTCCCTTCTAGTACGACATTTCTATGATTCAATAAAACTTGGCCTCTGTTAGAAGCCCCTCCGTAGGAAATGGTCAGCCTCCAGCCCTCTCCTTTGTAAATCTGATCTCAACTGTCAAGGTAAAGCATGGAAAAAGAAGTGGTCTTGTTGTGTGTCTATATGTGAGAAGATTTGTGCATTTCTGTCCCTCTCTGGTCTATATTTGCATCTGCCTATCTATGTATCCATTTTATAGCTTTGTGACCAGTGCATTACCTTTGGAATACTTAGATTCCCTGGAATCACAGGTTCAAATCATAACAGGGTTAATTGACCCCCTCCTCCATCTCAGGAAATTACCTTGAATGCCAGGTACTGTACTGGATGTGGGTCTTTACAACGAACCCCCAAAAGACAAGCTCCTATCTGCTATGCATGGACATTACAGTGCCTGGGGCACTTGGTTCAGAAAAGTAGAGAGATTTATGCCAGTGTCCTTGGCCAAAATTTGCCCTTCCCTTACTATTGTGCTGTGCTTTGGTTGGCTGTCATCTTCATCCCAGAGGGAACTGCATTTCACTGGTGCAGTAGGTATACAGTTTATGAAGCAGTTGGAGATAGATAGGTACTTGAGCATCTTTTATCTATCCACTCATCCATCCCTCTTCCCCCACAGATCTATCTGTCTAACATTGTTTTTTTCTAGAACACCATTGCTGTAATCTCTAGGCACTTATTTTCTATGGGGGCATGCTTCAGTCTGTATGTGTGCCTCTGATTATGTATCTGTGCACACAATAGAAGCCACTGTCTGTGCATTTTTGTATATGCATGCCGGTGTGTGTGTGTGTGTGTGTGTGTGTGTATCTGTGCACATCTATATGCATGTGCATCTCACACCCCAAGGAGGTTGTTTCCCCCCCATCTCATTGTTTAAAAAGTTCAAAGCCACCTTGTCTGAACTCCACAGCCCATCCTGGGGCTGTGCAGATCTGTTAGGCAAATCAGAGTTGATCTGCTGTCGCTTGTGCATGTCACATTGGCACATGCCTTTTTTATTATTATTATTATTATTTCCTCAGACTGAATTAAAGTAACAGAGCAACAGACCAATGTCAAATCTGCCAAAGGAATCCCAACTCTCTGGTGACTTCATTAGCTTCAGTGCCTCCAGTCAGCTAAAGTCATGGCGCTTTATTATCTCACAATGGGCTTTCTTCTTTCACCCTCTCTCATGCAGCAGCCTCATTAGCTAGGAATATGGAACACTTAACAGTTCCATTAATTTAGCATTCCAACTTGTTTTATCTTTTGCTTTCCTGGTGCTGTGCCCTTTCACCTCAGATTTCAGTTGCACGTTCAATTGAAGCAAACAATCCCTTTCACTAATTGCAAGGCTTGCTCTAGAGATCCCCCTCCCCCAGCTGTGGTACTTTTGCCTATCTATAGCACCATTTACCTGCAGATCTGAAAGCACTTTGCAAACATGAAGGTCTGGTCTCCGCTACAAAGTTTTGCAGGCATAGCTACACCAACTAGGAGTGTGAAGAGAATCACCCGCCCAGCCAGCATAGCTGTGCCAGCAAAAACCCTGGTGTAGATGCAGCTATGCCAACAGAAGAGTGCTTCTGTCGGCATAACTATTGTCTTTTAGGGAAGTGGTTTAGCTATGCCAACAGAATTCCGTCTGTTGGCTTATGCTGCATCTCCATTAGGGGGCTGTGATGGTCTAGGCAAGCTGGCAAAGCATTTGTAGTCTAGACAAGCCCTCGGGCAGGTGGTTTAACTAGGCTGGCAAAAGACAGCTCATACCAACAAATAGCGTTATCTCCACTCTGCTGGCATAACAGGTATACGTATGCCAGCAAAGCATTTCTAGTGTACACAAGTCCTAATTTAATGTCACAAATCAGTATTATATCCATTGATATATGGGAGGCTAAATCACAGAGGTCGTGTCTACACTAGCATTTTCCTCAAATGCTCCCACTAGCGCCAGTGTTTTCCACCATTGGGAACACTAGGGTAGATAGGGCTTAGGTGTTTTCATCACCAAGTCAGCTATCCCTGTTCAGATGAGGGCCAGGTGACAAAGTGGTTGAAATAGACTGTCTGGTCTTTGCTAGTGCTCCCATTGGTGGAGCTGCACTGGCATTGGTACTGGGGCAATGGTGGCAAGGTCAGATTGGTTCAGTTAAGTGAGGTGCATTGCAAGTCAGCAGCAGACCCAGGAACAGAACGCAGGAATTCCTCCTCCCTGGCAGACTGACTCTAAAGAGATATTACTGGTTCTTCTTCGAGTGCTGGTCCCTCTGTGTATTCCACATGTGGGAGCACCAGAGACCACAGATTTGTAGCAAGTAGTGTCAGTTGATCCGCGCCTGCACAGTTGCCCTTCTTGTGCTATGAAATGAGGGAATAAAGGGCAGCACAGACTGATGCCTCTCCAGTTCCTTCTTACCGTCACATGGCCTGAGTTGGATTCCTCTGTGTCCATTACAATCTTCCTCTGCTTTCAGAATCTGGAAACGTATATTGTAAATCGTTTCGTGATCTTCGACTTAGTGTTTTTATAGCTAGTAGAGTGTGTCTAGTTCCTCCCCATCTTGGGGAGCTTCTCCCTGTGGAGAAGGACTACTCTGAGAGTCCCAGGGTTTAAGAACTGTATCTCTTACCCCCGTTCATTCTCAGTTAATGACGCACACCAGAACAGTCTCTGCTGCCTTGGGGAGGCTCACATTGCCACCAAATGTAACATCTATCTCTTTCCTTTCCTGAACCCAGTAGGGACAAGAGCTCCATCTGGGAAAACATCTCATGCAAAAGGTCATGAGACCCCAGTGGGATCCAGGTTGGGGAGAGCCCTCTCCCCTGTGCAGTGGCCTCAGATTGCAAGCAGTGCCCCCCTGAACATAGCTCCGGAGTAGAGGAGCAGTAGAGTTTGAATTTCTTGTTTGTTTGGGAGGCAAACAGGTCCCACGGTGATGTTCCTCACTGAGCGAAGATTTTGCTCAAGATGGAATTGTGTTTTGTATTGAGTGGGGAGGCAGGAGGGCCATCCAGAGAGTAGGAGAGTGTAGCCTGGGGAAGTTGCTTTAATTCAGGATCTCCCTGGACAAATCCACCCTCTCTGTATTTTGATGGCCATGGTATAAGACAAATAAAAATACTGTCCACCAGCCACCCATTACTTTTATCTCAGCCCCAGTGCTTTGAGCCAGTCCACTTCTAGTTCGCAGCCTGTGATTTTTCCCTGCCCCATTATCGATTTCCCTCATTCCCTCTTAGTTCTTTTTGACAATGTGGCTTATTAGGTAGGTTTCTAGTCCAAGGGACCCTTCTTAAGCACCCAAGCAGGGTCTCTGATTGAGTGTTCCTGGGTGTCAGCTGAAGACAAACTCCACACTGGGTTCTAACATCCCCCACCCCCTCTGAGACCATCTACCTCTTTGAGTCTCCTGAACTCATGACAGAGTGCAGGGTTGTTATTGCTGCATTCATCCTCTAGGTGGTGCCCTTCCAAACCATCACCCGCGAATCCTGTAGCACAGTGGTTTTCAACCTGTGGTCCGCGGACACCTGGACATCCACAAACTATGTCTAAGATTTCCAAAGGGGTCCGCACCTCCCTTCAAAATGTTTACGGGGTCCGCAAATGAAAGAAGGCTGAAAACCTTTGCTGTAGCAGGTGGCAATGCACGGGAGCTTGCTATTCCCTGCTATCAGAATTCACCTCATCTTCCCTAACATAGAGATCCAGCAGCAGCCTCCCCAAATCAGGACCTCCCACTCCCAGTGTGCTGTACTGGTTCCACTGGGCTATCTCTGCCTCCCCTATGGATATGTGTGTCAATTTATAAACCCTGCTTTGCAGCATTTGAAGTACTTCTCAGAGGTTTCAGATCTCGCTCACTCTGAAACTTGGTTGCTTTTCTGGTGCATTCTGCAGCACCTCTGAATGATCTGGGACTTCCCAGCCCTGTGATTCTGGAGCCCAGGGACTCCTCACACCCAGCCTATCCCTGTATAACTTTTATCAGCGGTTCTCTTCCACCTCCAGGCTCCTGCGTGCCTCCTTGCAGTATATCTCAGACCTCATTTATACTAGTCTCCCCTCCACACCCTACTGGAACCATTCCCCATTCTTTCAGGCATGTGCCACTACATGTCCTCATGCTCCGCACACAGACCAGGGGTTCTCAAACTGTGGGTCAGGACCCCAAAGTAGGTTGTGACCCCGTTTTAATGGGATCACCAGGGCTGGCTTAAGACTTGCTTGGGCCCAGTGCCAAAGCCGAAGCCCGAATCCCACCGCCTGGGACCAAAGCCAAAGCCTGAGGGCTTCAGCCCTGGGTGATGGGGCTCAGGTTATAGGCCTCTTCCTGGGGCTGAAGCCCTTGGCTTCAGTTTTGGCCACCTAGCAAGGGCGGTGGGGCTTGGGCTTTGGCTTTGGCCCCGGCCCCCCCATCCAGGGCGGCAGGGCTCGGCTCAGGCTTCAGCCCCCCTTTCCTGGGGTCATACAGTAATTTTTGTTGCCAGAAGGGGTGCAATGAAGATGGAGACCCCCTGACCTAGACAAACTGGGCATGGTAATGGAGAGATTCAGGTTACCAGGGAAAATCCGAGCTCAATACTCCTCCAGCTAGGGATGCTACTACCTCTTTCAGCAAAGAAAAAGCTCTTGGATAAAGCCACCCCTTTGTACCCAACACCCCCTCTTCACTGCTGTCGCTGACTTCTCTTATTCTCCCCGCATGCTACATTAGTTCACTTCTCCCCCCTTCCCCCACAGACTCCCTGGCAGCATCTCATTTCACCTTGATCCCTCACAGAGGTTGTATATATGCAGTGAAACACCAGAGTGCTAATAACACACATTATCACCTTTGGTGATGCATGTCACACTCAAAGGCCAGATTCGATTTGGGCTGGAAGCCCAATTGCTAATATTCAGTTGCAAAGATCAGCAAGTAACTACAAGGATTGCAGTGGGGAGTGGGGGGAGAAATGAGAAATAAAAAAGGAAGATAAACATAAGTCACACAAAACAAATAACTGGCGGGAACTCCATTAAATCATATTTTAAAGGGAATATTCAAATATTAACTATGTAATTAAGTATTCATTAATTAAAGAGGAAGCCAGCTGTGCTAAGAAAAGCAAAACCCTAATCTTGTGTGAAGTCTTGTTTAGTTCAGCTGTCAACTCCATAGAGCTGGTTTTTGGCTTCATAAGAATTTGGACTGAAGTTTTTAAAGCCACCTAGGGGGTTTAGAGGTGCAGTTCCCACTCAATAGGAGCTATGCATCTAAATCTCAGCAAATTTCAACGGTGTTGCTCATTTGATTTTAAGAGATGTGCGCAGTTAGCCATTTGTCATCCTCCAGTTGTCTCCCCACTTCACTGTTGCTTCATAAATCTGACTCACGTTGGCTTTTCAGGGTATGTCAATTTAAATGGGCAGCATGCATGTCTGAGGGGCGTCCAGCAGTGAGTGGGGAGCGGGGTGTCATTGTTCTGTAATCACTTGTGAGATTTGCTGTGAAGAACCAAGTTGTGTCATCTTGGTTGTTCCATCTTGTCTGGCCTCACTGCTGCTGGTCTTTTCTGGCTTTAATTTATGCCAACACACGTCAGTTTCACATGGGATGGGGTGAGTTGTGGACAGGGCCAGGTGGCTATTGAGAGCAGCATGATGGCATCTTTTATGGCCTGAAAAACATTTGGAAATCTTTGGCTTGTGGCATCTATTTGGGTATGAAGGAAAATTTTCCCTCCAGTCCTATTTGAAGAATTTCTCAACTAATAACCTAGGGAGAGTGCTGAACAAACAATAAACACAGGAAATTTCTCCACCTGCCACTGAAATGCAGCCATTACTGAAGTCGAAGGAGGCAGCTGTTGAACAGTGCACAGACACACTGCGCAAAGGTGGAGGACAGGAAGTGCATGCCATACCCAATAGAAACTGTATGGGGAGTTTATGGAACAGAGTGGAATTTGGCCAGGATACTGGCACTGAGAACTCTTAGTCATATGAAAAGTGCTATGGGATTTTTAATGATTACAAGTGGACCTCCGCTTTTAATCTCATCTGAAAAACTGCATCTCACGCGTTCGTACACGCAGGGGGCATGCTGGCCTGTGATGGAGGTGGGATCCTGGTGCTAGTTCCGCTTCCAAGATCCGTCCATCCAATGATGCCTGGAGAATGGCCTGTCTTCCCTGTGCCATGCTGCTTTGGATCGAACCTACAGTGAAAACTGAAGCTGCTCTGGCATGGTGAGGATGCAGGCCCTAGTTGGCTCAAAAGCCAGCTGGAAACAGAGTGCCCAGACCAGATGGCCTTAGCCCACTGCAGCCATCCTAGAGAAGCAATTGTAGAAAGAGCCAGTATAGGCCATGTAACAATCCTGGAAACAGCCATGGGGGTCACATTGAGACATCCCAGCACTTTCAGGTGGAGCGTGAGCTGTCTGGTGTCTCTGACAAACTCGTCTGTCATGGAGCAAGGACCATTGTACGCGAGATGCAGCAAAAGAGGGGGAATTAAAAGAGAGCGAGAGAGCAATCAATACATTATTTAACAGGAGGAATGCAAATGACGAAAAATTAATGAGGCCTCTTCTCCCCCCCCCTCCTCCTCCCCCTCCCCTCCTTTGCAGTAAGATTGCTGACAAATTCTCTGGAAAATATCAAAACAGCCTCAGGGTGGAACCTGCCAGAATGATGCACCATTATCTATTATTGATGGAAACCTTGACAAGTTCCCTTTAAAAGGAGAGAGAGAGAGAGAAGGTTGGGGGGAGGGGGAATTGCATCTAATCTTTGTTTTAAAGCTGTAGTTGCTCCTTTTCTCTTCCCTGAGGGCAGATTAACTACTGAAGTTGGTGTTTGCTTTTCTTCCACCCTCCCCAAGACCAACACGTAGAACACTTAGACTCAGTCCAAGTGATTTTAAAGGTATTCAGGCTATATTGGTTGGATGCTTTTAAAATTAAAATGTGGGTGTGTCAGGGAGGGGAGGGAACATAAATATGGAGGCAGAATATTTGTTTCTCCCTCCCTTCCCCAAGAAAGGATCTTTCAAGCCTCATTTAAAGATGAAATGGAGCTGAGCTGCAAAGGGTTGGAAGGCGCTTGGGGTCGTGTCTGGGGAAAGCAGGAGGAGGATCTTGGGGGAAAACAGAAGGAAACAGACGATTAAAGCAGCTGAAGCAGTAAACCCTGGAGGAGAGATTGAGGATGGGGCAGAGGAGAGCAAATTCCTGTTACAAAAAGTGACAAGGAAAAAAAAAAATCCAACAAGCCCCTGAAGCATCACAAAACTGCTCCTGAACGGCACGGAGGCAAGAGACCATGGGAGCCAGCACAGAACAACTATCAAACCTGCTGATGAGTGACACGCTGTGAGGATTAATATTTTATAAATGTCATTGGCCTCCTGACAGGCTCCTGTATAATCTCATTCTTTAGTCCCTCACAGCAAACCAGCAAAACCCTCTTAACAAACCAGAAGCAGGTGGAGTGGGTGGTCCCTGCTGTTCCAGTTATTTCTGTCATCTGGAGCCAGAGCCATTCCCTCCATCTCCTCCCCTACCATAAAGACTTGGGAGGAGGGAAGAGCAGCTGCCCCCCCCCCCCACACACACACACCCCCACTGCCTCACCTGTCAGATACTTGCAGTTCGCAGATCCAGAGAATAATGTGTGTGTGATGGTTGATGTGTTTTGGATGTTGGGACAAAGATACTAGAGGGACAGTCTCTCCAGGCTGGACTGCGCATGGAGTGGCCCCCTCTTCTGATTTCAAAGGACTTTTTCCCTTTTCCAGATCTGATACTCATGTACCTCTTATTGGGGAAGATGTGTGCCCCGAGGAAGGCAGCTGGGTCAAGTAGATAGGAGACCAGAGCAGTCAGGAGACCTGGGATCTCATCTGAGTTCTTCCACTAATGTTTGTGATCTTGGGCAAGTCAGTTCATCTCTCTGTCTCAGTTTCCCCAGGTGTAAATGGGAGACAATTATATTTAATTATCTTTGTAAAGAGCTATGAGATCTATGGATGAAGGACACTATATAAGTGCCAAGTGTTGTTGTTGAATGTAGATTTTTATAGGCCCTGAAACATATTCTAAGGATGCAGCCCCATCCATCGAGGACATGGACAGAGTTCACTCCAGGCAGACACTGAAATCAAGTCCATGTTTCTCTTATTATTATTCCCGATGAACTTTAACCGAGCCAGCCTCTCCCTGTTGGACAGGACAGTCTTGGTTGGCTAACATACAAACACAGGAATTACCAATTGACGTTTGTTCTACCTAGTCCCATGTCATATCTCCAACAGTGACCAGCATTAAAGACTTCAAAAAAGGTGTAAAATCCCCGTAATGGACAGTATGGAATAACATGCCGACAGGTGAAGTTTCTTCCTAACCCCAAGCAGTTAGTGTTTGGGTTATGCCCTGAAGGAGGAAGGTTTGTATCATGTTTAATGTAGCCACAGAGGATGTTTGTATTATTAGTGTATAAGTCCATTCCTTTTACAGATCCTACTAATTTCCTGGCCTCGGTGATACCTCATGGCAGTGAGTTCCATAGGTTAAATACACATTCTGTAAAAAGAGCATTTCCTGTTAACAGTTTTAAATGTATTGCCTTCTAATTTAATTGAATGTCTCTTGTTCTGGTATTATGAAAAAGGGTAAATCAACATGCCTGTCTCTGCATCACTCGTTATTTTAAATGTCTCTGTCATGTCCTCATTCTTTATCTCTATCCCATTCCCTTTTAGTCATACCCTAACTAGTCCTAATATTTTTAATCTATCATCATGGATTATTGATCATTTTTGTTGCACTTCTGTAGGCCTTCTCCATTTCTTGGGGTGACCAGAAATGAATCAGTTTCTAATGGCTAGGGTGTAGGTGGTTGGGCCAATAGCATCTGCTGTGCTAGAGTTGAAGGCAGAAGTAGAGACTAGTTACCAAGCTGAGTCAGGAGATGGGTACCAACATCAAGCTGGGCCAGGAGCAAGACAGGGTGAAAAACCAGATCTGTGACAGTAGCAAGCCAAAGTCTACATTGTTGCACAGACAACTCCCTAGGGCAACTTCTTGGTTTAGGTGCTGTGGACCAATTAGGTGACTGCAGAGTTCTGTCACTCTGGTCTCTTTGGGTGGTACTTCCTAAGGTGCATAACCCTCCAATAATTGTTGGGTGCTGGTTTGCCTGTCTCCTGAGTGGTGAGGTGGAGGTGTCACTCATCCTAGACCCTCCAGTCCTTATATGGCTGTTAAAGGTGAAGTATATAATGACATGAAAATATTTTAAGCATTATTTTCTGTGCCTTATATTATCCACCCTAATATTTTGGGGAATTTTTTTGTAACCACCACTGCATATTGCATTGAGGTTTTCATTGAGCTGTCCACAGTTATGCCTAGATTTGTTTTCCTGGATCATTGCAGTTAATTTAGATCCCATCAATGTATAGGAATAATTCAAATGGTTCCTTCCACTGTATTGTGTGTCTACAGTGAATTTTATCTGCCATCATGTTGCCTAGTCACTTATCTTTGTTAGGTCCCCCAGAATTGCTCTGTTTCTCTAGTCTTCATTCATTGAAATAATTTTGTGCTATCCACAAATATTGTCACCTTGCTGTTTGCTCATCTTTCCCAGACCTTTGATAAATAGACTAAACAACATTGGTCCTCAGAACACCTTGCTATGAACTTCCTTCCATGATGAGAATTGAGCATTTATTTGGCCTACTTTGTTCTTCTACCCAGTTTCTAATCCTTGCCAGAGATTTTCCTGTCACCCATCACTCT
This sequence comes from Chrysemys picta bellii, assembly GCF_011386835.1. Lineage (NCBI taxonomy): Eukaryota > Metazoa > Chordata > Testudines > Emydidae > Chrysemys > Chrysemys picta. The sequence continues at coordinate 16,112,104 of NC_088808.1, read as the reverse complement.
TAAGGTATGTCTACACTGCAATCTGAAGTGTACTTGCAGCTTAGGTAGGCATACCTGTGCTAGCTTTAAGCTAAAAATAGCTATGAAAATATGGTGGCATATGCATTAGCGTGGGCTGTACATGGCGGCCCTGGACCCTGGGTATATATTCATAGTGCTAACCCATACCAGAGTCTGATGCCACAGCTTCACTGGTATTTTTAGTTGCACTAGCATAGGTATGTCTATCCGAGCTGCAGTCACATTTCCAGTTCCAGTGTACCTACACCCTTACTTTCTTCAACCGCTTCTTGTTAGGGGCTTTGTCAAAGTTGTGTTGTTTTTTTTTTGGGGGGGGGGGGGGGTAGGTAATTCCAAATAAACTAAGCCAGACCCTGAGTTGGAGTAAATAAATCTATAAAGGCCAATGGATTGATGCCCATTTACACCAGCTGAGGATCAACTTATCTGATTGTACAAAAAGCCTTTTTACAAGTCTCTCGCAAGTCCAAATAAACTGAGCCGGACCCTGAGCTGGTGTAAATGGGCATCGATCCATTGCCCATCATATTTTCTGGTTTTACTTTAGCCATTATTTTGTTGACTCTCAAAGGTTTCCAATAGATTGGAGAGGTACCGTTTCCTTGTTAGTCCCCGTCATATACTCCTCTGGGTGCTTTATTATTCTGCCTTTAGTTATTGTTAGCTAATTTTCCTGACACCAAAGTAAGACTGACTGGTCTATAACTGCCAGAAACACCCCGGGTGCCTCCTTTCAAACTGTTTGACCCTGGCTACCCCCAGCCTTCTGGTAGAGTAACTGGGTTAATGAGAGATTTCTTTTCATCTGTCACAGTCACCAGGAAACCTGGGACTGGTTTTGAAATGGTCATCAGAAACAAACTCTGTGTATTGCTCCTGCTGTCAGCCAGGCACTGCTGGCAGGTTAGAATGGTTAACAGTATGTCTGGAATGAGACACTACTTGGAGTTTAACCCATCCAGGGACTATGCAAGCTGTGTCAAGTTGGAAACTCTCGGTTACGGTGTCAGGGTTTAATTCACCTCCGCTAGTGCCGGAGTGGGAGAACAGGGGGTATTTACCCACCCTGTGGGGGAGGGCAGGTGCTATTTGCATCACTGCCTTCCCACCAGGGGCGAAGCTGGGGCACCATAAGAACTACACTGGGGTAGGCTTCACTGTGGATGCAGAGTCAGCACATCTGGATACTCTGGCTACACCCTCTCCCTAGACAATACTGCCTGACTGTGGGGGATGTTGGCCAGCTGTGAATACCTGGGGAATGGGGATTGTGGGCGCTCAATAATGCTGCTTTGTCTTTGGACTTGCTACTGTTGGGGCCTTGTGCTAGGGTCTGCTCTGGTGGAAGCAGAATGAATGATGGAGAGGAGAATTCAGCCCAATGGGCTTTGGGCTTCCCTCCAATGCCCTGGAGTTTCCTTGTTGGCTCAGGCAAGATGGAGACTCTTGACCTAAATTACAACCCTTCTGCCTGCCCTTTACATTCCCCCCCCCCCCCCCCGAGCCCCTAGTTGCACCCTGTGGCTCCGAAACAGACAAGGGCTGTCTAACAGCCTCTGAAGCCATCCTCAAGTTACAGAGTGATAATGAGCCCCATGAAAATGGAGCTTATTTCTGAAGGGAAATGAAACAATGAAGCCAGGGACAAGGCACTCCAGAGGCAATTTCTAAGGCAGGGGAGAGCCAAACAATCCCCAGGCTTCCAGCTGGACTCAGTGGGGATTCTTCAAATAGATAGAAATAAATTTGAGAACGAAATTAACTTTTTATGGGGCTGAAGGCCACCCCTAGGGCCTCTGCAGGGCAGAGAGAGTAGCCTCTGCAGTCTCCACAGTGCTGGAATTCCCTTGTCCGTCCAGAGCATTGTTTTTGCCTTTCCATTGTCTGTTTGCTAAGGAAGGAAATCTGTGATGACAAATGGACTTTATTGAGAGTTTATCTCCCTGCTGCTAACTTTGAGTAAAAATCTAACATAAATTCCCAGACAGAAACAGGAGGTCAGGTTGAAAAAAGGAAAAACCACACAAAACAACCCATTACTGCTGGCTTGAAGACGAGAAGAAGCGCTCTGGGCTCAGAAATAATGGCTTGATGTTTGTATCATTATCAGGGCTACGTGCCCCACATTTACAATGTTGTCTGAAATGTATGCAAGCTGGAACTTGCACAATGGAATCAGAGTAGGAGACGGCCAGTCCCTTCTTAAGAAACCTGCATGCAGTTTGGAAGGCCCACATCAGGACACACACATTTTAACTGCTCAATGTGCACTTCCTCAGATGATCAGAGTCACTAATTAACCCTCAGCCCCCTGCAAAGTAGGTCACTATTATTACCCCCATTTTACAAAGTGGAAACTGAGGCATCGAGTGGTTCATTTGCCCAAGGGTAATTTTTTTTATTGAATGTGATTATCCTTCATGAAGAAGCGCTGCTCCTCTCTCCTGTCATTGTTCATTCTCTGTGTTGGTGCCACTCACTATTCAGAGAGAGTGCTGCATTTCATAAGCTTCAGACCTTTTCTCTCTTGCTCTCTTCAGGGTTCAGTGCAGCCCAGTTGTCCCCTGCAATAGCCCCTGTTATTCAGTTCTGGCTTCCCCAAGCAGCTCTGCCAGTTTAGCTCATTCCTGCCCTGCAACGCCCCGTGTTATTTCAAACCAGAGCACCCCCATGCTGTCCCCGTCACTCCACGTCTGCGTCTCTGCTGTCAATCATGCCAAACCGTGTGGTGGTTCTGTATTGTGGACGGGTGACATTTTTGGCTTTGGAACAAGCTCTCCCTGCCTGGGATTGGCAGAGAGAGAGAGTGAGAAGAAATCAGAGAGCAGTGCTGTCATGTCTGATAACGTTTCTCTCTGGGTGACCTCTGTTTCCATAACACAGATTTTATTATTTGACTTTGGAATATTGATTTTGATTTCCCATTTTGTTTTGGTTTCACTCCTTTCCTTTCTGCAGAGAGCGCCAAGGTCACCTTCATCTCCTGTCTGCCTTGTAGTGTGGGTGGGGTCGGGGGTGGTATCTCTTGACCATGGACAGTGACCTGGAAGAAAAGCTGGGCTCTCCCTGTGCACATGAATACCAGGGAAACTTGTAATAGAGGTTGATTTTATGTAGATATCAATAGATATAGCTTTGTTGTCAGAAAGTGCTTTGTAATGATCCAAGAAGTTCCTTCCAACTTCCAGACAGAGGCAGCAAGATGGTTTTTCATGGTCTTGGAATTTGCATTCAACTCCACTTCTGGAGAGGAGCAAGAAGCCAGTGTGAGCCAAAAGGAAGGACAAAAACAAGAACAGAGAATGCAACATATGCTATTCACTGTTTGTATGGCTGGGACCTGCCCGAACCATCCTGAGGCTTTTGCCCCCTGGTATGCATATACTCATCCTGTTGGCTACATCACCTCCATTGGACTCACTACAGCAGCAGAACAGGCTTTCTAGTACAAAAGACATGGGGGGGGGGGCATGCACAGTTTGGGCCCTCTCCGATATAAGGCGCCTGCATTTGAGCTTCCAGCTCCTCTAGATCTGTTCATGGCATGGCTGGGCTGGCAGAGTGTTTGCAGAGAAGTGAGGAGGATGAAACGCCTTTTGCAGAAGTGCCACCAAGACATATGGTTTTATACTGGGAAGAGCCAAGCCTGAACATTTCTGTTTCCAGTTTAGTCTGAGCAGTCCAAATCTGCTATTTCTGTGCTGACTTGGATTAGCAGAGAGCTCTTCATCCAGCCCCAGCTGTAGCTCCGTGCGGGGTGTATACCAGCCTCTGATGTGCTGTGATGTACTTGTCACTATATCAACCTCTCACCCTCGGGAATAACCAATAATACACAAAATAACTTGTCTGTCTTCATGGAAGGTGCCTGTGGGACTATAAACTAGAGATGGGCCTGAGCTGCATAGTTCTGATCCAGTTCTGGACCCCAAATTCCTCAGAGTTCCAGGGTGTTTGCATCCAGTTTTTTCATTCAGGCCCATATACTATAAACCAATTCCTGATCAGAACAAAGGATTTGCCATGCAGGTATTGCTCTATCATCCTTGGTGTCCTGCCTCCAGTAGTGGCCAATACTCATGCTTCAGAAGAAGGAAAAGTCCCTCACATAGTGCACCTGGCCAATTGTGCAGTGCTTCATATAGGGCAAATTTCTTCCTGATCCCCTGCAGTGGTCAACCAAGAACCTCAAGCATGAAATTTGGTGGCTCTTAGATTGTCTATTTGCCTAACTCAGGGGTTATTAGTGGAGGCTGGTGACATCTGAAAGTGGGTAGACAAATTCTGTTTATTGTTACTATTTCCTCTGGGTTGTGTCTCTTCCATTGCTTCTTTTTCTGTCCCACTGGGAGGTTTGCATCAACCACTGAAAAACAGGACAAGCACTTGTCACTTTGAAGCAGCCACCTTTGTCAATAGTCCTGTAAAATTATCCAGCCTGTTTTAAAAACCCAGCTAGTGACTGCATTAACGGCCTCTGTGATGCAGAACCTCACAGGTTGGCCATTCGTCTTGGTGTGTGAGACAATGCTAAATGTACTGCCCTTATGATTTCTTTGAGTGACCTTGAGAAAGAGGTGTGTCCCAGCCTCAAGGGATGGACTCCGCAACCATCTGCATCCCAGGAAAAGTGCACTTAGAATTTACAAGTCAAAAGGAGCGGCCAACACTCCACGTTCCCTGGGATCTGAGAACCAAGATGGGCTCAGTCTTTTCACCTTTTCTAATGTCAGCAATAGAGATCCCAGAGCCAGAACCTAGCTGACAGTGCACCAGTCAGAACAGACTCCAGTGAGCTTAGTTGTATCTGTATTGGCCTTTCAAGGCTAGCAGGAATAGACATGTTTTGGTCGGTAAAGTCAGCAGATATGACCTGAAGATGCAGTTAGGAGCTTTATTGAACAAACTGCCACTATATCAATAAGCCACAAGAGGGTGAGCTATTGGCACGTGCCTTGGTTGCATTTTGAGGTATAAAGGACAAAGGCTGACTGCTTTTGACCACAAAGGAAGTGCACCAGCAGCTGACTAAAGCGTCTCTGGCATGCTGAATTGCAGTTAGAATATGGCTCCTTCATGTCCTACTTCACTTCTTAAAAACTTGTTTACACAATGTATCCTTCAACTGTGAAAAGTAGTTCTCAATAAAAGGATAAGAGTAGCAGGGAACCCTTTATAACACCCCTTTCTTATTTGGACTTACCTAAGTGCCAAATGTTTCTAATCTTCTGTAGCTCTCTTTTTTTTAGTAGTCCCTGGATTATTTGGTACTCTCTTCCCTTCTCCTGTCCCCCTGCTTGCCATCTGCTCTTCCTTCAGCAATTTGCAGCCCAAGAGCTACTTTCTATTCACTTTCTTTTACCAAAATTAAGGTAGAATATTGGACAGTTTCACTTTTGCCCTGGGAAATGGGTTAAAAGTGTCAGAAAGCACTACAGATCTCTGCCTTAGGTGTTTGTATGGATCCCCTTGCCATAGCATCTGAAGGCCTCTCAATTTTTCATATATTCCTCCTCCCAACACCCTTCGTAGGTTGGGACGTGCCATTATCCCCATTTCACATGTGAGGAACCTCAGGTGCAGAGAGACTAAGTGACTTGCCCAAAGTCACACAGAAAGTTTGTGGCAGAATAGGGAGTTGGACCCAGTCTCCTGAGACCCAGATGAGTGCCCTAACCACTGGACCCCCCCCCCCAACCAAAAACTGCTACTCCTTATTCAGCACTGTCATGCATATATGCCTGCCTCTTTTCACTCCTCTGTCCCCAGAGGCTGCCTTCATTATCCTTATCTTTCCTGTAGCTTCCCCTTGTCCACCCATTTATCATCATGAGTGCAGGGATTTCGCCTCATTCCTAATGTTAATGAGTCTCAGTTATGCACCAGTGGGAGTCAGAAAAGGTCCAACCAGCCACTCAGATTACGTCTGTAAATGATCAGGTCTTAATTGTTGGGTCCAGTCAAGATGCATTCAGTGGAGGACCTGAGGAAAAGGGGGAGAGATGACTGTTTGCCATAGGGCCACTTCACTGTACTGCATAAGTCAGAGCAACCTCAGAGCTGCTTTAATTGATTCACATTTGTAAAGGCCCCCAAGGGGTTGTCGTGCTTCCCATGGATAGCCAGAGCAGCGTGAGCTCCAGCCATGTCACCTTCTCCCTATATTCTCCCCAACATACACCATGCACTGCATGCATGTGAGTTAGCGGGTAATGTAGGGAATCTCCAGTTGGCCAATTGGGGCAGCCTTCAGGCTTTTTATGCTGCCAGAGTGATGCAGAGCATTCTTCTCAGAGTCAGGACTGGGCCCTGCATGTCCACAGCCAGACTCTTTTCCCTTTGAACAAGAAGGGAGTTGCATTCTCTGTACTCATTGGAATCTTCCCAGTTTAAAGTAGAACTCCCCTCTGAAAAGTAACTGTAAAAATGGAATTGGAGGCCTCCATGTTTACTGGGTTTTCTAATTTGTTTCATTTCTTCCTGCTCTCCAGATTCAACCTTGAAGCTGAGAGGCAAGCTGGATTCTTCCCTGCTCTCACACATCAGCACCAGTAATACAGATTAGGTGGAACAATTTTGCCCTCACCCCTGTGTGACTCTATTCTCTAGTACTATGGGTGTAACTGACCTATCCAGCATTTGCTGTATGCAGTGTAGTTGTAGCCATGTCGGTCCCAAGATATTAGAGAGAAAAGGGCATGAGGTAATATCTTTTATTGGTCCATTTTGCGTAAGGTCGGAAGTTCCTTTCGCAGACCTGAAGAAGAGCTTTATGTGGCTCAAAAGATTCTCTCTTTCACCAACAGAAGTTGGTCCAATAAAAGATATTACCTCACCCACCTTGTCTCTCTACTATTCTGCGTTTGGAATTTAGTTAACAATTGAGTTGAATGTGCACAAGCTAGAATAGATTCCAGTTCCTGCTCCCAGAGCTCTGTTGGATCTGCAGGGCTTAGAGACGGAAAACATCATGCAAACTCAAGTTTGCGCCTCAAAAGTCAGCAAAGATGTCTACACACACACACACACACACACACACACACGATCTGCCATTTTCAGAGTAGAAATGTTAAATCAAAGTCAGTCATTAGACAGTGAAATGCAAGTGGATACTTTGTGGTTCTTCTGCACACAGCAAAGGGGTTAACTGAATGTGGGCTCAGTTCTACTCGCATGCCCAAACAGCCCCGCTGACTTCAATAGGTTGGCATGGGTGTAAGAGCAGAGTTTGGCCCTCTTTGTTTTTGTTCCAGTGTGTCATACTATGCTGCCCTCTAGAGGCATCAACTATATTGATGTCAAAAAGACCCAATATAAAGTCAGTCCTGTCAATTATTAACCCACATCCTGCTGTGCTTACTCAGGGGAAATTCCCCTTGGCTTCATAGTAGATTTGATGGAGTAAGAACTACGGAGCTTGGTCCAGTGTAAGGAAAACAGCACGAAATTCTCCTTTGAGAAGATATATCAATGTGTTTTCTAGAGGCAGTGTGGCCCACAGGAAGGGGGATAAGACTGGGGGTCAGGAGAACTGAGTGCTTAGACCGGTTCTGCCACTGACTTGCTTTGTAACCTTCTGTGAATCACTTAATTGCTCTGTGCCTCTGTCTCTCCTCCCACCCTTTGTTTGTATTGTCTATTGAGATTGTCAGCTGTTCAGAGCAGGGACTGTCTCACACTATGTATTCGTACAGCACCTAGCTCAGTGGGCCCCAGGTTGCAGTTGGGGTCTCTAGGCAAATATCGATAATAATTACACAAAAACTACATTAAAAGAACATTGTTAGGGTTACAAAGTCAAGCCTTTGGAAGTCAGGCAGGGCCAGAGTTAAGGTTGCCTGTGCATTCTTAATCCAACCCTCTTGTCCACATGCATTAAGATACAGTCTTTACTTACATGATCACATGCTACTTTTCCCACAGGGCTAGTGCTCCAGTAGCTGTAGACCCTTCTACCCCTGCCCAACCCCACCTTCACTTTTGTCCCCTTCTGCTCCTGCCCATCCCCCTTTCCTGACTTGTGTCCCTGTTCCACCCTGTGCCTATCCTATACCCTGACTCCTGCATCAGCTCCTGACCCTCCTTGCTTCTATTGGCCCAACCTCCATGGCCCTTGCCCCTTTCCCAACCTTTTTTAGACTCCCTGTCTTTTCCACCTCTCTGCTTCTGCCTCTGTCCCGTCTCTTCTCCCCAGCTCTTGCTCCTAATGCCCCTTCCCTTCACGGCTTCTTCCCCCTCCTGGAGACCCCCTACAGTTCCTCACCTCTCTACAATAGAGTCATTTGGCTTCCTCCTCCTACACACTGCCTGGGTGCCAGCATATGGTGCGTGTGAGAGGGAGACAGCAGGATCCTTGGCCCCATTCCTCAAAGGTATTTAAGCCCCTAACTCAATTTGATTTCAGTGGCAGTTAGGGGTCTAAACAGGATCTGGGCCCTTCTGCCTCAGTTTGCAAAGGGGTTTGAGGCTGGGAGCACAAGATTCCAATGGATTCCATCCCTCTGCCCCTGCACCAAGCTCAGCTACTCAGGGGTTTGGCTCTAAGAAGGAAACTTACTAGGCTCAAAGAAGCAGAGAGGGTTCAGGGCAAAAAGATGTTTTGGGGACTTATTCACATGAAAATATATGTTTTCTTGTTTTATGCTGTTGCTAATTAAAACCTTGTATCACCAGCTCTGTAAAACACAATACAGACAAACTCACTCAAGTGCCACATGCATTTCAGGGTGCTGAGACCATCTGAGACTCTCCAGTTGCTCAAGGCAAACTTTTCAGAGGATGCACTTTTGGAAGGACATAAAAATCTCTCTGTCTAGGCAGATGGAGAGATCTTTCTGGGTAACTGATTGTTTCCAACATTCAACAGAAAAATGTGACCACTTTCCATTATTCTCACTCAGGATTAGAGAAATGAATTAGTTGTCTGCCTAACAAAGGGCATCTACAAAAACATGAGCATGTTACTTGTCCTGGGGAACCTAGTATTCTCACATGGAAAATGGGCATTTATACACACACAAACCCATTTCTGTGCCCCCTTTGTCATGCTTACTCTGATGTTATCAGAGCCTCCTGATCTTTGTGTATGTGTAATATCCTACACACAGAAGAATTTAGTTCTAGTGAACATGGCACATAGTAACCATTCAACTCTGGGTCCCACATGTCTAGTAGAATCCACTCTCTCCTCACAAGGTGTAGATTTTGCTTCTCTGGGTGTCTGATTTGGAAGGTAGTTGTATTATGGATCATTCAGATAAAACAATCCAACGGGGGAGGCTGCTCAGATCAATCCTTAACTTATAAAGTATAAAAAAGTAACCGATAAGCAGATGAACCCACTATAATGGTCTAACATTTTTAGCCAGATCCATGGTTAGTGTAAATTGGCGTACCTTCAATGAAGTCAAAGGAGCTATGCTGATTAACATTAGAGGAGGATTTGGCCTCTTGTCTTTAGTCTTCTTTTCAGCTAATGAAAGTTTTCCATTTCATACTGGTTGGGAAGCTTTGTATCTTGTAAACAGTATTGCTGGGCATGGTACAATGAGATATCGTGCCAGCTAGTGGTAATTGGGCTCTTGGGTGCTTTTACCCACCATATAAGGTCTTTGTATGGATCTGTTTGTTTCCTAATCAAGTTGTGATTACAGCTACTGGTAATTTGTTCTTTGCAGATTCTGCCAGTCCTTTCTCTGTGGCTGACCTGCTCCTGTGGGCCCTCTGGTGAGAGTCCTTGCTTCTGCAGTAATCATGAGAGGCTGGGAACATTGCAGCTACCTAAGTCTGCCTAGGATTGTATTTGACTGTACAATTCCAGTTACTGTACTCTAGTGCTCCTGCTATGACCAATTTGGGCAGCTGTCTTCAGGGAGCCCTCCTCCCCACATTGTCCTTTCCACAGCAGATTAGCAGGTGTTCTAGGGTGACCAGATGTCCCGATTTTATAGGGACAGTCCTGATTTTTGCGTCTTTTTCTTATATAGACTCCTATTGCCCCCCCACCCCGTCCCGATTTTTCACATTTGCTGTCTGGTCTCCCTAAGGTGTTCTCAATACCTTTCAGCAGGCACGAGGAGAGGCAGCATTATTCTAGAATGCAAGACAGAACAGCAGACACAGATGAGTGTGTGACAATTGTCAATTAATACTTTAAACATTAGTACACTGTATGCTCACTAGAGGGCAGCAGTGCTCTTTCTAATTTCTCAGTGCTTTCATATTTCTTGTGCAATTTCCCTTGCTCAGTGGGTCAGATGTAAAGTTAAATGAATCGTTTCAGGAAATGACCTTGAGGGGGTACACTTTATTGTCTATTAACTTTCCTTAGTGGTTGTCATTATAGAGAGACAAGCATGAAGCAGATTCAATTGGAGCGGCTCTGAAGGCCTATGACAGCTGGCAAAGTGTTCCTGAAGGGTGGCTTCCTGTGTGCTTCTCCCAATGAAGAAGAGATCTCCAGAGAGACCAGCCCCAGGTTGTTTTATGAACTGATGCTTAGTCTCTATTACAAGTCTCTGATACATAGATGAATTGAGTCAATACGCTATTCTGGATAGTAGCACAGCATGACACTGGCGTCCGCTCCATGAGCCCTCTGGGACACGCTCCTTATTCTCCTTCCTCTTCCTGAGGGATCCTCACTGCCTCAGACGGCAGCATATTTAAATCCTTGGATTGACCAAATGGAGGGGGGCTCTGGCATTGCCTCAACAAGTGCAAGTCTGAATGGGATCTGTCATCCCCATTTCCTCTCCCCCACCTTCTGCACAGCTTTCTCCTGTGAGTCACATTCCGCCCTGGTATGCACAACACAGACAGTAGCTTGCATTGAAGGCAGTGGGATCTGCACATGTCTATCCAGGGCAGAACAGGTCCTTTTACATCAAAGAGCGTTACTGATACTTAATGAAAAACACCCTATGTAGTAACTGCTCTGTTCCTGTATTACCCAATATCACTCTATCTCTCACCTTACCCTACTCTGAAAAGTGACCATATCAGAATAGCCTCTTCATACTCAATAGGGCTGCTTCCTCTGTGTATTCACTGTCAGATCTGCTTACAGTACTGACTACAATGTGTTCACTATTTCTTATTCCTATAGCCCTGCAGAGTCAATACAGCTCAGCAGGGCTAATGACAAGGTTCCCCCAGCTGGCAGCTGTCCAAGGCTCTTTATGTGGGGAGAATCTTCACCACAGAGAGGAGGCTATAAAAATATAATACATTACAAGATTTGTTAGCCTTCCACCCTGCGCTCTGTAGGGCTGGTGGGAAGGAGTCAGGCCCAGAGAAGCACCCACTGTGATCCAGGGAGAAAGCTGCTAAAGACACAGTTCTCCCCCACCCCTGCCAAACTCTGTGCATGGATCTTGGGGTCATTACTGGGCTCTGTTATTAGTGACCAGTGTAACTGCAGTATAACTTCACTGAAAGCAATAGAGTTGCTCTCTGTTTACACCAATGTAAACAAGGAGAGAATCTGTCCCAATATCATTTCTGATTTTTAAACAAAGAACAAACAACCCCCCCCCCCAAAAAAAACACTCAGGGGTTGAGTCTCCTCACGGAGCAGGCACAGAAGTCTCATTCTGAGCAGTAGCGGGCATGAAACACATATCATCTCCACTGATGTAGATCTTATACAAACACAAAGCTCAGGTGGAGGCTGGCTTTGTTTATGGAACTTACAGCAATTTAAACAAAGTGTAATTGTCACATGGTCAGTTTTTTAAAAAGCAGTAAAGTCAGGGCATGTGCCTCCTATATACTGTACCAAGGTGCATAAAATGTGGAGCCTAAACAACTTGGCTGTGTCCCTTTAAAAAGTGACCAAGGCCTAGAAAAATATCTAGGTACCAAATACCTGAGTTGATATGTGAGTAGGAAGTACCATCTATGGGCTAAAAACACAACAGATTTATTTACTGCTAATACCTGGCGTCATCATCAAGTTGGAGGTGCTTGTGTAATGCGTGTCTCTACCCATGTCTCATAGACAAGTTAATCTTCAAATAGGATCCTATTAATTTCAGTGCAAACTGGTGCCATCCTCCCTTGAACGCAGTGACAGTATCCTGTTACTGCCACTAGAGGACACCAGAGTTTCTCTCCTTCCATGTCAAGATTGTATCCTTAGGGCTTATTGATGTCACTATGGTTCTGGAACAGAAATTAAAATGAGTGCATGCATGACAATATTTGGTAAAGAAATGTCTAGATGCCTTAACACAGCTGAGTGTTATGGCAAGTTAGTTTTCTGTTGATATTGCAGATCCAGTTCTAGCAAAGGGGGTCTTATTGCTCATGAGGAAAAAGAGGCAGATTCTGATCTCATTTGCAGCCGTGTACATTCAGAGAAACTCCATTGACATCCAGGGAAGTTGTTCTGAATTGACACTGGCGTAGCTGAGAGTGCAACATGTGTTAAGGTTTAGGCCTGCGTGACCTGTTATTTGGATGCTCTGTGGTGTTTCCTGGCAGTGCAACTGCCCAATTAAAGCTTAAAATATGCAGGAAGTTGCATAAACTACAGACCTGCTCCCATTGTAGTTAACTGGAATTTTTCCATTGACTTCAATGACAGCAGAATTGAGCCTTACGAGCCTAAGCCTGGAAGATGCAGAGTATCCTCAACTCCCACTGAATCTCTCAGGAACTGAGGGATTCAGCATTTTGCAGGAGGCGTTCAGTGCTTTGCAGGTTTGGAGCAGCTACACCTGCTTTATAGAGCTCCTTATTGTGTCCTTGAGACAATGTGAAGTTCCATTCTTGGGGGAGTAAAAAAATCTGGAGTAACTATCAAAGCCAGTGGAATTACTCTGCATTTACACTGCTGAAACTGAGAGTGGAATTAGCCCATAAGCAATAACATTGGACAGAATGAAGAATAAAACATTTTAAATGGAATGTAAAGAGCACCCCATCCCCCCATTTATTATGTATAAGGCACCGTGTATGGGGCCATGGCTGTTTCTTTTAAAATAAATTACATCTCACTTTTCAGAATATCCTAGATGTCACTGCCCAGCCCCTTAGTGGGTGTAAATCGACCTAGCCCTCATGGTTGGAGAGAAAAGCTGGAAAACGTGAAGCGTGTGCATCCTAAAGGCTCAGAAACCAAGAGGTAACTAAAAAGAACCCAACGTTTGTTTAAAATCTCATGAATTTTGAGGGCCGGCCTCAGGATTTTTGAATGATTGAGATTGGCAATACTGCATACAGCTGTGTTTGGGAGTCTCTACTGGGTTTAATCCCTCCCTGACCCATTGTCAGGGGGTCTCTCCCTGGGGTTAGTGCCTGGCTGTCAAGGGGTCTCTCCCCAGCGGTAATTCCGCGCCCTCCTCCGCCCCCGAGGCCTGGTTCTCAAGGGGTCTCTCCCTGAGGTTAGTGGCCTCTGGATGTCAGAGGGCCTCTTGCTTCAGTTATTGCCTGGTTCTCAAAAGGTCTCTCCTGAGGTTAATGCCCACTGTGCCCAGATGTTGGGTGGGGGGGCTTTCCCCAGGTTAGCATCCCCCTGGTGTCAGGGGTACTCTCTCTGGGTATTAGGGGTGCTCTCCGTGGTGTCAAGGGTTAGTGCCCGCTGGGTATCAGCGGTCTCTCCCCAGGTTAGTGCCCTGCGGGTGTCAGGGGCTTTCCCCAGGCTAATGTCCCTGGGGTATTGGGGGTCTCTTGCCAGGTGTCAGGGGTTCATCCTGGCTTAGTGCCCCCCTACCCCAGCAGCTGTCAGGGGGTCTGTCCCTGGGTATCAGGGGCTCTCCCCTGGTTCATGCCCCCCCAGGTGTCAGGGGGTCTGTCCCTGGGTATCAGGGGCTCACCCCTGGTTCGTGCCCCCCCAGGTGTCAGGGGGTCTGTCCCTGGGTGTCAGGGGCTCACCCCTGGTTAGTGCCCCCCCAGCTGTCAGGGGGGTCTGTCCCTGGGTGTCAGGGACTCAACATTGGTTCGTGCCCCCCCAGGTGTCTGTCAGGGGGTCTGTCCCTGGGTATCAGGGGCTCACCCCTGGTTAGTGCCCCCCCCAGCTGTCAGGGGGGTCTATCCCTGGGTGTCAGGGACTCAACATTGGTTCGTGCCCCCCCAGGTGTCTGTCAGGGGGTCTGTCCCTGGGTATCAGGGGCTCTCCCCGGCGCTGCCGTGCCCCGGGCGGGCGGCAGGGCGCGCTGTGTGAGCGGCTGCTTGGCCGTCTCTTCCCGGCCCGGCGGAGGGCGGGGGGTGGCTGCGCCGCCGCCGCCACCGCGGAGCCTACAGGCCGCCGCCGCAGTGTCTCTGCCGGATCCAGCCCGGCCGGCAGCAGCAGGAGGCGGCGGGTCGGAGCAGGGCGCCCCGGCCGCTCGCTCCTGCTGGGCTGGGCCTGAGCCCTGGGGTCGGAGCGCGGAGCCCGGCCCCGGCCCCCGGCGCGGCCCCGACATGTCCGGCAAGATCGAGAAAGCAGGTGAGCGGGCGGGCGGGCGCGCAGGAAAGGCCGGGGCCGCGGCGGGGGAGGCCGGGCGCTGTTCCCCCTACCCTGAGGCCAGCCGGGCTGCTTCCACCGGGCCCGGACGCTGCTGCTCCCCATCGCCGGCCGGGCTCGGGGGCGCAGAGCCCGCCTGAGGCGGCCCGGGGCCTGCCGGGAAGGGATGGAGGCCGGGCCGGCTGTCCTAGGCTGGGGGGACTCTCCCGTGAGGGGGGACGGGCCCTGGGGGGCAGCGGGGGATGTGGAGCCCGCGGGGAGCAGGACACATGGGGGGACGCGAGTGACTGAGGGGAAGGGAGAGAGAGCGGGGGGGGGGAGGTGCTGGGCTGGGGACCCCCCATCCGAGGGGTCGGGGGTTGCAGTGCGGTGTGGTGGGCTGGGGCTCGTGTTTCTGCGGGCTGGGTTCTCGCAGCCCATGTCGGCAGGGGGAAGAGCTGGCGGTGGGAAGTCTCCTGTCAGGAGTCAGATCTCGGTGCGCTTAGCCCTGCCTGCCCGCTGCCTTCCGTACTCAGGGGACGGAGAGGTTGTCCCAGCGCTACTTCCCTCCCTCGGCGGTTTCCTGGGTTAACTGCCCGGGTCTGCGTCTTGCTTCTATTACCTTTGTGTATTGGATCACTCCGAGTGACTTGTGCCTTTGAAAGCACCCTCCTGGCAAGATATTTACCTTCTCTCTCTCTAGATCTCTTTTCTGTACTGTTGGGATAGGGCTATCCCAGAAAAGGCTACTGAACCTGAATACTATACTCACACACACACACCCTTACTGGTGAGAAGGTCAGGACTATTTCATAAATATCTTATCTATTTCTCTCTCTCTCTGTTGTTTTGCACACCCCAGCACGTTGACAGTCATTTGAATTTAACAGTCTGTAAACCTGTGGCACTGTGAAGTTTGTGGCCTGCACATGATGATTAATTGTAAGTTGCTAAACTTTTCTGTTGTTGGTAATCAGATGAGGAAAGATGAGTCTGTAGGCATATTTCAGAGAGAACTTGCTCACTTTTTCCTATCCTCCTTGCAAAGCTCTGGAGTCAGGCTGGGGTGACTGCAGTACAACGAGCAGTTAGCAAGGTGCTCTTCCTGTTCTAAACCTGGATACATAATTGAAAAATACTTACACATGAATCAGATTGTCTCCGTACTCCTGGAAATCATGTCAGGTTCTCAGTTATCATTTGAGATGGCTGAATGCCCCCTGCTTCTCCATGTAGCGTAAGTGGTATATTTAAAGATTCAATTAGTGTATTGCAAATTAAACAGTGAATTTATTTAGTTTAATTATGCTGCATTTAATTAGCAAGAAAAATCAGAGTTGTGGTTTTCCTTTCAAGGAACAGACAGTTTCCTGTGGGGCAGGTACAGCAGGGGAGTGTGAGGAGTATAGTATTCACGTTCAGTAGCCTTTGGTTAGGCCGTATCTTTTTAGCAAAGGTGCTAACGTTGGTGGCAGTGTTTTTGGTTTTTGATCATTCAGATTCATTTTGTTCTGGCTTCTGAGCTGTCTTGCATCAGAATGCATTTTCCTGTGATATGGTTCTGGAGCGGCCCCAAGGAATAAGTGAATGTAATTGCCTGCTAGCCATCTTTTAAGTACAGTACATAGGGTTGGAGACATGCCTCAGCACTAAGGCTTGGTCTACACTAAACCCCCAAATCGAACTAAGGTACGCAACTTCAGCTACGTGAATAACGTAGCTGAAGTCGACGTACCTTAGTTCGAACTTACCGCCGTCCACACGCGGCAGGCAGGCTCCCCCGTCGACTCTGCGTACTCCTCGCGGCGAGCAGGATTACCGGAGTCGACGGGGAGCACTTCTGAGTTCGATTTATCGCGTCCAGACAAGACGCGATAAATCGAACCCAGAAGTTCGATTGCCTGCCACCGAACCAGCGCGGTAAGTATAGACAAGCCCTAAGTTACTGTCTAACTAGTGTGCATCGCATCATAGGACAAGTGTGATTCCAGAAATACCATATGTTAATCCATGCATGATTTCCCCCATAGCATCACAGCAAAATGCTACACTCTGGGATCCTGCATATACTTTTAAAATGTTTATTAGTATATCATTGTTGTTCATCCCAGATAAACTAGGTAAGATTTGAAAGCGTTAGCATGCATAGATGTGTGGTCAGCTCCAAAGGAATTGGCACCTGCAGTGGTGAATTTTGATTGTGATCTTCATAAATATAGATAGTAACATAGGCAGTAACTGCAGTTGTATAAGCAAGTGATCCCATTTTATTTACTCGTGTGCAGTAAATAACACTGTCAGAATAGTTAATATAACCCAGCAGCAACAAAAGTAAAGAGAAGTACAAAGAAGGAAGATGAATCAGTCTGCAGAGAGGGGCGAGTGCAGTGCTGCTCTCTAAACAATAAACAGAGAGGCCATCCATATTGTATAAAACACAGATGCCAGGCAAGCTATGAGCCTGACTTTTCAGTGTGCTGAGAATCCATTGAAGAGCTTGGAGCATCTTGCAGGATCCTGGCCCTGTGCAAATACTGTAAAATGTACAATTGTGAGGATGCAGTGGGTGAAGCCTTTGTGCAGAAACGTTCAGGAGATTGTCTGTAGCAGACACACATTGTTGTGGCAGTTCGCTCTGTAAGGGAAATTGTCCTTCAACTGTTTGTAGTTCTATTTCTCAAAGGAAAGAATCTTTGATAGAAAATCCACTTCTAAGTCAAACCAGGAGACTTAGGGGCCAGCCACTTCAGTAATATATACTCATGGTACTGAGGGTGAGGAGGGTACGTATTATAATCAGCATAAGTTTAATCACTAGTGTCACCTAATAAACATAGTCTGTGACATTGGAGAGAAATTTTATCCCTATCCTATTGCAAAGTGTACAATAGCAGATTAAAGATGCACTGAAATACAGAACTATATAGCAGGTGCCAAGGGGCTAAAGCCTGCACTTTGTATACATCTTTCACTGTAGACATTCTTATGAGAGTGCCAATATACGGTAGATCCATTTATGTTGCAAATTAAATATGAAGTTGCCAGTGATAAGGAGTGATACTGGATATCTTCAAAGCTGGCTTAGGCTTTGAATGACTTTTTTCTAACTATCCATACTGAGTGGGAGGGAGAGAACATATGTCCAGTCTGGCTGAAAAAAAGAGAGCATATCTTACCTTTTGCAGTATGTGGGGGTCCTGCTTCTGTCTGATATAAGAGGATATTAACTATCCCAAAAACCGTTAAACGATAGCATTTAATAAAAACTAGTAAGACACAATAATAAATAATAGCTGCCATCCTGTTGGCCAAGGAAGAGTGGACAAGGCTCCCTTTGGAGTCTGTCAGTACCACTAGTGAATGAAACAGGGTCACTATAGAACAGTTCAGAGCACTGCTTTGGCGACATGGGGTTCCATGTGGCAATGCGGCGCATGATGATACATTCAATTTATTGGCATTAGATTTTCCACATCCCTTAGGCTCAAGTCAGGTGACTCTTCAATACTTCCTTAAAGCAAATCCTCTATGTTCTCCATTTCAGGTAGGAAATACATATTAGATTATCTTCTCTTCCTTTCTCCAGTTCTGTGTTTGCAGCTTTTAACCTTGACTTTCAGTGAATAGTTACAGTAATTCTCAGGGTTGCCTTAGTTTTTGTTTGTATGAAGTCTGTTTCCAGTATCCCAGATATAACACCACCATTCCAGACCTGTGCCACTTCACCCCATTGATCTAGTCAATGTTGCAATTTTGAGCTAAAATCCAGAATGGGGTTGCTGTGAAAGAGCAGAGAAAGCTGCAGACTTTGCTTGATTTGTTTATTACCAGGGATGAATTCATGAATTTACTTATCTGGTGGATCACAGACTCCAGGGAGCTGAATTATCCTGCATCCTTCAAATCTATGGGAAAAGAGAGAGCAATAAAATGCAATCAAACCTTGGCCTAGAAATCAAAAATTCCCCTGTGAACAGGGTCCATTTGATAGTCTCTTAGAAAACATGGATTTCAGTAGATTGAATGAAACTTTATGCCAGGTTGCTGTTATCTTCCATGCATACTTACATTCTTAACCTTAACAGTGTTTAGGAAGCTCTTTAACACCTCTATACATTTGTCTTTTCAGAAGCAGGTTGTTGGGGTATAGGTACAAGTTGCTTTGTGGCGATTGTGTTATCTGGTGGGCATGAAAATTTTTGCTCAGCTCAGTGGCCGACTGCAGGTATTTTTTTTCACAGCAGACGAAGGCATCAAACATCGTTGTCTTCAGCTCTTTCTTATATGTTTAAGTAGTTCAGTAAAGTTGTAAAATCTCCTGCTTTTTAAGCTGTCAGCATAAACTTCTACAGGAAATCCCAAGATAACTTTTCTTATGGGAAATAGTTAAATAAAAAGACACAACACAATGCAACTGGCAAGAATTTATACGTCCTGATGGGAACTTTATTGTTCAGCCAGAGTCTTTCACGTTGACTTATGCCGTGTTGAATTGTGCATATTTGAATGGTGGAGTATTGAGATGAAATTTCTCAGTACATTAGTTTTTGCCTGTTGGATCATTTGAAAAGTAAATTCATAACTATCAAGGACTCTTCTACCTTTCATCACCTCTTCATCATTTGCTCAATCTGGAAATTATCCCATGTTGACTCCTTATTTTCATATCAATATAGTCTTCCACAGTCCCTTCCACATTGGACTGAATTGTATTTAGGCAGATTTACTGGGCAGATGTGTCTCTCTGTTTCCACCACTGTACCAAGTTCTTAGATATGAAGGAAGACTTTCAAGTTAATTAGAAGTTCTGCATTTGACCAACATAATGCCCCTTTTCCAGCTTAGTGCCTTTCAAACAAAGTAATAATCTTCTGGTGAAATGTCTTGACCTGGAAACTGGAGATTAAACTCTCTCCACTGCCTGCATCCTTGTATGGACTCAGTTCATCGTCAGGAAGGCTGATCAGTTGGTATCTTTCAGTACTCACACTTTCAGCATCTCCTGCATTCTTCATTGAATTCCATTCCCATGTTGTCATCATACAGACATTTTACTGAAAATTAAGTTTGTGTTAAAAAGTCTTGCCTAGTTGTGTGTAGAGTCAGGATGTAGAGATACAAGGCAAAGATCATGACTTGACACTTCCCAGAGAGCTTGGTACAAAGAGTGTTTCACATTTTTAAAAGATGTTGGGTGTAAGCTTGATGGGTTTTGAAAACAGCTTGGCTTCAAAACCACACTGTTAAAAAATGTAGCCTGCGGGCTCACAGGAGCAAGGTTGAGATGCTCATAATGGTTATAAGAAAGGAGTGGGTGGGGGAAAAAGACAGCTGAAGTCCAGTGGAATGCAAGGCAGCTGGATTGTGACTTAGTCAACTAAAAAATTGAAACTGGAAACAATGGCTAAATTTATTTTCTGGGTGTGGGCAGTCATTTTGTGTTCTCTAACAAAGTGAGACTGAATTTCAGTGAATCCAAAAATATCTTTTGGTGTAATCCCACAGGTGCCTGCAGGAGCTCTCACTGGCTCTTGTTCACCTCCTCCTGGCAAGTAGAGAGAATATGGAAAGTTTACTTTTGATCAAGAACACGGCACAAATCTGTCTCATCTAGGCCCACAGCTTCATTTGCAAAAACATGCCCCATTTATAATAGGCCTGTAATTTATCAGCACCAGCTTGAGTTGTCACAATCTATTGCATGAGTGAAAGAAGACATTTGCTCCGGTGCTATGGATTCAAGGTGTGGCTATGCTATAGGTTTCCTTGGGGCTTCAGTTTTGCATTTAAAAGCTTTGAGTTGCAGTTGATACTTCCACCAGTACACCAATGACTACTCTGTCTATTGCATTAGTAGGTGCGTCTCATGCTATTTCCAGTGGTACTGGATCATCTTTGTATATGGAAGTTAGGAAAGCCCCAAAAGACGGAGAGGAAGAGAGAACTTGCCCTGTGTATCATCTCTTTAATGTGTAACATTTGCTTCTGAGCTGAGAATCTGTATACAAAGTGGCAAAATGAGTTTTTACAGTTGTTATAAACGGCTAAAAATGAGGGCTTACGGAGACTCTCACAGCATCTTACCTGCAGCTGAGCTAATGGTGGTTTTGTAAAGCAGAGGTCAGTGTAAAACCTGATCCATTTCTGAAATTTGTTTTAAAGGAGCTCTTGATTCCTAGCCCGGGAAATGTATTTGTGTTTTATTACCTGGCAGTAGGAATGGCATCCAGTGGCTGATCAGACTGAATCCAAAGCTCTCATTGCCTATTCATGTTCCAGCGGATTCATCGATGTTCCCCTCGACTGCTATTGAAAGGTGGCAGACGGAACTAATTAAAACATCCTTGTACAGCAATGAAGGTGAAATGATGGAACACATCACTGTTGTTCTGTGCCAGATAAAACACCAGAAACCATGCAGTTTCCATGTATATGAGAAGCTAATAAATTACATGTGATAGCCACAGGCAAGGTGACTTAATAGCCTTCATTCTCCCCCCCCCGTTGACTATCTTACATAGTTAGGATAAATTCAGAGGCCCTAATTTGTTCCATTTCCCCCTAGCCAATTACCCATAGGGTTTTTTTCAGAAGCTAATGCTCAAGGGTTTCAGCGGTAGTAGAGGCAGTGCCAATTTGCAAAGAAGTTAAATCCCATTGACCTCTTATATGCACTGTTGCCTAGTACTGAAAGGAATCTTTTCATTTAAATAGCCAGTGTACATCTATGCCGACTTTGCATTAACTACAAAAAACCTCTACAGACATGCAAGCAAAGGGATTTCTCAGCTTCTGAAACATCTGCAGCAACTGGTTTTCCTACTGAAAGTAGTTTAGTTCGTAATTCGATACTTTTATATTATCCTTTACCTTTTGAACATTGGCAACTTTTGATTGTTTTATATCTGTCCTGTGAAATTCAGACTCTAAGGCCTTGTTTAGGCTACGTCTACACTACCAGCCTGAATCGGCGGGTAGAAATTGATCTCTCAGGGATCGAATTATCGCATCTCGTAAGGACATGACATTCGATCCCTGAATTGACGCTTGTACTCCACCAGGGGAGGTAGGAGTAAGCGCCGTCGACGGGGGAGCCGCGAAGGTCGATTTGCCGCCGTCCTCACAGCGGGGTAAGTTGGCTCCAATACATTGAATTCAGCTACGCTATTTGCGTAGCTGAATTTGCGTATCTTTAATTGACCCCTCCCCCCCCTCCCCGTAGCGAGGTCATAGCCTTACACACAAAAGTTGCACCGCTTTAACTGTACTGATATAGTTGGACTGGTACAACCCCCCCAAGTGTGGACGTAGTTATACCAATGTAAAGGTACTTCTATTGGTATAACTTATTCCTAGGCAGGAAGGGGAATAAGCTATAGTGGGATAAAGCACCTTTATACCAGTATAATTGCATCCATGTTGTTGTTGTTACTTGTATTACTGTAGCCCCAAGAGTCCTAGTCATGGACCAGAACCCTACTGTGCTGGCGCTGTATTGATATAACTGTTTCTGTACAAAATTGCATCCCTGACAGAAATAGTTACACCAGGAGTAAAAACTGTGCATAGACCAGTCCTAAGCTTTTCAAGACAGGGACTGTGGTCTCCTACCTTGTGTTTACACGGTGGCTAGCACAATAGGCTGCAGTTCTGATTGGGACGCTGGGCAATAATGTAATACCACAATAGTGTAATCCCACCTAGTGCTTTAGGACACCCTCCTCCCTTTTGCCTGTGATTAGATTTTTCTGAGGACTCTTTCTTAGCTTCTGGTTGGTTAAATCAGGCCAGCTGTTCTAGTGTCAGCAGTGAGTTTTCAGGCTCAAATCTGGTTGGTCTGTTCAGCTCAGGTTGCTCTATTTACATCAGTAAACAATACCATGATTCAGCCATCGCAACAATTGTAGTTTGTGTGACATAGTAACAGTATTTGACAGTCATCCAAAAATGGTGGCATTGACACTCCCCACCAGTGTCTGTGTAGCTGAGACTCTAAGGTGAGTAGCCAGCTATGTAGATAATGTTTTCACCCCTCAGCTCATAGAGAGCCATATTACACAGAGTCTGGTCTTCCAGACCAGTTCCAGCAGAGCCTACTTCTGATAAAAAGACACACACCATTTATACAGCTTTCCATATTGGATATGATGGTCCTTCATTTTCCTCTCTGTTCTGTTTCAAATATTGACTGTAACTATTGATGCTTCACTATTTTTTGAACTTCACCTCAGACAATGAAAATAATAGACTAATCAGCTTCTAGTCACACTCTCACTTTCTAGTTTCTGTATATTAGCAGGATCTTTCAACATTTGGGTTGGAAATATTGTAGGAGAATGTTATTTCCTTTTAAAAAAATGAACAGCTTCCATTGCAGACAAAATAAATGTCAAAAACCTGATGGAAATGTTTCTGTTCATGCTAGTTTGTGTAAAATCTTGATTTTATAGAACCTAATTTGGGGGCATAAATTGCCCTGACTGTTCCATTAATTTGAATTTTCTTTCAGTCTGGTGCTGTGATAGTGAATCTGGTCAGAACTGCTGGGATGAATCGAGTATACATTCTGTCAGGAGTTCATGTATCTTTATTTACATCTAAATATAAGTTTTCTGTGTCAGCTGTTATAGG
Source organism: Chrysemys picta bellii (assembly GCF_011386835.1). Classification (NCBI taxonomy): domain Eukaryota; kingdom Metazoa; phylum Chordata; order Testudines; family Emydidae; genus Chrysemys; species Chrysemys picta. The sequence goes on along the minus strand of NC_088808.1, from coordinate 16,089,024 downwards.
TAAAATGGGATTTTCACAGGTTGGAGCATGCTGCCCCAGGAACATTCTCCAACACTGCTATACAAACTGCCACTTTACTACTGCCTGGCAACTTTACTCCTGAAATACCAGTGCTGCAGTCTGTACTCTTAAAGATATTTTTGAACACTATGTGTAGTTTGTGCCTATAGAAAAATGCTTCTACACAAGATTTCATTTACTTGAGACAGCAGTACTGTCCTCACACAGCACATAGAGCAGCTGAATTCCAGTTCCTTTATATTGTATTGTAGTTCACGCATACAGCCCCTCATTGTTAACATTATCCCTTGATGTTAAATCCATTCATGGTTGTTGCCACTGCTACCACTGTTCTTTGCTGGACCTTGGGAGGTAGTGTTTCCAGGCAGAAGTGGATGGGGACAGGGAAGTGTAACGGATGTAACAGGGAAGTGTAACAGATGTTCAGGAAAGGGAGCATTAATAGTCTGTATCTGAACATTCATTGACTCTAATATCATGGGAACTCTGACATACAATATGTGTGTGAGAATCAGTTTTACATTGTCACTTCATGTTATGTCAAATCTAGCAAAGTGACTTCAAGTATTATGGTATCTGACCTATAAGTAGCTAAACTGTCAGAATTGTCTCTGTCCTGGGCAGCTTCCTACTTGCATGCTTCTTTCACCTTTTTATTTCCCCTTAACTACCAAGGAGCATGGTCAGTTCGTTGTGAGTGAGCTGGCAGAGGAGAGGGCACGGTGCAGGGGTTTCGACTCATATTCTAGCAATCCAACATTTTCCAGCATCTTGCTTCATTTTCCCAGGAATAGGATCTATGCTCATGCACGTTAGGGCTTTCCCAATGCTCTGAGACTGTCATACATAATGTGATTCAGGTCAGGGCTCCGGTAGTGCTGCAGGTGCCACTGATGAAACACTAGTGCATTATTATGTTTAGGGAGAAATACTAAGGGCCTGTCTTCTCTACAAAGTACTCCCGTGAAAGGAGACCATGTTACAATATGATTGTACCCCAACATGGGAAAGCGCATTCCATTTTGTATTGTAGATACTTTAGATACTCCTCATGTCTCCAGATAGAAATGGAACTCAAGTCCTGCAGTGAGTGGATTTAATACTCCTGGGGAATTCTGTACCTAAAAATTCTGCAAACTTCTGCATGTTTTCTTTGCCAAAATAACACAATATAATTATCCTATTTCAATTATTTTGGTAATTTATTTCAAAATACCGGTCAGCAAGTGTGTCAACAATACAGACAAGAACAACAAAAGATTAAAGAGTTAAAGAAACCCCTACAACAACCCAGTTCCAGTTGGGGGATGCTGGAGAGGGCTGCATGGGGCCCCCAGAACCCAGATTCCTGCACTCCCTTCCCCTCAGAGCCCATTGTCATGGCACCCCCGGGCCCAGACACCTGCACCCTCCAGAACCCAGCCACAGGGCACCCCCTCGACCCAGACATCTGCAGCCCCCTCCCCCCAGAGCCAGCACTGGGATACCCCCAGAACCCAGACACCCGCACCCCTCTCCTCCAGAGCCCAGCCATGGGCACCCTCAGAGCCTGGGCACCCACACTCTCCCCTTCCCCCCCCCAGGAGCCCAGCTGTGAGGCAGTCCCCAGCCTGGACACCCAGAGCCAGCTGCCTCCGCCCAGCTTCTTTACTGTCCCTTTGGGGGATGTGGTGCTGTGCGGTCCTGCCCTTCCTCACCCTTTGCCAGAGCTGGGTCCCTTGTGCCCTCTCCCATCCTCAAGCTGGGCAGCCAGAGAGTGAGGAGCCGCCATCCCTGGTGGGCTGGGCACTCTCCTCGTTGTGAGCTGGGCTCTGCAGAGTCTAGTGGCGGCCAGCAGCTCTGCAGCCCCAATTCTGCAGGGGGAACATGGAATTTTGCGCAAATTCTGCCTTGCATAGTGGTGCAGAATTCCCCCAGGAGAAACTTAAAAATCAAAGGTTAGTATCAAACAATATATAAGGGATTCGAATTTCTCCACAGTGGAGAGATTTTAAACTTATTTCGTACGTGTATGCAGGGGGTTAAATTTGTATCTTGAGTTTTTGTCATGTGAATGTATTTCTGAAACATGCATAACACACGTAGCTTTAAAGTTAGTGACTGAATGCTGCAGTCTTGAATGTTTGCGAAAGTAGAGTGTATCATTATAGAATTTGACCAACGCACTTAATGTGTGGTTTTACGGCTGTTAACCTCTAGTTTGCAGACAATATCATCTTATTTACTCATCAGCCTGATTCTTAATACTGCCTTTACATTGTGTGGCGTATGTGGTTTTATCCTCCAATCTTTTGGGACTGTTTTCTGATGCATCTTCTAATCTACCAAACCACCCAGTCCCTGCTGTACAAGTGGTGTTAAAATAGCCTGAGGAATGTACTCCATATTTAGAAAGTTTCCTGAACATAAATGTCATGCAATAAAGGGCTTAGGGCAAGATCAATATTTTAGCTCTGGTTTTATAGTGCATTTCTACCAAGTCCAGATGATAGTGTTCTGTGAATCCTTTCAGTGTTCTTAAATGTGGACTTTGGCTAGTAGCACAGGGGTTCTCAAACTGGGGGTTGGGACCCCTTAGGGGGTCACGAGGTTATTACATGGGGGGTCGCGAGCTGTCAGCCTCCACCCCAAACCCTGCTTTGCAGACAGCATTTATAATGGTGTTAAATATATAAAAGTGTTTTTAATTTATATGGGGGGGGTCGCACTCAGAGGCTTGCTATATGAAAGGGGTCACCTGTACAAAAGTTTGAGAACCACTGTAGTAGCACAATACTATTTGAAACACAAAAGTCTGCCGAAGTGATGGCTGTGCCTTTTTATTGGAGTTACACCTACATTAGCCAAAGTTTGTCATTTGGGGGACTTTGTGGACTTAACAGAGCTACTGTGCAGATAAATGGAATGGATTATGGAGTATGTGGTGGGACATGATGCAGACAGCTTCCTCTACATCTTCATGTAGTTTGCACACTTTGGTTTTGATCCCTGGAAGGGCTGAGTTCTCACAGGTTCCATGGATTTCATTGTGCCAGACTGTTTACACGTAAAGATCCCCCTCCTCTTCCCCTCCCCCCCATGTTTTATCAGTCTTAAGTTTTCAGTTTCCTGAAAAAAATGCATTGATGATGCCTAGGGAAACTGAAGAACCCTTATAAAGTATTTTAAAGGAATTTAAGAAACATTTCAAGAAGCACTGTTTAAAATGGATTATCTATCAGAATGTTTTTTTTTTATTAGTCAATTTCAAAATATTCAAGCTGACAGTGCCCCTTTAAAGAACCACTGACTCCTTGTGGGAAACTTTCGTCCTGTGTGTTCAGAGAGAAGCCTGCTTATATGTAATATGTTTCAAATATTTTCCTCCTATGTTTTTGTTTGTGAAGGCCTGGACTACACACACAGCTGCACCAGTTTAACTAAAGGTGTGATTTTTATACTAGTTAAAGTGGTGCAGCTTTGTGTGGACACTCTTAAATCGGGTTAAACCTGGTTTATATCAGTTTACCTTGCATTGGTCAATTCACAGGTGTGAAATAACCCCAGTCATAACCAGTTTTAAACAAATATGAGAATGTCCACACGGGGTTGCACTGCTTTAACTTAAATTGTTTTTTAAACTGGTGCAATTTCTGCATATAGACAAGCCCTAGGAAGATTTGGGTGGATATAGGTTCTTTGTTACTTGGAAGCTCATCAGCTCCTCCTTATTCCCCAGGTAAAGTCATTCCTGTGTGGGCACACTTACATCAGTTTCAAATTGGTTCTATTGATTTAGCTTGTGCCTGTAAATTTACTGACACAAGGTGAACTGATGTAAACCAGGTTTAAATTGATTCAACAGGGTCCATGGACAAAATTGCACCATTTTAACTAAATGGGTGTAAAATCCCACCTTTAGGCTATGGCTACACTACAGAGCCTATAGCAGTTCAACTGCGCCGCTATACCACTGCTAGTGCACAATTTTTAATCTAAGCCAATGGGAGAAGCTCTCCCACTGGCAAGCGCTGTCCAAATTGGTGCTTAGATGGGTGTAACTTACATTGCTCGGGGGGTGGCGTATTCACATCCCTGGGTGACATAAATTATTGACCTAAACTGTAATGTGTACATAGCCTTAGTTAGACTGGTGCAACTTTGTGTGTAGACCCAGTCTGAAATATCCTTTTTTATATCTATGTATAAATATGCAAGGTCTTCAGTCTAAAAATTCCCAGAGCCTGTCAGATTCCTAGAGTTGTTGGAATTTTTCCCTGAGGGGACGGGTCATCAAATGCTCCTACAGCAGCAAAATTCCACACTTGACCCAACTGTCCAACAGATGGGCCACTAGCAGAAACATTTTCCAAGTGATTGGATCACATTTGAGATTCTTTGGAAACTTTCCAGTAACTTTTGTTTAGAAATTTCATGGAATCCAAAATAAATAAAACAAACTAACAGAAACGTAAGTTAAGAAACAGTAGCTTACTGAGATTATGAGTTTAATAATATTTACAAGGAGTGAGATGGAAAATGTCAATAATAACAAAGAGCAATTGAGGGCTGATGTACCTTTGAGCTATTGGGCCAAATCTTGCAGTTCTTGCTCAGGCAAAATGCCCATTAAGATCAATGGGTGCTTTGCCCTCTAAGGCTTGTAGGATTTGGCCGATTATGTTTTCTTCTGACTTAAATTGGTTGAATAAGACCTCTGTTTCTCTGGGTATTTAGCTGTACAGCTACAACACTTTTTTTCCTATGTTGAAACATTTTCAAACCGATTGGCCAGGAAGGCAGTCTGAAATGAGGATTCAACATTGTTTCAATGAAACTGGGTTAAGTGGGGCTCAGATACTATATTGATTGGCCCAGTATAAGAACCTGAATAGAGTACGTGGAGGTGGGGAAGCTTTTGAGCTGTGTAACTTGAGGGTTTAGTCTTCATTAGTCACCTATTTCTGTCCTTGGTGTCCTGTGGGTTGTAGGTGTAGTTGTAGATTTTAATGATTCCTTGGGGCTATGGTTTCTTACTAACATAGTAATAATTAGTTTAGTGTGAACAAGTTGATTTAACAAACCACTTGCTACACACGTCAGGCTAAACCGGAACTGGTCAGGACATTCCTCTATTTTTGCCCCTCACAGTTTGGCTTGCATTATATTTCTTTTGGCACAAAGAAAAACACTATGCTGCTTGAGTGTGGCGGCCAGTGTAAGTGTTGTTACCGGACTCTCTAGGGGAGAAAAAAGAGTGGAGAAGACCAAAAAGAACCCCAAACAAAACTGTGTTATATGCAAATTGCTAGAGAGAGAGCTAAAGAAAAACCTATGGGCAGCAAAGCGTTCGCTTAATGTCAGTGTGGTTAGTATTTACACAAACTGTCATCTCCCTTGTGCTGTTCAGACTAAGGAGAAACAAAACATCCCCCTCCATCAGCAAGGGATGACTCAACACCAGACTGAAAGGTGACTATATCACTGGCAAATAGTGCGTGTGTGTCATCTGTCTCATCCATGTCCTCTAAGACAGTAGTTCTCAACCAGGGGTCTGGGGCCCCCTAGGGGGCCTTGAGCGGGTTTCAGAGGAGCCTCCAAGCTGGGTCAGTATTAGACTGACTCTCTGGGACCCAGGGCAGAAAGACGAAGCCCTACTGCATGGGACTGAAGCCCAGGTCCATGAGCATTGCCACCTGGGGCTGAAGCCTGAACAAGTTCATGGGGGCCCCTGTGGCGTGGGGGCCCAGGCAGTTGTCCTGCTTGCTAGCCCCTAATGCTGGTCCTAGCTTTTATATGCAGAAAGCCAGTTATTGTGGCATAGGTGGGCCATGAAGTTTCATGCTGGGAGGAAGGGGGGGGGGGGCTCAGAAAGAAAAAGTTTGAGAACCTCTGCTCTAAGAAATTGAGGCACTTAAAATATAGAGCTGGAGTACCTTGGAAAAGCCTGCCAGGCCAATGCTCTCTTAACAGTTCTTTAAGAAGGGAGCTTGTTTAAAATCTGCAGTAAAATATACAAGAAAAAAAATAAGCATTTAGGTGAATGTTTTTTCTTCTAAACTTGGACTCAGGTAAAACCAATTATACACATTCTGTATGTATATATTGGCAGCTCTTTCACTTACATTTTGTCCTGATCTACATCCTTGTTCACCAGACCTCAACTCTTATGTGACTATTTCATAGTAATACTTACTACCTCCTTGGAGACAGCAGATGTACAATGAGTGATATGTATATACAAGTTTCTCTAAGTTTTCATTTGGCTGGAAGCCTGGGAAATGCCAGGATGTTAAGGATTAAAACTCATCATTCTGACCAAAGACTGGTCTGGTATAACTTGCATCCTTGGCATAAGCCGTCTAGATCTTAGTGGCTCTTTACTAGATTAGCCACACAAGAAAAATAGATTTACCTGACAGTTCTCCAGCATTACCACCTCCTTGCCCATGTTCACAGTAGTGACCTGAATATATATTTGATACTTCTTTCTGTTCTGTTTTGAAGGTTCAAGAGAATTGTTTCTGACAGTTGAGCAAATTAGCTTATCTATAAACCTTGAGGTTCTCTGGGTACAGAGGTGCATAATAGTAATAAAAGCTATGTTGACTGCTGGTACGGTGGTTTTAATACTGCTTGAGTTGTCTGAGTATTTATGGCCATTATAAATGATATGATCCAAGATTACTAATGTTTGGTCACCCAGACAGTCAGAATTCCACTATTGAGCTTAAAAAAATTTCCTGCATCAAATGAAACTGTGTTCTAGGAGAAACTAGCGTCTGTGCCCAAATCTTGTTAATATTGCTGCTGAAAAACAGTAATTACATCAGAATTTCTACAAGGATGTTGCAGAGTCTGGTGCCCATGGAGAATAACGGCAAAATGAGATTCACCCCTGGGCTACCAGCATTCCAGTGTGTAGAGCTAACAAACTTGACCTTTATTTACTTTTATTTGCTTTTTTCATTGAATACTTCTCAAATTAGGTATGTGATGTCTGAAAGCTTTTGACAGCCTAATCTGCCAAGTTTCAGCCACCACTATAATCATGTGAAGCTGTGATGGAAATGCTAGTGCTCCCTGGTATAAATGTCATGGATTTGTTTTCTGCGTTAAACTGGAAGAGCTGTTTTGTGTTGGTGCTGCACAGGAAGATCTTTGTTTTGAGGTGAGGACAAAGTGTTAAACTCCTGTTTCACCTCTTTCCCTCCAACCCTCTTAGGTCTGGTCTATACTACCCGCCTGAATCGGCGGGTAGAAATCGACCTCTCGGGGATCGATTTATCGCGTCCCGTTGGGACGCGACAATCGATCCCCGAATCGGCGCTCTAACTCCACCAACGGAGGTGGTAGTAAGCGCCGCCGACAAAAAGCGGCAGAAGTCGATTTTGCCGCCGTCCTCACAACGGGGTAAGTCGGCTGCAATACGTCGAATTCAGCTACGCTATTCACGTAGCTGAATTTGCGTATCTTAAATCGACTCCCCCCTGTAGTGTAGATGTAGCCTTAGTGACCTAAATTCCTGGGGATTGATGTAGCTGCAGTTGCAGTTTGTTAGCTGGTGCTGCTGTGAAGAAGAGCCTTTGACTGCAGCCAGGTTTTCATTACTATCAGTACTACAATACTGTCAGACTAAAACAAATTAAACCCGATAGAAAAGTTTCTGCTTTCTTTTTAAATGTACACAGTGCGGTTTCTTGTGCTCCCTCCCCCACAGTCTCACTATTTCATGCCCTCTGGCAGGGTGTTTGTGACTGTACTATTGACTGGGACAAGTTGTTAGAGAAGACAAGGTGCCACTTTGCTGGCTAGGGAAAGAGAAGACTAACCCACCTGCCTTGTCTCTCTGTCTGTCAAGACTAATGCTTAGACTCTCCTAAAAAACCCAGAAGGAACTTAAAAGACCTGTGCTTCCGAACGGGTTTAACCCGATAGAGTTTGAATTTCACCCTGTTGGGATCTTGCCAGCTGAAGAATCTCCGGAAAATCAACCCATGTGATCAATGAAAAAGTGAGCCAGAGCTTCCAAGAGTTTGCTTGGCAGAGGAAAGACAATTGAGGTTTTTAATATTTTTGTCATTTTTACATAGTCCTTGACACTGAAAATAAGACAGATCAGTTTGGAAGCATCACATCTGTTTACTGAAGCAAGTCACAGGCTTGCAGTAATTGTCTTGGCTCTTGGACCAAACGGGGGCGGCAGTTTGTCTGCCTGGATATTTTTTTAAAGTGATAATTACAAATGGAGTGCACGTCTCATTCTGAAATCCCTACAGAGAGGGGATGTCTGCTCTGCGAGATGGGAATGTTAATGATTTACATGTTTGTACACAGCGTGGGTGAGTGAATGAAACTAATACCTTTCATAGCAAATGAGAGGATTACAGACAACAAAATGCTTTCCTAGATGAGGCAGTGTTGTGGCGGAAAAATGAGATGCAATAGGTAGGAGGGGAAAGACTTGCAATGGTTAGAAATTTGATTCACTTGACCACACATTTCACGCTTCTCTGTGACAGATACATTTGTAGAATTGTAGTCACAATTGTGACCAAGCATTTTTGTTTAAGAGAAATGAAAACCACATTCTAGATGTGTATTTTGTGGGAAATATTGGCATCTAGTCTTTCTTTCTCTCATACTTTCTGGGCTTTATCCATCTTGCTTTGTATGATCATGGTGTGAAAAATGATCAGCATAGTAATTTGTGAGGCATTCCCCCCCCCCCCCCCTTTGACTGGATATTAAGGAAATGTGCACTGCACAAACCCTAATGTAGACATGCTGCATTTAGCATAAAGCAGGACTTACATGGGTGACGCTTAATTTGGCAGCTTACGAGTGTCAGGGCTTGTCTACATTACCTGCTTGATTGACGGGCAGCGATCGATCCAGCGAGGGTCGATTTATGGCGTCTAGACTAGATGCCATAAATCGACCGCCGAGTGCTCTCCCGTTGACTCTGGTACTCCACCAGGGCAGGAGGCGCAGGCAGAGTCGACGGGAGAGTGTCAGCCGTCGACTTACCGCAGTGAAGACACCGCAGTAAGTAGATTAAGTACGTCGACTTCAGCTACGTTATTCACATAGTGGAAATTGCGTGACTAAGATCGATTTCCCCCTCTCTCCCCAGTGTAGACCAGGCCTAAGTGGCATTGGTGTAAACCCTGCCTCATGTGAGTGCAGCTTCTCTATGTCGAGTGTTTGGTGTGCTCACTGTGTGGAAAAAGGCAAGGACACATGGTATGGGTTTTAACCAGGCCACATCTCTATTAGTCAAATTATATCCAAGGTTCTCCTCCAGGGAACAGCCAAGTGCAGTCGCTCAAGTGATCCTTTGCAAATTCTTGGGGGGTCCCACCGCAGCAGGAGCCAGTCATTACACTAGGAAAGTCTCTGGGCCCCTCCATTTGTCCGCTAGCATCCCTCTTCTTTTTGAGGACCTCTGGTTTGCATTTATCCCAGGGGGTTACAAACGATGCCCCAATCTCGCAAGGAGATGCCCTTGGGATGCCACTTAATTACCTTTTTGGTTTTGGAGCCTAAATCAGCAAGTTCTTGCACTGGGCACCTGCCACAAGGTGGTGCCAGTATCAGCTTAGTGCTTCCACCTTACTCCACATGGGCTACTTAGGAGTTCAGCCAACCCAATACCAAGATCCTCCATGTACAGATCAGCACCTATATCAGACAGGTGCCTCATGCCAGTGCAACTTGTCTACTTTAGGTATTTGTAGGTACACAGGTGCCAATTGATTAACACAGACAGGGCTCTCCTGAAAGAGCTTCAGTCAAATGAACCTTAGGGCCTAATTCTACAAGGTGCTGAGCACTGCCAGATTTCGTTGGCTTCACTGAAAGCTGTGGGCGCTGAAAGTTTTGCAGGATTGAACTCTTAATTAGCTATAACTATGGGGCACCTGTTTTGAGATTAAAACTGATTAGCAGATAATCCCAGAATGGGGTAATTTCATGCTTAAAAGATTAATTTTGTGTGGTTTTGAATTAAAGGGATAACAGCAACTTAAAAATACGCTTCCCTGAGAAATGTTTACTTACTGTTCTTACATGTAACGCCTGAGATTACTAGAGTTGATGGAGAATAGAGGGAAATACATTTTTGCTTAATGTATTTGACAGCACTTTGTGTATAGTCATTCTCATCTTCCCCTTGTTTAGTGACTCACTTTCCTCTGTTGTTTTGTGTGGGTCTTTCACACAGCACCATGGGAGAAAGAACATTCCAAAAATAGGAAATGGAGAGTGTGAAACCACAGCAGTTGGCAGAGGGGCACAGGATTAGATGCAGTGCCTGAAACTAACTTACTTTTTTTTTCTTTTTAAATGACTAATATCAAGTTGACTGTGCCCCCTTTAACTAGTCTTCCATCTGTACACAAATATCAGCACACAAGTGTTTGCTTAGATTTGGCTGTGTGGTCAGCAAAGGGCAAGACTGAAATATAGAAAGGAATTGTTAAGGAATGAATGAGTAAGCGCATGTCCATGAAGGCCATCATTTTGTGTAACAGAGCCCCTTACAAAATAACCAGTGTGACTGTGTCCTTAGAAATGCTTCTGTATTGTATCTGTTGACTCACCCATCATAACACTTCTAATAATACTTCAATACTGTATTATAATGCTTATTACTGAAAAGAGTCTGTTGTTAGAATGGGTAAATCAACAGATGAAAGTAAAACAATAATGTTGGTACTGATAGTCTGTCCTACTGTAGCTGCATTGTAAGCTGCACTGCTATACAAGAAGGCCTTTGTGTACAGGGACTTGCTAGGATGCACAAATTGCAAAACATTTGTGTTTAGTGTAAAATCAGCATTGAGAGTTTCACAACTGTCCACAGCTGGTAGACCATCTTTATTGCATGTTACTAGCAGTTGCAACCAAAGCTTTAAATTGGTCTGCAGCAATTGTATTTTGTATTTTTTTTAATATATAAAATGCTAGAATTTCTTTCTCTTTATAAAACATCAGATGGATAAAGGGAGAGCTTAGCGTGGAGGAATTTTTCTCATGTGAATTTGTTGGGGGCAGGGAAGGAAATTTTCTTTTAGAGTCAGATATTAGTCTTCTATTTGGAACAATATCAATCCCAGGCCAGCACCTGTAGGATGTTTTTTACCCTGGGAACTTGTATAAAGTGTATTCCCTTTCAGCTATTTCTTTTTCAGCTGTATAGAGGGTGTAACCATTGTTTAAGGGAGTGCCGCTGGCAAGTGGCCAGTTTATATCTTAAAACCTATCACAAATTGTTTAAAGAGAGTTTGGTTTCCAAATTCTCTTCTGCACTGAAATATGTAGATTATTTTTAAGCCAGGAAGCTACTCACTAACTCCAACAGTTGCCAAGCAGCTGTTTATGAGTAAACCATATGAAAAACCCCGGGAAAGCCTTAATATCAATAGGAAGTGATACCACCTTAGCTGATCAGCAACAAAATATGATTAAACTGCTTCATCTGTAACTGCTTTCACACTTTATTTGTTTGTAAGTTTTTATTGAAAGATATGATGTTATGCTAGTGAAATATAAAATAACAGTTGTAATTCTACACAATGGGTACAGAATTATGATATGCCTGTCTCTGCCTTTTAACTTAAACTAATGGTAGCATTTTAGGTAGAAATTGGAAAAATATTCTCGGCTGAGGCAAGTATAAAGACATTGATTTTCCCCCAGAAATTTAGCTTTCATTTTTAAATAAAAGTTTCTAGTCTTTATGGTTGCAAAGAAAACCTCCTAAGGGATTGTCTACACTGATGTGTTTTACCTCAAACAGATCCAGTTTCCTTTAATACAGTTCATTTCCTAACGCAGGATGCAAATAAATAAAGAAATTAAAAATCTACTGCTTAGCACTTATGTAGAGCTAGATTTATGATGCAAAGATTTATTCTGCCCTATTCTGCATGGTGGAAAGTGCTGGCTCTTTAAAGTGAGAATTAAAATGGACTGTGGGTTAAAGTTCTGCCCTCGTTTTGTTCACTTTTATTGTTTTTATGGCATAACTTGTTACTTGGGTGGAATGGTGTCTGCTTCTCACACAAACTGTTCCATGCATTTCAGTTCATGAAATGGAGATATGTATCCCACAGGGGAGTTGTGAGACTCTTAATTCATGTTTGTATAGCACTTGAGATCAACAGATGGGAACTGTAAAAGTGCCAATTAAACTAAGCGGTAGTAGTATCTGCCTATAAAGTATAAACCTGCCCTTGCATGAGACATTAAGGGTGTTATTCTGGTCTGTCTCTCTTAGGGGCACAGCACTGGGCTTGCAGCCCACAAGAGAGGGGTGGGCTAAAATGGCTTTGACACCTTTGTGTCATTCTGATTCTGGGCTGCTCCATGGGCCCAAAATTTAGACAGATCAGGAGCCTGTCTAAGTTATGGCAGCCTCCCCTAACTACACTATAGGCTGCAGTGCTGCCCAAAATCTCTGCACACGTGCATGCTGCAGCCCTACTCCTAGTATATCCCCCTTGGCCAGAGCTTGGGAGAAGGTCATTGGAAGGTAGTTGTCCAGCTGTCTTCTGCATTTCCTGTACCAGGTCATCCTTTTATAGGCACATTGGGGGCTTTCAGAGCCCCTTCACACCACTCTAGCCTGGCATAAAGGGGTTGGAACAGTGGTGAGGATGTCAGCGTAAATGTTGACCTAAAATTAGGGTTCTGAGTCCTGCATAAGACCTGATTTGGTCTGGTGACTTGATGTGGCAGCAGGCTCCAGCAGGCAACACGCTTTGTTGGCATTTGTGTTTAATTCTTTTGGAGAAGACTCCAGTAAATTTCTCTAAAGATCTTTCTCATTTCTCAGTCTATGATTTGCAATTAAACACTTTCTTTTGACGAGATAGTTTGTAAATGAGCTGCCACACCACCTTCACCCACCCAGTCCCTACTGTACAGTACAGTTTTACATTCACACCCATTATTACAATGCTGATATATATATTTTTCAGTCTCCAGAACTTACTGAATAACCACCCAAAAGCTCTTTCTAAGTAGATGATAGTTGAGCTTGTATGGAAGGCTACCTCGTTTGTAGTAGCTTGGGTTGTTTTGTAATGCAGTGGTTTTCAAACTGCAGGTTGCGACCCAGTACTGGGTCGTCAATGTAAGGCACTGGGTCGCGGTGGCTCTGGGCAGCACCGCTGACCAGGCCATTAAAAGTCCCGTCGGCGGTGCTGCCCGGTTAAGGCAGGCTAGTCCCTACCTGTTCTGACACTGCGTTGCGCCCTGTAAGCAGCCAGCAGCAGGTCCGGCTCCTAGGCCTGGGGCCCATGAGGCTCCGCACGCTGCCCCGAGCACCGGCTCCACACTCCCAGGAACTGGCCAATGGGAGATGCGGGGGCGGTGCCTGTGGGTGAGAGCCGCGCGGAGCCACTTGCGCGCTTCCGCCTAGGAGCCAGACCTGCTGCTGGCCACTTCCGGGGCACAGTGTGGTCTGCAGTGCCAGGACAGGCAGAAAACCTGCCTCTGCACTGCTGACCAGGAGCCACCCGAGGTAAACCCATGTCCCAACCCCACGCCCCAATCCCCTGCCTCAGCCCTGAGCCCCCCCAAACCCAGAGCCCCTTCTTACACCCCAAACCTCTCCTCCCCGCCCGCACCCCTAGCCCAGAGCTCTGACCCCTTCCCGCACCCTAACCCCCAGCCCAGCGCCCCCTCCCACACCCTGAACCCCTCATTCCCGGTCCCACTCTGCAGCCCTCACCCCAACCCTCTGCCCTGAGCCCCTCCCTAACCCCTCAATCCCAGCTCCATTGGGTCGTGGGCATCAACAGTTTTCTTCAACTGGGTTGCCAGAAAAAAAGTTGTTGAAAATGAGATCGTAACTCATCAATTTCTCATAGTTAGTGGGCAATGGCCAGTTTCCATTGCTTACAGTTTGCACTCTGTTCCTGTGTTGCTTCAGATTACAGTAATCAGCATTTCCAGCAGGGAAAGCTGCTATTTTATGTCTCTGAAATAGTGGAACTGTTTCTCTGTTAGTTTATTGTTTACTCTTCTGTGTAACTTGTAAGCAAAGCCAGAGAAGACTTGCTTCCCGTACTAGCCAGGCTGCAGCTCTGAGAGAGCACAGTGTCCGCTGTTACCAGAGATGATGTCCTTTCTCGCGTGGAAGCAGTTTCATGGTCTTTCACCCGTTGTTAGCCCTACCGTGTGCGGCTTTGTATGCAATGGCTTCCATGCCACAGATCTCATGCATTTGGTATATTGGCATATTGCTTAAAGCTGGGAAGTGACACTGGCTCACATTGTTCTTGCAGCCTGAACTGCATAGTTTCAATGGGATAATAAGGGAGGTCAATGAGAGGCAGAAAAGGTCCAACTTAGCTGTGTTTTAAAGCATGTCGAGCAAGCACTTCAGCAGAGCAGGGCACCTTCTGAACTGCACTGATAGGCCTTCCTGTGCCTAGATGCTGGGACATGGATGGTATGTTATCACTACCCTCCCTCTGATTGTGAATTTCCTGGCTTTTGTGCATCAGAAACTTCAAGTTCTTTTAATATTTTTTTTCTGCTTATGATTAAAAAAAGGCTTCCGCATAGGTAGAACTTACTGTGCTCTTTAGGAAATTAGTGTATTTTCAGGTGTCTGGGATATATATAGATACAGATTTTTGCTTCAGTCTTTTTCCTCCCACCTCTCAACAGACCTCTACATATGTGCATGTCTAGGCTTCTTCATATTATGACTGATAATTTCTTTCAGTTTCCTATGATCTTGAGAAATGCAGTGTGTTTTAGTTCTAGCTGGTTTCATTTTTGAATGAGCCATGCAACTCTTAGAAATGATGATCCTTATGGATAATTAAATCATTCTTATGATTGTTTTAAACATGTATGATTCTATATAGTACTTATCCTTGCCCCTAAGATTTATTTGTAAACCAGGTGGTGCATCTGCCTAGAGGCAATCCAGTGGAGACTTCAAAAGACATGTAATGTAGAAATTTATTCCTTCTATTATGAAGTTCTACAGCTCGTCCAGGAGTGGATTTTGTTTGCCAGCATTCTTACATTAAACTGTGAGCTCCTTGGTGCAAAGACTGTGCCTTCCTATATGTTCAGTGCCTAGCACAAGGGAGCGTCAGTACTGATTGAGACCTTTGAGTGTTATCACAGTATAAATAACTACAGAGTGGCACATCTTGTTGCTCGTGTAGGCCAAGCTCTGTATGTTATCCACGGGGCAATGAGCAGAGATGAGATGGGGATGTTCTACTGGAATGTGTTAATGGTTACCATCAGTCACAGTCCTGGTTAAAGCTGGTGGGTGTGCTAACCAGATATCTGTGTCCTCCATTTCTCCTTCCCCACATACCGGGGTCTCCCATTCCACGCTTGCCCGGAGCTCTGTATGCCCCTCTTTTCTCCAAGGGTTGCATGGACAGTTCATGGCCCCTCTCTTTCTGTCTCTCCCTTACCGTGGAGCAGGCTTTGGGCAGGCAGTGCACTAGGCGGGAGGGAGGGAAGGAATGAAGCCTCCTTCACTCGTCTCTTCCTCCTGGGTGCCTATGGCTGAGCATCTGGCCCACGGTTATTGGGAAGCTCTCAGCAGGGACAGCAAAGAGCAACTTTTTTGTGATCAATTTTTAAATTAATTTTCATAAAGAAACAAACAATAAAAATACAAAAAGGCAGGTGACTTGCAGCTTGTATATGTCACCACATATCACTCATTGCACATGACAGCTAATAAAATTATGCAATAAAAAAAAGATATACACAGGTAAAAAAGGGGACCGGGGTGGGAAGAGGTAGGGAAAAAGCAGAGAGGTCAGATGGAATGGACATCTGGCATTATTTGGGTTCTCAGTGTTCTTTATCCAAGTACATCAAGAAACAGGGTCCATATTTCTTTGAATTCATAATTGCTTTGTATGCCGATAAGCTAACCTTTGTTTTGTCGCTAACTCAGGCAGATCTGCTCTGCTCTGGGCATAAACCTGTTCCTCCATTTTTGTAAAGTCATGGGCTTAGTAATCATTGCGGCCCTCAAGGACCAAAGTCTTTGTGGTGGAGTTAAACCCAGGGAGTATGTAATTTAGGATATAGTTTTCAGCTGAGGTTTGGTTGCTGAAGCCAAGCACTATTTTCGCTCTTGTGTCCGCCTCTTGCCACAGCTGCTTGACTATTGGGCAGTCCCTTAGCATATGCATCAGGGTGCCTTTGGACATGGGCCTGGGGAGTTTATGGTGTGAGAGGTTGGGGGAGAATATAACAGCTGTATCCAGGACCTAAATATGGGTCCAAATCCAAGTTTTTGTAAGATATAAAACATTTATCTCCAGACTGTTCTATCAAAAGCCTTTTCTGCATCTAAGGCTAACACAGGTTGTAGTGCAGGTCATCATATTTCATTGCCGTGATATCAATAAGTTTGTCAAAGATTATCAAATCCATAGTGGCCTGACAAATCTGACTTGATTTGTGTTTGATAGATCCCCAAACCTTCCCGATCTCATCGCCAGAATTTTTGCCAATGTTTTGATATCACTGTTAATAGATGAAATTGGCCTATAATTGTAACATAGTGTGACATTTCTTCCTGGATTAAAAATAACTGATATTAGGGCTTCCCTCAGCCTAGGGGGAAGGGTGCCCTCTAGGAGTGACTCATTTAACATTTTAAGCACCTTGTCAGACAGGAGGTCAAGGAAGTTGTGACCTAGGAGCCTCTTTGTGCCAAAATTAGTCCAAAACATCTGTGGAGGTGGTTGTGTCTAATTTGTACATTAAGGAACTCTTTATTAGTGTCGTTAGATGATGTATATAATTTACCACGTTAATCCCGGATGCTGGGATTCTACATGCAAAGGTCTTTTGTCTTAGGTGGTATGTGAGTATCTTGCCAGCTTTTTCGCCCAGTTCCCAGAAGTCCTGCCTGAGTTGCAATAGGGTGAATTCAGCCTGCACTGAATGCAGTTTAAGTTCATATCCATAAATTAATCAGGAAGCTGGGGCAGGGGCTGGGGCTGGGGCTGTGGCAAAGGACAAATCAAGCTCTTTTACTTTTTTTCTTAAGGCGTATCATATTTTCTCCACATTTCCTCTTCTTGGCAGATGCAAAACTTGTAATTCTGCTCTTCAAATAGGCCTTGAGTGTCTCGCACAATATCCTGCTACAAGATGTTGAGGGTTCATTTGTATCGAGGAACAGTCCAATTTCTTTTTAACTAAAAATTTTGAATGGGGATCTATCAAAAGTGAATAATTAAATCTCCGTCTACATGGCTGTTTCTCACCCAGATGTGTTGCTATTTGAAGAGTTTATAGGGGCATCATAAGAGACAGCAGTTGTATTAGTGGAGAGTCAGTCACAGAATTAACCAAATCCCTGGAGATCAAAAAGAAATCTATACAGGAATTGGACCCATGTACCACAGAAAAGTATGAATTGTGTGCTTATCTGTTGGATATATAAGACACCAGATATCCTAGAATCCAGGATCTTTAATGTGCAACTCCAGAGCCTTTCTAGTTTTGGTTGGCTTATGGCTCTGAGGCCAGCATTTGTCCACAAAAGGATAAAACACCTCTTTAAAATCCCCAGCAATCATAGTAGGGATATGGGGTTCTTCATATAATTTAGTGAAAGAGTTATGAAAGGTTTCAGGATCATAATAAAGATTAGGCCCATACATATTAGCAGTGATTAGATCAGGTCCATTTATGATGGCTTTAAGGTTTAAAAATCTGCCCTGATCATCTGAAATTGACTCAGAGACTGTTACTACCACAGCTTTATGGACAAGATGGCTAACACTCTGAGTAGGAAAAGCATTGTCTTGTTGCTTCTCATACTTATCCAGTCACGTTCCAATTTAGCAGCTTCATCTGTAGTCAAGTGCATCTTCCGCAAAATGTTACATCTGCCTTTGTGATCTTTAATAACGAGTACACTTTTTCCTTTTAATTGGACTGTTGAGACCCTTTATATTCCAGGAAATAAAATTAAGATTCAGGGCCATTTGGCTATGGTAAGAATTATTTTTGTTTGTGTAGCTTTACAACCAAAGGTGATATAGCGTGTTTGTGTCATTTGCTCTATTACATCTTATCCTACGGCCCATGCAGAAACCCATGAGAGGGGGAGTCTAGAGCTGAAATGTCTCAGACACCTATTCTGCAGATTTTGGGATTGCCTTGCCATGTGCTTGCCAGACTTCCGGGACTAGGGAGAAGAGGGCTCTGGAGAGGGAAGAGCACAAAAAGACAAGTTAAATCACAAACATAAAAACATGTAACGTACATATAATAACATAACTTATTACCAGGCATAGTAGATCTCAGTGACAAGGCAACAGTTATCAAACACTTAAAATTATAAACAAAACTAAACTGATGGTAAGTTGGGGGGGGGCAAGGAGAGACACCATTCAGGCTGGGAGCTCAGCCAATATCCATTATTTAAATTATTATTGGGTTTTTAACAGACATCCTATTTTTCCATACCACAAAGTAGAAACTACATTGTAAAGAGAGCAAATGGGAGAGCATATGCTGTTTCTTAACCTGGTATGTCAGGGATATACCTGTGTATTGTTCCCTCATTTGTAATTTTTTCAGTTGACCAAACCAAACACCAGAGTATTGGTAATACAGCTTGGTGCACGAACTGAAAGTATGTTGTGGGGATTACTTTCCCAGGGCCACATAACCACTTCTTCCCCTTTTAGTTTACCATCAAAAATTCAGTTTCCCTTCCCAATATTAAACAAACATATAGCTAATGGGAGAAATCTGACCGCTCTCACAAAATGTAAATTACTGTACCAAAGAACGGAACAAACAATCCAATTGAACAAGTGACTTTTCTGTATTAACTTCATATTTCTTGTTCACATACTTGGGGTTGGCGCTTATAGAAGGTGTTAGGGTCCGGGAAGAGGCTGAAGAAGTTGAGGAGGGGTTCGGAGTGAGGGGGATGGGGCAACAAGGGGAAAGAGATTGGGGAAATGGGGGATGGAGGGAGGGCATGAGGGGGAAAGGAAGGCCACAAGTGGGGAAAGGGGCAAGCAGGGGTAGGGAGAGGAACTAGGAAGTGATGGGGATGACAGAATCACTGTCCATGTAGCTCAACAACCCTCATTGGTCTTCTCCTCTTCTCTGTTGGCCCATAGCAGGTACAGCTACATTCCTCAGCTCCTGTACAGCTTTCCATGACGTCTTTCAGGGAGGAGAGCTGTCTTTTTTTGCAACAGCACTTCCTCACCAACCCTGAAAGTGAGCTGGAAACTTCTTAAAATATTTAAGCCCTTGCTGCTATTCCCTTGCTTTTCTAAAGGCTGATTCACAACATCTTTTGAAAAATCATTATCTTATTTTGGGGCATCTGCCAAAACAATTCTGTTTCCACAAGTTAGCTGCACTATATTTTTTACAGTATAGCTGAGAAATTTGATCATCAATGCACGCGGTTTGGCATTTGAGGCTGACTTAGGAGCCAGGGACCTATGTGCTCTCTGTATATCAACTTTAATGTCCACAGGCAGGCTGTGCACTACTGAAAGTGCAGGGGAATGAAGTCTAAGGGGTTACCTTTCTCTGCTCCTTCAGGTACTCCTGTAATTCTCAGATTATTGCAGTGAAGCCTTCCCTTAAGGTCTGCCACTTTAGATTTAAGATAAATCTGAGGCTCCTCTGCCCACGGGCAGAGAGCCCTTGCACCTGATCTTCCACTGATGATATTCTTCCTTCTGTATCATTCACCCATCCTATCGGCACTTGCAGAAAGGAGTTAATTGAGGTAACAGCCAGCTGTATTGTGTCCTTTGATATCTACTGTATCTGCCGCAACTTTCTCCAACAGGGCGGTGATGGACACAGTGCCTCTTGTTCGGGGGGAAGGGAGACCTCTGTTCTCCTTGTTTTTCAGCTATTTCTAGAATGCCCAGTAGATAAATCTTTTCCTGCTGACATTCCAGGGATTTGGGGGTATCTGTTCCTTTATTTTGGGGATCATTCAATGGCCCTGGACTTTGGGTACAAATGGATATTAGCAGATGGTGCTGGAGGCTCTAGGAAGCTGCTGCTCCATGCTGGAGCACCCTCTGGAGTCCGTAGAGCAATATTTTAAGTGCATATGGCTTTTCCGCTTTCTTATTTTCACCAAAATCAATAGGATTCTGTCTGTGGATGTGTAGAACATTCCTTGAAATTTTGGAATTGATCCAATGTGAAGTTCAAAACTTATTGTGCTACAGATGGACAAACAAGAAGTACCATCACTTTGCTTGGACAGTAAGGTGTAGCAGAAATCATCTCTCCTTCTCTTTTCTTCAGACCTCTTTCTTAGGACAGAGCAGAGTCTTGACAGCTCTGGCCCTTTTGTTTTTGCCTTTCCTTTTGTCTTGTGTAACTCATGTCTGACCTGACTTTGACCATAGCTCTCAAGTGTGATGGGCCAAAGGCAAACATGGAGTTAAGCTGCTGTTCACATTCTCACACAGGTATTTAGGGTGGAGTAATGACATGAAGCTGGGAACTGAGGGACCAATCAGGTACTCAGAAGGAATATAGGAAACTCCATAAAAACTTTATAATAGGAAACGGTCCAGGTCTTTGAGAAAGCAAATCACATCACATGCAGGGCCAGATCCTCAGCCAGTGGAAATTGGTGTAGTCCATTTTGTAGCCATCATCTTAAACTCTTATGTGGCTAAAACAGAGCTCTTAATCACCCCCTCGATACCCCGCAAGACCTCCCTGCTACTGCCTTTCTCAGTCACACACAATACCACCATCCTCTCTGTCATTAAGGCCAGTATTGTGGATGTCATCTTTGACTCAGACCTATCAAAGTCCTCATATCCAGTCTATGTCTAAATCTTGCGGATTCTTTGTTATAACATTTTTAGGATATGGCCTTTCCAATCCATCTACACAGCTGTCATTCTCATCTAGGTTCTCACCATCTTGTGTCTTGATTACTGCAGCATCCTTTTCTCTGGCCTTGGCAAAGGCAGTTTGCGCCGTTCATACCCATTCAAAATTCTGCTACAAAGATCATTTTCCTGGCCCCATCACTTTGATCATGTCATCCCTCTCTTTGAATCCCTGCACTAGCTTCCCCTTCTCTTTAGCATCAAACATAAGCTGCTTGTTCACTTTCAAGGCATATCCTCCCCTACCTGTCCTCTCCCATTCACTATAAGAGGTTGACTCCTTCCTCCCGATTGGTCCACGATGCCAGCTTCCACTGTCCATTTGTTACATTTTCAAACAAGTGCCTAAATGTCCACAAAGCTACCTCATTATCCTCCTCCAAAACTTTCCTTTTCCAGAATGGCTACAAAAAACGTGACAGATTGGTCGGGCTGCTTGTGCACTGAGACTACTGCCTATCATGCTGACCAGTACTGTTTCAATGTTTCCTTGTACTCCCCTCTCTGTCTGTCTCCATCCATCTGTTGCCTCATACTTAGATTGTAAGCTGTTTGGGGCAGGAACTGTCTGTTTCTTCTGTGTTTGTTCAGTGTCTTGCACAATGGAGTCCTGGTCCAAGTTCCTACAGCAATACAAATAATTGTTGTTAATATCAGGAGATTTACTGTTTGACTTATCTGGCTTTATGCTTATAGTGGTTTGTAAAGTTTTGTGACTCTTTAAACACATTTTTCTTTCAAACGCACAGTTCATTGCTATTTAGTCTAATAGAAAAAAATCAATGGCAAAAGCCCAGCATTTATGAACAACCCTACAGTAACAAACTAGTGTGCATGAAACAGAAGTGGTAAAGATTTTGTTTGGAAATGGTTCCTTCCTAGGAGTGACTTTACACAAGAACAAAGTGATCTGGAAAATCAGGAAGAGTATCCAGTGGCATTTTTAACAGTAAACTGTTTCCAGAATGATGAGGGACCGTCTCCCGTCCCCTTCACACCTCTGACCCCTGGAAAGCATGTCATGGCTTGATTCTTTAAGAACCCCATCCTGCTATCATTGGTCAGTGGCAAAACTTTTGTTTACTTCAGTGGGAACATGATGGGACCATAGAAGTTCAAAGCTCTTTCCTTAAAGGTGAAACACAGAGCATCTTTAAATTCAACAATTTTTGAGACACATTGTTAAGGAAAACTTACCCCTACAGATGTTGTTATACTTCAATAACTGTCTTATCTTAATTTTTAATTAATTAAAATTGTTGTTACGTAATTTAATTTAATTACGTTGCCCTATCAGGGAAAAAAACCCAAAGAGAGTGCCCTAGGAGGCTTTGGTAATATGGTAATACCAATCATAAATAATTATTTTAATGGCATTACTCTTATTTACAGCAGCTGAGGATCTGGCCATCAGTTGTCACAGGGCCACTTGGCACCTCCGGCTGGGTTTTTCTCTTTGTTTTTGGGTTTATATGAAACATTTTCTCTGTATTATGACCTATGGACACGAAATTGCAGAAATACTGAAGAGGAAGAGTTAATTACTAAGTTTGTTTTTTTCCCATTATTGAGTGTGCTAATTGACCCCACCAGGATCCACCAAGATGTTGGGATGGCCTTCCTGTTTCCTTCTATTCTTGCTTCCTTAACTTTTGCAGTTATGGGAATACTAAAACAATGGAGTTGCAAATTAGTCATATGTAGAAGCCTACAGAATAAGACCTATATGAAGAGTATCCTCTTGGTATCAGTTTAAAGGGCGTGTCTCGGCATGCATTTCAACATTGTGGCCAATCTGTTGCATGTATTGATCACCCATTGCATTTGACAAGCATGTCCTGCATGGTTCTTTCCTTACCATGCTTCTCTTTCTGCTGATAACTTTCTGGCCTCTGAGCTATGGACAGCTGTTGTCCACTTGCTTCTAATTAGGAAAGCAGCATGAGAAACAGGTATATGGATTGAAGAGGTTGAACCTCCCTCCCTGGAGTAACCTGATTTGACCTTATTGAAAAGATCTTGTAAGCAAGAGGTCAGCTATTTTTTTTCTAAAGCCTGTACCTGTAGGAAGATGGCTGGCTATAAAAACTTGTGTCTAAGGCATTTTGCACGTCACATTTTCAATAATAATCACTGTCGTTTTCAGGTCCTGTATCAATTCAGAATGTCAGAACGTAGGTCTGCCATTTAAATGGGAGGCTGCAAAGCCACTCTCACTGGCCTAATACCGTTCAGCATGAAAAGTGTCATGCAAATCTATGCAGATGTAAAAATTCAAATGTCACGTTTGGTTAGATTTTTAAAAATAAGGTTTTTTTCAAAAATGCTAAATTTTAGTTGAAAAATCTAAACAACTGCATATTAATTTAATACACATCCAGATGACCTAAAATGAATTTTATATTTTTCTGGCAGGTCTTTCGATCAGGCCCTAACTGATGTTCTATTTGTGTAATATGGCCACATACTTATGTCTGTGATGGTAGAATGATGAAACTGACATTAAAGTGATACAAACAGTGGCCCATTTGCAAACACGGAGTAGCTATTTTCAAGTCAGCGGTGATGGCTTCAGTTAGAAACACTGGTACTCAGTGGAGTCATAGATTCAGTCCCGTCTCTCCCCCGCCCCCGGAAACACTATACATCTTACTGTGTGTCTTTTACCTAAAATCCTTAAAACTGAATCTGAAGTCTTGTCTTGTATGTGGACATTAAAAATCCCCTAGCATATTTTGTAAGAGCTGGAGGTTTGCCCTCATACCTTGACCATAATTTCCCCTCTTGTTATGATTTTCACTTGGTTTCTACCTTGCATCCCAGAGGTGCAGCATGTATATAGTAGAAGAGCATATTGGAATCTTTCCAGATAAAAAGCACCAATTAAATGTAAGAGTAAAATGTAAATAAATCACTTGGAGATTCAGCTACTTAAGAGTGTGAAATTCATGTAGCAAATTATGTCAACTACTGTGTAAACTAATGGTACAATATATCTAGAGAGAAGAATGCGTAACTTGAACTATATTTATTGGTGTGTACATAGCGTGTCCGTAGTTGACATTAACATTCTGCTTGATGATCACCCTCTGAATTAAGTCTTGAAGCACTTGAAGTTATTTTTAAAATAGTTATTTGTTTAAAATTCAGCAAGAGCTACTGTAGCTGGCAGCATTTTAGTGCATTCAGATGAACACATTTAGTCCTGCAAATGGTAGGGACCACAGAAATTAACATGTTTACAGCTAATGGAACTAGACAAGCTTTTCAGGATATGGGTGGTTCAATGTGTGAAAGTGCTGTAATGTCCTTGGGCTGCTTGTCATTTTCATGTGAATAATGGACATGTTTTTATGATGCAAAAGGAAGAGAAATCCTTTTACGGGGTTTATCCAGAACATTTGGAAAAGGCAGCAGAGGAACTACGATCCCTAGAAGGAATCTGTAGGCCCAGAAGGAACTCATGGGCGTCTTAATAAAATTGATGTTTTTGTTTTCTCCCCCTCCAAAAAATATTTGTAACTAAATTGTTCATATAATCATTAAAATCTTCTATTGGCTTGTAATGCTATGAAATGGGCCTTGTAGATTGAATGGTGGTAGAAAATTAATGGATTACTTTTGTACCAAAGAGAACTTGTGGACATTCCAATCTGAGTCTTTTTCTTACTCTGCTTGTTACTTCATAATCTGAGAATGTGGTTTTATAACTTGAGATTCCAACAACATCCAAATTGCTGCTCAAGCAATGTGCTACAGGTGGTGAGGCTGATTGGCTGGTTCGTTGGTGTCAATGTAGTTGGCAGCTTGAAACATGGTTATTATTTTCTGACTGTTTCATTAAAATAATTTACTATATGGTTGTTGCTCATTTGATTGGCAGCTGTGTGTGTCCAACATTCTGTAACAATGCTACATGGTTTTAAGGTCTTGTGATCAATATGTACATCTTGAATATTCCAGTTACCATGAAGTTTATGTGCTGAATACAAGAATTGAGACAGCACCATTCATAGATAGGTCCATTGTCAACTCTGAAATGTTTCCAAACCCATTTTTTGTCCATTTTCCATCATCTGGTTCACCATAAGTCAGTTCTTTGAATATATACTTCTCATCCATTCATATCCAAAAGTTGCATGTGTGTAAAGTGACAATCCAGTACATTTACCAGTTGCTTTGGAAAAGGCAGTAGTAATTCAAGTCATCTTTATTTCTCTAATTCCAGCCTCTTTACATGTTTAGTTTGAATAGCAAAACCAAACCTCTCTCCTCTCCTGGGTCTGGAAGTATTTTTGATAAAACTACACTTCATAGCTTTCTCCCAAATCAATCCAAAGCTTGGAAAACATTTTCTCCAACATGTGGTGTTCCATCCCCCACTCCATCTCCTTGTGTTTTTGAGTCTCACGGGGAGTGCTTGCAGATTAAGGGGTGAAGTCCAGAGGAGAGTCTGACTTTAATTCTTAAGCAGAGGGAGTCATAGGCAGACCGCAGGCCAAATCTGGACCGCCAGATGCTTTTGAATGGATCCCGAAATCTTTTTATGTACTTATTATCATTGCATTGTTATTTTTTGATATTATTTTCTCTGGAGTCTGGTCCTTGACTATACCTAGACCAAGAAATTTGGACCTTGACAAAAAGTAATTGACTACCCCGTCTTAAAGGCTGTTGCATCAAAAGGTAAAACTGTTTCCAAGCATTTTGTTAAAAGATAAGCTGACTGTTCTGAAAAGGATCCACATTGTTCTGACTAGTAGTGTATCCTCTGGGCTGAGATGCTGAAGAATTGATATTCTGTCTACAGGATTAAATCCTCCACTTGTCTGTGCAATTCTAATGCATCAAACTGCAGGCTCACATTAGAAGGGGGGGGGAAAAAGTCAGTAACCAGACCTGCATCATCCCCTCAGGTGGCAGTACAATCTGAATACCAACTTATTTTATGACGTTCACTTACAGAGGGAAGGCAACAAGGCAAAGTATTGTGGGAGGGTTATGCAAACCACTCTGAAAGCTGGCTTTAAGTACTGCTAAACTGCTTGCCCACTGGATCAGCTATACATTTCTGTGTACACAGACACCAGCACAAGTGTAAAATGATACTGTAATAGAGTAGGTGTGATATTTCTGATATAATCAGTCTAGGAACTGTCTTTAACACCCTTATTAACCTTCGCCTAAGCAAAGTAAAAAGCTGAAGGCAGTTCCCACAGTTCTGTGCCCTCCAACATCTGATGGTATCTGCAACCAACCCCACAGTTTTATTGCCTGCCTATGAACACTAGGAAATCCTTTTCCTGTATCAGCACAATTTGAAGCATCAATGCCTCCAGCAATGGGAAGCAGAGATGTTAATAGAACAGGACAGACTAGAGTGGAGAGGAAATACTAGCCTGCATCTTTGTTAGCTGTAGGATTGGCAGTGCCTGTCCTAGGCCATCATGGCAGGAGTCATATATCAGGTTTACTTTAGAAACAATATTAACTTTATGGCTATTTCAGTGCATTTCATGGAGTCTAAGTTATGTACCTTCATGCCACTGCACAGAGAATTATGGGTTGAGATTTAACTAGCAGCAGTAATCCATTATTTGTGACAAGTTTCTATTTTATCATATCTCACCACTGAACTGGAATTGCCATGGGTATCTCTGGTTATGGTTGAGTTGCAAGTGTGTGAGTAAATGAAAGAAGCCCCAGATAATCACATGCAATTTTCCTGTTTCCTGCCCAAATCAAGCGTTTTCTCAGATCTCTAGGAATATGATATAGCATTATGTGTCCTGGAACTTTGCAGAAACAAAGGAACATACCATTATGGAGACAGACTGATCGCAGCAGAAATACATGGAAAATCTGGGTACATAAATATTGATCATACAAGAGTCAAGAGCCAAACCTGTGAAGACTTCAGGGTGGCTACTAGAGAAGCAGCCACTAGAATTTCAGTTAAAGATTTAATAAATGGTTATGAGAATCAGCCACTTGCCACCTTTTAAAAATAAACATTCTTGCTGTCAGATCCTCGATTCTTATTCAAGAGTCAGAGTGTGGCAGTCTTCAGAGCATGGCAGAAGATGTATTTATTTAGTCAGACATCTGCCTGAATCAGTGCTGCAGCCTGGGTGTCCTTTTGGTAGTGAGGGTGGCTGCAGAGTATGCCATCTGCCCATTGAGAAAGTGTGTTAAAGACTGTACCCAGACCCTATGGCAAAGGGCCCTTAACACAGCTATAAATAAATTAAGAAATCCTTCCGTGCTGTGCTTTTCTTTAAACTTGATTTTGCTAAAGCAGCAAGAAATAGAGTAACTGTCACTGCATTGTCTCTGCTATTTATGCCTAAAAAATGCAAAACACAATTGTGTTGCAATTCTGTGGTCCAGACCTTGAAGGGTGGATCAATACTAATTTTAGCTAGTGGTGCATTGGGTAGTGCTTTCTTTGGGAGCTAAGGAGTTCCATTTAGAAAACAGCAAATAGAATTTAATAGGAGGCCAAGGAGTTAAGGTTTCAAGCAGGATACCACAGCACATGGAGGGTTAAAGGTCAGGGGAGGTCACGTTATCCTCCATCACATCCAGAGAGCAATTCCATTTATGTCAGATTAAAACTGGTGATTGTTCAAAGCTTAATGTAATTAACTTTTTGTTCTTCCAGCATACCAATGGTCAAAAAACATGAGTATGTTTGTTTAGAAACGTACCCTCAACTTTACTCTTACAAGGCCAAAATCCTGCATCTCCCAGTTAAAAAATAGAGTGATTTTAATATTCTGTGCATTTGATAATTCGGGTTAACCCCTCACAAGTGGCCACCTCATATTGGTAAATGGTAAATTTCATCCATGCTTGTGTGTAAGGTGAGAGTCTTCACAGTGACTAGTCAGTGAGTCACAAATTTTCCATTTCAATATTGTAACAAAAAATTATGTGTTCCGTGTAAGTATAATTGAAAGTAATTAACATGCAGCTGTAATTTTACTACATTCTGTGCAGCAAGGGGCAGAAGTGATTTTTGGAATATTGTGCAATGGCATAAGTCAGGGAGGTCCTGAAATAAGCTTTGTTAGAAGTGAGTGGTAGCCCAGTGAAGTTTAAAAGCCACAGCTTTAGGGTAACTATCTAATCACATATCAGCTGAAAAATACTGTGTCCAAGATAGTAGCCATGGCAGAATCCCTGCAAGATGGGAGGGGGCAGAATCGGTGGTTCTCAGACCTTCGCCTCATCTATGTTCCTATGTAAAGAGTCATTCACGGTGGAAAAAATGCAGTTTTAGTAGAAACAGCAATCTGGTAAAGAGAGGGTTTGACTGGAACCAAACACTTCAGCCATTGATGGTGAAATCTCAGCAAATCAGCTACTCACCACAGGAGAACATTTCCGCTATGTTATGCTCAACATCGAAAGGAGATTTCACATC
Organism: Chrysemys picta bellii; assembly: GCF_011386835.1. NCBI lineage: Eukaryota > Metazoa > Chordata > Testudines > Emydidae > Chrysemys > Chrysemys picta. The sequence continues at coordinate 16,060,674 of NC_088808.1, read as the reverse complement.
AGAGCTCAGATGGTATTTTAAACATTTATTTATTTTAGGGGAACTCCTCCTTCTTTTCTGCCTTCTCTACAGATTTATTAAACTAATTTCTTTATTTCACACTTTTTAACAAAGGGAACTGTGTTTTTCCCCTCCTGTTCCACATACAGGCTAACTCCAGTTTAAAGCACAGCAGACACTTTCAGGATACAGTCTCAGCTGAGTCAAACCATTATTTACATTTTACACTTTTATATTGTTGGTTTCTGAGAGGGTAGGAAGGTTGGAAGGTGCTGCAGCCAATTTGATTATTTTCAACTCCATTTTTGGATGCCTAATGGTCAGGAAGACCTCATTCACACTTAATACACATTCACACCTCACACGCCTGACAATTAACCACGTGGCTGTTGCAGAGCCTGCATCTGCCCTAGAAAGGCATCGGTTTAAAATACCCTACATCCAGTTGCACAAACTGCTTGCTGTGGGAAAACTCTGGTACAATAATAGGGACCTGGAGCCCTGCAGGAACTGGAGAGAGAAAAGGTACCTACAGACTAGGTGACTTTTCAAATAAGGGCTTGTCTACACCACGCAGCTTTCAGCGACAAGGCTGTGCCTTGTTGTTAAAAGTCAGCATGTGTAAACGCTTTTTGTTGGCACTTTTGTCGACAAAATACTTCCAGCCCCGCGAGCAGCGTTAACTTTGTCGGCAGGAGAGTGCCGACAAAGCCTTGTTCACACTGCCACTTGCCTCAGCAAAACTTTTGTCTTTCGCGGGAGGGGCACTTTTTTAAGTACCCGTGAAAGACAAAAGTTTTATCGACAACTTTGCAGTGTAGACATATCCTAAGAGAGTATTTCCTTAATCTCACATCAGCCTCACTAGTGTTTGCTTGAAGCATCCACTAATGGTTCATCAGAGAAGATTTTGCATACAGCATACGCAGTGTTAAATTGAGCCCACTGAAGTGTGGAGACTTTGGAGGACCCCTTAATGGGAAACATTTTCATTAAGAACCCAATTACCTATGAAAGGCAAAAAAGAGACTTCCCTGGTCCCATGCCTCTTTGGAAGCATCCTTAGACTCACTTGCGTCACTTGGCAGGGGCAGAACAAAGTGAGGAGCTGATCTGACATTTTGGCTATTATAGGCATCTACAGTTTTTTGAGAGAGGTCGCTTGGAGCTATAATAGGCTTTAAGTTTATCACTCAGTCACCACTACCACTTTGAAAAGTCACAGAGCCCCACACCTGTCAATGTAGGGCTTATAATCAGAACTCACTCTTTTTTCTTTTTTTAGTAATGAAAGTAGTTGTAAGATTTAATCATGGAGGAGATTTTCCACAGGTTCCCCATCCTCTCACCCAGTCATATTCCCTGGAGTTTCTTGGTGCATAGTTCCTTTCCTCAAGAACATAAGGGGTTTGGTTGTTTGACTTTTCTAAAGGATATATCTGGGTAAAATAATAAAGCACAACACCAAAGATGAACTATACTTCTCTCCTACTGAACAGACGCATCATGTCCCATTATAAAAAAGATGTTTCTGTTTTGTTCTTACTTGTCCAGAATCTATGGCTGCTTGATCCATGAACCATGACAGCAGCAAAAGAGGAGTTAATTTTCCTGATATATCTTTGGTCACTTGTATGTATTAAGTGACAAGATAATATCAAGTGGAGATTTAGCAGAAGAGCAGTGGTCTGACCTTTAAATGCCGGTCTAGACAAGGCCTAAACCAGTGGTTCTCAACCAGGGGTATGTGTACCCCTGTGGGTAGACTGAGGTCTTCCAGGGGGTACATCAGCTCATCTAGATATTTGCCTAGTTTTACAACAGGCTATGTAAAAAGCACTAGCGAAGTCCGTACAAACTAAAATTTCATACAGACAAAATGAGAAAGTAAGCAGTTTTTCAGTAACAGTGTGGCTGTTACACTTTTGTATTTTTATGTCTGATTTTGTAAGCAAGCACTTTTTAAGTGAGGTGAAACTTTGGGGGTACGCAAAACAAATCTGATTCCTGAAAGGGGCACAGTAGTCTGGAAAAGTTGAGAACCACTGGCCTAAACTATCACCACTCTGTCTTGAAAATACACATTTAATTTGCAGATGGGCATTATTAGAAGGACTTTTCTTGTGTCCCTTTAATATTAAAAATATCATGTTGGTGCCATATACATAACTAAAATAAGCTTCAACTCTCCACGTTCCCATCGCCTAGTGAATGAGACTTGAGGTTACCCACCAGGCTGAGTTGAATTGTATACATTTGATGCTTCAGGGCATCTGTGAGCTGAAGGATTCACCTTTGCTACCTTGCATCTGAGCGGCTGAACCTCTGGGCAGGTTGTTAGCAATTATTCTATTCCCAAAGCATCTGAAATAATGCAGCTCTGCTTGCTGGTCTAGAGAAACACCAATGACATCATTCCATAACCTTGGAGACAGATAAACAGCTCCAGCAACATCAGCTTATATAATCTTTCAGCTCTGAGCTTCCATCCAGACAGCCACCTGGCTGAAACCAAAATCTAACAAAGATGTAAAGGCTACAAATGTGTATGAGACAAAAGGGCGAAGAGAAATTTTAACTTGAGCTCTGTGGTGTGGCCCTTTCTTTGGTCCCGGCGTTAATCTGAATGAGATGTTTTAGCTGTGGCTCACAACCTTCCCCTTTTGGAGGAGTGTGACTCTGATAGTGTACGTGCAAATCTGAGCCTGCCCAGCTCCCTTTTTAAACGTTTGAATTGTTGTCATGTCATTTTGAAAATATTCTCTTAAAGCTGCTGGAGTGCAAGGGGGAGTGTTAACGGGTCCATTTTAAGCCCTGTTTGCACACAGCAAAGCAATGGGCTCCTCGGCCATTGTAATGTTTGAAACCGCCTTCTCAATACACAATTTGGCATGATCTCTGCATTAATGTTGGATTTTCTAAATGTAAAATTGGCTGTCGTGCTTAGTAAATAGGCAGCACTAGAAGTTTTTATCTATTGACCAAGGACGGCTTGAACAACAGCAGTGGTGCTGGTATTGTAGGGCACTTGACTCACGTTTGTGTTGTATTTCAAGTGTTGCTGGCACAGGGGATGTTATGGACCACATTACCAATGTTGTGATCCCATTTGTTCTCACAGCCTTGGGGGGGTTGTGCAGATTCAGTAAGTGTCTGGGAAGTGGCCAGGGAATGATCAGATACTGCAGAAA